>NW_024466924.1:0-1353158 GCF_017591425.1 Ochotona curzoniae
GAGATCAGCCAGCAGGCTGCAGGAAGTTCAAACCCCTAGGCCCAAGATCGTGCCCCTCCCCAATTCCATCCACCGTTCAGTAGGGTGGTGGGTGGACCCCAAGCCTGCCAATTCGTGGAGATCCTCCCCCCCTCCCCCAGGTCTGTGTACTCTCCCTGAAGGGAGCAGTCCCCGAACCCAGGCAGGCCTGGGGACAACTCACCACATGCACATGGTGGCTGGCATCAGGGATCTTCACGTGCATATTTAAGGATCTTTTCCTTATGTTCAATTGAAGAGAGCTTGATTATCATGTGTTGTGGTGAAGATCGCTTTTGATCAAGCCTGTTGGGAATTCTGTACCCCTTCTGGATGTTATTTCCCAATTTCTCCAGATTAGGGAAATTTTCACTTATTGTTTCATTAAATACATCTGTAAAACCAGTTTCCCTTTCTACACCTTCTGGGACTCCAATAACTCTTAGATTTGGCCTTTTAATTGTGTCTTTCAATTCTTGAATGCTTTTCTTGGCCTGATCCAACTCTGCTTCCAGCTTTTTGTTTTACTCCCCCTGGTGACAGGAAGTATCTTCCAATTCTGAGATTTTTTTTGTTCTGCTTGCTTCATTCTATTTTGGAGACTCTCCACTGTACTTTTAATTTGCTCTATTGTGTTCTTAATTTCTGATACCAGCTTTGATTTGCTTTATTGCTGCTTTTTTCTTGTGTAATATATTCCTTAATTTCTTTGAACTCTTGTATGTGCTTCTCATTTTTGATCAGAAACTTTGATGAGTTTTCTGAATTCTGTGTCCCTCATGTTCTCGATGTCTTTCTCAGTGAACTCTGAGGTTGGTAAAGGGTTTTGCCCCTTTGAAGGGAAGTCTTCAGTCATATTCATTGTACCTTTGTCTCTTCTTTTGCTCTTGGTCATTGTACTTCTGGTTAGCAGAGTCTTCTCCTTGGGGCAGGTTTCTAAGCTGTGTCACCCACAGGTCTGCAGTTTGATTTTACTTATTGCAGTTGGTACACAGCTCTTTGCTTGCAGCCAGTTGTGCCACTCCCTCCAGCGAGTTCCAGGTCTGGGTTCTTATGTTAGACTTCCATCAAGAACTCTGTAGCCCCAACTCCTGGCTCACCAGTCTCCACCTCCTGGGATACCATGCTGAGGCTGCACTGTTGTCTTTCTCTCACTTTCTCTCACAACCTTTCTCTCACTTCTGGTTGGAGCAGGTCCCCAGATTAGGGAGACACCAGGTGTCCTATATAGCTAGGTTATTGGTGGCGCTGATCTTGTCGGAACCTGTTGGACGTTAGGTCTGGGTGCCACGTGGACCTATTTTACTCATACGCTGCCACTGTCGGTATTATTTTCCTGTGGGACTAGTACAATCCACGGAACTCAATGAGTTCTCTCCCAGCTTAGCACATGCACAATTCACAGTTGTCCCTGCAGTCTTAAACTTTTGTCACAGTGTACAAAATGGGGCCTGACATACCACTATTAGAGTTCTTGATCTGCTGGCCATCAGATCTGAAGGCTACCCAGACCTGTCTTGGGTGGAACCTGTAGAATGCTGCGTTGCTGCAGTTCACTGAGTCAAAAATGAGTTCACTCCCAGCTCAGCATATGCTCAGTCCTTTCCCTTGCCTTTGCGTCCTTATGCAAAATGGTGCCCAATTTGGCTCTCGGTGGCTTGACTGTGCTGGGAAATCCCCCCTTTTCTCACTGCCCATCTGGGATCTGCTGCTCTGTCTCTGCTCCTGATCAAATCAAACAGACCAGTAAGACAGACAGTTCTTGTCTGGGCTCACCTCTCAAGCTCCCAGTGAAAGTCCCTTCCCACCTGATTGCTGGTAGTGTTCTGGCTATTTGCTGAATGTCACTGCATTATTAGTCACTGCAACACCATACCATTGTTTTCGCTGCTTTCCTGTGTCTGTCAGTCTCCAGGTACCCCTCTGCTATTGTTCTGTCCTTTCCTATTTCCTGGAATGTGTCCTCTCTGCTTCATCCTGATTAAATGTTTCTCCATCCGTTTAAACATTTCCTTACCCTATCCTGCCATCTTGATTCTCTGCAATACTGATAATAGTTTCTGTTTGTTGTCTTACAGGTTGCAGATATCTTATTCCAAACTGCTCAGAATGCGGGGATCAACTTTGACACTGTGTGTGGAGTGCCTTACACAGCTTTGCCACTGGCTACCGTTATCTGTTCGACCAATCAAATTCCAATGCTTATTAGAAGGAAAGAAAGCAAGGATTATGGTAAAATATCAAAGCATAAGCCTTAAATCTGTAACCTAACACTGTTAACAGTTTTCTTCCTCAGGCAGTGGTAGTATACCAGGTTCCTCTGGAGTATGCTTAAGGTCATTTAGCATTGCTTCACAGCTTGTTAACTGTTGCTTCAGAAGGATCTCTTGTCCTTCAGAGTTTAGGGGTGACATGTTTTGTATTGATGAGGCAGTGAGAAGAGGGTACTTTATATTTTGCATTGTTATCTGCAAAACCCTTGACTTTCGTACCAGGTGTTTCCCTTCAGCAGAATGTTCTAAAAACACTTCCAGTATGTGTGTTTAAATTCCATGAAGAGTGGTGCATGAATACACTTAGTTTCATAAAGCAAGATAAAAACTTCAGAGTTTGATGGGATGCACACACTATTAGGTGTGCTTGATTTAAAATCTGAAAATTAATACTGAAATTGAATTCATATTTAACAATAAAGAATTACTGAACTTTTTGTTCTTTTATATTGGTTCAATAATAATTTTGTAAGAGTCCTTATCTTTCACAGATGCATTCTAAACATTTTGTTAAAATATTTATTTATGTGAATGGCTGGTGCCAGCCTCAACAAGCTGTTCCTCCAGCTTCAAATACTGGCATCCAATATGGGGACCAGCTTGTGTTCTGGCTATTCTACTTCTCATCCAGCTCCCTGCTTGTGACCTGGGAAGGCAGTGGAGGATTGCTCAAGTCTTAGGGACCCTGCACCGTGCAGGATACCCAGAAGAGGCTCTTGGCTTCAGAGCAGCTCAGCTCTGGTCCTTGTAGCTATTTGGGGATTGAGCCAGCAGATGTATGATCTTTCCTTGTCTGTCCTCCTCTGTAAATCTGCACTTTCCAATAAAAATTAACAACAACAAAGAAACCACACACACACACACACACACAATGAAACTATTTATTTGAAAGGTGGAATTACTGTGATCTTCAAAGGAGATCAGTTTACTCCTCGAAAGCCCACAACAGCTGGGAGCTGGTCCAGACCAAACTCCGTGGCCTGTAACTGGATCTCCTTTGTGAGTGGTTGGAGCCCAAGTACATCATCTGGAGCTTTCCCAACCGCTGGCAGGGAGTGCAGAGAAAGCGAAGAAGCTGATATTTGAGCTGATGCTGCAATATCTGATACCAGTGTCACAAGTGGCAGCTTAATGTTCTGCACTGCAATGCCAGCCCCTAAAAATCATGGAGGGGCAGAGGATATAAAATAAATGTGATTGAGTTGTTTGGTTTTGGTTTTTGTTTGAGGTTGTAATAAAAGAAAGATATTCTTAATACCAAAGTATTCTACCTCCCCCCCCCCCCCCCCCCCCTTTAAGATTTGCTTTTATTGGAAAGGCAGACGAGATTTACAGAGAGAAGGAGAGACAGAGAAAGGTCTTCCATCCCCTGGTTCACTCTCCAAGTGTCCAGGGCTGAGCCGATCTGAAGCCACAAGTTTCTTCCAGTTATTCGATGCAGGTGCAGGGTCCCAAGGCTTTGGGCCATTCTCTACTGCTTCCCCAGGCCACAAGCAGGAAGGTGGATGGGGAGTGGAGTGGCGGTGCCATATGGAATACTGGCACTTCTGAAGCGAGAGCCATGACGGTAGGCCCATGTTCCATTTTTTTTGAGCTCAAGGATCTCAAGGATCTCTGTCAGTAGGATACTATTATTTCTATTGTATGTCCTGAGAAGTGTTTCTAGAATGTGATTATTTATAAGTGCTCAGGATTCTGTGGTCTAGTCTAAGCTGATTCACTTGGGTTTCGTAGCGCATCAGGGGAGGAAAGGGATATGGAAGTGCCAAGGCAGTGCTTGTGGTACAGCTCAGGCGGCAGAATGCCCACCAACTTTGTGTTTCAAAACAAGACGCAGGTAGTGGGAAGCATGTATCTCCACCCCGATGAGGCTGTGTATAGCTGTGGTCTGTGTTCTGTGGTAATCTTGGTATAGCCTGCAGTACAGTTTATATTTAGACATACTGTATTAAGTAATTCATAAGACTGGTTAGGTTGTTGAATATTTTCCCTCCTGAATTCATAGCTTCAGATGGCCAGTGTGACTGATGGTGAGTGATGCATGTTTGATAGAAAAAAGAATGATCTCATTGATGATGGATTATTCTGCTTTTTAATGTTCCTGATCTTTCAAGAAATTCCATGTTTGAAAATGTGGCCATGAAGCACTAAGTGATGGTTGTTTCCCAGCTTGACTATAAATATTCTGTGTGTAAATGACAGAATATAGACAGCAAAGAAAGCAGTCATCATTGGCACACTGAAGATTCATCAGAAGTCAGAAATAAGATGAAGAAGTAGCTCCAAATGGCTTGCCAGACAAGACTTAAAGCATCCAGCCTTCAATGAGTATGTGCCAGGCTACACAGCACCGTACCTTTGGAAGCGTAAACACGTATTTTTAAGTTGTAATCAATAGAATGCTTTCTTTCCTAGGTACTAAGCGCCTTGTGGAAGGAACAATTAACCCGGGAGACACATGTTTAATCATTGAAGATGTTGTCACAAGTGGCTCCAGTGTTTTGGAAACCGTGGAGGTGCTTCAGAGGGAGGGCTTGAAGGTCACGGACGCCGTTGTGCTGCTGGACCGAGAGCAGGGCGGCAAGGACAAGCTGCAGTCACATGGCATCCGCCTGCACTCGGTGTGCACGCTGTCCAAGATGCTGGAGATTCTGGAGCAGCAGAAAAAAATCGATGCCCCGACGGTAGGGCGAGTGAAGAGGTTTATTCAGGAGAATGTGTTCACAGCAGCCAATCCTAATGGCTCTCTCCCTTCCGTGAAGGCAGCATCCAAAGAGCTCAGCTTTGCTGCGCGTGCTGAGCTGCCCGGGGTCCACCCAGTGGCATCAAAGCTTTTCAGGCTTATGGAGAAGAAGGCGACCAATCTGTGCCTGTCCGCTGATGTGTCCGAGGCCCGAGAGCTGTTGGAGCTGGCTGACACGTTAGGACCTAGCATCTGCATGCTCAAGACCCACGTGGACATTCTCAATGATTTCACACTGGATGTCGTGAAGCAGTTGACCGCGCTGGCAGAACGCCACGAGTTTCTAGTATTTGAGGACCGGAAATTCGCAGATATAGGCAACACAGTGAAAAAGCAGTATGAAGGTAAGTGTATGTTGAGGAATCAGCAAGAATCAAGGCCAGCTTAAAACTGGCTGAAGAAGAAAAGGAAGTGTCTTGCCTCATAAGTCCAGCCCTAAAGCGGGTTGTCCAGCATGTTTGGATCCAGGAGCTCGAGCGATTCTGGACTTCTTTCTCTCCATCTGTCAACTCTGCTTTCTCCCCTGTTGACGTCTTCCTCAGGTAGGCCCACTCTCTCTGCCCACCCCAAACCACCTGTCATGGCCAGGGTAGAGATGACTTTGGTAGCTGACCAGGGCAGTAAGCCTACTGCAGATGTGAGATGGTTAACTGTCCATGTAAACCTCTTTTACTGCAAATGCAGTAGGAACAATTTTAATATAGAAAAAGTGAGCTGCAGGCCCAAAGTGGTAGCCTGGTGGCTAAAGTCCTCGACTTACATACACCAGTATTCCAAATGGGCGCTGGTTTGTATCCACTTCCCATCCAGCTACCTACCTGTGGCCTGGGAAAGCAGTCGAGGATGGCCCAAAGCCTTGGGACCCTGTACCCATATGGGAGACCTGGAGAAAGCTCCTGGCTCCTGGCTTCAGCTGGCTCAGCTCTGGCCATTGTGGTCACTTGGGGAGTGAAACAGTGGATGGGAGATCCTTCTCTCTGTCTCTCCTTCAGTCTGTAAATCTGACTTTCCAGTTAAGTAATAAATCTTTAAAAATAAGAAAAGCGAGGTGTTGAAACCAGAAGGCAGGATACATGAATTCTGGGCAGACTAAGATGACAATGGCCCTAACAGAACTTGAGTTTTGAGAACAAGTTACAAGGTCCGGTGGGATGGCCTACCGGGTAAGGTCCTCACCTTGAATGCGCTGGGATCCCATATGGCCGCCGGTTCTAATCCCGGCAGCTCCACTTCCCATCCAGCTCCCTGCTTGTGGCCTGGGAAAGCAGTTGAGAATGGCACAAAGCCTTGGACCCTGCACCCATGTGGGAGACCCAGAAGAAGTTCCTGGATCCTGGCTTCGGATTGGCATAGCATCGGCCGTTGCGCTCACTTGGGGAGTGAGTCATTGGATGGAAGATCTTCCTCTGTGTCTCTGTATATCTGACTTTGTAATAAAAAATAAATCTTTAAAAAAAAAAAGAAAGCAAGTTACCAATACAGCATATGAGAGAATGGTAAAAAATGTGACCATTTGTCTTCAGGCAAGAAGGATTTGTTGACACACTTTTTTTTTTCCTCCCAACTAGAACTTGAAAAATACTGATAAGTACTATCCTATGTAAATTTGCTTTTTTTTTTTTAAATCTAACTGATGTTGTCTATACATACATAATGCTTTTTTACTTGGTCTTATAATATACTTGGTCATATTTTTAACTCATCCTAAGAATCTTTGAGGTGTCTTGATTTTTCTTAATGTATGCATATTGCCAAGCTTTTTCCCTTGGAATGATCTTTCATGTGCTTAGCTTATAGGCTGGCTTATTGACCAAAAGTTACTAAAACCTTTCTGTGTTTGAGTTGGCATAGTTTTGGCAGAAATCGTGGTTTTTCTGCTACCCTGTAAGATGAACAGAATTGCCTGCTGAAATCTGAGAAGTCGAGGATCGCTAAGAGAACATATGGGCATGTGGAGAGAGGGAAGCTGCTGCGGAAAGGAAACCGTGGCCTCTGAAGGAGGAGGTTTGCCAACACAGACTTCCGAAACACCCATCTTCCATGAGGCCATTTTAATTGCAAGAGCTTTATTTTCCTTGCTCTCTGCCTGTAAGAGAAAGCAGTCCGGAATTAGTGAGCCTGGGGACCCACCAGGTGGAGGAGTTGCAAGCATCTCCCCCTCTGTTCTCCACCTGGACAAATAGCTGATTCTTTCTGGCTAGAATTATTTAGATCCCCCCCCCTTTTTTTTAAAGATATTTTTACTTTTATTGGAAAGGCATATTTACGGAGAAGACAGAAATATCGTCTGTCTGCTGGTTCACACCCCAAGTGGCTGCAAAGACCTTGAGTTGAGTCATTCTGAAATCTAACCC
Organism: Ochotona curzoniae; assembly: GCF_017591425.1. NCBI lineage: Eukaryota > Metazoa > Chordata > Mammalia > Lagomorpha > Ochotonidae > Ochotona > Ochotona curzoniae. Next base: position 7,389 of record NW_024466924.1, read on the forward strand.
AAAAGCTTATTCCAGGTATCGCACGTGGGTACTGGATCCTAAAGTTTTGGGCCGTCCTCCACTGCTTTCCCAGGCCACAAGCAGGGAGCTGGATGGGAAGTGGAGCAGCTGGGACAGGAACCAGTGCCCTTGGGGGATCCCAGCACTGGTAGGAGGAGGAGAAGAATTGAGCTATCACACTGGTCCCTAGTCTTAGAAGCATACTGCCCTTTCAGAAATGCTACTGGGAGATTGTTTTGCATTGTTGTTGAGGGTAAATGATTAGAGATTTTGGTGTGAAATTGGAAAATACCTTTTCTTCTCCCTGTTAGGTGGTGTTTTTAAAATAGCTTCCTGGGCAGACCTTGTCAATGCCCACGTGGTGCCTGGTGCAGGAGTTGTGAAGGGCCTGCAGGAAGTGGGACTGCCTCTGCATCGGGGGTGCCTGCTCATCGCCGAGATGAGCTCCGCCGGTAACCTGGCCACCGGCAGCTACACTAAAGCAGCAGTAAGTGACCTGAGGATTGGGGCGAGGAAAGGCAGCGCTGTTCTACCTACATGTTCTGGGACCACAAGACAGTGCCTGCCTCAGGATCCTGGGCAGCCCTGCTGGGGAGTCAGCTCTTGGGAGGGTGACAGTGGTTAAATACCAGTTGTTTAGGGTGCCTTAATAGCTACTGGCATTTTGTTTAAAAAGATTATTTTGAAAGAATTGGAGGGGGAGAGTGAGAGAACTTCTATCTGCTTCTTTACTCCCCAGATTACTGTGGAGGCCAGGGCTGCACTGGGGGGGAGCCTGGGTCTCACACATGGATGGCAGGGGTCCATGAACGTGGGCCATCTTCTGCTGTTTTCCCAGTCACATTAGCATGGTACTGGATTGGAAGCGGAGCATCTGGGACTCCAACTGGTGGCCCTGTGGGATCCCATTGTCCCAGTAGTTTTAACTCGCTACACCACAGTGCTAGCCCTGGTAGTTAATAGCATTTTATATTTTAAATATGAAACTTAAAGGAAAGAGAGGAGGAGAGAGAAATCGATCAGTCTTGTGTCTGCTTGCTCACTCCCTGAATGGCTGCAGTGGCCAGATGTAGGCCAGCCCATCAGGGGCTGCCACAGGGGTAGACTTTTACAGACTACTTCTAAAACTGTCATTGGAAGTTCATTTCCAAATTTCTTCATAGACCGTAACATAGTTGGCTCAAGAGTCAAGCTTTAACCACACCCCTGAAGTGATGATGAATACCTGACCTCCAGGGATGTGGTTCTTGGTATGGGTATGGACAAGGTGCATGCTTGTTGGCGCTAGTCCTTGGTAAGAACAGCAGAATAGTGAGAATATGGTGGAAGAGCTCATCAGAAAGTCAGGCTGACCTGCTAAAGAATCCACTTTGATGGAAGGTAATGTCTGAATAAGGGAGACCAGTGGACAGTAGATGCTGTGAAGGGGGACATGGTGAAGCGGGGAGCTCTTTAGCTCTTGGAAATGTGGCTGTGTGTGATGGCTGTGCAGCATAGATGGGCAGCTTTCCTCTTGCTCATTGCATTGTAATGAACCCTTCGGGATAGATGTTTAGATGCACATGATATAGCTTGTTGGCTTAGGGATTTCGTTTTTCCTTAAGGTTTATTTTTCCAAAAGGCACTTTCAGAGAAAGGGAAAGGCAGAGTGAGAAAGAGCTGCCATCCAAACAGCTGCTGGTGGCTGCAGTCGGACCAGTGCAAAGTCAAGAGCCTGGACCACCTGTGAGGTGTCCCAGGCACACCAGCAGGGAGCTGGATTGGAAGGCTAGAACCACAGCTGGTGGCTTAACTTGGAGCACCACAGCACTGGCCTCTGTGTTAGTGAAACATTTATTTCATTTATGCGAGGTGACCTGTTTTAGATCTTAGCTTGTGCAAAATTTACATGTATGAAATGGAAAAAGTTACCAGTAATATAGCAGTTTCTAAACTAATTACTAGAGGGCGTTTTTTTTCCTTTTACAGATGTTCTGATTTAAATGCCTTCTCACGATATGTTCTGCTACATCCCATTTAGGTTAAAATGGCCGAGGAACATTCTGAATTTGTGATTGGTTTTATCTCTGGATCCCGTGTTAGTGCAAAGCCAGAGTTCCTTCATTTAACTCCAGGAGTTCAATTAGAAGCAGGTGGTAAGTTCATGCATTCATTGTTGCTGATGCTATAAGCTTGCTAAAGAGAAGCCTTCTTGGGTTTGCAAAGTAGCTTGCAATCTAACTTTAGAATTAAAATGTAGAAAAGGACTTTTGTTGAAAATTATCTGTTCTGAATGAACCTGCTACCAGAGCAAAATGACTGCAGCATGGAGTTCAGGAACTCGGCTTTTCCAGCGTGCCCAAGCCTGGGAAGAGGTGGTGTGGCTGAAAAGCAGTGGTGCTGAGAGTCTTCTCAGCCAAGGAGTCTGGGTTATAGGAATATGTAAATGTTCTCTAGACTCATTTAAGCTTTTTTCTCTTGGGTGGATGCTGTGGTTCCCCTTGGTGGCTCCTGGAATGTACTTGGTAATATTTCTCTGTCCCCCAGAATGTGATGACTAGAATGTTAGGTCCTCTGTAAAACTTACACCCCTCAGAAAAACCTGTTATCTCTGGCTTCTCTCTGCTGTGACAGAAGTCAAAAGATGCTTTTTTATTGGAAAGGCACATCATATTTACAAAGGGGAAGATTGTCCGTCCACTGGTTCCCTCCCCAAGTGGTCACCATGGCTGGGCTGATCAAAATCTAGGAGCTTCTTCCAGGTCGGCGCAGGGCTCCTCGACTGCCTTCCTAGGCCACAGGCAAGGAGCTGGATGAGAAGGTAGAGGATTAGCCAATGATCCATTGCACCAGACCCAGCTGATCTACTTTTAAAGACTTTTTAATTATTTCTATTTCAAAATCAGATACAGAGAGGAAGCTGATTCACTCCCCAAGTGACTGTGCCAAGCCAGGAGCTTCTTCTGGGTCTCCCACAGGTGCAGGGCAGCAAGGACACAAGCTGGCACCCATGTTTAAGGTGAGGACTTCAGCTGGGCCCTGCGTGGTGGCCTAGCAGTTAATCTGCTTTAAAGACAACACTTCCCCCTCAAATGGCTGCTTTGTCAGGAGCCTGTGACTGAACAGCTGGGACTCAACCCAATGCTCACATCTTAACCCACTGTGCCACAATCCCAGCTCTTTAGCGTATATGCAACATAAGAACTCTCCAAATTAAGAAATTAATAGATGTCCCTTTGGAAGCAAAGAATGTTGTAGTTCTTGTGCTTCCTCAGATTGTACATACTATATGGGCAACTCGGCATTTTGGGCTCCTGGCCCTGCCATCTGGTAACCTTGTCCCTGTGTGTGGAGTACTCTGTAAACAGGCACATGAGCAGTGTGGTGGCCCAGAGCAGGCAGTACCTGTTTGCCCCTCAGTATTATGACTAAGTAGGATAATTAGGGGCTAACCTTTTAGAAAACTTCTAGAACAGCAGGACTTAATTTTCCTTTTTGTACTTAGTGGGAAATGCAGTTCATTTTTGGTATAATTGGAGGCTTCTGTCCATTCATCCACTTGATTGAGAGGTCTTCAGTGCATATTTCAAACTATTTTTCCATCAAAACTCATCTTTGAGGAGGCAGAACAATAATGTTCACACAGGGCCTGGCCTAGTGGCTCAAGTCCTCTCCTTGCATGCCTGGGGTCCCAGTTCTAATCCTGGCAGCCCCACTTCCCATCCAGCTCCCTGGATGGCCCAAAGCTTTGGGACCCAGCACCCATGTGGGAGACCTGGAAGAAGCCCCTGGCTTTGGATCGGCGCAACACTGGCCATGGCGCTCACTTGAGGAGTGAATCATTGGACGGGAGATCTACTTTTTTTTTTTTTTTTAAGATTTATTTTTATTATTTTTTCATTGGAAAGGCGGATATACAGAGAGGAGAGACAGAGAGGAAGATCTTCCATCCGATGATTCACTCCCCAAGTGAGCGCAACGGGCCGATACTATGCCGATCCGAAGCCAGGAGCCTCTTCCGGGTCTCCCACGCGGGTGCAGGGTCCCAAAGCTTTGGGCCGTCCTCGACTGCTTTCCCAGGCCACAGGCAGGGAGCTGGAAGGGAAGCGGGGCTGCCGGGATTAGAACCGGCGCCCATATGGGATCCCGGGTGTGCAAGGCGAGGACCTTTAACCACTTGCGCCACCGCGCGGGGCCCGGGAGATCTACTTTTATGGCAGGTTTCAGTGATTGCATGTGTCACTTCCCTCCTAACCTTGGCATCCCTCTTGGGGTCAGGGAGTTAAGTACCTGGCTTGTTGTGGTGATATGTAGAACCTGCTGCATACCAAGCCTTTGAACCTTCTTAGGCCCTTGACCACCTGAAAGGCAGGACAGCTGTGTGGGCTACAGTTCAGCCCAAAGGCAGCTAACACTCCAAAGGCCTTTAACCCCAGGTAAAACCTTTAGTCCTGGGCCCAGGCGGCGTGGCCTAGCGGCTAAAGTCCTTGCCTTGAACACGCTGGGATCCCATATGGGCGCCGGTTCTAATCCCGGCAGCTCCACTTCCCATCCAGCTCCCTGCTTGTGGCCTGGGAAAGCAGTTGAGGATGGCCCAAAGCTTTGGGACCCTGCACCCGTGTGGGAGACCTGGAAGAAGTTCCTGGATCCTGGCTTTGGATCGGCATAGCAGCGGCATCGGCCGTTGGGCTCACTTGGGGAGTGAGTCATCGGACGGAAGCTCTTCCTCTCTGTCTCTCCTCCTCTTAGTATATCTGGGGGAAAAAAAACCCCTTTAGTTCTGTCCCAGAACCAGGCAGATGACCTGTGGCATTGTGAGATGGATATGACCCAAGTGCCAGCTGAGGCAGCCAGGTCTTACGCCCTGAGGCTGCTGTACTCCTGCTGTGGTGAGACCCCAGACCCCTGCTCCCAGACCAGTACTTACAGATGGGAACGCTGCAGCAGCATTGAGCTGTCATACATGCCCAGCTGGATGGGAAGTGCTTCTTCCAGGCTTGTTCAACTCTAGCATTCACCTGCAAGACGAAACTCAGGAGCACAACCCAGGTCAGGGGGTGGCCAAAGGATTGCCTTTACCTCCCCTTTGGGCAGGTAGCTGCAGCCACAGGGTGTAGAGTATCAAAGAGACCCTGTGAAATCTGCACTGGTCGGATGGTAATGGTTCCAGGCCCAAGCCACGGACTTACAGCCTGGCCAGGATCCCGTGTGGTTGGGTGCAGCAACCTTAGGCTCCAAACGCACCCTTGTAGCAGGCAGACTAAAGCAGGCCTTGGCTCCTTCTCCATGCAGCACTGTTCTGGGGGAGGAGGGGTTCTCTAAGTGCTGGGCATGGAGGTGGCTATAGGCTGCCAGCCAGTGTAATGGGGAATGAGTAGGAGCGTGGCAAAACAGTGCCATCAGTACTGCTGCACCCCCAACCCCCTGCTTCAGAAGATACAGGGAGATGAGGCTAAGGCCCTCAGAGGGAATTAAACAACATCGAACAACATCAGGAAAGGGTCTTAGTGCCTTCCCTGCGGTGATTATTATACATCTGGGAGACTATCACCCATACCAGAGGTACACCACACCAAAGGAATCTAAAAGCCAAGTCCCATTTCAGCTAGACCACAGGCCAGGAAGGACTCAAAGAATATATGTGAAGGAAAAAACATGCCAACCAGTGATACATAAGTGAATGAATAAAGAAAGAAAACAGGAAATTATCACCACAGGCCAGCTGTACTAAAAATGTTTAGGGGAATCCTACATACTGAAGAAAGATGATTCCCATCATAAAAATGTGCAATAATATCCAATAAGCACCTAGTCATCAAAATAAGGCGACAGATTGGGCATAGTGGCTGAGAGTGCCAGGTTCAGTGCCTGCCCGTGCAGACTGGGGCAGGCGGTGGAGATTGGGTTGCAGGGTAGCCGATCGGGATCACAGTCTCACCTCTGGCCGCAGCTACTGCAGGCCTCTCCAATCAGTCAGGAAGGATTTGAAAAGATCCAGGAATGTGCTCTTAGGTAAGATACTAGTTCACCAGTGAAGACACATGAGGACTGGAATGGTTAAGTACATTCCAGGCAGGTGGGACCCAAGAACAAGCAGAGTACTTAACTGTTACCAAAGTCTAGCCAGTGATGAAGAAATTCAAGTATCAGTGTAAATATACGTGTTCCTTAGAGCAGAGTACCCAGTTTTACAAGGCAAGCATTATTAGATGTACAGGGAATAGCCCAGTAAGCAGTAGGGGACTCCAGCTCACCTTCAATGGACAGATAGGCCAAGGGAAAAGAAACACGGGCTGGACAGAAGTTTGTGGGGCCACGCACGGCGCAGCTCCCAGCACCGGCCCTGTGTGAGGCTCTAGACACAGCTCAGCAGACTTTTAAAAACCACAATCACATCAACAAAGGCAACTGAGACTGAACATTGGAACAATGAAAAAAAAAAAGAATACATTAAAATTCTTTTAAACAGATGGAAGGAGAAATACCCAAAATTTACAGGATGTAGGAGATTCAGTGATAAAGTACCTCCCATAAGACATCAAAAATCAGTCATCAGGCCCAGCACAGTAGCCTAGCAGCTAAAGTGCTCACCTTGCACGCAACTGGATCCCATATGGGTGCTGGCTCTGTCTCAGCACCCCACTTCCCATCCAGCTCCCTGCCTGTGGCCTGGAAAAATAGTAATGTGGTAGACCCGGAAGAGGCTCCTGTCTCCTGCTTTGGATCAGCACGGCTCTGGCCATTGTGGCCGCTTGGGAAATGAAATCATCGGACAGAAGATCTTCCTCTGTCTCTCCTCCTCTCTGTATTTCTGACTTTCCAACAATCAGTCATCTAGTGATACCATTGCAAGGACCCAGCAGAGCAAGCACAGCCAAGCAGTTCTCTGCCCTGGATTTCTTCAGCTCCTGCTTTTACCCATTTGCTCCACAGACAAGAATGGAAAACCAGGGTGTGATAGTACAAGTAGTTGTGTTCAGAAAATGTCAGACAGGCTTTCCGATTTTTCTGTTAACAGCATCTTCTATCTTTACAGGGGATAATCTTGGCCAACAGTACAACAGCCCACAAGAAGTGATCAGGCAGCGCGGTTCTGACATCATCATTGTAGGCCGGGGCATAATAGCGGCAGCCAACCGTCTAGAAGCAGCGGAGATGTACAGGAAAGCTGCTTGGGAAGCCTACCTGAGTAGACTTGATGCCTGAGCTCCTCGCACACAGCCCTGGGAAGCGGTCTCCTAAGAGCCCCTGGCTTGAAGTTGTCTGTGGTCCTTAGTCCTGCTTTGCTGGAGTCTCCATGGTCTTCAGGAAGTAGGGGTGACTTGTGATGAAGTGCACTGTGTCTATAATAAACCCACTGAGATGGACGTTAGTTACGGCCCTCTGCATCGTAAGAGCCCTCCTGTCTGTTGTTCTGTTCTAGTTACTATAACAGGAAAACACGGGTGTCAGAGTGGGGAGGGGGGGTTAAGACACACAGGGTCCAGTATCCCATCTGAGCAATGACTCCACTCCCTGCTTATGCAGCTGGGAAGGCAACGGAGCATGGCCCGAGACCTTGGACTTCTGCACTCACGTGGCAGACCCAGAGGAAGCTCCTGGCTTCAGCCAGATGGAAGCTCTTTCTCACTTTCCCTCTCCCTCACTGCATGTCAGAGGAAGACGGGAAACGGAGAAAGGACATCGGGAGGTTACAACCAACAGAGATAGCAGATGAGCCTCTGTTCTGCTGCTTGGCAGTGGGAGCCTCCTCCCTCAGAACAAGAGGAGGAAGAGCAAGATGGTGCTGGCTGGCCCCTCCGCTGACAGCTGGCTGGCATTGCAACAAGTGGGCCCTGGCCTCTTTCCTCTTCTGGCTGTAGTTGTGGGCCTGTGATGCCTTCCGTTTTGGACTGGAAGTGGGACTGCTTCGTTTGATGACAGCACTGGGAGGGCCGAGGGTCATCCAGCTCACAGCTGACAGGGAAGTCAGCCTTTACCAGTGTATGATGGGGATGTCACAGAGTCCTTGAGCAGAGAAAAATCACTCACAAATCAAGCAGCTTCTGAGAACAGTCTGCAATTGTGGCCTGACAGTGTTTATGAAAAGACAGATGAGGTACAGAGGACAACATGATTGGCTGCCACACAGCCAGGTAGAGAAAGCTGAACTGGAGTTGGTTACAGAGCCTCCTTAGTTCAGGCTTGAGCCAGGTGCCTAGTCCCAGTCCACGGCCTCCCTGAATGTTAAGATTTCCCCTCTTGCCTAAAGCTCCCCCTACGAAAGTGAGCAAAATGTACTGCCACTGTTCAGTCACTACCATTGCAGGGTTCCAGTCTTGATATATCATTCATAAGTCACAGTATCCTTATGAACTTAACCCATTTATATCCAGAGATGTATGCCACCGAGGCTGATAGAACAGTTAGCAAGAGGTTAGAGAATACTCAGCCAGGATTCCTGAAACAGACCCACCAAAAAGTCACACATGAAGAATCAGCTAAATGACCAGTCCATCCAGTTAAACCAGCCAGCCCGTTTTTGTTTTAAAGCTAGCAGCCCCTAGCCAGGCTTAACAGAATCTGGAAGGGTCTAGCAGTGTGGTTACAGCAGCACATCATGAAGCTACAGGAGCAGGCATAGGCATAGAAAACTGCCACCCACCTCCAGGACTCCTTACCTCTGGGAATTTGCTTACTTGAACCTTGAAGTCTGCAGTGTGTGCTGGGCATCTGGTAGGATTCCCTTAAGTTGGAAAGATACAGTCCCACGTTTGAAGGGCCTGAGGTGCTCCTGCCAGGTGAGTGGTGAGAGCTGGGTACGGTGCCTTGCAGTTTTCCTGGCTGTTTCCAAAGATTCGATCTAAATCGTGAATAGTCTGTCATCAGTAGCTGGGTCTCACTTTCCTGGACCTGGGGCCAACGTGCCATGATGCCAGGCATTCAAGCTGCAGAAATCAGCAGGGTAGGAGACTTGAGGGGCTATCGACATACGCCTTCAAGTGACTATTCCATGCATGAAAACAGTAATTGTAAGTCCTGTGTGGTAGCCTAGCAGCTAGGATCCCATATGAGATCCCAACAGCACCTCTTCCCATCCAGCTCCCTGCTTGTGGCCTGGGAGAGCAGTCGAGGACGGCCCAAAGCCTTGGGACCCTGCACCCGTGTGGGAGACCCAGATGAGACTCCTGGCTCCTGGCTTTGGATCCACTCAGCTCTGGCTGTTGTGGCCATTGGGGGAGAATCAACGGAAGGTCTTCCTCTCTGTCTTTCCTCTCCCTCCTCTGTATATCTGACTTTACAATAAAAGTAAGATCTTAAAAAGAAAAAAAACATTTTGACAAAGGCAATCCAATTGACTTCACCCATTTTAGTGTCAAAACTGCCATTGCAGCCTGACGCAGTAGCCTAGTGGCTAAAATCCTTCCCGTGCACATGCCGAGATTCCATATGGGTGCTGGTCCATGTCCTGGCTGCTCTACTTTCCATTCAGCTCCCTGCTTGTGGCCTGGAAAAAATAGTAGAGAATGGCCAAAGCCTGGGGACCCTGCACCTGCATGGGAGACCCGGAAGAAGCTCCTGGCTCCTGCTTTGGATTGGCTCAGCTCCGGCTGTTGCGGCCGCTTGGGGAGTCAATCAGCAGATGGAAGATCTTCCTGTCTTTCCTTCTCTCTCTGTGTAAATCAGCCTTTCCAATAAAAAATTTTAAAACACATTAAAAAAAAAAAACAAAAGACATACTGCCTTTGTAATTTACCAAGACAACGGTGTTTTGCAGCTCCCCATCTCCTGACAGATCCTAATGGCCAGTTCCTAATGGCCAGTTTGGTGTTTTGTTTGGAAGGCAGAGTGAAAGAGGGACAGGCACAAACAGTCCATCTGCGTCAGAAGCACAGAGGATCTGGGAGTGGAACCGGGTACACTCATGACACATGCACATCCCACACAGGTGGAGTTACACAGGAGAGAGAAACCTTACATCTCCTGGCTTGCTCCCCAAAAGGCGGCAGTGTTTGCAGTGGGTGAATCTGATCTGAAGCCAGGAGCCAGAAATTTCCTTGGGTTTCCATGTGCAATGCAGGGGCATCCCTTCTACTGCTCTCCCAGACTATAAACACAGGCTACACTGGAAGTGAAGCAACCAGACACAAACCAGTGCCCGTTTGGGATGCCATCACTGCAGGTGGAGGTCTAGCCTGCCGCACCACAGTGCCAGCGCTCATGAGCCTTTTGACTGCTATTGAAACAGGCCATCACACATCCCAACAACACTATCTCACCAAAAGTAACAAGCCAACCAAAGCCTTGTGAAGAGTCAGGTAGCCAAGGGCAGCAGAAAGGTCAAGTTCTGGTCAGCTTCCCAGCATCATGGGCTTGGCAAACCAAACACTGGCCAAGGTCTTTTTGGAAATTTGAAAATCATTACTGAACAAATATTCTCCCATGGTTTGCCATTTGGGTCTACACCATAATGTGTTGATGGAGCACAGGACTTTTTCAGCAATGCAAGCGTTCAGACGAGGCAGCTTCCAGCCCTCCATCAGTCCACAATTAGCACTACATTCATAACCTTTCCAATACCAGTTTTGTTTTCCCAACTTGGCTATACAGCGCGTCTGTTAAACCAGCCACTCTAAGAACTCTGTTCCAAATACAAAGACACTGCTGTCACAAGACAAATACAAAACACTGCTGTCACGGGGGAAAATATGGGAACAACTTGATCAGGAGCCCTAATAAAGCTTGATTTTAGCGCCGGTGTGATGGCTCAACTGCATAATCCACTACCTGCAAGTGCCAGCATTGCCTATGGGCACCAGTTTGTATCCCAGTGACTCCACTTCCCGTCCAGGTCCCTCAGGAGGACAGAGAGAAACCTTCCGTCTGCTGGTTTGCTCTCCAAATGGCTGCAATGACCCTCACGGGACCCTACACCCACATGGGAGACCCAGAAGCTCCTGGCTCTTGGCCTCAGATTGGCTCAGCTCCAGCCAATGGAATGAAGCAGTGGATAGATCTGTCTTCCTTTCTATAAATCTACCTTTCCAATACACATGTTATATAAGTCTTGATTTTCAATTAGGAGCATATGAGCTCACTGAGGAAATCTTGGGGTTTAAAAAAAATTTTACCACATATCAGATCTTCAAACTGGAAGCTTTAGGGATCGGTGTTCGGGACAGCACTTACTTAGAAGATGTGTTGGCAGGCCCGGTGCCGTGGCCTCGTGGCTAAAGCCCTCACCTAAAAGCACTGGGGTCTCATATGGATGCCGGTTCTAAATCCAGCAGGTCCACTTCCCATCCAGCTCCCTGCTTGTGGCCTGGGAAAGCAGAGGAGGACGGCCCAAAGCCTTGGGATCCTGAACCCACGTGGGAGACCCGGATGAAGATCCGGGCTCCTGGCTTCAGATTGCAGTCACTTGGGGAGTGAATCATCGGACAGAAGTTATTTCTCTCTCTCTTCCTCTCTGTATATCTGACTTTGTAATCAAAATAAATAAATCTCTTTTAAAAATGTGTTGGAGGCTTAACTCGTGGGGTTCAAGCCCTAGCTCTGCATCCAGTTGTTGGCTTCCTGCGAGGGCGCGCCATGGGAGGCCGCAAGTGGTGGCAGTCCTGCCTCCTCCCTGGAGGCCCAGGTGCAGTTAGAGTCCTGGCCTCCACCTGACGCAGCTCCAGCAGGCATCTGGGGGAGTGAACCGGCCAATGGGAGACTTCTGTCCATTCATCCACCTCAGCCTTTCAAATAATAACAGGAAATAAAATTTTTAACAAGCTTGTCCTGGGAACCTGGGGCAGCCAGCTATGATGCCCTGCTTGTACCTGCCTTTTGTGGGTAAGCACTGTTTGACCGTCATCATTAGAAGCCTGGTTCATGTTTGAGAAATCTCCAGCACTGTAAAGCCAGGCGCCCCTCAGCAGGAGCCGTGTCCATTGGCCCAGCTCTAGCAAGACCCACAAGGGACCCTGTCTGCCCCTCTGGATCCTGGAACCGATCAAGCCTGTTTCTTCCTCGAGATACCACATGTAACAAAGCCAGCCGGAGTCTGATTTCACCCTCCACGGGTGCTTGACCCCATCCCAACTGGAACTCATTTTGTAACAGGTGTGCCTCTTAAGTACATATGTATGTATATAGATTTCTTTATTTGAAGTTAGAAGAGGAGGGAAGGGGAAAGGGAGACGATCCTCCATTCCCTGGTTTATTCCCCCAGTGACGACAATGGCAGAGGCTGAGCGGGGCTGAAACCAGGTCTCCCATGGGGCTGAGCAGAGGGCCAAGCACTTGGGTCACCCTTTGCAGCTTGCCCAGGCGCATCAACAGAGAGCTGGATGGAAAGTGGAGCAACTGGAAACTCCAATGGGCACTCAGAGGGATGCTTAACTTGCTATGCCACAACATCGGTAATTGCTGATTAATTTTGATAGAAAAAAAAAAATCTTGAGATGTCTCACACTGAACTGCAAGGGCCAGAAAATGGAGGGCAAAAAAAAAAAAAAAAGCTGAGGGAGATTCATCACTTCACAAGCTACGGGCCACAAAGCACAAACCATCTCACATGCCAGAGTGTGTGCTAACACCTTACCCTGCATTCCATCACCGCCCCTGGCTGGGCACTGCAGCGCACTGCTTACAACCCACACAAGCCAGAAACGACAGTTCTTAGGTACAGCACTTCAACCCCAAAGCTCCCCCGACAGTGCCAATCTCAGAAGCTCATGCTACCCAAGAGCCAAAGTGCCCTCCACTCTGGCCAGCACCCAGCCCCGCTCCTGGGAGCTCTTGGGATGGCATCCCAGGGCCCTGCAACTCCTGGCCAGCATCTGCAATGGCTCAGAAGCGACCGAAAATGACACAGGTGTTCCGTCCGTGTCCATCACTGAATGGCGTCCCACTGCCAAAACATCTTGTTACAAAACCTTGAGCAACTTGCTTACGGAGCTCCACTCTCCTTTACTAACTCAGTGCCACTGGAATGGCTCACCCAAGCTAGCCCTCAGAGGACTCCAGGAAACGCCACCCACCCCCACTCCCAGACCCCGCGGGAGGCTGCTTGAGGGCATGGAAGGTGCTGGAAGCTGCAGATGTCTGCAACAAACAGCAAGGTGCCGGACCTTCTGGGTGCGCCTCCATTTCCTCCAAGACAGGGCAATCCCACCCCCCAGGCGCCCACCCCCAACCCCAGTCAGGTCTGACGCCAAACCCTCGTCCACTCGAAGGCCACGTAGGGAGGACATTTTCTTCAGCTCCCGATCGTTGTCCTGATTTCAGCAAGAAGGCTCAGTCTAGGGCTTCATGCCCTTCTCTCGCCTGGTCTACTTTACTGCTGTAAAGTGGGTTCTGGGCCCAGAGAAGCCCAGGTGGAAAAGCTGCACAGAAACATGAGGCACACCCGGCCAAGACCATAGTCCTGCTTGCTTGTGAGAACTCCCCAGGACCTAGTCTCCCTTGTAGCGAGTGCCCCGTCGTTCCCCAGAGGCTTCTGAAGTTGGGTGGAGTTCCTGACCCTGGGCCCAGGGCAGCCATCGTATCACGGCAGCAGTTGCACTTCCTCTTGACCCACTGGCATCTCCATGAGGGAGCTGCATGTGCCATTCCAGCATCTAATGTCCTCCCCCACCTCCTGCCCCCACCGGACTCATGCCTTCCGGGCAGAATCAAGTTTACACCCCGCCCCAAACAAAAACCGGTACTCTGGGATCAGAGAGAACTTTCCACCGGCCCCAGATACAACAGGAAACCAGGAGCCAGCAGCAAGCCTGGTTAGCCCGAAAACCCTCCGAAGATGCCAGCACTTACAGAAAGGTCGCTTGTGCTCCTCACGGCAAGCAGAGCTTATCCGAGTCAGGAAGAAAACATTCACCAAGCAGGAACCAACCAGGTCACCCTTGAGTACCGAGAGAACCACGGGAAGGGATGGGAAACAACTTAAGTGGCTACAGCTCGGCCCATCCATCAGCCAATTGGCTCCACGCGGCTTCCCTGGTTAATTGGTTAAGGACGGCCAGCAGCTGACCGAAGCCCAGTTAGGGCAAGTGCAGTTGCTATCCAGTTTGATCAGCTGAGCCCAGCCCAAACCCCACCTCACACAAGAGCTGGCACCAGCTCCAGCATTTCTGCGCTCCCCGTGCTGGGAAACATGGCTAGGGAGGCATCTGAGCCTCGGCGCTCGAGTCCCCAAGACGCAGAAACCCCTCTCTCGGAGTCGCCCTTCCCCGTCTCCTGAGGCTCTGGCATACCTGCTCCCGTGTCTGTCTCGCTCTAGTTGCCTAGAAACACCCTGGAAGGCAGGAGGGCAAGCGGCACCCCACGTGGAACACCCCGCAAGGTGTCTGGGCAGGACGCCGCGCAGCCGGTCCCTGCGGAGTGCACCTGCGGGCAGCGACACCTGCCACCCCAGGGAGGCTCGCCCTTACCGCCTGGACCGCCGGACCCCCTCCCACTCATCTCCGTTGAGTCCCTGAAATTTCAACGCCGTTTATTTTTTAAAAATTGAATTCCTCCAGAAAAATTTCATTTCCAGAGTTTCTGTTCTTAACATTTTTTTTTCCTGTCCTGCCTTAGGATGCCAGCACATGCCCTGTTATTCTCGACTCTGCCCTGGGCCCGGCCAGGTGGCGTGGGACATCAGAGGTGCCTGGAGGAATCACGGGGCCCTGCTGCTTAAAATGTAAGTTCTCATACACACCCTCAGACACTGCCTTGGCAGATTCAGGCATCTCTGACTGGGGTGATGCCCGGTGCTGCAAAGCCCAGCCCAGTGGCCTTAAATTAAATTGTTTCACTTATTTGGGAAAAAAAGTTTCAACTTTGAGAAGCAAAGAGAAGGGCAACTCCTATCCTGCCTCATTCCCTGAACGTCTGTCAGGCAGAACCAAGAATTCAACCTGCGTCTCCCACGGAGCGCTGACAGTGGGAGTCAGCCCTGCGCTGCCAGGGGGGTCTGCCTTGGCAGGAAGCTGCACCCCGGAACTGAACTGGGGCCAAGAACCAGAGCTAAGAACTCTGACGTGGGACACAAGCGACCAAGTTGGGCGCCTCACGGCTGGCCCAAGCACCCCCTACCCAAGACTTCTGCCTGAGGAAATATGATGGGCAGCTCTTGGTTTTAAAAGAAGCCTCATTCACAAAGGGCCTTTACAGGGAGGGCTTGGAGTGGGGGAGGGGTGGAGCTGTGCTCCCCTTGGAGGCATTCTGGCGGGGGAGGGGGAGGTAATATACAGAACTGCATTTGAGCAGATAGCTCCAGTGGGCTGGGGGTAGGGGACAGGGAATGTCCAAATCAGAAGACCTAGAAAGGATGAGAAGGCTTAGAGGACAGATGCCCAACTGTCCGGAAGCAGGCAGGACAGGAAGCAATTACACAATAGTGGAAAATGGCCACAGTTTGACAAGACACTTGATTCCTCCAGTTTAAAAGGGTCCATTGAGCTCCAGATGGGTTAGGAAGAAAGGCATGCTCCCAGCCATCTCCTGTGAAAACGGCTGGACTTCCAGGATGCAAATCATACAGAGGAATGAATCAGGAGCAAAAGGCATCGGACTGGAGGTAGCCTGCCATCTGTAGCAGGCCGGCTCGGAGACAGGCAGGGACACACACGGGCTCTGAGGAGGGACCTCCCTAGCCAGCAGACTCCAGTTGGAGCAGCTCAGCTGATGCTTCAGGGGGAGCCAGGGCTCTGGGTCCTGTCCGCCCCCACCCGCCCCATCAACTCCTTGTGGGGTGAGAGAGTGACTTTTAGCAGGTACGGGGAGCCTGGCGGGTCACCTGCAGTGTGCAGAGGTCCAGCAGGTGTGTGCCTCTGGCCAACAGAAGTGGAATCGGTCAGCTGCTGAAGTGGTGGCTGTGGCCGAATCTGAGGAACCTGGACTAAGAAGCTCCTTCGTGATGGTCTAATGCAATCGTCCCACTTCACAGATGAAGTCATTGAGGCCTGTGGGGGAAATGGTTTGCATAAGATGGTGGAAGAACTCACAAGAGGCAGGATAGACTTTTTACTTAAAGACCGAGTTACAGAGAGAGATAGTCTAGATCACTCCCCAGTGATCACGGGGCCTGTTGGAAGCCAGTGGCTTCTTCCAGGTCTCTCACCTGAGTGCAGGGCCCCAAGGACTTGGACGATCGTCCTGCTGCTTTCCCAGGTGCCTTAGCAGAAAGCTGGCTTGGAAGTGGAGCAGCCAGGCCTTGAACCAGAACCCACGTGGGATGCTGGAACCACAGGGGCCGGATTCTTAGTCTTTTTCCCTCTTTCTGTAAGGTCATTTCCATTGTGTAAAACATCTCTATATGGCCCCGTGTAGATACACAGCTACATGTATCATATTTTTAAACCATTCAGGCAAGAAGTATTTGTGAAACACAGGAAGTGACCGAGACACACCCTGCCCAGCCACATGGGAGTCAGCTCTGGGATCACATTTTCTGGAGCATTTGCTGCTATGGCGAGAAGCCCCGTCCCCTTCCCTTCCCGCTGCTCCCAGATCAGGAGCCTCAGTAGGTGGCACAAGAACTGGCAGATGGTATCACACACAAACACCGCCCCCCTGCAATGCACAGATGTGGGCGACAGTGTCATTCCATCCCCTTAATTTGGCCGTGGCCATGGGACTTGGCTTGGCTGCTGGCATGCTGCAGGGAGCCCATTTTGAGCCCAACTGCCGTGTTTCCCCTCTTTGCCTTCTGCTCCCACCCAAGACGACCATGCCAGCACGCTGGTTCCAGGAGACAAGAGCAGGGTGGGGGGTCAGCACGATGGCTCAACTGGTTACCTCCACCTCCAGTGCCAGCTGCTCCTTTTCCCATCCAGCTCCCTGCTTGTGGCCTGGGAAAGCGGTTGAGGACGACCCAAAGCCTTGGGACCCTGCACCTGCATGGCAGACCTGGAACACACTCCCGGCTCCTGGCTTTGGATCAGCTCAGCTGCAGTCATTGCTGACATTTGTGGAGTGAACCAGCAGATAAAGATCTTTCTCTTGGTCTCTTCTCTCTGTTAATATGTCTTCCCAATAAAAGTAAATAAATATTTTTTAAAGAGTAGGAGGAGCAGCAGCAGGATGGGTTCCTGCTGCCCACAGCCTCATGCGCTGGCAGCTGGCTGGCTGGTGAGCCTCACCATATGCACCTGTTACCTTCCTGTTGCATGGCAGTGATGACCTGGATAAGCCCAGCATTCCATCTGGGCTGTGGTTTGTGTCCCAGCTTCCCAGATACGAGCCGATCACCAGGGAGAGCTGCTTGACCTCGGGCGCCTGCTGTGCTTCGACCCGGGGGACCCAGTGCCAGTCCCTGGAGACAGTCAGAGGTGAGGCCTCAGGCTCTGTAGAGTTGGCGCCTTTGCTCCTAGCAGGTAGGTATGACATCATGTTCTCCAGGATAGGAGAGAATTCATTTTTGAAGAAACGTGATATTTAAGAAAACAATAAAATGTACTCCGGTGGGTATTGGACACAGCTATTAAGATGCTGCTTAGGACCCCCACAGCCCATAATAGAGTCCCAACTCCACTTCCAATTCCAACATCCTGCGAATGTGCACTGGGAGGCTCAGAGAGAGCTCAAGCAGGTTGTGTCCCTGCACCGAGTTCCTTGTGGATGGTCTCAGCCTGGGACAGCTCTGCCTGTTACAGCCATAGAGGGAATAAACTAGCAGATGGAAGCTGTTACTTTCAAAAAAAAAAAAGGAAAACCCATGAGTCTGGAACCTTTCATTTATTTGAAACGTGTGGGGCAGGGAGAGAGCAGTATCGTCCATGCACTGGTGCCTTCCTCAGATGGCAGTAATACAGCCCGGGCTGGGCCAGGTCAGCTGGGAGCTAGGAACCCCAAGTGGGCTCCTGGCTCGGGACTGGCCCAGCCCTGGCTGCTGTGGCCATTTGGGAAATAAACCGGGGGGAAAGTCTTCTCTCACTGCCTCCCACCCACCCTGTTGCTCTACCTTTCAAATCAATAAAACAAGGACTGGAGAGTCTTACACCAAAAAGTCGCCACTGTGAGTGGTGCGGTTCTTTTTACTTTCAACTTGACATGTTTCATCTTCTGCACTTAAAATTTTGCACATGGAAAAATGTTCAAATCAACCAATAAAAATGAACCCCGTGGACCCTGCCACTGAGGTCGCTCGGCACCAAGGCAAACAGCACTGTTAAGTGTCTGCACACCAGTGCAGCCACTTGCATGACACCTGCAGGGACAGTGTCACCCAGGCTGCCAGGGCTTCTCGGCAGATGGCAAGGCTCAGGGACAGATCCCTTTGCAGTAGGTCCAAGGCTCCTCACAGCCCAGGGAAGGATGGGAAGGGCAGTAGCACAGCAAGCTAATCTTCCACCTTCAATGACGGCATTCCAGGTGGGCTTGGTTCGTGTCCCAGCTGCTCCACTTCTGATCCAGCTTCATGCTTATGACCAGAGCGCAGCAGAGGAGGATGGCCCAAGTCCCTGGGCCTGTGCCCCACGCGCGAGGCCGGGAAAAAGCAGCTCCTGGCTCCTGGCTTTGGATCAGCTCAGCTTTGGCTGTCACATTTGGGGAGTTAACCAGCAAATGGAACACCTCTCTCTTTCTATAAAAATCTGCCTTTCAAATAAAAATAAATCTTAAGAAAATGGAAAAAAAAATTAAATAAAGGAAAATGCCAAAGGTTCCCTTTGCTCAAAATACCGTAAAATATAAAACAACAGAGCTGGGGCTGGTATTAAAGTGAGACATTTGGAATAACTGGTCTTTGTGGTTAGATTTTTATTTTTGGCTTTGAAAAATAAATTTATTTGAAAGGCAGAGTGGCAGAGAGCTGGAGAGAAAAAAAAGTCTTCCATCTACTCCTCAAATGGCTATAATAACCTTGACTGAAGCCAGGAGCCAGTCTCCCACATGGGTAACAGAGGCCAACATGGGCCACTGCCTGCTGCCTTAACAGGTGCAGCAGGAGGAAGCTGGGTTGGAAGCAAAGCAGCTGGACTTGAGCCAGCACTGTAAACTTTTTCATCTTGCTTAGTGTGCTGTGTTTGGGACTCATTTCAGCTCACTGGAAGTCCTCAAGAAGCAAGGGATCCAGAGCTGGTGTTGTGGTGGCGCATGTAGCGTGGCCTCAGGCGATACCAGCATCCCAAATGGATGATGGTTTGACCCTGGCTATTCTGCTTCCCATCCAGCTCCCTGCTAATGTCCCTGGGAAACAGATGGCCAAATACCTCCACATGGGAGACCCAGGGGAAGCCTCTGGCTTTGGCCTGCACCAGCAGTGACTGTGTGGCCATCTGGGGTGCAGGTGAGCCAGCAAGTTGAAGCACTCTCTGTCTCTCCTCCTAACTCTTTCAAAATAACAGTTGCAAACAAACAAAACCTAAGGGAGAATTCATTAGATGTGGGGACAGAATCTCTGCTGTTTTCAGAAAGCTTGTGCCAAATCCTTCCAGCAGGTGGCGCAAGGGCACTGCAAAAGGACTACCTTAGTTGCATTGGGTGGAACCAGGGGCCCCTCAAACCTCTGCGTGTTGGGGGTTCAAGAATGGGCCCCTTCAGCGCTGACCATGGGAAAGGAGACAGTGCGCACCTGAACGATTTGCCTCCAGGAACCCCAAATTAAACGAAGAGAAGCCTGAAACTTCTTCCCAAATAAATTTTTCTATCCAGAAATCTTCAACCCACTGTTTGATATTTTTATTTACATTTCACCATATCCCCTCCCACCCCAACCTCATCTTCCCCCAAAAAATGTCAAGGTCACTTACCTAAAAGCCAGCCAGCTTGCAGTCCTACAGTGAAATATCCAAGATGGGGGATGGAAGAGGCCAGTCTGGAAGGTTCAAATCCCGGGTCAGGCGGCTCCCTAGGTGTGGTCTACTGATGAGGGTGGCAGATGTCCAAAGCAGAGAGCTCAGACAGGGCAGGTCACAGGTGAGCCAGGAGGCAGGGGAGGGGCTGGGCGGCCAACTGCCGGCCAAGGGCATGACCTTGGGACCCTCCCACATGCCCACCCTGGAGCACTCCCACCTTCTTAGTACCGTCAGGCCTTAAACACCTGCACCAGGCAGGGCTGTTCCAGCAGCACCTGTTGGCTCTTGCCTCTGAACAGGCCCCGATCCACACGCAGCCATCCGTCTTGGTGTTTGCCAGGATGAAGGAGGAGGATAAACTTTCTCCAGGCTGGGAGAGGTCACGTGGCCACAACGTTGAGGCCACTAAAGTCTCTGGGGAGCAGGCTGGCGCCCAAAGGCCAGCGTCAATACCCGGGCTGGGGTGGAAGGCGGCAGGGGCTTCGTACCACTTGTGCCATGATTTTGCCCAACCTGTGTGGAAATCAACAACTTCTACAATTAAAGGGATGGGGGTCAGACAACCTCTGGGAACCTCCCAGCTCAGACATGAAAGGAGATGTTGCAGTCTTGCAGGATTAAAAGCTGGGCTGGGTTTGGGGCTTAGTGCCTGCATGGAACACACAGAAAAAGCAAGCAAGCTGCAGACCAACCCTGGTGCCTTAGCACGATCCATTTCCAGTTACAGGGTAGTCTTCAGGGTGCCTGGCCTGGAACGCCTATGGAGAAAGAGGGAGGGACCAGCAGCCCTGCTCAGAACTCCCCGTGACGCCACCGCCCCAGCTGGGCAGAGAGCCCTGTTTGATGAGAGCCCACTCTCAGGACTGGCCTGGCCACCTGGGCAGTGCCTGGGACACACCCAGACATTCCTAGCCACCCTGAGCAACACCCAGGACTTCACTCCCTGCAGACAGCACCAGGCAAGCACAAACCCTATAGGTTTTAGTCCCAAACCACCTGTCCTGCTCTCGACAGAGCAAACATCTGGCCATGATAAAATAACCCACACTGGCAAAGCCCGTGTGGCCTCCAGCAGCCCAATGGATGACAGCGCAGGCGTCAGGCCAGCAAGTCCCAGTGACCAGAGCCACGCTGTGGATGCACCATCTTTTTATTTCATATAAAAATGGTCAACATAGAGCAAGTCAGACCGTACGTTGGCTCCTGCCCTTGCCAACGGCGTATCAGCCTGCCAGGTGGGCAGCTGAGCCCCTCCGGCAGGGGGAGGCAGCCGCACTCAGGTGCACACGTGGCTGGGGACCCAGACAGGCTCCAAGCCCCCTTTCGTTCCCTTGCTGGGAAGAGGAAGGTGTAGCCTGCTGAGGGGCTGGCCCAGCAGCCAGGTGTCCTCCTGCATACACAGTGAATGTCCGTCCTCCCCTGCACACAGTAGGTGCTGTTATGTGCACACAGTGGGTGTCCTGTGCATGTAGAAAGTGCTCCTCTGTGCACACAGTGGGTGCTTTTCTGTGCACACAGTGGATGTCCTATGCACATGGTGAGTCTCTCCTGCGCATGCAGTGTCTGTCCTGTGCACACCCGGGCTCCCCAGAAAGGTGTCTCCATGCTGGCCTGTCAGGAGAGCTACCACGAAGGGGCACAGCTGACAAGGCGCTTCAGTCTTTGTCACAAGTCCCCTCGGTCCTCCGGGGAAGGAAGCATCAATCCACCGTGCCGTTGTAGGATTTGTTGAACTTGTTGAAGGTGAAATCTACAGTGTGGGTGGAGATGGGCTTTCTGTACAGAGGGTTGGAAGCCTGCAGTGCGGGAAGAGGGCATGGATCAGTTCACTGAACCCACACAGCAGGCTCCGGTCTAGACACCCTTCCTCAGCCAGCTGCCTAGGAAGGCAGTGACAGGGCGTGCACAGGAGGGTGCCAACAGCCAGTGCGCTGGGCTGCGCTTGTCTCTGTCTCCCACCTTGTACCTGGGCAAGGCTTGGGTGTTCCCTGAGCC
This sequence comes from Ochotona curzoniae, assembly GCF_017591425.1. NCBI lineage: Eukaryota > Metazoa > Chordata > Mammalia > Lagomorpha > Ochotonidae > Ochotona > Ochotona curzoniae. The sequence continues at coordinate 29,114 of NW_024466924.1, forward strand.
GTGTCCTTCCCTGTGCAGGAGACACAAGTCCTCCACCTGCACGCTGGAACAGCCCCAGAGAGACCAAGCTACAGCATGCACCTGCTAGCAGCTCTTCCCACTCAGGCTGTGCCCAGTGGCTGCTCCCACAGCTCTCCAAGTCAGGAAAGGAAGCATCAACCCACCGTGCCATCGTAGGATTGGTTGAACTTGTGGAAGATAAAATCTACTGTGAGGGTGGCCAGGGCCTGGTGCGGGGCTCTGCTGGGCACTCTGTGCTTGGGGGTCCTGCAGCTGTCATAACCTAGCCCTGGTTGCATCTTTCCAGCAGGGGAGGGGGAGAGTGGATTCTTTGTTTGGAATGCCAGGAGTGTCAGTGGCCTTGAACTGGACCACCACCCCTGGGGGCCTGGAGCTTCCCACTTCCTGCCGCCTTACCATTTCGTAGCGGGCCCTGGAACGCTCACTCTGGAACTTTGCAAACTCTCTGCGGTCGTGGATGGTGACAAGCAGCTTCCAGATGGCCAAGAGCGCGATGCCCACCAGGAGGATGCTGCCCACTACGGCCAGCAGGATGGTCATGGCGTTTGGGGCTGTGCCACACTCTGTAGGAAGTGAAGCTTCAACCTCAGGCACGGCTGAGACAAAGGCTTTTCCTCCTCCACTCCAAGTGCTGCTCGGGGGACAGAGACTCGAGGCGGAGGGCAAGAAGCACCAGAAGTGAGCTATCCAAACATTGCGACTGACCCATGTCCAGCTGGCTGAGGGCAGAGGGCAACCAGGAGGCCTGGCATAGGCTGCAGGTCCCTCGCCGGCCGTGCCTGCCCACCTGGCCTGGCCTGGCATACGGTGAGTGAGGCTAAGCCCAGCTCAGCTTCCAGGCCAAAGTGGGAAGGTGGGAGGCAGTGGGAACTGCTGCTTCTATCAGGGCCAGGCACGAAGCGCAAGCCCCGAGTGTGCAGCAACAGTGCTTATGTCCAAAGAGCCACAGACAGCGCTTGGGAACAAAGCCTCATTCTCAAAGGCTGGTACACCACGTTGTCCCGCTGCCTCCGCCTGCCCGTTATGTAGGTCTGAAAAATTGCAAACAGAGTTTGCAATTCTGTGAATTACAGAGAGCAAATTTTTCTCTGCTCTCCTCCTCCTCCAGAGAACAGAAAGGGGGCAAGCAAAATTAGAAACACTGGCTCCCCAAGGCAAGGGCTGCTGGGCGCCCCCAAACATGAGGCAGCGCTGCAGGGCAGACGCAGCCTCCTGAGTGCCTGGGGGAACCCAGTCCTCCATCACTCCCTGCTGGGGTGGATACTAGAGGAAAGCAGCTCTGATCCGGGCGGTGAGTGCCAGTGTGTGTCCCTGGGTAGCTGGCACAGCATGGGAGCACTTCCTGCCACCAGTCCTGCAGGGCAGGGTTGTGTTCTGTGCTTGCCTGAGCCCTGTCTGAGTCTTGGGTCCCCAGCCAGCCCAGCCTCTTCTAAGCCAGACAGGGCTGTGGCTATGGCCTTGGGATTCCGATCTTCCTAAGGACCCGTGTCCCTCTCTCTGGCACACGGCATGGACAGCCAAGAGCCAAGGGAGGGTCAGCCCCTGGCCCTGCCCAAGCTGAGGGTCTCCTCCTGCTTGTGCCCACCTGGCTCCCGGAGGACGGTGAGGTTGGACTTCCCGCTGGGCAGCTCTGTGTAGGTGAACATCATGACGCAGTCCTTGGCGGTCTTGTAGAAACAGAGCACAGCCTCCTGGTCATCCTTCACTGCAAGGAAAGACCGCAGGATGTCTGAGCCAAGTTGGGGGGTGGGTAGGAGGGGGTCTTCTGGGACCACCCAGAGCCACAAGGAGAGAAGGGTGGGCAGAGGGTCTGAGAGAGAAGGCCGGGGCACCAGTGTGGTGGAGTCCACACTGCTTCCAATCCAGCTCCCTGCTAATGCACCTGGGAAAGCAGCAGGAGACGGCCCAGTGCCGAGGTCCCTGCACCACAGGGGAGACCTGGGGGCAGCTCAAGCTGTAGGCTTCGGCCTAGGCCAAGCCTTGGCTCTGGTGGCCAATTAGGGAGTGAACCAGTAGATGGAGGATCTCTGTCACTCTGCCTTTCAAATAAAGAAATCAAGTTTTAAAACTGAACACATGGACTCAGGTTTCCTGTACATACATCACAGGCCCAGGGCTTGCTCTGTGGACACGCAGGACCTGCTGGGGTCACACAGTCCCTGGCTGGGGGTGATACGAAGGCCAGAAGCCCTTGGGTGGCAGGGGGCATCAGGGTGGTTGGTGCAGGGAAGTGAAAGGCAAGAAGGAGAGGAGGAGCCTTCTAACCCCCTCAGGGGCCTGAGTGAGAGCCCATCTTTTGGGGGGCAGCCCTGTGGCCCAGGACTAGGACCTGACAGCATAGGCCACAGGACACAGCCCCTTCCTGGGGTGCAAAACACAGAGGGACTGCAGGCTGATAACTCCTGGCTTAGGAATTGGGCCCCACAATGTGCCTGCACCCTGAGGCAAAGTCGGTGGGAACTGCACCAGGCTCAGGCACCAGGCTCAAGCAGAAGGTGTACAAACCCCAGGACAGGCATTCCCCATGTTCTGAGGCTTCCTGCTCCTCAGAGACAGTTGGCAGGGGGGGTAAGGAAAGAGGCAGCATCGGCAGGTGGGCCCTGTATGACCACTGAAGGTCAGTGTTATGACCTAAGATGTTTTTCAGCTTCTTGTTGTTGTTAAAGGCAGTTATATTTACTCTAGCTGGAGTTGGCCGAAACTGAAGCTTGGAGCCAGAGATTTCTTCCCAAATTTCCCTCATGGATACACGGGCCCAACTATTTTAACCATCCTCCCTCCACTGCTTTCCCAGGCCACAGGCAGGGAGCTGGATGGGAAGCAGAGCAACCAGGACTCAAAGTGGCGCCCTTATAGGATGCCAGTGTTGCAGATGCAGCTTAACTTGCTGTGTCACAGTGCTGGCCCCGGCTCGTGTTTTCTACGAAAGAATTTTAACCTGAGAACAGACAGACGAGTGTCATCATCAAATCCAAACCTCTAGGTTGAATGAGAGGGGCGGGGGGAGAGAGGGAACGTGTGTGTGTGTAGCCGAGCAGAAGGAGGGGAAGGGAACAGGACGGGGTAGGACATCAGCTTTCTCTGGTTGGGGAGGCAGCTGTACCAAGGAGCATCCTTTTGTTTTCTGCCCATGTGTGCCCAGTTAGGGAGTACCTGGCCCAGGTATGCACACAAAACTTACGGAAGCCAAGCCCTGGGTAGCAAGATTGGGAAACAGGCACGGGGGTGGCAGCCTATGGCTTCCCCAGGGACAGCATGGAGCCCAGGGAACACACAATGATGAAGATGTGACCAGCAGGCCTCAAGCCATGATGCAGGTGAGCAGTCACTCGAAAAGGACAGGTGGACAAGACAGCCTACGTCAGGCATTAAGTGAGTTTGGACCAAGCCCAGCGGGAGGCAATGACCAGGACTCTGGGGACCCTGGAAGGCCAGGTAGAGTGGCAAACCCGCCCAGGGGCAGCCTCAATACAGGATCTTCTCCCAGGAACATGGCCTTTCTTCTTTTTCTTTTCATCATCATTCCCATCAGCGATTTCAGTAACAGCACAATGCCATGTGACCACTCACACGGATTCCCGTACATTCCACCATCCCTAACAAACACACACCTGTAAGCAGTTAACCCCAGTACCCTTCTCCCTCTTCCACCCCCCGCCCCCGTGGTCACTACTGTGAATGTTTTCACGTGGACAGCCAGATCCAGTCCCCTTGGGCACAAGCCCCAGTAACAGACCTGCTTGGCCTCCTGACCTGAGGCTGCAACCTGCAGGTGCTTGCTCCGGGCAGCAGAGGGCACACTCACCGATGCTGTCCACCCAGGTGATGACCTCGTCCCTGCACAGGTGGAGGCAGCTCTGGTTGTCTGCCTTCCCCGTGTGAAGCAGCAGGCACTCGACACAATCTCTGTGGAGAGAGGACACGCGTGGGTGGGTGTCAGGGACTGTGTGGCATCTGTACCAGGGCTCCCACCACACAATCCCTGCGGCCTTGGATGCTCATGCCCACACACTGCTGACCCTTCCCTCTTGGGTTTGAGGACAGGGGCCTTGTGCAACGCTGGGTCCTCCTCCCACCACAGGCTGACAGTTCAATCGCTTCACCACGGCGCTTGGCCACGCGGTTGTTTGCAGCTCGAGCACTGTCCCAGATGTTCACCTGCATTGGGGGTGGCACCTCCAGGAGTTCACGACTCCTAAGGACACAAGGCCTGGAATCTCAGCTTCCAGAGACTGGGAAGTGTGCAGTGGAGGGGGCAGTGCAGGGGTGCGGAGAGGCGTTCCTTGGCTGGGCTGCTGGAGCAGGGGAGGAGTTGGACATGCACCAGACCAGGGATAGCTGAGCTCCAGGGAGGAGTCAGTCGTCCCCCACTGGCCAAACCGCGATCTGTAAGCGGCCAACAGGCCCGAGAGAGGGAACGAGTGACAAGCACTCCCACCAGGAAACAGGGTTAGGACTCAGGGCCAGGTGTGCCAGGGGGTGGGGGCGGCTGCTCAACTCCACTGCTACAACCTCATAGAACCTCAGCTATGGGGGGGCCAACTGCCCTGCTCATGGCCCAGGCTGGCAGGGACCACAGGGCTCTCTGCAGAACTACAGGGGGCTGCACAACCACCAGGTGTCACCTCTCTTACCCTCTGCTTAACCCCGGGGGTCCCTGAGCGGCCTGTGAGCAGAGTGGAAGCTATAATGTAGACAGATGATTGAAAGTGGACAGCCACTCAGGAATTGTGCAGCAAGAACCCTGACTCTGCAGAGGAGAAAAGCCGGGCCTAAGTGAGCTCCCTGGCAAAGCAGGGATCCTGCACCGGGTGCCCTAACCCTTCCCTGCCTTTAGCACGGCAAGCGACAGCAGTCTAGGGGCGGGGTAGGGATGTCAGACAGAACATGGACATGGCTTTCCTAAGAAGGATCTGACGCACTTTGGAATTCAGCCTTCCCAGATGGCCACTGCATCCTAGGCATAGCCTTCCTGGCAGAGGCCTGAGATAGAAACACAGGGGCCAGTGGAGCCCCAGGGACAGACCCCAGGGACTTGGCTGGCGGCCAGGCCAGGGCGGCTATCCAGCTGTGGTCATTCCTGCCGACAAGGTCAGTACAGGGCAAGCAGGCAGACAGCAGTGGCTCCCCGCCACTTCCTGCGGAAAAAAGGGGAGGGTCCACGTGGCCGTCCCCATGTCATCTACACGCCCCACTGACTTGGGGAAACTCGCCACGTGTTGTTGGTTCATGTGTTCACATCAGTCCAGACTTGGGGGAAAACGAAACAAAAACACCAAGTTGTTGAGAGGTTTTGCAAGGGGTGCCTTACTAATTGCGATTGGCTGTTCTGTGCCTGCCCTGCCCCCGGGGTTCAGGGTGTGTTCCTTAGCTCTACTAAGTGAGGACCAGCTGCCCTGCAACGTCAGGACAGAGACATGCCACACCTGGTGGCTCTCAACAAAGCGGTGAGCGGTGTGGGCTCCAGCCCCGTGGGCGCTCACCTCCCCACCACCCCCGTGCCGTCTGTACTCGCGTGTCTTGTTACCATCACTGTCTGTCTTCATTACTTCCTCATCTCTGCCAATTCAATGAAGCCCAGCCCCATCCATCTCCCCTCTGCACCTGCAGCCAGCTGGCCGGGACCCACACCTGCGTGCTCTATGGCCAAACACCAAGTTCAGGGTTGCGCCTCCCAGAACCTCCCTCAGCACAGACAGACCAGCAGTGGCAGCAGACCCAGGGAGCATGAACTCATTGCACTATCAGCCTGAGCCAGACACTCCAAGGGAAAGCTGCCAAAAGACAGCGGTGCAGTCGCCTCCCGGTCCAGGATGCTTGTTGGACTGTCGCCTCCCTGGGCTGCTCCTCCGCGCGTGCACTCTCAGCATGCAGCAACACCACTCTCGCTTCGCCTGCCCTGTGGTTCTCTCTTCCCCATGCGCTGTTGGAGTGTGAAGGGCAGAGCTGGGGGGAGTCAGCAGAGCTGCTGGATGGGCGGAGATGCTACACTGTGCAGCAGCAGCCGAGCTGAGCCAAGCCAAGCCGGGGGGCGACAGTTTCAGGATAAATGGAGCAGAACATTCTGAGCCATTGCACTTGGCTCCTGGCCCATCCAATCTAGGTCAGGTGCCTTTCTATCTAATTTCTGACCAGGTTTTGTTTGTGGTGGCCATTCCCACATGGGCGCTCGAAGATGTCCAAGTGGAGGGGGAGAATTAAATCCATTTGACAACAATGGTGCGAACAGTACTCCCTCTGGAAGCCGCACAGCAACACGTGACCAGGCTGGGCACCAACGCCAGTGTAATGGACATCTGTGATCCCCTAATTTCCAAACTTGCCTAAGCACAGGTCGGCAGTTAGCATGTCTATTCTGGCAAAAGAAAGCAGTGTTTCTGTTTGAAGGCTACTATTTGACTCTGGCTGGGACACGCAGGCTGCCCTGGGGCCGTTACCTCTTGGTGCTGCAAGCATCTGGGCAGGTAGGGCACTTCTCACACATTTCTCCAAAGGCTCCCGGCTCCGTGCACTGGCACTGCCCGCAGATGCAGTGCCCGCGATCGCTGCAGATCTGCCCATCTTTGGCCCGGCATGTGCTGATGTCTGTGGAGCAGTTGCAGTTGTCGCCGATATATCCCGCGTGGCATTTGCACTCTCCGCAGTGACATTCGCCATGGCCTGCCAAGGGCATAGGTGGAGTGTCAGGGCCTGTCTACCTCCACACAGGAACATGAAGCCACCTGATGCCTGCTGTGGGCCAGGTACTGGGGACCACAGAGGGAACACATCGCTGACTGCCTTCAGAGCCTGGCTGGAGAGTCCGTGGGGACCTCTGGCAGGGGTGGGATCTGAGCTACGTGTCCCAGGTGGTCCAGAACTTGGGCCCCAGGCACATCATGGGACAAGGACCGAGAACAGTTTCTTCCTGCCTCAGCTGTCTGGACCATGGCTCAAGGATGGTCCCCTCCTGACTCCCAGAGCTCACTGACTGCGGCTCTGAATGATGATCAATGAACTTGGGATTCTGAAATCAGGATGCTTCTGGGTTGCTGTGCTGTCACAAGGGGCCAGACAAGAGGGAGCTCTGACTACAGAAGCAGGCAACGAGGACAGCATGGGGACAGCAGAAGCCAGGTACCCAGCTAGGGCCAAGGCATGTGAGGAATGCAGCTCAGCAAGACAGACACTGGGCAGTGTCCAGAGACCCCAGGGGTCAGGCAGCCCAGTGGAAATGATATGCCTGCTTTTTTTTTTCTAATGTTTATTTATTCTAAAGGCAAAGTTACAGAAAGAAAATGAGAAACAGTTTTTTTCCACTTGCTGCATCATTCCTCATGTGGCTACAAGGGCCGGGGCTGGGCCAGGCAGCAGCTAGGAGCCAGCAGCTTTATTCAGGTCTCCCACATGGATAGTGGCCCAAAGACATGGGCCATTGTCTGATGTTTTCCCAGGTGTGTTAGCAAGGAACTAGATGGGAAGTGGAGCAGCTGGGACTTGAATGAACACCCATATTGGAAACCTGGGTAGTGGTTTAACCTGTATGCTGCAGTGCCAGCCTCTGCTCTGACCCCTGACCTCCATGACTGGCAGACTCCACCTGTGATACTTTTAGGTCACACCATGTGCACTGGTGTGTCACAGCCTGGAATGGAGTGGACGTCGGAGCATCAGCCAGCCAACAGCTGGGGTGTGTGTATGCATGTGTGTGTGTACTATTGTAGAGCTTCAGTCGCAATCGTGAGCCCTCACACTGTGGGGAGGCAATGCCAGCCCTGCCCTCAGGCTAGGAGTGATAGAGCTGAGCCACAGATGGGGGCAGTAGCCCTAAGAGGGCTGCCCAGCTGATAGCTGCAGAGTCAGGACTCGAACCCAGGGAGCCTGCTTCCAGAGCCCATAGTCTGAACTCCAGCCTTCACTACCTCTCATGACCACAGCCTGGCCAAGATGAGGACTTGCAGAGGGACGCCCTGACTCTCTCTGCCTACAAGAGGAAAGGCTGGCTACTGCCTCAAGCTTCTGCAGGTGTCAAAGGCAGGAGGCCCATTGGCTGAGAAGGGCTCTGAGTGTGCAAGTATGGTGTGTGTGTGTGTGTGTGTGAACAGTGCCTGGGTGGGAGAGGGCGAAAAGCACAGATCAGAGTCCAGCAGTGGTCTCTCCATTCTTTACGCCACCAACAGGAGTACTGGTGACATATAACAATCTAAAACCAAAATCCACTGTGTACTGCTTTCCCTTCCTAAGGTCATTTTCTAAGTCTGATGATAACAGAACCAAGAGTTTGCATTAACGGAGCACTCAGCCACATTTAGGGAGAGAATGGAGAAGCAGACGGCAGAGGGGAAGAGGGGTCTCCTGCATCTGACTTCCTTGGCTGTCACCCTAGCCGTCGGCTCCAGCACCCTCCCTGAGGTCACAGTGTAGGCAGGGGCCCTCTTGAGCGGTCACTCTCTTCCTGTCCTACTTCCCCAGGCTTTGTCCACTGCGTATGCCTGGAAGGGTGTGTGTGTTGGGCGGGAGGGGCGGGGATCATGCAGGGCAGCCCAGCCTCCTAACCTTCCCATGGTGTACCAGCTCTGTGCAGGGCAGGAGCTCAGATCCCCTTCTCTTTCTGTGAAACTCTGCCTTTCAAATAAGATCAAATCTCCCCAAATGTAGCAAAGTGGGCTGCACAGGTCCCCTGTGTCCAGGGCAGGCTTCAGCAGCCTCCCAGGAGCTCACATAGAACAACACCCCATAATGCAGAAGTTCAGAAAATGAGAGGAAAACTCAGTGCTGAATTAACAAGCAATGAAGATGGCCCTAGCTGTATCAGGCAAGGAGGAGGCTTTGGCCTAGATGCGGAAAGAGCCCCTGAACCCTTCCCACTGGTAGCCCCACAGGGCTGCCTAGCCACAGGCTGCTTCTCTAGGTAGCCTGGGCCTGGACTCAGAGTCCTTGACAACACAGCACTCCCCACAGCTCGCAAAACTGAATGACTTGGTGCAGGCATTGGGTGCAGTGGCTTACATCGCCTGCAATCCCCTATCAGAGTGCCTACTTCCAGTCCCAGCTCCTCCTCTACTTTTGATCCAGCTGCCTGCTGATATGCCACTGGTGAGGCCACAGATGCTATCCACTTACTTGGGTCCCTGCAAGCTACATGGGAGACCCAGATGGAGTTCTGGGCTTTCAAACTTCAGCTTGGTCAAGTCCTGGCTATGGTGGGTATCTAGGAAGTGAACGAGCAGACATAAGAGCTCTGTCCGCCCTTCAAATAAAGTGAAAAATTTTAAAAGAGAAGTTTCCAAGTCACCTTTAGAAAAAAAGCATGACACCTATTAAGTGTCCAAAGGCCACTCGGGTCTGATTACATTTTACCCAAATCCAAGTACTTCCAAATGAGCTTGCCTTTCCCTCCAGCTGCAGGCTCAGAACAGTCACCCCTGGCTACGTTCATGCCCTAGCAGGAACACAGGTCCCTAAAAGGCATGAGGCAGTCAACCCCGTCCAAAGGATTATAGCTGCCAACTCCCCACAGACCTAAGCCCAGGACTCGTCCTGAAAACAAAGCAAATTCCTAGCACACCCTTGGCCGAGTGAATCGAGTTGAACGATGTCTATTTAACACTGCGCAGACACAAAGCTGTTTTTGTAGCACATGGACAGGGCAAGGGAGGGCAAGGAAGGGCATGCGAAAGCACCGTGCACGCCGAATGGCTACACGTGCAAGCCATTATTAGTATTACCTCCGTCGGAATGAGTGATAGCTCAATGGACAGGAAGTTGTAAATGTGCCTATTTATACGGAATTTCAGCTCGCCAGGATTCAACAGCTTTCCATCAGCAAATGGGACTCATTTGGGCTGTGAGCCAAGCCTCCACGCCTCCTTGTAGGAGATGGAATGCTGGTTACTCAGACAGGCAGCAGGAAGGGAGCTGTGGCAGAAGGTGAGTCAGTGGCCTGGAGGTCAAAGGCGACCGGGAAGACAAGGCCTTCCCCAACTCTGACTGCAGGGTTGGCCGCAGCTAGATGAGGACTGAAGGCAGCATGCAGGGAGGTGAGAATAAAGGAAGGCACCTTTTATCAACCTCATGCAGCGACATGGGTCACCTGGATGTGAAGGGAGGGGAGGAGTTGAGATGCAGGAGGGTGTGGGTTTTGGTGATGGGAAATGAAGATCAAGGAAACAGCAAGGCCTGAGATCACAGTGGCGAAGTGGTTGAGGAAGGGCGAGGAGAGGCCGAGGCTGCCAGCTGTGCCAGGGGGAAAGGGTGAGCACCTGTGAGAACAACCCCGAGGCGGTGATGGAGGGGGATGACGGGAGCCAAGGCCAGGTCCTGTGTCTGTCACTCGCTGGAAGCTGGGATAACTGCTTCCCTCCCCCACCAGCGAGCAGTACACCCTTCCAAGCAGCTGGGACTCTTGCTGGGGGAAGTTGAGGCTGAAGAGGAGCCTGTGGGCCATGAACACACATGGTGGAGAGCGGAGCAGGAAGAGAGAGCCGCAGCAGATGCAGCAGTCAACACAAGAATTCTCCACTGGGGCCGCCTGCACCCCCAACCCTCCACTCCCCTCCTCCCCCGGGATCTGCTACTTGAACCTCTGTGTGTTGGCTTCTTCAAGTGCAAGTGGGGTGGAGAGAATCACAGAGACTGAGTTAGACCAGTTAGCCTGTATCAAACATTTTGAACAGGGAAAGGTATATGGTAAGCGCTCAATACATGCTATCTTCAGCCCTGCCAGTGAGATGGGGATACAGAAGCATGGACAGTGGGGAGGGAAAGGAAGGCACCTTTTGCCAAGCTGTGCCAAGACACCCAGGGTGCAAGGCTGCCGTAGGGCCCCCTAACCCACTCCAGTCTGCCATGGCTACAGTTAACATCCTCTGTGGGTTTGTGTGTTGAGATTTATTCTTGGTCGTGAGATGCCAGAAGGGTAGAAGCTTAATGCGACAATTCAGACACGGGACCTTTTGGAGGGGACAGTGCCTGAGACTGGTGAAGGCCAGCAGGGGAGCCCCCACACTTGACCAATGCTTGCTTTACAGAAGAGACCAGAGAGGGCACTCGGGTGTGTGGTCTCTGGCCAGGCACTCCCTTGCGCTCCGCCTTGGGATTCAGCCAGCACCAAGGACACATGGGCGTAGTCCCTCACCCGGGCCCACAATGAGAAGTCAAAGCAAACCTCCTCTCACGCAGCGCCCCGGCCTTGGCCATGTCCTCACAGCACTGCAAAGTGGACTAACACAGGGTGCAGTCGTCAGGCCTAGCACAAAGCCCTTCCACTGCCTACACAACACCCAGGGCCCGTGGGTGCGGGACTGAGGCCAACAGGGCCCCGAGGTGCCACACACTGCATTCCTGGGTGTGTCAGGGGACAGACGCGAAGGTAGCTGCTTTGATGAAGAAGGGACACAAGCCCATCCGCTGCTGGTTCTGCAGGCAGGACATGGGTGACTCTTGGCTCCGTCACAGCTGCACCCCATCCCCTGAGCTGCTCTCTGGGTCTGCAGGGGTCCAAGGAGGCTATGGTGACCTCCACCTGGGAGAGCGGGAGGAAGGGAGGGAAGAGAAGGAGACAGACAGACAGACAGCGTGGGATGCAGAGAATGGAGAATCCGTTTTCTTTTCCCCCTTCCTCTACTGGATCAGGAGTGAGGAGTGGGCCAGGGCCTGCTGACCTCTGACCCTCAGATGCCAATCACAGCTCTGCAATGCCCGGTGGTTCCTCTGGCCTCCCTAGGTTTCCCAAGGTCTGCAGCAGGCTCAGGGGCAGACAGCAAGGACACTCCGTGGGACACTTCCCATGCCCCAGCTTCCTCTTCCCCTCTGTGCATCTACTCTCCCTTGTTCCTTTTCATTCCTGGTGTCTCCTATGAGGGTCCAACTTCTGCCCCTAAGAGGTGGCCATGTAAACAGGAAGTGTCTGAAGGCTCCTTAAAGGGGTACATGCTGGAGGCCTGTGCAGACGTGTCTCCTGTGTATTCCTGGCATTCCCGTGAGATTTGGGCCCAGCTTCCAGAACTCTCCAACAGGACAGGAAGCCAGCTCAGCTTGCTGCAGATCACTGTGTCTGTGAGACCCAGGCCCACCACGCTGCCCTAAGGTAGACTTCAGTGCCCTGGGCAAAGCGCAACTACCCGGACAGCCAGGGGGGGTCGGGGAGGGCCCACCTGCCAAGGCAGCACAGCCCTGGCCCCCCAACCACCAACCCCCCTAACAAAGCACTCCAGAGCCAGACGTGGCCAGAGGCAAGGGGCACAGCCTCTGTCTGGGGGCCTGAGACAGGAAGGGGAAGTCCCTCCCCAGAAACACTAGTCCCAGCTGTGTTGACAAGCAGGTCCGAGTTACGTAAGAGCACCCGCCCCCGTGTCCTCGGCTGTCCCTGCCCCGCCTGGCTGCCTGCAGGTCTCAGGGTGGTGGCTCCCATTCTGAACCTCCACCCTGGTTGGGGGACGGGGATAATGAGTCGAGCCCAACACTGCAACCCTCCCCTCCTCGGTGCACTAGCCTAGGTTTCAGAACAACAACAAAAAAGGAGTGGAGAATTTCTGAAACGCACAGTGCCAAGTGCCAGTTTCCTTGCCAGGGGTCTCAGTGCGGCTCCAGGGCTCCTCGGGGGCAACTGGATCCACCCTAGGGGCCAGGGAGAGGTTGTACTTGGACAGTGCAGCTCTCCTCCATTCAGCTTCCAGAGCCAAGGGGCGGGAGGGAGAAGCCGGCAGGCAGAGTGGGAAAGGTCCAGCCCGCCCCACATCCAGCTCCCAACCTTCCTCACGCTCCGCCCGACCTCCTGGGAACCACTCAGCTGGTGAGGGCTTTGCAGAATCGAAGCAGAGCTGCTGTGCAGTCTTAGCTGCCTGCTTGCCGTCTCTGGGAAGCCATCCAGCCTCCTCAGCACTGACAGTGGACAATGCCCTGCCTGAGAAGATTGGGGGAATATTGTTTAATATTGTTTAATAAACATGCAATGGAGAAGTGCCATGGTTGGCTCTTGTGCCCACTACCTGCAAGGAGTCAGGAGCTCTGTCCAGGTCAGCCCACTCACATCTCTGACAGAGGCCCCAGTGTGTTGTGCTCATAACAGGTCAGGGTCCACGGATCACATGGGCAGCCTGCCCAGGCACTCTAAGGGGCAGGTAACAACCATGAGCTCAGTTTTCAGATGCAGGAAGTGAGGCCCGGGGAGACTCAAAGTAACCCCAAGTTACACAGGAGGGAGGTGGTGGGGCTGGGATGTGAACCACATTTGCTTGACTTAGGGACCCTTACTCCTAGCCCCTAGCTAACAGTCTCTTCAGTGCAATCCAGTCATGACTAAGTGAGGAAGAATTAAACCCGCGCCAGGAGACAATGCAGTGCCGTGTCCATGGCCTCCATTTTTCAGCTGTCAGTTAAGGAGCATGGCTACGGGAGCCCTCTTCCATGGCCGATGTATGGCTGCTAACATGAAAGTGTTCAGGTCAAGGCCAGGGCTGGAGGGGAAGCTGAAGAAGGCCCCAGGCTCAATCATGGGGTTTGATATAAAAGATACATCTGGTGGCACAAAGACTAATGAGTGCTATAGTGTAGCGGACTGCACACAGCCTAAAGGAAACATTTGAATGACAGATGAGAGAAACAGAACTGGCAGTCTGGGGCTAGACATGGATGGGCAGGGACTGCGAGGAAACCAGAGTGCCACGGTGAGTGCCCCAAGTGCCTCCCTTAGGCCACAGGCAGCCTGGCAGGAAACTCCCATGATCACCAGCCAGAAGCCTACAGGGCTCTCCCAGCCTCTTTCCCTCCGGGGGCAGGTCTTTGCTGCAGGTCAGTTGCTTCAGTCTCCTCAATTATTGCCCTAAAACGTACATCATGTGATGCTGCTCTCCCATTCAAACCTGTAACAGCACCTTGTCACTGGCAATACAGCACCCGTGTCTGCACTTTGCCTCCATTCTATAACCCGCCCTCCCGATTTCTCCCGGCACCCCAGACCTCGGCCATTTCAAGGCACTCCTAGCTTCTCCTTGTGCTGGACATACATGGGTTTCTGTTTCGAAGCCATCACGGATTGGCTGTGGTATGGGCAGCAGACAGGATAGCATGGAGGTGGTGGTGGAGATGGAGAAGCATTGGGACGCAGTGGGACTGCAAGATGGGCTGGAGGACTCCTGGACCCCCAGCTCTTCCAGCTGAATTAAGGTGATAAAAGGCAGAGCCAGGAGAGAAGAGAACTTTCTGACCATCTAAGTGGAGAGATCAATAAAGCCAGTGGCTGCAGGGAGCCCAGAGCCCAGCTGAGCAACGGAACCACAAGATGTGAAGCTGCAGGTCTGGGCATGACACAAGAGAGGATAGCTGAGACAACGGCTAGGAGCACACCGAGCTGCTCCCGCACTGAGCAGGCATCTAGAGAAGGATCCTGGGTAGGCTGCAGACATCTCGAGGCGGCGGCTGTTATCAACAACATCCACAGTGGCTCAAACTTCAAGCAAGGTATGGATTGAGAATGTAGAAAAGTCAGGAAGAGGAGCTGGGGAGACCTTGCTGCTGCCAGCACCAGGACAAATCCAAACAGGACTGCACTGAGGCCTGCATGGCAAGTGACAAATGAAGATGGGGGCAGAAAGACACCTGCTTGGCAAATGGGGCCATGAAGGAAGGAGCTGCAGGGACTGTGACAGAGGTTGATGCAAGCGTTTTGTTTTTTTCTGTTCCTTCATGTTTGCCCTCTCTTCCTCCCTTTTTCTCCCAGCTGCAATTCTTGCCTGACTTTGCTTTCACATACATTCAACATGAAACAGATCTTAGCATGGGCAAAAGCCCGGAAGAATTAGTTAAGAGGCAGGTGCAGGCTGAACCATACACCCCATGGATTCACCTGTGCTCTCGCTTGCCCCATCTCATTAGCACACAACCCACAAAAACTCAACCCACACAGTTGATTTCTGGGTGCCTGGTCCTGTGATGAGATGGAAGTGACCATCACCAGTCCCCCAAGAGGACTTCCAGCTTTTAAAGTTATACTGGAGGGCCCGGCGGCGTGGCCTAGCGCCTGAGGTCCTCGCCTTGAACATGCCAGGATCCCATATGGGCACTGGTTCTAATCCCAACAGCTCCACTTCCCATCCAGCTCCCTGCTTGTGGCCTGGGAAAGCAGTCGAGGATGGCCCAAAGCTTTGGGACCCTGCACCCGTGTGGGATACCCGGAAAGAAGTTCCTGGATCCTGGCTTCAGATCAGCACAGCACCAGCCACTGCAGTCACTTGGGGAGTGAATCATCGCACGGAAGATCTTCCTCTCTGTATATCTGACTTTCCAATAAAACTAAATCTTAAAAAAAAAAAAGTTATACTGGAAAGGAACAGGAATAAAAGGAACCCTCTGGAATTTCAACATGCCTCTTGAGATATTTCACACCTTAACTGAAGTCCAAGAAATGGAGATGTTTTAGAATGACTGGAGGAAAAGTGGATTAACACTGGCTCTCCTTGTGGCAGGACAAGGACAGGGTCATGACCGTGTAGAAGGTTCAAGCTCTGCATATGCACTGGCTCTGCCTGTTGTTTGGTTTCCTCTAGCACAGGAGCAGGCTTGGCCTTCCTCAACAGCTTCTTCGTACTCGGCTTGTCAAGGAGCCAGCCCTAACAGTCGGCTGCAGATGTTTTAGTAACAAGGGATGACCGCTGAGTCCTGGCCCTTCTCTCTTCAGCTGGATCCCATGTCCCATTCTGCACCTGAGCAGCAAAACACGACCTTTACCTACACCGCCAGCTGATGCTGTTTCCAAGCAAGCTTCTCCAAATGTCAGCATTCAGGGAAGACGCCACTGGCTGGAGAACTGAGGCTATCGTCAGAGGCCATGCTGGCTCTCCTGCTGAGATCTCTGCCTCCTGGTCTGAGCAACTGGCTTCTCAGGGCTGATGCCCAGGTGCCAAGTTCTTCCAGTTCCCTCTACAACTGGGAAAGGACGTGGCCTCTGGCTTGACTCTGTCAGTCACGGGGTAATGCAGAGAATGGAGAGAAGATGGAAAAATCCTGTGTTCTCTCGTGAACTCACTCTTTCAGGGTCAAGGATGACAGGAGTTGAGTGAAATGAACTACTGGTTCTTCCAGTTCCCTGAAGATCCTGACTCAGAAGGAAAAGCAGAGGCTGCAGCCAAAACACACAGTGGTATCTTCAGGTCAACACTTTGGCTTTGGCTTCACCTGCCTGGTCCACCTGGCAGGCACTCCTGGGGACACGACAGCCCCACTGCAGAGTGTCAACTCACCATCCTCTTCGCTACCATCACAGGATGAATTGGCTAAGATTTCCTGATGGAAAGATGCCAAGTTGTTGAGGTCATCTAACGGTGTCCATCCACATAGCCTGGCCATTGTCAGCAAGCTGAGTTGCTCGGGCCATCACATGTGCAGGCCATTCTGAAACATGATGGCTAGGGAAGCAGTCTCCACAGTTAGGGGAGGGGACCTCTTCCTGGGTCCAGGCGTTAGCTAGTATTGGTAATGAATGTGATCCAGCCCACCTGCCAGTCTTCCTGGGCACAGCCTCCCTATGCTGAGTGGCAGTCATCAATTTCCTAGTGGAGTCATGACAGAACACGTAGTCTAGCAGAAAAGGCAAACAAGGGTTCGCTTAAGAGAAGCAGTTTACTGACAACAGCCAGATGCCCACCAAGAAGACGCTCTGTGCCTTTCATCAGGTTACAGTCCCAAGACTGTGGGTGCTGTCTGGGTCCACATGTATCTTCTTCAGGCTTGGGCTACTAACCCGTAATGTAACTCAAAGAAAGTCACTTACAAAAATGGAGGCTAGGGCCCAGCACAATAGCTCAACTGGAAGATCTTTCCCTTTCAAGCACCAGGAGCCAAATAGGCACTGGTTCGTGTCCTGGCTGCTTCATTTCCCCAGCCAATTTCTTGTTTCTACTCTGGGAAAGCAGCAGAGGATGGCCCAAAGCCTTGGGACCCTGCATGGGAGACCAGGAAGAAACTCCTAGTTCCTGGCTTCAGATCAGCTCAGCTCCAGCCATTGTGGCCTCTTGGGTAGTGAACCAGCAGATGGAAGATCTTTCTGTATCTCCTTCTCTATGTAAACTTGCCTTCCCAATAAAAACAAAAAAATCTTTAAAAAAAAAAGAAGATGGCTAAAGTTTTCCTAAAAAGTATTTGGAAATCCAGAGGACTTACTAGGTTAGTCTTGCACAATGTGGGATTTACAGGTGTGGATTATGGAGGGATCTGGGCAGGGTCTCCAGGTAACCAAAATCTGGAAACCCAGGTAGAACTAAGCTGATGAGCTTATGTGAAAGGCAGTGCAGGGTGAACTGGTGTTGAATCCGCAGTCAAGAATCACAAAGGGCTTCAGTGTAGGAACAGGGTCTCAGGTTCTCCAGACGTAAATAGTGGGAAGCAGGCAATGCAGAGTCGACCCACTGGGGGCGGGTGCCGTGTTCCAGCCATTGCCTTTTCAGAACCACTGAAATAGGACTGAGCGTTGAGTTAGACAGCTGGGCCCCACTCCATTCCCAGGGCTAAGCCCACAAGCATGGGGCAAGAGGTGCTGACAGCATGGTTCCCCAATGCACTCTGCTCCTTGTCATTCAAAATTCCAAATAAATACAGATGGTGATGGCAGAAGCTTAAGATCATTCACAAAGCCACTCCTCAATCCCAGGAAGCTTCTAAGAAAGAGTGAAGGCCTGGCGTGATAGCATAGTGGCTGAAGTTCTTGCCTTGCATGCGCTGGGATCCCACATGGGTGCCGGTTCTAATCCCAGCAGCCCTGCTTCCCATCCATCTCCTTGCTTGTGGAAATGGAATGCAGTCGAGGACAGCCCAAATCTTTGGGACCCACACAGGAGACCAGGACAAAGCTCCTGGCTTCGAACTGGCTCAGTATCAGCCATTGCAGCCACCTGGGGGAGTGAACCATCGGACAGAAGATCTTCCTGTCTCTCTGTCTCTCCTCCTCTCTGTATATCCACCTTTCCGACACAAATAAATAAATCTCAAAAAAAAAAAAAAAAAAAAGAGTGGAAAATTCCTGGGATGGCAACAAAGTAAATGCTTCCAAGATTGTAAGACAGGGCCAGTGCCAGACCACAAGGACATGAGAAATGTGCGATAAGCTCTTGCTGAGGCAGAGGCAGCCACCTTCTTCAAATACAACCCTCCATGAGCCATTGTGGTTTAAGGCTCTGCAGCTCCAGCCACCTGCTACAAGAGGTGGCCTGACTCTACAGCTCTGCTCACTGACTCACGTGACTCAGAGATGCAGTGTTTCCTTCTATGAGCAAGTTTTCCAGCTGGGTACCTTGTGTCTTCTCGGGTAAACCTGAGTAATTGCTGGATACACAAGGAATTCTTAGAATACCCGACTGTGGGATGCCTGCAGAGACCTTCTTACCAGAAGCCTGCCTTTCATGCCGTGGATGTTTCAGATGCTTATCTCCAGGGAGAAAATGTCCCATCAGAGCGGCCAGGCCAGGGAGTAACATTTATTTATTTATAATAACAAATTCATCTTGCATCGAGGAATGGGGGAAAGTAGATGAGACAACCACCTCTGATCTCTTTTTTTCTTCCTGTATCTGGGAAAAAGTGGGGGAAAGGGCCGCTCTCGGCTGCAAAACCACATTAGTACCCTAGAATGGGGAAATGCCACCCAATCTCATCCCAGGGTCTCTGAAGTGGAGCTTAAGTGGTTTTGTTTAAGTGGTTTAGACAGTTCTGAGATGTTGATTTCATTGCTCCAAGGATGAGGAAATCCTTCCAGGGTACGCTGGCTGACATAGCCCCCCTTAGAGTTTCTATTCACCCAGACACTTGCTGTCAACGCTGGGTTGGGAGAGTTGTCCAGTTTGTTCTGTCCTCTATGGTACTAGACATCTTCTTCAGGCCTCATGAACTGGCTGTTACATTGTCCATATGCATAATGGCACGCCATCCACAGCACAGATTTCAGCAACTGAGCAAACCCAGTTCTGACACATGCACTCCATGCTAGGACCACAGATCTTGCGATTTTTCTCTGTGGCTGGAGTTCTGAGTCCAGTGATCCAATTAGGGGGTCTCCAAAGAAACCTTGCCAGAAGTGATCCCAACCTGACTCCTGTGTGTGCCAGTCAGTGGTGGGGGGAGGTCCAGCTCAGTCCATCACCCACATCGGCCGACACACGCTGGTGGTTGCAATCACCTAGTTCTGTCTCCATATCCTATACTGCAGCAGGGAGTAACATTTATTCACTGTACTTGTTGGTGAAGCATCATGCAAGACCTCACATTGTTTCCTCTGAATTGGATGGATACTCAAGAAGAGACTAAGTAAAGATCCAGGGTCCCACAAATAGAGCTGGGTCATAAGCCAGCTGTCCTCTGAGAAGTCCTGTGGATTCATGGAGACCAGCTCCATGGTGTCTGATGACACCTGCCAGCTCTGCCTTGTGAACACACCCTACCCTTGGACCACTCTGCAGAGTAGGGGTCTGCGGCACAACCTTCACAGGTGAGTGGAGTTGTCCTTCCCTCCTTACAGCAAGGGCATTGAAGAATCTTCTACCACACGCTGTGTTCACAGCCACCATTCTCTGCACACACCAGAATGGGATGGGGCCCTCTTGGCCCTCGCCACTGCACACATACACTTAGGATTTACACATTTCTACAATATGGGGGGAGGGATCGCAAATCAGGGTCCTAAAGCTCAGCCTGAGGGATTTCTTTGGATGTAAGAGGATTTTTTCCTCCCCAAAGGTAGATTATGAATGGCAGTTAGAAAAGGAGAGAGATACAGACAGCAGACAGATGGATGGATATTCTGTACTCGTCAATAGTGTCTTAGTAACTATCAACAAACTGAGAGGAGATGAATACATATGAGTTGCCTGCTGCATCAGCATCCCCAGGGGTTGCTGGCTTGAATTCTGGCTGCCCTGCTTTCAATCCAGCTCCCTGCTAATGTGCCTGGGAAAGCAGCAGAGGAAGACAGCCCAAGTCCTTGGCCCTGTACACATGAGAAGCTCGGAAGAAGTTTTCTGAGTTCAGGCTGCAGACTAGCCTACCTCAGGCTGTTGCAGTAATGGAAGATCTCTCTACTCACCCTAATTCTGCCTTTCAAATATATAAATCTTTTTTTTTTTTTTGCGGGGGGAGCACACCTGGATGACCTTTGCTATGATGAGGACCACGAAGTCTACAACCAGGTCTAGCTTTGTCTCTGGAGGACCTCCAGCAGCAGACATGTAACAGAACTTTGGAAGTCTGCTGGTACCTTCAAGCCTAGACAGGAGCCCCTGCAGCCCACGAGGCACGAAGCCACAGGGGGCGTTTCACTTCTTCCTGTCGAGGAGAGAATGGCAGGTGTCCTTGATCTCTGCCCGCAGCCAATTAACAAAGGTGGTTGGAGGAATCCACTATGGGGGGAGGGCTGTGGAAGGGGTGGAGGGAATCCCAGTGCCTATAAAACTGTATCACATAACACAATAACAATTAAAACAAATAAATAAAACTTAAAAAAAAAAAACAAAGGTGGTAAGATCCTACTCAGGCAGACTTCTGGGACAAAAGAGCTCCGTTTACAAAGTCCACTTATCCTGTTTGACTTAGGTCATCTCTTCCTGTGAGACCCACAAAGTCAGCTGGGCATCAGCCAGCGACGCAGGGTACTCCAGTGTAGACAGAATATTTCAGGGTATTTCAGACCAGAGATGGATGCTGACAGCTTGTCTCTATGGATGTAAGTCAAATCCCAGCAGACGCTCTGTGCTTGGGGCACAGAGACCAAAACACAGCAGAGGAGACTGAGCAAGGATCTGTTATGAGATGGAAGACCGAGCAGACCACAAAGAAACTCCAAAGGATCAACATGTTACTGTGCACACAAAAAACAGATAACCTTGCAATGATCCTGGAAGCTCTCCTTATGCACATGACACGAACGCACTCCAGAAAGCTCATGAAAATGGAATTAAAAGTTGTCTCTGTTGCAGAGAAAGAAAGAAAGAAAGAAAGAAAGAAAGAAAGAAAGAAAGAAAGAAAGAAAGAAAGAAAGAAAGAAAGAAAGAAAAGAAAGAAAGAAAGAAAAATGATATCCACGCATGATATTCTGTTATCCATGAACTTTAGGAAAGCCTCCCATGGTCTGTGTCATGCTGCTTCTAGACACCAGCGGGAGGCACACTCCCCCATTGATGTGTCACAGCACTAATCAGAGTTGCTCCACTGCTTCCAGACTTCAGTTGCGTTTGCATCACTGCTTGTGTTTATAGTGGATAACCTATCCCAAGCCTGTCATCTCTCGTTGTTTCCCTCCCGTCCTGTCTTTGGGTAGAGGCAAGGACTCCAAGGCTCATCGTACAAGAGACAGAAGCCCAAGGAGCCTCTCCACCAATCCTGGTTCTGGCTCTGTCCTCAGCTCCCTTAAGAGCACACTCAGTCAGTCCCCTTCTGATGACAGACCACAACCACTGGGTCCCTTCCGAGGGCAGGCTGTGGGAGAAAGGGCTGGGGATGCTGAGCGAGAAATGCTGAAGTCAGCCACTTGCCAGTCTACGAGTCAGCAGCTTCCAGAGCAGAGTAGGGGATTGGGAAATAGGTTTTGGTCCCACAAAAACCTCACAGGCAACAGCGACCCAAGAGCTCAAAGTTACCACATATAATTCCCCAGCAGGAGCCCAAGGCTGCCTTTAGATGCCAAAGAGCTGGAGCCTAGAATCCTTTACCCATAACCGCAGCTGCGTTCTGCCAGGGCTGAGGACTTTGAGACAATCAAGTGCTGGGCCCCAGACCACTGAGCCAGGAGCTATTCCACAAATGCACGTTATCATGCCCTGCCTAGAAATGGGCTCAGTTCTCAAGTGTCTCCTACATTATCAAACACAACAATGACCTCACCCCAGAAACTCTTTTCTCCACAAAGATTTGGATGGCTTCGCGTTTCAGCCGGTTGTTGCTCTTAAAGTCGAGGGGTGGAGGCAGCTTGAAGTACAGTGGAAAAGAGTCAGAACATCCCCACTGGAGACTCAGCACAGCAATTCAAGTGCTTCTTAGGATATAACATTACACATGAAAAAGCAAGCTACAAAACCACATACAGTTATAAACATCCACATGCGCATGCTAACTTAGGAAAAAACTCATCTCTTACAAGGTGTACCAAAAAATTATAGGCAACTCTGGAAATTTCTCTGTACTCTTCAGAACCTCCTAGAGCTATAAATGACCATTAGCTTGGGGGAAGACCATTCTTGGCTACACACAGCTTTGGGAGGGATGAGGGAATGAAACAGCGAAGTGAGAAGATTTTCTGGCCTGGTAGTACCAATTGATGTGGTCACTGCGAAGGAGATGGACAGCACAGCCTGGCACTCGTCCATCTTAAGACAAAGGTACATGACTGTTTCAGGGACTCCTGGCTAAAGCCTGGCCACTGTTGGCTGCTATGGCCATTTGGGGAGTGAAACACTGGATGGAAATTGTGTGTGTGTGCGTGCGTGTCTCCCCCTCTGTAACTCCTTCAAACAAATTTTTAAAAGTCCTAAAAGAACAAAAGCATCAGTGATAAAGTGAAAACCCGGCTGGGGAGGAGAGAATTAGAAGAGGGAGTGTCCCATAAGCTTGCCTCAACAGCAGCAACTGTGCTGATCCCAGGCGGCCAGTGCCCAGCAGAACCTGACCCGAGCCTTGATCACCCACGACAAGGACTGAGCTGGATTCTGGGGGGTATGAAAGGAAAGGGCCCCTCTAAGTGGGAGAACAGAAGAACACGGTCAGCTTCCAGCTGTGGGCTAGGCCATCCCATGAACCCCTGGGAAGGGGTGACTGAGAATCAAGCTGCTTATTACCAAGAGGGACTTGTATATCATGCCTGGGACACTCATGACCACCTCCTCCTCTCGCCCCTCAAAGAGGTCCACGTGCTATCCCTGGGCACTGTGACCATGGTCCTCCAGGGAGTCAAAGGGACTTCATAAATGTCAGGTTCCACCATTGCAATGGGGAGACCGTCCTGGGATCCCCCTATGCGCCCAGCGTCGTCACAAGGGCCCATGGAAGAGGAAGGCAGTGTCTCCGAACAAGGGACAGGATAGGGGAAGCAGAGACTGGGATGAGAAGAAGGTGTGAGGACAGATGTGATGCCATGGACCCTGAGGGTGCAGGAAGGTGCTCCACAGCTCAGGTAGCCTCCTCAAACTGCAGCAGGCCAGGGCATGACTCTCTCCCCCAGAGCCTGTAGGAAGACAGCACTGCTGATGTCTTGACCCTAGCCAAGTGTAATGCACTTGTAATGACTAACTCCTTCAACTGTCACAGAACTCTTCTGAGTGGATTTAAGCCACAAAGTTTGTGGTGGTTGTGCAGCAGTGATGAGGAATCATCATACGTCTAACAAAGGGCTGGTTATAGCTGGTCTCTGTGAGCTTCCTGTCCCTGGAGGTGATGAGGAAGACACTGCTTAGGACACTGGGTGGTCAGGTTCGGTGTTTGTAGGGATGGAAGCTGATGGTTGGCCTGCGGGCTGACCCTTGCCAACTCCACATCACATGCCACGCCTTTTCCTGCATTCACCCTCCATATGCCAGTCTCCAGCCCATGCCTGCTGGTGGGTAAGGCTTGCCTATGCCCCGCTTCCAGAAGAGCTGTGGGGGGACACCTTGTACCGCCGTGGGCAAAAGGCAGTATCGGGGCTGGCGTTGTGGTGTGCAGCACCGTAAGCTGCCACTCACAACACCAGCCTCCCATATGGATGCCAGCTCAGGTCCCAGCTGTTTCACTTTAGATCCGGTTCCTGCTAATGCACGTGGGAGAGCAGTAGAAGAGTGCTCTTCCTGTACCCACGAGGGAGATCCAGATGAAGTCCTGGCTTCTGCTTGGCCCAGGCTTTTGGCTGTTGTGAGCCTCTGGGGTGCAGAGCCAGTGGATGGGAGCAGCTAGACAGTGCCTGGGCCAGTGTGGGCTCAAGACCAAGGCACTGGACAAGGGACACTTACCTGAGCAGAGAATGCCCTTGTTCCTGGCGCAGGAGAAGTTGTCACACTCGCAGAATGGCCCGTAGATCTTGCCAAACTCGCTCTCAAAGCAGGAGCACTGGTTGCAGCTGCACTCCCCGCGCCCACTGCACAGTGGCTTGCCCTCTGCCTCGCGGCACAGGTTCTGGTACACACTCTGCTTCTCCCCCTCCTGGCACTCGCACCGGGTGCCCAGATAGCCAGGGTCGCACTCGCACAGCCCGCAGACATAGGTGCCGTTTCCACTGCACCTGGCACTGTTGGGCTCCGGCCCCATGCTGCAGCCGCATGTGCAGTTGTAGGTGACCCTCACCTGCAGGCTGTCTCGGAAGCCCACTGGTCGCAGAGTAAATGCTTGTTCAATGTGTCTGCCAGGGCAGCTGCGGGCCTCCACCGACACCTCAAAGGACGCCTGGCAGAAGGAACAGAGGAGGTGACATTAGGCTGTGGCCAGCCAGGCCCTGGAGGGTATTTGCCTAGGCCTCCCATACCCCTGGCTTGGCTCAGCCTCCCTCCATGCACACAGGTAGAAACATCAAGCTGACCTGAGCCGGAAAAGAACTCGGAGTGGGCAAGTCCTGTGTGTATGCAGCACACAGCAGGTCAGGGGTACCTGGTGGCCACTGTGCTTGGTTCTCAACCCCTCTGTACTTCTTTCCCCATTGCAAGTCTAGGCTGCCATGGGAAGTGGCAGGGATCATTATTGGGTGGTCCACTCCCCTTCCTTTCTCTTTTCACTTCTACCCCCTCTGCCTCCTCACTGTCAAAGTCACTCGGTCCAGGCACCAGGCTAGTTGCAGGGTTGGGGACGCCCACCTGTCCACCTTGCTGGAGGAGTGGGAAGCTGACAGAGGACAGACACCTAGGGCTGTGCACGCACAGACCCCTGTGCTGAGAGATCCTCACAGCCTCTTCCTTCACACCAACCCCCAGCCCTGAGGCTGTCATTGGAGGACGATGCACATGTGGACACAGGCTGGCAGGTCCTAATGTCCCAGCTGCTCATGGATTGCTTGGAAATAGACCACTGAGAGGGCCCGGGGGTGGGGGCACACGGTAGACCAGAAACCACCCCGACAGCTGCCCATAGGACTAGCCTGGCTTTGATTCTTCTAGAACTAGACCTGTCCCCTCTGCCCCTATGGCAGAAGCGTAGCTGCAGAAACAGAGTCTGGCAGGCCCTGGGGCGGCACCACGGAGAAGCACCTCTCCTCCTGGATGGAGCCCTGCCCACTTCACCAGCTGCCTCCCATACCCAAGCACACATGTCCACCTCTTTGGAAGGCTCCTCAGGTCACTCAGGAGCCCCCACAAGTAAGGAAGCAAATACCAATACCTTTAAAAACAAGTTTTCATTTTTTTTTTCTCCCTTAAAGATTCAAAAGAGAGAGCGGGGAAAAGAGAAAAAGAGATCTTCTACCCTCTGGTTCATTCCTCAAATGGCTTCAATAGCCAAGGCTGGCCCAGGCCAAAGCCCAGAACTTCCTCGAGGGCACCTATATGGGCAGCCCAAGGACTCTGGGCCATCTGCTGCTGCTCTTCCAGGTACGTGAACAGGGAGCTTGGTCAGAAGTGGAGCATCTAGACTTGAACTGGTGTCTGTACGGGACACTGGCATTGCAAATGGAAGCTTAACCCTCTTCACCGCATCACCACTGGTCCCACTAGTGATATTTTTCATTCTATTACTGGTATTGGGGGGAAAAAAGTAACAGGTTTTACCAGGCATACTTGCAGTTAATGTTAATCTTTCAGAATGCTAAGAAAACATATTTGTTGTTAAGCATTTGTTGTTAAGCACTACTAGTAGTTCAGACCTTCACTACTTCTGCCTCCCTGCTGATTCTGTGACAACTTGGGGACACCCAGGAGGGCTAAGCAGGACAGACTCTCTTGGACAAGGTCCTGCTAGGCAGCAAACCAGAAACAGAGGAGCTGACAGTAGACACCCAGGGCCCAGCTCCAAGCCAACTCCAGATGACTGGGATGAGCCCCACTGCAGGTGTCACTTCTAGGGAGAGATGGACAGAAGCAAGTAGGAGGCCCAATTCCAAGGTCATGGGGGTGGGGTGGCGGCACTCAAGGAAACTGAACAAAGCAGGGGCTCACTGGAGCGCTGGTATCAGTTGATGATAGCATGAAGCAAGGGCAGCCACCTGGTGCCTTGCACACACATACCCTGAAGGAAACAGCCTCATTTTCCCAGACATAAAATAGAGCTGGTGGGGCTCTGGTACAGAGTGAGCAAAGTGGATGCCCTGTGTCCATGTGGGATATATATATATAGAGAGAGAGAGAAAAAAAGAGAGAGCGAGAGAGAGAGAAAGAGAGAAAAAGAGAGAAAGAGAGAGCACGCTCTTGGCCTGCAGATGGGATGGGGCTGGGGGCTGAGCAGAAGCAAAGCCACCCACAAGCCAGCAAGAATGCACATGAGGGAAACGGCCCTTCGCAGGAGCAAATGGCATCATCCCAGCTGAGACTGAGAGAGAATCAGGGTCTTGTTTGAGGCCACCATATCCTAGAGGAATACTTGGCTGGACTTCCTAAAGGAAAGGCCCCACCAAGGGGCCTCTGCAAGTCTAAAATGGATAATAAAAAAAGGGCCCTTGAGGCAAGGGCTTCTGACTGTGGGCAGTGTCCCTCTGTGAGGATGGCTGCTCCATGAAAGAGGGGACACTGCATCCCAAGCCTTGCCTGGAAGTTGTGGAGAGAACAGGGGGGCCAAGGGGGGGAGGGGGCCCGTGATTTAGTGCTGGCTGCCGTATGGCCTGGGACATGGAAACACTGGGTATTGTGTGCCTGGCTGGAAAGCCGACCCCAGCCAGGCCTCGGTGCAACAGAGCTGGCCCTGGGTTCCTGGCCTGAAGCCTGATAACCAGCGAGCAGTTCTATTTCCGCCGCTAGGCCTCAGTTCCCGCTGGCAACAGGAAGGCTATAAAAAGCACTCTGCAAACAGCAAGTCCTTCTGTCGGCTGACCCTGGCTTTCAGCGTCCCTTCTCCCTCCTGGACGAGGACAGGATTCAGCAAGGCAGGGGAGTGTCCCTAGCGACTGACGGCTCCCACGATATCCAAGGCCCTGGTCCTGGAGCCTGTCCATCCTCTCTCCCCGAGATCTCAGAGGAGACCCAGACACAGCAGCACACCCGTTGCCATCCACCAGACCTGCAATTTGAACCTCACTGGGGTATTCCTGATACTCTGGGGTGGGGTGGGGGATGGGCCTGGGCCACTCTCAAAGAAGGACTGCCCAGTCCCCACCCTGGGGCAACATGGATGCCAAGTCCACTTGGATCTCAGCTAAACAAAGAGCTGAGCTGGGCAAAAATGTACAGAGCCTGGAGGAGTGGGCTGAAGCTGGGGGGACCGTGGGAAGCCCGTGGCAGGGCCGCCAGTCCTTTGTGTGGGCTTTTAGTGCAAATCTACCCGATCAGCCACCTGCATACTGATTTAAAGCAGGAAACAAGAAAACCAAGCTGAGACCTCTCTGCCAATACTAGGGGTTGGGACCAGAGCAGGAAAGCTACAGAAGCAAGTCCCTGGTGGGGGGAGTGAGTCCCCAGGCAGCTTGTGGCTCCCAAGGCTAAACTGAAGGAGTATTTCTCTTCACCTCCTGCCAGCTGTGCTGCTCCTTGCTGGACACGGGGTGGTCAATAGCCACTGCCTCTGCTGGGAGTCCCCGCAGAGCTGCTGCCTACTCCTCGGCTCCTCCCTACCTTGTCCACAGCCCTTCCAACTTGGGGCAAAATGAAAATGAAATCCACCTGCCCCAATTATGGCCAGGCCCCTTAGCTTGGCACATACAATAATATTTTAAAGAGCCATGGAGGGGCCATTGCTGTAGTGCTGTGGGTGAAGCCACCTCCCTGCCATGCAAGCATTCCATATTGGAGGCCCAGTTTTGAGTCTCCGCTACTATGCTTCTGATCTAGCTTCCTGCTAATGTAATTGGGATAATATAGGAATTTGGCCCAAGCACCCAGCCCCCTGCCACTCATGTGGATGGAGTTTTGGGCTCTGGCTGTCACAGCCACTGGGAAATTAAATCACAGATAAAAGATCTGTTTCTCTCTTTATCCTATGCTGTCTTTTTTTTTTTTTAATTATTAATCCATATAAAATGGAATGAAAATTTTTAGTTGGCATAAGAAAGTTTTGGAGAACCAGGCACTGAAGTCTTCTGAAGATTCAAGTGTGGATTTTGGGCCCAGCGGCGTGGCCTAGCAGCTAAAGTTCACACCTTGAATGCGCCGGGATCCCATATGGGCGCCAGTTCTAATCCCGGCAGCTCCATTTCCCATCCAGCTCCCTGCTTGTGGCCTGGGAAAGCAGTCAAGGACGGCCCAAAGCCTTGGGACCCTGCACCCGTGTGGAATACCCGGAAAGAAGTTCCTGGATCCTGGCTTCGGATTGGCATGGCATCGGCCATTGAGCTCATTTGGGGAGTGAATCATCGGATGGAGGATCTTCCTCTCTGTCTCTCCTCCTCTCTGTATATCTGACTTTGTCATAAAAATAAATAAATCTTTAAAAAAAAAAAAAAAGATTCAAAAATGTTTTTCACCAGGAGACATATATCTTTAATCCCATCTTCCAGGGAGTCCTTGAGTACCCTGGAAATGTCCTGCCTGTGTGGTCAACCACTCTTCCTGCAGTCCCCAAGTCACCTCCAGGCCATCACGAATGAGCACTTGTCGCCTGTGGAAGAGGGTGGTGCCATTCACACCTTAGCAGACTTCCTCTGCCACTCAGTACCGCCAGCAGGCCTGCCGCATCCTCCGCCTCCTCCACCCAGAAAACCCACTCTTGCCCCATGAACCTTGGCTCACACTGCATTCCCTCCAAGGCCGGGTCCCCTTTCCCCTGGGCTCCCACAGCGCACGCCCAGCTCTGTCACTGTACTGACTGTTCTTGACAAAGCCAACTAGGTTGCATGTGTTTCTTCCCCATCTTTGCATCCTGGGGATCATAGTACTTGGCTCATGAACAATTACTGAACACACCTGGAGTTCAGCACGGCCGCCGGGACAAAGGTCCAGGGGGCCACCCCCAAGACACTTAGGAGCACGGCTGGTCCCCAGCTATAAAAGCTGGGCAAAATGGCAGGCCCATCCCACAGAAGGATGGATAGGGGGAACTTATTGGTCCAACACTTCCAGCTGCATGTCACCCTCCTGTCTCAAGGATCAGAGGAAGCCACAGACATCTGTAGTTCATCATCAAAAGGGAGCTGGGGCCACCTAGATGTGTCAGGCTCCCGAGCAAGTGCCTATGGAGTGTGCCGGGCCCAGCTAGGAACGGCTCCAGGCTTGATCCACACTGTGCTGTTACAGCCTTGAAGCTCTTTCTCATTTCTGAACTCACCCGTCCCACTGAGACTCCAAACTAGGTGGCAAAGTCCACTTCCCTCTCTCTGATGCCTTCTAGAAAGCCAGTCCTTCCTGCAATTCTGGAAGTACAATGACCATCACTTGTTTCACACCAAGAACTTCTTCCAGGTCCCCATGTGGGTACAAGGTCCCAAGGCCTTGGGCCATCCTTGACTGCACTTCCAGGCCACAAGCAGGGTCGCTGGGATTAGAACTGGCGCCCATGTAGGATCCTGGGAGTGTTCAAGATGAGGACTAGCTGCTAGGCTAGCACGCCGGGCCCTATTATTCATCTTCTTGACAGGCAAGAACCTGTCTCAGGAAGTCTACGGAAAATGTGCATTGAGACACCCCCATGGTAGGCGTGTACATGTGTACATAACTCCAGCAACAGGCTCTTGGTGAATCTCAAGGCAGCACCTTCCTTCCTTGAGGTCCAGTAAGTCCACCTTCGTCTCATGCACCTAAAGAAACTGACCTTAAAATTCCACTTTTCCATGAACTTTCTTAAGTGGTCCCACTTTTCCTGCCACCCTTGCAACACTGATATATAGCTCTCGGTGTGTATCAGAAATTACAAATTCCTAATACCCCAATGTCAGTCCCTTTCATGCTTCCAATTCCTGAGTTTGGGTTGATCAAGAACCTAGGGGGGAAAGTGTGGGTGATGCATCAGTGTCCTCTAATTGGCACATGGGTGCACAAGGCTCACCAGCTGCAGGACACTTGGCCTGTTTCTCAAGGCACCCTTGAGCCTCCATGTTTTTGCACAGAAAGTGGGGGAAGCAATGGCCACCTTACAGGGCCACTGTGAGACATGGAGAAGGCAGCAGAATAGTCTTCCCATGATGTGCAGAATCTTACAAATTCGCATTCTTAAGTGACAATAACCAGGATTCCCTCTGCATTGGGGAGGCTGTGGTGGGGGAGATGAGAAGGTCTGAGGTGTCAAGACCCTGGCTCAGGTGTAAGTCTGCTACTTCTGAGCTGGGTTAGCCTGGGCATACTATTCAGGCGGCCCATCAGCAGGGGGAGCCGTATTCATTTTCCCAACCATGTTGCAGGGTATGTGGTCCCAAGGTCATCGGGGCATTCAATAAACTGTCTTGTCTCTGGAGGTTCCTGTCTTCAAGACTGTGTCACAGAAAATGGAAGCATTTGGTGTAAAAACTGCCAAATCCATGTGTAGTTTTCTTATGACACACAGTTTTTAAGAACATCTTGAAGGTTGCACTTAGCTATGACAGAACAGAATCATGGGAGCCAGAGGTTGTATATAGGTGGAGAGGGCTCAGACTACAGAACCAGAGAGCCAGCACAGGTTCTGGGGCACAAAAGGTTACGGCACTTACTGCAATATTGAGGAAGAAAAAGGGCCTGTTCTGACAACAGTTTGTACAAAGGTCACATAAAAGTTCTCTAGGAAAAGCCTGTTGGAAGCAAGCCTGGTGCAGACGCAACGGGAGGATTGAGATAAGACAGAGACTGAAAGGATAAGAAAACTGCAGAGACTGTAGCAGCTCAGTGAGACGATGACAGCCCGAGGCCAGGCTAACTGGGCCCTGGGCTTTCTGACCACTCTGCGTGTTTCCATAAACTTGCTTCTCCTTGCCAATGCCAAAAACAACTCATGCAACTGCTTTTGAAACAAAAGGCAATTGAGGGGCCTGGCATGCTAGCCTAGTGGTTAAATCCTCCCCTTGCACACATCAGGATCCCATATGAGTACTGTTTCATGTCTCAGTTGCTCCGCTTCCCTCCAGCTCCCTGCCTGTGGACTGGGAAAACAGCAGAGAATGGCCCAAAGCCTTGGGACCCTGCACCCACGTGGGAGAACCGGAAGAAGCTCCTGGCTCCTGGCTTCAGATTGGCTCAGCTCCGGCCATTGTGGCCACTTGGGGAGTGAATTTGCAGACAGCAGACGAGGATCTTCCTCTGTCTCTCCTCCTCTCTGTATATCTGACTTTCCAATAAAAATAAATAATTATTAAAAAAAAAACCTAAAAAGCTAAAAAGCACCATAGAGACCTGGTTACGAGCTTTCACTTCAATGCTGTGCAGTCTTGCACAACAAATTAAATCCTCGAGCCTTGGCTTTTCTCAAGTATCGGCATAAATTAAGTCCCCCGCCCCCCAGGGAACAGGTGGGGGACACAGAACTACCCACTGTGTGTTGCTTCCAGATCTTCTGAAGACTAACCGCATGTCCCCCGTTGGCTGCATGAGAAACCCCTAAACGATCCTAGCAATGGTCTTCCCATGTGTGCTTAAGGCCTCAGCGCCTTGCTTCCAAGCAGCATTCCATTCCAACCTCATGGGGGTCATGACCCGTGAGCCCCAGGTCCTTTGCCCTTCCTGGTTTCCAGTAACTATCTCCACAGTTCCTCGTCACTTTTTCTTTTTAAAAAGGACCCAGGGGAGAGTTAAGACACTGCCTGGGGTGCTGACATCTCATATCGTAGTGCCTGAGTTTGAGCTCCAGCTCAGCTCCTGATTCCAGCTTCTTGTCAGCGAACAACCAGGGAGGCAGCAGGTGATGGTTCAAGGAGATGGGTCCCTGCTACTCACACGGGAGTCTCCGTTCCCAGTGCCTGGCTTAGTCCTGACCCAGCCCTGGCTATCGGGGAGTGAACCAGACAGGCGGTATCTCTCTCTCTTCCAGCAAACAAGAAAAATTTAAAAGGCCTTACATACAACTCCAGATGCAGTGTGATTCCGAGAAGAGCAAAAGCAGGGCCAGCACTGAGGAGCAGTGAATCGAGTCACCACTTGTAATGCCAGCACTCCATATGGGAATGTAGTTTCAAATCCAGCTCCCTGTTCAAGTAGCCGGAAAGGCAGTAGATTATGGCTCTAGAGCTTGGGCCCTCCTACCCACATGGGAGATCGACAGTCTGGCTTCTGCTGGCCCAGACTCGGCCTCTGCCAGCAATTGGAGAATGAACTAGCAGGTGGAAGATACCGCCCTTTCTCCTCTGTGTTACGCTGCATTTCAAATAAATAACTCTTTTTCTTAACAGAGTAGGATCATTGTCTTCAGGGTTTCAAAATACTTCTTTTAAGGCCACCTCAACTGCCCTTATTATTTATTTTTATTTTTTAAGCGACACTATTTAGTGAGCTTTGAGACATCGGAACCTATCAGGTCTTTTTGCTCAAAACTGCAGTCCAACCAGATGCCCTTCATGCTGTGAACATCCTGAACGACAAGCCAGAGATGCACGCTGCTGATGCCAGCCGCCCGCCTGTGGAGGAGGTATTTTTAACTGCTGGGTTGGTTTTCCTGCTTTAGATAAGAGGTTTTGGTCAGATTTGTGAC
The DNA here is from genome assembly GCF_017591425.1 of Ochotona curzoniae. NCBI lineage: Eukaryota > Metazoa > Chordata > Mammalia > Lagomorpha > Ochotonidae > Ochotona > Ochotona curzoniae. The sequence continues at coordinate 61,775 of NW_024466924.1, forward strand.
CTACCCACAGCTGATGATAAGGAAGTCCCTGGTGAGTGTAACCCAAGCCGGTAGTAAACACAGACAAGACACTGAAGGCTGGGTCAAGGCCTCTCCACCCCCACTCGGGTTGATGTTATCAACACTGGTAGGAAGTGTGTCGGCTCTGCAACCAATCTGCCTGACCGAGAGGTCAGCAGCCTGCATCGTTTTGCCTGATTTCACGTGGCATGTCATTGGAAACAACTGGTTTCCCGAGCCCCCAAATTTGTGGGTTCTGCAGATCTCTGGTTAGGGAGCGGCCACCCTCTTTCCCATCATGAGCCACATCTCCAGGGACGGGCTTTTGGTTCTTTCATGCACCCTTCCTTTAGCTGTCCTGGCCCACTGCACCCAGATTTCCACCCATAGATCCTTATAGGATAGTTTCTGGATAGTTCTATCTCCTTAACATTTTTCACAACCATCTTTTTAAACCTAGCAATTACAGGACTCCATGGGGTTTTCTTATTCATCTGGATTGAGTGGTCATTATGATGGATCAAAACAACATAAATATAATGCCATTTCTGCCAACGATTAAACACAGAAAAGTACTTTTTTTTTTTAAGCTATGCCCTTTAAGGAAATGAGGCTTTTCCCAATAGTTCACGTGTATATAAAACAAACACCGTTGAACAAGAGAGGGATGCACACCAATTCTACCTTTGTACAGCTTTAAATGCAAAAAAGCCTTATTCATGTAAGCAGGAAGATAGGGATGAGGAAGTAGTTTCAGCAACGCCACCCTGTTCTACTAAAGCCTTCTGAGTTAAATGCCACAAACAACTGTTCATGATGGCTTATCTGAAAACCTGATAGGGCTTCTTTCAAGTCTGTTCAAAGCAAGACATTTGGAAACAACCTATCTTAGAACAAGATCCATTACTTAGTTGGCACAGTTTTTTGCTTGCTCAACTCGGGCAGCCCAAGGCCAAGCCGGCTCATCGCCACACTGGCCAGCTTTAGTACTTAGCAATGCCCAGAGGACATACTTGTCTATTTGTAAGGTTCCTGTAATCCTTGCTTACAAGCAGATTCTTTGAAATATGGAGAACTTTCCCCTTGCTACTTTCCTATTTTCTGAACAACGTAACTGTCAGCAAAGCAATTCAGACATGCATCTTGCAGTCTGTGCCCAGAGGGAGAGAGAGCACAAGAATATGCACGGACAGCTTTCGCTGCCGCCAGCAGGCCGGCCTCCATGCCCGTGCTTGGCACCTGTGTTCTTATCATCATGCATCCTCCCACTCGCCAGTCCTTGGCCAGACAACCAGGTATCCACCTTCACATCCAATCACATCCATTCATATCCATTCATCTGAGCTCTGTTGCTTCAGAGCCACTCATTCCAGCTCATCAAACTAGACAGGCAGATGGCTTCCCTCATATTTTACAGAAAGGAAAAGCATAAGGTCTTGTAGCCAAGGTGCGCGGCAAGCTATGGGGAAGAAGCCAGGTCTTTTCGATCCCTCTCCATGCTCCACAACCTGCTTGCATGCCCATCCAGCTAAGATGACAGTGTTTGAAAACACTGAGGGGGGAGCTGGTGTTGTAGTGCCACCTATGCTGCTAGCATCCCATATGGGCGCTGGTTCAAGTCCCAGCTGCTCCACTTCCATTCTAGCTCCCTGGGAAAGCATCAGAAGATAACTCAAGTGCTTCGCCCTGTTTTGCCCCGGCCCCTACCTGGCCATTTTAGCCATTTGGGTAGTAAACTGAGAATGGAAGATCTCTCTCTGTCTCTCTCCCTCTCTTTAATTCCGATTTTCAAACAAGTAAACCTAAAAGAAGAAAACCCCGTGGGCACAATGTCAGTATGAAGAGGCCCTACATGGCAACACACTGGGGGATGCCTGCTGACTGGTCCTCAGAGGCACCCCCCTGCCATTTAGACATGTGTCACAGGTAACTCTCCCATGACACTGAACTAGAGAACGAATCCGAGCTCCCAGGGAACCCTCGGCTCGGCAAGCCTGAGGCACAAACTCACCGTGTCCCCAATCTTCAGGCCCTCACATTTCCTCTGGCCTGGGTAGGACGCACCGTCCTGGCAGGTGGCAGTGAAGAAGAGACTGAGGTCATCAGGCTGGTCCCAGACCGACAGCTCCACTTTCGACCGGATGCTCTGAACAGAGAGAAGACAAACCTCTCAGTAAAGGCAGACGTTGACAGGTGCCCCACACTGATTTGGTGACAGCTGGGGTACTTCCTCCAGTGTGGCAGTCTCCTTGGCGGTGGCCTTGGTTCCCCATCCCCTCTCCATGCTTTTCCTTTTCTCCAGTAGTGCCTTAGGGCTGCTGCCCAGGGTGATGGCAGCACCCCTGCCAGATGGGACCCATATCTGCTGCCAGGTCTCATGCTCCAGCGCTTGCACACCTTTCCAAAGCCAAGTCGATCCCCCCACCAACGGCCGGACCTGCTCCTCACACCTTGCTCCCACGTGTCTGGGAGAACGTGTTTTCCCTCGGCCAGGGGCTCACTCTGTCCCCTTTTCCCATGCCAGCTCTGTTATCCTTCAGCATCAGGCCCCTTCTCCAGGAACCTACCCTACCGCCCGGACCTTCAAGCCGAACCCCTAGCAAGTGAGGCCCCCAATTCACGGATCTGAAACTGTTATGAAGGGACCCTATCTCACACATGATTTATGTTCCCAAGATGGTAGACAAAACAAAAACCAAGTCAAAGTCGTCCATCAGAACAGAAAATCACAAGACTGAAAACAATGTGGGAGGGGACACAAAGCAAGTGGGATTCTCTCACGCCGCTAGTGGGAGGGGGATAAAACCCTTCTGGAACCATCTATCAATACACACTTAGAGAGACACTATTGTTGTAACAAGATCCCAGACATTATGCAAATGTCCATTCATAGAATGGAGGGGCTGGAATTGTGGCAGAGCCGGCTAAGCTACTGCTGACAATACTGGCATCTCATCCAGTTCCCTGCAAACGCACCTGGGAAGACAGTAGAGGACCTGAGCCCCTGCCGTCCACGTGCAAGCCTCGGATAACATCAAAAGCTCCTGCTTCAGTCTGGCCCAGTCCCCTGTTGCGGTCATTTGGGGAGCGATTTTTTTTTAAGATTTATTTATTGGAAAGTCAGATATACAGAGAGGAGGAGAGGCAGAGAGGAAGATCTTCCGTCCGATGATTCACTCCCCAAGTGAGCGCAACGGCCGATGCTATGCCGATCCGAAGCCAGGAGCCAGGAACTTCTTCCAGGTTTCCCACACGGGTGCAGGGTCCCAAGGCTTTGGGCCGTCCTCGACTGCTTTCCCAGGTCACAAGCAGGGAGCTGGATGGGAAGTGGAGCTACCGGGATTAGAACCAGCACCCATATGGGATCCCAGCACGTTTAAGGCGAGGACTTTAGCTGCTAGGCCACGCCGCCGGGCCCTGAGGAGTGATTTTGTGAATGGAATCTCTCTCTCCCCCTCCATGTGATTCTACCTTTCAAAGAAATATATATATATAATATATATATATGAAGACACCACTTTGAAGGCTGAGGCCAAATTAAATAATCACCTTGTATTTAGAGGCTGTATTTTACCAAAAACTTAAAAAAAAAAAAAAAAAAAACACAGCCCCCAAGAGCACCTGCCAGCGGACCTCAGAGAGCGTGGCCATGGAATGGCATGGCAGGAAGAAGTGCCACACACTATCGTGAGCTATTTTTCTCTTTCGCGTAGCATGAAGTGCTTAGATTGAAGTAGTGAAATAATGCAGTCTTCGCAATGAATTAGCAGCCTGCTGGAAACACTCTGCAATAAACAGTTTCTTTGTAACAAACTAAGCACTTTCACAGCTCTCAAAGTGCAGAAGTGTCAGCCCGCTTAAATCCACCTCCCTTCCGAAGCGCCAGCCTTAAGCAGCCGGGGGCCATGGCAGCGCCTTCCACCATGCTGTGTTGCTGGGTGTGATCAGTGATCTCCAAGGGCCATCTCAGGCTTCCCTCTGGGGCTCCGCCCAGGCTGCTCATTGTTGGGGTGCAGGGGAGGCTGTTTTACCAACAGCCATGCTAAGGGGGCTCAGGCCAAATAGATAAAACAGCTTCTCACGCAAGAAAAAAAAAAGGCAGATGGAAGTCACATAAGAAATTACTTGGGAGAGGCAGTGTGTGGCATAGTGGGCTTAGCCTCTGTCTGTGGTGCTGGTTCAAGCCCTGGCCACTCCACTTTCAATCCAGCTCCCTATTTATGGCCTAGGAAAGCAATGGAGGATGGCTTAAGTCCCTGGACCCTGCACCTGTGTGGGAGACCCAGAAGAAGCTCCTTCTCTTCTCCCTGTCTCTCCTTCTTTCGCAGTAACTTTGCTTTCCAAATAAAAATTTAAAATAAATCTTAGAAGAAAAAAGGAAACTCCTTGGGTGAACAGCCGCTGAGAACAGGGGGCTGCATGGCTCACGGCAAAGAGGTACTGGCTCTTCAGAGCTGGACCTATGGATGCTGCTCTGGATGTGAGAGTGGAGGGCTTGGAGGAGAGGCAGGCAGCACGAGGGGCGGGGCCTCTTATGGTGCCAATCAGTAACAAGGGGCGGGGCCTCCTACTGCACCCTTCAGTAGCCATGAGATGATGGGTGGGACACTGAACACCATCATCAGGCAGATTGCACCTGGAGCTGAGTGCGCTGACAGGAACTCAGCACTACCCCTGCTCCCCACACAACTCCTGCAACCAGGACTCTTAGCATACCACAGGCGGCAGCAGCTGTGCAGAGGACTTGGCTCAAACTGCTCATTTGTGGGGGCATGGCAGTGATCCTCGTACAGGATCACTTGGCCACCAGTGGCAGGCAGGACCAGTCCAGGACTTTTTGGTCCCATTCCAGGCCTGGCTCTCACTGGACATGGACTTGCTGACTTAGGAGGGGGCAGCTCATCAGGCTAGATCCTAGTGAGAAGGCTCCTGGAGGCAGAACTGTGTTCACGGTGACGCTGCCAGTCATAGCCTGATGCTATTAGTAGACAGCGGTTAAATGAATGAGTGAGGGGCTGAAATTGTGGCTTAGCAGGTAGGGTCACCACTTGCAATGCCAGCATCCCATATGGTTGTCACATTGAGTGCTGGCTGCTTCACTAACAATCCAGCTCCCTGCTAAGGAGCCTGGGAGAGCAGTGGAAGATGGCTCAAGTGCTTGGGCACCCTGTACCTATGTGGGAGACCAAGAAGAAGCTCTTGGCTTTAGCGTGGCCAATGCTGTTACCTGGGGAGTAAATCAGTGGATGGGAGATTTCTCTCTATCCCTCTATAAACTCATTTCCAGATAAATGAATAAATTTTAAAAAAGATATTAAATGAATGAGTCCATGAATGGAATGCGAGGATATGATTAAGATAAAAGCCACAGTCAGTCAGTTCTCACATGAAGACTTATGTGTGGCTCCCGAAATGCAATCAACTTCTCCCAGATGGCTCCTGAAGGTGATTCCTTACACTCCATCACTGACAAAGGAGACAATGGCAAACATGTGGGCGGTTTAAAGGCCGCTCCGCTAAACACTTGGTCAGGCTGGGCCACATCTGCAGCTGCTTTAAGTTAGACCAGCTGTGCAGTGGGTGGAGCAGACTTCATGGCAACAACCAAAAGAGAAGCATGTGTTGTGCCGAGGGAATGACCTGCCAGAGGGCCTCTGAAGTCAGCCTGTACACGCAGCCACAGTGGTTTCCAGCTCTAGAGAGGCCTCCCTCCCCCCTCCCAGCACAGCGGGTGCTGGCACGCCTCCTGGACGGGGGACCGCTCACCACAGCCCATGGCAGGGCAAAACACCACGTGGCCAAACTCCCTTGCAGAGCTAGATAAAAACCCAAGTTTCGGAGGTTTCACACTGAGCCTGATGTGTCCAATGACAGGCTTGATTCTGCCAGACGTGAAAATAAATATGCCCTTTCTATCTCTTCCCACAGCCAGTTCATGGGCTATACGTGTTCCCACTGAGGGCTTCATGGTACCAGTACTCCAAGGGAGATGAAAGGCAACACCAGCATTCAGTCATATGTCCTGGGAGTCAGGTGAAATCCAACCCAAACTGCTTAGACTTTGAGATGACACCCAGCGCCCCAATGTGCCAAAGAGGGCTGGGACTGGACCTGGGCCAGAGAAAGGAGCAGGTGGAAGGGTAACCCGAGCTCATGAGAGCCCTCACTACTAGCCAGCACTCAGCTACCCCCCTACATCCACGCATGCATGCCAGAGACTTGCCAGGAAAGGCAGCAGCCGATAAGATGGGAACTCTGGTTAACTGGCCAGAGCTCAGGGGAACTTCTCTTCCACGTACTCACATACTAATAAAGGATCTGATAAAGGACTCAGATGCATAACCTGAGAGATGCACAGGGGATGCATGTGGGAAGGTGTGCTGTGTACCTGTATCTACTCCAGGCACCTCTGCACATTCAGTCCAGAGCTCTCCCAATCCGGTACTTTTGTGATTCTATGCGGGCTTCATTACAAAGCCATGGCTGATGATACCAGTAGTCCCCCTGTAATCAAGGCAACCTTCAAGCCCCGCTTCTTCTCTCAGGAGGTGAAGGGAAGGAGCCAGAAGGTCCAACTTCTGGCTTGTGGCTGGCTTCCCTGGCAAACAGCTCCCACCTTGAGACTCGCCAGCTGCCACCAAGGTTCTATCACCAGATGCTCCTATTACTACCAAGTGTGTCAGGAATAACAGCAAAGACAAGATATTGGGACTGGAGGTGTGGCACAGCATGTTCCACCATTCCCTGCAGAGCTGGCATCCTATGTGGACACAGGGTGGGGTTTGGGCTGCTCTGAACCCAGCCCCCTGCTAACGTGCCTGGAAAAGCTGCGGAAAGTGGCCCAACAGCTTAGGTCCTTCCACCCTCGTGAGAAGCTGGCTGAAGCTCCTAGCATTGGCCTTCCAATCCTGGCAGATGAAATCACAAGGGGAGTGAACCAGTGGATGAAAGATCTTTCTCTCTCCCTAACTCAGCCTTCCAAATCAACAAATCTTTAAGAGAGAGAGAGAGACAAAATACTAGAACAAAAGATGCTTCTAGGGCCTGTGGATTTTAACAGCTTTATGTCAGGAAACAGGAGCAGAGTAATACTTGTATTCCTGACTCCATCACAGTAGTAGCATTGAGTACTAATCCAGATGTCCCAATAGGACTTCAACAAGTAAGGTTGAAGTTGTATGCTAATGATATCTCAATAAGGTTTTAAATTCTAATAAGTAAATAAATAAAATCATTTGAAAAGGAGGCAGTCAGAGAGGGAGTTGTAGAGAAGCAGCAGAGAAATTGTCCATCTGCTGGTTCACTCCCTAATTGACCACACAGGCAGGATGGGCCAGGCTGAAGCCAGGAGCCTAGAACTCCATCCTGGTCTTACACACAGAGTGAGTCCAAGAACGCAGGCTCTCCTCTGCTGCTTTCCCAGGCATGTCAGCACAGAGCTGGACTGGAAGTGAACAGCCAGGACTTGAATTGGTGCTCATATGGGATGCTGGCCTTGCAGGTGGTAGCTTAACCCACTAAGCTACAATGTCATTCCCAGAAATTTTTAAACTTTTTTTTTAAATTTTGAATAGTTACTGTAGACAGCATTTCAGTAATCACTTTTTTTTTTTTTTTAAAGTTTAGAATGCTGGACTTTCTATCATTGTCTACACCTAGAATGTCAGAACACAATTAGAATGATGGACTTGTGACTGCTGTTGAAGGACTATTCTACTGTAATACAGGGGGAAACAGTGTGGAGGAGAGGGAATGGGAGGGTGGGAGGAGGTATCCTTGAGCCTATGAACTGTATTATAAAGAAATCTTTTTAAAAGTTGAGTTTCAAATGTGCATTCCTAAGCTGTCTGCCTCTTTTCATGCCATGTGTTTGTACAGGAACCAGATCAAACCCACTGAGTCACAGTGTGGCTCACACCGCTTCCAAACATGCTCTAGCCTGGAAATATCATGTTCTCTTCTCAACCTTGTCCCAGTGCAGCTCCTGGCCGCTGCCTCCTATACTGACAATGTTCCTGTTTGGCTCCACGACCCCAAGGTCCCTGGGTTTTCACTGAACAAGTGAAAGTATAAAAAGCCACACACCTCCCTGATAGCACACAACTAAGAATCTGTCGGTGCCCACCCAGGGCGCCAATCGCCATGCCTCTTGCTCCTCAGCTTCCTGTGGTCCCCTACACAGCGGGGAGTGCAGAACCAGCCAGCCACGTCAAATGCTGACAGAGCAGAAAGCTCACCTCATTTCTGGGGCTGCGTGTCATTACCTAAGCAGTGAGCAGCAGGGGTCCTGGGTCTTCACCGGGGATCCCGGAAGGAAATGCTGGGCAGAAGCCCACAAGTCCATCCTTGCTGCACCCTACATGCCAAGCTGTGTCTCCCCGGCTGTGGCCACCCTCCCCCTCCCCATGGGATCTTCAGGCCCAGCATCCTGAGAGGACAAGCTTTCAGCTCAGCATCCGGGCACCGAGACCCAGAAGGCCCACACTGCAGAGCAGCCACAGCACCCCTGGCATGCTTATTCACTGCTTAAACTTCCTCTGGGCATGTCCCATTGCAGCACATCTGCGGGGCCCAGCAATGGGGCCTGGCTGAGCTTCCCGCTTCCTGAAATGTAAACCCAATGACTCAGCATGGAAATGTGCAAACCACGAAAGCTGCTATGGAAAGCCTGCCTCACTGGGCTCTGGGTTGAGTTGGTTCCCAGGGCTGGCGAGGACTGGAAGGTCAGAGATCAGAAAAGCGGATGTTTGCGTGCAGGGCAGGCAGAGCAGGAGAGGAGAGGAGAAGGAAGTCTTTAGTTTCTCTTAACAGGAAGTTCCAGGAGTGAGTGAGGTGCCGGAGCCCGTGAGAGGAGGATCCTTACTTACAGCATAAGATGGAGGTGGGCCAGGGAAGGGGAGTGGAGGAGAGGGGAGGGAGTCACCAGCCTGGAGTCCCCTCTGCTGGCCTGGCCACCTCCAAGGCCCCAGGGCACCCCCTGTGGCACCCAGTGTAGTTCAGCAGTGCTGTGAAGCTGCAAACAGGGCCATCAGCAGGTTGACAGAGTCAACAAAGGAACCAGCAGGGTTCCAGACACCGGCCTTTAACCAGGCACTGTGGGAACAGCAAGGCAAGGGGGGTGGGGGTGCATGAGTTACTGAGGCTCCCAGAGTTACCAAAGTCTCCTTTACCAAAGTTGAGGATGAATGACATTACTAAAACCACACCTAGGCTATGAATAGCTGTTGTAAGGAAGTGGGCTCACAGGATGGGCAGCTGCTCTGCCCAGAAGACAGCACTTGCGCTCCTCTCAGCAAGAAGGTGAGAGCTGAGACAAAAGGAAGGAGAGAGAAGGTTTGGGAACAGCTTCCTTGGAGGAGCAGCCTGGGAAGTGGCAGTGACTGGGGAACCTGCCTATAAACACTTGTTCTTCTATGCAAGCTCCAAGGCCCCATGCTGAACTACCACGGCCCAGAATCTCCCAGGCCCACTCGGGTTCCTGCAAAGACCTACTCACAGACCTGAAGCATGGAATCCAAAACATTGTCTTGAGATGTCCCTCCCTAGTGGGGCTCGGCCACCTGTCTGGTTCCGTGTGTACGTGGAGCTCAGCTGTCGTGGCTGCTGTGTGGCAAGGTGAATGTGCCTTTCCCACAGCTGCTGGCGGTGTCCTGCTTGCCCCACACAGGAGAGGGAACTCCCTGCAGAAATGCCCTCAGCACCTGGACACACTGGAGGAGCCTGAGTGGCTGAGTCTAGGGCCACAAGCCCAAGTCCAACTCACTGGCTTACTGGGATGAGCTAGAGACCACAGAGGAGCAGGAGGGACGGAGGCATATACCAATCAGGGTCCACCTGACCCTGGGCAGAGGATGGGGGTACAGAGCCAAGCACCCAAGCACGGTGTACTGCCCATCTGAAGCCACAGCAGCTCTAGGGCCTCGGTTGAGGGAGGGCAGGGAAGCAGTAGGGAACTTACACTGTACGCATTGATAATGAGCTGGATAATATTTTTGGAGTCTCCGTGTAGAATCTCCACGGTGGTTCCAGGTATCAGAGCTGTAAAATTCTTGGGAAAGAAAAGAAAAAGAAATAAGCCGAGCTGCCCTTTCATGCCCTCCGAGAGCAAACCCCGCTCCACAGAGTAGAACGACCAGGCCCCTGCACTCTACTCTGCCACTCTCTGGTATCTAGGCTGCAGAAGACAGCACAGGAATGGGCAGTGCAGGGGGGCTACAGACGCTTCCCCTTCCCTGCAGACCCAGAGGAAAGGGGCTGACCAGCTCTGTCCTTGAAGGAGAACGCTAGCCTGCAATGCACAATTCCCTGCACATCTGTCCTCCAGGGCTGATCTGCTCCTGGGGACTTTCTTACCCCCACTGCCCTGGTCCACACACATTCAGGGTCAGCTGTATGGTGTACCCCGCCTACTCTGCAGGAGTGAAATAGGCACCTTTTCCAGAGGCCTCAAGCCCACCCTTTCTTCCAGGTCTTCCTAGCCCATCTTTCCTTCCTCCTCCTTCCATCTTCTGCCTGGACTAACATGACCATGTCATATTGCAGAGATAGACTCCATCCTCGGTTCATAGCCTACTATGGTCTGCACGGTGGATTTTGGTACTAACAAAGGACCACGGTGGACCACCTCCCTTGTGAAAGGTGAGGACGGCCCAGTCCAGTTGAAGCCTCTGAACAGATAGGCAGCAAATTCCTCTTCCCTTGCTGTCCTTGTGTAAAGCTGAGTTGGGCTTGCAGAAGCCAGAGGTGGAACTGGATCAGTGGCGATCCCAGGCAGCAGCAGTGAGACGGGCATGCAGCACATGCATCAGGTGGTGAGTATTTAAGAACAATATGGAGAGGGAAGCAGACTGGTCGCTCCCGGGGGGAGACCGGGGTGGCAGAGAAGGATTCCTGGGGAAGTTCTCACGGTGTCTCCATTCAGAGGATGGCAGAGGGACCTGCAGCTCATGTGAGCACCCCTGGGGCGCTCAGAGAGTTCTAGGGCAGTGCGTGACTGGAAGGATTCATGTTCACCAGGGAAGCTGGCAATGACACTCCAGGGACAGTCTCAGCTAAAAGCTGGTTTGTTGCCTTTGAGAGGCAAGGCTCTGGTGTCAGACCCTCCACGGGCGAAGCTTATAGCTCTGAGTGTGGGATTAGCCATGGGGCCCACTTGGGTGCCTCCGTTTCCTGTATGTGCACTACTACTCCACTGAAATGTGTCCCTTTGTGCTTCAATTTTGCCATCACATGCAGAACTTCCAAGGTTCTTCTCAGGAGCAAATCAGACATCATGGTTTGTGTTTAAATCCCTTGTAAAGGCACACACGATGGTGTGAACACTTGGTAGCTGCATTCATATATGACTGTCTATTTGATTAAGGCAAGGCTGAATGCCACCCAACCTTGGATCTCTCCCACATCCAGCAGGACTGCAACCACTCCTCACTCTCCTCGATCCCCTGTCCCACTCCCAAGCTCCCCTTCATTTTAGGGCCAGCACAGCCCCAGGATGAGCCCCTCCCCACACCAAGTCCTGCTCCCCCCGCCCACCCACACACCAAGCATACCTTGTAGAGCATATAGTGATTCTTTGTCACTGCAAAGATGAGGTTGATGTTGTTCTCAGCCAATTTTTCTCCGAGTAAAGCCAGCGAGGGGTAGTCCTAGGGCCAAGGCAGAGTCACGACTGTCACATTCCTAAGACATTGGCCCCAGTGTATACCAGGACATTCATAGTTGTCACACAAAGCATCCTTCCCTCAGGGAACCCTGAAAGCCCCCAAATCACCAACTTCATCTGCTCCCCATCTAACCAGATCCACCTCTCCTACCCACACCATTGGTTTGCATTATTACCCTTCAGCAGGGATGGTAACATGTGGAGAGATCCAGTGAGAACAGTCACCAACTGCCACCAGCATGTGCTGTTCCCTGAGACTTCCCTTCCCATTCCCTTTCCCATGCCTGATGCTTAAGATGTCCCCTATCTCCCAGGGACGTCGCTCTGTCTTGCAACAGCTTAGGACAGGCAGAGGTGGCTGCTGACCTCTGGGCTACAAGTTGGGCTGTGGAACAGGGAATGGGGTAGGGCACAGAAGATGGGGAGCTTGTGCTGGCTCCCTCTCCTTACATCTCTTAAACATCCACAGTCATGTCATCTGATGTGTATCCTGCTACTCTGACCTGGTTTATCACAGATCCTTGCCTCTAGGGCTGCATGACCTGACGGCCATCCTAGGGTTATAAGACCCCTTCCCCAGAATCCATGAAAGCTTGGGTGCTGCCCATCTCTTGAAACTGGAAGACACAGGTCTGCCTGATAAAGAATACTGGGAAGCACTTCTCTCTGGCCAGACACCCCACTGGATTTTCGGCAGAAGAGGGAATAGATGGGTGAAATAAAAGTGCCTATTAAGTGTGGCAACATTTCAACAACTGTTAGGTCTGGGTAGCAGGTATGCATGGGTTTATTGAAACAAACTATTATCATGTATTTCAAATTCTGCACACATTTATTTTAAAGTAAGCAGATATGGTCAGAGACTATCGGGAGTGGAAGCCCCAAAAGATCTTTCCCAAATCATTTCTTCCCCTAACTAAACATTCCTCCACACGATACACAGTGGCAGAAAGAACAACAGCTTCGTTACTGTAGCTAATCCCATGTTACAGAGGAATTCTGGCCATCCAATTGGAGAAGATGGAGTGACACAGCCCAGTCCCAAGAATGGACCAGATGGCCAGGAAGCGCTTGGGGCTGGGTGGGGCAGGGTCACGAAACAGGCAGAGTTCCAGTCCTCACCATCTGATTAGATGCGGTGTACTCGTTGGCATCGTTCAAGTGGCACTGGCCATCATGTGGCTGTACCAGGCCCCCCAGCTTCCCATCCAGCGCAATGTGTGGCACATCATCCGTGGTGAACACCAGCAGGTGCAGCGCATCCTTCCGCCAGCCGATCTTCTCCTGGTGAATAGAGGGTAGTATGTGAAAAAGCCTTCCTTCCCAAGCCTGCCAACAGTTCCATGGCTGAAGCCGTAGGCTTGCCTGGAACACATTCAGTGACTGGCTTTGGAAGGAGCCTGTAGAGCCTTGGGACACAACCAGCAGGGCCTGAGCAACCCTCAACGCTCTGGATAAACTCACAAGCCCAGCCCATACAAACTTGTGTGCCTAGTACTCTGTCCCTGCAGCCGCCCTGCTCTCCCCTGTCCCTTCCAATTATATCTAAGGGCTGCTCCTTCCAGATGCTCACCTCGTTACCCTCAGCTAGCATGCCTTCAACCCACCACAACCACCCAACCACACACTCTGGCTGCTAGGCGTGTCCAGTGAACTCCTCAGCCCTCCCATGAGACACCAATTACTCAGAGCACAGGGTTTAAGTGACAGAGATGGGTCTGTCCTTCAGGGATATGGTCAGGCAGGTATAAGCCACTTCAACCACAAAAATCTCACACCAGCCTCTTTCTCCTTTTATTGCTCTACATCATGGGATGCGTCCAGTGTCACCCCAGAGCACAGCTAAGCGCATTCTGCACTGCAAGGGAAGGACCTGCAGGTTTTCACATTCAGCCACAGTGGCCCCACCATGACAGAAAAGCACCTATCATGAGACGAGCCCAGGTCCCCAAACATAGCAAGACACGCTGAGATAGGCTGAGAGAGCCACCTTCTTATTAACGGTCCAAGAGGGAACCCAGAAGGGTCTGGTAGCCAGGGGGATGCATGAAGATTTCAGCACTACCAGAAGTGTCTACACTGGCACATTTGATACCAAAATAGGTCTTAGGAGACCTTTAACAGCAACTTCTCTCTCCAGGCAGATGACGGGTGGAGGGTATCACCTATTCTTTCTTATCATAATGATGGAAGACACAGCCTAAACGTCTGGCAGATTTTTCTCACTTTTGCTCCCGAAAGAATGTGGCAATGAAAAAATATCAAGCACAAAGTAAGAGCAATGTGAAGAACAAGAAAGGCTGGAGAAGAAGCCACTGGGGAGAGAGAACCAGACTTCAAGCTTCAAGGAGCCGGGCTGCTGGACCCTGGACATTCCTCAGACACAAAGCAGCCAGTCTGCCTCGGCTGGGCCCTGGGGAAGGCGCTGGGCCCCACTAGAGGCTTGTTGAAGGTTCTCACAATCAGGTGGAAACAGTGAACTCGGTACTCCACAACGGAAGTGTCACCTAAGGTAAATGCCAGGTGGATGGAATCCGGGATCTAGTCCAGGTGAAACACAAGCTGAGCTGCAAGGATGAGGACACATCCAGGCAACTAGAGAGGGCAAGGAAGGGGTGTGCCATTCTAGGCACCAACCCAGTGCAGAGGGGAAGCAGCACCAGGAGCAGGTGAGAAACTTCCATATTCCCTGCAGCAATGAGATGGGAGTCCCTGACAGAACCATCCATGGCGTGGAAGTCGGCACACAGCTCCTCTTAGTGGAGGGAATACAAGTCATAGGAGGCCCCCAGGCTGCTGGTCAACCTCTGTCCATGGAATTTCTGCCCTGGGGACATATATCCAGTTGCATCCTTCCACAGAGCTTTATGTATGCATGCATTCTATATTTTGTTAAAGAGCCTGCAGTTCTTGAGTAAATAAATCAACGCTGTCTATGCCACGGAGTGTGGGAGAAGATGAGATGCTTAGGAAACAGAGCAGTCAGGAGCAGAGAGCAAAGGTTTGCTTTCATTGGAAGGGGATGGGGAGGAACAGGAAGAACGCGAATCTGTTATCCATGCTCTAGACCCTCCAGCAGGAGAGAAGGCTTACCTGTAATTCACCAAATGTACTAAGAATCCTTAAGAGACCTCAACAAGGGACCAAGTGAATGTAGACTCACTGGTATTAGGACAGCATTTCTCAGGGCCCGGCAGCAGCGTGGCCTAACGGCTAAAGTCCTTGCCTTGAACGCACCCGGATCCCATATGGGCGCCGGTTCTAATCCCGACAGCTCCACTTCCCATCCAGCTCTCTGCTTGTGGCCTGGGAAAGCAGTTGAGGATGGCCCAAAGCTTTGGGACCCTGCACCCGTGTGGGATACCTGGAAGAGGTTCCTGGATCCTGGCTTCGGATCGGCATAGCATCGGCCGTTGCGCTCACTTGGGGAGTGAATCATCATCAGAGGGAAGATCTTCCTCTCTATCTTACCTCCTCTCTGTATATCTGACTTTTCAATAAAAATAAATCTAAAAAAATTTAAAAATTAAAAAAATAAAAATAAAAAGCCACAACATTAACATCAATTTACAACATTATGGAATTAATTGACATGGTATTGAGTAACAAATATGTTTGAAAATGCAAGTTCTTAACCGCATCCTCTGACTACTTCATTGACATTTCAATTTTGGTTTATACACAGAACCGGCTGCTATACACCTTAAAATGGCTATAGGGTACTATTCAGCTGTCTCGTGACTATTTTCATTTTAGCATTCAGCAGTTTATAGTGTTGAAGCTTAATTTTGCTGAACTTGGCAGATTTTGGGATAGTCTAAACTGGCTTATAACTCTAACAAGACATGTCAACAGTTGAAGTGCAGAACAGTTTTAGGAGGGGTGTGCAGAGAAATCTTCAATACCTTAGTGAGGAGTAACTAATCTTTGTGTCCTACCTAGTAAGGCATATGTGAGTCCATGCTGACCATTTCCTGTCTGGTTCCAAGCTTTCCTTGTTGTTCTCTATTCCAATTTGTGTGTGTGAGTGCGTGTGTGTGCATGTTTTGGGGTGGGGGGCTTTGGAGCGACCCTGATGGTCATTGCAAGATAGGGTGGGGATCCAAAGTTGGAACTAAGTGAGGACCAGAGAAAGCTCTCTCCCTAGTCCTGAAGGAAGCTTACTGTTCCGATGACCTTGGATCCTGCAAGGAAGGGTTTGGGCTTCTTCCATCCCATGTGGTAGATCCAAATGGGGGTGGATGACCTCAGAGTTCTTGGCCTCTGAAGGCATTCCAGTTCCCCATGGTCTGCTTGGCAGTTGGGATGTAGTCCTTGGTGCCCATACTGATAGTCCTTGGTGAGGATCTGGGAGTCCCCAGGGTTGGGATACAAGCCTCCTCCTGTCCACCTGCTCCACTCTGGGGTCCCCCCTACTTTGTGCATATGACCTCCTGTTAAGAGGTTGTCAGGATCGCTCTTGATTCCCCCTGTATATCTTTGTAGTTTTACTATTGTCTAATGCTGATTCAAGTCTGTTGTCTATAAGTTATCTGTTATGTTCCTGATAGGTTATACTTCACGTCTTCCTCACACATTCTAAGGAGATGGAAAATTTCTCTGCTCTCCCTCCCCATTTCCGAGTAGCACAGGGTCTTAAAAGTATATTAGGTTTTACAATTCTTTGATGTAGATCATAAGCAGTCTGACTCATATCGATTGACAATAGGATGCTGGACTCTGCCATTGTCCATGCCCACAATGATGCACAAAGGACTGTTTATACTACAGTAATAATACAGGGAAACTCAGTGGGAGGGAAAGGGGACTGGGGGGGGGGGGGGAGAAGCCCAGGGCCTATGGAACTATATCATAAAATGATAATGATAATAAAAAAGAGGTAAATAAATAAATAAAAATTTTAAAAAGAAAAATTAACAATAAATAACAAGATACTGACTGGAAGAAAATATTTGAAAAAAAAATCTGGTGAGGCACATAGTATTCTATGGGTATTAATCATGTGAAACTGAAGCTCTCACAATTGCTGGTAGGTATACAGAGGGTAGGCGTCAGTGCAGTGGCATGACAGGTTAATCCTCCACCTGCAATTCTGGGATAGTTCAAGTCCTAACTGCTCCACTTCCAATCCAGCTCTTTGTCTATGCTCTGAGAAAGCAGTAGAGAATGGCCCAAGTCACCCATGTGGGAGAGTCAGAAGGAGGCTTCCTAGCAGATAGAAGGCCTTATCTGTTTCTTCTCTGTAAAATTTGCCTTTCCAATAAAAGTAAAGATGGGTTCTGGCAGCGTTCAAAGAGTCTGAAAAAGTTAAATACTCAGGATCAAGCAACCCAGCAAGTCTACTCTTTGGTATTTATCAAGGAAAATGACTATTCCTGCTCACATAAAAACATCTATGCAGCTACCCATAGCAGCTTTATGTATAATCACAAAAACTTGGAACCCAAATGTCCGTCCAATGGGAAACAGAGAAGTGTAATGTAACACATGTGTGCGGTGAATATTACTCAGTAACACTGAGAAACAAACTGTTGTTACATGTAACATCATGGATGAATCTCAAGCACATTACATTGAGCAAAAGAAAAAACATGACACAGAGGCAGCTTCCTGTTTTGAGTCAGGGACAGAAAGCCAGTGTTTGCTAAAGGCTGGGGGCAAGAGGATGAACTCAATGACAACCAAACTTCCCAAGTGACAGAAATAAGCTGAGCCTTCTCTGTGGGACTAGCTGTAACACTGGACAACTTTTAAAAAGCTGAGTTTTACTTTAGATACATTATCCCTCAATAAGCCTTACTGAAAACCAAAACAGGTGTGGATATCTACCCTAGCGGTGAAGCCATGCTTGTCCCACATTCAAGCAGCTGGACCAATGCCCAGCCCTGGCTCCTGCCTCTAGCTCGCGACCAGGGCAGACCCCACAGCGTGGCAGCAAGAGCGCCAGGAATCAGTTCCTGCGACTGGAAACGGGGACCTGGACTGCAGCCCTAGCCCAGCCCCGCCCCATGGATTTGGGGGTGTCAATCAGTGAACGGGAAGAGTTCTTTCTCTGTGCCTCTTAAAAAACACCTTTGAAATGCTTTAACAAGTCTGTGTCGTTTGACTCAGTGACGGTATTTTGGGGATCCTCTCACAAGAGGGGCTCTGAAATGCTCGAAGGTGCTTTCATTAAACAGTGATGGCGGTGGGGGCGTGGGGAAAGAACATCAAGACCAGCCTTGGGGAACAGGTGGGTAAATTGAGATACTGCCTGTACAGCCACCAAAATTGTGTTCATAAACGTGTGAAATTATAGGTAAGCAAGCTTACTATACGGTTAAATCAAACCAAACAGCACTGCACTGGTAATTACAAACTATAAAAAGAATTAAGCCATTTACCATCAAAAAGAGAACAAAAGAGAGACACAAAACACATCATCATGTGGTTGGAGTTGCTACGAGTTTCTCATGTTCTCCCTACTATTTTCTGAACTGTCTTTATGCGCTGCTTTCCGTAAGATTGGGCTTTGAAGCCTGGCTCTGTCACTTCTCTTCCTCAGTGTCCTCTCCCTTCATGCCAGCTTCTTACGGGTCACATGGCGGCACAAGGGGGTGTGATGGCGAGGAGAGGGAGTACGTGGGGCTGGACGCTTTACAACGGTCATCAGAATTTTGTTGCTGCCCCCGATTCCTCCTGTGATTTTGATCAAATGATACTGAAGATGTTTCCTGACAGCACAAAAAAAAGCAAACTTGAAACGATTAAAACACGTCAGACACTTAAGTGCTTGCCTTCACTCCTCACTACTGCCTGGTGAAGTAGGTGCCAGAGGACCATCTTGCAGAGAACGACACTTTCCAGAGAGAAGAGAACCAGCCCACCCACTTCAGGGGCTGATGGAGCAGGTGGCTGACAGAGCTGAAGCCGCCGGTCATGCAGGGAGAGGAGGCTGTGCATGTGTCCAACACATGAGCTCATCCCCCAGAGGCCCTCGCCCAGGGCCCCCGGATCCAAACACACGTTGGCCGGATGCAAGTCTGCATCTGTAATGGAAACTGCCCCTCAAGTGTACCGAGTGAGTGGCACAGCATCAACGCGAGGACGATTCTATTTTCTGGGCACTGGGCTCCTGTTACGTAAATGGCACGAACAGCCTTGGCCCTGAGGCGGGGCTGCAGGCAGTGAGTCAGGGCTCTTACACACCCAGGCTTTCTGGTTTGAAGATATTATGAATGGTGACACCACAGACTGTTTACACCCTGGAAATAGTTTCCTTTCCTGTCTGCCTCTGCCCACAGGACTGTCTCTTCTGAAGATTCTGGTTCTGTATTCTGTGCTCGGGGCAAGGAGCAATAGCAGGAAAAGTGATTTCTTTTTTTAAAGAAAAAATAAAGATGAAACCATAAAAGGGAACACAGCATGGGGACCAAAATCTATATCCTCAGAACAGTTCAGCCTGAGTTCAAATCCTGGCTTTGCTCGAATTGTGGGACTCTAGTGAGCCCCCTCTCCTCTCTCAGGCTCAGTATCTTCACTGTACAAGCTGGTGTTGGTGTTTAAGATAGAACTGAAAATGCTGGGGCTGACTGTGATGCAGCAAGCTAAGCCTCAACCTGTGGTGCTAGCATCCCATATGGTGCCAGTTCCTGTCCTGGGTGCTCTACTTCTGATTCATCTCCCTGCTTATGGTCTGGAAAAGTAGTGGAGGTTAGCTAAAGTCCTTGGGCCCCCGTACCCACATGGGTGACTAGAAGAATCTTCTAGGGCTCAGTGCAATGGCTCAGTAGCTAACTCCTTGCCTTGCAAGTGGCCAGATCCCAAACGGGCATCAGATCATGTCCCAGCTGTTCCAATTCCCTTCCAGCTCCCTGCTTGTGGTCTGGGAAAGCAGTCAAGGACAGCCCAAAGCCTTGGACCCTGTACCCATGTGGGAGACTAGAAGAAGCTCCTGGCTCCTAGCTTCAGATCAGCTAAGTTCAGCTCTGGCTGTTGTGGCCACTTGGGGAGTGAACCAGTGGGTGGAAGTATCTCCTCTCTGTAAATTTGTCTCTCCAGTAAAAATAAAAAAAACCTTCTGGCTACTGGCTTCAAATTGGCTCAGCTCTGGCCATTGTGGCCATTTGGGCAGTGAACAGTAGGTTGAGGGATCTGTTTTCTGCCTCTGTCACAGAGAGAAAAAGCACTACTTGGTCAGCTAATCTTGCCACATCTCAGGGTAACAGCAGCTACATCCGATAATGTGACAGAGGTCAGGCCTAGGAATCAACATCAGGGGTGGACGGGATGGACATACTCCAGATGGGGGAAATGGGCAGTCTGGTCCTTCACTCCTGTCTGTCTGCTGGTCAAACCTATATCAAATCTACCACTAAATTTCCTCTGACCTTGAGACTCTTGGCCTTTTGACTGGAGAGTTAGGAACGGGTACCCTCCTCCTCCGCTCCCAGTATCTCCTGTGCAAGTCACAGCTCCCTGTACCCGGAATAAACCGCATCCTCCCAGTCTCTCCTCTGATCTCATCATCCCAAGGGAAGCAGCATGCCTGCCCCTCCCCGGAGCAAACACAGCCCCCATGTTCACGCTCTTTGGAGCGTGTCGTGCATTGGCCAGTCAGGCTGGCCCATGTGACAAGACACATGCTCCCCTAATCCTGATGTGCCACTAACATTTGCCACTCATCTCTCTCCATTTGCATAGCTAGGGGACTTAACTGTCCCCATTTCCTTCACTCGCTTTCTTATAGTCTGACCTCTTTCCCAGTTGTGCAGAAACAAGGGGAAATAGAAATGGAGAAGGAAGACTGGCCCTCCCAGGGCCTTTGAGAAAATAAATTATTGTGCCCAGGCATGAAAGCTAACTGACTGGCTTAGTCACCTCCATCCCCTGGCCCCAGCAAGCCTGTGGAGCAGGTGTCCAAAGCAGAGAGGACTTGATTTCTGAAGTCTGGAGGACCTCCAGCCTGGGAGGGGCAGTGAGATTTTGGAGAGGTTGGCAGGGGTCACAACCAATGGCTGACTGCCTTGGATAAGGAAGCTCACTCAAAGGGCTAAGACCAGGCCCCATCAGCCCCTGTCACTGGGTTCCCCATGAACCTTCACCCACATGCTACTGTGACTCCACAGGAAGCCAAACGGGAGCCAGGCTGAGATTTTTTTTATAGACATCAGCTCCAAATAAGCTGTGCTCTGCAAATAAGAGGAATGTTAAGGGGAGAGTTCAGGATCACAGTAAGCCATTTTTCCTCTGGCATCCACCATGTGCAGCTGGGGAGTGGGGTGGGTATGAGAACTGGGGGCAAAGAGCCCTGTTCCTGCCACATCCATGGCCACATGCTGCAGCCTGCCCATCTGTTAAGCAGCTGTCCACATCGAACATACTTCCATACCTTGCACTTGGCTGTCCCTACCTTCTTCTTTGACAGCCCAGGCCAGTTGATGAGTGAGGGAGGGTGTTAGCTGTCTAGAGGATGAGGTCTGTACGGCTGACAACACTTACTGACACCCTCCCCACCCCCCACTCTCCCACGGTCCCCTTGCTATCAACATCTGGCCTGAACATGGCCCCACAGCAGGCATCATTCCCGGGCTGGAAGCCAGCCAGAGGGGCCAGGACAGTGGCTCTCCAGAGCCAACTCCGTCCTGGAGCACGAGACCAGTGTATGTGTGGTGGCTGAACCTGCCAACACACTCATGACACGCGGGTGGTTCCCAGATCCATCTCACAGTGGCCGTGTACACACATGTGGAGTACACAGAGCATGGCCAGTATGGGAAGTAGACTCAAGGACATTTATGGAGAGCAGGGCAGGGCCTGGCACCAACTTCCGAACATTTGAGAAAGCCGCCTTCCACCCCGACACTTCCCCACCCCTGCTGTCTGTGAAGACAGTTTCCTGCAGGTGGCTTACTGACCTTGGCTTGCTCATGTAGGGACAACACTCAAATGCTCTCCCTGAAAACAGTGTTCAACCGCACTTAATACAACACTGCTGTTTCAATCAGGCCGGAAAAAATTTCTTTTCAGCAACAATACCAGCTGTAGGAGCAAAGCCTGTAGCTTGAGACACCTTCCAGACCTGAGCTCCCATTTTACAGATAGGTGAGGTAAGGGCAAAGACAAAGTTGGCTTGCTGCAAGGGCTGGGCTGGACTTGGGATGGTACCAGCAGTCTCCCTAGAAACCCCACGGGGGGCTGGCTATCGTCTCAGAACTCTGAATAAAGAGGAAGTTCTTAGCCTCAGAGGAAAGTGGCTCCCACAGCGGTCACCCTGGAGAGGATCCCACTGGGGCTACACAGCAAATGGTTTAGATGGCAACCGCATTCTCTCTGGAAGCCCACCCCCCCCATCTCTGATCCCAAATGATGCCCAAAGATGGCAGGTGCTTTAGCAATACGATCAAGTACATGGTATGTGGGGACCATTTCTGTTGCTGGCTCTGTCGTTTCCACCTGTAAGACCTCTGAGAAGTTGCTCAGCCTTTCTTAGCCTTGTTTCTTCTTCCCAAGGGGACAGGACCAGACACTCCATGGGGCATCTGTTGAGTACTTTGCTCAGCACCTGACTCTCATGAGCACCAAGCCAGGAAGAGGTTGTTATTAGTAGCAGGGCCAGCATCAGAGCTCCACAGGGAAGCAGAGAGAACCGGCAAGCCTGTGAGGGAGCAGGGGCTGCAATTCACCCCTGAACCAGGGAGCTGCTCTGTCCATGGAGCTTGCATAGGCTGTGTATGCGTCAGTTTTCCCACTCCTGTGGGACATAGGCCCTGTGGCTATTGCCCGCACAGCACTGAACGGGGGGGTCTTGCACAAGTGCACAATCTAAGAACCAAACACTTTGTCCTTCAACCTTTTAGATAAGCAAGAGAATTAGGCACACAGGAAGATACCTGGCTTTGGGGAGAGGAGAGGGCAGGAAAAGCACTGACTTCCCAGGCAGCAGGCAGGTTCCATTGCAGATCTGAGCTGGGTGCTAAGGAGTCCTCATGCCAACGTGGTACACAAAGAAAACAAGCCAGCCTCTCCCGAAGACTGGCTAACACTGTAGCATGGCTCTACCACTTCAGAACAATAAACATGTTCTCATTAGTAGTTTGTTTTGCCTGCTTCCACCCATACTTTGCAATGAAATCGCTTTTTAAAAAAGGTTTTGTGGTTAAACTTTATGAGGCCAGAAAGTGTAGTATTTCTTTCCTTGGGGGGAAAAATAACTGACTCAGGCAATAGACATCCACATCGAGCTAAAACCCCAGCAAGGTACAGCAGAAAACGTCCAAGGCGCACACTGAGGAGGTCTTCTTGGACCCACTGCAAAGGTCCAAGACACCCAAATCCCAGAGGCAGGGTGCTTTCCAAAGCAAAGAGGTTGGCTCAGCACATCGTCCCAGAGGGACTTGGGCCCAGCACCAGCCTGGCTCTGGTGTGGACCTCGTGGCAGATGGCGTCATGGAGAGGGACACACGGGCCAGCCACAACAGGAAGTGGCCAGAGACAACACCACAGCGGTCTGCTCGGCTTCAGGAACAACTTGTTCTAGTCAGCATTCACCCCAGAAAACCAGCATCCTACCCCTGCTGCCCCACCACCTCGAGCAGCGCCCTGTGACCCAAGATCTCCCAGCAGGTCTGAAAGGCTGTCATCTCCTCCATCACATCGCATCAGGGTTCAACCTTCCAGCATCCAAACCACATCCCCTCTGCATTTGCCAGGCACCCAACACATATGTTTTGAATTGTAAGTCACTGCCAAGTAACAGTACTTCTAGTGCTGCTTTACAAAAACTTGAAATTTCCCAGATGCCTTCCACAGGCAGGGCTGGGCCAGGTTTGAAGCCTAGATCTCCATCCAGGTGCCATCACCTGTTGCCTCCCAAGGTGTGTATCAGAAGGCAGGTGGATCAGAGCAGAGCCAGGACTAGAATCTCTGCACCAAACACTCACCACCACCACCCAGCCATGCTGCTTTGACATGTGGCAGGAAGCACTGTAAAGGCTACGGAGGCAACCTGGGATGGGTGGGCTGGCTTCAGTCAGGAGGACCTGTGCATACTTGAGTGTCCTAAGCACATCTGCCCACCAGGTGCTCAGTGGGGATCTTTTTGGTGCCAGGCAATAAGGGCGGTGCTGGGAACACACAGCTATGAGTGTCTCCTCAGCATCTTAAAGCAAAACAATATCTGGGTGACAGTGCAAAGACAAACGGGATGGCAGCTGGGACACAACAGGCTAGGGCTTACTGCTGGGGGCTGCAACCTTGACTGGAAGGTCATACACAGGACAGGGGTGGGGGAGATAGTGAAAGGAAAACAGAATCAGAGCAAGGGGTAAGCGGATGAAGACTCAGGTACGCTCTGGGCAGTGCACTTCTCCACGGGATACATCAGTGGTGGGCACCAGCCACCCACATGGAGCTCCCGGGACCCACAGACCGTGGAGGGGGCAACATGCCAACTCTAGCTCACAGGCATAGTATGTGGTAGGTGAGGAGGGGGTGAGCTGGTGAACTCTGCTTATGGTTCAACTTTGCTGTGAGCCAAAAATAGTTGTTTAAATAAAAAGTCTATTAATAATAATCAGAGAAAGACAGGAACGCGGGGGGAGGGCTATTCTGAGCAGAGGAAAGAGCGTGGGCAGAGGGCGCGCTGAGTCTGAGCAGCTGAGTCCAGGTCACTGTGCTGGGAACTCAGCACTGGAGAAGATCTGTATTTTCTCTTTTTCACCACAGATATCCCAAGCAAGCAGGAACCCCTAAATTGATGCCAGAACCAGACACTCTCAGTCACCATGGCTGCCTCCTGGCCTTCCCTCCCGTGGTTGGGCATCAGGGAGAGCAGGGCAGAGGGCAGGCCCGCAGCATGATGCTACTCCCACCTGCCTCTCATCTCAGTACAGCAGCTGTGGGCAGGCCGGTGATACCCACAGCACGCAAGCCACAGTGGGTAGACAGGAGACTGAACTGGTGGAAACCCAGCAACCAGTGGACATACTTGCAGGTGCACATCAATTCATGCTCACGTGCAACCCAGAGAGCTGAGGGTAGGCGACAGTCACTCACCCCTTCTAATGATAGCGCCACGGGATCTGGGGCAGGCAGGGGTGTGAGCAAGAAGTCCAATACTTAAATACAGTTCTCCTAAAGGCACCACGGGAGTAGAGGGGAGAGAAGGGGAGAGGAGAAGCAGGAAGTCCTGGATCCAGCTCCAGAACCCCAAGGCCCAGCAGCCTGAATTCTTCAGGTGACTGGGAGGCACCTGAGAGGGTGTTGTCTTCCTCAAGGGAAAACAAAGTTCTTGGAAAAACGATGCAAATCGGAGGCCTAAAAAACAATTGGGCAACAAGACAGCAAAGCCATACAAGGGAACAGGGAAGGAGGAAGACAGAGATGAGCTCCCTCACCCCCTCTAACCCTCCTCAGTAGCTGGCCTGACTCTCAGACTGGGGCACTGTGCACCTCTTACGGCATCTGCAGGAGCCCCTGCCGGGCCTCACTCAAGCTGAACCAGGACAAAGAAAAAGCGAAAATCGAGGAGGACTCGGAGAGAAAGGGGATGGTCTGAAAGACACAGGACGGGCACAGCTGGAAGATGCCCCTGCAGCCCTCCCCTCCAGCCCCGCCCCCAGCAGCAGGTGCATATGCTCTGGAGCCTGGATTCAGCAGCAGACAGAGCTGAAGTGAGGACCACAGAATCCAGAACTCAGAGCCCCTCGCTGCCTGCTGCTGCTACTGCTCCCCAAAGCGTCCAGTCACTGGGTGTCGGGTTCAGGATCCACCAAACCCTGTCCCATTCCTCATGGAGAAAAGTTATCCTTCATCCCTGTGACGGCTGGCCGTGTCATCTGTAAAATGGGAACCACCCACCACTATTAGAAGAAACACAATAGTGTGGTTTTTAAAAAAAAAAAAAAATTTTTTTTAAATGTGGAAGGCAGAGTTAGAGAGATGGAGAAAGATTTGCTACCCCAAATGGCCACATGGTTGGGGCTGGTCCACACCAAAGCCAGGACTTTATGTGAGACTCTCACGTGGGTGCAAGTGCTCAAGGACTTGGCCATCTTCTGCTGCTTTCCCCGGTGCATTAGCAGGGAGCTGGATGGGAAGTGAAGCAGTCAGGAATCAAACTGGTGCCCATACTACAGGCAGTGGCTTAAAATGCAACCTCACAATGCTGATCCCAAGTGGTATACATTCCTAATAACTTCGCTTAGCCTAAGTCAAACCATGATGCCAGGGCCCAGACCCTATGTGCAAAGCAGGTCAAATGAAAACACTGATGAGCTTGCTTAGCAAAGAGGAGCGGAACAGGTTCTTATTTCTGTGCAAGAAAGAATCCAGACAAGAGTGGCAGGTAGGCTGGCAAGGTTTAACAGCATAGGGCCAATTCTTCCTGTCTCTTTCCTCTTTCTCGATAAAGGATTTGTTGGGTGTGAATTAGGTAAAATTCCTTCCAAGGTTTTACAGCCAAATGTTATGGGATGAGTTGCCTACCAGGTGCCAGGCAGAAGGGATCCATTGAGGGACGTCTGGGGCCACCCACAGAGCTGCCAGAACATGGGTAGTACTTTGTAAGGTGAAATACCAGGGCTGCTTCTAACGGTGGTTCCAGCCTGCTACCATCTTTTTTAAAGTAACTTTGGCTTTCAGGACCTCACTCACACATGGGCTAATTTCCATCTTCCCAACAGTTTCAACTGTGACACAGAGTAACCCTCTCTTCCCTCCCCTATTTGCCCAGAAGCACCCAACCCCATTCATTCCCTGCCCTCCCAATGCTGTGTATGTTTAGAGTTGTTCAAACTGGGGAATGATGGAGAAACTAAACTTATGAGAGCCCGCCTGCTTCCACCTGCTGGTCACTGCTCTCGAGAGCGGGTTTCATAAACACCTCACCCTGGACCTCCTTCATGTTTCAGAGTCACCCCTTGGTGGGGAGGTGATCTCAGACTTAATTCCTATACCACCAATACACTGTGGGGGCTTTCAGAAGAACCAAGACACCAGACACTCAACACCTGGTCCACAGATGACAGCAGGCCAGACCAAGGCCTGGTTCCATCTCTGCAGGGCCACAGCTCGCATATTCCTGAGGAAGTCTCCCAGTGAGACTGGATCCATTCTCAAGCAATGCCCTGGACAAAAAGCATCCTTGATTACTCTAATACTTTAGCACACACCTGCTTCTGAGAGGACAGAATGCTGTGTATATGTCACACACAAAGAGGAATCAGACAGTCAGGGTTACGGGAGCAGTGTGGGGGCAGGATTCTGCAGGCATTTGAGGAACAAAGCAACAGGGGGCGCTCCCCCAACATTCTTTCAAAAAAACCTCCCCAAATCCAATGCTAGGACACTGCACAGCACTGGACTGGCTGCATTTGCCGGCACTGCCAAGACCCAAGGCAAGTACATGGGGTTCCCCAGATATTTTCTGGTTGGCTGAAAAAACAATCCATGGGATTACTGTGCGACCAGGAGGCATCTGGCCGTGCTCAAACCTAAAGGAACTCCTCTGACCTGCAAGCTGAGTACCAATGGACAGGTGGGAGCCCAGAGCTCTCCAGGGTCCTCCCAAAGCCACGGTCAGGGCAAACAGGAATGCAACCACAGTTTCCATCTGGACCCCTCGTCTGAACCACTTCCACCTGCACAATTTCAGAACATCCCAGAGCCAGCTTCTGGAGAAGTCCTGGGAGAATCAGAAAGGTGGTAAGGGGAGAACTCACTATGCAGATTAACCGAAAGCATCAATGGCTTCAGTCACTGGCTTCCAGATAAAGAGGAGAGATTAGAGGCAGTGGTATTCTCCAATTCCAACCCAGCAGGGAGGAGTATCCTGTAAAACGAATGCCTATCCTAATGTAACACAGGGTCCTTCAGCTGTGGGTGCTGTTCAACTGCCTCTATAGCAATGTGATCTGTGGGGAGAAGAGAGAACAGAACCCAAAACTTCCATTCATAGAAGCAGTCAGCCGAAAGAGGAACAAAGAATTGCTTCCTGGGAATCACAGCGCAGGCCACAGAGGCTGGATTGAGCACCAGTCCACAGCCCCATTTTCACCAAAAGGTAACTTGCAGTCTACTTGGGGGAAGGAATCCACAGGGCTCCCCAGAGTGCTCTGAGGTACACCTGTTATCAGAGCCATCTCCAAGGGTGCAGGGTCAGAGGAAGCGGGCACACAGCCTGCAGGGGAACTGCCAGGCCCACTCCAGCCTTGGGAGGCACAAGGCCAGGAGCTCTGGGACCTGCTCTCCCAGTTATGCACAGTTAGCAAGATGAAGTGACAGGGCAAAGCAGGAGGCGGAAAACTCAGTAAACAAAGCAGGGAGGAGTTAGGAATGCCACCAAGATTTGGTGCAAACAACAGGGGCTAAGGCCCTTGGGGACACAAAAGGATCACAACTGGCCATGAGTGGGCAGCAGGTAGAGCTCAATAATGCAGGCACAGGCCTAAGTTGATTCTATTTTGAATGTGTTCAATACTAATTTTTTAAAAATGCAGATTCACTGAAGAAATGAAGGTAAACATAAAAGCAAAACCACCCAGTCGTAAAGTAAAAAATAAAAACTACATACATAAGAAAACTGCTAAATGTTAGTGGGAAAACGGAATGAAAAATTGAATTAATTTGGCAGCCAAAAAAATTGAAATGTATGCATATGAAGAGGTCTTCAAAAAGTTCATAGAAAACATGTAGTAGGGAAACAATATTTGTGAGTTTCAAAATTTTTCTGTGCCAACATAAGCTTTTTAAATTCCATTTTCTACAGTCTCTTTAAAGGACCCTTGGATCTCGATCACCTAAGGCAACTACTGTCATCACCTCGGTCTTGTCTGTCTTGCTCCCTTTTGTTCACAAAACAGGATCATATAGTAGTCCACACTGTTCCACAACCTGTTACCCAGCTCCATTTTAATTCATCTCAGGCATTATGCATTATTCGGGTCATTACGTATTTTTTAATGGTATGTCTTGACAGAGTCTTTCATCAAAAGATAGCCACTAGTTCCAAAATTTCTGCTACTATAAGCAAGGCTGTGGTGAACTGGAAAGGAAATTAATTCTAAAGAAGCGATTTCTAATGAGTGACAACGATGCAGAACTAACACCAACTGACAGCAGAAAGGCAAAGAGAGGGTGATGACAGAAATCAGGGGCTTACAGGGCCACACTGTCATGAGCTATTATCACCTTTCCAGGCGTTCCCGATGACAAAGGCTATGGTGGGGAATGAGGGCAAACTTGCACAGGGCTAGACTGAAGCATGCTCGTGGGGTGTACCCCAGCCAGCAGGCCCGGACCAGGTCAGGCAGTGAACCTACCGGCACCTCCCCTGAAATACTCAGAAGACAAAATGCTCCATCCACAGGGGATGGCACAGGAAGGCTCTGCAGCCAGCAGAGTGGACCAGCACTCCAAATATCACTATGGCTCTGTATTCAATCACACTGCTCCAATTCATCTACTCTACAGAATCATGCAACTGGACACTTAGCCTGGTTCACTGGATCCTCCCCCTACCATAACCCCTAAAGAGGAATCCCCTCCCTGCTTCCTGCCAAGAAGTCTGCTTTCTGTCTGTGCACACAATCCAACACCTGAAGTCTAAAATGTTTCATCCTGAAACCAATTCACCAGCTCCTCTGTGAGGCTGGGAGGCATGCGGAAGATGTAAAGCTGACTGCATCCTCGCTGCGGTCCGTCTGGCTCTCTCACACTGCTAGACAACGTCAGGGACCTCAGAGTCAGTCCCACGGCAACAGTCAGCAGCCACACCAGATGGGAAGCCACGGCCACCTTTCCCTCCAGGAGACACCCTGAGTAGGTAATGGGCAGAACCTCAGTGGGATCAGGCAAGAACTGCAGCAACCCATCCTGCTTGCTGTACACCGCCCTGCTCTGTGTCCATCAGTCGACTGTTTGTCTTTCAGCTCAGAAAAGGTATCTGCGGCTCTCCTGGCAAACACGGAGTAGACGCAAGCTATCTGACGCTGGCCATCACTCAGGGAACACCAGCTGCATTCTCCCCAGACCGATCTTCTAATGGCTGCTCGCTGACCCCAACATAAGAGTCCTGCCACACCTGCCTCGAGTCTCAGAGAGCATGAACCCCGACACACACTCCCTGAAGAGCCCTGTGAGAGAAAAGGAATAAACATCCGAGAAGTATGTGCTGCAGGAATGAGTTCAACAGCAATTCTTGTTTTTATCACATGTTGCTCCTACATTGTTTCGCCGCTGGAAACTTATTTTAGGAATGAGCGATGACCAACATTCCATTGATACACTTTACAGAGACCGCAGCCGCTCAGAGCTCAGCTCATTCCTAACCTCTCCCAGGATCCGCACATTGCAGAGAAGTAGAACAAGTCAACAATGCAGTCAGAGATGCTGCACAGTTCTTCTTCCTGGGAGTGCCCAAGACAGCCATCTTTAAGGTCTACAAGCTGTAATGCATAGGCCTGACCTTTACTTCCCACCCCCTGCCCCCTCCTACCCCCGCTTCCTGATAACAGAAAAAGCCCAGTGCATAAACACGGAACAGCTGTCTTCTGGCAAAGCCTGCATCCCATGAACTTCACCACGCCCTGACAGCGGAGAGACACCCAAGCCCAGCCTGTGGATCTGCTTGCTTGGAGCTCTCTCCCGACAGCACTAAGCTCACCCTCTGATGTAAGGGGGGAACCAAAGCCATGCGTGAGGACAGCTCAGCATCTGCCACTTCCTGCAGTAGGTGCCAACACCTACACAGCTCCTCTTGTTCTTGCCCTGTCCAGTGCAGCAAGAGAAGCATGGTTGGGTGGGGGGAAGGGCAGTACCTTGCAGACAGCAGCCTGGAGCACAGCATCAAAACCGCCCTCAGGGGCATCGCGGTTCCGGGACACCCTCTGCTTGCGAACCTCCTCATTGAAGCTGTCAACTCTGTCGGTGAGGGGCAGCAGGTGGCGGAACCCAAAGGATGGCACACAGTTGGGAAACAATTTGTAACTAGAGAGAAAGAGGAAGACGGTCAGTCATTTTGTCCATCTAAATCCCACCCGGGGGCTCTGTCCATGTCCACACAGGGAAGTACCTGGAAGTATTCACCCAGCATCTACCACATGGTGGCACTGGAACAGCTTGGAGGGAGAACCAGCCAAACAACCCAGCCCTTGGCTGTAGCCAGGACAGCGGACGCCTGGGTCAGCCTAGGCAGAGGGAGGTGGACACTGCCCACAGAGTGAAAGCAAGCCCCTCCACACTGGCTTTGGAAGCAGATGGTGGATAATGCCCAGCCCTGGTCTCCTATGACCTCTGGCCTCAACTCCTTAGCTTCACATTTCCTTGCTCACTCTCCTGGTTGCAAATGGACTAAAGCAGTCCTGTTGCCAGTCCCACCTGGTGCCAGGACACAACACTGCGGAGCCATCAATACTGGTAACATTCAGATGTTTGGTTCTCTGGAAGGTTTGTACAGGCTGTGGCAAAAGGCAGCTACTTGCTGCCAGACTACATCCATGTTGTTGTTAAAAGTCCCAGAACATGGGAAAACTGACCAATCAAAGAAGGGCATAAGCACTATAAGGCCAAGCAGAGGAATGGACATGAGCCAAACAGGCACCTGTCAACCCCAACTTTAGTCTCTAAGGTTCTTGATTCCTAACCGCGTGAGAAGCCTGGAAATTAAAAAATAGCTACAGGCCCAGCACGGTAGCCTAGTGGCTACAGTCCTGGCCTTGCACACACCTGGATCCCATATGGGAATGGGTTCATGTCCCAGTGGCCCTGCTTCCCATCCAGCTCCTTACTTGTGGCCTGGGAAAGCAGTTGAGAACAGCCCAGAGCTTCGGGACCTGCACCCATGTGGGAGGCCCGGAAGGGGCTCCTGACTTCGTATAGACTTAGTTCCAACCTTTGTGACCACTTGGGGAGTGAATCCTCTCTGTCTTCCTCTCTGTGTATATCACTTTCCAATAATTTTTTTAAAGGCTACCCAGCAGCTTCTTGAATGGCACCTGGCAATAAGCACTATTCTCTTATACCTCCCAATGGCAGTAACTGCCTTTGCTGCACATTAGGTGACTGGGTCGAGGTTTGGGGGTTCTACAACAAAAGTCAGGGAAGCAGAGTTACCCTGCAAAGCCAACTTCAGGTATGAACACTGCTGCAGCCACAGGACAAAGGAGTGTGTGAGTTCTACGTGTCAGCCACTCCAAGTGACCACCAGGATGCACTGGTGCATAGCAAACAGTAATGTAACAGCAACAAAAATATTCTTCCTGAAATGTTGCCAAGATGAACCACCAGCTCTCCAAAATGCAACTGAAATCATTAACAAACACAGAGTATTCCAACGGAAAATCATATTTGAAAACATGGAAGGAAGCGTGGCCAGCCAACAGGGTTACAGTGCTGCGTCTGAAAGAGCAGGCAATCTCCTTGACACTGTTCTATGGAGAGCCCCAGGGGTGGTCAGCTCCCAACGACAGTTCTCAAAATGTCTGGCTTGATGTATAGCTATGCAGTGTTGATGTATGGCCATGCAGTGTTTCATAAGCACGTTCACAAGACAAAGGGAGAAAGAGGAGGAGGCAGGCAAAGAGGAGAATGCATGTGAGGGTCCTGCAGCAGGAGGAAGCAGACTAGCTCCAGGACAGAGCAAGACCACGCCACAGGTAGTAAAGCAGCAAGAGGTTGGCAGGGAGACAGGCTGGGTCAAGCTGGCAGGGCCCATGGTGGTGTCAAGGGAGCCTCTCAAACAAGCAGTAGCTGAGAGGCCTGATTCAAGGTGCACACATGCGACGGGAAACAGGTTTAGTAATTGCTAGCAGGCACCTCCCCAGGGCAGGTCCAGGCAGGTGCTGCTCCTTGCAGTGGCAGCCATTCCAGCCCCACAGCACCTGCTCCATCCCTCACCATCACCCACAGGCAGAGTCCCCCATCAGCAGCTGGCTCTATGCAGTCAAGCCTGCAGCACACTGGCTGCAGTCGTTGCCTGGGGCCTTCCTTCCTTCCTGGCCAGATGCTGCTCTTGTCCCTTCTCCTTCCCCACACTTCCTTGTGCTGGACAGGTCAGCCTTTATAAACCTAAGTCTCAGACCTCCCAAACCTTCACATGTTCCTCTTCGAAAAAGAATAATAGAGGTCCCCTCTGCAGCCCTCTGCTTAACAAATCCAGAGTCCAGGTCCAAGGCAAGGTGTCTGAATTCCTGCTTCCTCTCCTAGCTCTAATGCCCCTGTGGTACTCTGGCCCAGGATTTAGAACTCTGTGTGGTGGCGGGGGAGGAGGCAGGGGTGGGAACGGGCACAGGCAGGCAGGCAGGCTGTAGAAAGACAGGAGCAGAACTGAATCACGCTACTGTTTTAGTAAGTAAAACCAGAACGGTGAAAAACTCACATGAACCTCAGCATTTTTTTTAAATCTCCCTGAGAGCTCTACTTCCTGCAGATACCAGTTAAGTAGTAACATTTTTTTTTTTACGATTTATTTATTTTTATTGGAAAGGCAGATATATAGAGAGGAGGAGAGAGGGAGGAAGATCTTCCATCCAATGGTTTATTCCCCAAGTGGCTACAACGACTGAAGCTGAGCCAACCCGAAGCCAGGAGACAGGAGCCTCTTCCAGGTCTCCCGTGGATACACGGTCTCAAGGCTTTGGGCCATCCTCGACTGCTCTCCTAGGCCACAAGCAGGGAGCTGGATGGGAAGCAGGGTTGCTAGGATTAGAACCAGCGCACATATGGGATCCTGGGCGTGCAAGGTGAGGACTTTAGCCGCTATGCTATCGTGCAGAGGCTTTTGTGTTTTTGAGATTTACTTATTTTTAGTGGAACCTCATATTTACACAGAGAAGGAGACAGAGAAAGACCCATCCACAGGTTTGTTCCCCAAGTGGCTGCAATGGCTGGAGCTGAGCCAGTCTGAAGCCAGGAGCCAAGAGCTTCTTCTGAGTCTCCAACGCAGGTGTAAGGTCCCAAGGCTTTGGGCCATTCTCTGCTGCTTTCTCAGGCCACAAGCAGGGAGCTGGAAGGCAAGCGGAGCAGCCAGGATAGAAACAGGCACCCATATGGGATCCCAGAGCATACAAGGCAAGGATTTAGCCACTAGGCTATTGCGGCAGGGCCAGGAATGGCATTTTTAAAAAATATTTATTTATTTTTATCAGAAAGTCAGATATACAGAGAGGAGGAGAAACAGAGAAGATGATCTTCCGTCCAATGATTCACTCCCCAAGTGAGCACAACAGCTGATGCTATGCCGATCCGAAGCCAGGATCCAGGAACCTCTTCCGGGTCTCCCACGCGGGTGCAGGATCCCAAAGCTTTGGGCCGTCCTCGACTGCTTTCCCAGGCCACAGGCAGGGAGCTGGCTGGGAAGTGGAGCTGCTGGGATTAGAACCGGCGGCCACATGGGATCCCGGGGGTGTTTAAGGCAAGGACTTCAGCCGCTAGGCCACGCCACCGGGCCCAGCAATGGTATTTTTTACCTGCAAAGGACGACTACTGTGGAATAATCAAGAACTAGAAAATGTGTGTACCAGAGAAGACTTCCTGCAGAGAATGGACCACACTGTTTCCGGGGAAGAAAGCAGCTTTGTCACACAGATCATGCAGTGTCTCCGGGGTTGTTGGAGCAGGATGTTGCCCATAGTGGATTGTGTATCCCACTCCTGAAAGATGTCCCCTGAGGGCAAGTTGTGGCAGTGCCTGAGACTATCCCACTCACCCTTTGTGCTGCTGAGCTCCAGGTTAGGGCCAAGCACATCTACAGAATTCAGGATTACAAACCAGAAGATTGAGAAATATATATTATAAAAGAGCTGGTAGATGTATATTTGCAAAAAGTGACTTCAGTTGGGGCCTAGCGGCTTAACTCCTAACTTTGAATTTGCCTGGATCCCATACAGGCACTGGTTCTAATCCTAGCAGTCCTGCTTCCCATCCAGGTCCCTGCTTGTGGCCTAGGAGAGCAGTCGAGGACGGCCCAAAGCCTTGGGATACTGCACCCACGTGGGAGACCGGGAAGAGGCTCCTGGCTTCGGATCACTGCAGCTCATGCTGTTGCAATCACTTGAGGAGTGAATTATTGGATGGAAGATCTTCCTCTCTGTATATTTGACTTTGCAATAAAAGCAAAATAAAAATTTTTTAAAGTGATTACAATCTGAAGATACTGGATCTAGGCAAATCCAGAAAAAAATAATTTTTTAACATTTTTTTTTCTTTTCTAAGGCAGAGCAAGAGAGAGAGAGAAGAGAGGGGAGACCTCTCATCAGCCCACAGTGCAAGCCCACAGCAGCTGAGGCCGGGCTAGGCCAAAGTCAGCAGCCAAGAACACAGGACAGCTCTCCCATCTGGGTGACAGAGCCACCACCTGCTGCTCCCAGGGTTCTCACCAGCAGGAAGCTAGCATCAGGATGGTAACGGGCATGAAACTGACCTGGAAAGGGCGCCCTCTTACACAGAAAGATTTCCCACTTACTCTAAGCACACAGAACTGTTGAATAAAATATAACACAAAGAAAAATATATATATATTAATATACTAAGGGGCCAGCATTGTGATATATAGAGTTA
The DNA here is from genome assembly GCF_017591425.1 of Ochotona curzoniae. Lineage (NCBI taxonomy): Eukaryota > Metazoa > Chordata > Mammalia > Lagomorpha > Ochotonidae > Ochotona > Ochotona curzoniae. The sequence goes on from NW_024466924.1 coordinate 96,972, forward strand.
AGCTGCTTACAATGCCAGCACCCCATATGGGCACCAGTTCACGTTCTGGCTATTCTACTTCTTATCTGGCTCCCGGCTAATGGCCTGATTTAAGCAGTGGAAGATGGCTCAACCACTTGGGCCCTGCCACCCAGGTGGGAGACCCAGATGAAGCTCTTGGTTCCTCTTGGCTTCAGCCTGGACCAGCCCCTGCAGTTGTGGCCATCTGAGGAGTGAACTAGCAGATGGAAGATCTTTCTCTCTCTCTCTCCCTTTCTTCTAACTTTGTGTTTCAAATAATCTTTAAAAAAAAAAAAATTAAATACATAGCCAAGACTGAAAGTTGAGAAGAGAAAATCCAAAGTGCAACAAATGAAGAGGCAAACACTCAACAAATGATAAAAGAGAACAGATGGGAGACAAGCAGGAATTCATGTGTCAGACCCTGACAGAGGCCCTAAATGCTTGGAGCAGGAAGCTACCAGGAGCAAACAATGATCTCCAGGCCTGTGCAGAGCTCTTTGCACAAATCCAAGTTCCCCAAACAGCTGTGGTACCACTTAAACCAGAAACGGATGACTCCAGCGATTGGCCCAGCCAAGCAGCAAGGCAGCTAACATGCACTCAGGCCATGAACGAGACAACTCACTCATAAAATCTCTAAACTCCAGGACTGGACAATCAGAATCAACTAGCTGTATGGGAAAGAAGCTCCCAGCTGAGAAACCAACCGTATGCTGAGTCCCACAGGGCAACAAACATAAACTCTGCACTGTGGAAATGCCAGCACACCCAGGGCACATGACCTCCGGGTGGAAAACTGCCTCCGATGTAGATGCACCAATCAAAAAGTGATCGTTCCCTGAGAAACGGGCTGCCAGAAAGGAATACCAGGAAATCCAACACAGAACAGTGCAGGGCTCAAGAAACACTTTAAGAACACTTAAAACAGTCAAAACACAAGCAATAGAAACCAAAGTCCAGACAGGAAATTATAAGGAAAAACAAAGCAGAAGGTTGGGGGGGGGCGGGGAACAAAGGGGGAGTGGTGGACAAGATGAAAAACAGGAGTTGGGGGGAAACAAACAAATTTAAAAAGACAGCCACTGGGCCCGGCGCGGTGGCGCAAGTGGTTAAAGGTCCTCGCCTTGCATGCCCGGGATCCCATATGGGCGCCGGTTCTAATCCCGGCAGCCCCGCTTCCCTTCCAGCTCCCTGCCTGTGGCCTGGGAAAGCAGTCAAGGACGGCCCAAAGCTTTGGGAACCTGCACCTGCGTGGGAGACCCGGAAGAGGCTCCTGGCTTCGGATCGGCATAGTATCGGCCCGTTGTGCTCACTTGGGGAGTGAATCATCGGACTGAAGATCTTCCTCTCTGTCTCTCCTCTCTGTATATCCGCCTTTCCAATGAAAAAATAATAAAAATAAATCTTAAAAAAAAAAAAAAAAAAAGACAGCCACTGAGGTTTTCAAGCGAGATTTCACTGGTTGTTGTTATGGACGAGGAGGACTGGCTGCAGCTAGTCCACGATCACAGTATTTCTACACTGGAGTGCTGGTTTGAGTCCTCACTGCTCTGCTTCCCACCCAGCTTCCTGCTAATGCACCTGGGAAAGCAGTGGAAGGCAGCTCAAGTACTTGGGTCTTTGTCACTCAAATGCGAGACTCAAACGGAATTCTTAGCCACTGGCTTCAGCCTGACTCAGCCCTGGTTATTACAGCCATTCATTTGGAAACCAGAGGATGAAAGATATTCTTTCTCTCGCTTGCTCGCTCACTCACACTCTCTCTCTGTCACCTCCCACCCCAATCACTCTGCCTTTTAAATAATAAATCTTCTTAGAGCTGAAAATGGAATGTCCTTGAATAGATTAATCCGCTGAAGAGATATCCTATTCCGGGGCTAAGAGAGAGAGAAGAAAGAAGTTGAAATTATGGGGAAATGAGCAAACACAAAGTTTAGAAAGAGAAACTTCAGCTAATACCTAATAGCATTCAAAGGAAAATAGGGATGAGGAAACAGGAAATAATCCAAGAAATAGTACCTAAAATTCTAAAGAGTAAACACATGCTTCCAAATTAAAACGGAGTCCTAAGCAAGACAAATAAAAGCAAATCCAACCCAAACACATGGAGTGCACAGCACTGTAGAATGGATAACTACTAAAAGCCACCAGGGAGAAGCAAATAATTAGACACACAGCAGACATCAAATCTGCCACAAGAGACAGAAGACAATGAGATGGGTCCAGCGGCGTGGCCTAGCGGCTAAAGTCCTTGCCTTGAATGCGCCCGGATCCCATATGGCACCGATTCTAATCCCGGCAACTCCACTTCCCATCCAGCTCCCTGCCTGTGGCCTGGGAAAGCAATCGAGGACGGCCCAAGGCCTTGGGACCCTGCACCCAGAAAAGGTTCCTGGATCCTGGCTTCGGATCGGCATAGCATCGGCGTTGGGCTCACTTGAGCAGTGAATCATCGGATGGAAGATCATCTTCTCTGTCTCTCCTCCTCTCTGTATATCTGACTTTCCAATAAATAAATAAATCTTAAAAAAAAAAAAAAAGACAATGAAACAGGGTGGAAAAGGCAAGCTGTGCTTTCTCCAGAAAAATACACAAAGGATAAGAAAATAAAGATAAATAATGAAGGATGACACACAATATTTTGCTTACATACAGTTTCACAGGATATACACATCACCCACAGCCCAGTACCTCTAAGCCCAGGCCTCCTAGTGCTGTCTCGGCGAGTATTACAGGCCTTTCTGTAAGTGACACTGAGATGGCACTGAGATGCTTCAGCATGATGAAGTCACTGTGCCTTTCACAGGAACATGGCAGTCCTGAAACCCTCACGGCAGATTTCACTTTCCTGCTACATTCTATGATGCTTACCAACGAGCAGAAGAGGGTGCGGTATCAGGAAGTTCTCTGAGATGCCCAGCAATGTGATGAAGTCAACTTCTGAGAGAGGCGCAGCTACTGCAAAGAAAACCCCAGCAAAGGCTCCCCTGGATCCCAAGGAGAATGCTGTGGTTTTCTCTGTCAGCTGGAGGAAATGGACACTAGACCAAGATCACACACAAGCTGAGCACAGGCCCATCAGTAAAGCCAACAGGTGCAATAGTCCAGATACAGCAGGAGACTGTGGCATCCAAGCCAACCCGAGGCACAAAGCCCTGGCTTTTTCCAGACCATTCTGTTTTTTGTTTTGCTTTGTTTTGTTTTTCTTTCAAGAAAATCTAGGAATTCTGGAGTTTCACGGTGCCATTCATACATAAAGGCAAAGCACACTATCGAATGGTCAAGCAGTGGAACTACTGCTTGTTTGCCAAGAAGCAGGGGGAGGTGTTGCCTGACCATGTCAAGCAGCGGGCAGAGGTGCTGCTGTCCTCGCTGTTCCAGGAGCAGGGGGGAGGTGCTGCTGTCCTCACTGATCCGGGGGCTCCACTGCAGCTGCTCACCAAGGCTCAGAGGGACTCCCTGACACACTACCCAGCTCAGAGACCAGACTGTCTTGTCTTTCAAGTAGGAATCTCACTGGATCTGGCTTGGAGGGCGCAGGAAAACAGCTCTAAATCAGTCACACGTCATGTCAGAGCCTTAGCCATTCAAATGCAGAGCGCCCAGGGCCAGTTCCTGATCCTCTGACAGCTGCCCAAACACAGACTCCCTTAGTGGAAAAGCCGGAAAGCAAGGAGCGTGTGGACACACCCCATCTGCAGCGGAGATACACTGGGCAGGGCAGGGTAGGGGTGAAAGGCAGCAGGCGGAATCGCCACTCCCACTGAACCAGACAAAGTGTTGGCTGAGGTGCCGGCGCTCCAAGCGGAGCACATCAGGCCCTGGACGTGGCTGGACAGCAGCCTGGAGACAGCATCAGAGTAGGAAGGATCCAACAGCAACCTGATACCAGGGGGAGGCTCGACCACAAATGACTAATGACACATGGTGCTTTTTCATCACAGAAATGCGGAGTCTCATACCTTTTTTTTCCTTTTTTTCCTTTTTTTATTTTTATGGGAAGGGCAAATCTACAGAGAGAAAGATAGAAAGATCCTCCATCCACCGATTCAACTCTCCAAATGGCTGTAACAGGTAGAGCTGAGCCGATCCATAGCCAGGAACCAGAAGCTTCTTCTTGGTCTTCCATGTGAATACAGGGTCTCAAGGTTTTGGGCTGTGCTTCTCTGCTGCCTTCCCAGGCCATAAGCAGAGAAATGGATGGGATAGAAAGTGGTGCAGCCAGGTCACAAATTGATACCCACAGGGGCTGATGGTGCTCGTAGGTGGAGAATCAGCCAACTGGGCCATTTGTACTGGCCTTGCATTTGTACTGAAAACTTTGATCTTACTGGCTTTCCACCACTCTAGAGCCTTTGATCTCACAGCCTGCCTGAAGGTAAATCTCACGATCATGCAAGAAATGGTTGGTAGTTTTTATTCACTGTAGTTACACTGCATAAATCTTCACATTTAAAGGAGACCTAACAGAGAAAGAAACCAACCTAGTAGAGATTGTTAGCCCACTCCCACCCATACCCAAACACCTCATGACACAGACCTGCTCCCCAGTCTGGCTTCCTTTCATTCCTAGGCACACAGGTAAAGCAGTGCCTAGACTCTTATTGCAGTTCTGCTCTAACAGGAGGTGGAAACAGAAGTGGCAAAGAAGTCCTTTGGGCCAGGCCACTGAGCCCTGTGTCTTGCAGGCATGCTCCTCCAGACAGAATGACTTGACAAGCCACAAGCAAAAACACAGCATGACCTAGAAGATGCAAGAGCCTGGGTCCCCCAACTCACAGTGTGGAGTAGGGGAGTCCACAGGTCAAGAGACCCAGCTGGAATTAAGAAAGCCGAAAAAAAACTTGGGGGATAGTTTCGAGCCATTACACACTTGGTTGCAGCAGTTAGAAACTCTCCCAATACTTTGTCAAATATTTGCTAATTCAGGTATACCTGTCCTATGTTGGGGAGAAAAAAAAATCATACCTTTATCCTGTATAAGGTTCTCACTGTACTTCAAGCTCAGTCATTCACGTGAACAAATGGGACAAACTCAGAATCATCAACATATTCCTCGGCTCCTCCAAGCACTGGAGCGTTTATGCTATCCTACCTGCTCCCTTCCTGCTCACCTGGGTCCCTGACTCTCCAAGGACATTGTCCAAACTCTGCTTGGGTGAGAAAGCAGGCAGGAATTCTGCTTGGGTGTGGCAGGCAGGAACATCAATATGCTCCGATTATAATGGTATAATGCCTAATGGTATCTGCCTAAGCAGGCTGAGGCAGAACTTGGTCATCGTCCATCAAAAAGCATACCCCCAGGCCTACTTTGGGCTAAGTACCCCAACCCCACCCTTAAGCACCCCACAGAAGTATGATGGTGACTCACCCAATGCATGGATTGGTCTGGTACCGCGGCGCCGTGTAGGAGAAAGGGGAGATGTCTTTGTCAACGAAAGACCCGAACCCCAGGCGGAAGTTGCTGGTGAGCTTCCGCATCTCCTCGGCAAGCTTGGTGCCCAGGTTTCGGATGCTGTCCAGGTCATCCTTCATGGACAGGGAGAGATCCATCAGGTAGTACAAGTCCACGGGGTAGTCTTCCACCTGGCGCACCTGCAGCTGGAAGGTTGTCTTGTCACCTGGGGCAACAGAGAGACCATGTAGGTTACAGGCTATAGAGGAGGCTGGTGCTGGCCCACCTCTGGCTTTTCCTTCCTGATGCTGCGTCTCTGGAAGGAAACATTTTCCTTGCAGGCCGAGTCCCCAAAGGCAACATGATGCTGAGGACAGGGCTCCGGGTTCTGCTGCCCAAACACTCAGCTCAGCATTTTTAAGGAAACTCAAAGGCCTCTCGGCTTATTGGTCGACAGTGACCAGACAACTGCAAGGACACAAGTGGGCAGGGAGGAGCCCATCGAGTGGACACCGAGTTCAGGGCAAGAACCATGCGCATGTGATGGAAAAAGTGGAGAAGACACCAGCAGAAGTAAGGAATGGATGCAAGAACTCCAACAGGGAGGGAGGGATGTGTAAGGCCAAGGAAGCAAAGGAACAAAGATACTGAAAATATCCCAGAGTGAGGCTGAAGTGGTGGCGTAGCTAGTAAAGATGCCATTTGTGGTGCCAGCATCCTATATGAGCACTGGGTCGAGAACTGGCTGCTTCACTTCTGGTCCAGTTCCCTGCTAATATGCCTGATAAAGCAAGAGAAGATGGCCCAAGTGTTTGGGCCCCCTGCACCTACATAGGAGACCCGAAAGAAGCTCCAGGCTCCTGACCACAGGCCTGGCTCAGCTGTTGCTACTGTGGCCATTTGCAGGGAGAAATATTAAGTAAAAGAGTTCTCTTGCTCAAACTCTGACTTTATATAAGTCCTTAAAAATAAATAACCCAAAGGACAAAAATACTCATGACTATGTTGCGTCCCATTTCTTTTTCAGTAGCCATTTATTGGACAACAGTCATAGTTCTTTAGCATCTTGGACATTTGGGGATACCAGACACATTCACTATCATTAGGAATTACCCAAGGGGGCTTCAAGGAGTTCATGGAAGGGAACAGCACTGTGGTGCAGCCTGCCCATCCACTGCCTGTGATGTGCACGTCCCGTAATCAGGCGCCTGGTCTGAGGTCTGGCTACACTGTATCTCCCATCCAGCTCCCTGCTCATGTGCCTGGACGGCAATGGATGATGGCTCCAGTATGTGGTTCCTACTACTCATACAGGAAACACTGGTAAAGTTCCTGTCTCCTGTCTATGGCCTGGCTGTTGTGGGCATTTGGGTGGGAAACCAGTGATCAGAATATCTATTTCTTCTTATCACTCTTTCTAAATAATAAAATCTTTCAAAAATTTTTTTCTAAGTTCATGGAAAATTTGCATTGTCTTTTAATTTTTTGAAGTCTTAAATATCTAATTATAGGAAAACAGATTCTAAATTTTAGTCCCATTCCCTTTAAAAACAATGGCCTAGCCATTGAGACTCCTACAGTGCTATCTCAGAACGCCTGGGTTTAACATCTTAGCTCTGGCTCCTGATACAACTTTCTGCTAATGCAGACCATGGGAGGCCACACTACAGCTCAAGCACTTGAGTCTCTGCTAACCACTTGGTAGAGCTGGCTGGAATTCCTGACTCGAAGTTTCAGCTTGGCCCAGCCCCAACTGGTGCAGGCATTTGGGGAGTGAGCCAGTAGATACAAGCTCCAACTCTCTGCCTTTCCAATAAACAAAACAAAAAGAACAAAAGAGAAAATGGAAGACACCTGGGCCCCAGCCTAAGCAGGCAGTAGCAGCAGAGGGGAGGTGTCCAGGGGAGGAGAGTAAAAGCAGTACCTGGGAGGTGTGGCCTCTGCTATCGCAGCTGGCAGACAGGGAGGCCCGCATCTGGGCAATAAACCAGAGGACTCATGATCCTCAAGACACTGATCCCTAAATCATTTCATAATTGCTAAAGACAAATCACTTAAAAAGAACACAAGGCTTTACGCGTACAAAGGCATTCCATTTGCTTGGGCTTATTAAGCTTCCCAGGGACACAGCGTGTTTACTCGCCCCTGAGCAGGACTCTCCATGTGCATGGGAAACCTGGGAAGGCGGGCAGAGTGCATGTGTAGTGGGATGGAAGAGGGTACAGAAGTGGCCACAGGGCAACAACCTCCCTGCCTCTTTTCAAGGGGTCCACACCTGTGTGGTCAGCAGCTGAGTCCTGAGCAGTCACTCCCTGGTCAGCAGCTGATAGCCAGCAAAGCAAAGCCTTCTGGAACTTGGGGGACTGGGAGCTGCACCCTCCAGTTCTTCCTCTCTCCTGCTCTCACCCCAAACCAGGTCGATCACAAACAAGCAAGAGGTCAGATTACTTCAGCCTCCTGCTGTGTCCCTTGAGTAGGGGGCAACTGCAGCCCTGGCGTCCATAACCACAGAAAGGAAGTAGAGGACAATGATGATGATGATGATAATTACCCTTTGGGGGTGGAGAAGCAGCTCTGGACCTGCTTTCCTACAATAGGTCTCTTCTTGCACTGCTGTAGTTCTCCCCCACCCCCCGATTGATGTACTTTAGGATACCCTGTTGCTAGGAGCCTATTTTTAAAAACCATCAAAGTCTGACTCAAACAGAGGAATGTTCCAGATTTCTTCCAGAATGAATTCCAAACCACTGCAGAATCCCTCTCTGGTTTCCATCAAGCACACAGAAGGTCCTTCCTCAGGGGCCCCCTAGGATGCCACATGGCGGCAGAGGGGGATGGGCAGGAGGGAGCACTTGCACGCAGGGAGACTCCTCTGGGCCCTTGCCAGGACCCAGTCTGCAACACAACCTCCTCCATCCAATGCCATGACCTCAGTAAGGTCTTCAGCATCTGCTGCCACCTGTCCACTTTGTCCCCCCATTTCCAGCTGCCTCTGCTTTTCTCCAGAATCCCTTGGAGGTCAGCTCAATTCGTGAGGAATTGACAGCTGGGTGCTTCAGGACCAGGAAAGAGAGAGCTGGCAGGGAAGTCTGTCCCTCTGAAACCCGCTGGCAAAACCTACAATCCAGTTCTGCCAAGGCCGTTCTGGAATGTGTGGTGTTGAAGACCAGGCCTTAGAGCATCAGAAGTGGCCATGAATTCTGACTCTTGGCAACAGCAAGGCTGGGTTGGAGTCCTGACCTTGCCACCAAGCACTTGGGAGACTCAGGATCCCTGAAACCTGCTGCAGACCTACTGCAGCAACCAAGCGGGAAGGGTGGAAATGACCATAGAAATTAAAGGCAATAACGACTAGGCAAACACCTGACACGAATTCTTATGTGGGAAGACTCCGGCCTCCGCTCGGCCAAAGTCCATTATTCAGGCAATTTCCTGTAGGGATCAAGAGAGGAACTTATGCCAGAAACTGGAGCCTGAAGGGCAACATACGGATTTAGCTCCCCGACTTTTCCAGACATGATGTTAAAGAAAGGCAGAAGACAGGATCTAGAGGTCCTATGGTGCTCAGAAGATATCGCTCCTAAAATAAGAAATTGCCTGGTACTTGTGTCTGAGAAGGTCCTTCCCTCCCTCCCTCCTTCCTTCCCTCCCTCCCTCCCAGGAACCGGCTGCAAATGTTCAGAGCAAGTGTCTCTCCTAATCTTTCCCAAAGAGAAAACCAAACAAAGGGGGTGCCACTGCCAAGTTCAGAACTGAAGTTCAGAACGTGGGTTCCACCAGCAGATTTCAAAGGAACCAACATTCCTGTCTAATTCTTCAGGTGGGCATTATGCTGTTGGAACACCTATATCCTGACAAGGGTGGCCTGCAAGGCAGGTGGACCTCTGCTGTGTGCTTTGGAGGAAGGACATGCCCTGCTCCAAGGAGGCCTGGGCACCACCCCACTCCTTGAAGTCCACTTCCAAAACCACACACGTGAGATGCATCACGCAACACACCCCTCCTTTACAGTCAAGACTGCTTGTTGCCCTTTTTCTTTATTGCTCGGTACCAACCTATGGGGCACCATCCTGGCACACATGCCTAAATTTGTCAGCCACTACTCCCTGATGTTCCACATAACCCTTCTTTTCTCTCTAGGGCTGTTCCATGCTTAAGATCAATAAAGCAAATTCAAATGAGGAGTGATCACTGGGCACATGTGAGGAAGGAGCTGTGCCCAAGCAGCTGGCCCTCTCAGGGCTTCCCGTCTGCAAGGTGTCTAGCTCCAGCTGAATTCTGCACATCATTCCTCCCACTGCACAGTCCCTAAGAGTACTTCTCTGCCAGGCCCACAATCAAACCGCAGCTGGCACTGCACCTGAACCATGTTTTCACAGCTTTCTCCTCTTCTGCACTCCTTCTAACAAAAAGAGAGGGTGAGCTTTTTTCAGGGTCACATATCAGAGTGCAGAATTCAGCAGGAACTGTTAAGACTGTTCCTGGCATCAAAATGAAGCAGCCCCAAGTCAGTGCGAGTGTTTGTCACTTTCCTCCAATCATCACCTCCCTGTGCTGGGAATTCAAAGGAGGGACACCTAAACTCAACCTTATTGTAACAGGGAGTTAGGGCCCGAGGACATACCTTAAAAGACAGACTTTTGGTCATTACAGCCTCCATGATTCCGAGTTTTTTAAAGTAGCACCTTCTCTTTTTTTCCCTCTCTCTCTAAAGGCACAGTTACAGAGAGACAGGCAGACATACACACACTTCTATTCTCTGGTTCATTTCCAAGACAGCCACAATGGCCAGGGCTGGGCCAGGCCAAGGCCAAGAGCCAGGAGGTGTATCCAGGTCTTCCCCACTGGCACAGAGCCCAAGCACTGGGGCCATTTTTTGCTACCTTCCCAGACACATTAGCAGGGAGCATCAGGAAGTACAGCAGCTGGAATATGAACTTGCACACTGGCCCCAGTCGGTCTCTGTTTTTTTTAAAGCATGTACACATTCTGGATGACGACACTAAAGATGTATTACCTAAACCAAAACCAACAAAATCCAACGTCCAAAACATAACAGAAAAGGACGAGGGGAAGCCCCAGATAGAGGCTGGCAGGAAATCCCAATCAAAAGCAAATGAATTTTGCAGTCCAGTTAACAGTACTGCAGCGTGCCATTCCGCTGCCTGAGATGACATACTCTGGTTAGTTACGTAAGATGTGTCACTAGGGACAACTAGTACATAGGAAATCTCTTATTATTTTTGTAGCTTCTTATGAGTCTAAAATTATTTACAAATAAATTGTCTAAAATGGGAAATAAAAAAGGCAGCTGCGAATCCAGAGTGACTTTTTTTTAAAAAGCTAAGAGCAAAAAACACAACTTCAAGAAACCATTTTTCATGGTCCCGATGTTTTAAAATCGCTCCAGGTTTTGACCAAATCTCTTGGCAATTTCCCTTGAGTTTATGCCCTTTCCTAAGGATTTTATGTCCTTTTTTAGGGTCTTTTTTCAAGGTCCTTATCCTGACATACAGTTTCCAACATTGGAATGAAATGGAAAACATGATCCTGTGTTTATACAAAATCCTACTTAAAGTTTGGCAGTTCTTCAAGAAGTAAAACATAAAATTACCATATGAACAGTAATTCTATTCCTGCCCATGTACTCAAGGTGATTGAAAACACATGTCCACTCCAAGCTCTGCGCACGAACGCTCACAGCAGCAGTTAAGACTGTCCCAAAGCAGAAATGCCCTACTACTTAGGAAAGGCTGCTAAAGGTCCATCAACCGAGAAATGAGACATCTATACATCTGCAGTGGAATATTACTGTGCCACGAAAAGAAACGGGACACCTGCTCCAGCATGCATGAACCTTGAAAACATGTGGTTAGCGAGAGAAATCAGACTTAAATGGCCACAGCTCATGACTTACGGTAGAGACATTCAGACTAAGGAAACCCATGGAAACGGCAGCTGAGAGGCCACCAAGGGCTGATGGGACCAGGGAGTAAGGTTAGAAAAGGGAAATAACCGTTACAGGTATGAGGTTTCTTCCAGGAATGATGAAGATGTTCTGAAGAGCAGTGAAGCTTGAAGAACCTTGCACCAAGAACTGCTGGTTCTGCCAAGGCTGACTCAACACCCCTATAATGGGGCCCGGAGGACAGACCAATGGGAGAAATGAACTCCTTTCTATGTACAAGAAGGTAACTGCAGGCAACACTGCTGCTGCTGCTGTTATGGAAATGTCATAACATCCACAGGGGCACTGGTTCAAGTCTTGGCTGTTCCACTTCTGATCCAGCTCCCTGCTGACAGCTTGGGAAAGCAGCAGAGGATGACCCCAAACCCTTGGGCCCCTGCACCCACATGGGAGATCCAGAAAAAGCTCCTGGCTCCCAGCTTCAGGCCAACCCAGCTCTGGTTGTGTGGCCATTTAGGAAGCGAACCATCAGATGGAAGATTTCTCTCTGTCTCTCCCTCTCAGCTTATGTAATCCTTTCAAGTAAATAAATAAATCTTATTGAAAAAAAAAGTTTAAAAGTAATTTTCATTTCTTTTTCTTAAAAACTGACACCTGACTTTCCTCCTCACACAGTTTCAAGGGCTCTCCTTCCCTCTCAGCAGGGAACTCACTCAATAGAACGTGTCACACTGAGAAGATTTTTAAAAAAAATCCCAACTCCAGTTAACTGAAATTTCATCAATGTGGGCAATGCAATAGCTAGGGCAATTTTACCCAGCTGGGCCTGCTGACACAGTTTTTTTAGCTTCTTACATTCAAGACAACTGAAATAGGCACAACAAAGCATTTCTCATGTGCGTAGCAACTAAAAATCTTCCCAAGATGTGCATGGTGTACAATTTTACAAAACAAACCTCAACAGCACCGAGCCCTCCTGTGTGCTCGCCAAGCGCAGTAAGCTGGGTCCACTTCAGAGGCATCAGGCAGCCCTCCTCTCCCCTGTTACACTCAGCCTCCTAGGCACCTTAGGCCACCAAGTCTTTCAAAATCCTAACAACTTTATCTCTGTAAATTACATTTACACAAAGAAGTCTCACTCGAGGCTCTCAACACATTGGTGTGGAATGAAGAGGCAGAGATGCTGAAAAGCGAGGTGACTTGCCCAGGGCCTCTGAGATAGGGCAGAGCCAGAACCCAGAGCAGGCCACTGTGCCAAGCTCTCTGGACGTCCAAATAAAACACCAGAAAAGAGTAGTTGTTCCTGGCTTCCCGGACTATGAGATAGAAGGAACAAATTAACAAACAAAAACTCAACCTGATATTCTCTACTTGAACCACTTGCACATTTACTGTTCAGCACTGCTGGGATTCTTCTAAGCTGAACATGAGATAAGTCCCTAAGATCCTGGGGATGGAATCACAGCCATCACTTACTGAGAGACCTGCAACAGGTTGTCTCCTCCTGGGAAAATGAGATTAGCTGCCTCAGAGGGGGCCAGATATTCAGCACAATGCAGGTAGACAAAAACATGTGCACTTTCTCATCTTGCCTCAACTGTAGGGTTCACAACAGCCACCATGGTCACAGAGCATCTACTTTAAAATGCTGCCTCTTTGCGAGGCCAAGGATTCATGCAGAACAGAGAACACCTTTTTCCTGAGCCACTGGGAAGCGAGCAGATACATCAGCGTCCTCCTAGGGAAAACCATGGCACTGTGAAAGACAGCCACAAGCTGGAGATGTCCGCTGACAGGTGCTCACACAGCAACAGTGCAGACACACACCGGAACACCAGCCGGGCTGAACGAGTGCAGCTGGGACATGTGCCATGGAAACAGTAAGCCAGGTAAGACAGGCACACACTAGACGGCAAACGTTGTTGTGCCCACACTTGCGGGAGGTGCCTGACAGAGTCCTGCTTACATAGCAAGCAGGGCAGAGGTGTTGGAAGTGGAGAGGTATGGCCCAGTGCTGACACACAGGACAGATGCACCGAGTGCTGCTGTACCAGCCACTTAATCATGGCTACACGGTCAATTTCATGTCCTAGGCATGGGGGGCAACATTGGTATTCCACCCAAATAGGCTTCTCTTCATTCCATTTCCCAAGAACTCTTTGGAGAGCCCCTAGCTACCGAATCACAATAAAGATAGTCCCTCTGTCCACACAAGGGACACTCTGTCCCCTGGGGGCTCGGCCTCACCTCCCTATAAGCACCCCCCAGCCCTGTTGATTTCCTGATGCACCATCTTCATCCCACCCCCTCCAGCAGGCTCTCCCAAACCCAGGCCCTCCTCCAGCCCACGTGAGGGACAACTCACCAGGCCGCAGGTTCATGGCCACCTCCTGCGGTGTCAGCTGGATGACGTCAGCGCCCACAGGGCCCGAGCCCTTGCTACTGAGGGGCAGGCTTCGCAGGACGTGGGTACTGCTGGCTGGGCTCTCGATCTCACCTCCACAGCCATTTCCGATCAGATTGGCCTTCAAGTCACATCGGGAGGAGATGGAGCGGGTGCTGCCGAAGTCCTGGGTGAGCAAACAGGGAGAGGGGTGGTGAGGCTGTGTGTCCACCACCGCTCAGGTCCTATGCGCACCCCCGTCTGGCCGATTTTAAACCTGTTGTTGCCTTTTCATGGTCTTAAAGTGGAGAAAATCATCACTCCTGTCCCAAGCACCAGGCACACTAACGATGAGCTGAGATACCTGGATAGCAAAGCATTCTGTAACGCCTGGATTCATTGTTATGTTGACAACCAGTGTTCCCAGATCCCTATGTGATTGGCAGAAAAAGAAATTGAAGTGGTCAAAAGTTGTATAGCTAAAAATTTTTCTGGAAATCTATTAATTTGTTTTCTATTTATTTGAGGAGCAGAGAGGATGATTGATACAGAGCTGGAAGGAGAGCTAGTCCATGCACTGGGTCTCTCCTCAAATGTCAGACAGTCAGGCCTGGACAAAGCCAGAGATAGGAGCTGGGAACACCTTCTGGGTCTCTCAGGTCGATGGCAGAGACGCCAGGACTTAGGCCATTACTTGTTGCCGCCCATGGTGTGCACAAGTGGGGAGCTGGGTCCGAAGCAGAGCCAGGACTCAAATCCAAGCATTCCAGGTGATGATTTACCTGCTGCACCACACGCCTGCTTTGTTAAAAGATGATAGACCTGGGGGGAGGGGAGGCCAGTGCTGTGGCACAGGATGTAAAGCCACTACTGCTGAGCCAGCATGCCACATGGGCACCAGCCGGATGGAGTCCCAGCTGCTCCACTTTAATCCAGCTCACTGCTAATGCACCTGGGAAAGCAGCAGAGAACAGCTACGTGCCTGGGACTCTGAATGTATATACAATAAATTCACAACCACAGAAACATTTCAAGTTACCCCAAAGCTCTCAAAGTAGACAAGCCTTTCTCAGAGAAGTAACTAAAGGATGATGACAAAGGAGCAGCAGACGGGAACCACTAAAAAGGGACAGTCTGTGTCAGCCAACTCTTGAAAAATCAGGATGGACAGAAACACAGGACAGCGGAAAACAAGGACAAACCTCTAATTACACGGTGAATCGCAGAGGGAAATGCACGTCACTTTTCTGTAGTTTATGAGCAAGGATTTGTCACACAAACCATCACATTCTTGCGACTTCAAAGGCATTCCGCTTCTCTGGTTTGCACAGAAGTTTTTAACGCCCACATGTACCAGCAATAGAAGCATTTTTTTTTTCTTTTTTACAACCACCTTATAGCTTAACTTCCTATTGTAACAATTTAGCAGCAAAGGCAACTAGCAACTACTGTTCTTGAAATAACCCAACACTGGTTAAGTGATAAGAGCCTGCAGTTCGTATCTAAGAACCTTTAAATCTGCCTCTCTTTGTCTCTCGTGTTTCCCCCAGCGCTCCCTTTCCTGTGTGCTCTGTTAACTCTGCCTCTCAGATAAACACAATTTTTAAAAAGTATCTCTAGGGGCCAGCACAATGGCTCAATTAGCTAACCTTCAGCCTGTTAACACCAGCATCCCATACGGGCTGGCATTCCAGCAATTCTCATTGCTATCCAGCTCCCTGCTATGGTCTGGGAAAGCAGCAGAGGATGGCTTCAAAGTCTTGGGCCCCTGCACCCACTTGAGAGACCTGGAAGAAGCTCCTGGATTCCAGCTTCAGATAAGCTCCAGCTATTGTGGCCATTTGGGGAGTGAACCAGCAGATGGAAGACTTCCCTTTCTCCCTGTAAATCTGCCTTTCCAATGAAATGTAATAAATATTTGTTTCAGAAAGTTATCTATTGGGCCCGGCACAATAACATAGTGGTTAGGGTCCTGGCCTTGAACACGCCCGGGATCCCATATGGACACCAGTTCTAATCCTGGCAGCCCTGCTTCCTATCCAGCTGCCTGCCTGTGGCCTGGGAAAGCAGTCAAGGACGGCCCGTGGCTTTGGGACCCTGCATGTGCATGGGAGACCCTGAAGAGGCTCCTGGCTTCGGATTGGCTCAGCTCCAGCGATTGCGGCCGCTTGGGGAGTGAATCATCGGATGGAAGATCCTCCTCTCTTTCCTCTCTGTATATCCGCCTTTCCAATGAAAATAAATAAGTCTTTAAAAAAAGAAAGAAAGTCATCTATTAAAGACAACATAATCAACTGAGAAGTCCTCACTCAGGCGTGCAAGAGCCAACTTTTGAGCTGTTCTCATACGGACCTTTGCAAGCGCTAGATATCATACAAGTCTTGGGGAGAGCCCAGCTGTCCGCCGAAAACAAAAGGGAAACTGTAAACTTGCAAAGACTATATCTACATATGAAGCTTATCATACCATAAATCTTACATTTGTAGGCCTAAATCTCTAAGCATAAGAAAAAACTACAACTCATTGCTTTGCTGGATGACATAGTCACTATGAACAACCATGGAGATGAAGAAGTTTCAAAAGCATGTGTACTAAGGAAAAAAACAGAAGAGAATTCTGTGTACATGAGGACGCTACAGAAAAAACATGAGCTGCTACGACAGTTTCATTGTTGTCTGTGTGGAGCAGACAGGCTGATAAGAACAAGGTGTCCTGCCTTCAGCAGAGTCGGAAGAAAGCAGCCCACTGGAATGACCCATGCTAACCTGGGGCACTCGGAGTTTAAGAGATGTTCATTCCAAAATGATTCATACATTTCCTTACAACAGGAAAAGGGTTTTTAATGGCAAAGCAAGCCCCAGGCTTCTCTCCCAACACTCCTCCCCCTCCCCCCAATGGACCTGGAAAATAAGATCCCCTCCCCTGAGCTGGCCGCTGGCCAGGGGAGTCCGGCATGCATAATCCTCTTAATGGCTGAGGAATTAGGTCGCAGATCTCTTCTCCCCCCTGCAACACTTTGCCCAGAGGGCTCTCCAGACCGCTGTGTTAAGCCAGAAGCCAGACTGCTAACTGAAGCGCTCCAGAGGGACGCAGCCCCTGGCTAGCCCAGGACACTACAATGCCCTCTCGCAGACTCTAAGACCCCAGAAATGATCACATCTCTCCGCAGCATTTTCAAATGAGTAAAACCAGACAGATTGCCCTGCTTGCCTATACGACAACTTTTGTTGGCTGTGTGCTGTTATGTTGTGCACAGAACCCTGTGATTTTATCCGTCAACAACCTTCACAACGACACTCTAAGAAGCTTTATACAAACATGTGAAACAAAGCAAAGGATTGCACTGGACCTGGATTTCAAACAAGGGTCTCCAAACTAGGTTATAGGTGGCCAAGGGTGGCTTGGATGAGAAAGTGAGAAAAACACGGAGAAGGAGAAGGAGCACCCTGCAAATGCCATTGTCTCCAGTGCTCCCCGGAACTTCAAGGGCTCAAGGACTCACCTGTCCTTGAGGTTACACAGCTACACAATTTCTGAGCTCCTGGCTGGCAAACTGAGCCTTGTTTCTAGCTCATTCAATCCACACCAGCGACCTGGACCAGGTCCAGAGGCAACGGGCTCCATGCCAGGCAGAGAGATATTTGCATGATTCTTCCTCCACAGCTCTTGCAATTTGCTTATGGGGCAATCATGAAGATGTCCCCTTTCGCCCAAATGCCTGTTCTGGCAGCCAACTTCTGTGCAGCCAAGCCAGGATTTCCTCATTCTCCGGTGTGTTTGCAGCGGGAACACTCCCCAGGCCCCAGGCTGCCAGCCACTTTCCCTTTTCTCCTGAATGAGCTCTCTCAGGGGGCTGTGACCAACCTCAGCTCCGCCACACACAGCTTCCCCAGGAGCCTGCTTGCTCCAGCAGTGAGGACTGCAGATGCTCGCACTGCTATCTGGCCGCCGGCCTGAAAGCCACTACCAGTCACATGCAAGCTATGGCTTGCAGGGTGACATTGCAAACGCTGGCCAGGACAGCCTCTGTGTGTCAATCTTCATTTCTACAAAGCTCAGCTTCTTGCTCCTTGGGACTGAGCAGTGCTTTTACTGATGGGTCCCATGGCCCTTGAGACGTCTTTACTCATACGCCAACTTATCTCTGTAATACCAGTTATAGTGCCTCTGTGCCACCATCTTGGGCACCACTGGTCAGGGTGGTGTTGAAGAACCTTCAGGAGTCAGGTGACTCCCTCAGCAGTGGACTGTCTCTTCTGGCCTAGAGTCCAAGAACAGCCATGATCAACCTCCAGCCAAAGGATCTTGCTGTCCCGGAGGGGCACACAGGCTGCCATAGATCCTGGCAGGAAGTGTGAACCCATGGCCCCAGAGTCCCTTTCTAGATAGTCTTAATTTTGATCAAGGACAGGTGCCTAGTTAAAAACAGGAAACCAAAACTACAAAGACCAAAGGTATATCTTGTTTGTGTACCTGGAAGGTCAAAACCATCACATCAATCAAGAAAACGTCTCAAGTCCAACCTCGGGGCCTGGGTGCAGAGGGCTTCCAGCAGCCTAGCATCTGCTGGGAACACTCAAGCCACATCAGACTCAATGCTTGGGGCCCTGGCCACAGCCACCACTGCCACACAGTGAGTGAATCCTAAGTGGCCAGTGTGCCAACTGACACCAGGCTCTGCTGCTGGCTGCCTGGCAATGAGCTCTTGGGGTCTTAAGGGTGTGGAATTGCTGCCTAGGTATGTCCATGAATGAAGTCACTGTGTGTGTTGGTGAGGAATCAATCCTGCGGGACTCCCAAAGACAGGGTAACTTTACTTGAAGGTAAGCGAGGGTACTGAGACCTGGTGGTTTGGAGGGGAGAGACCAGACAATCTGTAAGGTCAGACTGATACACCAGCTCACACGTGAGCCCTGTGAAGGACCTGTTACCACCGAACAATGCTGACCATCACACAACAGTCCATGCCAAAGGTAAGACTGGGGGCCTATGTAGCAGGGCTAGATCCTAGTACCTGACAGAATGTCAGATCAAGGGACAAGTCACATTAGGCAGGGCCATGACACTAAGCAGCACATGAGAGAACCAGGTTGGGGGTAGATTTTTTTTTTTAAGATTTACTTATTTATTGGAAAGTCAGATATACAGAGAGGAGAAGAGACAGAGAGAAAGATCTTCCGTCCAATGATTCACTTCCCAAGTGAGCGCAAAGGCCGATGCCATGCCAATCTGAAGCCAGGATCCAGGAACTTCTTCCGGGTATCCCACAGGGGTGCAGGGTCCAAAGGCTTTGGGCCATCCTCCACTGCTTTCCCAGGCCACAAGCAGGGAGCTGGATGGGAAGTGGAGCTGCTGGGATTAGAACTGGTGGATCCCAGCGTGTTCAAGGTGAGGACTTTAGCTGCTAGGCCGCGCTGCTGCCGGGCCCTGGGGGTAGATTCTGTGAGGGATGTATGGGCCCAAACCTATGGAAATACAATTCCTGCAGGTTAGCTCAAGTTGGGACGCTGATGGGCTCTGCTAAGTGTGACCCTGGAACCTGCCATCACTCAAGGATAAAGGGACCAATGACAGTCTAGGTAGGTCCAGGCTGCAGCACCTGCATGTGCATCCTGAAAGAGGGTATAGGATGGGTCAGGCAAAATCACTTGAGCAGTGCCCTTGGAGTATGCCCCACACTGGGGACCCTGGGATGGGTGGGAGGCTGGGTAGGGCTTCTCCCTTTATTCCCTCTAACTCTAGATACAGGAAAGAGAGAGAGAGAAAAAACAATGGTTTTACCCACCTTCCTGTAGCCCTTGTACCCTAATCAATCATGTAAAAATTATCGAAATAAAATAAAAGAAAATGTCTCAATGCCTATATTACCAAGCTGCAAATTTAATGATACCAATGCCTCAAGTGATAAAACACTTCTCATGAATAAAAAATATATTTTTTTAATTTTCAAAAACCCCTTCACAGGGCAGACATTTGGTACAGTGGTTAAGGCACCATTTAGAATCCTGCATCCCACATCAAAGTACCTAGTTTTAGTCCCAGCTACTCTGCTTCCGCTCCAGCTTTCTGCTGATGCACACGGGGTTTGCGGGGATGGAGGATGGTGGGAGGGATCAGAAATTGACGCCAGTACTTGACCCCTGCCACTCAAGTGGGAGGCTCAGATTGAATTCCAGCCTCCCAGCCCAGCCCTGGAAAATTGCAAGCATTCGGGGAGTGAGCCATGTGGTGGAATTTTAACAGCCAAACTCCCTCTCTGTCTCTCTGCCTTTCAAATATAATAAAAACAAGGACCTTTCGTGAATGGAGGAAAATCCACCTCTCCTGAATGACACCTGATGTCTGATATCCTATGAGCCTCAGGTCCCAGAGCCCAGTCAGCAACTCTACACCAGGTGTCATACAAGGACCAAGAGCAACAGTTCTTGAATATGTCACCTGCCAGCAGTCCCTTGCTCCCACAGGCCAGCCAGAGGCCCACATGCCTCAGCTTATCTTAGAGGTTTGAGTTGGGGTGGTATAGCCTGGGGTACCAGCATCTTCGTAAGGATGCTAAGTCGAGCCCCATGTGCTCCAGTTTCTATCCCAGCTTCAGAGAAATCACAGGAGATTGCTAATTGCTTGGGCCCCTGCCACCCACGTGGAAGACCCAGAGGAAGTTCCTGGCTCCTAGCTTCAAACAGACCCAACCCAAGTTACTATAGTCATTTTGGGATTGAACCAATGGGTAGAAGATCTCTCTTCTATCTCTCTATCCCTCCCTGTCTCTTTCTCTTTCACTCTCACTCTACCTTTCAAGTAAGTAAGTAAATCATAAGAACAAGGAAGAGGAGGAAGAAGTTTGAGCTCATCTGGCCCTAGCTCCCTGGCCCCAGGCTTAGTACTCTTCCTAGCACCTGGTTCTTATCTCTAAGTCCACAGCTGAACTGGCTAGCAGGACACTAACCCGAGTCGCAGACTCCATCTCTGAATGTAGTTATCTCTTTCCTGCAAATGTGGAAATCTTGTCATCTTTATCACTTGATAAATGTCCTCCTGATGCAAGGAATGGGTATGAACGAGGAGGGACATCTAAATCTCAATACAGGAAAGCAGAAGCTAGCTTGGTGGGCGGGGGGATTGACAGGGAGAGGGTCCCTCTGGGCCACAGCACAGCAGCATCAGCAGGAGCTCTCAGCATTCCACACTGCAGCAAAGCACCTGTCTGAGGTCTTCACAAGTACCACCAAGCTCCAGTAAGGCACTCGTGGCAAGGGACCAAGAGAAGCATTGAAATGGAAACAGGATGAAACTATTGCGATTGAAGTAGTGGAATGCAAGAGGAGACAACCATGTACACAGTCGACACACAGCCGATAATCACCCCCTATCGGCTCCACCAACCCATGGGGCTGGGGACACAGCCGTGAAGGAAGCAAATCAAATGCCAGCCCTAACACCTAGGGTTAGAAATGTATGTTCCCATACCAAATGCCTGGACGGACAGAGCGACAGGCAGGTGTGTCCGGAGGCTAGGGGTTGGGGGGAGACTTCATAGAGAAGATAAGGCTTGCATTCATTTTCAAAACCAGAAGACAGGACCCGGCGGCGTGGCCTAGCGGCTAAAGTCCTCACCTTGAATGCGCCAGGATCCCACATGGGCGCCGGTTCTAATCCCAGCAGCTCCACTTCCCAGCCAGCTCCCTGCTTGTGGCCTGGGAAAGCAGTGGAGGATGCCCCAAAGCCTTTGGACCCTGCACCTCTGTGGGAGACCTGGAAGAAGTTCCTGGATCCTGGCTTCGGATCAGCATAGCATCAGCCGTTGCGCTCACTTGGGAAGTGAATCATTGGACGGAAGATCTTTCTCTCTGTCTTTCCTCCTCTCTGTATATCTGACTTTCCAGTAAAATAAATAAATCTTTAGGAAAAAAAAAAACTGAAGACAGAGGGTTGGCTGTGGCGGAAGAGAGGAGAGCAAAGGGCCCTGTAACATGGGAAATTGTGGACAAGGCACAACAGCAGGGGGGAAGGCAGAGGCATGGAACCAAGGGAAAGTTTCCTAGGGGGTTCACGACAGCTAAACACACATGTAGTGGAGGTTTGCATAGGCTATGGCCAGTCCTCTCCCAGAGCGCCCATTCGGGCATCTCACTGCTTACACAAAACCACTCCTGGTGAGTCCATGGGCTTGGAGGCAGCGTCATCTACAACAGAGGTTCTAAGCCTCAGGTTCTAAGCCCAGCCTCGCACACTCTACACAGCCAGCTTCACCTCACCCAGCCTCCTTGCAACAGAGCTGTGGCGAGGCGCAGAGGCCCTGGACACGAAGCAGGCAGCACGGCCCTTCGTAGCCCCTCACAGGTCTGTGAGAACCCAGAACCTCCCCGGACGGCCAGAGTGCAGGACAAGCCCAGCCTTGGCAGCAGCCATACTCACACCCTCCCAGGAGGCCAGGGCAAGCTGGTCCAAAGCAGCAAGTTTCGGCTTCTTTAATAAATGACCTTCACCATACACCATACACAGCTTCTCATGAAAGCCACTTGTGAAAGTGACCCAGAAGTCCACCATGTCCTGAGTAGCACACCAAACCCCAGCGTCCACACTGCTTTACGACAGCAAGGTGCTTCATATCACCCCAAACTGACAACACTTCCTAAGGAGCCTCTAGTTCTGAAAAAAAAACATCCCCTGAAGGCCAATTCTCGACATCCATTCTCAGATGAGCCACACTTAAAACGACTGGCAGCACCAGTAGATCAGCTGGCCAGGAGCGCTGTGAAGACTCACAATGGCCATGCTCCACGGAAAGAACAGAGATTAGAAGAATCCAAATGGGTTCCCACACAGAAAGCTGGGGAAGTTTTGTTTCCCTACAACAGGATTAACATTCAAGAGCCCCAGTTTAACTTATCATCTCATGAACTTGGACGTGTCATGGGCCTGGGTGGGATGGAAGAGGTGGTCTACAGGGTCAGCTGATGTGCACAGAGTATGTGGGATGCCGTGTAGCTCGCCCCCACTTCCATGCCCCTCCTTTTCCTCGCCCCCTCTTCCCCTGCCCACATACCTCCCGGGAGCACCAAGCACATTTTGGGTGGATTAGAAGACACTCTTCACAGGAGGTGGCACTGCCGCTCGTGCATATGTTGAGACCTTCAAAGCAAGAGAAGAGGCACCAGTTAGTTCCTGGCCATAAACCACTTTAAGATTTACTTGTTTTTATTGGAAAAGCAGATGTACAGAAAGCAGGAGAGACAGATCTTCTGGCTACTGGTTCACTCCTCAAGTGGCTACATGGCTGGAGCCGAGCCAATAAGAAGCTAGCAGCCAGGAGCCAGGAGCTTCTTCTGGGTCACCCACAAGAGTGCAGAGTCCTAGGGCTTTGGGCCATCCTTGATTGCTTTCCCAGGCCACAAGCAGGAAACTGGAAGGGAAATGGAACAGCTGGGACACAACTGGTGCCCACATGGGATCCCAATTTTTGCAAGGTGACGATTCAGCCACTGGGCCACTGCACCAGGCCCTCCAAGCCTTATTAATGCAGCTTTGGAATGGGTGGGAGTAGAGAAAAGTGCTTCCTTACTTCCCCCCAACCATTCCCGCATCCACCAGTCCCCCACTAGGGGTCTGAGGTTAAAGGACACATGTCCCAATGCAGGCTAAAACTCAGCCACATCCATCAATCATGCACGTGTGTGGTAGTGTCTCCCACTTCTTCCGCACCATGCATTTAGGAGTCCAATACGTTTGCTGCAAAACGTAGCCCATCCTCCCCCACTGAGAAGGAACAAGACCCTTCCACACGGAGTCCACCCAAAATGACAAAAGCAGTGCCCCCACTCAATTAAAGAAAAATAAATGATTGTTTTCAGATAGATGTAAAAGAGAAAATCCTAAATCAGATACTATCACAACAAAGCCCACAGCATCCTGAAAGAAACCAGCATACTGCTTAAGGAAGGTACCCAGAGGGGCCAGTATTTGGGTTAGCGCTCCATCTACACTGCCGGCATCTCATGTGCATGAGGCCCCAGTTGAAATTCTGGGTTCTCCACTTCCAATCCAGCTCCCTGCTAATGCACCTGGGAAAGTGGCAGAAGACAGCCCAAGTCCTTGGGTACCTGCACCCCAAAATGGGTGACCAGGATGGAGTTCTAGACTGCAGGCTTTGGCCTGGCCCACATGCAGCCACTGTAACCATTTGGAGAATGAACCAGCAGATCAAAGATCATGCTCTCACTGGGTCTCCCTTTCCCTTTCCCTCTAACTCTGTAAAACAAAGAAAAAGAATGTATCCAGGAATACAATTTTGGGTAAAGAAAATAATCTGTTGCTTCAGTTTATCTATTCACAGAGCAAATAACATAAACCACAGCATTCCTTCAAGGTAGGGACATAAAAAAGCTTTTGTTAAAACTAAAAAAATCATCCCTGATTAAAAAAAAAAAAACATATCAAACACTAACACAAGAAGCAAACTGCTTTATCAATGTAAAGATTACCAGGTCAGACCCAGGCTAGTCCTCCTCCAGCTCATCTGGGAAGCTGGCTGAGCTGTACTCCTTCCCGACCGCCCTGCTCCACAGCCACCCATCCACACCCTCCCTACCCACCACCCACCAATGGCAAGGATATTCTGGGTACAAGTCATCTTTCTTTTCCTTCCTCTCTAGGACTGATGACTTTGACCAAGAGCAGAATTTGTTGGTCACGCACTTTTTCTGAATAACAAGGGCTCTATTTTGTTTTCATAGACTAAAAGACACACTGGTCTCTCTCTGCAGTCGCCTTAAATGTAGAGAGAAAGAGACATTCTGAACAGACAGGGCCAAGAGAAATCCACAGCCACCAACCCCAAGGAGAAGGCTCAGAGCTTAAAAGGGGGTTATATATGTGTGTGTATAAGCATATACTTATACAATAATGTATAACTTATATAACATAAATATAAATGCACATAATATATAATGATATGTTGAGACTGAAATATCCACATGAATACATCAATTATATATGTAAATATAGATAAATATATTTGGAGAGAGAATGAATGAATACAGGGAGGTAGGAGACTGCTCCCTGATTCTAGCAAACATTGTAAGGGCTTTTATTATAAGCCATCTTTTAACAAGAGATCAGAAAAGCAATCCCATTCACAATAGCAATAAGGAACACAAGCCTTAGGAATAAATGTAAGAAAGGAAGTAAAATATCTATATGCTAAAAATTATAAAGCATTGATGAACGAAATCAAAGATGATACCCAAGAAATGAAAAGATATTCTCTCTGCTCATCGTTTAGAAGAGTGTTTAAATACCCCCGCTGCCCATGGCACTCTAGATTCCTGGAATCCCTACAAAAATTCCAAGGCTCATTTTTTTTTATTAACAGAAATAGCCAAAATAAATAAAACTAAAAATGTCTCTAACCATAAAAGACTCCAAATAGCCAAAGCAACATTGAGTAAAACAGAAACAAGTGAGAGATACCACATAACTCATTTCCAAATGCATGACAAAGCTAGCAGAATCAAACAGCACGGTACTAGTGATAAAAAAAAGAGACCACAGAACAGGGATCCGGGAATGGGAATAAGTCCAAGTGAAGAACCTAGGCGTTTTCTGCCTTTTGTGATTCTGCCTCAATGGCTTGGCTGGGGGCTGTGTGAACCTCAGGCCTGATAGCCTACGTGACACCCGGCAGGACACCTGGCAGGTCACGTAGGTGGACCACTCCTCAGAAAGGAGGTACCTGGTGTTTGATAAGATTCACAGCCCAATAGCTTATCAATTTGTACTTTTTGAAAGTTGCTTGTTTCAAACCCACCAATAGAAGCCTGCTAAGTCATGACTGTATAATTAATAGCCTGAAATGTATAAGAACTGGGGGGCTTGGGCTCCCCTCACTCTTCTGGCTCGCACTTCTTTTGTCTTCCTTGTGGATCCTTGCAGCCTCGGCTGCAGCATGGCTGGGCGGGGGGGGGGGGGGGGGGGGGCGTCGCTGGGTTACCTAGGCTAACCTGAATAAACCACCTTTTTGCCTTAGCACCGACTTCAGACTTGATGATTATCTAGGGGTTTGAAAAACCGGCACAACACAAGCATTTATGGTCAGCTGCTTCCATCAAGCATGCCAGGAACTCAACAGGCAAGGCTTGTGTCACCAACCAACAGGACCAGGACAGCTGCGTATGTGCATGGAACAAAATGAGACCCTTAACTTACCCTGTGCACAATATCTACCCAATATGGATGAAAACTTTAAAACTGTAAAACTGCAAAACTGTAAAACTACTGGAAGAAAATAAGGGGAAACTTCTGAGAAATGGTTTTCCTTGGATAGTACCCAGAAAAACACAGCAACAAAACTAAAAAATAGACAAGCCAGATTATATCAAACTAAAAAGTTCCTGAACAATAAGGAAACCAGTCAACAGAATGAGGAGACCATCTGCAGCATGGGGGAAAACATTTGCAAACCATTCTCATACATCAGGAAAGCAGTTAACATGAAAATATGTTAGAAAATCTCATAAAACTAAGAAGGAAATTGCTTTATTATGTAGGGACCAATGTTGTAGTTTAGTGGGTAGTGCCACCTGCAATGCATTCCAGCTGCTGCACTTATGATCCAGCTCCCTGTTGACACACCTGGGAAAGCGGTAGAACATGGCCCCAGTCCTTGGACCCCTGTACCAATGTGGGTGACTTGGAAGAAGTTCTGGCTCCTGGCTTTGGCCTCGTCCAGGATTCGGAGTTTCAGCCATTCAGGAAATGAACCAGCAGATGGAAGATCATCTGTGCCTCTCTTTAATTCTTTGTAACTCTTTCAAATAAAAAAAAATTTTTTTAATAAAAAAAAATCCTTCTTCCTCTACTTTCCAGCACATGGGGGTCAGACAAGCTGGAAAAGTAGATCCAACAGCTGGCAAATGTGTCAATTGGTAATGGAACAGGGTAGATCAGGCAGGACTGAGCAAACCTTAGCCCACAAGCAAAACTAGAGACCAGGATGGAGCACAGGTCATGCCGAGCTAGGCTCTTGTACCTACTGGTCTGTGTGAGCCAGGAACGCTAAGCCACAGTGTCTAAGGCAGAGGTCAGGACAGGTGAGGGGCTGAGCCAAGCTGAGTCAGAGCAACCACTGGCATGCATGTGATCTATGGCTGGGAACAGGCCCAGTTGGGGAGCTAAGGGGACACCCTAACTGGGTTGAGGTTCCCACCAAGGGGCGTGGGACCTGGAATGGGGGCTGCGTTCTGATCGGGAAATGGTTGTAGTCTCCCTTGGCACAAGTGTGGACTGGGATTGGATGCACCGAACCGGGCCTCACGGGTGTTCAAATGACTATCCCGAGGCAGACCAGTGCTGGCCAGGCGGGGAGAACCGGAACCACAGCCTGCATGAAAAACAGGCTGGAGGACACTACAGCCACGATACAACCACAGCCTCTCCTCCGGATTCACAAAGCCCAAAGGAAAGCCAGCCCTGGTGTTGGTGCAAGAGCAGCTGAAAGTCCTCGCCTTGCACACACTGGGATCCCATATGGGCGCTGGTTCTCACCCCAGGGGTCCCAATTCCCATCCAGCTCCCAGCTTGTAGCCTGGGAAAGCAGTCGAGGATAGCTCAAAGCCTTGGGACCCTGCACCTGTGGGAGACCCAGAAGAAGCTCCTGGCTGCTGGCTTCAGATCGGCACAGCTCTGGCCGTTGCAGCCGCTTAGGAAGTGAATCAGTGGACAGAGGATCTTTCTGTCTCTTCTCCTCTCTATATATTTGACTTTCCAATGAAAATAAAACACATTAAAAAAAAAAAAAGAGCAGCAGGGCCACCAGCAGGGTGGGACTGTTCCCAGCAGTGACCCTGCAAGTGCCCACACGCAGAGGGATGGGTCTGGAGAACGCGACAGGGACACAGAGAGAAAGGATACTACCTCAACATCTGAAAACGACAGGAAGTTCTGCTGTCTGCCACAACACAGGAACCCAGAGGACATTGCGCTAGGTGAAATAAGCCAGGCCCAGAAAGCCAAGTACCACATGATGTCTATCAGTCATGCAGAATCTAGCAGAGTCCAACTCCCACAGGCGGGAGGGGCAGGGGCAGGCCAAGGTAGGGGTGAGTGGGGAGACGCAGATGGAGGGTCACACGGGGTTCACAAGACACACTGAATTCTGGATCTCCACTGTACAGCATGGAGACCCAAAAGTTGCAAAGTAGGGGGGTTCAGTTTGCTCTCACCACATACCCAAAGTGAACTCTGGGAGACGACACCTTTCACCAAGTGTACATCACATTGCACACTATAAACACCGCGTGTGGATTATGCCACCGAAAAACTAGAAAAAGAAAACATTTAAGAGCAAAAAAAGAAGTGCCAAATGTGGGGGATGGCGGGGGTGTGGGGAGGGGAGGGAGATGTCTTCTCTAATTGATTCCTCCTTTGTCACTAGATCTAAAAACCCACAGGGACAGTGGGGGCTGGAAGGGCGGGCAGGCAGGCCGCTGCAGAGCCAAGGCGGCATGAAGCCACCAGGGTAGGGATGTCAGGGTGACGGGGGAGACAGGCAGGATGGAGGTGCTGGGAAACAACAAGGCATGGCTTTGGGAACAGAACACTCCTCCCAGGACCCAGCAGCTGCTGCCCTGCTGGGTGTCCTCCGCCTCCCACCCAGGAGAAGGGGGTCTCGGATATAGCCCTCAGCTTGCCAGACCTGCAGGAGAAGTAGACTCTGAACAAGGCCTCATGTCAGCACGAAGAGCTATGCAGATGCAGACTAGAGGGAAGGCTTACAACTCAGGTTTCAGGGAAGCTGGGTCTGCTGCTTTCCTTGACAATATCTAACAAGCCTTTTATTTAAAAAAAAAAAAATTATTTATTCATTCAAAGGTTACAGAGAACAAGAGAGCATGCTTCCATCCGCTGGTTTACTCTCCTAAGGGTCACAGTGGCCAGAGCTTGGCCAGTACAAAGCTGGGAACCAGGAGCTTCTGGGTCTCTCACATGGGAGGGGTCCAAGCACTTGGGCCATCCTCCACTGCTTTCCCAGGCTTTGAGCACGGAGTCAGATCATTAGTGGAGCAGCCAGGACTAAGCCTAGGTTCATTCCGGATGCCAATGCCACAACACCATAGTGCTGACCTCTTTTTAATTTTAAAACAAATCCACTCACTCAGGGATTTTCAGACAGACATTTAAGCTTTAAAAACAAGAGCTGGCTCACCTGGTACAGCAGGTAAAGCACATGTAAAGGTACCTGCTGTTCATTCCAGCCTCCTGCTAGTGCGCTCCTTGGGAGGCAGCAGGTGAAGGACCAAGCAGTTGGGTTGCTGGCATCCACATGGGAGAGTCAGACTGAGTTTCAGGCTCCTGGCTTTAGCCTGGCCCAGCTCTGGCCATGTGGTCATTTGGGGGTAAAGCAGTAAGTAGAAGCATGCTTTCTCTCTCTCTTTCTATCTCTATAACTCTGGGTTTCAAATAAATACCTTAAACACACACACACACACACACACACACACACACACACACAGTCTGTAAAAACAGAAGAGGTACACCAAAAAAAAAATCGATTCAATTTTTTTCTTGGTCAAATCCCTTCACCAATCAGAAAGCCCCGTCTGGGAACACAATCAGAATCCAACAGAAAGTTCCTTTCCTCCTTGTCATCTCAACCTGACCAAGCCTGAACTTGGGCCCCATCTCTTTCCATGGCACCTAAAACCACTTCCATGAGACCGTGGGGTTGGTGTTGTTTCACCATACACTAACCAAGGCACATGCCTACAACAATCAGGTCAGAAGCGTCAGGCCGAGCAGAAGCAACTCCTGAAGGAGCTGAGTGCATCAGAGGACAAGGAAACTTATCACAAGCCAGGAACACCTGGTGACCTTGGAGCACCAAGCAGCTATCTCTCCTTCCCGCCTCCCTCTGGCCACAAACAGAGGAGAGCTTCCCTGGCCTCAATGTCCTTCTTGCCAAGGTCAAACAGACACTCCCATCCAGAAAGGTTTTAAATGCCAAGTCTGTGCAGAAGATCAACACTCACCATGATGACCGTCACGGTCACAAGCATGTGCAGACTGCGGAGCTGCCTCCTTCCCCCATCCCCCACACCTAAAATGTATAAAATCCCAGTCCTGTGTACCCCAGGCAGTCATTTCCCTCACGTGGGTTACCCTGCCATGTGGAAGTGGTCCCAGGCCGTCTCCCACCGGAGAGAAGTCCGTCTCTCTCTCTCTCTCCTCTTACCACCTATCTCTCTGCTACCTCCTCCCCACAAGCCCCAGGAGCAGCTTCCCTAGCCCTCAGTCTGTTCCAGACCAGTGAATGTTGCCCAGGCAGCACTCCCAAATAAAACTTGTACTGAGCTGAACTGTACCCTGTGTGGTTACCTGCTTCTGAACTGAAAAACCTTACAAGAAGGGGTCCCAGCCAGCAAGGACCACAGTGGCTGCCTGTCTGGTGGTCCTCAGAGCCTTCCAGATGCAGGGCCATGGTGACACTGGCCTGCAGGGCCTTCAGTCAGGAAGGAGTTTGAGGTCAAAGGCCTCTGCTCCAGCCACGTAGATGCACCGACAGCACTTTCCAATTTCCAGTCATTGCGGAGCATGGGGAACTTGGCCGTGGGGGAGAAAGGGAGGGAAGGAGGCCTTCTAACCTCTGACCCAGCCAGACTGGAGGCTCCCAGCCACCTCAGGGACCCCAAACAACACTGAAAGAGGCCCCAGGGCTGTGGCCAACGGCACATAGGAAAGCATACCAAACAAACCTAAGGGGTTGTAGTCATTTCTAGCAATGCAACATGAACTTGCTGCTGTGACAAATTCAAGAATTCCTACTACACGGCACATCCTAAAACAACGCTGGCCTAGGGTATGCTGCAGAGAGCACACAGGACCCACAGGCCCTGCTGCCCAGGGGCGCACAGCATGCTAGGCAGGAGTGCCAGGATCCAAATTTCCAAACACAGTGCCAGAGCCACTCCCCCCAGCAGCCCTGGCCTCCCTACCTATTCACATTTCCGAGTGTTTGGATTTGGCTGGGTGAGTCACTCAGCACCACTGAGCAACCTGAAAAAGGAAGCAATGAATATAAAAGCCAAGCAGCTGGAGTTCACGAATGTCAGAGTGTTGTGTCTGGGTCACAGGTGCCAGCAGCCCAGGCGAGAGAGTCACATCTTTTGCTGGCTGCTGTTTGCACAGTGACCACTGCCAGCAGCTCGCCTTCTGCTCCCTGCAGCCTCATGGCCCAAAGCTTCTGAAGCCCAGGATTTGCTGCTGAAAACAACAGCAACGTGCTCTCCTTCTGAAACGTGGCCATTCACCCCCATCCGTCATAGCCAAGCAGCCAGCACATCCAGCCAACCGGTCCCGTTTATGAGTTTATGACGCAGAAAATGTTTTTCCTAATCCAGTTCTTCCTGCCCCTCCCCTCAAGGCCCATCAGCCCAAGCCAGGTCCTTTGGTCTAGATCCTTGCAGTAGCCAGCCTGGCTGGCCTCCCTGCACACAACCTCTCCCTGCTTCTGTCTACACTGCAGGTTCAAGGTCAGACAACTACCAAAGCACACGTCGAGCAGCAGGAATTTCCTCACCCAAACTAACAGTTCAGTAGCAACATGAAGAGAAGTGGGGAATCAGGCTGCAATGTCCCGACTGGATTGACAGTTATAAGGCACAAGAGGGCTTCTCCCCAGACCCTGAACTGTGTTCCACACATCTGTCATGGAATAGACCAAAGATTTCTAGTACAGAAAGCTGGTACAGCACGTTACAATGCTGCTTGAGGAGCCAGCATCCCATACCTATCACCAGTCCCAGCTGCTCCACTTCTGATCCAACTCTCTGCTAATTGCCTGGGAAGGCAGCAAAGGATGGCCCAAGTGTTTGGGTCCTCAGGGACATCACGATGGAGGTCCTGGCTCTTGATCCAGCCTGGCCTTACCCTGGCTATTGCCATCACTAGGGAGTAAGGCAATGCTAGAGCAGCCTGTTCTCCCTCTTTCAAAAACATGTGTATGTAGAAGATTTCCAGTATAAAATCTAGCACATGAATAGTGTCTGCTAAGCTGCAATGCAAATAAGCCCAAGGAAGGCTCTAGCTTGGTCAGTCCGCACAACAGACTGCCCTGAACATCAGGCATCTGCAGAAAACTCAATCTTGCTGAGTTACATTACACACATTAACAGCTCCTAGCTTTGAAATAATGGGATACTATACAGCTATAAAAATGACCACACCCTGAGGAGCTGGTGAACATGAATGAAAATACAGCAATAAGGATTTTGACTGGTTGTGCACACATCCTATTGAGATGTTCCTAACAGGCAAAACTGGGTATGAGATACGTGGGAACTCCCCGGTTTACCTTATCAATTTTTCTGTAAAGCTTAACACTGTTCTGAATGTTCATAATGCATTTAAAAAAAATAACTTGGGCCCGGCGCCATGGCCTAGCGGCTAAAGTCTTCACCTTGAACGCCCCCAGGATCCCATATGGGCGCCAGTTCTAATCCCGGCAGCTCCACTTTCCATCCAGCTCCCTGCTTGTGGCCTAGGAAAGCAGTTGAGGACAGCCCAAAGCTTTGGGATCCTGCACCTGTGTCGGAAACCCGGAAGGAAGTTCCTGGCTCCTGGCTCCAGATCGGCACAGCACCGGCCCTTGCATTTACTTGGGGAGTGAATCATCGGATGGAAGATCTTCCTCTCTGTATATCCGACTTTATAAAAAATAATAACTGAAGGCCAGTGCAATAGCTCAACTGGCCAAAGCTTTGCCTTGCTGTGACAGCATACCCTACGGGCACTGGTTCATGTCCTCGCTGCTCCACTTCTGATTCAGCTCCCTGCTTATGACCCAGAAAAGCAGTGGAGGATAGCTCAAAACCTTGGGACCCTGAACCGGCATGGGAGACCCAGAAGAGGCTCTTGGCTCCTAACTATGGTTCAGCTCAGTTCTGGCTACTGCAGTCATTTGGGAAGCGAACCAGTGGATGGATCTTTCTCAGTCTCTCCTCTGTAAATCTGCCTTTCCAATTAAAAAAAAAAAAAAAAAAGGTTCTTGAATTCATTGGGAGAAAGGAGGGATCCCTTGAATGCCCATCACTGTGATTACGTCAGGAACTCAAAGGCCAAGGATGGCGGGGACGGGGCACAGGCAGCCCACTAGGGTGCAGGTGAGACAGACCAGCTGCCACCATACCTGCCCCAGTCTCCCTGCTGGATTGTGTCTGGAAGCAAGGGAAGGAGGGACCAACTCTGAGGTTCCCAGGGGCCCTGGGACTGCAGCGCCGGGATGAGCAGAGGCTACCCTGGACCTCAAGGTCCATCGATGACTGTGGGCAAAGTCACTGAAGTCTTGCAGGCCTCCACAAGCAATCCAAGGGTGGACCAGCAGCCTCTGTCATCACGCTCAGCCCCATCAATCCGGACACATTTCCAAGGGAGTCTGGCTCCCAGGACATGTCTTCCTTTCCAGCTCCATGCACCGTCCCCAACTCTGAAGCCAGCTGTGGCTGGCAGCGAGGAGGTGAAGCATAAAATATACTTCCCTACTCTCGATGGACAAGCTCACGTTCACCTGTTATCCATTTAGCCGTGCCAGGCACGAAGGAGGTGAAGATAAACTCAATCAGCTTCCCGGTACTCACAACCTGACTGGGGTGCAGGTGCAGTTGGAGGAGAAGAGGTACAAGGATGGTGATCAGAGAAAAGGAGACCAACCAAGGCAAGAAAGGGGCTGCCAAGAGGATGGGACAGGAGGCAACAGGCTTGCGGAGTGGAGGGAGCTGGCCCCAGCAGGGGGAGGGCCGGAAGGCCCCCCCAGGGAGGAGGCCTGCTGTGCTGCAGACAAGCAGGTGATAGGGAGGTGGTGACCGGAAGCAGGGGAAGGTTCTGGAGAACAACAGGACAGGGTCAACACTACCCCAGGACTCACTGGGAAGCTACAGAGAGTGGGAAGTGAGATATCCAAAAGCCCCGGGGGGGAAGGGGAGGGGGAAATGAAGGCCACACTCTCCCTGCTTCCACCCTTGGGGAGGCTCCAGGCAGTCTTGGAGTAACCATTTCAAACAATGCAGGAATCAAATCCTTGCCCCCAAGGCAAGCAAGAAGCTGCCTCACCAGGCTACCTACAAAGCCGGCATGCCTTTACTTCTCTCAAGGCTGTTAATTTCAATCCAACTAGGAAACAGGAAAGCATGTGGAGGCAGGGAATGCAGCAAAACCCAACTGCAGATGACTGCAAATACCTGTGATAAGAGTCCCCAGCCCATGACCCAGCCACCCACTACGTAAGCACTGTGTAATTGTCCCACAGATAACGTTCAAACTTCTCACAATCTTTCCGTGGTTGGGCTAAAGAACAAAAAGTAGCTACCAGTGCAGGCGGGCACAAAAGGTCCTTTGCCAAACTACTCAAGATATTTCAATTCTCCGTTGCCTCAGTAGCTAAATAAGCATGGAGAACAAGCAGGAGAGGAATACTAATTAGTACTAATTAGACTCTGCCCTCTTCTGCCTCAGTCTCCTTTATAAAAAAGACCCCCCTTCCAGACTCCAGGATGATGGAGTTAATATGTAAATCCGTAAGGTAAACAGCAGGCAAGGAGCCAAGCCCCACTGTTTGCATTCTATTGCCCTCTGGTTGGCTAAACCTGTGCCCAACACCAGCCTGGCCCGCCAACTCCAATAGTCCAGCAACTGCACAGGAAAGACCGGGAAATGGGGGGTGGGGGGGAGGTGGTGATGAGAAGAGAGCTGTAGGCCCCAGTAAACCAAACAAGATCGGAGCTTTCTCATTTGCAGGGCATTCACTCACAAGACATTTGGCGGCTGGTTTGTTTTCAATAAACTTTGATGGCAAGCATGAGCAAGACCCAGCTCCTCCCCCTGTCTTGGAGAGAAGGACAGCACACAAAGGCCTTCCCGATTGAGAGCTTTCCTCCCTGCTTTGTGTCCCGCAGGGATGTTCCCGGCCACAGGATAACAAAGAGCAGGAGTTAAGCCTGGGGCAGGAGGTGTGGAGCGGGGGTTCAGGTGAGGGAGTGAGGAAGCAGCCAGCCTGCCAAACCCTGCTCTGAACTGAGCCCCTGAAGTGGAATTTCTGTTTGCTGCAAGACTTGCCCCCTGGTCTAGGGACAGGCAAGCAGAAATCCACAGGTAACTTCTCTTCTTTCCTCTGCTTTTTAACTCAAATCCTAGTCCTGGTAGCAAGACAGGAAGTACCTGCCCAGCTTAGACCAAAAAAGGAGAGGAAAATGATAGGAAAGAATGAAACAAATAGCTAAATTGCCCCAGCAAACCTGGGGAACTGGAGCAATCACAAGCCCCCAGGCACTAAAGCAGGAGGTAGCTGGGCCGGCTGGCTCTGCAGGTACCTGGGGGACTGGCTGAACCCTAACTGCTCAAGGGAATCACAGGGGGACTGGTTGAACCCTAACCGCTCAAGGGAATCACAGGGGGACTGGCTGAACCCTAATCCTCAAGGGAATCACAGGAAAGAGAAACCCTAAAGGTGCCTGACATGCTGGAAACCTGCTCAGCGGCTCACCACTCAGCCAGGCCCTGTGGGCAGAGAGCACTGGACCCACCCATGGGTCCCCAGCCACCACTCCCAACCCAAAGCAGAGGGAAGAGCTTTGCAGGGGGAAAGCGGGGCAAATGGGAAATCACACGCCTTTCACGTTCCCGGCAGCCAGGTTCTTATGACAATCACAGAATGCCACGCTGGAAGGCAACTTAGAAGCCATCTCCTTCCAGAAGTTCCCAAATTTAGATTTCACTGAATGGAATAGTTAAAAGAGAGAGAGCAACAAAGGAAGGAGGAGGAAATTAATAGAAGAATGTTCATTTTTAAAATATAAGGAAACAATAAAGAAGCAACCACCTATTATCACTTCAAAGTAGGAAAATTCCCACCCACCCCCAAAATAGGGAGCCTCAGTGAGCCTCAGCCTGCAGGACTAGCAGCCCCCATGGCGCTGGTTCAAGTCCCACCCACTCTGCTTCCCAATCCAACTGCCTGTTGATGTGCCTGGGAAAGCAGCAGCAGACAGTCCAAGTCCTTGGGTCCCTGCACCCACGTGGGACACCCAGAAGAAGCTCCTGCCTCCTGCTGCTGACCAAGTGGTCAACTGGGGACTGAACCAGCGAGTGGAAGACCCCCTCCTCCCTCCCTCCCTCCTTTCCTGTCTTTTCCCCTCTCTGTGTTGTAACTATGTCTTTAAATAAATAAATAAATCGTTAAGACTTTTTTTTTCAAGATAGGGCATAATTTTAAACCAAAGGCCAATCTCGTGAAGCAGCGGCTTCCAGAAATGCCAAGACAAATGAGTTTTTAAAAATAACGCGCACGGGCCCACGAACTTTCTGAAGCCGCTTCCCACAGCTCCTGGCGTGGGACACAGGCTCCCTTCCTCAGGCACCCACGAAGCCGCAGGCGCTGGGCGCGAACCGGCAGCTGACTGCAATCCTACTCCACACTCAAGCGTGCGTACGTTCTCTTAAAACACAAGCAGCTACAGTAGGAAGCCTGAATTAGAGCATGAACGCGGGTTTTGTCAACTCAGTCCCCTCCTCCTCCACTTTCACACACTGAAACCTCCCGGGTCTCCATGTAAATGAGACATCGTGGGGGGACCCGCCTGGCCCGGCCGCCGGGCAACCAGCTTGGCTCACAGACGCCGAGCCATAGGGCGCACCACACAAGGCTGCCAGCGCTTCCAAGGCGGAAAGGAAGGAGAAAGTTTGGAGCTTCCTGCCTCC
Organism: Ochotona curzoniae; assembly: GCF_017591425.1. Lineage (NCBI taxonomy): Eukaryota > Metazoa > Chordata > Mammalia > Lagomorpha > Ochotonidae > Ochotona > Ochotona curzoniae. Next base: position 133,404 of record NW_024466924.1, read on the forward strand.
TTTCTCTCCTTTTCGGAGGGGCGGGGTGAGGGTAGTTAATCCGTCGGAGCGTCCCAGCTGGGGCCTCCCCGCTGCGGGTCCAGCCCTCTCTCAACTTAAAGAATTTAACGCAGGTACCCCGAATTCCCTCCAAGGCGGGGCCTGTTGGGCAAAGGAGTGCCGGGCCAGGTCGCCTCCCCAAACCCCGAGGTATTGGTAAATCGTGGCACGAAACCGGGCAGAAGAAATCAGATGAGGCCCTGGCTCGGGGCATGGGTCTCCCCTCCGGTGTGTGCAAGGCATTGCAGGAAGGGAGGAACGCATCTTTCAAGGCAGACGGGTGACCCACCAGGCGCCTTGAAGAAGCCCCAGATCTCGCCACTGGGCCCCCGGACACCCCACATTCTAGGACACTCGCCCTCCGGCGTCACCGCTGCCCCAAGCTTTAAAACTCCTCTCTGCCCTTCGCCTCCGGGGCCCCAGGCGGCATCGCTCCGCGCCTCCCGAAGCTCGCCCGCCTCCGGACCGACCACAAGGGTTGCTTTGTGCGCCCGGCTGGAGCGCCCCGGTCCCAATGCTGGGCTGGCCCTGGACGCGGGCGTTCGCCGGGTTGGGTCAGCAGTCGGGCCGGGGCTGTTTACACAGGAAGGGAAGGCTCCTCCTCCGCCCTGGACCTGACCCGAGGCCGACGACAACCTGGCGGTGCTGCAAGAACCCGATGGCGCACGCATTTCGAAAGCTCCTAGCCGGCTGCGCTACCTGGGAGTGCTCCGAAGGTTCCCTCCACCCGCAGGCAACGCCTCCCGGCCCGGCCCCTCAGCGAGCAACAAAAGTTTCGGTCGGCGCGGCTGGCGGCGCGGCTTACCTGGAAGCCCGGGTATGAGCGCGCAAAGGACGAGCAGGCAGGCGTACAGGGGCGCGGGCGCCGGCGCTCGCGGCATGGTGGGCGCCCGGCTCAGGGACGGCTCGGGCGGCGGGCTCCACGGGGGCGAACGACCCGGGGCCGAAGCGCAGGGGCCTAGGACCCGGGGCCGCAGCTACATGCCCCGCACGCTCAGGCTAAGGGCTCACGGCGTTCGTGGCGGGGCTGAGGGGTGGGTGGTGGCGGCTGCGTGCCGGGCCGCCACCATCCCTCCCGCAGCGTTCGCAGCCAAGGTCCGGGGCCGCCGCGGTCCTGGCGGGCCGGACGCCAGGGGTGTCGGCGCTCGGGACGGCCCCGGCGCACTCCCGTGAGCCAGAGGAGGAGCTGGCCGGGCGGTGGCGGCCGCCCCGGGCTCCAGGGACGCGCCGCCCGCTGAGGCTGCCCGCGCGCCAACACACTCCAGCCCTCTCCTGCGCCCTTTCCTCCCTCCGGCCCGCCGGGGCTCCACTTTCCTCCTCTCAATCTCCCCCGCTCGGGCAGCCGCACGCTCGGTTTACAGCCAGGCGGGACGAGGCGGGACGGGGCGGGGCGAGCTCCGGGACGGGCCGGCTCCGCCCCGTGCGGGTCTCGGGCTGCCGGGCCCGAGCGCGCCCAGGTGGAAACCCTTTCCGGCGCGCGGGGGTCCGGGAACGTCTCCAGGCCGCCGGGAAGCTCAGTTTTGGGGGAATAGGATGGGGGCCGTTCGCTGTATACAAGGGGGCGGGGCGCACTACTTGAAGAGAGCCGAGGTGACCCTGGCCAGGCGGCGGGAGAGCAAGTTAGGCAGGGCCGAGACTGTCATGCTGCCGCGCCACCTTCACCTGCCTGGGCCGCATCTTCAGCCTGACCTCGACCCAGGTGGAACCCAGCAGCCCACGCGGGCTGCGTCAGGTGTAGCCTCGGTTAGAAAAGAGAGGCCTGCGGGCGTAGAGGCCCTGGAGAAGCCCAGTTCGCTTACACAAACATGTCGCCCCTGTGAGGGTTCCAGCCGGACCCAAGTGCTGTCAGCACCCTCGGTTGGATAACCAATGGTTTCCGACATGCAGCAGAACCATGCAGATAGCATTCACATCCGAGCTGGATCAGAACCAGTCAGTAAAGGAAGAACTGGGAGTGTCTCCTTGGCCAGCTCCAGAAGAGATCCTGGGGGGGTTAATGGGACTAGGACGAATGGGTTGGGACTGCAGCGGCTTGCAGCTATGGGACAAGGCCATATTCACACAGGACAAGGTCCTAGGGTCTCTAGCACGCAGGCACACACAGTTCCCTGCTATCCCAGGCCCTGTGCCAAACACTGAGCCCCGTGTTAACAGGCTGCAGCCTTGTTATCCGGGTGAGGAAATGGAGGATGGGTGTTGGAGCTGGAACCCCCTCATCCAGAAATTCCAAGTGGCTTGGCTTACACCAACAATAGAAAGGAGCAAAGTGGGCTCATCTTGACAGGTCAGAAACTGGAGGACGGAGGCTTACGGAGCCACCTGGAGAGCTGTCCTAACTGTCCAGGTTCCAGGCTCTGGATCTGTGGGTCTGAAATTTCTTGCCCTGCTGCACCTGAGCTGGAGGAGGAAGCCGACTTACTGTAGAGGACTTCTTAGAGTGAGGCTGAAGCAGTCCCCAGCCAGCACTGCCTCTTACCAAGTGCATGCAAATAGCTGACTAGTCTTACTAGCCACATATTTGTCCACTTCTTGGCACAGCTGGTCCCAAGTTTGCCTTGTAACTCCCTGTCCCCCCTGGGAAGCCCCTGGGAGCTGTCCTGAGCCAAGTGATATAGGATGAATTTGATACATGAGTCTCCAAAACCAGGTGAATAGTGCATGAAAAATTGCAAGTGCTGGGGTCTGTGTGATGGATGTGGAAGACAGGAAGGTGTGAAGAGTATCGTTCCTTTGCAGGCAAGGCCGCAAGGAACTTCCCGCTGTGTGGCAAGGCCCGGCAGATGTCTCTACAACACCTGAATGCAGCTCTGCCTCCCTTTGCATGGACACCGGACAACCCCAGTGAGATTTCTGTAATCTATTTAGGCATTGTCTGCCTCTGCGGAGTTACTGTTAAATATCAATGGGAGCTTAGAAGCTGATGTTGCTGTTGCCGGTTTTTTAGCCAAAAAGCTGTTATTGCTGTTACGGCTGCATCCTGTGGCAATATGCTAATCAAGGGTGCTAACTCCCCCTTTTGATCCTATGCTAATCAAGGGTGTTCTGTCTTCAGGTGTAGTGGGAATCTATTCTTTCCCTCTTTCTTTGATCTTTTAGGTCCCTCCTGTGAAGTTCTTCCTTCCTTGACTGTCTCAAGACCAAGCTGTAGAGTAATTGTGGTAGGAATGTGTTACTGATTGATATGCACCATCTATTGAGAACTTTTTCCTAGCCAGGTGCCAGGCGCCAGGTGGTTAACATCCTAGCCTTAGGTGAAACAAATGGCAGAGTTATCTTTAGAAACACCCACTTGACCATGACGTAAAAAGTCTGAGCCAGAGTTTGACTGATTTTGTATAAATAAAGTGGACAGCTTTTGTGCATCGTCCATTATGATGATGAAGTCCTAGTGGTCCGTCTCTTTCTTTCTTTGCACCTCATCCACGCACCCTTTGCGAGTTCCAAACTCAGCTGGAGCTGGACTCCGGCATGCAAGAAGTTTGCATGAAGCATAGTTTCAAGCCTATACCTGTGTTAAGATTTTCTGTGCATTTTCTTCTCTGTCATAACTCAGGGTCTTCCCTAAATTGAAACATTCCCCTCTACAGAGCACCTTTACCGGGAACACACCTGGGATGTGCTGGGATCCAACATGTCCCAGTCTTTCTGGCTCCCAGCCTGTCCAGACCTGCCAGGAATGGAATCCAGTGTGAGCCATACCCCATTTATCTTAAACGCTGGCTTGGAGAGGCTGCTGTAATTACTCTGAAACCTTTGCTTTTAAGTTCCTGCCTTTCTTCCTAAGTGAGACCCCATAATTGTTTTTGTTAAGCTGCAGGCTGGAGGTGCCTCTCATGGCCTTGACTTCCACCTGCTCAGGCAGGGCTACCCTGAGCCAAGGGGGCTGAAAGTCCTTCCTGGTGGCCCCTGCAGGAACATTCCATCCCTGAAGGAGGCTGCTGGCTACATCAGTTTGACTTCCAGGTCCTGTGCCTGGATCAGGTAGAGACATTTTGTTTTTACTGTTAATTTTAAAGTCACACCAACTGGGCTGGCATAGCCCTGCATCCTTGGTGGGTGCCAGTTCACATCCTGGCTGCTCCATTTCTGATCCAGTCCTAGCTACTGCTTTCAGCCTGGTCCAGTGCTGCCCACTACAGCCATCTGGGGAGTGAAAAAATGCAGGAGAGATATCTAACTCTGCATCTCTTCCTCTCTCTCTCTAACTCTCCCAAAATAAATAATAATAAATCTGGGCCTGACACAGTAGCCTAGTAGTTAAAGTCCTCTTGTTGCATGCACTGGGATCCCATATGGGCATGGGTTCACGTCTCCACTGTTCCACTTCCCATCCAGCTCCCTGCCTGTGGCCTGGGAAAGCAGTAGAGGATGGCCCAAAGCCTTGGAACTCTGCACCCATGTGGGAGACCTGGAAAAGGCTTTGGGCTCCTGGCTTCAGATCGGCTCAGCTCTGGCCATTTGTAGCCACTTGGGGAGTGAATCAGTGTTTTGAAGCTCTTTCTCATCCTCTTTGTATATCTGACTTTCCAATAAAAATAAATACATCTTTAAGATAAAATACACCTTAAAAAAATCAAATAAGGGGCTGGTGTTATGACATAGTGGATAAAGCTGCAAACACCAACATCTGTTTTGTGTCCTGCTTTGTTCGGCTTCAGATCCAGCTCCCTATTAACATGTCTAAGCCAGCAACAGGAAATGGTCCAAGAGCTTGGTCCTTTACATGCATGTGGGAAACTCGGATGAAGCTCTTAGATCCTAGCTTTGCCTGGTTAATCTCTGGCTGTTATGGCCACTTAAGGAATATATACATATATATACATGATTTATTTATTTTTATTGGAAAGCCAGATATACAAAGAGGAGGAGAGACAGAGAAAAATCTTCCATCTGCTGGTTCACTCTCCACATGACCACAGTAGCTAGAGATGAGCTGATCTGAAGCCAGGAACCAGGAGTTTGTTTCAGGTCTCCCACGTGGGTGCAGGGTCCCAAGACTTTGAGCCGTCCTCAACTACTTTCCCAGGCCACAAGCAGGGAGCTGGATGGGAAGTGGAGCAGCCAGGACATGAACTGGTGCCCATATGGGATCCTGGTGCATGTAAGGCAAGGACTTAAGTCCCTAGGCTACTGCGCTGGGCCCAAGAATGGGGAATTCTTAATAATTGGGAACAAAGTATCAGTGTGGGATAATGGAAAGCTCTAGAAACAGATGGTAGTGATAGTTGCAGAAATTGTTCATGTATTTAATGACACTGAATGATTTGCTTAAAATGACAAAACCAGTTTATCATTAAACAACACTTAAAATCAAATTAGTTAAAAATTTCCTATTTCACAATCCCAAAATGCGTGCTAGCAATCCTCTGGTGAGTTGTCATATTACACGATTCAATGTGTAATCCAGGTGAAAGAAAACATTTTACCGATGCTGATTGTAATTTAATCTGCAGGAGGAGAATTCAAGGGAGGAGGGAGAACAATGGATCCTAATGTACTCACTGTAACCCAGGCTCAGGCTGATTCTGCGTTTCAAAGACGTGCCTGAGACTGGCCACAGTGCAAGAAGTGAATGAGCCCACGAACACAGTAAGGCAAAATTCCTTTGTAGAGATAGGCTTATGAGGCATGCACTCAACTTTCCTTAATGTTAAAATGACGCTTTTGTCTGAAAAAATGCCCAATTATATTCCTTTTTATAGGAAACTCTTATGGCCTAGGTTTTTCTCCCCCTATGTATTATGGTCTTAAGAAAAAAAGTTATCCCACGCTACGAGCCCTCGGAGTTCACAGTCCCTGCTGAACTGAGCAAATAGTTTATGTGATCTCCAAATAATGGAAGCACAAGTGCAGACAGCCCCAAATCAGAGGCCTAAGAAGGCAGCGGGGATGGGAGCTCAAATGAGCAAACTGTGTTTTGTTATGAGCAGTAAAAATTATTTTCTGAGGGGCCTCCACCTGTGGTGCTGCATCCCATGTGGGGGCCGGTTCGTGTCCTGACTGCTTCGCTTCTGATCTGGCTCTCCTGCTAACAGCCTAAGAAAGCAGCAGAGGATGGTGCAAGCCGTGAGCTGCAGTTTCGCACACGGGAGACCTGGAAGAAGCTCCTGCTGGCTTTGGCTTGGCCCTCCCTCAGCTCTTGTGGCCATCTGGAAAGTGAACCAGTACATAGAAAACCTCTCTCTCTGTCTCCCTGTCTCTGTAACTCTACCTTTCGAACAAAAGAATACTTAAGCCAAAATAGGAGAAGAAGTGAGGGAGGGAAAGACAGAGAGAGATGGAGGAAGAAAGCCACATGATAGGCCATGCTTTTGGAGGCTAGGTCAGTTCTGTCCCTTGGCCACCTCAGTGCTGCTGTTTTAATCCTCCTTCTACCTATGTTTCACTCCATCCCTTACCTGCCGTGCCTTCTTGTGTCTTTCCTTTGCTTTGTCTTGGGTATAGCAGTAGTCGCTTGGGCAGTACCAGCAAACAAACAGCTCACCAGCTTTTCAAAAGGCAGGGCAAGCAAACCCTACACTTCTGGGGGAGGCGGGAGGCAAGTGGGGGAATGGAGGCTACCCAGCTGCTGGAGGACCTGATCTGCAAGAAACCATGGGCAGCCATCTGCTGCCAGCCTGGGGCCCCACCTGAGGTCTATCTATAAGGGCTGCTGCCCTGTTTTAGGACATGGCCCCTGGCATTTGATTGCCAGCAGAGGAAAACCTAGGGATTTATCTAGTTCCAGTCCTCAATACCATCAGCTAGCTGAGCAGCCATGCAGCTGCCTGCTGCTCTCTGACCTCTGTCTGCTGGTCCTGCCAGAGCTGGCTCTGTAATTAACACTTGTAGAATCTGATGTGTCCAGCACTTGGCAGCAGGCTCTGGTTTATGTAACCTGCTGCACCAACTAAAAAATCTGTCTTTTTAAAAAACCACTGGCCCTAAATAAGAGGATGCAAGCTGTTTGAGCATGTTCTCTACTTGGGTAAGTGGGAGAGCCCCTCGGAAAATGATCACCTTTGCTCTGCAGAGGAGGTCCCCAGGACCGCCATCAGCCTCCCAGCTAATCCCCTCCGACTACTGAGCAGCAATCACAGCACATTCCTCGTGCCAGGTAACCCGAGATCCGCTGATAACTTCCTCTTCTTCCAGCTTCAATGGACATTGGACTCTGTCCTCACCAACATTTCAGGGACTGTGAAATAAAGGCCTGCAGTGTTCTCCGGAGCGTTTTCTTCAACTATCCCGCCAGACTCGTGTGTCTTTCAGAGATTACATCTGGCTTTGGCCAACTGAAGCAGACGTTGGGAGGAGCCATGACGGGGCCAGCATGGCAACCTCGCAAGCACAGCCTGTGGGAGCTCTGGGCATAGGCGGGCACAGCAGTCAGTGCAGATGTGAGCAACCGAGTCCAGAAGCCAATATCTCCTGTGATGACTCCATGGGTATTGTCTCCATATTCATCCCAAAAGATAAGCACAAGGTTACCACACTCCAGGATCCCAAAGATGGTGCTATGTCAGGTATTCATGGTTCACACAACCCCACACTGTAACACAGGATTTACTGTCCCTGTTCATGGGGACTCCACGAAGTGCTGGTGAGCAAGTGCCAAGCCCTCCAAGCCACCCTGTGGGTTCTGCCACTCCACAGCTGTCTTCTTTTGAATAGAATATCTTATTTTGGGTGACTGTGACTTAGTTTTCAGGTACTTTGAGTATATTTTTAAGAAATATCATTTTAATCTATTTCTGAAGTATAATACCATTGGTCCTATTTGGGATTATTTCAGAAAATATTTATTTGCAGGCTCAGTGAGCAAACACAGCCTAAAATAACCCCGTGTATAGTAGGCTTTCGATAGAGAACAACTGAACGCATGTTCATTAAGTTTACCTTGTATTCAGCGATTTGAAAAGTGAGCAGAATGATTTCTTGGGGGGCCACCCTTAGACCACTTGTCCTCCAGGCCATGGAACACAGGCAGGCCCTCCAGGGTCACAGCAGGCCTCTTGTGACATAGAATCTCCCTAGCTGTCCTCACAGCATTCATTCCCAAAGTACACTAGACTTCTCATGAGGCACAAACACAATTCCATGTTACCTCGGAGGTAAAAGATAGAGTGAGCCATCTGGATAGAGTGAACTTTCTGGTTTCTAAGCAAGACTATTCAAGTCACCATTTTCTAAATGCAGCTCCATGACAGGGCCAAGCCAGCCCCGAGGCTGGACTCTCACAAGCCAGGACTTGGGTGCCTGTACCCTCTTCTTGCCAAGATCATGTGGGGCACAACCTGAGGGGCACTGCACTGGAAGACAGGGTTTGAGTAAATGCTTTACTAACTATAGCGGCTCAGCGTTCTCGTTAGACAAGGCAGGCAGGCACATAGGTCATGGAGAGATCAGCAGAGCACGAATCAGCTGACCGTGTGACTCACGAGGCCCTCTCTGCCAGGCACACTCACCTTTATACCCTGGGTTTCTTCTCCATAGAAGGCCCCTTTCCTGCTCTCCTGGGACTGGGAAATGCTTCCTCATGAGCTGCCTCCAAGCTCAAACACTGCCTCCTTTGGGAAGCCTTCCAGAACAACCATTGGCACAAGGCTTTCCTCCACATCCTGAAAGGTCATGGCCCTGCCTCCATGAGCAGACTTAAGGCTGGAGTTACTTGCTTCTGGCATGACTATCTCCTTGTTTTAATTATCAACTGATTGAGACTGGGCACTTGAAAAGTTATCTGTGGAGTGACTCATTAACTCCACAAAAATACTCACTGAGTGTGTCACGTGCCAAATACTGTTCCAGGGTTAGGGATAGAATAGGGTTGGTTACGCTGAGTCTCAAAAGACAGAGAAAGGACAGATGAGGCGGCTGTTACCAAATCCTCCCGCCTCATCTTCTGAACAAGTAGCTTCATTGATGTTTTTCAGTCCTCCTTGATGTGTTGGGTATGATTTATGTGGTAGAGCGTAGGCCAGGGTGATGTAGGAGAAATGAGGGGCCTTAATACCAGAACTGACCCATAGAAGCTTGATTGATGCAGATGAGTAGAAACCTTGAGAACAAAATAAGAAAGGTCCTGGAATAGACACTGTGTGCGTGTGTGTGCACATGTGTGTACACATGTGTGTGCACGAGCATGTGTGTGCATGTGTGTTGTGGGGGGATTCACCATGAACAGCAATAGACATTGCTTGACTACAATGTTGATATGGGTTCGCCGTCCAAATGACTATTTGTGTTGACAGTTTTTTTTAACTTGAGACTTCAAACAACAACAGAAAATTAAAAAGATTAAACATGACAGCTGCTCTATTACAGAATGAAACTGTGCTGCTGGGGTCCCTGCAGTAGGTGTGGATGACATGAAGGTGTGAAGAGAACCGCTCTCCTGCTGGCAAGGCCATGAGGAACTTCCTGCTGCAAGACAAGGCCACCTCAAGGCAATTTCATCCCCCTTGGTATGGATACTGCTGAGAATTGTGTAATCTATTGAGGCATTGTCATTTGCCCCTGCGAGAGTTTTTTTTTTTTTTTTGAGAGTTGGTTTTTACAACCAATGTGAGCTTGGGAGTTGATGTTGCTGATAAATGGGCCTTTAACAATTCATACTGTCTCAGCTGCCACCACTGACCATATAGCTAGAAGAGCTCAAGAATGTTTGTATTAATATTATAAAACATGCTTTTAGATTAACCTAGGGTGTTTAAGCCCATGGTGTTTAAAGCTTTTTGTCTATGATCTTTAGGTTTTTCCTTCTGTGATGCGTTTTCTCCTTTAATAAGATAAAGTTGTAAAATGAGGAAGGTAGTAGGAATGTGTTACTGATTGATATGCACCATCTATTGAGAACTTCCTGACTGCAGGATCAGGATGGATAACATCCTGCTTTAAGGTGAAACAAATGGCAGAATTATCCTTGGAAACACCCACTTGACCATAACGTGAACTGCTTCTGTATAAATAAAGGGGACAGCTTTCTTGCATTGTCCATTATGATCATGAAATTATAGTGGTCCATCTTTTCTCTTTTTGCCTACTCCATACACCCTTGTCGAGCAAGCTCCGAACTCATCTGGAGCTGGCCTCGGGCAGTGTACCATTCAAAGGCAGAAGTTCATTCTCACTAAGAAGATGGTGAAGACGCTGTTGGCTAAGGGATACCTCCCCTTGGGGCCAATTCCACAGACTTGAGAAGCTTCTCTGTGCATAGCAGAGAGGGAGACAGAGGACTGACTCTTTGGAGCTCAGCTGCAGCCAGGGCTCTGGTGGATACAGGTAGCACTTTCAGCTTTCATTCAAGCGATAATCATGTTTGGCTTGGCGCTTTTAGGAAGTTACTGTTCTCTGTAAAAGGAAAGATACTTCCAAGAATCTTCCAGTCACCACCGTAGGTATAGGCGGCAGAGCTGAGCAGGGTCAGGAGAGAGGAGACCCCCGGCCTGGAGTGGGAAGAGTTAAGCAGCCAGCATACTGCATGTGAATTCAGGAGGAGTCATGAATGAAGAATGAACGCCTTGCTTTGGTCATGAAGATCTGTGAGCTCCAGGAAGATAAGTTAGCTTCTTCTACTGCCCTATTTACATCTGCCCTCAAGCCCTGGTAGTAATGGGAGACTCTTGGTTTTAGATGTGTGTCTCAGTCCCTGCTGGCCCTGGATGCATCCTGCCCATATTTGTCTTTAGGCATGAAATGACAGAGAGATAGAGTCAGATGGCCTGGGCTGGGATTCTGGCTGTGCGACTGGCCCAACTGTGTGGCTTTGAACAACCGGCTTGCCTCCACTCCCCTCACTAGAGAACAGGGCAAATGATGGTACCTACTTCATGATTATTGTGAGTTTAAAGGGAGAGCATAATGACGCACTAAGTGCGTCATTCCAAGTGTTCCATAATATCCCGACTAGACTTCTTGCTGTTTGTCAGACCCACGCCCTTCTCGGGTCATGCTTGGCCCCCATGTCATGATTGTGGACTCAGAAAATATGTTTTCAGGGCTGCAACAATTAAGTGGCCTTTGATGGTTTGCCCCAAGCATTTGTCCTTGGATGAAAGAGCAGCATTTCACAGCCCAGAGGTGGAAAAGACCCCCCACACCCACTGCAGGCTCTCTCTAAACTCACGTTGGCACTGCGGGTTGTCAGTTAATGAAAGTCAAGGCTGCCAGAGCATGTTTGGGGAAAAGTCTTTGCTTCCCTCATAAAAAGTGATGAAAGACAGCAACCTTGCATGCTTGGCATTTTGTTTTCATCTTAACTGAGAAGTTTTTTTCAGATGGCTTTAGCTCCTTTTTCATTCTGTAAAGTCAGCTGCTAAGTAACATGCTAATTATATCTGAATCATTGGGCCAACTATGTAGGTACCATTAACATGACATTAACATTCCTTCTGCGGTCTCCAGGGAAAATGATGCAACAATTTCCAACAGAGTGAACTGGCATTCATGGTTTTCTGGCACAGAGCAAGAAATGAAGTGACCAGGAGAAAGTCAAGGAGGAAATTATTTAGAATTGGTGCATTAGAATTAAGGAGTTTCTGGATCCCTCCAACTGAACTGCTGATCTCAGAACCCCAACCATGAAGAGAAGTGCAGGTTCCATGGTCTGACCATGGAGTGCAAGTGTCAAAGCTGAGCCTCTTCAGAGGCTCAGACAGAACAGTGGACAGCATATCCAGATGCACATGGAGGATATGGCAGTCCATCAGAACCTGCAGAGGACACTTGGTACCACAACAGAGGACAGAACAAATCAATCAACTACCCCAGCCATGTGTTGGCAGTGAAAATCTGGGCAAATGGAGACTCCGGTGAACTATGTTAGCCAATGGATTCTGGAGAGATTTCATTGTGCTCAGAATGGCGAGACTGGCAGCAATTCAGAACTGTTGAATTATCAAAACCACTTGAGCAGGACCCTCGGAGCATGCCCTACATCAGGGACCTGGGATGGGTGGGAGGCTGGGTGGGGCTTCTCCCTTTATTTCTCCCCCTACCCCAGATGCTGAAAATAATAATAATAATGTGAAAACAATGGTCTTATCCACTTTCCTGTAGCCCTTGACCCTTTGTGCCTTAATCAATTATGTAAAGATTATCAAAATAAAATAATTACAAAAAAAAGGAGTTCTAACAAGGTTCCTGCAAGTGGTAGGGGACAGTGCCACCTACTGGTTACCTGGATCACCCGGCAGCTAGGACAGGCTCAGAGTTGAGGCAAATCTATCCCAAAGATTTCAGTCTTAAGCAGTCCTGGTACTGATGTCATATGTATACCTGACCACTTCTCCATAAAGAGGCTTTAAAGCCACTGGAGCATCCTGTGCCCGGTGAACTGTTTGTTTCTAAATTCAAGAAAAGTGTAGAAAAAGATGAACCTCAAATTTGACCACTGACCTAACACCCTAGAATCACTGGGAGCTGAAACCCCACACTCAGGCCTGGCTGAGTCCCATGCAGTTATGGGAGATGGGAGGCAGGCCCACTTGCACAACCCTCAATGTACAAATGAGATTAGCAGCTGTCAGCACAGCAAGCAGCCCATCCCCAGCTGGCTTCACCCAAAGCAGAGCTCAGAGAAACCACAGTCTAATGTGGAGATTCAAGACAATGATGCTATGAACGTCTATCTTGTGCCAGCCTGTGTGCCTGCAAGGTGTACCCCACCAGGCCTGAAGGAGCCTTCTGAAGAGAGGCCGTCGTCTCCTTTTAAATACCCAGCTTGATTGAACCAGTGCTGACAGGCAGTGTCCTGCTAGACAAGATTCCAGTTTCAAGACCATAGACCACAATCAAGGATGTGAACAGATTGTTCCCAGCTAGGCTGAAACAGGTCTGTTTTGTGCTCCTGTGTCACAGTAAGTTAATACTTGTTCCACCCCAGGCCCTGTATGAAGGGAGAAGCAGCACAGACTCACTGCAAGCAGCCTCCTCTCCAGGAAACCCATGACAAGACCCAGCTGGGACGCGACAGGGATGGCCCTTCCATTCAAGCATGCTGGGGAGAAAGGAGTGGGATTAGGGCAAGCTGGCCAGGGAGGTGACTGATGGCCTAGGCTGACTTAGACAGATGGAGACACTTGTGACCTGCTGTGGTCTAAGTAAGCATTTGGGTCCTCCCCACCCCAAATTCACTATAATACTCTTGTGATGGTGTAGGAGGGAACAGGCCATGTGAGTGCGCTGTGGGGTGGGGCAGGAGGCAAAGCTGGGTCAGGAGGCAGCAACCATACAAGCAGGCAGGGAGCAGGGGTTATGTCACAAGGAATCTGGCTTTGGAAAATGAGCACCATATTCTCTGTGGAGAAATCCTCTAAGTGTTCAACAAGGGAATCTCCCCGTTAGATTTGCATCTGCTGAGCTCACTCTGACAGCTCTTGTCTAAGGTTACCGCACAGAGAGAAAATCTTTAGCACAGAAAGCAGTGTTATGACACAGTTGAGTGGCCTGACACCTGCAACACTGGCAACCCATGGGCATGCCGATTCAAGTCCCCCCGGCAGCTCCACTTTCAATCTTCCTTCCTGTTGATGCACCTGGAAAAGCAGGTGCTGGCATCAGTACGAGTCCAAAGCCCAGTGCTGAGGTCCTGCTGTCCAAGGCAGGAGTCAAGTGCATGCCAGCTCTTAGAGCTGGAGAGCCATTTGCCATCCCAAGTCCTTCTCTCCAGACCCCCCAGCCTCTGCCAGTCTGACAGTGCCCGCCTCTACTGCAGGCGGGTCTCCCCTCTGGTCCCAGTCCTCTCCGGCTCACACACTAACCTTGTTGGAACTCATCTACTCAAGTCGACAGCCCAATTTAACCATCACATGGGGAGGCTGGGATGTATAAATGGGCAAGGTAAGCCAAAATGTCTCCCTTGGTGGGTGATCCGACAGTCCCTAGTGAAGACAACAGATGTCAGTCACTTGGGTCTGTCGTGTCATTTGCTATCTAAAATAACTCCTCCACTGTACACATCACCAACCTGCTCCACCACCACACATACAAGAAAGGAGACCATGTCTCTCAAAGACAATTTTATTGCATTGCCTTTCACAATTAAGAGCGAAGAACAAATAACAACAATGGATACCAATATCCTGCCAAGGGAGACTGGACACTAGAAATAAACAAAGGGGTGCTAACTGTATTCTGTAAAACCCGTGTTGCCTGTGGCTGTCCCCATTCTTGGGGGTGTTGGAGGAGGGAATGGGGCGCAGGGGCTTAACTGAGCCTCTCTCTTGAGAGGAGGTAGGCCCCAGTGAGGTCCTTCTGGAGGCCGTGTGCTGAGCCTGGACATCTGGACATTTTTCTTCTCCCACTCCCAACACAAGCTCCCTCTCCCAGCCTCAGCCAAACGAGATAGCAGCAATTGTAAAGGTAGCTAAGGCTCTTACTCCTGAAGTTCTCATTTGCACGGGTCTTGGGAGGCTATGAATCAGAAGAAAGATCAGTGCAGGGGGAAGTGCATGGGAGGGGTGGGAGCTGGCTGCCTCTGCATGGCTTTGTCCTGCCCCTTCCGTGGACCAGCACTGAGACCTTTAGAGGAACTCCACAGAGCTTCTCTAATGCAAGCTTCCTGACTATTCCACCTCGGGAAGTTCCTGGATATCCAGTGCGTCCTCTTTGCAAAAGCTGGATTTCCTCCAGGTGAGGCCAGGTTGCAAGCTCCTGGCAGTGCCAAGGAAGCCAAAAACCCTAGCTTGGAGGAAGCAGTAGCCCTACTTGAATTCATCCAGAGAGTGAGCCCCAGGAGAGGATGGCAGGAGGACAAGTCTCCTGGGAGAAGGGGGTGCCTCTGCCCGCCCCTGCCCGGGGGGGCTCCTGACTTGGGGCAGGCACCAACTCCTCCCAGGAGGGGCCAGCATTGAGAAAATGGTGACTGCAGCCCGACAGGCAGAAAGACCCAACTTTGTCTGGAGAGTCTGTTCTGATTGGAGGAAATCATCCATCTGACCAAGTGCTAAGAGTATCCCTGTGCGTTTAATTTCAGATACTTAGTCTTAGAGGGGAGGGAGGTGAGCTGTATTCATGGCATTCACAACTTGTATTCAGAGAGGAAGGCCAGCAGGTACTGGGTGGAAGAGAAACCCTGGAGGCCGCGTCGGTACCTGTCAGTCAGTCTCTCCAAACACTCAAACAGCAGCTCACGTATTAGGTCAGGTGTGTGCGTCAACTTCAAAATTCTACCATTCTGGATACAGAGAGAAAGACTCTTAGAAAAGGAACGTTCCAACAGAAACCTTTACACAAACTTAAACAATCCATTATCAACATTACCGAACATTAAGCCTTCTTCAATTTTTTCACCTATTTTTCCTTATTTTTTTTTTCGTCTCACCTGGCCTCTTTTCTGCTTCTGACTTGGCCACTGTCTCCTCTGGCTCCTGTCCCTCAGTCACCTCTTACAGGCTTCCTCTTGTCACCATTCACACCACTGAGTCGGTATCGACCCAACAGAAATTTAGTGAGCACAAATTTTTTGTCCTGGCAGTCCTTCCAAGGCCGGTAAAACATCCCCAGCCCAACCTGTCTCCTTAGAAACTGGCTGAGTTGCCTGGAGGTCTGGGGATCGGGGGAGAGATCCCTGCCTTTACACAGTCCCCAACAGGAGGGAGACTTGGTCACATCCAGCATCCTTCCCTGGCCCCCTTCAACAGCCTGGGAATCATCACAATCATCGGAGCCCTCTACCTGGAGGTTTCCAATAAAAGGACCTTAAGGGCATATGAAGTAAGTGGCACTTACGGCAGGAAACAGAAGGCCAGGGAGATGAAGGGAAGTCTGGAAAGCGACCCAGATGTCAGTGTTAGAGGCTAAGTGGTGGCAAAGAACTTTCTTCTTCACCATTCTCTTTTGATCAAAAACCAAGCAAGCCTGCAGGGCAGCTGTGGCCAGGAGAACACACAAAACCAGAGGTCCCCACCGTAGCCCCCAAAGCCACCGGGAGGCCCAGAGCTCGCTCAGCAGTCAGGGCAGAGCGGCCTCTCTGGTCTGCCTGGGGCTTCTTTGTGGAGTCCCACAGCTCACCTAATAGTCGCGGCCAGGGAGACTTCTCGGGTTGCTGTAGGGGTTTTGTGGATGAACGTTTTGGGAGGCCCCTGTCTTGACTCTGGGGAAGAAACCCCCATCTGCTCCCATGTTGGTGAAACCTGTAGTCTGCTGTAGCTTGAAGCCATGAAAGTCATTGTCAATCAAGTTCTGCTCTTCAATATTCTTGCCTTTATTGTTAGACCTATAACCAGGAACAGAAATTAGGATCGGACAGTGACAGAAAATTATACACAGGATTCTTATATACCCATCACATGAGTTTTCCCAATTGTTAGCATTTTTCAGCCACTTCAGGAGAAGTTGCAGGCTTGATGCCCCATTACTCATTATAACTTCGTAATACCACTCAGGGTAGATGCCTAAACTTCTGGGCATAAACCTGAACTGTGGCTGGGATGAGGGCAGATGTGGCTCTTCAGCAGGAAGAACTAACATACAGGACTAGCACCAGCCCACAAAGTTTCACAAGGTCTCATAACATGCCACAGCTGCTCTTGAAGACCCTGGAGTCCCAGGAGCCAGACCACCCCAGAGTAGAAGGCATAGCCCTGCCACCCTTGTGGGAGATATGGATAAAACTCCAGGCTTCTAAACTTGACCTGGATGTGTCCCAGACCTTGTGGTCATTTGGGGACTGAATCAATGAATGGGCAATCTTTTTCTCTGTCTGATGAGGGATGGAGGGAAGGAGAAAAGGAAGAAAGGAGGAAGAAAGGAAGGAAAGAAGGAAGGAAAGAAGGAAGGAAAGAAAGAAGGAAAGAAAGAGAGGAAGGAAAGAAGGAAGGAAGGAGAGTGGGAGGGAGGGAGGAAGAGAGGAATGAAAGAAAAGAGAGAGAGGAAAAAGAAGATGAAGAGAAGGGAGAAGAGGGGGAAAGGAGGAGAAAAGAAAAGAATGAAAAAGTAGCTTGTTTTAGCCAGAGAGGATCCTTACCGGCACCTGTAAGATAGAAAAGAAATGAATGCACTCCCATCCCTTAGAACGGGTCCTCTGACACACCTAAATATCTGCTGGAAAAATAAATGAGAAGCTCCTACTCTTCCTCCCTTAAGAGAAAAGAACTTAAGGAGCCCAGCTGAGAACCTGTCATGCACAGCCAGCGTTTCAAATATTTTTAGGGGCAGCATTATGGCGTAACATATAGCTGCCATCTGTAACTCTGGCATCCCATACAGGTTCGAGTCCTGCATGCTTCGTTTCCAATCCAACTCCTCATTCATGGCTGGGAAAGCAGTGGAGGATGGCCCAAGTTCTTCAGATTCTGCCATCCACATGGGACACCCAGATGAAGCTCCTGGCTGTGGCCTGCCCTAGCCCTGGTCATTGTGGACACTTGGGAAGTGAACCAGAGGATGGAAGACCTTTTTTTCTCTGGCTCTCTCTGTGTAATTCTTTCAGATTACTCAATAAACCTTTAATTTTTTTTTTTAATTGAGAGGGCTCAACAGAGGTTGGTTTTTAGACCTCATGTAACAGGATTCCAAGAGGACAAGTACCTGGAAGAAATCATATTTCACAATACCAGTGAAATTCAATTGTGCTAACAAGGCATTTTGAATGCCATAAGAAAGCAGTGGGAATGTCACCTTATAGTGTTAAGCAAAAGCAAAAGTCAGCAAAAACATTTAAGATGTAAAGATACAAAAATTATGTACAGACTATCATCCAAAGAGATGGCAAATAATCTGGAAAGATACATTCATGGAAAACTGAAAAGTGTTTATTTTGTGGAAAATGTTTGAAATCCATGTACAGGAGTGGTTTCAAAAAATTTATGGAAAATGCGTGTGATGGATTTCAAGACATTTTTGCATCAAAATCCATTGGAAGATATGCCAAATGTTTGTTGCTTCAGGTTGGTGTTCTCATATTCTGTACTATTCCACATTTCTCTATTTTCTTCCATGATTGTGCATCACACACAGAATTATAAGAAGATTAATGCAAGAAAAAACATAAGTAGTTATTAAAGAGGCCCCTCCCTGCTTATGGCTTTGGAAGGCAGTAGAGGATAGCCCAAATCCCGCGGCCCCTGCACCCACGTGGAAGACCCTGAGACTCCTGGCTCCTAGCTTTGGATGGTTCAGTTCTGGCCATGGTGGCCATTTGGGGAATGAGCCAGCAGGTGGAAGACCTCCTGTTCAGGAGAGGCTGGGTGCACTGGGACACTAGAGTGTCATGTGGGTGGTGCTGTGTCCCAGAAACAGACACTGTTCCCCATCTCCTACCTTGCTGAGCAGATCACTGCAATCACCAGGATGAGAATGAGAAAGCCAGCAATGGTGCCCACGATTGTGAGAATGAGCTGGAATGCTAAATTAGAGAAGAGTAAGAATAGTTGGTCTCTGGCAGGTTGGCCCCCACCTGTCTACTGCATGGGTCCATGTGTCCCCAGGGACTCCAACCTGTGAGGAGCATCAGGCTCTGGTCCCTGATCCCTCTAAGGGCTGGACTTAGTAGTAGGGTCTACTGCCAACTGGATCTTTACATTTGTCAGAAGAGGCAGCCTCATCTCAAAGACCACACATATGAGAGTGACACGATCTTTTTTGACTCACTGAGGAGTGGGCTCTCAACCAAGGACCACACCTCCCCTGTTAACCTCAGCTGAAACAAAGCAAAGGTCTGACCTTACTGGGCAACTAGAGGAACTAAGTTGGAGTTAAACTTGTTCCTCATGGATCTGGGGACCCACTCTCCCTCTTGTAGCTCTACTCTGCCTAGTACTATTGCCACTGACATTGCTAGCAGAAAACACGTATATAAACTTATGTAGAAAATCAATATGTTTGGGTACCCAGCACACCCCTTGGGCTGAGTCTTATTGTTTTGGTTACCAGTGCTAACATAGTAGCCATGAGATGGCCTGGCCCAGAAGACAAATTGCAAGTAGATTTTCTCTCTTTATGATGGCAGATAGATTGTGGGGGAACTAGACAGGATTCTGAATATGACCACTGTTTCATGTTCTCTCCCATGTTGCATTCGTTGTTTGTACCAGCAAGACTTTACTACTCACGGTTTTCGCAGTTCACGCCACTGTAACCGAATGAACACCTAAAACATAGCGAGCAATGAGGAGTCACGTTCAAGAGCCCCTATAAGGAGTTCCTGGCCTATCTCACTTCTGAATTTTTGCTTCTTTTCCTCTGCCCTGGCCTGGTCCTGATCCAGCTTCCCTTGTGTCTTGGGCTCTAGGAGAGCACCTTCCAGGCGGCTCTGGTCTTGTTTATCACTACCTGAACTCTCCTGCCTCCTGGCAACTCAGGGGAAGCTGAACTCAAGAGGTAGGAAGCAGAGGGGGATGCTCTCAGAGCGTGATGCTACTTGGTCGGCTGCCTGCTCTCTCACCTGAAAATGGGGCATTAATCTCTAGCCCCTTGGTACATTGGGCACTAGGTATTGCCTGTTGCAGATCCCGCCATGCAGAGAATGCCCAGAATGAATTCCTGAGGGTGGTGTAGAGCAGGACGAAGAGCTATCCCACCCATCCAGGCCAGCTGACCGACTTCCTGACTCTAAACCTGTCTATGTATTACAAACCCTAAAAGGCGAAAAGACCAAAGTGGAGGGACCATTCTTACTTTTGACAGATCCCGTTGTTATTCCGGTAGCCTGCTAGGCAGACGCAGGTGGGTTTCTCATCCTCCTTTGTCATTAAGCATTGCTTATTGTTCTCTGCATTGCAGTCTCTGGGACACGTTGCTTCAAAACAGAAAATTTTCAGAAACAAACCTCGCCAACCCCAATGAGACATGGGACAGAAGACCATTTTTGTTACATTGCCTTTCCTAAGTGAAATGGGGGTGCCCACTGGCTCCATAACTAACACTCCCATTGAAGCTATCTCAACAGCCCTGGTCAGGGTCTGATTCCCTCACCCTGTGTGTAAAGGCAGAATCCCCAGCACCTAGACCCAAATGAGCAGGGAAGTTTGTGTCTTACTTAAAGGGGTGGAAATTGTAAATAACATTCAGAAGCAGGTAGAACACTTACCAACACAAAAACTGGCCAGGGTGTTAGGTCTCTCCAGTCCTTCTTTGCATGTGCAAGTAAGACCATCAGTGCAATTATCACTGCTGTTTACACAGCCACGAAAATCACATAAATTCTGAGCTGTGTAAAAGGCACAAAGACTTCAGATACATTCAACAAGACAATATGGATAAAATAGTTTGTAAAAGCATCCTACTCCTTACTCTTCCACTTTGCTTTTGAATATATATATATTCATATATTAAATATATATTTAGGGCCCGGCACGGTGGTGCAAGTGGTTAAAGGTCCTCGCCTTGCACGCCCAGGATCCCATATGGGCGCCGGTTTTATCCCAGCAGCCCCGCTTCCCTTCCAGCTCCCTGCTTGTGGCCCAGGAAAGCAGCAGAGGACGGCCCAAAGCTTTGGGACCCTGCACCCGCGTGGGAGACCCGGAAGAGGCTCCTGGCTAAGGATCGGCATGGCATCGGCCCGTTGCGCTCACTTGGGGAGTGAATCATTGGACGGAAGATCTTCCTCTCTGTCTCTCCTCTCTGTATATCCGCCTTTCCAACGAAAAAATAATAATAAAAATAAATCTTTAATAAAAAAAATATATCTTTAAGATTTACTTATTTTTATTGGAAAGGCTGATATACAGAGAGAAGAAGAAACATAGAGAAAGACCCTTTGTCCACTGGCCCACTCCCCAAGTGGCCACAATGGTTGGAGCCAAGCCGATCTGAAGCCGGGAGCCAGGAGCCCCCTCTAAATCTCCCATGCAGGTCTAGGGTCCCAAGGCCCTGGGCCATCCTCCACTGCCTTCTCAGGCCACAAGCAGAAAGGGAAGTGGAGCAGCCAAGATATGAATCAGTACGCACATGGGATCACGGAACATACAAGCAGAGAACTCCAGCCACTAGGCTATCATGCTGGGCCCTGAGTATGTTTTGATTTAGCAAACAGCCATCTGAGATTCGGATATCAATTTCTCTAATATCTCTTCAATGACTATTTCCTTAGTCAGTTAATGTAATACAATTAGATTCAAGTTCAAGATCCCTCTTGCACCTGCCTCTGTGCTGTATTGCAAGTGTTACAGAAATGGTGTAAGTTTTGGGTGTTCTCTTTGTAGAGTTGCACCAAACAACTCGCAGCTCAGCACAAGGTTTTGTGGATCAAAAAATAACAGAAATCCCATCACTCAAATAGCTAAAGATAGCCTGATACTTGCAGCATAGTGAATGAAGTCATTGCCTGAGCACCAGCATTTCATATGAGTGCCAATTTGTGTACTGGCTGCTCCATTTCTGATCTAGCTTTCTGCTAATGACCTGGGAAAGCAGAAAAAGCTGGTCCAACTCATTGGACTTCTAGCACCCATGCTGAAGACTTAGAAGAAGCTCCTGGCTCCTACCTGGCCTGACCCTGGCTGTTCCAGCCACGCTGGGAATGAATCAGCAGACAGAGTTCTCTCCTTTTCTCTGTAACTCTGCCTTTTAAGCAAATAAATACATAAATAAATCTTTTCCTTTTAAATATTCTTTTAAAGCCCGAATAAAGATGACATCATGAAGTAAGTGGGAACTGAGCTAAATCTTAAAAAGTGGGGGAAAATATGAACAAAGAACAGGCAAGGTTGTTAAAGTGTAGTGAACAGGGGCACTTCAGAAGCAGCAAAGAGGGCCTGGTGATGTAACCTAGTGGCTAAAGTCCTTGCCTTGCATGTGCCAGGATCCCTTATGAGTGCCAGTTCGTATCCCAGGTGCTTCACTTCCCTTCCAGCTTGTCGACCTAAAAGCAGCAGAGGATGGACCAAGGCCTTGGGACCCTGCACCCACATGGGAGACCTGGAAAAAGCTTCTGGCTTCAAAGCAGCTTGGTTCTGGCCATTGCAGCCACTTGGGGAGTGAACCAGCAGATGGGAGAAGTTTCTCTCTGTCTCTCTTTTTCTCTGTGTATCTGATGTGCCTTTGCTGGCTCAGCTGCAGCCGTGGTGGCCATTTGGGGGAGTGACATCTTTCTGTAACACCTTCTCTTGTCTCACTTTCTTTTCTGTAAACCCACTTTTCAAATAAAATAAATAAAATTGAGAATTTTTTACTTTGCCATTTATTAGCTGTGGCATGATCTCTTCGAATCACTCAATTTTGTAAGGAGGGGGCATCCACAACCCCTCTGTCAACAAAGCAGGCATCATAAATCCTGTTTCACATGGGTGCTTTTAAGAAATGAGCAAGCTGAGCCCTGCAGCGTGGCCTAGCGGCTAAGGTCCTCGCCTTGAACACGCTGGGATCCCATATGGGCGCCGGTTCTAATCCCAGCAGCTCCACTTCTCATCCAGCTCCCTGCTTGTGGCCTGGGAAAGCAGTTGAGGACGGCCCAAAGCTTTGGGACCCTGCACCCATGTGGGATACCCAGAAGAAGTTCCTGGATCCTGGCTTCGGATTGGCATAGCACCAGCCGTTGTGCTCACTTGGGGAGTGAATCATTGGATGGAAGATCTTCTTCTCTGTCTCTCCTCTCTGTATATCTGACTTTCCAATAAATAAATAAATCTTTAAAAAAAAAAAAAAGAATTGAGTAAGCTTTTTGTAAATGATAGCCTGCTGTAGGAGCTTCAAGAAATAATCCTTTTTTGAAATTCATTCACAAACAACAGCATTTGAATGGCAGACTAAAGACGTTGAATTTTATCCTATAAGCCAGAGAATCCTTTGGCAGATTCTGAGCAGAAGCCTGACATGGGGAAGCATTCTCCTCAGAATGTTAGTCTAGAAGACTGCTGGTAAGTAATGTGTGTAGGAAGATGAATTTGAAGATGGATAAAAGGAGGGAATAGGAGCAGGTGGAGAAGATGTATGGCTACCCTTCACTAAAAACCCTGACTTGTACCCAAGCTTCCTCCATCAGCCATAACTTGAAAACACTTCTACAAAACGAGAGAGATTCTACAGCTTTCAGTGTGGAGGTGGGAAAATATCCTCCCAGCTCAAATGGAGAGCAGGAGAAGGCATTTTCCTCTACAAGGCAAGAGGTTTGGGTTCAGCACAGTAGCTCAGTGGCTAGAGTCTGCCTTGCATGCGCTGGGATCCCATATGGGCCCTACTTCCCACCCAGCTCCCTGCTTGTGGCCTGGGAAAGTAGTCAAGGATGGCCCAAAGCCTTGGGACCCTGCGCCCACGTGGGAGACCTGGAGGAAGCTCCGCGCTCTTGGCTTCGGATTGGCACAGCTCTGGCCATTGCGGCTGCTTGGGGAGTGAATCAATGGATGGAAGACCTTTCTGTCATTCCTCCTCTCTGTATATCTGACTTTGCAATAAAAATAAATAAATCTTAAAAAAAATCAATAAGTTCTCATTTTCATGTGTTAGGTGGCTTATAATTTGGCTGCCCCTTGCTAGTATCATGTAACTTTTTTTTTTAAGATTTATTTATTTATTGGAAAGTCAGATATAAAGAGAGGAGGAGAGACATACTGGAGTGCCTGCACTTGGTACCTGAATCAGACTGCTCACTCCAGCTTTCTGCTAATGCAGACCTTGGGGGCAATGATACCTGCTCCAGTGATGGGGTCCCTAGCACACTCAGGGAAGACCTGCACTGAATCGGTAGCTCTCAGCTTTGACTTGGTCCAACACTAGTTGCTGAAAGCACTGAGGAGTGCACCAATAGGTGTCAGTGCTTGCACTCTCTTTCACTCTGCCCCTCAAATATATAAATTCTAAAAAATTGACATGAGAGGAGGCCAGGCTTTTTAAAAATCTGGTATAGCTAGGGGCTGGCTCTGTGTCTTAATAGGCTAATCTTCCATGTGTGTGCCAGCATTCCTTGGGCACTGGTTTGTGTTCCAGTTGCTCCACTTCCAATCCCCTCTCTATTTATGTCCTGGGAAAGCACTGATGGATGGCCCAGGTCACTGGGACCCCCATACCCGCATGGGAGACCCAGAAGAAGCTCCAAACTCCTGTCTCTCTGGATTGGCTCAGCTCTGGCCATTGTAGTCACTTGGGGAGTGAACCAGAAGACGAAGAACCTCTCTCTGTGTCTCTCTGTAAATCCGCATTTGAAATGTTTAATAATCTTCAAAAAAAAAAAAGGAATATAGCTTGTATAGAATATTCTTAGATGAGAGAAGCAAATCCAGTGTGGAGAGAGTCCTGTCTCTGAAAATACAATATTGAAAATGTACCAGAGAAGGACTAGACGCCCATTGGACATAGGCTTAGCATAAACAAGAATGACAAAAATAGCAACAACAGATTCAACTGACAAAGAAAAAAAGGTTCAAGTGGAAAATGAGTGAACAAAGGAAGGGACGGGGTGTGTGTGGGGGTGCGGATGTACTACAAGGGGCTGGTGGAAAGGCTGTGGAAGTTGAACGGTGACATGGGAACAAGATAGTGATGTCTTTCCAGCCTCTTGGCCAGGAAATTAGACTACTTTGCCAAAGAGTTGAATGAGTGTCAGTAAAAAGTGACCCAAGGAGGAGGAACAGAGAAGCCCTTGTTCTTTGTTGTTGTTTTGTTTTGTTGTTGTTGTTTTCTCTGATAGAATTGCATGTGTTTTATCCCAGGATATTTACATTCTGAGTCTGGAGACATTAGCAAAAAATTTTATAAATTTTTGAGGAAAAGGTGTCAGGAAACTAAAACTGAGCAGAATGTGTTCCTTTTTTTTTTTTTTTTCAAATGAGAAAGAATGGGCCCTGCAGGCATGGCCTAGTGGCTAAAGTCCTTGCCTTGAACGCCCCTGGGATCCCACATGGGTGCCGGTTCTAATCCCGGCAGCTCCACTTCCCATCCAGCTCCCTGCTTGTGGCCTCGGAAAGCAGTCGAGGACGGCCCAAACCTTTGGGACCCTGCACCCATGAAGTTCCTGGATCCTGGCTTTGGATCGGCATAGCATCAGCTGTTGCACTCACTTGGGGAGTGAATCATCAGACAGATGGAAGATCTTCCTCTCTGTCTCTCCTCCTCTCTGTATATCTGACTTTCCAATAAATAAATAAATCTTTAAAAAAAAATGAGAAAGAAGTTTTACATCTTAGGCCAGGAAGCTTGCAATCACTAAAAAGTAAAAAATTTGGGAGGCGAAGAGGCTTAGAAAGAGCAAAAGGAAGGATGAAGGAGGCAGGACAGGAGAAGGGAGCATGAGGGCTGGGCAAAGCAGTTCATGAGGGGACAGACTCAGTGTCCAGTGCAGCCAAAAGAGGCCTCTGGACTTGGCAACCAGCATGGGCTGCCTGTTGCACCACACATCCACTTGGACCAGCCCTGGCAGCCACCTGTTGGGTGAGGAGCACCTGATACGGCTGTGAGAGGTTGACTGGGGTCACGGCATCAAGGTGTTCATGACTTTCTGGATCCATGATGGGGCTGTCCCACACTGTGCCACATCACAGCTTTAGCTGAGTTGTAAATACCACACAAGTAGAGATTTGAGAAACTCTTGTGCATTGGACCTTAACTTCTTGTGCTCCTAAAATCCTTTAGGCTGGTCAGCAGGAGGGGTGACCTTGTAGAACAGAGATGACCAGCTGTGCAGCTGTGCACCCCCTGCCTTCCAGGGACCCAGAAGCTAATGGCAGGCGCCTAAGCGAGTCCAACAGGAGTCAGAGTAGCCTGGATGAGGCCAGTAGAAAGTAGCAGTTACCACCAGCCCAAACTGACCGACAGGATTATGAGGTTGAAAAAAATCAATTGTAGTGATTTCACGTCACTAAGTTTTGGGGTGGTTTGTAACACAGCAAATGCCAATTTTAGAGCTATGCTGAGGGCTTGTGCATCAGCCTATAGGTGAAGCAAAACAGCTGAAACTGTACAAATGCTTGCAAAGCTCTGATTGTGCAAAGCCCTCGTTTCTCCTTTGCTCACCTTCCTCTGTTCCGAGATGATAGTTCTGATCAGTTATATTTCCCAAGAGAGGAACCAACTGGTCAGTTGATGACTCAGAAGATAAATGCAAAGGAGAAGGCAAGTGGGAAAGGAAAGGGAGGACAAGTTCATTAAAAGAGATCTGGAGACAGCTGCCCAGCCAGTTATGCAGTCATTGCCCCCTTTTCACAGGCAAATAGGGGAAGGTATCCAAAAAGCAGGTATTTAGGTAAACTTGAGTGAAGTTATTTAATACTTACCAGTATAACTTGACACGAAAGGTGAGTTAGTAGTCGCTTTTTCAATTAACTCAGTCACATCATTTTCAGTTACAGTGGAATTTTCAAAAAAAACGTTCATTACTTTTACAACAGGGTTGCTAGCAGTAAGCAGTTCAGATCTTGCTGACAGAGAAGGGGATGTGCTAAAAATAAAATGGATGTATCACTTGATGAGCTGAATTGAAGAATCAACAAATACACCATCCAACCTTCCAGACTCACAGACCTCCCAGCCTAGCCATGACCCTGCCTCTGGCAAATCTACACTCTTGAGATCTAAATATGGAGACCAAGGCTGCAAAAAGGCTCTAAGGAATGAACCAGTGGATGGAAGATGTCTCTTCTCTCTGAGTCTCCCTCTCTGTCACTCTGCCTTATAAATCAATCAACCATCTTCCATCTAAAAGCACAGAAAACTTGGGCCTGGTGTGATAGCCTAGGGGCTAAAGTTCTTATTTTGCATGCAATTGGATCCCATATGGGCACCAGTTTGTATCCTGGCTGCCTCACTTCCCATCTGGTGCCCTGCTTGTGGCCTGGGAAAGCAATAGAGGACAGCCCAAGTCTTGGTGGGGGGCTCAGGGGCAAAGGGGTCACTAAGTCAACAAGATGGCAACTAACAGTCAAGGTCACTGGGTTACACGTGGTGAGCAAGATGGCGGCCAAGGACAGAGCCCTGGGCGTGAACCAGGGCAGGGGTCACGTTGTTTCAAAGAAAGACTGATTGGCCAGGGCCATTTCACTCACCTACCCATGGCCTATGGGAGGTGGCTTCAGTCGAGCTCCTAGTAATTGGCTCCTAGTTTCTCCCCTCCTGGAATTCCTGAAATTCCTGGCCTGAGGCTGTCCCTATCCTATATAAGAATCTGTACTTCCCAAATAAACCGGAACTGCTGGACAGAACCCTGCCTGTCTCTTGCATGCCAGGAGGCTGGGTGGTGGGCAGCAGGCTCACCCCCTCTGGCAACGGGGTACTAGAGGAATCTGTGGGGGAGACCCCCGCACCTTGGGACCCTGCAGCTGCTCTCATTGTTGAGGTCACCTGGGGAGTGAACCAGTGGATGGAAACTTTTTCTCTGTCTCTCCTTCTCTCTGTAAATCTCTTTCCAATAAAAATAAAATAAGTAAAAAAGTATAAAAAATTTGAAAATACAGCCAACTATTGAAGACATGTCTATAGCCATGTTAGGTTCTCAGAACAATCGAGAAAACCCAAAACATGAACCAAACTCCATTTCCAGGAACAATCACTTCAAAAAGGGAGTCTGGGGCCTGGTGTGATGGCACAGTGGTTAAGGTCCTTGCCTTGCATGCCCGGGATCCCATATGGGCACCGGTTCTAATCCTGGCAGCTCCGTTTTCCATCCAGCTCCCTGCTTGTGGCCTGGGAAAGCAGCAGAGGACGGCCCAAAGCCTTGGGACCCTGCACCCGCGTGGGAGACCCAAAGAGGCTCCTGGCTTCAGATCAGCATAGCATCGACCATTGTGGTCACTTGGGGAGTGAATCATTGGACGGAAGATCTTCCTCTCTGTCTCTCCTCCTCTCTGTATATCTGCCTTTCTAATAAAAATAAAATAAATCTTAAAAAAAAAGGGGAGTCTGAAAATTGAAGTAGACTTCAAAATGTTCACTTATAATTTTATAACAAATCATTTGCAATAAAATTTGGGAAGTGGCAATAGGCTGTACAAGGTAGTGAGTATGGGCACATGATACATATTTTTCTATATTGGTTAAAATATCTAGAAATCTATGGCATAGTTTGGCACTGGGCCTGTGAAAGAAAATGCTCATCATAATTCATTCATTCAAAGAAACTATCAGCTACCACTCTAATTTGGGAAGCAAGGAATAATACCCTTGGAACCATGAAAAGAAGGATGGCTGACAGTATATTTAATTGTAATTGACTACAATCCTAGACCTGGAGTTAAGAGAGGGCATCTAGACCCAAGCTGACCACCAACGATTTCTAACTATCTTTTGTGGCCCAAGAGTACTCCTAGTTTCTCCAAACCTGAGCTTCCTCTTTGGTTCAATTTGAGGTTTGGGAGAGTAAAATTCTGACCCTTTCAATTCCAACATCTGTACAGCAAGTAGAGAGTGTGGGTTCAAAGGAGAGAGCTAATCTTGGGCTGGAGCCTCTGTTGCTAGGTGGGATCCAGGCCCATTTACCCTGCAGTGGCCCCCCAGGCTGGGGAAGTACTTGCCCTCCCTGACCTGGGCTCACAGGTAAAGGTTGGCTTGCTTCCAAATGCCCTTGGCTCCTTTTAGCAACTGCTCAAGAATAAAAGGAGTACCAGAGTTTTGGGGACTCCCCTAGCCAGCTCTCCAGAAGTCTACAGAATCTCTGATCTGGAAAAGAATCAGGCTGGTGGTAAAGTTGACAACATTCCAGGGAATCTCATAAACGAGACCTCACTGACTAATCCTTAACATGGGCCAAGGAAGTTGACCAGATTATCCCCATGACACAGACAGAGTAGCAACCTAGAGGGGTTAGAGTTCCTGTCTGGCCATGCAACCAGCAAGGGTCAAGGCCAAGGATGAAGTCCAGTGCTACCTGACATCACACCGCACTGTTCTGCTGCCATCTGGTCTCCCATGCACACTGGCCGTCTGCTGCCTGCTACACCAAACCTCAAACCCTGAAGTCACCCACAGTCCTCCAACCTCTGTTGGCTTCTGTATTTCTCCAGCTTTGGAATCCTTGGCACTTGTGGCCAGCTCCTGCTTGCTGCCCACCCCTCATCATGCAAAGACCCCCCAGCTGCCAATCAAGTTCTCCCTCATTCAAGACCAACATGAAGCTGGCCACCTTTACAAAGTCACCTGCGACATTTTATACAGTTATAAACTACACACACACACACACACACACACACACACACACACACACACAGAGCCATCCCTGGGCAATCATGGAGGACTGATTTCAGACTGCCCATGGATAACAGAATCTCTAAAGTCCTTGGTAAAGTGTCACAGTGCTAATATATTACCTGCGCAATCCTCCCATGTATTCTATTTCTAGACCACTTAGAATAACCAAGACAGTATCAACGCTCCTGGAATAATTGTTAGGGAACAGGACAAGGGAAAGAGTCTGCGTAGGTCTGCTACACAATTTCTCTTAAGGGAATTTATTTGATGCATGGTTGTTAAGTCCATGGATGCAGAACCTGTGGCTGTGGAAGGCTGACTATGCAGGTACCCTTACTCCACAAAGGACTTGATGTGATTTATAAGGATAGGTGCAACAGTAAAACTTCTGCATCAGGCTACGATGCCACTCACCTAGCGCATTCTTCCCTTGGCCAGAGAACTTGTGTGTTAACACGTTTCAGAGAAAGAGACTGGGAAACAATCACTGACTGCTTGGGAATCTGCTGTGTTCCTAAAGAGTGCTCAGCACTCATGCTCACGTAGAGTCTAAGCCACGCTTGGTCTCACAGCCCTCCTGGTCCTGCAGCAGCCAGGTGTGGGCGTTCTTCCCTCCCTCCTCCACCTCAGGGAAGGAATGGCTCTGAGCCATTCCCTTTTCTCTCACGCCCCCAGCATACACATTCCAGGAGTTGACAGCCATGAGATGTGTAGCCAAGGAATGAAGGTGAAACCCTGACCCAGAGGATGCGCTGGACCACATGCACACGTTGCTGAGTAGCCAACCACACATAACATCTGGTTGACCCCAGGCCACATACTGTCCACTCAGGCCCAACGTCCCCGTGACATCAGAGGCAGGCCAAGGCACACGGCCCCGTCTGTAAATCTGACTGGTCACCTCTTCTGGACTCAGGCTTGTTACAAGAAGGCCCTGGGACTTCCTCAGGCAGCTCAAGACAGACCCAGAAGTTAGTCAAACATACATGCCTCCCAAGTACCCTGCTGCCCAGTCAACTCACCTTACTTTTAGAATGACAGTCTGTCCATAATCAGCACCGTTTAACGCATCTTTAAACTGTGGGAAGGAAAAGGTTCAGTAACAAGTTAAAAACGAATTTTAAGGATGATTATGTAGCTTCAGCATAACCTTATAACCTCATTTATTTTTTTAAAGATTTATTTTTATTATTTTTTTATTGGAAAGGTGGATATACAGAGAGGAGAGACAGAGAGGAAGATCTTCCGTCCGATGATTTACTCCCCAAGTGAGCACAACGGCCAATGCCATGCCGATCCAAAGCCAGGAGCCTCTTCCGGGTCTCCCACGCGGGTGCAGGGTCCCAAAGCTTTGGGCCGTCCTCTGCTGCTTTCCTGGGCCACAAGCAGGGAGCTGGAAGGGAAGCGGGGCTGCTGGGATAGAACCGGCGCCCATATGGGATCCTGGGCGTGCAAGGCGAGGACCTTAACCACTTGCGCCACTGCGCTGGGCCCTAACCTCATTTATTAACAGATGATTTTTGGTCTTGACATACACCCCAATACTTTTCAGTATCTTTGCTGTGAAATATTATTAAGACTCTGATAAGTCACAATTATGCAGCAAAGGATGGAAGCTTAAAACACCCAGTGAAATCCATGATCATATTATTTAAAGTGAGACGATGCTGCATATTAAGTTTTACATATATATTATTCTTGCCTATGTTTATGCTTCATTTATTCATCAAGTGACCCATGGAACATATTTTCAATTGTCTATCTTGTCAGATGTAAAAGAGAGCTTCAGGGATGGACAGTCAGGAGTACTTGCTCCCACTGAACTATCTGTAGAATCATCTCTGGGTTTTTAAAATTCTTGTTTGTCAGTTCTAGTAATATAACTCTTTTGTAGTGACATAATCTTAAATGAAAGTTATTGTTATCCATTAAGATTTCAATGGCTAGGGCCTGGCGCGATGGTGCAAGTGGTTAAGGTCCTCGCCTTGCACGCCCGGGATCCCATATGGGCGCTGGTTCTAGCCCCGGCAGCTCCACTTCCCATTCCAGCTCCCTGCCTGTGGCCCGGGAAAGCAGTCGAGGACGGCCCAAAGCTTTGGGACCCTG
The DNA here is from genome assembly GCF_017591425.1 of Ochotona curzoniae. Classification (NCBI taxonomy): domain Eukaryota; kingdom Metazoa; phylum Chordata; class Mammalia; order Lagomorpha; family Ochotonidae; genus Ochotona; species Ochotona curzoniae. Next base: position 164,577 of record NW_024466924.1, read on the forward strand.
CACCCGCGTGGGAGACCCAGAAAGGGCTCCTGGCTTCGGATCGGCATGGCATTGGCCATTGCGCTCACTTGGGGAGTGAATCATCAGACGGAAGATCTTCCTCTCTATCTCTCCTCTCTGTATATCCGCCTTTCCAATAAAAATAAATCTTAAAAAAAAAGATTCCAATGGCTAAAAAGTGAACACGTGGAATTTTATGACAGAGTCAAGACTGGTATTTTTTCCCCCTTAAAATTGACTTATGAGGAGCACTTATTGGACATCCTCTACCATCCCTTGCAGGTCAGGCTTCTGCGGCTCCGGGGGAGAGACTCCCCTCCTTTCATAGGACACAACAATCACAAGGACCTACATGAAATGAAGCTGTCCTTCATCTCGAAGGGGAAAAAGGGGGAACGTGGTAATTCAGATGCATCAACGTTTCCTCTTCAGTTATTAAATAAAAAATAAGACTAATATGGAAATGTGTGTAAGTTTCAATGCACAAAGGAAAAATCAATAGCTTTATTTTTTTTTCTCTTTGTTCCTGTAGAAATATTTTATTTTAAAATATCCTTAAACTGGGTCCCCTGGCGTGGCCTAGTGGCTAAAGTACTCTCCCTGAAAGCACTGGGATCCCTTATGGGCACCGGTTCTAATCCTGGCAGCCCCACTTCCCATCCAGCTCCCGGCTTGTGGCCTGGGTAAGCAGTCAAGGATGGCCCAAAGCCTTGGGACCCTGCACCTGTGAGGAAGAACTGGAGGAGGTTCCTGGCTCTTGGCTTCGGGTTGGTGCAGCACTGGCCATTGTGGTCACTTGGACGGAAGATCTTCCTCACTGTCTCTCCGCCTGTCTGTATATCTGACTTTCCAATAAAAATAAATCTTCTAAAAAAATATCCTTAAACTTGGGACTGGTGTGGTGTAGTGGTACAAAGCCACTGTCTCTGATGCTGCCATCCCATATGGATACTGATTCAGATCCCAGCTGCTCCTCTTTCCATCCAGCTCCCTGCTAATGCACCTGTCAGAGCAGCAGAATATGGGTGCAAGAGCTTGGACCCTTGCAACATGTGGGAGACTCAGGAGAAGCTCCTGGCTCCATCTGGCCCAGCTCTTATCATTGTGTGCACTTGGGAAGTGAACCAGTGAATGAAAGACCTTCCTCCTCTCTCTGTGTAACTGTCTTTTGTATTATTATTATTTATTTTTATTACAAAGTCAGATATATAGAGAGGAGGAGAGACAGAGAGGAAGATCTTCCGTTCGATGATTCACTCCCCAAGTGACGCCAACGGCCAGTGCTGCGCTGATCCGAAGCCGAGAACCTCCCATGCAGGGTCCCAAAGCCTTGGACCGTCCTTGACTGCTTTCCCAGGCCACAAGCAGGGAGCTGGATGGGAAGTGGAGCTGCTGGGATTAGAACCGGCGCCCATATGGGATCCTGGGCGTGTTCAAGGCAAGGACTTTAGCTGCTAGGCCATGCCGCTGGGCTCTGTCTGTGTAACTGTCTTTCAAACCAATAAATCTTTAAAGCAAAATATTCTTAAACTTACTTGTGCAGTTTAAGCCACATTAATAGCATACGTAACAATGGGCATGAATGAAGACAAAGACCAACATGGCCCTCTGTGATGTCAGCATGCCAGGTGTTCTGCCCCTAGGTGCAAGCCCAGGGGAAGGTCCAGGGTACCTAGGAGGGGCCTGGACATGTAGGAAGCACTGCTCAGGGCGGATCAGGACAGCCATTGTGCATCTCATAGTAGGGATGCACTTCACTATTGGAACAAGCGTACTATGGAGTCAGGGCGTGCCACCTGCTGACAGCCTTCACAGGGCAGCTCAGGGCGACAAGAGACTGATGCCAAATGGAAGGGACAAAATACTTACAAATTCGGTAACATTTTGATGTAGGTCTTGATAAACTGCGGAAGTTTTATTTTCCCAGCCAGATATTTCTTGGTTTTTTAGTGTAATCTCACCAGGGAATGTCCTTCCTGAAAGACACACCATTTAATGCAAACAGGGTCTATTTTCAAGTTGTTCCAAAACAGATCATTTTGTAAACTTCTTAATATTGCATGATGATTATATAAAATGAAAAACACAATAAATTGTTACCCATAACCCAGGCAACCTAACACAACCTTTTCCACGATGGCTTGTTTTTCCCAGCCCTTGCTCTCAGAGTTTACTCTGTGAAATTCTGTTTATATCATGCATCTTTGTATTTACTATCACATAACAAGCAACTGGCCAAATCATTGCCTACTCTTCATAACCACCATGTTTGAAGGTTGCATGACTTAAATTAACTGTAGGTCCTTTTGTTGACAAAAATGATTTTTTGTTGTTAGACTTTCTGCTCTTAATGACTTCAAAGGTGGAGAGAGTTACAATGCATGATTGTTTTGGATTTGGGATCACCCGCTCAGAGTGGATTCCCAGACAATGCAGCATGAGTGCTGAGAACATGAACTCTTTTTCTCTTATTCCTACCCCCTGTGGGCAATGCAACACATTCATTTCCTATATAATTAATCTGCTCTGGCAAAGCATTCATTAAACAGATAAAGAAATATTGTGGAATTCAGAGTCAGACAGGCGCTGGACCTGCACAGCAGCCACATGATCTGAGCTTTGTGCCACAGGGATAAATCCCTTGTTAAAAAAAAAATCAGAATTAATGTGTTCATTAGCATACATTTATAAAATTGAGTAAAACAAAAATTAAAAAATGATACTTATTCTTACAATATGATTTTAATTTTATATCATCTCTTTGAGTAAGAAATAACATGCAATTTAATGATGATGCATGCATTTTTCTTACAATTTCTTTGAAAAATTATTAGAATAGTTAATAAATGGAGGAAAGTATGATGAACCTAAATTTGTGTATATTAGCAGCTAACTGATCATGAACAGATACTTCTATTTAATGCAGCTTATCTGACTAAAGGCCTTTACCTGAAATAGCACTGTTAGTATCTTCTAATTACTGGAGTAATCTTTGTTAGTAAATTTAATTCTTACATGAATTTATTTGTCATAACAGAAACGTGAATCAAAACATTTGACACCACAAAAAAGAATATTAACAGTAAATAGAATTGGGGCCAGTGTGGTGATCCAATGGCTACTCTTCTATCTTCAAGTGCCAAGATCCAACATAGCTGCTGGTTTGTGTCCTGGCTGTTCTACTTCCCATCCAGCTCCCTGCTTGTGGCCTGGGAAATCAGTGGGGATGGACCAAAGCCTTGGGACCCTGCACCCACATGGCAGACCCAGAAGAAGCTCCTGGCTCCTGGTTTTGAATCAGCTCAGCTCCAGCCGTTTGGGGAGTGAACCAGTGGATGGAAGATCCTCTCTTTTTGTCTCTCCTTCTTTCTGTAAATCTGACTTTCAAATTAAAAAACAAATTTTTTATTTTTTAAAGAAGAACAGAATGAGCCATCAAAAAGACTATGCCAAGTGTGCATCAGTTGGTCCCTGCAGGCCATTTCCAGAGTTGAGAGGCTCTTAACACTTCTAAAGTAGTGTCTACTGTTAGGGAGTAAACAAGTCCCAAGAGGGAGAATGGAGCCAAGGGCAGAGGTTCCGACTTCCTGTCCTGCCTGTGCATCTCAGGCACATGAGCCTTGGTCTCAGTGTCCCCTGTAGCAACACTCTGTGCCACCTCACTTCTCAGGAGCATGCGCCCTCTCAGGACCTTCAAGGCTAGCACCCACTGGCTCCGTGACCTCTCCTACATCACTGCACCAGGATAAAGGCAGGAGTCACATCTCCACTTGGCTGGCTCACACTGCTCCCCACTTGTCTCCTCCTCATATTTTGCAGTCTCTCTCTTTTGCTATCATTCCTTGGCTTATCTCTCCCCCTTTAGATATAGGATACAGAATTTTGTCATGGTTTATCCCTTGTAACTCACCTTTCTGACATGTCTGAGAGTTATAGTAATATCCTTCAACACACAGGCAAAAACGTGTGGTGTTCAAGGGCACACATGAAGAATTACCATTACAGGGATTATCTTTGCAAGGATCGCTGGGACCTTAGGATAGAAAGAGATGACAAATGTGCAGAAGTGATCACACCTGGAACCATTATTTCCACTCCCCATGCCTCCCTCCCAGGCCCTTTTCATTCCTTGACCATGTTACTCTACAGCATGCCCTTAGAACACACTTCCTTATGTCTCTACAGAACCTGTTATAGAAGTTCTAGAGCCAAGTTTCTGTGGACAGTAGAGGCTAGAGCTGAGAGGATGAGAACTTGCTCAGGGAAAAAGAAAGGGAGACCTTCTGATTCCAAGAAGACAATCTTTAGACCTCCAGAACTGTCTAGAACCTTAGATCTTGACCCTCTAATCAAGCTAGGACTCCCCCAAACCATTTGAGATGGAGCCTTATTATTATTTTTTTAAGTTCTGAATAATGTTCCTAGAGGGAGAGGTAGTTAAGAAGCTCCAGAAAGAAATGGAATGTCCTTTTCTAGTTACTGCACATGGTATCCCTGAAGAAATGGGAAAGATTTGCAACAGGCAGAACTAACCCAGTGAAGATTCTGGGAGGAGGTGAGGAGTCACTCTAGTCCCCGGCTTTCTGCATGACTGACTTGGACAAAGAGGGAGAGGAACATTGCTATGGTTCCCACGTCACTGGCCGAGACTCCTGGGTCAGGCCGAGTGCCATTAGCCACCTCTGCAGAGAATGGGTTGAACCTGGAGAGGGAAATTCAGGTGGTGACTGCTAAATGGTGGATCCAGATGGATCATTTTCATCACTTCTCTCAAGTGAAATCGTTTTCAAGTCTTGATTCCAGAGTTTCTTCAGTGTTGGCCAACCTGTAGGGTTATCTTGATATTCTTACAAACCTATGTGTAGACACTGTTGGTTTGGAAAATCCTAAAGGAGAAACTGAGCACAGCTTCTTTTGGGAAGAAATCCATGAAACTTTGTTGTGCTTTCCCATCAGCCGTGAAGGACAAGCTCATAGCTCATTCTGTAGCCAGGAACAGGACACTACAGCTACAAGGGATTTGGGTGGTGCTTTAGCTCAGCTCCATCTTATTACCAAGAAGTATGCTGATGCTAAGACAGAAGTGATTTGCCCCATCCCCCATAGCTGGTGGTGTGGTCAGGGTGTAAGAAGACTGCCGTACTCTGAGAGTATGTCTAGGGAGGCAGGGCTTGGAAATTCTCCCTTTCCTGATTCTAGTAGAGTTGATGGTTTAGCTGTATCCCACTTGACCTAGGCTTCAGAGTGGTCCCTTCAGACGTGAAAGATCTGATAAAGGCTCTGGGCTATCTGCTTATCCATCCATTTCGTAGATCTGCTGAAGAACACCGGGAAAAACCCCAGGAGCATGTGGGAGAGACCAACTTGCCCTTGCTGCCCTCACTGCACTCATGGAACCTCAGCTTCTCTGCCTAAGAATGAGTTTTTCTTTTTTTATCTCTATTTTCAAGCTTTTAGGTTTGACGATTCTTCCAGAATCTGTGGCTCATGAGCCATGTCTAACCACCTTTGTGCTTCTGTAAATAAAGTTTTATTGGAGTACAACTATGGCTGCTGCTAAAAAAAAAAAAAGGCAGAGTGTTTCAGTTCAACAGAGAACCCATGTTGTCCATAAGACCTAGAATAGTATGTATCCCTCACTGATAGTTTGTTGGCCTCTGTTCTAGAACACACTTAGGGAAATGAGACAACTGGTCTGTGTCAGTAAATTCAGTGTGAGCTCAATCGTTACCTCTTAGGTATATCCCCGAAAGATCCTTTTGGACTTTGGCTTTTGCCCTGCCCAGGACCATTTTGACCTCTGCTATTGTTTGACTTTTTGGTCCTTTGGGCTCAAATTTCATGACTTGGTTCACATTCCAAACTGTGATCAGCCATCACCTTAACTTCAGGGTTAAGATGTTAAGCCCACTGTTCACATCCAAGGAAATCTTAGGTACCTCTACTAATTTTCTTACCACACCAGAACACACTCACCCTGCCTCCTACACTAAAGAATCTGAGGGCAAGATTCTGTGGAACTGGTGGCTGCGCTGCTGGTCTGGGAAGAAGTGCTAGTGTTGGCACTGTCCAGCAGGGCAGGGAACCTTTTTTCTGCCAATGGCCATTTAGATTTAAAAGCAGGCCATATCATACTATCAACTTCAAAATCACAAGGGTACAGATACATTGAATTTGGAATTCCACTTGCAATGGCCTTGCCAAGGCCATACCAGCTGCTTTCCTGACTTTATAGGGCCAGGGTTAGCTGTACCTGTCCCCTGCTGTAGGCCTAGTAGGCCCCAAGACATGATTTTTCTGAATGTTGCTACTTGGCAGTGGAAAAGTAGTTGTGGTTAGTACATTACCTGCAGCTGTGGTGCCAGGACTTGTAGGGAGGTTAGTTGTCATCACTGTAGTGTTGTTCACACTTGTGGTATTGTCTGTGGTTGTCGGGGGGTCGGTGCTTGTGGTATTGTCTGTGGTTGTCGGGGGGTCGGTGCTTGTGGTATTGTCTGTGGTTGTCGGGGGGTCGGTGCTTGTGGTATTGTCTGTGGTTGTCGGGGGGTCGGTGCTTGTGGTATTGTCTGTGGTTGTCGGGGGGTCGGTGCTTGTGGTATTGTCTGTGGTTGTCGGGGGGTCGGTGCTTGTGGTATTGTCTGTGGTTGTCGGGGGGTCGGTGCTTGTGGTATTGTCTGTGGTTGTCGGGGGGTCGGTGCTTGTGGTATTGTCTGTGGTTGTCGGGGGGTCGGTGCTTGTGGAATTGTTCGTGCTTGCAGTGATTTCAATATTTGTGGGGGAGTTGGTGCTTTCAGTGGTTTCAATAGTTGTGGGGGAGCTGGTGCTTGAAGAGGAGTCACGACTTTCGCGGGAGTTGGTGCCTGGGGAGGAAGCTGCGGTGTCAGTGTTCATTCTGGAGTGCTCGGAGCTAAAGGCTGTGTTGCTGGAGGGAGTGGTTGGATCACTTGTGGTACTACTTGCAGCTATGCAGTTTTCATTGGCTGCTGGAAGAATGAAGATACTAAGTTTCAGAAGATATTACATAGAATAAATAATGTCAGTTACTGATATTTAATATCAATTAATAATCAACTGATTCAAATGGATATATGTGGCTATCTTTTTTTAAAGATTAATTAATTTATTCGAAAGACAGAGTGACAGAGAGAGGAAGAGAGTTCTTCCACCCACTGATTTACTCCTCAAATGGCCACAACAGTTGGGCTGGAACTCAGCCACACTGAAGCCAGGAGCCTGGAACTCCAACCAGGTCTCCCATCTGGGTGAAAGGGGCTCAAACAATTGGGAAATTTCCCCCAGCTTTCCAGCAACTAATAGGGAGCTGGATCAGAAGTAGAGAGGTTGGGACTCAAACCAGCAAGCAAATGGGACTCCAACTGACTCACAGTGAGCCAGCGGCACCATAGAAATGGTTCCTTTGACTATCGTACAAATGAAACTATGTGGTTACAACACACACACACACACACACAGGATGGCGGTCGAGAGAAAGAGAGACCCACAAAATTTAAGTAGATAAAACTGAAGGATGTTAATGAACGACATGCCCAAGAGGAAATGTTTACTAAAATGAATAAGAAGAACTTACACTACGTATGCCTATAGTCGCAGAACTGGCAATGTGGATTTATTGCTCCTCAGAGGGGACAATGGGCACACCACTGAGTTGATGCAGCAGTGACAATAACGCTTGGGACATCGGCAGCCCAAATCAGAGTGCATGGCTCCTTCCATTCCAGCTCTCTGCTAAAGCACTCCTCATGAGGAAGCCGGTGGGATGTCAAGCACTTAGGTCACTGCCACCACATGCGACCTGGGTTGAGCTTGGGCTGTTGACCTCAGCCTGGCCAGGCCTGGCTGCTGTGGGCACTTGAGAAGTAAAACAGTCAAGGGGAAATCTTTCTGCCTTTCAAATAATAAATAGAAATACATGAAATTGTAAGTGCCACAAGGTGGTGCTCTAACCACCAGGAAGCAGATTCTTCCTCTGGTAGGAGGCATTGGCTTTTTTTTTTTTTTTCTGTTGAAAGATGGAAGGAGGGAAAGATTAGAGGAAAACAATTTAGGGAATAATGAAATAAAAATATTGCACTAAGGACTTACTGAACCTTTTCCAAAAAACTATGGCTTTTTTTTTTTCCTGGTAATGTTCATCTACTACCAATTCTACCAATTCACAAGGCTTTTAGAACAGGACAAATTATTGTTGCCTCAGGGCATTAAAGTTGCATTTTGGGGCTTGGTGAAGTAACCTAGTGGCTAACGTCCTTGCCTTGCATACCTGGAATCCCATATAGGTGCCAGTTTGTGTCCTGGCAGCCCTGCTACCCATCCAGCTCCTTGCTTGTGGCATGGGAAAGCAGTCCAGGATGGTCCAAAGCCTTGGGACCCTGTATCTGTGTGGGAGACCTGGAAGAGCCCCTGACTCCTGGCTTCAGATCAGCGCAGCTCTGATCAGCGCAGCTGCTTGGGGAGTGAATCATCAGACAGAAGATCTTCCCCTCTGTCTCCTTTCCTCTCTGTATATCTGACTTTGCAATAAAAATAAATAAATATTAAAAAAAGAAATTGCATTTTTAAAAAAGATTTTTATTTATATTTATTGCAAAGTCAGATTTATAGAGAGAAGGAGAGACAGAGAGAGAGAGATCTTCCATCCTCTGGTTCATTCCTCAAATGGCCACAACCACGGCCAGAGCTGAGCTGACCCAAAGCCAAGGCCCAGGAGCCTCCTCTGGGTCTCCCACATGGGTGCAGGGTCCCAAGTCTTTGGGCTGTCTTTGACTGCTTTCCCAGACCACAAGCAGGAAGCTGGATGGGAAGTGGAGCTGCTAGGATTAGAACCTGTGCCCATATGGGATCCTGGCACATGCAAGGCAGGATTTTAATTACTTGGCTACAGTGCCAGGTTTTTACAACTTTTTTTTTTTTTTACAACTCTTAGGAAACACAGAGCAGAAAAATCTTAATGTACCAGTGATCCTTGCCTTATAAATGTTCACTATCTCTAAAAGTTGATTCATCAAATATCAAAAAAATAACTAATGAAATATTCTAGAGAGTAAGCAGGTCATGAACTGCTGAGGGAGCCACCCAACTTCCCTGGGGTCTGTTGGTGCCTTCTTGCCCTTTCACCTTGAGTGGAATTGACAGAAATTCTAAAGTGTGCAAGAGACACATAACACTCTGATGGCGGCTTGAAAATAGTGCCCCAGCTTGCAGTGCTGCCAGCCGCTATTCCAGCTGTTGTTCCTTGGTCACGTGCTTAGCCTGTAGCTCACAGCACCTGTGCAGATGCTGTGAGCATCCACAGCTAAGGGATAGTCGGCCAATACTCATCCTGAGGCATCGGCCCAGAGGTCAAGCCAGGACTGTGCAATGCCAAGGCTTATATACGACCTGATTAGGGAGTTGTAGAGAAGGCCAAAACAAACACAGAAAGCATAGCAGCCAGTGGGGGCTAGAATGAAAGTAGCAGGAGAGAGACCTCCGTGGTGTCCTCCATCATCAGCTAAGGAAGAAGCAGAGACTGGCCAGAGACATGAAGATCCTGGACAGAAGAGGGCAAACCACTTTGACTTCACATGACCTTGAACCTCCTGCTTCAGAAACAGCCATTCTCTGCTGATGCCACACAACCTACGGGATCATCCTACAGATCCACATACAGCTGCTAATTGGAACTTATTATTGAGAGATTTATTTACTTTTATTTAAAAGGCAGATTTGCAGAGAGAAGGAGACAGAAGATCTCTGTCTGCTGATTCACTCCGCAAGTGGCCACAACCGCCAGAGCTGAGCCAATCTGAAAAGTCAGGAACCGGGAGCTTCTTCCGGGTCTCCCACATGGGAGCAGGGTCCTATGGCTTTGGGCCATCCTCAACTGCTTTCCCAGGCCACAAGCAGGGAGCTGGGCGGGCAGAGAAACAGCTTGAATACAAACCGGTGTCCATGTAGGATTGTGTCACATGCAAATTGAGGACTGTAAGAGCTTTACTTCAGGTCATTGGGGTCAAGTCAAGAAGGTTTGGACTTGACTGTTCTACCTTAGTCTGGGATTTCTGTTTGCTAGGAGGATTGTGTTTATGAAAGCTTGCTTCGGGTTACCATTCTGGCGCCACAAATTAAGCCACTGCCTATAATGCTGGCATCCCGTATGTCCTGATGGCTTCCTTTCTGATCCAGCTCTCTGCTAATGAACATGGGAAAACAGCAGTAGGCACCCCAACTGCTTGGACCTCTGCTTACTCATATGGGAGACCCTTATGGGATAGAGTTCCTGGTCCCTGGCTTCCAATCAGCTCAGCCCTGGCTATTGTGACCATTTGAGAAGTAAACCAGCATGTAGAAGATTCTCTCTGTCATCTTTCTTTCTGTAATTCTTCTTAAAAAGCTGCTTATTCCATTTCAATAAGCGGGCCACATTCCAAGCTGATGGTGATTCACTGCTGTGAATAGTACCATTTGTTTTCATGTATGTGTGTGCATGCATATGTGTGCGTGTCTGTGTGTGTGCTGAGAGCTGTATAGATTTCAGTGAAGATAATTTACAGCTGCTATTCAAGCTTTCATCATCTAGTGAAAAAAGCCAGAAGAATTAGAATGTATTTGGTTCCACTTATAACCCACAGAAATATTTTAAGGTATTAGCATAGTGAAAATAGCTCTGATACCTTTGTGTCCACAGGTGTTGGAGATGTTAAACAGCACAGGGTGGGAGAGAGAGAGATCCCAGAGGGATACCTCTAGAGGGTAGGAACGGGAGGCCCAGGGGGAAGAAAAAGCCCCGGGCTGCCTCCTTTCTGGGCACCAGCCTGTCCAGATAACATTGGTAGCTGCTCTGGGCAAAGCAAGCTGAGAGTCACAATTAAATGCCCGTCTTCCAGGCCTGAACGCTTCCATATTAGATGATTCTCATCAGCTGTTATGGGTGACGGTGGCCCTAACCTAGGGAAAGCAAAGCTTATCTGGGAGGTTTGCCTGTTCAAGTGCCTTTGAAGGTCACCTGTACCTTTCTCATTTTTCTCCCCAGTGAACATGAATGAAGAATTACAGACAGCTCAGGTGTTTTGTAGGCCAAGGTCAAGAGCCCTGCCAGCCACACTGTAGGGAAGTCACATAAAGTGGAACCAGCACGCTTACCTTCCTGGTTGCTAAGACTCCTAACATGGGTCACATTTTGGAAATAGACCTTTTTAACACACACTTGGAAAAGCCTTTGTATTCCATAGAAAAAGACTATCCTCCTCCTCCTATACACACACACACACACACACACACAACCCACAAAACTAAAACACCAACCTGCAGGGGTAGTCTCTCTGGGAGGGGGTTGCAAGGACAGGGGCAGAGGTGGGAAGGAAGATTAGACACCACCTGCTTCTTTCACACACATCTGTACCATCTGCACTTGTTATGGAGGATCTGTCTTGCTTGTCACAATTTTTAAAGCAAAAGAAAACTCAAGTTTCAAACACTGGACACAAGGGCAGACCCAAGAAACAATATCAAGAGAAAGCCCCTTGAGCTCCGGCTGTGAGGGGCCAGGCTGGAGCCGGCTTTGCCTCATTTACCTAGGTAGTCATCGTGTTCATCTCTTCTCTTGGAACACAGGAATGAACCGAGGTTCTGACACCTTGGCTACTGCCGCAGCATTCGAATGCAAAATAGCTCAGCCTCCCTAAGGTACCTGGGAGCTCTGGGATTCCTGATTTCCTGGGCTCTATCCATCTCCCTGTCCTCTTCCGAACAAATCTTCCCAACACTCTTCTTGCATTTCAGAAAAGTCTTTTTCAGCAGTGGCTTTCACAAGTCATTCAAACCTCACCCATTCTTACTTGCACCTGCAGGCTTGGCCATGTCATCTGCCCTGGGGCTGGCAGGGTACATCTAGCAAGTCCTGCCCCTAAAGTAAGGACAGTCTTCTCCAACTTTCTTTCTAATAGGAATTAAAAGATACTTTCAAAAATCCCTATGTCACTCATTCTAGTTTCACAATGTGGGTTCTCTTTCTTACCTGTCTTGTCACTTTATTCCTTTCTGCAGGCAACTTTCTCTTTGTAATTCATTAACTGTCACATCTCAAATACACCAGTGACCACCCCCACTCCACCTCCCACCCCAGAGACTCCTTCCTAACAGCTAAGAAGTCCATTCTTTACATTTCAAGTACCTTCCTAAATGAGAGCCTAGTCCTGTGGTAGGCTCTCTGATTTTTCTCAGGGAGGTGTCCAGAATACTACAGATCCTATTTAACCTTAGAATCTTTGCAAGACAAAACTTTGGCTTGTGGAAAGCCCCACGAGACTTAGTCCACAGACCGTTTTGGCTGCTGCTTTATCTTCCCCATGCCGGACTAAAACACCTGCAATGCCTGTGGGTTTGGAGGAGAAACTTAGTTTATAGAATGGTCCACGTGATGGACCGTGAGAGTCGGCAGCTGCAAGTCTGCTGGCTGGGTCTTCAAGACAATAAACACAGTTCGAACAGTGAAAGTTAAAAAGGTTCCTTACCCAAGTTTGCCAAAAGGAGCACGAGAACAGGGAGAGGAATGAAAGCTTTCATTTCTGCTGCTCTGGCTCAGTAATCCAAGGAGGAAATGACTTCCTTCCCTCACTGCCTTCGGTTTTAACTCTCTCTCAGGTCCAAAGTCCAGCCATTAGTGACGTCAAACAAGCCAAAGGCAATTACAATTCAGGACCAGGTCCTAAATCGGGGGTTCTCCCTAACTCTTGGGTCAAAAGATGGGAATCTGGGTCATAATGAATTGTGTCTGGCTCAAAATCCAAAATAACTCCAGATATTCCAGATATCCTCATGAGGTTGGTGGTGGTTAATCTCCACATCCCAGATACCCTCATGTGATCACCTTCTCTCTTTGCTCAACCAGCTATAGCTCTGAGCATCTTTGAAAGGCAAAGTAGAGGAGAAGGCGAGGGAAAATGAGAGGGAAAATTAGAGGGAGAGAGAGAGAGAGAAACAGGGAGGGAGGGAGAGGGAGGGAGGGAGGGAGAGGAATGGAGGGAGGGAGAGAGAGACAGACAGACAGACAGACAGAGACAGAGAGAGACAGAGAGACTCTGTAAATGGCCACAACAATCAGAGCAGGACCAGATTGAAGCAGGAGAGCCTGGGATGCCATCTGGGTGTTGCCTGTAAATGGCAGGGGCCTTAGTACATCTTCTGATGCTTTCCCACGTGCGTTTTTAGGATCCAGAGCAGAACAACCAGGACTTGAACCAGCACTCCAGTATGAGATGCTAGCTCCACAATCAGACTTAACCTGCTGCGCCACACTGCTGGCTAAAAGGAAAGACTTAAACCAGACGATTTGGTCTATTTCTGCTTGTTCATTGCCATGCCTCCAACCTCCCAGATCTCTTAGTCACCTTCTAGTTTCTCAGTCCCTGACCTCTCACTGGGTTTCAGGAAACACCTTTATCAGCTGATTTGGATCTTTTCCATTTAACACAAGTATCCGAGAGGCTGGGAGACAGAAGATGCTGTTACATGCTGGATGACTCCCAATCTGTTCAGGTCTCCCACATGGGTGGCAGGGCCCCTATTCTGACACATCACCGACTGTCTCCTCGGGTGTGTATTAGCAGGAAGCTGGACTGGAAGGAAAGCCAGGACTAAAATCTAGGTGGTCTAGTATGGGTTGTGGCATCCTAACCTGGAGTTTTAACTGCTAGTCCAGATACTAATCCCTGAGTACTCTCCTGCTGGCTTCTCTCTGTGGTCCTTCCCCACAGAGTCCAGACCCAGCCTGAAAAATAGCAGGGAATAATACCTCCTGAATGTCGCCTAGAGTATTAACTGCCCTCAGTACCATAATGGTATACATTATATATACAACTTACATATAGTTATATGTCTATTATTTCATATATTTTATATTATGCATAATTATATATTCCTTAGAAGGGTAGCTCTCATTGCTCCAAGAGTCTCCATTCAACAATAGCATTAGGGATTTGTTATTTTATAGCTGAGAGGTCAATTTAAATATTTTTTAAAAGCAAAGATGCTAGAATCAAGACGGCCGAATAGAATAAGGATATGTTTAAACAGATAGAAAACGATAATTCAGGATGAAGCAGAGAGGACACATTCCAGGAAACAGTAGAGGACAGAACAACAGCAGGGGGTACCTGGAGACTGACAGACACAGGAAAGCAGCAGACACAACAGTGTGGTGTTGTGGTGACTAATACTCCAGCAACATTCAGCAAATGGGCGATCTGAACTCCACCAGCAACCAGGTAGGAAGGGATTTTCACTGGAGTTTGGGAGGTGAACTCAGACAAAGAACCGCCTGTCCATCCTGCTGGTCCGTTTGATTTGACCAGGAGCAGAGACAGAGCATCACATCCTAGACAGGCAGTGAGAGAACAGGGTGGATTTCCCAGCCCAGTCAGCACCCTAGAGCCAAACTGGGCAGCATTTTGATAAGCAGGCAAAGGTAAGTTTCCCTCAGAATACGCTGAGCTAAGAGTGAACTCATTTCTGACTCAGTGAACTGCATCAACATGGCATTCTACAGGTCCGACCCAAGACAGGTTTGGGTAGCCCTCAGAAGTGTCGGCCAGCAGATCAAGAACTGTAGTAGTGGTAGGTCAGGTGCCATTTTTTGTGCACTGTGGCAAAAGCTTTAGGACTGCAGGGACAACAGTGAACTGTGCATGTGCTGAGCTCGTGAGAACTCACTGAGTTCAGTGGATTGCACTGGTCCTTCAGGAAAATAATACTGACTGTGGCATCATACGGGTCAAAATAGGTCCATGTGACACCCAGACCTAATGTCCAACAGGTTCTGACAAGATCAGCACCAACAACAACCTGGCTATATAGGACAGATGGTATCTCTCTAATCCGGGGACTTGCTCCATCCGGAAGTGGGAGAAAGGTTGCAGAGACAACAGTGCAACCTCAGCATGGTATCACAGGAGGTAGAGACTGGTGAGCCAGGAGCTGGGGCTACAGAGTTCTTGGTGGAAATCTAACATAAGAACCCAGACCTGGAACTCACTGGAGGGAGTGGCACAATTGGCTGCAAACAAAGAGCCATGTACCAACTGCAATAAGTAAAATCAAACTGTAGACCTGTGGGTGACACAGCTTAGAAACCTGCCCCAAGGAGAAGACTCTGCTAACCAGAAGTACAATGACCAAGAGCAAAACAGGAGACAAAGGCAAAATGAATATTACTGAAAAGTCCCCTGTAAAGGTGCAAACCCCTTTGCCAACCTCAGAGTTAACTGAGGAAGACATCGAGAATATGGAGGACACAGAATCCATAAGACTCATTTTAAAGCTTCTGATCAACAATGAGAAGCACATACAAGAGTTCAAAGAATTTAAGGAATATTTTACACAAGCAATAGCAGCAATAAAGCAAATCAAGGCTGATATATCAGAAATTAAGAACACAGTAGAGCAAATTAAAAGTACAGTGGAGAGTCTCCAAAATAGAATGAAGCAAGCAGAAGAAAGAATCTCAGGATTGGAAGATATTTCCTGCCACCAGGGGAAAGCAAACAAAAAGCTGGAAGCAGATCTGGATCAGGCCACAAAAAGTATTCAAGAATGGAAAGACACTATTAAGAGGCCCAATATAAGAGTTATGGGAGTCCCAGAAGGTGCAGAAAGAGACACTGGTTGTACAAATATATTTAATGAAATAATGAAGGAAAATTTCCATAATCTAGAGAAAGAAATGGGAAACAAGAACAGGCCTGATCAAAAGGGATCTTCACCAAGACACATGATCATCAAGCTCTCTTCAATTGAACATAAGGAAAAGATCCTTAAACATGCACGTGAAAAAAATCAATTGACATATAAAGGAATGCCAATTAAACTCACAGGAGATCTCTCACAGGAAACTCTACAGGCAAGAAGAGAATGGAGTGACATATTCCAGATTCTAAAAGAAAAAAATTGTCGGCCTAGGATAACATATCCAGCAAAGCTTTCTTTTGTCTTTGAAAATGAAATAAAATTCTTCCACAGTAAAGAAAAGTTAAAACAATTTGCCTCTTCCAAACCTGCCCTACAAATGATCCTTCAAGATGTTTTCTTGACAGAGAAGAGGAATAGCACCCACCAAAACCAAAGGCAAATGGGAAGAACATCCCAGTAAAATGACAACAGAAGACTAAACCAATGAACAACCCATTCCTAAAATGACAGGACCAAAGTACCATCCATACATATTAACCCTGAATGTAAATGGCTTAAGCTCAATCAAACATCATAGATTAGTAGACTGGATTAAAAAACAAAACCCATCTATTTGTTGTCTAGTAGGGACACATTTCACCACAACAACCAGTGGAAACTATATCACATGGGATTTGATGATTTGTGTTTGTTTCATCTCTTCAAAACACTTTTTTTTTTGAAAGATTTATTTTATTTTTTATTGGAAAGGCGGATATGCCGAGTGGAGAGACAGAGAGGAAGATCTTTCGTTGGATGATTCACTCCCCAAGTGAGCGCAACCGTTGATGTTATGCCGATCCGAAACTAGGAGCCTCTTCTGGGTCTCCCACACGGGTGCAGGGTCCCAAAGCTTTGGGCCATTCTCAACTGCTTTCCCGGGCCACAGGCAGGGAGCTTGACAGGAAGTGGGGCTGCCAGGATTAGAACCGGCGCCCATATGGGATCCCAGGGCGTGCAAGGCGAGGACCTTAACCACTGCGCCATTGTGCCAGGCCCCAAAACACTTTCTTCTGATTAAATTCTTTAGTGACTCATAGGTCATAGAGTAGCATCATTTTCTGCAAGAAGGTTCTTGATTTTCATCTCTTCAGCTACATGTTAGTTAGTCATTTAGTTGCATGTCACTTAACTTCATGGTGTTGTAAATTTCTTTTTTCTTCCTGATGTTGATTTTGTTTTGTAGCTCTTCATTTAAGGGGATGTATAGTAGCTGTGCAATAGAGACTGTCATATCTAATAACATTCTAATTAACTTCATGGCATTGTAAATTTCTCTTTTTCTTCCTATTGTTGAATTTGTGTTATGACTTTTCATTTGAGGGGATGTACAGTAGCTATAAAATAGAGACTAACATCCAGATGTTAGGACACAATACAGTATGCATTTCTGCTTCCAGACAAAGATGGACTTACAATAAAACTGTTTACTATATCTTGACAATAGGATTCTGGACTCTCTGCCATTGTCCATGCCCGCAATGATGGACATATGACTGTGTATGAAGAACTATAGTATAGTAATAGTATAGAGGAACTAGGTGTGTGTGGCAGGTGTAATTGGGGCTGGGATAAGGGAAATACCAGGAGCCTATGGAATTGTATCATAAAATGATAATAATAATAATAAAAAAATGTTAAAAAAAAAGCAAAGATGCTTCCAAGGCCCATTGTGTTGTGTTGTGTTATTCTCAGCTTGAATCACTCCTGTTCCGAAGGTTTAAATACTTACTGTGTTCATTATCTTAACTTTATTGAAATACAATTTACATCAATAAACTATCCAGTTAAAGCATACATTGGAATAAATTTCAATGCTACACACGTATACATGTGAAAACACCTTTATAGCCAGACACATCCCTCCTCCCCTAAAAGCATCTCCTGGACCAGCTCTCCCTCCACCCCGGGTATCCCATAATCCACTTTTGGTCACTAGCAATTAGTTTTCAGCATCTAGAATTTTGTTTATTTATTATTTGTTTTTATTGTAAAGTCAGATATACAGAGAAGGAGAGACAGAGAGAAAGATCTTCCACCCAATGATTCACTCCCCAAGTGACCGCAATAACCGGTACTTCGGCAAAGTGAAGCCAGGATGAGGAGCTCTTCCGGGTCTCCCACGCGGGTGCAGGGACCCAAGGCCTGGGCCGTCCTCGACTGCTTTCCCAGGCCACAGGCAGGGAGCTGGGTGGGAAGCAGGCTGCCAGGATCAGAACTGGAGACCACATGGGATCTCAGGGCGTTCAAGGTGAGGACTTTAGCTCTAGGCCACTGTGCCACCCCTAGAATTTTATATAAATGGGATCATATAAATGTACTTTTTTTTTCCAGTTTGCTTTGGTTTGGTGTTGTTTTGATCTGGCTTTTACTCATCATGATCATTTTGACATCTGTCAATGTACATGTTAATAGTTTATTTTTGTTTCTGAATAGTAGTTCATTGTATCACTGTATCCATGTAGGGAGTGGTGGTGTGGTGCAGTGTGTTGGATTGCTGCTTGAGACACTGGCATGTCAAATCAGAATGTTCATTTGAGTCCCAATTGTTTCACTTTTTTTTTAATTAAAATTTCTTTTAAATTTTGTTTACATAGTTGAGAGGGATGGATGACCATGTGAGCCTCGGATTGGGATGGGAAGGGTCAGGTTTGGAGAAAGGTTAGTGGGACAAATGTTTCAAAATGTTTGTCTCCTGTGTCCTCAGGGTAGGAGGGGGAGGAGGCTGCTGCTTGCTGTCAAACTATATCAGCATTTGGGTGGGGGTGGGTTCTTTGATGACACGTTATAAACTCCAATGTGGAGAAAGGGAAGAGTGTTTCAAGGGTATTTGTTACTTTAGCGTTCTTGACAGTTCTGAAAAAAATCTTTCCAAGACATATTGGCTGACCAAGTCTACCTTAGTGTATCCACAGGCCCAGAAACTTGCTGCAAAGCTTGCCCAGAACTGTTGAGTCTGTTCTGCTTTCCATCCTCTGTCAAACAACTTGACATCTTCTGTAGGCTTAGGTGAGCTGGCTGTCATGTTCCCCATGTGCATCTGGGCACGTTGTCCACTGCACAAGCATCAGCAACTGAGGAGGCCCAGTCCTAATACATGCACTCCAAGGTTGGACCACACATCCTGTGATTTTCCCTGTGACCAGGGTCTGAGTCCAGTAATCTAGTTGAGGAGTCCCCCAAGAAACTTTGCCTGTGGTGACCTCAGACTTGACTCCTGTGTGCGTCGGCCTGCGTAGGGTCAGGCTGCCTGCTACCCACACCAGCCAACACACATAAAGGTGGATGCAGCTGCCTGGTCAGTTCTACCCCAACCCCATATCTCATGTGAACTAATGGATGTTACTGCCAAGTTCAGCCAGCCCATCACTGACCTGGTCCTCATGCGTACCATTGGGTGCTATGGTTCATTTGGGGCAATTCCCAGTAACTCCTACCAGGCCCAGTTTCTTTATATACCAGCCTCTGCTGCACCCTAGCCCAGCCCATATAATAACCAGCTCTCGTGCACACACCATGGGTGCAGTAGCTCAGCTTGCCCCATCCCAGACCTAACATATGCCTTGTCCAGCCTGGCTCACCAAGCTCTGCTCACAGTTCCCCTGCAAGGCATGTATTTAACCCCAGGTCTTGTGCCTGCCAGGTACTGCAGTCCAGCCTGACATGACTAACATCCAGTCCAAGCACTTGCCAGCTGATGCTGTGGCCTAGTTTGGTTGGCCTGCACTCATTCTGGTTCTCATGCATGCCAGTGGGTGCAGCAGCCTAGCCCAGCTTGGGTCATGCCTAACTCTCAGCTCTTACGCTCACCAATAGAAACCATGACCTAAAAAGGGAGTTCTCAAAGTTCCCCTAGGAGGCCTGCTCCCAGTCCCAGGTCTTGCCTGTGCCAGCAGGTGCTGAGATGGTCTGCCCCCAGTCTTAGCAACTTCATGCAGGTGCTACAGCCTATGTCCAGTCCCAGCTTTCTCAGGTGGGTGTAGCAGCCTAACCTAGCCTGGCCCACCTCCAGCCCTCATGTGAAATGGCAGGTGTTGCATTTCAACCCAACTGGCCTGCATCCTTTCCTGTATCTCACTTGTGCCAGTGTGTGCATAAACTGACCATGCTGGGTTTGCCGCTAGACTCAGTTCAAACATATGCCAATGGGTGCTGCAACCCATCCTAGTATAGCTGCCTCCCAGCCCCGGTTCTTACACTCACCAGCAGGAGCTGTGCCTAGCAGAGAAGTTCCCTGAATTCCTCTACCAGGTACACCCCCAATAATGAATGTCACATGTGCCAGTAGGAACTGCTACCCAGATTGATATGGCCATGCCCCGAGTCCTGGCCCTCACTAATGGGTGTTACAGCCTAGCCCAGCTTGGTCCACTGCAAAACCCAGTCCTGGCTCTGACTGATGGGTGCTACAATCTAGCCCAGCTTTGCTTACCCCAAAACCTGGCTGTCATGTGACCTGGAGGGTGCCACAGCCTCGCCCAGCTTGACTCACACCCATTCTGGTTCTTGTAACCACCACTGGGTGTTAGAGCCTAGCCCAATTTGAGCCTCACCCAGACCCAGCCTACATATATGGAGATGGGTGGTAAAGCCTTGCCCAGCCCAGTCTGTTCCCAACCCTGGCTCCTACAATCACCAGTGGGAGCTGCAACCCAGCAGAAGAGTCCCCAGAATTCCCCTACCAGGCCCGTTCCCAGCCTTCAGTCTTGTGTGTGCTGGTGGGTACTTCAACCCAGCCTGGCATGGCCTGCCTGCAGTCTCAGCTCTTGCTGGCAGGTATTGCAGTTTGGCCCAGCTGGGCATGGCTCACATACTATTTTGGCTGTCTTGTTTGCCAACAGGTGCTGTGGCCTGGCCCAGCCTGACTTGACCCCACAAATGCTGATGAGTACTATAGACATGCCTGGGCTAGCCCACCCCCCAGTTCTGACTCTTGTGCTTCCCAGTGGGAGCTGTAGCCTGGTAAGAGAGTTTCTGAAGTTCCCATGCCAGGCCTGCTCCCAGATCCCAATCTCACGTAGGCCAGCAGGGACAGTGACCCTGTTGGCAGTATCGCCTTCAGTCTTGGCCTTTGCATGTGCCCTGCAGCCTGGCCCTGCTCAGCCTTCTCCCAGCCCCAGTTCCTGTTTCAGGTGGATTCTTGCCAGGTGAGTTCTGTGGTCCAGCATTGCTCAGCCCATCAACACCCCTAGCTCTCTGTAAACTGGTCGTGCTGCAGTCCCACAGAGGCAAGTCCACAAATCCTTGCAGAACCTGCCCCACTGTCTGGTTCTCTTGTATTCTGGTAGATGCTGTAGTCCCAATCTATGTGGACTTCTCCTTGCTCTGACACTTACAGCTGGCTACTGTGGCCTAACCCAGCCTGGCATGCCCTGCAGCCCTAGCTTTTGTATGTGTCAGTGGGTGTTACCATTTAGCCCAGTGCAGGTCTCCCATGTAAGTGGGTGCCTTAGCTTGACCCAGACGTGCCCTCCAGTTTCCCTCTTCTAAACCACCCACCTTAGTTCCCTTGCTGACCTATGAATGCACTGACCTATTTCATGGAAGACTCCAGAAGTCATCCCTTCCTTCCATGTCAAATATGCCCTCAGCTGCTCCAACTCCAACATGCCCCCGACCCTCTTTCTCGGGCAATCTGCAGCTCCTCCAAACTGGGGGCTGAGGTAGTATGTCTTGGCCTGGGGTTTTCCTCCTTCCCCACTTATCTTTAAAAAGGAAAGAAAAAGCATAAGCAATGATGTTGGCATACTGGTGTAGTTAACAAACTTGGCATTATCCAGACCCAGAATGCCCACCAGCTACAGGTGGTTTTTCTCCCAGCAGTGTAACACTTGCCTAGGTACAAGGCAATCTAGGCAGTTGCCTACAGCTGGGAAATGCTCCATTTCTGAACAAGCTCCATGCTGATGCACCTGGGAAGGCAATGGAAGATGGCTCAAGCACTTGGGCCCTTCAGCCATGTGAGAGACCAAGAGGAGGTCCTGCCTCCTGGCTTTTGCCTAGCCTAAGCTGGGCCATGGCAGTCATTCACCGCTAGAATAAACTAGCAGATGGAAGACTGATCAGTGTCTCTCACTCTTTCTGTGGCCCCTGTCACTCTGCCTTTCAAATAAATAAATAATTTAAAATAATAAATGTACCGATATAGACATTTATCAATTTGTGCTTTGTACACTTGAGTTTTCCTAGTTCTTCAGCCATAAACAGAAATGTAATGAATGCTCATGTAGAAATCTGAGGATGTAGCTTTCACTTCTCTTGGGTAAGGATTTAGAGAGGAATAGCTTATAGCTGTGTGATCAACATGTTCAACTTTTTAATAAACTGCCAATCATTTTCCTGAGTTGTGTTTTACACACTCCCATAGTAATGGATGTGAATTCTAATTATTCCCTATCATTGCCAAACTAGGTATTGTCAGCCCACACATTAGTCTCAATGGCATGTATCTTCTGATGGTATATAATGTTGTGTGTCTTTCCTTAAGCTGATCAGCCAGGATGTCTCTTATTATGTAAAGTATCTAGTCAGGTAATTTACTTACTATAAAATACAGCTAGTTGTCTTCTTGTTTTTAAATTATAAAAATTCTTGAAATATGCCTGGCAAATATTTTCTCCCTTTCCGCCATTTTCACATGGTCTTTTCAACTTGCTACATTTACTTTATGACAGGCTATCCAGGAACCTAAGAAAATCCAAAGTGTGGCCTGAGGTCACATACTTAGCTGCAAGATATCAGATGCACATCTCAAATCCTGTCTCCTAAACCAGCATGGATGGATCCGTGGCTGTGTCCCTTCTTGGCACAATGTTGTCATCACTGTCCATTCATGACATCACCTTGCCGCCAAGTGGCTTTCTGTTCTGCATATCTGCTGATTGTTGGAGGAAGACGGTGACCAGGAAGGGGTGGAGGTCACCATGTACCTGACTCCCTGACCCTTCCCTGATGTTATCTGGAAAACCACAGACAACAAGAAAGTTGGGCAATCCTGAGAGTGTGAGTCAGTACCACCTGTCCTTTTCAAAAAAAATTTTATCTTTGGTTTCACAGTTTTGTAGATATAGGGCTTGCTCTCCCCTCACCTCATTTCCTCTCCATTGTCCCCTGTGTTGTGCAACACTATAGTCCTTCAGCTGTAGTCTCGAATCCAGCGTTCCGCCTCTCTACGTGGGCCATGACACTGCAGATATAAGCAATGGGCCATGACACTGCAGATATAAGCAATGGTAGAATCCAGTACTTTGTCATCTGAGTCTATTAGGGGCTTAACTGGGGGCCTACTTCTTTTCAGGAGTAGAGGTGCTTACTGTCAGTCTTTGATTCTTGGTACTCTGTTCTCCATTACAACCTTGGTTTGCAAGATTACAAGTGTATACTTAGCTACCTTTACATCTTTTTGTTTTATATCTTGGATGGAATTTGCCATACGTTAGAGCAAACACATCGTATTTGTCCTTTGGGACTGGGTCATTTCACTGAGCATAGTGGTCTCCGGTTGGAATCACCTGATTGCAAAAGGTAGAATTTCGTTCTTTGTAATGGTGGAGTAGTATTCCTTAGAATAGATAGATGTACCAGAGTTTTTTCTTTTTTTTTTTTTTAATCCAATCCTATCTCAATGGGCATCTAGGCTGTTTTTATGTCTTTGTATTGATTGTGCTGCAGTGAATATAGGGATGCAGGCTGCTTTCTTATGTGTGTGTATTTTACATGTATTCCCAGGAGTGGGATTGCTGCTTCATATAGTAGATGAATTTTCAGTTGTCTGAGTACTCTCTATCCTGACTTCCAGAGTGGCTGTACCAGTCTACAACCCCACCAGCAGTGTATTAGGGTACCTTTCCCCCTACATCCCCACCGGCAAGTTAGTAGTTTTCTGTATGTAGGCCATTCTCACTGGGGTTAAGTGGAACCTCAGTGTGGTTTTTATTTGTATTTCCCTTATTGCTAGAGAGCTTGAGCATTTTTTCATATGTCTGTTAGCTATTGCAATTTATTCCTTTGAAACATGCTTATTTCCTTCACCAATTTCTTCTCCCACTGTTTGTTTTGTTGTTGTATTTCTGGAGCTCTTTGTATATTCTGGCTATTGGCCCCCTTTCTGCTGTGGAGTGTACTAAGATTTTCTCCCATTCTGTTGGTTGCTTCTTTACTTTGTTGACTGTTTCTTTTGCTATGCAGAAATTTCTTAGTTTGATGTAGTCCCACTTGTTTATTTTGGCCTTGGCTGCCTAACACCAATCTTTCTTGTGCCCTGGCTTCACCCCACCCCTCCTAGACCTCAGCATCCCAGGGTGGGGTGATAAACACTGTCTCTTGGGGAGACTTGCTTCCCTTCCTGGGGAGGAAGCTCGGGGCTGCAGAGTACCTGGTTCGCCACATGTCTCCAGTGTTCTGCCCAAGTGATGCGGAAGGAGTTAGCTCAGAAGAATGAACTGGATAAGTCCAGCCTGGTAGCCTAGTGGCTAAAGTCCTCACCTTGCAAACACCAGGATCCCATATGGGTGCTGGTTCTAATCCCAGCAGTCCTGCTTCCCATCCAGCTCCCTGCTTGTGGCCTGGAAAAGCAATGGAGGACGGCCCAAAGCCTTGGGAAACTGCACCTGCTGAGGAGACCTGGAAGAAGCTCCTGCTCCTGGCTTTGGATCGGAACTCAGCTCTGGCTGTTGCTTCCATTTCGGGAGTGAAGCATCAGATGGAAAAGTTTCCTCTCTGTGTCTCTTCTTTGTATATCTGACCTTCCAATAAAATAAATAAATCTAAAAAAAATTTTTTTTATGTTAAAAAAAAAAAAGAATGAACTGGAAATACTCCCTTCCAGTCCTGTGTGTTCCTTTTGGGCTCAGGACTGTGTGTAGGAAGGTAAGGATTCCAGCCTAGGGAGCTATTAGCCATATAATCTTTTTATTTTTTATTTTTTTTTAGATTTATTTTTATTATTTTTTAATTGGAAAGGCGGATATACACAGAGGAGAGACAGAGAGGAAGATCTTCCGTCCGATGATTCACTCCCCAAGTGAGCGCAACGGGCCGATACTATGCCGATCCGAAGCCAGGAGCCTCTTCCGGGTCTCCCATGCGGGTGCAGGGTCCCAAAGCTTTGGGCCGTCCTTGACTGCCTTCCCGGGCCACGGGCAGGGAGCTGGAAGGGAAGCGGGGCTGCCAGGATTAGAACCGGCGCCCATATGGGATCCCGGGCGTGCAAGGCGAGGACCTTTAACCAATTGCGCCACCGCGCCGGGCCCTAGCCATATAATCCAAATGAGCTCCTTAACAATGATACTCTGTCTCCATCTGTCCTGCATTGCACATAATTCACACCCTCACAAAATGACATTTACTAGTTTAAACCAGTTGTACTCTAAAATATTCATGTTTACATCAAGAACACCAATTCTCTTTTCCTACAGAAAAATGTTTTGCTTGTTCTCAGGTGACATTGTTGGAGTCAGCTTAAATGAGAAAAGGTCACCCACTGTTACCTGGTCACAACAGAACTATTTTTCCAGCCAAGATTCTATTGGCTATGAAGACCAAAGCTATACCCGACCATATCCGACCATGCAGACATAAGGTACTGGAAGAGTGTTGCATGGAAATGATTGGGGATCAGGACTTGACTGGTCAGCACCCCTCTTGAGCTGTCCTGATTCTGCAGCACAGCAGCATCAGGACACAACCCTGGCTGTGTCACAAGGACCCAAAATCTCCAACTGGTGGTAAGTGGAGTCCCTGAACAATTTCTGTCCATAGAACCAAACATGGTAATGCATTTTAAGCTCTCACCTGCATGTCGCTGATTCTAACTCCTTGAAAAACGTTTAAGTGTAGCCCTTCCAGATATGCTAACAATATCTGTCAATGTCCTCTTCAGAGAAGAGTATGAACCTGATCAGCATTTTTTTAAAAAGATTTATTTATTTATTGGAAAGTCAGATATACAGAGAGGAAGAGAGACAGAGGAAGATCTTCCATCTGATGATTCACTCCTCAAGTGAGCGCAACGGCCGATGCTATGCCGATCCAAAGCCAGGATCCAGGAACTTCTTCTGGGTCTCCCACACTGGTGCAGGGTCCCAAGGCTTTGGGACGTCCTCCACTGCTTTCCCAGGCCACAAGCAGGGAGCTGGATGGGAAGTGGAGCTGCCGGGATTAGAACCAGCACCCATAAGGGATCCTGGAGCGTTCAAGGTGAGGACTTTAGCCACTAGGCCATGCCTCCGGGCCCCTGACCAGCATTTTACCCTCTAATTCCAAAAACCATGCCTGAGAAGTTGTTTGTGGAAATACAAAATTCCCAACTCAGATGTTTAGAGGTTGAGGTTTTGACAAACTCATTCCCATCCTGGTATTCACCACTAAATTCAGGTGTCTAGCCAATGGCTACCTTACTTCAATATAGTTTAAGTGGCTGTTGTAGATTCTGGACCCTTGAGGCACCTCTGTGCATCTATTGTGTGAGTCTTGTCACACACACAAAAAAAGATGGAGAAGGGTTCTAATTTTCTGAATCATCCATAAGCTAATACATAGTCAACAGAAATGAACTCATTAAAATAAAATTTTACAGAGTGCTAAATGCTATGAAGACATAAAATGCAACAGGATAAGAAGAACCAGCACACACAAAGGGCTGGGACAAGTGTAGTGTGCTTGAGGAGCACCATGATTAATGAGAGAGTGGGAGGAGGTGTTGTGAGGGGTGCTCCGAGATCTGATCCCACAGAAGCTTCCAGGCCTTGGATTGCACTGTAGCGGTTAATGTAAGTGCAATCACTAAAGCCACGGGGACTTGGCAGTTCAAGCAGAGGGGCCGGAGAGTCCTTCCCCAGTGTTCTTACCTACAGCAATGGCTCTAGCCCTCGATTCTATCCAGCTGCAATTGTTCTCCTCCAACTCAATGTGCAATGACTTTGCCTTTGTTGGTTTCATGGTGCACTGCCCGCCTTCCTCGCTTTGCCCTGTCTTGTTTGCTCCTCTGTCACCAGCACCGAGAACAGATGGCATACAGCAGGTACTCAGTAAATATTTATGGAACAACAGAGTGAGTGGATGCTGTTGTATTTGTTCTAGGTTGCAGGAAGCAGGAAATACAAAGCAAACAAGACCTGATCTTGGGTCTTTAACCTCATGGTGCATTCGGATAA
The DNA here is from genome assembly GCF_017591425.1 of Ochotona curzoniae. NCBI lineage: Eukaryota > Metazoa > Chordata > Mammalia > Lagomorpha > Ochotonidae > Ochotona > Ochotona curzoniae. The sequence goes on from NW_024466924.1 coordinate 191,453, forward strand.
TTTATTTCCCCAAAGTTGCTTAGCATGATCAGATCACTTTTTCAAGGACACATTAATACTAAAACACACAAGAAACCCCGAAATACTATTGAAATCTTTTAAAACTTGCATATTGGTAACATCTGTGGCTTCTCTGTACAATTGCTATATAATTTTAAGGACCATTTGGCAGCAAACACCAAAGAGCATATAAACACTTTCTTGCCCTTGAACCAAGAAATGCTCCTCTTGGGATTCAGCCAAAGGGAATATTTTTAAGATGTATTCACTTTCATTGCAAAGTCAGATATACAGAGAGGAGGACAGACAGGAAGATCTTCTGTCCATTGGTTAACTCCCTAGGTGACCGCAGTGGCTAGAGCTGAGCCAATCTGAAGCCAGGAGCCAGGAACCAGGAGCTTCTTTTGGTCTCCCACACGGGTGCAGAGTCCCAAGGCTTTGGGCCATCCTCGACTGCTTTCCCAGGCCACAACGAGGGAACTGGATGGGAAATGGGGCCGCCAAGATTAGAACCAGCACCCATATGGGATCCTGGCATGTTCAAGGTGAGGATTTTAGCCACTAGGCTACTGCGCCGGGCAAAGGGAATAATTGTTAAGGAAGGGAAAAATCTATGTACGAATGTTTGCTGCAATATCATGTATGGCATAAAAAATTAAAAACAGCTTCATTTCATGATATGGGGTTGTGTGAGGTGGGGAGAGGCATGTAACAGGAAAAACGACACTATAAGGTACCAGCAGCAATAAGGAAAGTGCTAAAAGCTCTGTTCTTACATTCTTAACTTCGTAAAATTTTACCCTATAAAAGTAGGTGTGGAAGGAAGCCTGGGCTAGCAGGCAAGTTCTGTTTGGGGGCAGGATGGTTGACTTTCTCATCATGACTTTCAGTCTCTGTCTCTGTGTCTGTCTGTCTCTCTCTCTCTCACACACAGGTTCAGATTCTAACCCCTGGACATTTTAATTCTGGAGATACATGCCAAGACACCCCTGCCTCCAGAAAGAACAAGCAACTAACTTTTGAGTTTCACTTGTAAAATTTCGCAATTGCCTACCTAGCCACTCCACTGAGCTTAGTCATCTTGTAATTAGTAAATATTGCTAACCACAAGGGATTTTGCACAACTCTGAATGGCATTTTATGATCCAGATCTTGGAACTCAACTCTTGGCAAAGGACCCTCAAAACTTTCCCCAGCAAGGTGGTGTTCTACTTTGGGGAAATTGTGGGAAGGCTGACTGAGGGCAGCGAGTTCTCATTTGGGGCTCACAGTTAGCAATAGTCTTATGCTAACGCTGCTTTTGGGGACACTTCCCACATGGCCTGAGCTCACAGCTCCTGGCAAACTGAGGACAAGATGGAAGCAGGCATGTACCTGTTTGGGATTTGCGGACCTGTTCACCTGCCTCAATCCAGTTATTCCCAATATGAGCAATTATCTAACTGGAGTGGTGGTTCTCAAACTGTGTCCCTGGAGCAGCAGCACCAGGATGACTGGGGTACTTTGAAGTGCATGCTGCAGAGCCACAGTGCCTGACGCCTCCTGCCAGTGCTGGTGTCCCACAGCCTTGAGAATGGGCCACACAAGGCACACACCAATTCTAAATGTTCACAGACAGTGCATGAGGTAACACCAATTCGCTTAGATGGGGGAAAGTTCAGCCTCTTCAAATGTATTTCACTCATTCTGATCACACAGGAGAAAAATCTCTTTTATGGCAAGTATATCTTTAACTGTTGAACTGTTCTTGGACAGACACTGGCACACCTCCCATTGTAAGAAAGAATCCTCAGGTGCACACTCTTGGGCCATCAAAGCCATCTACCTAGAACCTGATAACACTTGATTGTATTTGGTTTAGGATTACTTTCTACTTATAGCCAAGGAAAATAATGTTTTTATTTGAGGTAGTGGTGCAATGTTCATGTTAAAAGGAAATTCATTTAGTCCTTTTAAAAAAGTTCATTTCAAGAAAAATGGCACATGAGAACAGACGGATGATGTTGGAGGGGATTTTAAAAAGTTCATGGAAAATTCATCATAAGGGGAAAAAAAGTGTGCGATTATTTCAATTTCTTTTTTTTTTTTTTGCTCCAAAAATGAACTTCTCATTTAATTCCATGTTCCTACAAGCTTCTTGAAGTCCCCTCATAGAGCTTGTCAAGAATCTTGAAGAGGGTAAGTGTTTGGCCAGCTAATAAGACACCAGTTGGACACCCACCCTCCACATCAGAGAACTTGGGCTTGACTCCATTCCTAACTTCCACTTCTTGCTAATGTAGACTGAGGGAGACAGCCAGAGTGACTCAAGCAGCTGGGTGTCTATCACCCACATGGGAGACCCCAAGGGAGCCCCTGGTTCTCAGCTGTGACCCCACAGCCGGAGAGGACGTGGGCATTAGGGGAGTGAACTAGAGCCTGGGAGCACCCTCCTCTGTATTTTTGCATTTCGATTGTTTTAAAAGGTACATTTATTTAAAAAAATATATCTTGAGGATGGTATGGAATCTCCTGCAGTGTGGGGAGCACTGCTCTAGACCCTTCATGGGGTGAAAGAGGAGAACTTCTGAAAATGTAGGAACCAGGAGGTCAGAGAGCCAAGAGAAAAGCAGGCATTTTCAGCAGCTTGGAAAGGGGCACAACGTACCAGCAAAAGGGAAGACTGAATAAGCTGCACTCTATTGGCTATTTTCTGATTAATTCTTAATTCTGGCAAATGCGTCTCCTTGAAGTCACAGTCTGAAGAAAGTACAAAGTTGACAATCCAGACTTGAATTTGCAACCGTCTCAATAACCTTTAACCAGATATTCCTTGTTGCTTTTGTTTTCAGCAATCTATAAAAGGTCCTTTCCAAGAGGAAGTCTTCGATTTGGCCCTCTCAGAGACATCTCTCTTTATGACAAATTTAAAACAAACTTGGCAAACACCCATATGCTATTCTCTGGAAGATTGCGTTAGCACCAGGAATTAACTAGGTGCCATGATGTTGACACAATTTAACTGGCAAAGATGAAGAGATAGCTCAAGCTTGCAGTTGGCCACAATGTGTGAAAAATAGGCCTTTCGCATCACAGTGGGGCAGGCAGCCTTTGAGGGGAGGGAAACTTGGCAACATGTACCACAGACTGCGAAGTCCCAGCATATCCCTGATCTAACAGTTCCATTCTGGGAATTCATCCCATGGAAATACTCAGACACATGTTCAGAAGCATTAGTACATATATATCATTGTTTTGATATGATTAATGATAAACATATGTCATGTCAAATATATCACACCCTAAATGGTCCCAACAGCCAAGAGTGGGCCGGATTGAACCCAGGAACCTGGAACTCCATTGGAGTCTCCCGTGTAGGTACAGTGGCTCAAAGACTTGGGACATCTTCCACTGATTTTCTAGGTGCATGAACAGAGACCTGGATCAGGAGGGGAGCAGCCAAGACTTCAAACGGCACTCATGTGGGATGCTGGTGTCACAGGCCACTGTTTAACCTGTTGCTCCAGAATGCTAGCCCACATAAAAAAGTTACTTAAACTACATTGCTACCTAGACATCGGAACCTAGGACAAATATGGTCAGCTCATGAGAGGGATAGGGGAGTATCCAACTCATTAAGAAGCATTATCAGACCTTCAGGCTAAGGATCATTTCTCAAAGTCATTCAACATCTAAATGGTTGAGACATGTTGTTTTCAATCAGAAAAATTTCAGTTGCAGCTGTGTGTTCAAAAACTTGCCAGGAAGTGTGGTCACTGTTGGCCATTAAGCTGCTGTGGAGCAGTGTGAGTGAGGATATTCAGCTCCTATGTTCAACCAGAACCCATGAAGCCAACAATGGTTAAGCCCACTAAGAATGAATGAAGTACATAACTGACACTTGTGTTTAAATAGCACATGATGTATTCAAATATGTTATGCAAAATACTGAGTCATGAATAACACAGTACATAATCCTAAGAAACGTCTTACATTCTCACCAGCTTTGTGTACATGTCTATTGAATTTTCTGTTTCAACAAATTTTAACCAACACCAATTAAAACCTTATTTATGTTTTTAATTTAATGAAGAAATTCTACATGACATAGTCCATTTTCAATTTTCTGGCTTTTAAAATATTTTGATAGTTTTTCCCTATAGGTTAGAAATACTACGTGTTTGTACTTAGCATACTAGTATGAATATAATCTACTTTAGCCTGCCTATCCCTAGTCGTGTAGAATATACAACCTGCTTTGCCATCTGTTTTTTTTTTTTTTAAAACCATTCATGTCCCAAAGACAGAGAGGAAGATCTGATGATTCACTTGAGCGCAACAGGCGATACTATGCCGATCCGAAGCCAGGAGCCTCTTCTTATTTTGATGCGGTGGGTGTCCACTGACTGCTTTCCCAGGCCACAGGAGGGAGCTGGAAGGGAGCGGGGCTGCATTAGAACCGCGCCCATATGGGATCCCGGGCGTGCAACCTTTAACCACTAACCGCACCACTGGAGTACGTGTTATGCAAAACATCAGTGCATTGTCATTAGAAGTGCGATCTTTAAGTCCATTTTTCCTACTTATCTTGATTGGTGGGTGTCCATGACTGCAGACAATACACAAACGTAGGAGCTGTTTCAGCAGTTGAAACATTAATGAACATAACCGCACCACTTGTTTTCATGTTTTTATTTGAAAAACAGAGTTACAGAGAGACAGAGATGGAGACATACACAAACGAGGAGCTGTTTCCAGTAAAATTTCACATATGAACACTAAAGTTTGGATTCTATATAATTGCCCCATTTTAGGGCTGGCACTGTGGCATACTGGACTACTTTGCCTGCAGTGCTGGCATCCCATAGGAGCGCTGGATCATGTCCAGGCTGCTCTGCTTCCAATCCAACTTTCTGCCAATGACCTGGGAAAGCAGCAGAGGATGGTTCAAGTACGTGGGCTCCCGCGCCCACATGGGAGACCTAAAAGAAGTTTCCTGGCTTTGCACTGGTTCAGCTGTGGCCTTGTGGCCAGTTCAGAGACTGAACTTCTCTCCATCTCTGTCTCTCTGTAACTCTGTTTTTCAAATAAAAACAATGAAATCTTTAAAAATCCAAATTTTCCCATTTTGCAAAATGCAACTTAAATTTATTGTTTGTTTATTTGGTGATTTATGTTATATAAAAATGACATTTTACCTTGTTAACAACAGGCTGCTAGCTGACAGGTAGTTGGCCAGCCCCCAACCTGGATGTTATCAGGTCAATGAGCATACGTACTCTGAGCCCAATGTAAGCACTCATCAGCATTCCTACATGTCCTGAAGCTATGCAGAGAAACAGGAGCTCACTTTCAAGCTCTTAGAGGGACCATGACGTTGACCTCTGTGAGGGTATCCCAAAGCACCGAGTTCCAGAGTTCTTTCCTGGTGGTAAGGTAAATGTTACAAGACACCGGTCTCCGACAGCTCAGCTCAGAGCAGTCAGCCTTGTGGGCAAATGGCTATAAATCAGACACGAGGTCAGAAAGAAGCTAAGTCCCCGGGGTGACATGGTTCATCTGGGACTGAATTCCAGGTTTCAAGGGCCAGGCTCTATACTCCACACCACGTTGTCTCTGTCTCATCCAGACACTCGTGTATACCCACCCTTCACTCCTGCCAGTGTTCCTCAGCCACGTCTTGGTGACATCAGCTATGCTCACTGCCCTATCAACCATACTTGGGTAGCTCATGACTTTAATGGAGTTTTTTGTTTTGTTTTGTTTTCGGTAAAGATTTATATATTTTTTAGAAAGGCAGATCAGATTTATAGAGAGAGGAGACAGACAGAAAGATCCTCTGTCTGTTGATTCACTCCCCAAATGGCTGCAATGGCCAGAGCTCAGCCAATCCAAAGCCAGGAGCCAGGAGCTTTTTCTGGTCTCCCATGAGGGTGGAGAGTCTCAAGGCTTTGGGCCACCCTCAACTTCTTTCCCAGGCCACAAGCAGGGAGCTGGATGGGAAGTAGAGCAGTCGGAAATGAACTGGTGCCCATATGGGATCCTAGTGCTTGCAAGGTGAGGATTTAGCCATTGAATCATTGTGTCAGGCCCTATGAAATACTTCTGAAGATAATAGATTTTTGGAAGGCATAATCAATGAGAATAGCTAGACCCTGGACTCTTATTCCAATCTTTACCATGATAAACCAACTGTGAAAATATGGGGAAATACCCCGCTTTCTGCGTCCCAGTTTCCTCCTCTGATAAATAGGAGTGGAGCTGATCATTTCCCAAACGCCTTTCTATTTTTAACCTTTGTTCAGCCAATTGATTCCCTCCTGTGTTTTATAACCCACATATTTCATCCTTGATAATTTCAAAGTTATCAGTAAGTGCTATGGATGCTGTTATTGCTGATAGGGTCAGGAAGCCACAGATCCTGAACCCTGCTGTAAGACATGACCCAATAGTCCATTAATAAACATGGCATCGCTGAAGCACCAGCTGGGTGTCATAGCCACAAGGGCATTTCAGAAAAAATGAAACCACGAGGCCAACTTGACCTCCAGTGAGGCACACAATGAAACAGAGCTTTTCAGCATGGGGTGGGGTGGAAATGGAAGCCATTGTTATACAGGTTCATTATGTATTTGCTGTGTGGTTGATTCCAAACAAAAAAGGCAAATAAAACTGAAGTCTCTGCTTATAGTCTGATGGGTGACAACTCAGGAGCTAATAAAAAAATGCAATTGTGGGTGCTTACAGCACTGAAGCCAGTACTTAGCACTAAAGAGAAGCAGGCTGAGGACACTCCTCATTGGAGTTTGACAACAGCTTCCCTGTTCCATTCTTACTGTGGCTTGACCTGGGTTTGCTGATTGGGAACATAGCACTGTACGGCAGCTTAAAACAAAGCTTTTAAGAAGCATGTGTGCAATATAGGAAGGGAGCTGGACGGGAAGTGGAGCTGCAGGGATTAGAACCAACACCCTATGGGATCCCGGTGTGCTCAGGATTACCTTAATGAGGAAGATGAGAAAAATGTGAATTTAACATTGGTTCAGTTGAAATGTACAATGAAGAACATAGGAACACAGCCTAAGGAAAGCTTTGCTATGAACAAGGGAGAGGAAGAAAGTAACATAGTTGAAGTGCTGACTTCAGCTCGGGAAGCCATGTTGGCATCTTGGCCAGAATTGCTGCTAGAGCCAGTCAGCCCAAGGCTCTGAATTTCTGTGACATCCCTACTTCAGTTGTAGCCTTTTTGCAGGAAGCCTCTGGTTTCAGGTGGTGTGTGGTTCATGGCCAACTTCTGCAGATGTACCTGGCTGGGTTCGCCTGTAGTTCCATGCAGGTCAGATCTGGGTGCCTGACATTCACAAGAGAATAATAAGACTCCTACTGTTACCAGCCTGCAATTTCCCAACTCCAGAAAGAGAAGACAACATAATATGCCCTGACTATACTAAGAGGAATAAGAAATTGATGAGAAGATTGATCACAGTGGAGAAGAAGATTAAATGCAACGGAAGATAGCAGAATATGCGGAGAATCAAGATGGCGGGATAGGGTGAGGACATGTTTAAACAGACAGAGAAACATTTAATCAGGATGAAGCAGAGAGGACACATTCCAAGAAATAGGAGAGGACAGAACAACAGCAGAGGGATACCTAGAGACTGATAGACACAGGAAAGCAGCAGACACAACACTGTGGTGTTGTGGTGACTAATACTCCAGTGGCATTCAGCAAACTGGCGATCTGAACTACACCAGCAACCAGGTAGGAAGGGATTTTCACTGGAGCTTGGGAGGTGAACTCAGACAAAGAACTGTCTGTCCATCCTGCTGGTCCATTTGATTTGACCAGGAGCAGAGACAGAGCAGCAGAACCCAGACAGGCAGTGAGAGAACAGGGTGGATTTCCCAACCCAGTCAGCACCCTAGAGCCAAACTGGGCAGCATTTTGATAAGCACGCAAAGGCAAGGGAAAGGATGAGCATACGCTGAGCTAAGAGTGAACTCATTTCTGACTCAGTGAACTGCATCAACATGGCATTCTACAGGTTCCACCCAAGACAGGTTTGGGTAGCCCTCAGAAGTGTCGGCCAGCAGATCAAGAACTGTAGTAGTGGTAGGTCAGGTGCCATTTTTTGTGCACTGTGGCAAAAGCTTTAGGACTGCAGGGACAACAGTGAATAGTGCATGTGCTGAGATGGCTAGAACTCACTGAGTTCAGTGGCCTGCACTGGTCCTGCAAAAAAATAATGCTGACTGTGGCATCGTACGGGTCAAAATAGGTCCATGTGACACACAGATCTAACGTCCAACAGGTTCTGACAAGATCAGCACCAACAACAACCTAACCATATAGGACAGATGGTATCTCTCTAATCCGGGGACCTGCTCCATCCGGAAGTGGGAGAAAGATTGTACAGACAATGGTGCAACTTCAGCACAGTATCCCAGAGGTGGAGACTGGTGAGCCAGGAGCTGGGGCTACAGAGTTCTTGGTGGAAATCCAACATAAGAACCCAGACCTGAAACTCTCTGCAGGGAGTGGCACAATTGGTTGCAAGCAAAGAGTTGTGTAACAACTGCAATAAGTAAAATCAAACTGTAGACCTGTGTGTGACACAGCTTAGAAACCTGCCCCAAGCAGAAGACTCTGCTAACCACAAGTGCAATGACCATGGGCAAAACAGGAGACAAAGGCAAAATGAATATTACTGAAAACTCCCCTGTAAAGGTGCAAACCCCTTTGCCAACCTCAGTGTTAACTGAAAATACATCAGGAATATGGAGGACACAGAATCCATAAGACTCATTTTAAAGCTTCTGATCAACAATGAGAAGCACATACAAGAGTTCAAAGAATTTAAGGAATATTCTACACAAGCAATAGCAGCAATAAAGCAAATCAAGGCTGATATATCAGAAATTAAGAACACAGTAGAGCAAATTAAAAGTACAGTGGAGAGTCTCCAAAATAGAATGAAGCAAGCAGAAGAAAAAATCTCAGGATTGGAAGATATTTCCTGCCACCAGGGGAAAGCAAACAAAAAGCGGGAAGCAGAACTGGATCAGGCCACAAAAAGTATTCAAGAATGGGAAAGACACTATTAAGAGGCCTAATATAAGAGTTATGGGAGTCCCAGAAGGTGCAGAAAGAGAAATTGGTTGTACAAACATACTTAATGAAATAATGAAGGAAAATTTCCCTAATCTAGAGAAAGAAATGGGAAACAAGAACCAGGAGGGATAGAGAACTCCCAACAGGCCTGATCAAAAGGGATCTTCACCAAGACACATCATCATCAAGCTCTCTTCAATTGAACATAAGCAAAAGATTCTTAAACATGCACATGAAAAAAATCAATTGACATGTAAAGGAATGCCAATTAAACTCGCAGGAGATCTCTCACAGGAAACTCTACAGGCAAGAAGAGAATGGAGTGACATATTCCAGATCCTAAAAGAAAAAAATTGTTGGCCTAGGATAACATATCCAGCAAAGCTTTCTTTTGTCTGAAAATGAAAGAAAATTCTTCCACAGTAAAGCAAAGTTAAAACAATTTGCCTCTTCCAAACCTGCCCTACAAAGGATCCTTCAAGATGTTTTCTTGACAGAGAAGAGGAATAGCACCCACCAAAACCAAAGGCAAATGGGAAGAACATCCCAGGATATGACTGTGTATGAAGAACTATACTTTAGAAATGATATAGAGGAACTAGGTGTGTGTGTGTGTGGGGGGGTAATTGGGGCTGGGATAAGGGAAATACCAGGAGCGTATGGAACTGTATCATAAAATAATAATAATAAAATACAAAACGTGAAAACAAACAGAATATGCTTATGCCGCCCCAAAATATGCCACCTTAAATGGTGTTCCAGTGTGATTTTTATCTTAGCGTACTGAGAAGAAGTAGATACAAGGAATGCTCCCTGGCTTCCTGGTATTAAAAACAACAATAAAAAACAAACAAACAAAAACCACTTTTTCTACAGTAAGTGGTATTTAAGTTAATGAAAGTCCTACCTTAACCTCTACCACGAAGAAGTGGTGGATTCCACTGTCATGCATCTTAGTAATTCTGACCATTCTCGATGTTTCCTGATGCTTCTTGTATAGGCTTATTAATGAAAAAAAAGAAAGGGCATGTGTGCTCCCTCCCTCCCTTGCTGTGATGTGATTCCTCGCTTGTTGCAAAGGTTAGTGGGTTGTTAGGACTACCCTAAGCATGAAACACACAGGCACTGTGTGAAATGAGCTACAGCAACTGTGAAACCCAAGGCATGGATCAATGAACTCACAATATGAATCAGACAATATTCTCCCCTGGACACATTCTGTTGAACATAGTGCCTCGTATTGTTCTCATGATGGCTCTGAGAGGTACATGCTATTATGATTATTACACCGGAGAAAGCTGAGGCACAGAGATTCTACTGTGTTCAGGCTCATAAGCTCATGAACGGGCATGTGCACCCAGCAAGTCTGAATGAATGGCCCGGGCCATCTGCCATTGCCCACTTACTCATCAATTTCTGCCCTCCTGCTCCCAAGCCTATAGGATGGCTATGGGGAAGTCACGGTAACCAGCAGGAAGCTGCTTCTTGCTACACATTGTTCTGTTGTCCTTGGGAAGCTGGCCCTGGCTACTCAGAGGCACCTTGGTATTCAGGGAAGGCTGCGATCCCCCAGGCCAGCCAGCCAGCCTGCCTGCCTGCCTGTAGGAGGCTGATCCATTCTCTTCCCAGCCTTGGTTCTTTCCCGCTTAGCTGAGCTCACCTTTGTCCTGCTGTGCTCCTAGTCCACAACCAATTCCTCTACACTTCCCTCCAAGCCCCTCACCTCTTCTTAGGGGACACTTGTCCAAGTTAGGGCTAATAACTGGGCTGGAAGTAGAAGGGATAGTCCACCAGGCCCAGGGCCTTCCTTGGAGCTTATGAGTATCCTGTAGCTCCCAGGGCACCTACTCACACACACAAGAAGGACTCCAAGCACATGCACCCACTGGTTAGAAGAGAGGACATCTCAGATCTCCTGAACGCCCAAGATTCTGATATTCTCTATTCTGTCTTTCCTGATACTATTTTCACTTGTAGCTAGCACTTTTTTCTTTCTTTCTTTCTTTCTTTCTTTCTTTCTTTCTTTCTTTCTTTCTTTTTGAAAGCAGATTTACAGAGAGAAGAGAGATCTTCCAACCACTGATTCACACCTGTAATGATGAGACCTGAGCTGATCCAAAACCAGGAACTTCTATTGGGCCCCAGGTGGGTGTAGGAGCCCAAGCAATCCTTTGCTGTTTTAAGGGTGTAAAAAGAGAGATGGATTGGAAGCGGAGCAGGTGGGACTCAGTGATACCCAACTGTGATCCTGGCATAGCAGGCAGACATTTAGCTTGCTAATGCCACACCAGTTGCTTTGGCAAGCACCTTAAAGCAACATGGCTGAGCTCCTGAAATATAACTGCATCTTCACCAGCTCCAGTCTTAGTTCTGTCTTTAGTACGGAGACTTGTAACAGAGAAGAGGTGACCAGGAACCCTTTCACCTGCAGCTGGCTCACTCCCCACAGCTTCCTCTTCAAAATCCCGAGTGCCCTATGTCCTTTCAAGCTAGGATCACTTCTAATGCATCAGCCTGCTTATCTCGCCCAGGTCAATGCCAGTCATTTTTCATCATGACCTGTCACTGATTTCCAAGAAGCTGATCCTTCAAGAATTTCTTTAGGCCAAATGCTTCAAAGGGAGAGGGTTCTGAGCACACAGGCACGTTGAGCATGCAGACTTAGGAAGCAGACAAGTCTAAGACTGACTCAGATGCAACTCCAGGAGCTGGCAAATGAACCAGCCTTCTGGAGCTTCCCTTTGAGCATGTGTAATATGCAAATTGTGGCAAACTCCCAGAGAACATGAACTGCAGACACTGCATTTCAGTAATGATGATTTATAGAAATATACCTTTTCTAGTGAAAAAATGTTTGGGGGCGGTTGGCACTGTGGCAGACTAAGCCTCCATCTGAAGTGCCAGAATCCCATATGGGTACCAGTTAGGGTCCTGGCTACTCCTTTCCCAATCCAACTCCCTATTAATGGCCTGAGAAAAACAGCAGAGGATGGCCCAAGTACTTGGATCCCTACATCCACATGGGAGAGCCAGATGAAGCTCCTGGCTCCTGGCTTCATCTGGTTCAGTGCTGGCCATTGTGGCTGTTTAGGGAGTGAATCAGCAGATGGATGATTTTTCTAACTATGACTTTTAATTAAATAACTTTTCAAAAAATTGTTAAGATAATTTCTGGTCATATTATTACAAAAAAAAATCTGAAAGAAAACGAAGAGGTAAATAAAGCCATAATCTCTCCACCCCCCAGGTATTGACAACATTTTGGTGATTTTCAGGTTTTTAATCTTGCCTGTTCCTCCTTATTTTAACTATAAAACATTTATTTAATGAGAATTACAGGAATACAAAAATATGAAAGTGAAAGCTCACTCCACTCCCTAAGCCCACCACTCAGGCAGGGGCCCTTCCAGGCTTTTTAACAACAAGCAAACTCTTTGAAGGGTTTTCTCTTTATGACAAGAGAGTTATGGTAAATGTTTATAAGAATTACATGCACATATAGTTCTAAAGGTTTGTAGAAAATGAAAATACACGATAAGCTAATTCTGGGGTGTAAAATTTTTTGAAATGTATACAATTTTTCTTAGTATTCATTTTCCATGAACTTTTCGGAGACTCCTCGTAATATTCTATGAGGGAGGAATTAGACATGTGCCAATCTGACAATTCTGGACAGTTGTTTTCAGCTGTGTGCCATCGGAGCATAAGTATCCTTCTCCCCGTAGCCATTTCTATATATTGTTACTCCTTTCGAGAAGACTCTTCTAGAGTGGAATGGGTGAGTCAGTGGGCATCAACATGTTTTATGACTCTTAATTAGCAGTGATAGATTTCGAATGTTTTTATTCAGTTACTCACCACCCACAGTGGCGAGATTTTTCCACTGCTGTCTCACCAACACTGGGTTTTGTTCACAGGCGAACAGCATCTACTTTCACTCATCCCCACGAGCAGACAGACAGTGAGGTGGGTAGAGACCCTGGCCTTGGCAGCCTGACAGTCACGGGTTGCATTCTGCTTTGCCAAGTGGTCATGGTCAATATCCCCCAGACCTTCTGCCCCTTATACAAAAGAGGGGCTGTAATACCAGCAAGACTACGGCGATGGCTTGTGAGCCTGAATCAAAAATGCATGCAGGATGCTTGGCGCCAGACCGTTGTCTGCTTTCCTCTCCAGCCGTGAGACCGCGGTGTTCAGGACGTCTGTCTACCTGCACCCTCTCCGCAGCTGATCATCTCCATGTGCATCCTTCACCTGTGCGTCTGCTGGTTTCTTTGTGTGGTTTGTTCCTTTTCTTTAACGTTACTTTATATGAGTTTTTGGAACACCTGGATGAGCCTTCTCTGTCCATAATACTTGCAGTGAATCCTTAGCTTCTTGTCTTTTATTTTTCTTCACAGCTATTATATATATATATATTTTTTTAAAAATTTACTTATTTTTATTGGAAAGGCAGATTGACAAAGAAGAGATACAGAAAAGATCTTCCATCCACTTGGTCACTCCTCAAGTGGCCACAACAGTCAGAGATGAGCTGATCTGAAGCCAGAAGCCAGGAGCTTCTTCCAGGTCTCCCACATGAGCTTAGGGTCCCAAGGTTTTGGGCTGTCCTCTATTGCATCCCAGGCCACAAGCAGGAGGCTAGAAGGGAAGTGGAGTATCTGGGCTATGAACCGGCACCCATATGGGATTCCAGCATATGCAAGGTGAGGACTTTAGCCATTAGGCTACCACACCAGGCCCAGCTATCATTTAAATCATATGAACTCAGTCCTCTTTCAGTTAAGAATTGAGAAGTCTCTGAGCACATTGTTATACTGGCCTCCTTTCTCTGAGGTCTTAGAATATTAGGTAAACACAGTGGCCTCCTGGTTCCTATGGTGGCTGATCAGGGTCCTCCAGGGCTCCCTAAATCCTTTGTATAAAACTAGTATCTGGGCTGGTGCCGTGGCACAATGAGGTAAGCCTCAGTCTGTGCAGCCAGCATCCCATATAGGTTCTAGCTCAAGATCTGGCTACTCTACTTCCAATCTGGCTACCTAATAATGATCTGGGAAAGCAGCAGGGGATGAACCAAGTCCTTGGGTCCTTGCACCCATGTGGGTAGCTGGGAGGAGGCTCCTGGCTCCTAGCTTTGGACTAGCCCAGTTCTAGCTGTTGTGGCTGTTTGTGCAGTGAACCAGAGGATAGAAGCTCTCTATCTCTCATTCTGTCTGTAACTCTGCCTTTCAAATACAAATAAATGCACACACAGTGTTGCCTTCCTTGCAATATTATGCAAAGACTCTTTATATTATGCACACTCTCCTGGATACTGTCAACCTTCTCTGGACTACATGTGACATCCACCCTGGTGGGAATGCCTTGTCAATATGTTATACTGTGTTTAGGAAGTAAAAACAGTCTGTGCATGCTTGGCCATGAACTTCCCTCTTTCTGAATGTGTTTGACCCCTAGTTGGCTGGATCCACAGGTACGGAACCTCAGCTGTGTACTTCACTGAGTCAGTAGAACTTCTGAATACCAAAGGAGCCACTGTACCCTAGCTTTCAAGTGCTTTGGGGGATTCTTTTGGTCCCTCTAAGCTATGTGAGGGTTGTTTATGGGCTCTGGTGGATAGGGATTGCCTTTCAACAAGCCGTGTAGCATGTCTGCCTGCTGTGCCCTGGGCTGGAGGTCTACCCCCAGCTGGAGCCCCAGCCTCCGGCAGGTAAAAGTTGGACCTTGCTTTGTAGTTTTTTGTAGTTTCTCTCATTTCTGCGTGTAGTCAACAGAATTGGTGTCATACACAAGAAGTACCTGTGTGGACAGGCCTTAAATGTAGAACAAAGAAAGGAAAGTAAGCCGAGCAGAAGATGGGGTCCCTTTGCCTGGATTTTCAGGGCATGGAGCCGGAGGTGCCAGCATCCTGCCTGGGGTGCGTGGGAGGTGGTGGGAGCTGCAGGGTCTGCTCTCTGTGGCCATGACAGTGAGGTGGTCTTCTGAGCCGTGAGCTGGCCTCTGCTCCTAAGTGGGGATCTTCCCAGTCTCCTCTGGAAAATGGGACACTCACTTGATACTCCTTAATAAAGCAAACAGCTTAGATGCACAGCTCTGTAGCTTGGAAACCCAGCTGAGGAGGCCATTGTAGTTAGGATCGACAGCTTCTCCTGCTCCACCCTCTTCATAGGAAAGCAATAACAGTACCCCTAGAATCTAGGCATGGCGATCCACTAATTATTTTTATGTTATCAGGATTTGATAACACAGTCAGTCCCCCGCCCCTGTTGGAGTCAACCAACTGTGGATGAAAATTATTCTTAATTGTGTCTGCAACAACACAATGGGACAGATTTTTTTCTTGGCATTATTCCCAATCATTAGAGCAGAAGAACAATTTATATCGTACTAGCTATTACAAGTTAGCTGAGATGACTTAAAGTGTAAAGGAGAATGTGTGTAGGTGGTATGTGGATACCATGCCATTCTTTAAAGATTTATTTTTATTATAAAGTCAGAATTACAGAGTGAAGGAGAGACAGAAATATCTTCCACCCACTGGTTCACTCCCCAAGTAGCCACAATGGCCAGAGCTGAGCTGGTCTGAAGCCAGGAGCCAGGAGCCTCCTCTAGGTCTCCCACACGGGTGCAGAAACCCAAGTCTTTGGGCCAACTTCAACTGCTTTTCCAGGCCTCAAGCAGAGAGCTGGATGCGAAGCAGGGCAGCTAAGATATGAACTGGTGCCTATGTGGGATCCCGGGCATGCAAGGTGAGGACTTTAGCTGCTAGACCACTGCGCTGGGCTCACCATGCCATTTTATAACAGGGACTTGAATATTGGACTTTTGGAATCTCTTTGGAATCCTGGACCCAATCCTCATGGGTACTAAGGAGCAACAGCACTGACTTCCTTGAGACACCCTTTATAGCGATATACCACATCCATTTAAAGTGTGCAATTCAAAAGTTTTGATTGATACATATCTGCTTAGTATTCTATTTCCAAATCTGATTTCTTTTGCCATTGTTGGCATTAATTCTATATCTAAGTAGCCCCATATTACCTCATGCATCTCTTCCATGCCCACATTCTGTTCTGATCCCTTCCTCAGTTGGGAGAGCTTTGGTATGAAGCTTTTCCTAGCATGTTGGGTTCCCTTGCATATTTTCTTTTCAACAAGGGCCACAAAGTATCTTGCAGACATTGCATCATTGCTTCTGGCTTTGCATATATATTTTTTGAAGATTTATTTATTTCTATTGGAAAGGCAGATCAGATTTACAGACAGAAGGAGAGACAGAAAGATCTTTCATCTGCTGGCTCATTCCCCAAATGGCCAGAGTTGAGCCAATCCAAAGTCAGAAATCTCTTCTGGGTCTCCCATGTTGATGTTGGGATTATCTTAAGACTTTGGGCCATCCTCTACTGCTTTCCCAGGCCATAGGCAGGTAGCTGTACGGGAAGCAGAACAGTGCCTGCAAGGTGAGGATTTAGCCATTGTGCCATTGCATCAGGCCCTGCACGTTGCTGTGTAGAAACCCATGACCAGCCTGGGTCCACCCTCACTAAAAGGTTTCCGTCTCATGTGAGAACTGTCCTAGTTTTGAAAGCAGAAAGCACCAACAGAGGTCTGAGGGGCATCATGGCCTTATTGAGCCCCTGCCCTAGGAAGGTGCTCATGGAGCCCAGGATTTGCATCCAGACCTATTTCTGATGCTTGCTCTCCTATCCCACCACATGGCGCTGTTTCCTTCCACTGGGGAAAATGCAACCTTGGCAAACTAACTCAGCCTCAAGTGATTCAATTTTCTCTTGTGAAACAGTAGGCTTAGGGCCAGGCATGATAACCTAGTGGCTCAAGTCCTTACCTTGAACGTGCCGGGATCCCATATGTGCACCGGTTCTAATCCTGGCAGTCCTGCTTCCCATCCAGGTCCCTGCTTGTGACCTGGGAAGGCAATTGAGAACAGCTCAAAGCCTTGGGACCCTGCACCTGCGTGGGAAACCTGGAAGAGGCTCCAGGCTCCTGGCTTCAGACTGGCTCAACACTGGCTGCGGTGGACACTTGGGGAGTGACTCAGCAGACGGAAGATCTTTCTATCTCTCCTCCTGTCTGTATATCTGACTTTGCAATAAAAATAAATAAATCTTAAAAAAAAAAAGAAATAGACTTAGATCATGGTTCCCAGATTTCACCTAGTGATGTGTCCATAAGGAAAACAAAGCCAAATACCCTAATTCTGCCACCATCATCTGGCAAAACAAAGGACATTTTTTTTATCTTTTAAAAAAATAGAAAGGTTTTCACCTCATAGCAGCAACAGCATTTAGATTGAGTCAACTTCCCTTTGCAAAAACTCTCTACTCATTTTCTGCCTGTGTTCTCAGCCCAGGGCTAGCTCCTTCCTGACCCAGCATCTGTGCACATTCTTTGCCACTGTGAATAAGGGTAAACACTGCTTTTATGATCCTGGGTGAAGATGACTAGAACCTAGCCCTTTGGTCTGTGGAGAGGAGTTAGCTCTACATGTGACAGGGAACAGCTCAGCGGAAGTGAGGGATGAAAGAGCCCATGTCGGGAATAATGGGCATGGAAAGATGGACTTAGCTCCCTGACTAGCCTACTTCTCGCCATTCTAAATATAGAAGGAATATACACACATCACACGTTTATCGCAGGTTGTCCAACAGGAATTTTGTCCTATTGATGTTAATGGGAATGTCTCAGAGTGGGAATTATACTTCTGTGAAGTAAATAGGAAGGGCAGGCAGAGGAATTCATCTTTAGTTGTTTTGAAATCTATATCGTGAGACAGCTGTCTCAAGTGTGGGGCTCTGTGACATGTTCATTTGGCAGCTGCTTCGTCTCAGTTCCAGTGTTGGCTACATTCAGTCGTTGAGACTGACATGTTATAATCCAGTCCCTCGCCAGACCTTTGAGTTAGCTATGATCATGACCTCTACACCATAAAGGAGAAAAGTAATATTGGGATTAGTTGAGAAATTTATGAAGAAGGGTAATTTCATTCTGGATCAAAAAACTTCAATCCACTGGGTTTTGTAAGTATCACCCAATCAGTAAGTGTTTCTGATCTGAATCCCTGTAAAAATAAAGAAATAAAACAATCCAGTTGATGAATTTTCCCTCCAATCTTAAACGAGGCGTGGGGCTGAGCTGGAATGAGGCAATAATGTTGAGCAGCAGTGGCACTGTCACGTTTTCACTCTGGGAGCACAGTTCTCATCAGGGAGGAGACATGCCGACTTAGTAACAAGCAGCATCTTTTCCTCCTTGATGGTCAATGGGAGAAGTTTATTAGTGGATTCTGTGCTGCTCAATGTTGGTCAGAACTGCTACAGTGAGTTTTCTGAATCCTGTGCCCCCCATTTTCCCAATGTCTTCCTCAGTTAACTCAGGATGGTAGAGGCTTTTGCTCCTTCACTGGGGGAGTCTTCAGTAACATTCATTGTACTTCTTTGAACTTTTGACATTACTACTCTCTTTGGCAGGCAGATTCTTCTCCTTAGTGCAGGTTTTTAAGATGCATTACCTACAGGTCTACAAGTCCATTTTTATGTTCAATCAGTGTCCCAGATTAGGAAGACTCTAGCTGTCCAAGTAACTGGTTTGTCAGAGGTGCTGATCTTGTCTACACGTGCTGGCTCGTTAAGCTTGAGTGCCACCTGGAGTTACCCTGGTGGGAGTCTGTAGAGTGCCAACACGGAATTGTTTTTTTTTTCTGAGGAGCGTGTGCAGTACTCTAAGCTGGAAGTGATTTTGTTCCCAGCTTAGCTCTTGTGCAGCTCAGCTGTCCTCCCTTCAGTCTAACAGTAACTGCTGTCATGAAAATAACTCTTGAAGCGACTGATTGAGCATGTGCAGTTTACCACTGATCCTCCTGATCTCTGAACCCTTGCTTCTCTGTGCAAGACGGTGCCTGGCGAGGCACTGATAGAGATCCAAGTGGTCGAAGAATCAAGATGGCGGAATAGGGTAAGGACACGTTTAAACAGACAGAGAAACATTTAATCAGGATGAAGCAGAGAGGACACATTCCAGGAAATAGGAGAGGACAGAACAACAGCAGAGAGGTACCTGGAGACTGACAGACACAGGAAAGCAGCAGACACAACAGTGTGGTGTTGTGGTGACTAATACTCCAGCAGCATTCAGCAAACGGGAGATCTGAACTTCACCAGCAACCAGGTGGGAAGGGACTTTCACTGGGAGCTTGGGAGGTGAACTCAGACAAAGAACTGTCCATCCTGCTGGTCCATTTGATTTGACCAGGAGCAGAGACAGAGCAGCAGATCCCAAACAGGCAGTGTGAGAACAGGGTGGATTTCACAGCCCAGTCAGGCCCCTAGAGCCAAACTGGGCGCCATTTTGATAAGCAGGCAAAGGTAAGTTTCCCTCAGAATATGCTGAGCTAAGAGTGAACTCATTTCTGACTCAGTGAACTGCATCAATGTGGCATTCTACAGGTTCCACCCAAGACAGGTCTGGGTAGCCCTCAGACCTGACAGCCAGCAGATCAAGAACTGTAGTAGTGGTAGGTCAGGTGCCATTTTGTGCACTGTGGCAAAAGCTTTAGGACTGCAGGGACAACAGTGAATAGTGCATGTGCTGAGATGGCTAAAACTCACTGAGTTCAGTGGCCTGCACTGGTCCTGCAAAAAAATAATGCTGACTGTGGCATCGTACGGGTCAAAATAGGTCCATGTGACACACAGATCTAACGTCCAACAGGTTCTGACAAGATCAGCACCAACAACAACCTGGCTATATAGGACAGATGGTATCTCTCTAATCCAGGGATCTGCTCCAACTGGAAGTGGGAGAAAGACTGTACAGACAATGGTGCAACTTCAGCACAGTATCACAGGAGGTGGAGACTGGTGAGCCAGGAGCTGGGGCTACAGAGTTCTTGGTGGAAATCTAACATAAGAACCCAGACCTGAAACTTGCTGGAGGGAGTGGCACAATTGGCTGCAAACAAAGAGCCATGTACCAACTGCAATAAGTAAAATCAAACTGTAGACCTGTGGGTGACACAGCTTAGAAACCTGCCCCAAGGAGAAGACTCTGCTAACCAGAAGTACAATGACCAAGAGCAAAACAGGAGACAAAGGAAAAATGAATATTACTGAAAACTCCCCTGTAAAGGAGCAAAACCCTTTGCCAACCTCAGAGTTCACTGAGGAAGACATCAAGAATATGGGGGACACAGAATTCAGAAAACTCATTTTAAAGCTTCTGATCAACAATGAGAAGCACATACAAGAGTTCAAAGAATTTAAGGAATATTTTACACAAGCAATAGCAGCAATAAAGCAAATCAAGGCTGATATATCAGAAATTAAGAACACAGTAGAGCAAATTAAAAGTACAGTGGAGAGTCTCCAAAATAGAATGAAGCAAGCAGATCAAAAAAAATCTCAGAATTGGAAGATACTTCCTGTCACCAGGGGAAAGCAAACAAAAAGCTGGAAGCAGATCTGGATCAGGCCACAAAAAGTATTCAAGAATGGAAAGACACTATTAAGAGGCCTAATATAAGAGTTATGGGAGTCCCAGAAGGTGCAGAAAGAGAAACTGGTTGTACAAACATACTTAATGAAATAATGAAGGAAAATTTCCATAATCTAGAGAAAGATTTGGGAAACAAGAACAGGCCTGATCAAAAGTGATCTTCACCAAGACACATCATCATCAAGCTCTCTTCAATTGAACATAAGCAAAAGATTCTTAAACATGCACATGAAAAAAATCAATTGACATGTAAAGGAATGCCAATTAAACTCACAAGAGATCTCTCACAGGAAACTCTACAGGCAAGAAGAGAATGGAGTGACATATTCCAGATCCTAAAAGAAAAAAATTGTCGGCCTAGGATAACATATCCAGCAAAGCTTTCTTTTGTCTTTGAAAATGAAAGAAAATTCTTCCACAGTAAAGCAAAGTTAAAACAATTTGCCTCTTCCAAACCTGCCCTACAAAGGATATTTCAAGATGTTTTCTTGACAGAGAAGAGGAATAGCACCCACCAAAACCAAAGGCAAATGGGAAGAACATCCCAGTAAAATGACAACAGAAGACTAAACCAATGAACAACCCATTCCTAAAATGACAGGACCAAAGTACCATCCATACATATTAACCCTGAATGTAAATGGCTTAAGCTCAATCAAACATCATAGATTAGTAGACTGGATTAAAAAACAAAACCCATCTATTTGTTGTCTAGTAGGGACGCATTTCACCACAAAAACTGGTGGAAACTATATCACATGGGATTTGATGTTTTCTGTCAGTTTCATCTCTTCAAAACACTCTTCTGATTAAATCATTCAATGACTCGTAGATCATGCAGTAACATCATTTTCTACAAGGTTCTTAATTTTCATCTCTTCATCTACATGTTAGTCATTTAGTAGCATG
Organism: Ochotona curzoniae; assembly: GCF_017591425.1. Lineage (NCBI taxonomy): Eukaryota > Metazoa > Chordata > Mammalia > Lagomorpha > Ochotonidae > Ochotona > Ochotona curzoniae. Next base: position 212,970 of record NW_024466924.1, read on the forward strand.
TTATTTAACTTCATGGCATTGTAAATTTCTTTTTTCTTCCTGATGTTGATTTTGTTTTGTAGCTCTTCATTTAAGGGGATGTATAGTAGCTGTGTAATGGAGACTGTCATATCTAGTAACATGCTATTTAACTTCATGGCATTGTAAATTTCTCTTTTTCTTCCTATTGTTGAATTTGTATTATGACTTTTCACTTGAGGGGATGTACAGTAGCTGTGAAATGGAGACTAACAATCAGATGTGAGGCTACAATGCAGTATGCATTTCTGCTTCCAGACAAAGATGGACTTACAATGAAACTGTTTACTATATCTTGACAATAGGATTCTGGACTCTCTGTCATTGTCCATGCCCGCGATGATGGACATATGACTGTGTATGAAGAACTATACTTTAGGGCCCGGCGCGGTGGCACAAGTGGTTAAAGGTCCTCGCCTTGCACGCCCGGGATCCCATATGGGTGCCGGTTCAAATCCCGGCAGCCCCACTTCCCTTCCAGCTCCCTGCCTGTGGCCTGGGAAAGCAGTCGAGGACGGCCCAAAGCTTTGGGAACCTGCACCCGTGTGGGAGACCCGGAAGAGGCTCCTGGCTTCGGATCGGCATAGTATCGGCCCGTTGCGCTCACTTGGGGAGTGAATCATGGGACGGAAGATCTTCCTCTCTGTCTCTCCTCTCTGTATATCTGCCTTTCCAATGAAAAAATAATAAAAATAAATCTTTAAAAAAAAAAAAAGAACTATACTTTAGAAATGATATAGAGGAACTAGGTGGGTGTGGGAGTAATTGGGGCTGGGATAAGGGAAATACCAGGAGCTTATGGAACTGTATCATAAAATGATAATAATAAAAATTAAAATTAAAAAAAAAAAAACCAGATCCAGGCTGTCAGCCATCAGATCCGGGGACCAGTCAGACCTTTCAGGATGCGAGGTTGGCAGTGCTTTCTCCATGGTCTCAGCTCAGTGCAATTGGTTAGAATTGAGCGCACTCCAGAGCGTCCCCTAAACTCTGCCCCAACACACAAAACGGCCCTGGCAGGGCACTGCAGGAGAATCCGGTGTGTTGGCTTTCAGATTCAGGGACCAGGCAGACCCTGCAGGACATGAATCTAGTGTTGCCCTTCCTGCGGGCTCAGCTCAGTGTGCTCATCCAGAAATGCACCCACCCCAGCACCATCTCTGTGTTGTGACTCTGTCCTGCCACTGGTCGGCCTCATGGAGTCCACCGCTCTTTCTCTGCTTGTTGCTGGGCCAAATTCTTTGACAGGATTGGCTGGTCTCAGTCTGCCTTCACCTCCCAAGCTCCCCGTGTGAACCCAAGCTCACACCTGGCTGCTGCAAGAGCCAATTCGTGGCCACCACTGGATCCCTGGTTGTCATTGCAGTCCAGACCACTCACCAGCTGCTGGTGGATTTTCTGTTTACTGCAACATCGTTCAACCATTGTCCCTGCTTCCCTCTTCCAGGGGATCTCCATGTAAGCCCCTGCCAACTGCCTGACCCCTATCTTTTCCTGTAATTCACTCCCTATTCTTCACCGTGTCTAATAACAAGCAACATCTTAACGTCAGTGCCTGTCAGGGCGCCCAGGACTGGAAGCAGGTCAGACTAACTCCACACCTCAGTTCCTTCCCAGCACATCCACACCACAAACAGGATGGAAGGCCACAGTGACAAATACTTGCCAAAGGACAAGATTCAGGATTGGACAAAGACAAGTTGCAGGGTGTGTATGTTGTGTATGTGTGTGGTGGATCAACAGGCTAATCCTGGCTACAGGTTCTAGTCCTGGCTGGTCCTGGGTACAGGTTCTAGTCCTGGCTGCTCCATTTCCCATCCATCTCCCTGTTCATGGCCTGGGAAAGCAGAGGAATGTGGTCCAAGTCCTTGGGACCCTGCAGGCCTGTTGGAGACCTGGAAGAAACTTTTGACTCCTGACTTCAGCTCACCTCCAGTTGCTCTGGCCATTTAGGGAGTGAACCAATGGATGGAAGACCTGCCTCTCCTTACCCCTGTAAATTTGAGTTTCAAAAAAAAAATCTTAAAAAAACCAAGTTGGAAGTAGTTCCATGATGACTGCCTCGGTCTTCATAATAGCTAATGCCCAGTCATTGCACCTGTTCTTTGCAAATAATGTGTTAAAGACAAACCAACACCCTTAGACTGCGAGACTTCAACAGCCAGGTCCCTCTCTCTCCCTACCAAGTCCTTCTGTTTGCTCAGAGCCTCGCTCTCTTCTTAAATATAACCTTGTTTCTTCTCTTTTCACTGCCGTGTCCCAAATGGTTATCAACACCAGGACATCAGCCCGGATTCATCTCACTGGTTTTCTCGCAACACCTTGACACAGCAAATGTTTACTTCTCCTTCATGTCCAATCCTGATTGGGAAGAGACTATGTCCCGCCGAGGCACTGGGGGTGTCCCAGGCCCCCAGCAGTGCATCTAACCAGCACAGATTCCCCAAGATGGCTGTGGGGAGAGGCAGGGACAGCACACAGCATCCCTTCCCAGAAGTAACATACTCTATTTTCACTCACACTTTGTCTATTTTAAGTCACATGGCCACCTTCAAAGTGGGGAAGTACATCTTATCTGGGGTGGGGCAGGAAGAATATGGAAAACACCTGGAGAATAGCAAATATTCTCTTCCCTGCCTCCAGGCAACCATTTCTGTGTTTTTTCTTTTCTTTTCTTTTTTTTCCCCCTGTCTGGAGCGTTCTTTTTAGGAATATGTTATGCAGAGCCCGTACAGTACATAGCACTTCTTAGCCATCTTTTTCCACTTAGCACCATGTTTTCGAGACAGGACCTTGCCCTTGTTTTCTAGTTTATCTTGAAGTCCTCCCCACCTGCCCCACCACATGTTGCCCACTTAAGCTGGCTATATGAGATCTTCGCCAAGGGCTACCATTCAGTGCCAAGGTAGCTAGGTAAGGTATTAGCCTACGTGTGTGGGAGAGGCCAAACAAAACAGAATGAGACTTTTTGAAGGAAATCAATTTTTGTTCAACGGAATGAGGAAATCAGCCCTGATAGTTGACCAGCAGGTCCACCTGCTACGGTAACTGCTCCTGTTCTAGAACCCTAGAATGTGGGTTCAGCCCATTCCCTGGGGAATTCCCTTCACCCTGCACCAAGGAAGCTATTAAGGTGGATAACACTGAGCTGATAACAGCCTGGGTTGAATATCAGGAACTCTACATGCAGACTCCCCACCCACTACTTTTCAGAACAGGGAGAAAAGAAATGGAGGACCTGTATTCACGTTGGCAGAGTCTGATCTGAATGCAGCCCTGAGCCCTTTCCTGAGACGCCCATCTGGCCCAACAGGGGTGCTCTCTTTGCTACTGAATTTGACTCCCTGGCTTATCTCTATTTGTTCTCATGACTAAATTCTTTCTTGTGCAAAGACCTCCCACTTGAGCAGTTTGTCTCTGGTCACAGCTACCCTCAGATGTATCTGCCACCAGACAGTCCACGGGGCCGCTAGACCTCCAGAAGTTTTCCTTTGTCTATGTTTATTTCATTGTATGACTTGTTCGACTGTATCGTTTGTTCCAGTGAAGAAGCTGTGTGAGGTGCCGGGCCTGGGCATACAATGTCTAGTACCACAATGTTGATTCCCAGCCCTCCAGAGTTAGGATTTGGAGCCTATGAACATCTGCACCACGAAGCGCTAGTGGGAGGAGCAGTGAAGGGGAGAGGACACCATGCTCTGACAAGTGCCAGGCCCTGGCACAGTTCTGCCAATCAGCCTCAAAATGTCCCGTGGATGAGGAGGAGCGTGTATTGCTGCTTCATTGCGCATCCTCCTTGTAGACTCTGTGAGGCCATTCTTCCTATCCTCACATGACTGATAAGGATGCTGAAGCTGGGAGGGCTGGCCAGACTTGGTCCTGACATCAGGATGTGGGAAACAAGGCTGGAGGGCATCTTGTACCTGTGGGTACCAGTGGAGGGTGCTAGAAACTGTTCATTCTGAACACGGTGTACAGGTTCCATCAACACTCATGCCTTCATCTCTGGTGTCTCTGCGCTCTCTGGCCTGTAGTTCCTGCTTGCTGTGCATTCTGGCTCTGGGATTGGAAAGCCACAGTAGTGGTTCCATACCCATAATATGTGTATGGTGGGGAGGACCCTGCTATCTATAGGCTGTGTACACTGTCCCCGGTCACCTCCCATACAACTGGAAAATGGCTCACAGCTCATCACCAATGTCCTGTGTCCAAGAGTCTCAAAATACCTTTGAGATTTTTACTTGTTAGCAAAATCAAGCCCTGGGCTGGAGACTCAGCATTGCAGGTGGGAGACCTACACAGCAAAAAAGGTTCAGCCCAGCACACCACACACCAGAAGGGCCTCCCATTTGAGGTTCAAAACCATGACTAGGGCATAGCATTCTTGATAAGGCCACGTTAGGGGAGCAACCGAAGAGTTGGTCAACAGCTGAGTGATCAAGATCTTACAGTATCTGTGAGAGGAGTTCACACCACAGAATGGTGGAAGCGAAAGGCAGCGGGGAGCAGTGAAGAGCATTCACCCATTCCATGTCACTGCAGGTTGTGTACAGTGTGGGTGTGCAGCTAGCAGAACTTCATTAGACACTGAAAGAGTAGCTGAGACCAGAGTCCAGGTGTTATCACATGTCACAGACAAAAGGGTAATGATATGAGAATGATGGGTATGTTGGTCTGATTGCAGTAACCATTATGTTTCTGAAACCATCATGCTGTGTTCCTTAAGTATGCACAATTAAAAACAAAGCAAAAAACCTTCCCAAGGAGAGTGAAAGTCTGAAAGTACTGTGGATTACAATGTCTACCCAAACTGGGCAGGAACAAAGGTGATGAGGCGGAGTTCCTGTTTTAATCCTGGGGGTACTGCTATTGGGGCAAGGGGGTGATAAAGCTGGGAGAGAGGAGCTGGGTTTGGAAGGTGCTTCCCGGTCATCTCCACCCAGAAACTGCTTCATGGCCGCAGTCCTGAGGTCACCTTCACGTCCCATGCTGCTGGGAGAGTTGCGGGGAGGGACGGGGGGCAGGCGAAGTAGATGAGAAGCACATTAATCTCACCATGAAGGGCGTCCAAGAAAGCAATTAACGGGAGAGCACTCAGCAAGGCAGCCGCAATCCCTGGCTGCCCGAGTGTCAAAGCACTGCCGTAGCCCCAGCTCTACAGATTGTCACCACCAGCATCCAGCCACCTGGCTGCACTTCCATCTCTCCTCTAAGATGTGAAGTCTTGGCATGGAATAGCGCTGGGAGACAGTCACCAGGTCATGCACAGCCCCTTTTGCTCCCCCATAGAAAGAAAAGCAGTGAAAGCATTCTATTACAGTCAGCTCTTGTCACCTAGCCGCATCCGCTTGTCTGTCCATTTGTCCACTCATGCACCCACCATCAAAAGTGTTACTCCCTCACTGCTGGCATTAAGGATTCAACCACTCAGTCCCGTCCCTCTGCCCCCACCAAGTGCCAGGCAGGGGGTGATGCCATCAAGGGGGAAAAATGCTTTGTTGTTCTCTGGGCTGGTTTGTTTCTTCAGAGAAAAACAATGAAAATGATATTAGTTTTATTGCATTATTTTACTGACTAGAACGCCAGACTTATAGTGGATACAAATATAAAAATAACCAAATTCTTACAAATAATACTTTGCTACTACAGTACTGAATAATTAGTGGAGGTTGCAATGATAACACAACTTTAAATAACATTCTCGTAATGGATTTAACACAATCAACCAGGGAGGACTAGGGTTTAAGGGTTTACCAAGAGAAATTCAGGACAACGTGAACACTCAAAAAGCTCAAGTTCCAACATCACACTTCACTTAACCGTAAATCCAGCAACACAGAAATCAAACTCCCAGCAACTGGCGATGAAACATTTTCTTCTTTAGAACAGCCCAAAGTAATACAGGAAGAGAAGGGATCCAGGACAGTTTCCCAGGAAGTCTAGTCCATCCCATCCCGGCCACCCCTCACTGGCCTGACACAAGCCCTGCACACTGAAGTGCCCCGGATGCATTCAAAAACAAACAACACAGACAGACGAGAGCAGAACTACACAAGTACTTCAACATGTCCTCTTTGAAAAGGACCAGTGGGCAGAACCAGTCTGGAACCTGGCTCCCTTTGGTTTCACAGGTTTTTTTTTTTTTTTCTTTGTGAGCAGTTTACAGCAGAGAAAATGAGGTGTGAGACCATGGAAGACATTTCAGTACAATAAATTAACCAGCATCTAATGCTTTAATGTTCCCATTCCATTAATCGGTTTCCTTCTCTGGAGATGGGAGAAAATGCAGAACACAGATTCCAAGGCAAGCTACAGAACCATATCTGTGTCCTAAATCACGGGAGAACTACAGAGTGATGCCTCATTAATATGTAAGAAATCAGATGTCCTCTTTATTTCCCACTAAACCTTTCACACACAAAAACTGCCTCAGATATTAATGGCAACTTTTTAAATACAAAACACCGAGGAACTGACCTTAGAATCTGTCCTCTCTCCATGGAAGTGCTCTCATGTCCAAACCAAAGTGTGTATCCAGAGCTCTGAGTCAAGGCCCTACCCTGGGAGCGTGAAGCTAAACTTGGCTATGGACACCTGGATTGTACAGCTCTACTTGACAAGCCAAGTTCAAGAGTTGCAGGACAGCTGGGCACATCCTCAGAGGACAGGATGGCTCAAGGAGGCACAAGAGAGCTGTTGGGTTGGGGAGGACTGGGACATGTGCTCTCGGGAACACTCACATCTGGATCACCACCCTCACTCACACACTTCACGGGCAGCCAGCCTTGGAGCCCACAAAGATGCTGCTGTCCTCTCCTTTGGCCCAAACCCTTCAGGAACACAATAGTTGTACATGAGTTGTTAGCCTGAAATGCCATCAGCTAGGTGCACCATCCAGTCAGCCGTCGCGTGGCTCAGAATGACTTAGATGCTCCTAAGACAGTTGTCCTCTGGAGAGGAGGCTCTCTCAGCACGTGAGACATTCTACTTAAACTATGGTTCATCAAAACAGCTTCTACCACAGGGGAGTCGCGGCTTTACAATGGGAATCCAGCAAAACTGCCTCCACGTGGATGTGCTAAGTCTGGCTGAGCTGATTAAACACCCAGGTCTTCACCTTGCACCTGCTGCAGCCAAAGCCATGTGCCATCGCTTCCTGCTGAGCACAAGCTAACCACTACTTGCCTAATGAGTACAACAGGTATCCAAGAAACAGATGTAAAAGCCACCCCAGAGGGATATTTTCCAAACGTATTCAACATTTTTTCATGCTTTCTGCTATTAGGTTGGCTACTGCTTAATCATATTAAGGTTCATTTAAAACTAAAACCAAATAGCTTATTATTTAAGCACATTCTCTCTTGCCTTCTTTGACATGTAAACTAGGCCATTAGATCGTGCAGTGGGAGAGTGAGGCAGGCAGACAGGGGTCCAAGGCCTGCCTGCAAAGGGCAAGCTGTGTATTCTCTGAAGCTTTCAATGTCTGCAGAATGGACATGCTTGTGCTGACCTCATGAGGGCGCTGTGACAGTGAATTCCTCAGCAACAGGAGCAAGATGTTAACCTATCTCCCTAAAGAAACAGACCCCAGTGCCTGGAGCTGGAGGGAGCGATGCTGGAAGACCCTGTTGCTCACACAAAGCCACAGGCTGGGGTTGGCTCTCTGTCCCAACAGATGAGCTCTACTATGTCCTGGGGGTGTACAGGTTCCACGTGACCCAGCTCTTCCCCACAGCAACCGAAGCATCCCACAGGCAGTGCTGCGTCCCACTTCCTCCCACCTTTCCCCCACAGTTGCGACGTTTTTTGTTCACATGAACCAAGCATTCCTAATGGCACACACCTGCGAGCTGAGTCCATGGGCACATGCTTCTGCCCTCTCTCCCACCTCCGGGCCCTCACCGTCTTGCTGTTTCTCCTTGGCCTCAGCAGAATCATGACAGTGTCAGGCCTCCTCCGCCACCTGCCAGCAAGCACTTGAGACCAGCTATGCTCTTTTCATGCCTTCCCACTATTCCCAACACGCCTCCCAGGAGCCATATGCTGTGGGAACGCCGCCTGGCAGGGTGCTCCCCCCAACAGTAAAATGGGCACAAAACCAAAGACTTTTAACCCTCTCCACAGCAACATGACTCGCAAACACGTGTGTGGGGGGATAGGCGACATTCTTGAACTCACTTTTCTGGACCTTGAGATTCTTCCTAAGAATGCTTTTGGGACACAACACTTTGAAACTTCACACTTCTGAGTGGAAATAGGAGATGATGTGCCAGCCGTGCTGGTAGCATGAGGCAGAAGTGTGTGCCTACCAACAGCTCCTTCGGCCGCTTCATGTCGCTGTGGGTCCTGGGCACCAGCGGGGATGCTGCGGTGTAAAGGGTTAGGAAGTAAGGCTGCCGAGTGTGTTGGCTCAGGTGAGTGGAGGTCAGGGGCTGGGGGCACTCCAGTTAGGTGTGCGCCCACGAGGCACAGAGGCGGAAGACCCAAGATGCCAAAAAGGCGATGCTTTGAAATTTCAAGGTAGCACCTCCTGACAAAAATAAAACTCATGTTGCATTTAGCTCCCAAGTACAAGGTAATTACTAAGATGCACTGCACCTGCTCGGCATTGCTGCTCTAGCAGGTGAAGGTGCTCTGGGAGGCCAGGGAACACAGTAGTTCATGCTGAAAACCACTGGGACGGGGATTGTGGAGGTTGTGAAGAAGTCCCCCCAACATTCTCCGGTTCCCCAACCCAGGCACTGTTTCAGTGGCTACACCATTTTCAGAAATGGGCCTCTTTGGCCTGTGTGTTCAGGTCACTTTATCCACAACCACAATGTTACAACAGCAAGCACAGGGACATACCTCCACAGGACGGGCCTCCCTTGCAGGACCCACCACACAAGCATTAAGTGAGATGTGTGGGCTTTCCTTGCCAAAGGCGAGCTCCCATGTCCCTCACTGGCCAGAAGTCTCTAGGTCTCCAATGCTCAGTACTACACAGTGGCATACAGTGAGAAAATGGCTGGGTGAGAGAAAGTAAGTTATTTCAATGAATAAATAGCCTCGAGTGGTTGAAAGCTCACACAGAGTTTGTGGACGAGGTTAAAAACACAAAGACATCACACTAACAGGTCTGCACACTTACCTGTGGCTCTACTCTGGCTCCTTATTCTGCCTCAGCAATCCACAACTTCCCAAAGTAGAAGCCAAAGTCGCCGGAAACTGAACTCGGCCCATCCCTTTTAACCACACTCAGCTGCAAAGACTATCACATTCAGCTACTTTCCCTCCAGTGGTAAATACCAGCGAGGACACCACCTGCATCCACCTTCCCATTTCTCTTACATTCATAGAACCATTGGCTTCAGCGTGGGCAGAGCCCTAGGCCCCCAGGTCACGCTCTCAGGAACAAAAAGGTTCCTCCCCATGCCTGCAGGACCAGTCCCTAGCCCCTGCCCTGCCTGCTGACGCTCATCATGGGACAGCTAGATGCCTCAAACTTAAAACCAAATGCTGCTTTGCCATGAGCTCCACGTATTTGAAAACGGTCGAGATGGAACTGTAAAGGCTGTTGGAGAAAACGCACATCCAAGATAAATGTGTCACCTTAACTGAAAAACCAAGTGGGAGTTGTGGGCTGTGCCTCACAGATTTCAATTCCTTATCTGGGGGCTGGCTTAGATGCTGCAGCTCAAGATGGTGGCGAGACACCGAAGTACTCTGGCCCAGCGCGGTGACGTCAGCCCTCAGTGGCGTGTCCATCTGCACCTGTTGTTCTGCACACGGGCACCAGGCTAGGGAACAACCAAGAGCTCAGCGTCCGGCTGCAAATCACCACCAAATCACAACCTATGGAGCCTCAGGAAAGGAAGCCAAAGTTCTTCTTTCCGAAACAGTCTTGACGGAAAGGAAACCTCCCTGCCCAGTTTACTAAAGTGCACACTAAACGAAAACCTGGGTCCTGACAATGAAACCTACTGGGCTGCCTTGGCCGACGGTCACCTCTGGCACCAGTGCCCCGCCGCAGTCCCTCTGACTCTCCTGGCACCGGCCCACGTCCATGTTCACAGTAACAGCACAGGTGCCGGATGAGCAGCCTGCAGTTTCTCCTACTGCGCTCACATCCCTCACACTTGTCACTCTGCTTGCCCCTCCTGGGTGGTCCCAGTAAGTCCTGGGAGCAGCCAACATGGGACGCTTGCTCCTGAGCCCCTTGAGGTCCCAGGCAGGTGGCTCAGAGCAGTGAGTCCCCCAATCTCTCTTGGATTTAAAAGTAGTCTCTTCTTCTGCTCTCATCGCTGATGAAAGATGGGTTGTACTGTCCAGGGAATATGCACGAATGCCGTGATCCGGGCAATCCAGTGTAGGCAGGGTAGAGTCCATTTCGTTCAAGTTCAGGATTCCTTACACTTGTGGGCTGGTTGCCAAAGAGAAAAGGAAAAGACCACCGATTAGTCTTGGGTTTAAAATCATTCATTTTCTTTTTTGTAAGAGAATGCTATGTTTGAATAAACTTAAGATGGAAGCTATTATGAAAAGGAGAGCAGGTATGTCTCTTTCCATTTTTTGTCTTCTTCAATTGCTTTCCCTGCTGGTTCATAACTTTCACTGTAGAGATCTCTCACATTCTTAAGTTTATTTGAAGGTATTTTAATTTTTGTGATTATTATGAATGGGAATGGTCTTGCGAGTTCTTTATCAACAAGCTCATTACTGCCATGTAAAAATGCTGATTTCTGTGTGTTGAGTTTGAATCCTGACCAGTTCTAATGGTCTCTTGGGGGAGGCTTTCGAGATCCTCTCTATATAAAAGCACATCATTTGCAAAGAGCAACAATTTGACTTCCTTCCTCTCCCTTCCTATTTGTATACCTTTTATTTCTCTCTTTCACCTAATTGTTCTAACTAAAACTTACAATACCAGATTGAGTAAGAGCAGTGAGAAGAGGTATCTTTGTCTTGTTTCAGATCTTGGAGGAAATTTAACTTTTCCTGATTCAGTATAATACTGGCTGTGAGTTTATCACATATACTTAATCATTTTGGGGATTTTATTAAATTATTTTCCCTGCATCTACTGAGATGATCATGTTTTTTTAATCTCCAATTTGAGATGTGACTATTGATCTATAAGTGCTGAACACTTTTAAAATTCACATGACTATGATGACTGACTAATGTGTAGCTAGGTTCAAAATCTAGCATCTCTGCGAATTTCAGCGGAATATCTGGGGATTTCTCTGGGAGGTTGCTCTATAGTTTTATTTTTATTTATTTTTTTGTGGCGTCCTTGGCTGGCTCTGGCATGGGGTCATGCTGGCCTTGCAGGAGTTCAGGAGAGGTCCCCCACTCAGTGCTCTGCACGAGTCTGAGAGGAACTGATGTTAGCTCTTCCTGAAAAGTCTGGCAGAATTCAGGACACCTGGGCGTTTCTTTGTTAGATTTTTTTCATTATTGATTTGATTGCATAATTGATTATTGATCTGCTTGGATTCCCCATATCTTCATGGTTCAATACTGGCAGCTTATACATATTCAGAAACTTATTCTTCAAGGTTTTACACTTGTAGGTGTAAGTTGTTCTTACTATTATAGTTCCATGGTATCAGCTATAATATTTCCTTTGTCATTACAGATTTTATTGATTTGAGTTTTCTCAATTTTTTCTTAAATAGTGTAGTCCAAGTTTTAAGGGATTTTGTTTAGCATTTCAAAAAATGAATTCTTCATTGTAATAATCTGTTGTATTAAAAATATTTCATTTCTTTTTTCCCTTCTTTCTCCTTCTTTTTCCTCCTTTCTGCTAATGTTGTGTTTTGTTCATCCTTGGTTTTCTAGATCCTTGAGCTACATTGTTAGATTGTTTATCTGAGATCTTTCAATTTTCTTCAAACTAGATGCTTATTGCTATAAATGTAATGGTTGGTACTACTTTTGCTGTATCTCATTAATTTGGGTACACTGTTTCCACTTTTGTTTCACAAATGTTAAAATTTACCCTTTGGTTTTTTTCTATGACCCACAATTTGACAGCATGTTCCATTTCTTCGTGTATACCATTCACCTTGTCGTTACCATCCTGGAACTGCTTAGAAAGGAGAAAAGTTTACTTTGGCCCATGACCTGGAGAGTTACAGTCCCACTGGCTGGCCGTCTGATGAGGGTGGATGGTGGCGATGGAGGACTGGAGGAGGATCCCCAGGAGTCACAGGAAGCTAGGGGAGGGTGGGTCTGACTTGGGTCCTATTCTTTGTTCTCGGTGGAGCCCCATCTTCTGAGATCACAGGCCCGCCTAGACACTGTGAGTGGACTGGCTTCCTTTCTCCCGGTAACATTAACTCATGATTTTGCAATTTAAATGTCTACACAAGCCATAGCTTAAACTATGGCATCACATATTCATACAATGCATGGTTTCTTCTCCTGTTATTTCCAGTTTTATTCCACTGCAGTCAGAACAGATACGTGACACAATTTTGATTTACTTCCTGGTTTAGCTGAGATTTGTTCTGTGGCCTAACCTGGACAATGCTCATGTACTGATGAAAAGGTTGTGTATCCTGCAGCTTCTGGATGACCTGGCCTATGAGTGCCTTGTGGGGCCATTTGGCCTACAGCATGTTTAACTCTGATGTTTTTGTTAACTTTTTTTCTTTTTAAGATTTATTTATTTTTATTGCAAAGTAAGATATATAGAGAGGAGGAGAGACAGAGAGGAAGATCTTCCATCTGCTGGTTCACTCCCAAAGTGACTGCAACAGCTGGTGCTGTGCTGATCTGAAGCTAGGAGCCAGGAGCTCTTCCGGGTCTCCCACATGGGTGCAGGGTCCCAAGGCTTTGGGCCATCCTTGACTGATTTCCCAGGCCACAAGCAGGGAGCTGGATGGAAACTGGAGCCACTAAGACATGAACCAGTGCCTACATGGAATTCTGGCACATACAAGATGAGAATTTAGCCACTAGACTATTGTGCCAGGCCCTTTGGCTAATACTTCTTTGTCTAGGTTTTCTATGCCTTTCTTCTTTTACTTTGCCTTCAGGAACCAACACAATGTTTGAATATTTGCCTAATGGTGCCCCAAAGATTCTAGAAGTTGTCTTCTTTTTAAATATTTTTTAAGTGTGTGTTGTGTCTAACTAGATATTTCTTAGAACTTGTCTCCAAGTCCAGATGTTCTTTCCTCTGCTTCACCTAGTCTTGTCTTTGAGGCCTTCAGGTGTGTTTCCAATTAGATTTCCTGAGTTTTCCCATGTCTGAGACTTGTTTCCTTTACAAGATCTCCATCTCTGTTGAAATCCTCACTCACACCCTGTGCTATCTTCCTCGTTTTGTTAAAACTGTAATCACTCTTTATGAGTTCTTTAGGAAGCATGCTGCCAATTTCCTTCTCTTTGAGGTTTAATGCTGGAATCACTCAATTTCTCCGGAGACATCACGTTATCTTATTTTCTATATTTCCTGTGGTTGTACATTGAGATTTGCACATCATGTGGATTAGATCTCTCTCCCACACTTTCATAGATAGCTTTTGTAGTAACGGTTTTCTTTTGAATATTTGTTTGCAGAGGTTGGCTTGGTGGGCTACAGTGGCTTTAGGTACTACTAGTACACGTGGAGGTGGAATCCTAATTGCTCTTCTGACTCTGGGAGCCACGTGGAAGAAGTGGGACTTCAGTGGCCCAGGCAGATGGAGAACTGACAACAGTGCCTGTGGGGTGCCCCCTGAGTGGCTGTTCTAGCAACAGGAGTGATGGCCCCAGCAACAAGTGGTGGATCCTTCCTCGGCAGGGATGGTGGGGTGTGCAGCATCTGTGTGTTGAACGCAGCTGAAGTATAAGCCCCGGGGTGGCCAATGGTGGTTGTGGAGCGGACATAAAAACAATGTAAGAGTTACAGGCAGTATGTGGCTTACAGTGCCTGTCCTCAGCGCTGGTAGCAGCTGACGGCTTCTAGGAACATTAACCGTGGCATGCACACTGTCAGCTTCCAAAACACTCAGAGCCACCTGTGCGCTGGCTGTGGCTCCAGGGGGTGTTCAGCCTGCAGGGCGTGCCCTCAGTTGATGTTGGGCTGGGAGCATGGCTCTGGAAACTCGAGGCAGACAATGCCACAAACTTCTCTGAAGCAAAGCTATGATGCAGACTCCAGGTAACTCCCATGACTGGGCTCCAAGCCTGTGGGGTCTGTGGAATTCTGCTGTCACTAGGGTTGCCATGGCGATGGGTCTGTGGGGGGTCTCTTGTGCCCTTTCCTCCACTCTGCGCTACCCTCTCAGGTCCCTGTGTGTTCCAGCTTTCCTGTCTCTCTGGTTCCGAGTTCTAGTACTGCTCACTTCAACATGCAGCTCTTCTTATTTGGTTTTCTGGTTCTCATTTGTGGAATGGTAGGCTAGGGCTGAACAACTCTACTCGGGCATGTTTCCAGTTCTTTCTACTAATATTTACCTCACCGCTGTTTAAGTTATCTTTCTCTGTGGCACACTACTGGTTTTAAATTCTCTTTGACCCTTAGCAGAAGAGAGGGGACACACGCCATACAGGATTCCAAAGACCCCCAGCTTGAGGTGCAGTTATGGGCACAAAGCTTGGGGGGGCCCTGGGGATTCTCAGGTATCTGATCAAATAACAGCTTAATGGGTCATGAATCAGCTATGTGGTCTGCAACAAACAGCAAAAACAAGTAAGTCCCCAGTCTTTCCTGGAATAAATAACAAGCGATGGCGAGGTGCTCACAGGAATACTGGGACAAATGCTTTCTGGTGGGAACTATAGTGGATGCTGCACTTCCAGCCTACTGACATGAGGGAGGCCCATGCCATGGAAAGACACAATAAAACTCGGTCCTACAATGTCTCGGCCTGCTTGTTGCTGGTTATTTTGTCCCACTGTGGCTGAGGAATACCAAGAAAAGGATCTGAGTGTGTGGGTAGACCCTGACAGACGTGTCTTCAGCTGGGTAAACAGAGAAGACTTCCAACCAACTGAGGGAAATAAAAATGCAAGGTCCTGTGTAGAAATATTATTGCACAAATCTTAAAGCTAAGCTTGTACTTGCGTCTGTTTACCTTCCTCCTTATTTCTTCTTGCTCTCCAGGTTCAGTTTTTTTTTTTTTAAAGGTCTATTGAAGCAAGCAGCTTCCTTAGCATGTCCCAAACCACCCCTCCCATCCAAAGTCTAAATCCTCCTGGCTGATTCCCATAGCAACCAGGGGGACTGTAGTTCCCGTAACAAGATTGTCTAGGATCATTAAGGCTCCACGGGGCAAGGTTTATACTTATTGCTGAATCTCAATCAGCTCCCCAGAGCATAAGAAGTCACCTGATCCCTATTTATTTATCAGCTTAGATAACCCCATGTGTGTCTGTTTTAAGGTAGACCCGATGGAATGTGAACTGAATCGGCAGTGCACAGGAGCAGGATATGAGTCATATTCAATGTGCAACAGAAGCAGCAAGGCTTCAAGGCCTTCTGTTTTCCACGTGCTGCAGACCAGGGCAATACAGGGCAAATGATTACACGCTCACCGAGGGCATTGCCCTCTGGGCCTCTGAGATGTACCTGTCAAAGATGATGCCGAACTCTGTACTTTTTTCTACTTTTAACTACTTCACCATACCAGGTCAAGGATAAGGGGCTAAATGGTCAGGAATCTTTTCTCCCTCTATTCGTTTCCTTTGTTATACCTTAGAAACAAGTTGGGTAATAAGAAAGTACTAAATCCCACTGAAGCAGTATATGGAAATATAACCTCCTAATTCAGTACCAAGATCAATAAATACCTTACAAACAGAAGGTAAGTAAATAATATGAATGATAGAAATAAGAGGCATCTGTCACCATCCTCTCTCACTCCCAGCCACCTGCAGTGCTCTCTGCCTCGGCACAATGGAACTACTTTTCCCGAGAACCCAAGCCCGGGGTGGCCGTGGGCCTGGGAATACACACCGAGTAGTATACATCCGTCATCTGCAGGAGGTTTTTGGTACTTCCGTTTTCATGCATTTCAATAGCTTCTCGACCCCACTCTTGTGAGCGAGGATTCTTGGGGTACTCGGCATACGGGGACATTTGGAAATCCCCGCTCTTGAAGATGAGCTTGCTGATGTCATTTTTGTTCTTTCTGTGGGATGAAAAAAACATTCAGAAAGTACTGTGAATAAGCTCTGTACGTAAATGGTATCTGTGAAAGCATCTAGTATTACTATACCATTAAATTAGACTGAAAGCTATCACTATATTTCTTTGCAGTTGTGCAATTATTGCCATGATTTTTATTATTTGCACGCAACGATTTTTTAAAAGATGCCAAAAAAAAAGGTCACAGGACCAGATTATCAGGAGCAGGACAGAGAGAGCTGCAAGGGAGCGACGTAAGAGCTTGGAGGACAGAGTTCACAGTGTCTTGGGGTGTTGACAAGTTCACAGAGCACTGGAGCCAGAATGGCAGTCCGACAGCTCCCGACTGCCCTCCTTCCACCTCTCGACTTCCCAAGCACCAGGACACAGAAGGCTCATGGGGCTCCCCCGACTGACTCGGGAGTTCTAGGGTTCTAGGGCTCAGTAGAGAGATCCGACTTGTCCTCTGGTTGCCCTTTGTTATTGGTAAAGCTGGGACTAGAATTCAGGCCTCCTACCTTCCCAGACAGTGCTCTTTTTGTTACATGAAGCTACTTTACAAATCATAATGAGGGGTGGTTTGCTTGCCAATCCCCCTCCCAAATCAAACCACCTACTTACAGATCGACACACATTCTCACATACTGGGTCAGACAGTTCACTCCTAGCAATGGTTGGAAAGTGAGTCTATGATCACGCATTTTAAATTAGATTTACCCCGAGTAAGACAATCTGAAGATGTTTCCTTCTATGTCACTCACCTGAGGAAGGCACCAAGTGACTCAAGGGTCATGAAATGAACTGTCCTGCACGTGGTAGAGATGTTGGCCCTTGGTACAAACTCTAATCAGACCTGTTACTGTGTGACTCCCAGTCCTCAACCAAGACTTACTGGCTCATGACTACCTTCCCGTCTCAGGAACCAATCACCCCAGGCTGCTTGCTGGAGTGGCTGTACCACATGAGTGCATAGCTAATCTGAGGCTTGTAGCTGCCCAGACACTCACATTTTGTCCCCTCTGGATAACTCTACCTAGTCTCACACAATTTCTACTTGCATTGTTTGTTTCTGATGATCTGATGGAATGCTAACAAAGGTTGGCATTCCCAAACGGGCAGCCGGGCCTTACTGGAGACAGAGAATAACTTGAAATAGGCTCATGTCTATGGTAGAAGTGGTAACATGCTAGACTTCCTCTACCTGTTATATCTAAATTATTCCAACCATTTATTATTCTCCTAAATCAAAGGTCATAACTTTCCTTATTTGAAGAGTTAATCACCAAGAAGGAGGTCAATTCCTTCCTTCTCTTGCTTCACTCTAGACTATATCTTTATAGGTGTGTAGTTTTAGTGAGATACAATTCACCCATTTATTGGTTCTTAGCAGTTTAAAATTTTACGACCATTATCACAACCCATTTTAGAATAGCTCAAAAGGGCCTGGCGCAGTACCCTAGTGGCTAAAATACTCACCTTGCAAGCGCAGGTATCCAAAATGGGTGCTGGCTCTAATCCCAGAAGCCCTATTTCCCATCTAGCTCCCAGCTTGTGGCCTGGGAAAGCAGTCAAGGATGGCCCAAAACCTTGGGACCCTGCATCTGCATGGGAGACCCAGAAGAAGTTCCTGGCTCCTGGCTTTGGATCAGCTCAGCTCTGGCCATTGCAGTCACTTGGGGAGTGAATCATTGGATGGAAGATCTTCTTCTCTGTCTCTCCTCCTCTCTGTATATCTGATTTTCCAATAAAATACATAAATCTTCAAAAAAAATAGCTCAAAAGAATCCTCAGATGGCTTAGCCATCACTCCTTAGGTCTCTCCTGTCCACTCACCCTACCATCACAGCCCTGGGCCAAGTACTAAGGCACTTAGTAGTTACCTCTATTTAGATTTGCCTGATTTAGAAAATTCGCATCATGTGGTCACATGACAGGTGGCCCTTTGTGACTAGCTCACTCCATTTATCCTATCAGTGCTTCATTCCCTCCTGTAAAATACTCCTTTATATGAATACATCCTGTCTTGTTTAGTCACTTGTCAATTGGTGGACATGGCAGCTGTTGTTGACCTTCTAGCTATTATGAATGCTGCTATGAACATTCATGTGAGTGTTTTTATTTCTCTTGGGCTTACAGCTAAGAGTGAAAGTGCTATATTTAATTTTTTCAACGCGAATGTACCATTTTATGGGACCACTTAATGTTTCTTTCAGCAGTGGATATGGGTGCTTTCTCTACATCCTCACTGTTTTTGTTGGTTTGCTTTGTTCTTTAGATGGCTATTCTAGTGGCTACACAGTGGTGTCTCCTGGCAGATTTCATTTGTTATCTGCTCAAGACTAATGATGTTGAGTAGCCTTGTGTGTGCTTACTGGTCATGTGCCTATCTTCTCTGGAGGAATGGCTATTCAAATCCTTATTTTTAAACTGTGCTGTATTTTTATTACTGAGTGGAAAGTGTTCTTTTTTATACTCTAAATACATATCCCTGAAAGTATCTTTAGAAGTTCATGAAAAAAAGAGATTCAAAAGAAAATAGACAGGTGTTTGCGGCTGTGGTTACGATGCTGCCTGGGAAGTCCACATCCCCTGTGAGCGTGCCTGGCTCTGAGTCCTGGCTCCACTTCCCATCCCACTGCCTGCTATGGTGCACTCCTGAAGGCAGCTGGCAAGGCTCAACTAGCCATGTCCCCATCATCCACGCAGGAGACCGGGTTGAGTTCCCAACCCCTGGCTGTGGCCTGGCTATTTGAGCAATGAGCCAACAGAGTACTCTCTAAAACAAATACAGTTTTAATGGCCAGGAAGTTTCTGAAGGCCCTGAAGATGACATGCACTTGTGTTAACCCATGCTGGGATTGTTTTTTCACCTTTGGAGCACAAATGCTTGTTATATTATATTGGTGGAGTTAAATCTTTCTTTTTTTTTCCTTTTGTGGCTGTGCTTTTTGGATTTTTCTCTTAAAAAAAAAGTTCCATCTGCTCCCTCTTAGGGGTCAACTATCAAAAACTTTCCCTTTCTTTTTTTCCTTTCTTAAAAAACAGTTTAGTTACACATCCTAGTTTCACACTATAACCCATCTCCAATATTCTTGAGAAAAGTAAAAACAAATACTTGCAAGGCACAAAGAATCAGAAGGAGGATTTTGAACTCTCACCACTCACCTGCAACAGGTAACGATCAGTGCAATGCCCAGAATAAGCAGCAACCCTCCTCCTGCTGCTGCGATGACCACGGTGATGAGCTGATAGGCTGAACACGGTAAACAAACAAAATAAGGAAAATACGGACGAATGGCAAAGAATGCTCTCCCCGCCAGCCCCGGCTGCCCTTGCTTTCCACTTCCTGGGCTCTGCCAAGGGCCCCCTGACAGCCAGCGCTACATGTTCTCTGCATGAGAAGGGTTTAGAAGGTTTCAGCCACAACTAGGAGTGTCATCAGCCCCCAATGACACTTTCACCAATTCATGGCAAAAAAAAAGAAAGGTGAATAATGAGTTTTTAGGAAGCTTTATTTGTTCCAATTTAAAGGCTACTCTATGATCTAAGATTTAGGTTCTTTCCAACCCCCCCCACACTTAGGATGGGTGCCCATGTGTAAATCATGCCTCAAGAAAGTTGACATTAAAAAAGCATTGATAAAAGCACAATATTGGGCAATGGTTCAGTGTCTAAATCCTCGCCTTGTAAGTACTGGGATCCCATATGAGCACTGGTGCATGTCCTGGCTGTCCCACCTTCCATCCAGCTCCCTGCTGAGGCCTGGGAGAGCAGTCAAGGACGGCCCAAAGCCTTGGAATCCTGCACCTGCGTGGGAGACCTGGAAGAGGTCCTGGAAGAAGCTCCTGGCTCCTGGCTTCGGATTGGCTCAACTCCAGCCATTGAGGCCATTTAGGGAGTGAACCAGAGGATGGAAGATCATTCTTTCTTTCTCTATTTTTTCTAAAAATCTTCCTTTCCGATAAAAATAAGTTATTAATAATAAAAAGAACACAGAATCTTTTCTTGGTCACTTCCTGCCCTTTAGTGTTAATTGTTAAACTTCTTTTATTTGATGGTGAGAACAGATATAAAAATGCTTAACTCAGTTTAGGTTCACACTTGATAACCCTGGGGTTGGGATGAAGCCAGGAACCAGGAATTCTATCCCATGTGGGCGGCAGGTAGCCGGGCCACCACCCACCACCTCCCAGGTGAATTAGCAGGGAGCTGGACCAGGATGTGACGAGGCCAGGATTTGAACCACCACTCTGACACGGATGCAGCCATTCCAGGCAGTGACTTAACCTGATGTAATACAACACCCATCCTGACTTCCCAGATTTATAAAAACATGACTGGTCAGTTCAGTCCACAGTCCAAGAATCACTTCATCAACCATGCCTGAGACTGAGAAGGCCCCTCAGTGAATTCACTCTGAATTGAGTTAGTAGCAATGAGATAAGCAAGCACATGTTATAAGTAATACTAAAAGGGGCCTGGCATGATAGTCTAGTGGCTAATGTCTTCACCTTGCACACGCCAGGATCCCACATGGGTGCTGGTATCGTGTCCCAGTAGCCCCCACTTTCCATCCAGCTCCCTGCTGTGGCCTGGGAAAGCAATGGAGGACGGCCCAAAGCCCAGGGACCCTGTACCCATGCGGGCAACCTGGAAGAGTTCCTGGCTTCGGATTGGCTCAGCTCAGGCCGTTGCGGTCACTTGGGGTCACATTAGATGGAAGATCTTCCTCTCTGTCTCACTGTATATTTGACTTTGCAATAAAAATAAATAAATCTTTTTAAAAAGTTACAATTCATTGTTTTGTTGCTGTGGAAGTAGAATGAAAATTGTGTTCTCAGGATGCCAGTCGCAGGACAAAAGGGCAGTTAGCAGTGCTACTCGCCCTCTGACACCTGTTGCTAAGTGTTTCTCAAGCAACGGCTCCTTCCCTTCATCTTCGCAGCCTGACATTACTGTCGGCATTGCTGGTGTCTTTTGCATCAAACCAACGTTAAGATTGGGCTGTAGCCTTTCCTGTAAACTATTTGTTTTTGTTCACAGCTTAGTCTACCTTTTCAATGAAGCGGTTCCCTTCCTTCCATCTGTGATGGGGTCGGTAACTGTAACATGACACCTGAACATGGCCAACTGCATGGGAATAAGCACGTGGTACATACGGAACCAATGACTTCCTTTCCAGGGATCTCAAAGTGGGAAAGACAGAGCCTGTTCTTTCGAGATGGCTGACTCAGTCACACACACACACACACACACACACACACACACACACACACACACACACACACGCACGTCTGGAGACTGTTGTTCATCATGTGGTCTGGGAAGAAGCCGCCGGTGGACTAGCAAGGGGAGACAAGCAGACTGAGTGATGCTAACTTGCCCTGACAAGAAGGCTCTGCCTCCAGCGGCTCACTGTGAGGTTCCCCACACGGGCCTGCTCCTGCCAACCCTTACAACGAACCCCTGCTGCTTCAACCAGCTAAGTGTATTTAATCCAAGAGAATTTAAACCAACCACCATGTCTTCTTTTCAAACACTTGAATGCATTACAGAATTTTCTAGATAGCCACATTCATTTTATTTTAAAATTCACCCAATTCTCTCCATCCTCCCCGCTCCTCTCACTGAGCTTACTGTGATTCAGCCCATTTGCATCTCTGATCACGGTATTATGTTTTTCTTGGCACTCCCTGAGTTTTGCCTTTTTCATGTCTGCAGGCTGTGCGTGGACACACTCTGTACCCATGGCCTCCCACCCTCACAACTTCCCACATGATTCTGTCACTTTCTCCTGAGGGATCTGTCCCTTCCGTCTCATCACAGTCCCTCTGGGTACAAAGATTAGAGACCAGCACTCCCCTCTCTCCAACTCCTCCTTTCTGTTGGTGAGGAAGCCAGTCAAGATGGAGTGGAATGACCACTCTAAGACTCCTACTGGCTTCCAGATAATTAATCATCTCTCCTTCCTCCTAAACTGGTGCTTGTTTGTAGTGACTCCTGCCAACACAGTGTTTCCTCTGATCTGAATCTTTTCACAGCTTGATGCAACAACCATTGAGTGAACATAACAACTGATTATTGAGACACCTGCTGTTAGACAGTGGGTTGGGGTAGGGAGACAGCTCAGAATGGTCTGTAAGTGGAATGTTCTGGTTTTTCTGGAAGAGAATGGTAAATGGGAAAGGCCGGCTCTGACCCCTCACTGGGGCTTAGGGATCCCCAATAAGAGATGCAGAACATCTGAAGGCAGAGAATGACCTATAAAACAACATGGTGAATATGAAAGAAGGATGCATAAAAATGTCTGTGACAAAAGCAAGTAAGGTAAAAAACTGATGTGAGCTCTGTAATCACAAGATGACAATAGTCACAAGGCAGAAAAAACGACTTAAGTATGGGACTATTAAAATAAAACTGAAAAGACCGTATCAAGGCAATAGCTAAGCCCATTATACCAATACA
The DNA here is from genome assembly GCF_017591425.1 of Ochotona curzoniae. Taxonomy (NCBI): domain Eukaryota; kingdom Metazoa; phylum Chordata; class Mammalia; order Lagomorpha; family Ochotonidae; genus Ochotona; species Ochotona curzoniae. Next base: position 235,555 of record NW_024466924.1, read on the forward strand.
GCATAGAACTACCCAAAATCACATTATGTGGCATGCATTGTGGAGCAGAGAGTTAAGCCAGTGTTAGGAAGACCCTATCTCAAATCAAAGTGCTGGCTTGGGTGCTGGTGCCTCCACTTCTCAGCGAGCTTCCTGCTGATGCGTTCTGTGAGGCAGCAGATGATGGCTGAAGTGTCTGAACCCCTTCGACATGTGCGGTAGATGTGGATGGCTTCTGGGCTCCTGGCTTTGGTCTGGCCCAGGCCTAGCTGCTGTGGGCATCTGGTAGTGAGCTAGTGGATGGAGCATCTGTGTCTGTTTCATCTCTCTCTGTTGTTCATCCAAGGAGATGAGAGTACAGAAACTCTTTAAAAGTGATATAATGAAACTGTAATATAATGAATATAATGAAAATGAAAACATTTCATAGTTTACTAGGCTTACAAGCAGGTTACAGAATAGTATGCCTAGGCCCACCATGATAGCCTAGTGGCTAAATACTGCCGGGATCCCATATGGGTGATGGTTTGTGTCCCAGTTGCTCCACTTCCCATCCAGCTCCCTGATTGTGGCCTGGGAAAGCAGTCCAGGACAGCCCAAAGCTTTGGGACCCTGCACCCACATGGGAGACCTGGAAGAAGATCCTGGCTTCAGATTGGCTCAGCTCCAACCGTTCATTGCAGTCACTGGGGTTGGGGGGAGCGTTGAACAAATGGATAGATGATCTTTCTCCTTCTATCTGTATATCTACTTTCACAATAAAAACAAGTATTAACAAAAATAAGTGACGCATCCCATATGGGATGCCAGAGCTGCAAATGGAGGATTAGCCTGATATGCCACCATGTCAGCCCCCACAGTTGTGTGTCTTTCTTTTTATATCACGTGTCAGATGGCCCCAGATTTGTTGTCAGACACATCCCTCTTGGCTCGGTGCTCTACTCCTTCTTTTGGGCGTGAGTGTTTCTTGTGTCACTTGGAATTCATGTGGCTTTCCCCTCACAGTTTTATATTATGTGCTATGATGCTTTGCTTCACCTTTTTCTAAATTTAAAAATAAATTAAGTGCATGTCCATTCATTTTTGTTTAATTAAAAAACCCTCAGTTGTAATCAGAAAATAGACATAAAGGAAGGCAAGAACAATTTACAACATCGAAACTCGTGCAGACACAAAGCCATAAAGTGACAGCCACACCCCATTAACAGAGCTTTCAGAAGTCACCATAATTTAGTGATAAGCTACCAGTTAGCTACACAAGGTGGCCGAAACCTCACCATCCAAACAGGTGTCTGCCCTCTGCTGGGCATGAAGATGGTGACTCGGACAAAGGGGGAAGAAAAACAGACCTCAGGGATCCAAGAGAAACCCTGGCTGCTTCCGGGGCCCCACCAACAGCATGAGGACAAGCTGACTTCGCTCCAACACAAAGTCTTAAACACCAGTACACAAATCTCAGGGAACAGCAACCCCGACACACAGCATTGAACACAATCTTGAGAAAAAAAAGGTTAGCAATGCATGTTATTTAGAACACTAGACAGGGAGCACACATGTGCGGGTCAATGCTGTGGCATAGTGGGGTAAGGTGCATCCCATACTGGAGACCAGTTCGAGTCCCAGCTATGCCACTTGCAATCCAGCTCCCAGTTAGTGTGCCTGGAAGGCAAGAGGTGATGACCTGCCCACCCATGTGGGAGACCTGGATGCAATTCCTAGCCTTTGGCATCTCCCTGGCTGGGCCCGCACTTGGTTGCTGCAGGCGTCTGGGGAGAGAAGCAGCAGATGGAAGAGCTTTCTGCTTGTGATACTGTCTTTCAAACAAAAATAAGCACTTCCTTAAAAATGTAAACACATACAATTCCACATTCCAAGGGGCTTCTGCACAGCTATCCTCCGAACTTCAAACGATCAAGAACAAGAAACTGGTTCACTCACAAAGCAATTCTTAAAAATTACTACTTTAAATGAAAAAAAAGTTTTTAAAGTTTAAAATGTATTTAGTATTTATTCGAAAGAATGACAAAGAAAGCAGGAGAGACAAAGAGATCTTTCATCCTCTGCTTCATTTCCCCATCTTCCATTGCTTTCCCTAGCATATCAGCAGGGAGCTGCATTGGAAGTAGAACAGCTGGAAATGGAATCAGAGCTCAGAGATGGGATGCCAGCAATGCAGGTGGCAGCGCAACCCACTGCTCCACCAGGTTGGCCGCCACCAAGTGATATTTAGAAAAAGACATATACAGGGAGATGGCCCCTCAGTGGCCGCCATGTCGCCGAGGGATCCCAGGGCCCCTAGCTAAGCTCCACGCCTGGATCGCACACGGCGGATGCCATGCGCAAGGGAGAGGGTCTCCCCAAGAAGCTGTTGAACTTATCCGGATGATGAGATGCTGGACTCTACGCTAGGTACAGGCTCACAGGGAAGGAATCTCAACTGAACTTGAACTGTGGACACGCAACAAGGTGGAGGAATCCACCATGGGGGGAGGATTGGGGAGGAGAGGGGGGAATTCCAGTACCTAAAAAGCTGTATCACATAATGCAACGTAATAAATTGGAAAAAAAAAAGAAAAAGACATATACCATCACCCTTTAAATTGTTTTATATAAACCAAAATCACCCAAACCTAAGCCAATGCTTTAAAGTTAAAAAGAATTTGGGCAATTAAAAAAAAAGTGCAACTATAATCATTTCTTTGACTTGTGATAGTGAGTTCCTGGCACACTGGTTGGATTCCAAGAGACAAATGCAGAGTGCAGGGCTGTTTGCTCACCACTCAGGGACTACAGGTTAAAAATCAAGGCTACTTTAAAAATCAATATTTCTGGGCTGGAGCTGTGGTATAGTAGGTTTTGCCTCCACCTGTGGTACTTGCATCACAAATGGCCACTGGTTCGAGCCCTGGCTGCTCCACTTCTGATCTAGCTCCCTGTTTATGGCCTGGGAAAGCAGAGGAGGATGGCCCAAGGCCTTAGGCTTCTACCACTCACATAGGAGACCTGGAAGAAGCTCCTGGCTCCTGGCTTTGGAATGGCCAAATTCTGGCCATTATAGCCATTAGGGAGTGAACCTGTGGATGGAAGAGCTTTCTCTCTTTAAAGTGGCCTTTCAAATATAAATGAGCCTTTCAAATATAAATGAGCCTTCAAACCAAACAAAAAATAAAACAGAGGAAGGGACTGACAAACTTCCTTTATTAAAAAAATTTAAAAAACAGAAAAATAATTGTATCTATGTACCCCTCCCTCTCTAGTCACGTGATTCTAAAAAGATTTATTTTTATAAACCATTTCCCTAGTCCTTAGACTAACTATAATAACCTACTGATAGCCTGCTGTTAGGATAATCACCCTGATTGGGTATGTAATTCAGGTCTCCATACTGTCGCCTTAGAGAAACTTCTTGATGAGGACACCAGATCGTTCTTTTTTCTTTTTTTCCTAAAATGTATTTATTTTTAGTAGAAATGCAGATTTACAGAGAGAAGGAGAGACAAAGAAATGATCTTCTTTTCACTTCCCAAGTAGCCACAAGTAGCAGCAACAGCTGGAGCTGAGCTGATCTGAAGCCAGAAGCCAGGAGCTTCCTCTGGGTCTCCCACGCAGGTGCAGAGTCCCAAGGCCTTAGGCTGTCCTTGACTGCTTTCCCAGGCCACAGGCAGGGAGCTGGATGGGAAGTGAAGCAGCCGGGACACAAACCAGTGCCCATATGGAATCCCAGGTATCAAAGCGGGTAAGATCAGCCAATGAGCCATTGTACCAGCATCAAGATAACTAGCTTATATCAGTTTTGTACCTAATATCAAATTTGAAATATTTGAATCTGAATATATTGAAATAATATTTGAAACTTGATGATAGAAAAAAAGCTCTATGAACAATGACAGTATCATTCAGTACATTTAAAAGTAAGGCATAGCATTGGGGAAAAGAGAACAGGGCCTCCACCACATTAAATAAAACCATGACTACTTAGAATATGAACCACTGGAACATGCTCATGGGTAAAATGAAGGAAAGTTATCCTACAATAAAGACTTGATTGCTCCAGCTTCCTGCTTGTGGCCTGGGAAAGCACTGGGGGATCACTCAAATCCCCTGCACCCCCACAGGAGACCAGGAAGAAGCTCCTGGTTCCTGGCTTCAGATCAGCTCAGCTATGGCCATTAAGGCCATTTGGGGAATGAACCAATGGGTGGGAAGATCTTTGTCTCTTCTTCTCTCTATAACTCCACCCTCCCCCAACCCCCGGCCAAAACAACAACAAACCAACAATCAAACAAAAAACAACTTGTTCACTTATTATTTCTGTTACATACTAATGTATTTCTAACTTTCAAAATTTTTCCAGGGCCTAGTGCAATGGTTCAGTGGCTAAATTCTCACTTTATATATGCAATTGAAATAAAAATAACTAATTATTTAAAAAACAAAATCTTTAAAAATTTTTCTTCCATAATTTTGTAGGTCACTTTAATTGCTAATGTTTCAAAGTAAAAAAGCAGCACTGGGACAAAAATGTCCCAGTCACTGTCCCCAAATGACACCGCGAGCACCATGCCCATGATCACCGCCAGCTTGGAGCCAAGGCCCTGAGCTCACACTGGAACCACCGGGACGTCTCTAACCTGAGCCTGCTCTCTGTCCAGTCTCTGCGGACTGCAACCTGACTCACTTGCTTTTCACCGTGCTTTCCTGTCCCAGCACTGGGCAGCTCCCCGCTGGCCACTAACCACAAGCTCACCTCCTCAGCTCGAGGACCAAAACCCCCACAGCTCAGTGCCCACACACTTTGCCAACCTGACGTGTTACTTTCTACCTTCCCTTCTTGCTTTCCTCCAGCCACCCTTACGCATATACCGTGCCCACTGCATCACGGGCCCCCGCCTGCCTCCTGTTTTTTAGGTGGCTCCATCTGTCTGGGATGTAACACTCCAACACCCATAAGCCAGAGGCTTTACAAACTTTGCTGTAAACCTCAGAGAAGGCTCGGGCTGCCCTACCCTTCTGTGGGTGTTGAGGGGTGTCCCTGTCTGCAGACCTCACACTTTCTGTCCCAATCCATCAAACATTAGCACCTGGCAGAGCTGAGGCGACTCACATTCATGTCTCCCCCAGGCCCTGAGTCCCTGGGCAGCCCCAGTGAGGCCAGCGAGGACCCATGAAGACAGTGAAGCTCATGCAAGGGGAATAGAGGGGGAGAGCAAGAGACCCTGTGCTCCCTGACCACGGGCGGGGGCCAGGCAAACCCCTCGCTGCTCTGTACTTACGGTTTCCACAGTTGAGACCTCCGAGGCCGAACGGGCAACTATAAATGCACAAAGAAAGGAGGGTGAGAGTTGGTTTCAAATCTCCAAATAATGGAGGCAGTTTTTAGGAAGGACTGTAACAAATTCATCAGAATAAAAGGATGTGGAGCCTACCTCATGCAGGTTTCATTTTCAAGCCTGTATCCATCTTCACAGGCTGAAAGAGAGAAAAGGGAAAGTCAAGAATGCGGATGTTCACCTCCCTTGGCCCAAACCTAGTTAGATGCCTAAAGTCCACAGAGCATTCTAGAATCAGGAGGCCACAAGTAACTTTAGAATGATTATAAATCCTGTGGCCAGTTTAACTGTTAACCCTCATCAAGAAATTGTTTTTGGGGCTAGCACTGTGGCATAGTGGGTAAAGCCAAAGCTTGTGGCATCAGCATCCTATATGGCCACCAGTTTAAGTCCCAGCTGCTCCAATTCATATCAAGTTCCCTGCTAGTGTGCCAGGGAAAGCAACAGAGGATGGCCCCATGCTTGGGCTCCTAAACTCACAAAGGGGACCCGGAATCTCCAGGCCCGACTCCAGCAGTTGTGGCCATTTGGGGAGTGAACCAACAAGTAGATCTCTTTCTCTCTGTAACTGCCATTCAAAAACTAAATAAATGTCCCTTTTTTATTTAAAAGAAATTGTCGGGCACGGCGCGATGGTGCAATGGTTAAGGTCCTGGCTTCGGATCGGCATAGCACTGGCCATTGTGCTCACTTGGAGAGTGAATCATTGGACGGAAGATCTTCCTCTCTGTCTCTCCTCTCCGTATATCTGCCTTTCCAATAAAAAAATAAAATAAATCTTAAAAAAAATAAAAGAAATTGTCCTTCATCTCCTTGTGGTTCTCAATCTCCTAGCTATAAAAAGAATAACAGTAAGACGTGCTGGATAGTTCCTTGGATGAGGTTAGGTAAAACATTGCATGCACATGGCTTAGCACAAACTAGCAGCTAAGTAAATATCTTTGGTTGTAATGACTACCCAATGATTGCAACTCTTTTTGGAAGTTATGGACAGATGAAGGACGTCCCTACGGAGTGCTCTTCCCTGTACAGATAGATGCTTCATCTCCTTTAATGTACATCAAACCTTCAGCCCCAGGCTGGTCCCGCTGGCCCCGCTCCGCGAGGTGGAGGGAGCCGTGGCGGACATTCTCTGTGGCGCCATCCTGGTGGGTGCCAGGTCTTTCTAAGAGAAGGCTCATGCCACAGTCGGTGCAAGGTGTGACTTTACAGTCACCTCCCCCAGGAACACAACCTGGGACCCCCTTGCCGGGGCAGCTGCAGCCCAGGCATCCCCCTGCACCCGCAGTTTCCAAGCCTGTCCCTCTGAGACTGTCAGCACTACAGTGAGAGACCAGAACACCACAGGCTAGGACAATGCCTAGGTGAAAACAGACGATGAAAAATGGCTTTACAAATTCCTTGCATGCTACAGATCTGAGAACCTGGACTGTAATGCTTCCCTTTGTCCCGAGCAACAGGCGCCTGTGTTAAAGGCTCCTAGTGACCAGCAGCAGTCCTGGAGCTCCCTGCAGGCGGGGTGACGTGGCCACAACACCACCGTGCACTAACCTCTTTATGGGGGTGCCTGGAGGAAGGTCTTCCTGGTCTCACTACTTAGAATGAGGGGGGTGTTCCTAGGCATTTATCCTGGATTCTGGGGACCCTGACTCTTCTCAAAGCCATTAGTGTGTCTTCGTTTCAGTGTCTAGCAAGCTCAGAACTCAAACGAGTGGCCTGCCTTCCTGTATATTCCCTTTCCTTCTGGCCTCCATGTAATAGTTAGTTTATTTCTCCTTCAACCCCATTTAAGCGGCTGTACTTTCTTAGTTTCATTACGTGCTTTGTATATCCGGGAGAGCACAGTGTGTGTACTCCAGGTAGGAAAGGACAAACGGGCCCATCTCTCCCTCCTTGACTCCTTCGAGTTCTCTTGCAGGTCTCCCATGGGTAGTGCCATCAGGCAGGCCAAACACTTCTGCCTCTGGGAGGCAGGTCCTGCACCTCTGGGAGGCAGGTCCGCTTTGCACACCTCAAGGACTGGCACAGGAGGAGCAAGCAGCTCTGTCTGTAGGGTAAGCTGCCCCAGGGAAGCTCAGGCCTCCACTAGCTCAGCACCCAAGCAGGCCGATGCCACCCCAGCCTGTCCTATTCTACGTATGTCTGCCTGGAAATGCTGTCAGATCAGATCTACCTCCGTACCCCTCAGTCTGTTTGGTGAGAGCTTCCCGCTCCAAAGATGCAGCAAAATCCGGTGTCCTGCCTGCAAGCTGCAGGCTGGGCTCTTAGCACTTTGCCTCCGGAGTGGCCGGACTCCCTGATGTAAAGATGGTCCTCTATTTCAAACAGACTCAGCCATTCATCAAAGACTGAGTGACTGTGCGTGCGCTGCTGCTTTGGGGGATCCTGTGGGCAAGGCCCTCATATAGGTCAAAGGACTAAAGACGAAGTAAGTGTTAAGCAGGCAACAAACAGGCCCAAACTCCCCCTTCCCCCGAAGGCTGCCCTGGGACCTAAGCAAACCCAAGCCTTCAGGACTTAACATAAATGAGGAATGACAGTCTCAAAAACTCTTTTGTTCCCTTGCTGGAAATGAAATCAAGCTGTCCCAGTCTCTCCTTACCATATTTGCTGTCCTATTACCCATGCATTCTTTCAAAAGTCATTTGTTGAACCCCCACCATGCGCTAAGCGCTATTCCAGATACGGTTCTGGCTCTCAAGGCACTTGTGGCCTGATGAGATGCAAACAGATTGTTAGACTTCATCGTGCTGTCTGCACATGGCAAGAAAGCTAGGAACCTACAAGAGGGACACCGACTTGAACTTCTTAACTGGATCAAAACCTGGTTGAAGAAATCAAAAGGACATTGCATGGGAAGTACCCAGGAGCATATAGGTATGTGTGCACAGGTGTAAGTGTGTAACCGACAGAGAACTAAGTAGAGAGATCTGCTCATGTACACTCATGTTTCAGCGACCTACACGTACTTCTGTCCTCCATTCAGAGGACTGACCCCCAGACGTAGGATGATTAGAAACAAGCTTGTGTTTCAGCACACTGGCCAGAAGGGGTCGCTGCTAACTAACCCATCAGAGCCCAGTTGCCGGGGCTGTGGCCCAGGAAGCTCAGAGACGTGGTGACACTGCAGAGAGGGGACTCCAGGGGTCTTGACAACAAGCCCAAAGTGAACACCGTTTTCCCTGTGTGGCTCCTTGGGTAAACACAAGGCTCTTGGTGCCCGTGTCAGTGGTTGCATCGGGCAAATCTCTGACAGCTCAGCTGTTTCTAAATGCTGTGCTGGAAGGGAGACTATGAAACCCACCGACCTGGAAACAGAGGGAGTGGCTCAAGCCTGCCAGGAACAGAGGTGGCAGGCAGGGTGGTTCACACAGGGGTTGCCATGTGTACGGAGCCTAAGCTTCTGCCAACCCTGTGTCACCTCCTTCCAGCTGCACAGCACCCTAGTTCACAGGGATTCTAGCACCAGCACCTCCCTACTTGAAGCTGTATCAACTCCCCATTTCTGCTCCAAAGAACACTTCTCTTTACATCAGGGAAGAGGGAAGTAGGAAGCTCTGTCCTTTTGTAGCAAAGCGGCAGACTGGTGTAGGACCGGGAAATGCTGCGGACGGGCTATGCGTCACCACTGACATCTAACGTAAGAGGGCTGCCCTCCCTCAAGACCCACCGCACAGCCCACCCGGGAACGAGGTCAGAGGGTCAGGATGAGAGCACGGCCCTGAAATGCATTTTCATCTTCTTTTGATGGAATCAATCCTCTAATGGGAAATCATGTCTGATGACAAAAATAAGCGGCCTGTCACTCTGCCCCGGTACGTGACCTCCACTCAGATCCCAGTACATCTGTCCCTGGCAATGTGTGGGTGAGCAGGACATCTGTGCCACGCATATGCTAAGGGCAGGCAATGCTCCTGGCCACGCGATGACCTTTACTTTGCCAGTTCCTCTGCCGAGCACAGAGCGGTGTTCATCTTCCGGAACGCAGAGTACACAGTGCTTTGGACTTGAATGCATTTTTTTTTGTAAGCCATAGTTTCAGACTACTCTCCTTGAACAGTCTTTCTCTCAAACCAAATGAATTTAAGCTTCACTTAAAAGGCTAGCAAAATTAGATTTCTGCTCCTAGACACTTGAAGAACCTTTAAAAATAATGGTAATCTACTAGTTTAATGTTGACAGCTTTGGAAGTTCCTCCAAGGAGGCTGCCCTCTTTAATTCTCACAGCCTCCAATACAGAACCATGACACCCATTTCTCAAGAGAGGAAACTGAGGGACTTGCCCAAGGCGACATACCATCAGCAAGGCAGAGCCAGGCTCTTAATCACAGTTTTGAGCCTTGGCCAAGTATATTGCCTACTGGGCCACAGGTGCCACTGAAAGAGACGGACCTGGTGCCATGCTTTCATTTCTATTCCCAAAGGTTAGCAGACAACAGATGAAACTTGGGAAATGAAAACGAGAACTTTTCTAAGTTCCTCTAAATGAAAAGGGAGAAAGAAAGAAAGGTGTTGCTACCACCAACACTCTCTCCTCTTTTCCTTTGAATTGGACTGGTTGGATCCATGAGCACTAGGCAGAGATAACGCTATTATTCCAAGGAGATAATATATTCAAGCTCTTGCTGAGAGCAAAATAACAAGCACCAGCACCCTCCCAGTTTTCAAGTGTTGAAGCCAGAACCCGAAGGAAAGAGGCCAGAGTGGTTTGCCATCCTTCCCCAGAATGGCCCGGGGATGAAGTCGCTACCTCGGCAGGAGTGATCCATCTTGTTGAACTGGAAGTAGCCTGACTTGCACTGGCACAGTGCAACGCCGTCCAGGTCCGTGCAGATGGAAGTCTCCTTGTCACATTCTGGACTCTTCCGCTTGCACAAGCTGCCGGCTGCAATGCAAACACTCAACAATGGAGCAAAACAGAAATTTCAACCCTCCTCCCACAGGATGCCCAGCTCCAGGAAAGAGTCCGTGAAGCGGCACTCCTCTTGGAGATGTCCGCTTTGCTACCCTTGCCCCTCCCTCCCTGCCGCTCCACCCATCCATCACTCCAGTTCCACAGGTGCTCGCCCTTGAGAACACCCTCCCAGTGCATCCTGGACCCACAGATACCTGGGAAGAAACAAGCTGCATCCCTGGCCCTGGTACCCAGTGTAAGTACAGCCCTTGATGGAGTGGGGAAGGGGGCTTGGAAATAGATCAAAAGGGGCCAAATCTGACCATCTGCCTGCGATCTTAAGAAGCCGAGAGACTTGAACCAAAGCATGGCTAGCACTCACCAGAACTGCCCCTAACAAAACTGCTGTCTTGGCTCTGGGTGTCTGTATGGCTTAAAGGGACCCAGCACCGTACCTATGCCAGGCAGCTAGCTTTCTGCCCACCCCTTCCCAGTGTCCTGCTGTGCTGCCTACCAGAGATTTACTATGTGGAGTATCAATTAAAAATTACTTTTTTAATCTTGAAAAGGGAAGGAAGCCTTTTCCTACCCAGGGCTGGCAGGTCTTTCTTATTGGTCAGAACACATTTGAGGCAGGGACCAACCCTGGCTGCCACCAAGAGGAATGACAGGTGGGCAGAGAACAAGCCCATCACTCAGGCTTCTAACTCACTCCCATTCGGACCCCATTCCTTCCATGGATGAATAGAATCCATGTATCCCTGTCCCCAACATCCAGTATTGGGCTCGTGGTCCTTTATGAACTGCTATATAATGGGACACGAGGGTATCTCTGGCTATCGGAGGGAGGCCCGAAACAAACCAAGTGATCACCTGGATAATAAATAATAACTTTGGTAAACCCACACCCGGGGATGCTGCCTGGGTATGCGCTGCAGCTGCCGCCACTGGGAGGCAAGGGCAAGTTTGGAATGGAAAGAGAGCCGCAAGGCAAAGTGCCCCGTGTATATCACGTACTGAGGAACGTCTGCCAATTCGCCAGGCGCAGTCTCCTCTCTCTATCATGAGAAAGAGACCAAGCTACTGGGAAACCAGGTACCATCTGTTAACACTGCAAAACACCTGCTACCCACCAGGTTCTGGCTCATGGGACTTTGGGTGAGTCCTGGGAACTTGGGGTGGGGTAGGGGGTGGTACTGGACAGCCTGGATTTAGGGGAGGTGAGCTTAGGACAAGCTTCAGTTCTCAGTGCTGAATTTCCTGCCTTTATCAGTGGAAGCTGGCATGCCAAATCAGAGGCCCATTTGTGTGTGTGTGACAGAATTTCCTTTGTTTATTGCAAAAAGCTTGTATTTGGCGGGGAGGTGGCGGAGATGAAAAATAGAAAGTTTCACTAGGCAAATACTGCAAAGCTGGCCCCAGGGAGGGGCCAAAGTCCCACAATCCCTCATTAAAGCTCTTTGGCAGCTTTTTTTTTTTTTTTTGCCAGTTCTCCGACCTTCATAGAAAGGAATGCCTCCAGGGCACACAGAGTTGTCCAGGCTGGCATGTCTCTGGTCTCATTAGACATTTTCTGGAGGGCCACATCCCGTTCTTCCTTCTGCCCTTCCTACTGGTTCAATCTGCCGGCAAACTCTAGCTGCCTGGCCAAGGCAACCATTCACAGAAGTAGAATCATGGTAAACACGGAGAGCAGGCTCCGACTCTGCCACGAGGGAGCTGCTATCGCAAAGACCCTCAAAGAACATTCCATCAGCCACCATCAAACAGAACCACCCAGAATACCACTGGCATTGTAAGACCAATGAGATGGCATTTTTCTCCATTCACAATTCCCTTCGGTCATTCCTTGGGCCGTTAACATCCGCCCAAGCAGACAATGAGGACTCGGGTCAGTCTAAGCTGAGACATTCTGTGTGTGTGTGTGTGGGGGGGGGTGGTTTCCATGTCTGCAACTGACTAGGGATAATGAAAACTGCAGTCAAGGAAGTCGGCAGTGTGAGAATAGAAGGGGGAGGTGCCCTCCTCTCTGGCTGTATCCAGAGGAGCCCCACACGGCCCGTAGGCCACCAGGATGCTAGCACTTGAGAGAACCTGACAGCTCTTGCCTAGTCAAGACCACCTCTTCAGCACTCAGACAGGTTAGAGAGACTACAAGCTATACATGTTGGCAAAAAAAACCTGAGGAAAAAAACCTGGTGGGAAAAACAGGACAGCATGTGTTTCCAGGCAATAGGCATGAGTGCCTCTGCACTCGAGGACTCCGAAAGGAGAGGTGAGGGATGAGGGAAGCCAGGATTACACCTGTATGCAGCTTGAAGACTGAGGGGTGGAGACTGGGCAGGGCAGCTGTGGGCAGGTTCTTACAAACCCAGACATGGGGCCACATGAGATGCAGAGGCATTTGCAGGGAACAAAATCCACGACTCAGTGCAATGGTCGCCACAGAGGACAGACTTCAGCACAGGTTATGTCATGAGCTGAACCTTGCTGTGGAGGGAGAACTGGTATCTACCCTTGACTTCTTGGCAATAAAAGCAAAAAGTAAAACCGGACAGCCTCAAGGTTTCAGGCCAGATATAATGGGGCATGAACTTTGGAACTAATTCCCCAGCCAATGGCAAATTTAGCCCCAGAATGTTTAAGCTTTCTCTTTCCCGCTGCCCCACCTCCCTAGATTAATTACTAGTTCTTAAAGGGGCCAAACTCCAGCGCTTATCCCAGACCGCAAGGTTAACGATCTGACTGCCAGGCTGTGAGGCACAAGGACTGGCTGAGGAAGGCTCTCTGGCCCTGCAGCCAAAAAGCCCTCATCGTGTGTGTCCCAGATGAAAGAAGCAGACATAGCACTAAACCCCAGTACCTTCAGCCTCCATCCAGCCTCTGCACATCCGATGGAGCTGTTCAGGCCACATCGCATGCCCCTGCCAGCCCGAGTAGTGTAGTCACATGAGCTAACCAGAGTCCACCTGGATCACTTGGGACACAGTAAGTGGGACAATACCCCTTTGCAAAGAAGCACTTTGATTTCTGGCAGTTTTCCTGTCCTGGAGGCCAAACGTTCCCAGGACCCAGATTTGCCTGTGCATTTGCTGTCTCCAATCTCTTTCTTCACTTGGTCTCACAGCAGATACACGCTGTGGAAGCTAGTGACAAAACAAAGCAAGAGCAAGGCAAGGAGAAGCATCATCATCGCCACCAAGGGGAACATTCTGGCCTACATTCATCTCATCTTGTTAGACGCATTCATGATTTCCAAACACACAACCAAGCAAGATGGGCAACTCTCCATGTGTTCGTCTCACTGCCTTAGTATGTCACGGGCAAGCACAGACACTGTGTGTGTGAGCTTCAAGTCCTCCCTGAGATTGCGGAAGGGCAATTTCCGCCTTCTTCCATCAGCTGCTATATCCTCTCCTCAACTGCACAGAAGCTGGTGGTGTTGTGTGTGCAGGACACAACACGTGCACAGGTGCATATACACACCAAGGCTTCCGGCTTCACTCCCACTCTACACAGGCTCTGCGTAGAGTTTTCCTGGGTCTGAGCTCCAGGGGCCTTACACTTCTCTGCTAGACCTGCACCTAACTGAACAAACAGGTGGGGTCCCCCCACGGGATTCCTGCCTTACCTCTAAAGATCCGCCTTTGAGACCCCAGGAGCTGGCAGATCTCAGCAGAGGACCTGCAGGAGTTGACGTATCTCTGTATCCCATCGGCAAGGTCAAACAGGGTCACGTTGGAAGCCAAGGAAAAGGTGGTTTGCAAGGAGACTGCCACCACACTGGATTCCCTGGAGGCAAAGGGGACAGGGTTTCCATTGTTTTAGGATAGCATGTGGGCCCCCAGTGTTTCTGGAAAGTGAAGTGTCCTGGCCACTGTTCAGAGAGGGCAGGGGACAGCATGAAGGTGCAGTGACTTTGGCCTTCAGGTTGCTTCTTCCCAGGTTAGAACAAGCCTCCCCCGTCCCATGAAAGGGTTCATAATCAAATGTGATTCTGTTACTTACCGAGATGCGTGAACTGTGGATCGTATGTACCCAGGTAACAGTGAAAAACACATATTTAACTGAAAGGAAGAACAGGTTTATCATTAACTGCGAGTGAGACCAAAGCCTTGCACTTCCTATTTTCAGGAAAAAATAGGCATTTTCTAGTCATCAAGTTACCGGCAGTCAGCTTTTACACAAAAGTGCCTTTTTTTTTCTCCTTCTTAAATGCTTTCTGCTGTTTTAAAAGTATAAAGGGAGAGAGGCAGAGAGCCAATCAATGGGGAAAATCTTGGGCAGGAAATGATGCTCAGAACTGCATCCCTGGATGCAAAACATCTTCAAAGGAGCAGATCTCTCCTAAGATCCGGGGTCTGAAACAATTCAAAGGCAACTGTTTGCTTGGCCTTTGCACAGACAATGAGCTTCACTGCAAACTTAGCTTGGGTTTGCTGGGCCCCACACAGACCTCATCCCTTCCCCATAACTCATAATGACTCATTTCAAGATGGGTCTTGTGCAGGAGGGCTCTCCATGGGAAATTACATGACATGGGTCAACAGTCCTTTTGTTGGGAGCTAATGAAGAACTACACTCCCTGCGTTGGCCTTGAACCCTGGGACACAAAGGGACAGTGCCTGCTGGCTTGCTCCTCTGCTCTTCCTGTCTTGACCCAGGCAGACCTACCTGTCTTCAAATCCCAAGATCTCAATGATTTCTCAGACTGCAGAGGTTATAATCAAAGTTATTTGGCATTTGTATGACATTGTTTTGTAGTCTAATAGCAATATTGCTTCTTAGAATGAACTGCACGCACACACACACACACACACACACACACACACACACACACACACACACACACACACACACACAGAGCCCAAACCCAACAGGTATGATTGGTAAACAGAATGACATCTCAGGAAGACCCCTGGAGTGGCTTCCCTGGTCAGTGGGCTTCACTGTTTCATGGGAGGCAGGTATGTAGCAGGATTGTTAAATTACACATGGACACTGGGCCAAAAGTAATGAGTCAGATATGTCCCTGGGTTCTGTGACATATTTAGAGCTCTCAGCACTGGACTCTCAACCGCACGAAGCAGCTGTGGTACAGCTGCAAGAACAACAGGGGCAGGGATTGTAGATAACCCTGCTATGTGGAAATAACTTAACCTTAACCAAAGAGATGGTAGGACTTTGTTACTGGCTTCTGTGAGGTCACCTCCAAGTCCCTGGAATTCCCCGACTTATAAAACTGTCTTGGTTTCCCTGGCAACCTGAAGCCCCCCAAAGTCTAACCACATGATCTGTGGTGGGGCCTTTAGGTCAACAGTTCAGTCTTCATAGAGACTAGAGACAGGTAAGCCTTGGGGGCAGGAGGGAAGTTGCCACTTCTACAAAGCAGAACCCAAATACAGGTGGCCAACCTTGGTGCTCAAACAAGCCTTAGAGCTGGCAACACTCGTGCATAATGTCATACACAGCTGCTGAGAAGGGTGTACACTGTCCTGACTCCACAGGGGTAGGACAAGTGGGTGTGGGACCTTCCAGGACCCCGCCCCAAGCATCTCTCTTGGCTGACTTCAACCTGTCACATTAGCACATCAGTGTGATGATCCATGAATCAGAGCGGGCAATAGCTTCCAGTAAGTTTTGGGAGTCCATCTGGTGAAACCTGAGGGTGGTCTTGGGACTCCCCAAACTTACAACTGATATTAGTAGGAAGAATGGCCTGGACTGCTCCCCAACTTGGCAATGCCATTAATTTCTGGAGGCTCCTGTTCTCCAATCTGCACAGATGTTTGTAATACCTCTGAGAGGGAGTAAGCCATCTCACAGAGTCCTTGTCACAGGGTGGGTACCACCATGACACAGAAATGGAATCGGAATCTATAATTTATACAAACAAAACCCTCAGTCCTTAAAAAACACGTAATTCTTTTTTTTTTTAATGGAATTCACTGAGGCATTAGTGATTAGAACCATTAGAAAAACAAACAAACAAAAAGACCAACAAAAACCAAACCAAAAACCACTCCATCTAGACCTAAGAAATGGCTTCTAAAGGCATACCACACAGCTCACTCACTACCCAACAAACAAGTTGTTAAAGAAAAAATTGCCCTGTGTTAATATGTGGATCTGGAAGCTACCAATCACGACCCCAGCAGCACTTTTGCCAAGTTTCTCAATCTGATCAGTCTTGATTTCTGCCATTAGAGATTGTACTTGTCTGTTCCATGGAACTGCAGTAACTTCCCGGATTCAAGTAGCCAGAGAATCTACTCACATATTGCTACTGCCAGAAAGGATCACAAACTTACTGGCTCAAAAAAGAGAAATATGGGGTCTGAACAATGGCTTAACTGGCTAATCCTCCACCACTTAAGTGTGGCATCCCATTGTGTCCTGGTTGTTCCACTTCCCATCCAGCTCTCTGCTTGTGGCCTGGGAACGCAGTGGAGGAAAGCACAACTACTTAGGACCTTGCACTGCGTGGCAGACTTGGAGGAGGCTCCTGGTTCCTGGCTTTGGATGGGTTCAGCTCTTTTTGTTGTGGCCATTTGGAGAGTGAACCAGAGGATGGAAGATTTTCCTCTGTCTTTCCTTCTTTCTGTAAATTGGGAGTTACAATAAATATAAATCTTTAAAAAATTAGAGAAATATATTCTATCACTATTAGAAGGCTGAAAATCCAAAATCACTCTCACTGGGCTCAAGGTGAAATGGAGGGAGCTGATGCCCCATTCAGTCTGGAATCATCTGTTCCTTGCCACTTCCAGTTTCTTGTAGCATCTGTCTTTGTGGCTACATCACTTTTATCCTTGCCTTTGTGGTCACACCAGCATTCCAGGCTCTTGGTGTATAAACCTCTCTTTGCCTCTGGGTTAGGAGCGCATGTGAGACTGTAGGCAGGGCTTACATGGAAAACCTTGGCTAACCTAATCTCGCAATTCTTAATCACACATAGAAAGGTTTTCATGATAACATTTCTACATTCCATGGGAAAAGCACAATTTATCTCAGAGCCTAGGAAAAAATTATCAGCCACATGCTATTGGCAAAAACGAGACTTTAGTAATCCAGCTGCTACCCCAGTGGCAACCAATAAAACACCAGTCCAGTAAGCCACCTGACCTCGTGGAAACTGCCATCATCTAAGTGGTTTGCTTTCCGTTCAGTATCTGATCATCCTGGGATATGAGGTCTGCACTTTGTGTTCAACACTTGGGAGAAGCCCACGGAACCTGACCAGGGTCAATGAGTTGTTCCCAATGAGCAGCAGCGGAAGGAAAGGGAAGCCTGGCAGGACTGTCTTCTTGACCCAAAATACAGAGCTCTTGCAGCTGGCTGGTCATTATAGCGTCTGTAGCCTGGTCACCAAGGAACAGCTAAACAGCCCTGGCAAATTGTCCATCCTGAGGCAACCCATCCTGAGACCTGAGCTGAATGAAAATCCAACTGAAACCCACAAAGGACCATGGAAATGGGGAAGGGATGAAAACACAAATTTCCGATAATACTGATGGTTACTCTGAGAAGGGAGGGATAATAGCCAAAAATATTAAAATAAGATCACTGTGGAGTAACATGAATACCAGAAAGTGTCACAATTAAATATTGGTTTCTCTGTTGCTGGAAGCACACCCTGGCTGGACCGGAGTCCAATATGTTGCCTCTGGGCAAGAAGGAACTTGATGAAAAAAAATAGAGATTTTTAAAGGGATTGTACACACTCAGCAATACAGAAAAACTCGAGAGAAGGAGTGCCTAACATTGTCCTTGTACAGAAAGAGGGAGGTGTGGGGAACGACTCCTCACTGACGATTCAAACAGATCTGCGACAGTGTAGGCCAGTCCAGGCCTGCATACAGCTGAGCTGAAGATTCTCATGACTGTACACGGTCAGCAGCGTCTCATTCCCCAGGCTGGAAAAACCCGCACCCAGAGCTGGGGTACAGAGTTATGACCAGCATAGGTGTCAGTGGACATATCTGTGTTCATACCACTGCTTTACACTCCAATACTATGAGGAAGCAATCCTGGGCATTGTCCTGTGTTAGGTAAAAACCACACCAAAACAGCAGGACAACCGAGACCAAAGTGATGATAGAACCAGGCTTTTATTTGGGGTTGGTTCCCCGGATTAAGCCATGCATTTCTTGAGTCGTGGCAATGATGGAGCTTAAGTAAGGGTATGTGTTGTCTTCTGATTGGTTGGCTCCATCTAAATGAGTCCAGGATGGCTATTCTCGGCGGGAACTTTTGGCACCACCTCGGGGTTTTCTGCCTGCCCCTGGGCCCAATGTGCTAACAGCGCATACTGAGTAATTGCTATTTAACAATAAAACTGCTGTATACTAAGTGATTGTTCATTGATGAGGCTAGTATTTCAAATAAATATTGCAGATTTAATATGCATCAGCAAAATTTATACATGAAAGCATAGTTAATTTATTTGATCCCATTCACTACAATGGGAAATCTGAACACGGGTAATACGAAAAAGAATTTCCGAAGAACGAACAGCCAGTCTCCGTGACAGTATTATTTCATCATGTGATTGCCTAACACCTTCTGAGATGTGATTTTGCCAGTTTTTTTCAATACATGGGACATTTTCAGTCTCTGTAATGTTCTAAGGTATGTGGGAGTTGGCCTTCCTGTAAAGGTTTCTCCACTTACATTACAGTCATGGGATTTTTTGTCCTTTGTGTGAGTTCTCTGACACTGATGGTACAACTGTCTTATGTTTTCTCTTTTCCGAGTCTCTTCACGCAAGCTGAGGGCCAACTTGTGGCCAAAAAATTTCACACTCACTGAACTGATGAAAATCATGTCATTCTTAACGAACATATAAACTGCTACCCGTACAAACAGCTAGAATGGACATCAAAAATCCATGAATCCCCAAACCTTGTTTTGATGGGAAATATCACTTTTCTGAACACCAAATCTTCGACTCAGCCAAGTGGTTGAAAAGTAAAGCCTGTCTGTCCGAGTTTCATTTTATTCCTATTTTTCCTCCTCTCCAGTTTTCTGATAAAAAGCAAAGAGGGAAAGAAGCCTATAGATGACCTGTACAGTGAGTTCCCCAACCCTAAGTACTCAGGTGTAACCAACCATTCCCCTTTGGTATAATCCACTTGGAAACACAGGGAGAAGGTCACAGGGCACGCCAGCGGAACCTGTGACAGCAACATCTGCTCTTCACCAACAGCTCTTATGCACGCACGTCATCTACATGGCTGTGACTTCGACTTGCAATAAGAGGCTGTTATTTCATTGTGAAGTAAACCAGAAATAAACCAGCAGCTGGAATGTCTGTTAATCCACTTTTCAAAGATCAGGACAGGGCTTCCGCGCAGTGGCCTAGTGGCTCAAGTCACTCAATTTCCCTTTCAAATGTAACAGAAGTGAGGAGCTGACCCTCAGGTGGGCCCCAAGACTTAATGAAGCAGGTTCTTAAAAAAGGGGACTAAAAGCTTTTCAGGACACGTACCGTTTTGGTGATCTCATTCTGAACTTCAGGCAGGTCTGGATGCTTTTCCCCAGTAGTATTGAGAAAAATTTTCTTTAATTTAAACTCGGTCACGAAGGTTCTAACTGAAAACAAAACAATCACCTGTTAGACCAGATGACATGCTGACCTTGTGAGGTTGTGTCAATCCCTGGGGCGTGCTGCACGACTCCCCCTCCCAGGACAATTTCTGTGTAGTTCTTTTTCCTTTCTTTCTTTCTTTGAGATTCCTTTCAGGCAATGCGAGCATCTGCTGAGATGGGCAGCAGGCTTACACCAAGAACCTTTTTAGGTGAGAGATAGCACCATTGCCTTGTGGACGTGCGGGGGCTGCTGAGAGAAGCAGCTTTCAGAGAGCCCTCTGATGGTCTCCCACCTAACAGATGCTCAAAGAAGGAAGATGAGCTGGTCCAGACGACATGAGGTAGGAAAGAGTGGAAGGAACAGACAGCTGTTCATCTGGCCTCAGAGGGCTGCGGTGTGGATGGAGGAGAAAAGCTTGGCTCTCTGACATCTTCAGCCAAGGTAAGCTGCCAACTTCAGGGGGATACCCAGGCTTCCTTTTGTCATTGAAGCCCACTCCAACCTCCTGAATGGAGGAAACGCTCAAAATATCACAGAGGAAAAAAAAACCAACCACACATCCAGAGGTCAGAAAACTTCCCAAGAAAGATCACCCAATCTCCCTCAGGGCCAGAATGGGTGCGTAGAGTCACAGGTGTCCACCTGCTGGGCTCCTTCTGCCACTCTAGCCCCCGTCCTTAGAGGGGTCCTCGGCTAAGGACAGCCAGAGGCCTTCAGAGAAAGAGATCACCTGCTTGAGGTGGGCTGCTCCTCCGCGGAACTGCCAGGCCCCCGAACTCAAAGTCACATAAAGAAGACAACCTGTACTCAAGATGCTTTGGGTTCAGAAAGGAAAGAAGGCAGCCCTATTTCCAGGGCCCATTTCACT
Organism: Ochotona curzoniae; assembly: GCF_017591425.1. Taxonomy (NCBI): domain Eukaryota; kingdom Metazoa; phylum Chordata; class Mammalia; order Lagomorpha; family Ochotonidae; genus Ochotona; species Ochotona curzoniae. The sequence continues at coordinate 256,218 of NW_024466924.1, forward strand.
CATAAAATAAAATTCTAGTTAACACCAATTTGGACTGATTGGGCCTGAGGGGAATGGGTCTCACAAAAATTAGTACAGCCTGCTTTATATATCTGGCTCTTATCTTTCATTATATTAAATTCTCATCTTTCCCTTTGGACAGAAAAAGAGGAGCCCAAAACACAGAAGCGCATCAAGCCGTGCTCTTGAAGAGCTATGCTGAATGACTGATTTAACACTTTACACCTGCAGTTACATTCATCTTTTTGCTTTAAGTTCAAAGCCAGCTGCTTACTTTTCTGAACAGCAGGGAGCTCTTTTGATTTTTCTATGGGAGAGACTGAAATGATTTTTTTTTTTTTTTGGAAAGAGCTAAAATTATTCCTTGGTATTCAGAACACTTGACTATTTTCATAGCTTTCCAAGGTCTAAATCCTAAGGGCTCACACAGATCTCTAGGGGAACAGCTACAGTAAACACGGCCTCTGCTTTTACCGTGGATGTGAAGATGCACCATTCTCCAAAACTGGTCCACTGATTGTACTTGACTATCAGAGCAATCCTGAGTAGGGAGCAGAGAGATGATAATCTGTTCTTACAGATGGGCCATGTGCCCCAGAGACAGAAGGCAGGCACTGGAGGCCTGGGCACTGGTACTTTCCACAATGGTTCAAAACAAAATCACTTCCAAGTTCTTAAATTCAACAGCACTCAGCTGATAATCTGTTCTTACAGATGGGCCATGTGCCCCAGAGACAGAAGGCAGGCACTGGAGGCCTGAGCACTGGTACTTTCCACAATGGTTCAAAACAAAATCACTTCCAAAAAATCAGAGAAATTCTTGATTTTCTGATGTCTATGTTTCTTGATCCTTCCTATTGAAAACAATGCTTTGAGCTAAACCTTATATTTGAAGTGATTTTCAAAATTCTTTCCTTATTTTAGCAGGGTACCAACTTCCCAAGGACACGGGCATGTGCTTTCTCAATAGTTATTTCAGTAAGACACATCACTGCATCAAGTGTCACACTGACCAATTTAGAGTAACTCAAAGATCAGTTATTTTAATGGCCAGTTTCCTTATCCAGCTTAGAAACTACTTTTCATTTCTAATTTCTTCAACAAGTTTTGTATTAAACTCAGCATACTAATAAGGGTAGATGAAAAAGCTTTTAGGCTTAACATATTATGGTATGACACAAAGAACTGTAAATTGGAAACTAGACCTCCTATCAACCAGTTACATGTATTTGGCCACTTAGCACTTTGTCAAAATTTTCATTTGGCTTTGATTGTTCCCTTTTTAAAATCTGCAAATGGAGATTACATTTTAAGCCAACCAGCTTCATGAATCTAGCAGATCAGGGAATAAACTATGCCAAACTGAGTCCTACAATTACAGCAGTGGCTTTGTCAAAAATCTATCTGGCTTTGAACAAGAACATGAAGATCATTTATAGAAATCAAAAGAATGTGTGAATGTGGTAGAAAATCAAGATTTAATTTTCTCTTCCATACACACACATTTTTTTTGTAGTCATAATACTTCTAAGATATTTTTTCCCTAACTATAGGTGGAATAGCTAAGCAAATAATGCTATGCACAAATAATGGCATTGGATGTTCTATAATATTTTAACAATACAAGGGAAATGTTTAAGACATAAATTTGTACTGGTATGATTTCAGTGACGTATAAATTCAATGCACATAAAAAAACTGCAAAGTGCTGTATCTCTGGTAGAATGACAGGCAATGCCTTTTACTTCCTTCTGCATCACTTCAGTTTTAACTCTGGACAAATGTTGGTTTTGATGAGGGAGAAAAATAGTAAATGTTATTTTGTAAAAGACATTGTAGTACAAAATAAATTTCAACAGAGATGAACTCTCTTACCCAAGTTACATATTCCTTTTTCCAACTGGTACCCAACTGGGCATTTGCAGATATAAGATCCCTGAGTATTGTTGCACGTGGCCAGGGGTGGGCAGGGGTTCAAGAGGCATTCATTCACGTCTGCAGAGGAGAAAAAACAAAACAAAGCCACATGGAAGCCGTGGCAGATGGCAAAACCAGGATCCAGTACTGTTAGCACTAACGGCCAAATGGGGGCAAGTACAGCGGGGGAAGCCCAAGATGACCAAGAGCCCAACACTGTCCTCATCCATGCCAACCATCTATTGAGGGTGATGAGAATGATACAAACAATTTGAGTACATGGCAGGGTTTGGAGAAACTACCATATTTTGATGGAATAAATATTGAAGCTTGTTCCAAATAATATATGGACTAGAAGTATTAGGACTTGGAACGAGGAGGTGTGTGGGTAAGAATTCCAGGCTGAGGCACAGCCCAGCAGAGGTCAAAGGCACAGCAAGGGGGGTTTGTTCAGCATTGCAGGAGGACAGCAAGACTGCAGAATGAACCCAGGTCAGCCAGTTTACCAGATATCTTGCAAATGACACACAAACATGCAAACTCTCAGGTAAGCAGGGTCCTGACTTTAGAATTCTACGCATCAGAGGAAAAAGGAGCTTTCTGAATAATCTGTTCTAATACTGCAGTGCAGCCCACCGAGCAGTCTGTTTTCTCTTACCCACACTGCAGTTATTCCCTTGCCAGGAAGGCAAGCACACACATCGATAGCCACGGCTTGAGGACTCCATGATGCACTTGCCACCATGAAGACAAGGGTTTGGGGCGCACCTGTCGACTAAACAGATATTCCAAGAGAAACACAGTTAATCACAGAGATAATGCCGAGGCAGCTTTCGGTAAACATTTAATTCTCCCAGCTAATATTTCATTTTGCTTATCAATGTGTACTTATCCTGAAGGCCACACTTCTAACATAGTGACAGTTCCCAACAGGCGCCAATGGCAGGTACAGGGGGTCTGGATACTGATACTAGGCTGGACCCATACATAAACATTACACAACTAGATCTCTGAGAATTAGTTCAAACCAAATGCAACATGAAGGTTACAGAGTTCAGGATTAATGATATTATCAACTTTGGGAGAGAATTTTTACTTTGAATCAATGCTAACTTAAAACGCACATTAAGTGCTAAAAGGACTCCTGATAACTTCTTGCTGTTGTGAGATCTGCAATGCCTGTACGAGCACATGCAGGGGGGTGTGTGTGGGCACACAGGCTTGGCCTTTCCTCTTAGACTTCACTGAAACCACAGTGCATGCATTTAATGAACCACAGCAACTCTGAGCTGATCTAGGAACGCTGCTCCTAAACTGCCTCACTTCAGGTTCTCCTGCCCTCATCACAGTCTGCTTCTGACCTCAATAAAGTCAAAGTATTAAAAGCTATACTGTGGCTTGAGAATGATTTGGCTCCCAAACTCACTCAGCTATTTCAATGCTCAAGCTGTCGGTTAATGGTACAAAAAGGGTGGAGACTGAATCCAGTCACGGTGTTTAGGAGGTGGGCCAGGCTGTGGAGGGGTGTCTTCAGGTTATCAAAGGTGTCTTCAACAGGTAATTCTCACCATAGTGTTTTTGTAAAAGCCCGCGTTGCTCCCAGCCACTCTGTTTCCTGGCTTGCCCCATTGATCCTTCCTCTTAAATGCTTTGCCAATGCCACCAGCCACTTTTACTAGAACCCTAACCAAGAAGCCCACCCGTTCTCACAATAAACTTCCAAAACTCAATAAACCTTCTCTTCCTAACTAGCTTATCCTGGATGTGTTGTAGTGACAAAAAAAAAAAAAAAAAAAAAACCCAACTACGGGCTAAGAGAAGGCACAACTGCTATATGTACTGACATCACATCAGCCAGTGTTTTTCTACTGTCTTCAGCAAGGGTTATTTAACTTGAGGATAAAAATACATGAGTCCCACTTTGGTCCTCTTTTATGCATTAACAGGAAATATTTAAAACAGACAGGATGCTAGATACTATTTCTACACATTCACGCAAATCCCAAGCCCAAGGCAGTGTGTGCTTGTAAGATGCATTTTCACCTGAGGCTGGAGAGGATACTATCGGTGGTGACTGAGTGCTGCTCTCAACAACAGAGGTGAAAGGTTTAGGGGCCAATGTTTCAGCTGTAGAGGTATCTGTAGTTTGGGGAGTAGATGTTTTGAAGAATTGTGATGCTGTGTTCTCTTCCATCACACCAAGGCTCGTGGTCAACTCTTGTGCTGATGTAGGTGCACTGGTCAGAGGGGTCCACTGGGTGGTAGCATCGACATGCACCTGGTTTCTTTTCGTGGTGGTGGCACCTTCTGTTGGAATACGTGGCCCCAGCATTTCAGGATGGGTTGGGGAGAGCTGTTTTCCAGCTGTTGTCTGTGCAGCCACAGGGCCAGTCATCAGAACTGCTGTGCTAGGCAGCATACTGGAGGCGGGAGCATGAGAGGTCCCAAGAGCAGCAGTTGTCAAATCTGGAGATGTCTGAGCCATGACTGTGCTTGTGGCTGGAACGGTTGGCTTGGTGGGGGACTCTGGTAAGGCTGTAGGCAAAGGGGACCCTGAAGGAGAACCTATTTTCACAGTTTTGGTGGGCTCGGTGGGCAGAGGCACAAGGCTTGGTGATTTTGGTTGTGTGCTGATATGCTCTTGGTATGGGATACTCTGGTTTCCAGGGTCTGCTGTTTGACTACTGTAGAGCACAGCCATGGATGATGTCCCTGTGGATGTCTGAACTGAGGCCACAGATGTCTCCCTGACCCTGGGAAGGACTGGGGTGGAAGGTGAATATGGTAAGGCTGTTTGTGAGACAGAAAGTGGGGCAAGGCTAGATGCCATGAGGGATACTGACGAAGGTGATGGGGAAGGAGAGAGGGGGCCAGATGCCTCCGAAGTGGACCTCAGTGGGTACACCGAGGCCCCTGTTGATGGTACAGTTGGTAAGAACATCTGATGGGACTGTGACACTGAGGGTGGAGACAGAGGGAGCCCTGCAGAGGAAGAAGAGGAATCACTAACAGACTGAGCATTGGTATCCAGAAAAAACAAAGTGTTCGGCACACTCAAGGTGGATGTGTAAGACGGAAGGTCAGATGTACGCAGAACCAGGGACTCAGTGGAATGCCGAGCGTACTCCCCATGATAGGATGAGATGATATTTCTTCCAGTCTGAGCATGAGAAGGGGAAGGATAGTCTACATGTGATGAGTTGGAGATCTTGGTGTAAGAGGTCGAGCTTTCCTGGACGTCCGAGGATGAACCCTGATCTGTAATGGACAGTAATGTCCGCTCTCCTTTGGTGAATGTCGAGGAAACGTAGGTGTGGTCACTGGAAGTCCTTTGTTCACTATCTGTGCCACCTGCTTGACTGTAGCTCAACCCAGTGACTGCAATGGGAGAAGCCAAAGTTAAGTCAGATTAACAACAAAAACTCTCCAACACACACACACACACACACACGCACACACAGTACAAATCAGACTACCAGGTTCTAGTTAGGAACTCGGTGAGCAAAGTAACTCTCTTTGAGGAGGTGATTTTCAATGGTGAGTGCTCTCAACAGGGGCATAATGGGAAGGCATTTGTGTCCGCTCTGAGAAGATGCATCTTGAGAGTCGGTGACAGTAGCAATGGAAGTGATAATAAAAGCAAGTGGGGACCAGGGGTCTAAAAATGAGAAATAGGTTTCAAAAGCCTGCCACATGCCTTTTTAAAAATTAAAAGCTAACTGGTATCTAAGAAGCTCTCAAAATTAATACAGTGTTATGCTCGAATGGAAAAAGAAAAGCCCTCCCAGCTGTCCACTTCGTATAATGAGCTAGCTCTTTCTCATGAGATTGGCCTTGGCCACAAAATAGCTGTTCCCGTACAGGGTGCTCACCATCCCTAACTTGCCTTAGGAAATGTCAGTGAGGAAGACTCTGCATGGAGGTTCAGTCCCCTGAGCTACAAGAAGCCAGAAAGTTCTCTTCCTAAATAACTCATCAGGCAGCTTCTGATTGATGGTCAAATCAATCACCTCAGGACTGTGAGTAATCTCATACTCTGAGATACCATGAGCATGGATGCCTGCTGAAGGAAACCCACGCACAACACCCTGAGAGCAGGCCTGTGTCTGCAGTCCCCTGCGTGGGGGAAGCCATACCCTGGGGAGCCCCAGGCGTACAGCAAGCCCAGAGCAGGCTGGGACTGCTGCGGACATGTCCTTCCAAAGAGAGTACCAGAACTGTTGCCCATGTCAGCGCCGGGGACCAGGGCTGAAAGGAGAGCGGAAAGGAGCCCCATTCTGTTGCAGGTGCCTGCTTTCCTAGGCTGCTCGGGAGCTTCATTCTAAGAAACCTCAGGAGGAAGTGCAGATGGGCACCTCTGTTCAGGGGACCTGGACTTATGGAGAAGTTTATTACTTCAGCAAACAGGATCAATACTGTATTTCTGCCAGGGGAGCACATAATAAATAGCGTTTCTGTCAGGGAAATTGCTAGTGGGAGCATGGAAGACAAGTGGTAAGTCAAAGACTAACAACCTATTATGACCAAGGCCATAGGTGGGAGAGGTAGGGGGTGCCTCTCTCCCAGACCCCCCAAACGTAACCTTCCAAGGGGAGGAGCAGGGGAGAACTGCCTATCATTGTATAGAGTTGAATGTGTGGGCTAAGGCCAAAGATGGGCTTGGGTTTTCCCAACTCATGTGCAATATTGATGGGATGACATTGAGGAGGTGGCACGTGAATCAATATCCTTTTCCTCTTTGGATAGAACATAAGTTTTAAAAAAAAAAAGATTTACTTATTTTTATTACAAAGTCAGATATACTGAGAGGAGGAGGAGAGAGAAAGATTTCCTTCTGTTCATTCACTCCCCAAGTGGCCGCAAAGGTCAGAGCTGAGCTCTGATCCAAAGCTAGGAGCCTGGAGCCTCTTCTGGGTCTCCCACATGGGTGCAGGGTTCCCAGGCTTTGGGCCAATTGCTTTCCCAGGCCATAAACAGGAAGCTGGATGGGAAGTGGGGTTGCCGGGATACAAACCAGCACCCATATGGGATCCTGGAATGTGCAAGGCAAGGACTTTAGCTGGTAGGCTACCATGCCAGGCTCTGGAACCTTAGTTTTATGCTAAAAACATGGAGAATCTTAGAACTGCCATACCATAGTAGATTACCAAATAAACTCTTCAGAAATTAGGAAAGTGTAGTCTAATTCTTCTTGGCCTACATACTCCACAGTCTGTGAGAAAACACACAGGCTCTTTCCCCAATTCTTATTTCCATTCCCAGCCCAGACTAGCACTTGACAGCACCCAGACAGTCTTGGATGGGAACCAGTGTAAAGTGTTAGCTAAATGCATTTTTCTAGAGGTTTGAATGAACTCAGAGACAAAAAAGAGCACAGGGACAGGATACCCAGTGATGGAAGGAAGTACCAAGAGAGATGTGGCACTGAGCCAGCCCGAAGGGCTCAGACAAAGACGCCAAGCCAACCAGAAGAGTTTCAGGAGTAGAGTATGCTTGAGCCCAAGTTCTCAGGGCAAAGAAGAATGCCTTGAATGGAGATCTGAAATGTTGTGTCAAATGAGATTCAGGCAAACTGTTACATCGGGGCTCAGCTTAACCAAGTGGAAAATCATGATCCACACCAAGGGGCTAAATCTGAACTCAGGGGAAAAACGCCAAACAGGGACTCTGAAAACCTGGTTGCTCCGTCAGGTTGGCATGACTCGGAGGAAACAGGATCAAGTGTTGCATAAACCCCCAATGAGATGATTTCAGGATAAGACCATTCCTGACCTAGCTCTGCATACTTGAGCCTGTCACACTGAAATCACATTTTCCACATGACCCAACTGAGCATGACGAGCAGACAGGAAAGGTAAAGAAAAGATACGCAGGAGAAAGACTTCAGAACCTAAGAGCCTGGCTAAAGAAGGAAAAAAGAAATCCTTACAAGGCTGAGAGTAAAAAGCAGTTGCTTTGTTTAGGAAACTGACCATGTGTTTCCCATGCACAGACATAAATATCCTCTACTCCTACGTGTGACCAGCGGCATTTGCTTTTTCATCTGAGCAGCAATAAATACTGTCTTTATCGGTTAGGATTCTTGTATGGGGGAGATGGAACTGCTGCTATTAGTGATGGAGAGATAAGAACCAAAACCTGTTAAGAGCCAGCACATCCTTTGTATTGATGTGCCTGCTGAGAATTGTTTTTGAAAAAAAAAAAATCAACCAAAAGCTTTAGAATCAGTATAAGAAGTTTTGTCAAGATCACAAACTTATACTTGATCAAATTTTTAAGCCTTTGTGGCATAAATGATACCATTAAGAAAGTGAAAAGGCAGGAGCTGCTGCAGCGGCTCAACAGGCTAATCCTCCGTCTGCTACTGTTGGCATCCCCAAATGGTTGCTGGTGTTGAGTCCCGGCTGCTCCACTTCTGACAGTTGCCTGCTCTCGGCCTGGGAAAGCAGTGGAAGATGGCTCAAGTCCTTGGGACCCTGCACCCACGTGGGAAAGCTTGAAGAAGCTCCTGGCTCCTGGCTTCAGATCAGCTCAGCTCTGGGTATTGCAGCCACTTGGGGAGTGAACCAGCAGACTGAAGATCTCCTATCTCTCCTTTTCTCTACAAAAATAATCTGCCTTTCAAATAATAAATAAATAAATGTTAAAAAAATACAGCATTAAGTAAAAAGATAATCCACATAATAGAAGAAAATATCTGCAAATTATGTATCTGATAAAGGACTAACATCCAGGAAAAAAAAACGTAAAACTTAATAACTAAATTTTAAGATACTCTATTGGTTGAACAGACACTTTCTAGAAATGACAATGAAAAGATGCGGAACATCCAACTAACATGATTCATCACCTGAGAATTTCAAGTTAAAAAATAAAACCACAACGAGATCCCTTTATGCTCACCAGGATGGCTAGAGTAAAAAAGATGAATAGTAGGTGGCAGTGACGGCGTGGACTCTGTGGAACATTTATGCATTGCTAATGGGAATATAAAATGTTGCAGTCACTTTGGAAAAGAGTTCAGCAAGCCCTCAAAAATTCCTTAACAGTAGAACTACCATTTGACCTGTGAATTCCAAGAGTACTGAAGATATATGTCTGTTTAAAAATTTATATCTAATTGTTCACAATCATATTCATATCAGTCAAAAAGCATAAATTCACCAAAAAAGCTAGGAACAATTCAGTTGATTACAGAATAAATGAAATTGAATAAATCCACACCACAGAATATTACTCAGATACATATAAAGGAATGAAGTATTCATGCATCTCTTCATTGTCGAGTCAGCAACATGACGGTTCAGCTAGCTAATCCTCAGCCTACAAGCACTAGCATCCACACAGGCACCGGTTCGTGTCCTGGCTGCTCCACTTCTCATTCAGCTCCCTGCTTACGGTTTGGGAAAGCAGTGGAGGTTGGTCCAAAGCTCTGGGATTCTGCACCTGCAAAGGAGGCCAAGAGGGGGTTCCTGGCTTTGGATCCATTCAGCTCTGGTCATTGAAGCCATTTGGGGAATGAAGCAGCAAATGAAATATCTTTCTTTCTGTCTTTCCTCTCTGTAATATGCCTTTCCAATAAAAAAAATCAAAAAAAGCTTTAAAAAACATGCTAATAAAAGATACATTAAGGTCACATTGAGGCTGGCACTGTGGCATAGCAGGTCAAGCCAAGTCGTGGTTCAATTCCTGGTTGTAGTACTTCTGATTCAGCTCTCTGAAAATATGCCTAGGAAAGCAGTGAAAGACTGCCTGAGTACCAGGGCCCCTGCACACATTTTGGAGACCTGGAAGAAGTTCCTAACTACTACTTTCCATTTGGCTCAGTTCTGGTTGTTTCAGTCATTTAGGGAGTGACCCAGTAGATGGAAGAGCTCGCTCTGTAACTCTAAAAATAAACACACATAAATCTGAAAAAACAAACGAACAAAAAAACCCACGTTACAGGACTCAATTTACACCAAATGTGTAAGATGGGCAAACCCACAGACACCAGAAATAAACTAAGAGGTTGCCGGGGTTAACAGTGGGCAGAATGTCAAGCAACTCTTGACGAATATGGTGCTGATTTTCAGGTGATGAACATATTCTGGAATTAGCCAGAAGGGACAGTCGTACAACTCTAACTATTGTACAACGCTTGTGACTTCTGTAACAACAACCGTACAATTTAAGTAAGCAAATTACATGGAATATTAACTATATCTCAAAAACCTTAAAGGGTTTATTTCTTTTGATATATATGCCCAGACCTAGAATGAACAACCACAGATGAGGTGGTATCATCCTGAAGTTCTGGGATTTGGGGCGAGTGACAGGGAACGGAGGATGTTGAGTTCTGTGTGGGAAGAGAAGGTAACAACACCAGAAGAAAAAGAAAAACAGAGGACATACAAGCAGACTGAAACCAAGCAGCTGGACAGATGGCCTGCGAATAAGGAAACAAGGGCTTGGGATGTTATTTCACGCGTGGACGGCCTTACTACGCCACAGAAGAGCATCAGAGCCCCCTCCTCTGCAGGCAGAATCCTGTGCAATGAGAACTCACTCGAGCGTTCACCACGCGCTGCTGAGGAGTCCAGGCTTTCTGTGGAAGATGTAGACAAAGACTCTGAGAATCTTTTTTCCCCCAGTACTGTGCTACTTCCTCCGGACCGTGCAGTGGAGTCCAAAAACTGGGTCAAAACCGAAGCGTTCCTGATTTCAGGATAGGAAGCCGACCTTCCGGCCGCATCTGCAGATGTCTTGCTGCTGGTCAAGAACCAGTGCGCTGTGCTGACTCCACCGCTGATGGAGGGGACTGACCTAGACACAGTCTCTGTCTGAGATGTGGAGCTTCCATTTGTGACCTCGGGGCTGCTGGCAGGTCGCTGCCCTCCAAATGCTATAAGGGATACAGGGGGGAAGAGCCAGTGATATGGGTATGAAAGAGCTCTCTCAACAATTAAGAAGCAAGTCCTCACTGAGGGCCGATTCCTCGGTCCAAGATCCTTGTGTTTATTACAGGGAAGCCTGACCTGTGCTCTAAGTAATTATTTCAGAACCCTTTTCTGTCAGAAAGATAGTAATTCTAAAAATAAAAACTTGTGAACAGGGGCACTTTAGAATGGCAAGTGCATGGAGCACAGTAACCCATCGCCGTGAGGGTTTTTTTCTTTATCATAATAAGTGATCACGGAAATAGTGTGCCATGTCTGCCCAAGATGATGTGCTTAAATACACAGCCAAATTAGAGTACCTTTCCAAAACAGTTCTAATAGTAACAAAAGTTACTCTCATTCCAAAGTATAGCAAAGAAAAAAAAAAGGCAATCTAACCATGAATTTTCAACTATATTATCTATCTGCATAATTATTTGCAAATGATTTCTATGCAAAATAACAGAAGTTTGAATTTTTAGCAAGCAGGCCAGCTCTCATGTCAACAAAATGCTATAAAGGGAAAAGAAGATGGATTCCACCTGGAGAACCCTGGGGTCTCATCTCTGCTGAGAGCTGAAGGGAGTGCACACGTTACTTAAACCCTCTGAGACTTGGGGTCCTCATCTCTGTAAAAGCAGGAGTGACACCTGTCGGATTAGCTTCACAACGTTCCCCTAAGAATGAAAATCAAAATGCAGCCCTGCGCTCATCCATATAAAGGAACTGGTGTCACCAAAGAAGGAATCCACTTTCCTTTGGAGACTGCAAAGGATCCTGAAGAGATCTCAGAAAAAGCAACTAGTCAGAAATGTTCTGCAAAAATCAAGAAAGGCGGAATGCTTACTCGGGGAATCACTCTGCCAGTATAAAGACGTGTGTCCAAATTCACCCTCTGTTGATGGCTCAGTGAATTCTCCGCCTCCCGGACTCCTGCTTAGGCTGCTGTTTCTTCTCGACTCCTCCACAGAAGGTGAAGTTGAACTCGTGGCAGTTTTAGAGTCTTCAGAGAAACTTTCTGTCTCATTGGCAGGCTGCAGACTGACAGTTAAAGACCGGAGCATCCTCGGGACGCCGTCGGTGAACGTGGCGGCAGCGGCATGCATTCGCTTAGTCTCACTGACCACGGGGCTCTCGGCAGCAGAGGAGTGGCTAAGCTCCTTCACACTTCCAGAAACTGAAACAGCAAGAATATGTACTTCAAAACTACTCGTAGGCATAAGAAAACTGACAGAGGGCCTAGGGAGAAGTTATCCTTATGACACTGTGTTAGAGAAATACAAAATTTATGGACCAAACAGATGCATTTGTGGTGTACCAGGGTGCTACAAAAAGTGGAATTAAAAGGTTGGTTTCCTTTGGTACAAAAATCATGAAATTCACACAAAATTTCTTCATAATACGCATTTTGCACACACTCCCTCACACTCACTAGCTCTACTTCTCACAGGGCTGAATGAAGACACAGGGAAGACAATGAAAAGCAAATCAAAAGGGAGAAAACAAGACCAATACAAAAAGACAGAAAAGGAAAACTTCTGAATTTCACATTACAGCTTAAAGAGGGCAAGTCATTGTGATAAGGTGTTTGTCATTCTGTGTTGTAGCATTGCCACCAACTTATTCTGATGCCACAGATTAAAATCCTACACAAAAAACAAACGACCCTGAGTGCATTGTAGAGTGCCCAGCCCGTGGCCTGCAGAGCGTGAGTGGGGCACTACTGGGCTGTGACAACTGTAGCCTTGTCATCATCAATTTATTATTTCTTACCTCAGGTCCACTAAAAACCATGTGCTTTGAAAGGCTTTTAACCAAACTGCAATTCATTAAGTAACGTAGCTTATAACCAGCAGGAGATATTAATTATTATCCCATGAATTTGATTTAATTTCATTGAAAACCAAACAGGCTTCATGACTGTGACTTGGCCTCATGAAGCCTCAAAGATCAGCTCTCAGACCTACAAGGGACTCCAGCAGGCCTCTTGGAGGTGAAAGACTCCAGGTTGGCAACAATTTTCCTTTTTTCTGATCAATGGATGGCAGCCATAGGACAGCTGTCAAGAACACTGAGGATTAAATTCTACACCATCGGTCAAGAGGAATGCTCTGATTTGCACAAGTATGGAGATGTGGCTGATGTCTCCATTTCACAAACAAGTTTCCAAAGGGATACCCTGAGAAGTGACCTTTAAGCAGGGTAGAATAAAATCCTCACTCCAACCAGGAATAAACAGAATGCTCAGTGAGCAGGTTAGAAACAAAGGTGAGAAAAGAGTGCTACCCACCCACAGGCGCATCCAAGAATTGGGTGTGGGGCAGACCGGGCTGCAACATCCACCAACACACACAAAGGCCAAGACTGGGGTGGGGCAGACTGTGCTGGGTAAGGGCTAGCACCCACTGGCCTGTGTGAGATCTGGGTCTGGGAGTGGGCCTGGTGGGGAAACTTGCAAATTCCCCTGGTGGGCCATTGCTCCCACTGACGAGTACTTGAGTGTGTCAGTCTGAACAGGGCCGCTTCACTTGTCGGTAGGTGTGTGGGTTGGCTCTGCAGGGAGTGGGGGTCAGGGAGCTGACTAGACAGAGCGAGGCCAAACTTTAGCACACTGGCATGCACAGGAGCCAGGATGGAGTGTGTCATGCCAGTCTAAGCTAGACTATCACATCTACTGGTTTGCATGAAAGCCAAGGATAGGGACAGGCTGGGCAGGGTTACAGAACTTACCCACCAGAGTTGGGATTAGGGGTAGGCCAAGCCATAGCATTTGGTGGCAAAGCTCAAGTTGGGTAATGGGTTATGCCAAACTGGTTAGAAGCAATCACTAACATGTGCAAGATCTGTGGCTGGGAGTGACCCTAATAGTAAGAGCCAGAATAGGTGTGGGCTGGTCAGGCAAGGCCACTGTACCTGCCAGGACAGGAGGTGGGTCAAGTCAGACTGGGCCAAGGACCCACTAGTGTGTGTGAGATTTGCCACTGGGAGGTGACCTGATAGAGAAGCTTGGGGAACTCCTTTGTCAGGATGCAGTCCCTGCAGGTGAGTGCAAGAACCAAGGCTGGGAGCAGTCCACACCAAGCCAGGTTACAATACCTGCTGGCATACATGTGGGTCCGGTCTAGGGGTGGGCCAGAGTGAGCCAATTCATACCACTCACTGGGCAGATATGAGAAACAGGACAGGGTGTAAGACAGGCCAGGTTGGGTACAATACCACCCAGTTTACATTTGGCTGGGACAGGGGGCAGTTCAGGATAGGCCAGGCTGGGCTAGGCTGCAGCACCCACTAGCATGAGCTGGAACTGGGGGCAGGCCAAACCGAGCCATACTGCAGCATCCACTGGTGAATGCTGAGGTAAGGCAAGCCATGTCAGTCTCGGGTGCAGCTCGCAGGTCCCACCAGCAGGGGAGCTGCCGGGGCTCCCTTTAAGGGCAGAATCACAAAGCCCTTTGACCTGCATGTGAGGCATGTGAGGTGCGTTATGGGGAGAGCCAGGTTGTGCTAAATGACTGTATCTATAAGTGCACACATGAGCCAGAGAAAAGGCAGGTTGGTTGGGCTTTGCTGCAGCATTAGCTAGCAAATGCTGGGACTGAGGGCAAGTCCTGTCAGACTAGATAGAACAACCATCTGGAAAGTATAAGACCTGGGGCTCAGAATGGGCCTAGTAGGAAAAATGGGCATCCCTCTGATGGACTTCAGCCCCAGTAAAAATGAAAGCCAGGGCTGGGGAAAGCCTGGCTGGACAGGCAGTGGCACCCGCCGACATGAGGATGAGCTGGATGGTGGGGCTGAGTTAGGCTGAGCTAGGCTCCAACACCCATTGATGTGTGTAAGAGCTGAATGGGATGTGGGACAGACCACACCAGTCTGCTGCATGTACTGGCATGAGCAGGAACTGGGGTTGGGGGCAGGCCAGGTGAGGGGTCCTGGGGGTTGCTCTGACTAGGCTGCAGTTCCCATTGCTGTGTGGGAGGGTCAAGTGTGTGGTGGGCGGGGTTAGGCTGGGCTGCAACATCCATTGGTTTGTACATGAGATGGGGCTGGGGACAGAACTGACCAGGTGACTGACGAGTGTGTGTGTGTAGGCTGATATGGGTGATAGACTGAGCTGGGCCATGCACTGGCTGGCAGACATAGGAGTCACATTAGAATCACTTCTGGCAAGGTGATCCCCCCAAACTGGATCGCTAGACTCCAAACTCCAACCACAGGGGGGAAAAAATAAACCACAGGATCTGTGGACTCCCCCGTTGCTCAAGTTTGTGTGATGGACAGATGTTCATGCCGGACATGACAACCAGTTGATTGAGGCCTGCAGAGGACATCTAGTACCATGAAGGGCAGAACAAATTGGACAGCTCTCCCAGTCGAGTTTTGACAGCGAGTACCTGAGAGAACCAAGATTTTAAGGCGGACTATGTCAGTAAGTGGACCTTGGAAGGATTTCCTTAACCTTGGAGCAGTGAAATCAACAGCATGTCGGAACTATCAAAACCACTCTAGCAGTATGCAACACACTCCACACTGGGACTCGGGGATGATGTCGGGCAGCTGAGCTGCTAGGAGCGGCACTCTCCTCTCCCCACTTTTCCCAGATGCAGGAAGAAAAAAGGAGACTGGAGGCAGTTGTCTTCTTATCTACTTTTCCCCCGTTCTTCAATCCCCCTACCCTAATCTGTGGTCCCCTTGAGAATGTATCCCGCTCAACTACACAAACATCATCAAAAATAAGATGAGTTTGTTATTTTTTAAAAAAGTGCTACTTTTTCCCTTAAGTTATAAACACTACAAAGTATTTTACAGCTACATAATGAAAAGATTCAAGCTATCAATTATGACCCAGAAAAGGGAAAAGAGAAGTTGTTATTATAAACAGTTCCTGGAAGACCAATCCTATGTGCATCTCTGACCAGAAGCAAAGCTAAAATTTAGATAAGTAGTGAGAAAGAGCAAGCATACGGGAAATAAAGAGTTCTTATACAAGGTCATGGAACTTGAACACAGCCTGCAGAATCTGGTCCCAGGATCTTAATGACAATAAAATAAACATAAATGAATAAAGAAAATAAAATAAAGAAGGTAATCAATAAAGCTATAGATTAAAACAAAGGAATAGACATAGAAATAGAATCCTAACATGTCCCAATCCACCCCCTTTAAAAAACAAATCAAAAACACCTGAGTCTGAGTAAAGCAAAGCAAGGGCAGGACGCTATAGAGGAAGGGGTGCCTCTCCTTCCATACCAGAGTGCCTGGGATTGAGTCCTGCACCTGTTCCAGAACCAGCTTCTTGCTAAGGCACAGGCATGAGCAGGAACGGGGGCTGGAATGATAACTTCTGTGCTTTGGCTGCTGCCTCCCAGATGGGAGACCTAGATTCAGTTTCTGGCTTCAGACTGGCTCAGCCCCAGAAGTTGCAGGATTTGGGGGAGTAAGTTAATATACAGGAGATCTCTCTCTTGTTCCTACTCTTTCAAATAAGAAGGTAAACTTACCAAAAAAAAGTGGCCATAGGAAACTGGAATAAACAGAAGTTTTTTTGTTTTTTGCTTTTTTAAAATGAAAGGATTATACAGAGAGCTCTCGAACCCTCACTGAATCACTTAGCTTCTCAGGCCTATTTTATTAGAGCTGTCATTTGCATCCACCAAATCACAGTCTCACAGATGGCTGGATGCTCTTCCAAAAACACTTCCATTTCCAGTAAACTGTATGGTTTCGACTATTCAATGTTCCCTTAAAAACAGACACAATTATCCTGGATTTAGAATTGAATAACCCAGGCCTGTCCACTTACAGAGGTTTTGGCAAACCCATGGTCGTAGGAACACAATCACAAAAGTTACAAATGCTGCAAGTCAGGAAAGGAAAGGGGCTCTGTTTCCCCTGACCCGGAGGATTCGGCAGGACCATGCTTCCTCATCTCACTAACCATCGTTAGAAAACACCAGTTACTGACCAAGGACTAGGTGCCAGGCAGGACTTTAGAGACACAAACCAGTCTCATTTAATTCTCATTGGGAAGCTAGGAAATAGATGCAAATACTTCTTTGACGTTAGTGCCTCTTAATAAAGGAAGAAATGTTAGGTTAAATAAACCTGCAATCACCACTTACATCACTGAAGGAGCACCTGTTAAACCAAGGAGGCATTTATCATGTACCTAATTCACAGGGCAGCATTATGGATGATTGAATAATAATGCTTCCTTGTATCTTTCTACCCCTGAGGCACACAATTAAAAAAAAAACAGGGGAAGACCACCCATCCGGGAGCAGAAACAAGTGAAGGGCCTGCTCAAGGATCAGTCACTCCAGTCCCAGCTCAAAGTGCAGGAACCACCCTCAGGCAAGTACAGAATGCTCAGCCTTGACTTACCTGCCATCCAGAACTTGATGGCAAGCAGAGCTGAGGCAGCTGATATTCGAGAAGGATAGACTAAACCCACAATCTGAGTTATTTATGGTCTCTCCCTTGACAAAGTAAAAATCACCACAAAGCAATTTACCTGGACCACCTTAGCTCGGCCACCCACAGAAATACTTTCCTAACTTCAGATCCTTTATTAGACTCTCAGCTCCTATGGAGAATCCATATAAAAACATTTCTTTTTAAAAAAACATTATCGCCCATTGACACAAACAGGGATTAAAGGTATTTTCCATTATGATCCTCGACATTCTTTATGTAACTGTTCTTACTTAACTGCCCTAAAAACACTTGTGTCTATGGATAAAGCTGTACGTTTACCTTATCTAGCAATCATCGCATACCCCATCCGGTTTCTCTTTGTGCCCTGGTTTCCAGGAAGCTCAGTACTAAATTTAGTGCTCAATTGCCGCCACTCTCATACAATTCAGTGTTCACATCTTTCTTTCCGCTCTGAAAAGAGAGCCCTTTTTCCCATTTGTTGCTCTGTCGACTCCACCCACTCCCAGTTTCAGGATCAAATACTACATACATGATCATTAGAGAAAATATGGAAACCACAGAATGATGTAAAGCAGCCAGAAAAACAATCTCAAATGGATTCTGATCTTTTTAAAACTTGATTATTGGGAGTGTATATTTGGCTTAATGGTTAGGATGCCAACTGGAAAGCTTGCATCTTATCAGAGTGCCCAAGTTCAACACCTAGCTTCCACTCCCGACTCCAGCTTTTATGGTTTCAGCTCCTGAGAGGCAGCAGTGATGGCTACCGTGATTGGTCTCTCAGACCTGGAATAGATGCCTGGCTCTTGGCAAAGGCCCAGCCCTAGCTGCTGAGGATACCTCGGGAATGAACTGGAAGATGGGAGCTCTCTCTGCCTCTCCCTCTCAAATCAAATACAAAGAAAACAATATCATAAAATGCACACTTTCCTTTTGTAAGCACAGAGCTTCTGGCTATCCCAGCCTTGAGACAGGTTGTCTTGCACAGTGTTTCTGTGTAAGTAGAGTGAGACATGAAAGGAGGAAGAGAATAAAGAGGCTGAATGTGTGTCAAGTAACAAATGTTGGAACTAGAAAGAACCTTTCAGATCACCTGGTCCAATTCATTCAGATTTCAAACAAGGAGTCACATCCTCCCCTGGCCAGGCTCCTGGAGCAGCATCACTGACTGGTCTCAGTGCCAGGCTTCTTGCTGGTCACACATGCCAGCGGGTGGAGTAGCCAAGCATCAAAGGTGCAGGCATCAATGCCCTCGCTCTTCACTTGTGTCTGCAGAGCTGGCCAGGCATACAGGGCCAACTCTGGATCTGCCCTTGGCTGGTCCTGCTGGCTCTTTCTCAGCACTCCGGCCTGATTGCATACAGCTCCTGCTTCATGTCATCACAAAGGGATAACAGAAACCCCAACATTTCCATTCAAAGGGACACTAGAGGCATTTTGAGCTCTGTTGAGTTAGCAGGTGCTAAGCCACCTTCCAAAGTAAAGCAGGATTTTGTTTCTCATTTGGCCCTAAGCCCTCATACATGTGTTCTCAACATTCCCGAGGGAGGAAGCAAGGCTGGAAGGCTGGATTCAGACACACTTAGATGCCTGGGGTTGCATGCATTTAGTAATATCCAATATGCAAGCGTGGAATAGGACCTTATCTAGGACAATACCCAGTTCACTAACAAGAGAAATGCTTGGTGAAACTCCCCAAACATTCAAAGTATAAGGTTCTAAAAAAGGAAAACAGCTCAAATAATTTGAGGACCAAATACTATTTTTAGTTTTTGAAAAGTGACTATAGTCAAAAAGTTGGACACATAGACTGACTTTCAAATGCCTCACGGATGTGGGCTGATGTAAATGATAAATATTATATGACTCTGGGCAGAATCAAAGCATAGCCTCATAGAAAATTCTTCCTTTCCACTATTTAGTAAAGCTGATTATAAAACACCAAGCTCCGATTTCTGAGGGCTGGCAAAGTTCATAACTTTTATACAGTTCAACCAATGTTTATCAATAATCTTAAAAGGCAGTCTCCTAAACACAAGAATCAGAAGACCCCATCCCCCAAACTACACAGTGTACACAGAAGAACTGCTGGTTTGAACAGGCCCTTACACAAAGGGGCTCCAGGCACAACCTTCACCTTGATGACCTGAACCTAAACTCCTAGTCTTACGGAGTATTTCTAAAAGTCCCTGGCCTATAAATAGCAACTGCTGCAGCAACCTGGTCTCTATTTCCCAAGACTGTTTCTGACCACCCTGCTCCCTATGGCTTGAGGATAAAAACACACACAGCACACATGGACAGCAGGAACAAACTCACGAAAGGTGTCTAGACTGTCCAACCTCTTCTTTGGCTCATGGTAGGTTGTGTCTTATAAAGGAATTTGGGCACATGTTGGTCTCCGCTTCTTTTGTTTTTCAAAAGATTTTATTTATTTCAAATATGAGTTACAGTAAGAGTAGGAGAGACCAGAGAAAGAGACTCTTTCACAATTAGTTTACTTTCCAGCTGGCCGCAACAGCCAAGACTGAGGCAGGTCAAAGTCAAGGAGCCTGGAGCTCTTCTGGGTCTCCCACATGGGTGCAGAGGTCCAGGCACTTAGACCATCTTCTGCTGCTTATTCAGGAGCATCTGTAGAGAGCTGGATCGGAAGGGGAGCAGCCAGACTCAAACAGCACCCATGTGGGATGCCGGCATCACAGGAAACAACGACCTGCGATGCCATGGCAAGGGTCGCTGGTCTCTGTTTCTGGTCAACTTTGTTCCAAGGCAGTAGGGAGCCTAACAAAAGTCTTACGCACAGCCTGTTCTGAAGTTTACAGACAGTGAGTGGGTGGCCAGGTATGACAAGGGATACAACACTGAGGACGCAGAGGTTAAAGAAAAGCTCACAGAAATGGAATACTTGAGCAGAAACAAAACTGATCCAGCAGGAACTGGAAGGGAAGAGGAGGCTCCACTGCGTCACTACGTCACGCCTCACACACAGCTGCACTTGGACTTTTTTTTTAATTTTAAACTAGCACCTGGAAAAAATTATACCTATATTTTCTTTGCCACAAAAGGAAACATTTTTATAATAACAAATTAATAAGAATGTAACTCCTAATCAAATGGCACAGTGCTCATAATTTCATGCGCCCTAGCATGTGGCTCAGCAATACTGAGTCTTTATTGTGTGAACAGGGAGGGGGAAGGAAAGGAGAGGGAGGGGGGAAATGGAGAGAGAGAGAGGCAGGAGGTGATGAGCAGAAAGGTCTTGAATAGCTATCAGACCCACTATTACTTTCCCCCTTAAACAGGCAAAAAAAAAAAAAAACCCCACAAATCTTCAATGTGAATTTCTTGGTTTTTAAGATGGTTTGAAAGGCAGAGTTACAAAGAGAGGAGAGACAGAAAGATCTTCCACCTGCCAACTTATTTCCAAATGGCCACAATGGCTGGGCCTCCATCCAGGTCTCCCACATGGGTGGCAGGGGTTCAACCATCTGAGCCATCTCTTACTGCTTTTCCAGGCTAGTAACAGGGAGCTGGATTGGAAGTAGAGCAGCTGGGACTGACACAGCAACCAGAGAGGATGCTGACGTCACAGGACAGCAGCTTAACCTGCCAACGCCAGTCACGAAATATGCATTTTTCACAGTGAGATAAACCGTCTCTGCCAAATGTCTCCTCCAAGTCCACTCTCCTCTGTCCCTGCTATGTGTGGTTAGCCTTATCCCTGTGTCCATCGTTCTAGAAGATGTTGGAGTGCCAAAGCAGAGGCAGGAAGCTCTCACCTGGGGGAAGGTCCGACGGAGGGGAGGAAGCTCGCGTCCAGGAGAAAGGCAGGAAAAGCTCGCCTCCCGAGGAGGAGGGTCTCTGTCGGGAGGGTGCGGTCCCTTCTCTGGAGGACTGGCTGGAAACCCCCGAAGCAGCCACTGGGATGTGCACAGTGGCAGCTTCTGGGAGCCGTCCCTCCCTCTCTGTGGAACCCTGCGAGGTTCCGCTCTCCAGGCGAGAAGGGGCGAGGCTTCCTTCCGACCCGGAGCTGCCACCACTGCTGGCCGGCAGGGAAAGCCCCTTCGAAGCTGCAATCAGAAAGCAGCAGTTAACCTCCAGCAGCCAATTACTTCGAAGTGACCTAAGAATCTTTCAGCAAACTTGGCTCTGACTTGGACAACATTATAAGGGAACTCTGCAAAGTCCTTGGGAAATTGGAATTAAAAAGATAGGTTTATTTGGCTGTAAAATTTTTCAAACCACATACAGGAGGGTCCTCAAAAAAAAAAAAAAAAGGAAAATGTATCTTATGGAAAAGAACTATGCATGGATCTCAATCTTTTTTTGCATCAATAAACTTCCATTGTTTTGCACAAGTGTTTGAGACGCTCTTGCATCCAGACATGATAAGAAAACAAGAGCAATTATTGGTCTGTGAAAAGTAAGCTCCTAAAGAAACACCACAGCAAGGTAAAGACTTTAAAAAAACAAAAATCTGTTATCTCACCAAGAGTGCGCAGTTGTGGGTACTGTTCCCTGTAAAAGGGCAGGCTGAAAGTAAGTACCACATGCTTATAACCAGATCAATGCCTCATCATCATGGGTCACTTCCCACACTCCACAAAGCTGGTCTCGCGCATAGCTTGCACTGAACATAAACTCAACTCCCAATACTCAGCCAAAACAACGAAACCAGGCACTGTCACATGCAAGAGTTTCCAAGCTCGGCTGGACCATGGACAGTGTCCCCAGCCCGGCCTTAGCAGCCTTGGATGGCGACTTCTACCTTCAGGTCTTCACCAGCTCCTATCAATTTTCCTCTTTATCACTGGGACCACCAGACCAGCGCACCTGATGTCTGCTTCAGCCTTGGTGGTCCTGGGCCTCCAGGTTCTCTTCCTCTCCCTGCCTCCACAGCAGACACCGTATACCCACCTGCCAGGTGAATTCTCCCTACATTCAACTGAACGAAGTCAGTCCTGCTGTAAAACCCTGCAGGGATTCTTCTGACCACAGCATAGACCAAGTGCCTGGTTTGCAAGATCTTCTGGGAGTGTCCCCGATCCCATCATACCACTGTCCTAGCTGCTGCTCTGGGCACAACTAGGCCTTTCCATGGGGGTGGGGTACTGTGCTGGGTTTACTATCCCACGAGGAGGTCTCCCTCATCTTTCTCTGTATCTTCACTCACACTGTCTGGGCTTCCCACTTCACCTCGGATGCAGGCTCAAATGCCAGCTTACTCTTTAAAAAAAGACCTATACAGGCAGGGTTAATGACTATCCCTGGACTTGTTTCCAAATGCCCAAGATGAGAATAACAGGACCTCATCGGCCGGCAGTAAGGACTGAGAGAACAGACAGGTGTATAGTAGGTACACAATCTGCGCTAGGTTTCTGTCAATTTTACTCGCTGTTCCCCAACCCTTTTTCAAAATCCTTTGCTAAAAGTAGGTAACCTGTAAGGCTGTGTAGATTGGAGCAAGAACCACCATCTGAGCTACATCAACCACATTCACAGAAAGGCACCTGGCTGTCACAGCCACACATCCCACCACCTGTGCCTCTGAGATCAGTGTGCGTGTGGCAGGGTGCCTGCGCCTGGAATACAGACACTGCAGCATCCGCCAGGCCACTCAACAAATCTGGGAGATGGGGGTGGCAGAAATTTGTTTTTCTTAGACCGGACACAGGTGAATGAAATGAGCCTCCATCAGCACCAACTCACCGAAGGTGCTACTCTGTGATGTCAGAGCTGTTGCTGAGTCAGGCAGGTGTCCCACGGGAGAAGTGGGGAAATCTGCTGCACTGGAAGAGCCGGTCCTTGCCTCAGCATCTGCTGCTCCAGTTAGAAGAGTGAGGATCTCAGGTGCTCTGGAAGCAGCTGCCTGGCTCTGTCTGGAGGTCTGGCCCATCATCCCCTCCCTGGAAGCCACTGTTGCAAAGTCCTCTTGCGTCGGAGAAGCAGCAAGGTTCTCTAGCTGGGGTTCGGTACTGCTTGACTGCCAGGGGTTCCTTACAGTTGCTGAAACAATAAGAAAATGCACCTGTGAGAACTTGCCAGCTGTTAAAATGAAGTTTAAAAAGACTGCCACGGCTCCTTGGAAATAGCGCTTGCATTCTTTCGATATGGCAGTATTTCTCCTGCTGCTTACAAGAAGCGGGGGCTATGGGCACTGCTGAAAATCTCTGTAGGGATGAAATTCTATCCTGATGAATTAGGTGGCAAAGGGAACACAGCCACAAGCAGACGTTGCAGGCAGTGGAACCTGCAGCCTGGATCGAACTATGCACATGCTGAGCACCTGCCGGAACACACAGTGACAAATGAGACCCCGCACTTCCCAAAAGATCAAGTGAACCACAAAGCATAATCCATCTAAATAACTTAAAAATTTCTAACAGTCTCATTTTGAAACTTAAAAAAAAAAAAAGGTGCACATCCTTTGAGAATGACTGTTTCTGTGACTCCTATTGTGTTTCCTGTAGGTGATAAATTAACCTGAAGTTTCCTGAAGGGGGAGGGAGCCACTCAGGCATCTGGCCTCCTCAGAGCCCAGCCCCAGCCCCACCCTCAGCTAAAAATAGGGTGGGGGTAGTCCAGAAGTTATCTCCAAGTTGGGCTTGGGACCCTGGAGTTGGGGGCAACAGTTGGCCACAGGGCATGTTGCCTTTGTTCAGGGTGAGCTGCCAGCAAGCCGACAGGTGATGAAAGGGATCCAGGACACTTTCTCCTCCTGATAAACTGGGCAAGAGAAGAGAGAAATTACTGTTGAAGGAAACCAGAAACAAGTGGTTATGAGGAGGGAGAAGGGACTCAGAATCCATGATCCAAAACTGTGCCGAGGCACGAGCTGGAGGGGAGCTGTCACAGGCTCCAGCCAGGCGTGAGGTCAGCCCCTGAGGGTCGTCACCAGAGGACAGCAGCAGAAGGCCCAGTCCCCAGCGGCTCAGAGGAGTCCCTCTGCAGCTCTCAGGAGAAAAAGAATGGTCAGCCGCAGACCCATGCCCTCTCCCTGGAGGAAAGGAACTCCAAACAACACCAACCAAAAAACTCAAAGCAGACAATGATCCTGCAGTATCCTCAATCACCCCGCCTCTATCAGCAATGAAAAACGCTGACTACGGTATTTTTTAAAATAATATTTCTGAATGCATTGCTGAGTTGGTAAAGGAAGAATCAAATCTTCTGAGGCCAAAATTGAAGCAAGACTAGGATACAGAGAGGTGAGCCAAGACAGAAGCTGGCAGCGGCCCTGGGCACTTGCTCAACATTTGTGACCTTGAATTTTCATTTTATTAGCCACGGAGAGGAAGGAGATGGGAGGGGAAAAAAACCAAAACCTCTAAAAAAGTGAATGTAAAAAGGAATCATTGTGGAGGACTGGGACTCCTGAGGCCTGTACTGTGGGTATGTGTAAGCTACACCAAATCTGCCTGCAGAGGGGCAAGCAACGGACCTGGCTCTGCAGTGCTGTTGTTTTTCTACTTTATTTTAAATTTTATGGTAAAATTCCATAAGGTCAAGGAATTCCCTCCCTCCCCTCTAAGTTCCCTCCCCCCAACTGATTTCCCCCATATTATTACAATAGTATAGTCCTTCATAAGCAGTCATAAGTCTATCATTCTGTTATTTAAGTGTGTCCTGACATTGCTGGTACAGACAATGGCAGACAGTCTAGCATCCAATTGTCAAGATATGTCCAACAGTTTCATTGGGAGTCCATCTTTTATTTGGAAGCAGAGATGCATACTGCATTGTGTCTTCATATCTGGATATGACAGTATCTATTATGCCGTTTACTACACATTCCCTTAAATGAGAAGCCATGAAACAAAGTCAACAACAGGAATAAAGTTAAAACAAAAAATTTACAACACCATGGAGTTAAGTAACATGCTACTGAATAACCAATGTGTCGATGAAGAAATGAAAAAGAAAACACAAAATCTTCTTGGAGAAAATGATGCTATTGTATGATCTATGAGTCAGTGAAAAATTTAATAAGAGAAAAGAAATTATCTCAAAGAAATGAAAATAAAAACGAAAATATCAAACCCCACGGTTTGCAGCAAAAACAGTATTGAAATGGTTATTGATCTTACAATTTCCATGAAGGCAGCCTTGTATCTGAGGGAACATATGGTATTTGTCCTTTTAGGATTGACTTATTTCACTGAGTATAATGATCTCTAGTTGAGATCATTTGGATGCAAACAGTATAATTTGATTCTTTTTAATGGCTGAGTAGTATTCCATGGAGTAGATGTACCAGTTTTTCTTTAGCCACTCCTCTTTGGACAGGCATCTGAGTTGTTTCCATGTCTTTGCTATTGTAGATTGTGCTGCTGCAAATACAGGATTACAGATCCCCTTCTCATATGCAGTTTTCATTTCTTTTGAGTATATTTCTAGGAGTGGGATAGCTGGGTCATATGGCAGGTTTATTTGGAGTTCTCTATGCATTCTCCTTACTGATTTCCACAGTGGTTGTGCTTACTCACACTCCCACCAGCAGCGAAGGAGACACCTTTCCCCCACATCCATGCCAGCAGGCATTGTTAGTAGAGTTCTGAATGTAGGTCAACCTCACTGGAATTAGGTGGAACCTCAATGTGGTTTTTATTTGTGTCTCCCTGACGGCTAGGGAGCCTGAGCATCTTTTCATATGTCTGTTAGTCATTTCAATCTGTTCTTTTGAGAAAGAACAATTTGTTCATTTCCTTCACCCATTTCTTCACAGTTTTTTTAACTGTCCCTGGGTTTCTGAAGCTCTCTGTAAATCCTGGATATTAGTCCCTTATCAATTGTGTGGTATATAACGATAGCCTCCCATTCCATTGGTTGCCTCTTCACTCTGTTTCCTTTCCTGTACAGAAGCTTTACAGATGAAAAAAAAATTTTCATAATAGCCTAACTCTGGCCATTGCTCCCATTTGGGGAGTAAACCAGCAGATGGAAATTCTCTCTCTCTCCTTCTCTATGTAATTTTGCCTTTCAAGTAAAAGTAAATAAATCTTTTTAAAAATCGTTAAAAACCAACTAGAAGAGCAGCAGGTTACTTGGTGCAGGACTTGGGACGACACATGGAGAAGCACATTCCTCACTGGAGTACCTGGGTTCAAGTCTCAGCTCTGTTTCTGCTTCCAGTTTCCTGCTAATGTGCTCAAGCAGCTGGGCCACCACCACTCGGGAGGCAGGCCAGGACTGAGCTCCAGGCATCTGGCTCTATCCTAGCCCAGCCCTGGGTGGCAGGCATTTGACAAGAGGAGCTGCAGATGGAAGATCTTTGTTTCTCTGCCTTTCAAATACATTGAAAAGAAACAGAATTCTAAAGAAGCAACCACAGGAAAAGAATGGCAAGCCATCTATAAAAGATAATAGTTTAACAGCTGATTTCTCAATAGTAACAACAACAGTCAATGTAGATGAATATTTTCAGCTATTAAAAGATGAAACATAATTGGAGGCTCTGCAAAACTATCTTTCAAGATCATCTTGAAGTTATCTTTCAAATGAAAACATTTTAAGTCAAAACTGAGTTTATCAATCACTTTCTTAAAGAAAATGACAGAGGATTTATCTTAAGAAGCAGAAGAAAAATCGATCCCAAATATAAAACGCCAGAAGAAAAAATGAGCAAAGAAGATGGTTGATGTGTACATATGTCTAAAGAAACACTGAATTTGTAGAGTAGTAACAATAACTTCTCATTTGTGGGGTTAATAAACAAACATAGAACAAATAATAAGCACAGCATGTATGCCTGAAGAGGGCAGGCCAGAATCACAAGGTGCAAGAGAAGGCTGCTGTGAGTATCTCATCATGGCACCAGTGCTGCAGGACAACCCCTCACCTGCAGTGTAGCATCCCATAGGCACCTGCTCAGTCCCACTGAGCTGGTATGTTCCACTTCTTACCCAGAAGAAGTTCCTGGCTCCTGGCTTCGGATCGGCATAGCATCGGCCACTGTGCTCACTTGGGGAGTGAATCATCAGATGGAAGATCTTCCTCTCTGTCTCTCCTCCTCTCTGTATATCTGACTTTCAATAAATAAATAAATCTTCTAAAAAAAAAAAAAGTTCTGTCTGTCCCTCCCTTTGCCTTTCAAGGAACTTTGATCTGTGTTTAAAAAATGTTAGCATCCTTAATGCACAAAGAACTTTCCAAACCCCTAAGACATATGTACGTCTCCCAGACAACATGGGCAGGCCCTGGGCACAGTGCTTGATAATGCCACGTCCCCCATCCTGGAATGGCTGAGTTTCAGTCCTGCCTCTAGTTCCTGTTAATGTGCATCCTACAAGGCAACAGGTGACGGTTCTCAAGTACTTGGGTCCATGCTACCCACATGGCATACCTAGCTTCGGGCTTCTGCACCAGCTACAGACACTAAGGATGAACCAGTGGATGGGATATCTCTGCCACCCCTGTTTTCTCTTGGTCGTTTTTTTTTTTTTTGTAAGATTTGCTTTATTTTTATTGGAAAGTCGGATATACAGAGAAGAGGAAAGACAGAGAGGAAGATCTTCTGTCCACTGATTCACTCCCAAGTGACCATGATGGCCAGAGTTACACCGATCCGAAGCCAGGAGTCAGGAGCCTCTTCCAGGTCTCTTTGGGCTGTCCTCCACTGCTTTCCCAGGCCACAAGCAGGGAGCTGGATGGAACGTAGGGCCGCCGGGATTTGAACCCGCACCCACCCATATGGCATCCTGGTGCATGTAAGGCAAGGGCTTAAGCTGCTAAGCTACTACACGGGCATTCTCTTGGCCTTTTTAAATAAAGCTTTAAGCAATTTACAGAAGTAACCAAATTGTATCACCATTTTAGTATGTAGTACACTCATCCTGGATCACTGAATACAAACATAATTACCCAATATTATGTCTGATATGATCTCATGCTGTTCTAACAGATCCAGTAGAACCTTTCCTAAGAAAAAGAACAAAAGGGCCCCATGTGTGGAGTTCTGGAGAAGCCAGCCTGTAGTGGGCTGTCTCTGATCCACCAGACTGCTCCTTCAGGTCTGCAGGCCTTAAATACAAGGTTGGTTCATAGAACTTTCTAGCAGTGAACTGGGGAGTCCAGTGAGTGGTACACAGTGAGGACTAAGCAGGTTATAGCTGTTCAACAGACTTACGGCCAGCCTAGCTCTTTTGCTGCCGGTGAACTTCCTTAGGAAACGGTTAATGAACCACCGAGGTCGGGCAGACAGCAGCCCCAGGCCCTTCCCAAGTCCGCCCGCACTGCCACCCAAGCTCTGGTTTGAGTCTGAGCCTCCACCTGCTTTCCACTCTCCCGTGCTTTGTCCTGGGAACATCGGCAGTTGAACTATTTATCAAAGTCAAGGATGCCCTTGACAATGAGGTCCTGAGTTCTTCAGCAAATTCTGTTCATGGTGTGGCTCCCTGTTCAGCACCCAGAGGAACCCAGGGTCAAGTGGACAGGACACGATAGGGACAGATAACCTGCAGGTGAGGTGTCAGGGGCTTGGAATTGGGACGGAGCAGAACCATGCCCCACATCCCTCCTCAAGACACCCACAAGCAGTCCCCCAGAGGCTCAGAAGAGGCAGGTGCCGCTGCCTGAGCCCAGGCTAGCCGCCCAAAGGGACCCCTCAAACTCCCTCACCTGGGTGTGCCCTGCCACTGGCCTCACGCTGCAGATGCCATGGACCATTTCTCAGATTCTCTTTTGAGTCAACAATACCACCCTCCCCTCTGCACTGTCTTCCCACCGTCCCATCAGGCCATGGCTTTCCCTTGAACTATGAATGGAGAAGAAGTTAACAAGAGCATTTTGTTGCTTGGCCTGGCTTCCTCCCCACACCCTGCCAACTGTCACCAGGGTGGCGTCTCAGTGTCCAGAAGGGTCTGCCTAGGGAGCTGGCGTCAACAGGGACAGGGGCGGGCGCGGCCCCAGAATAGGATTTCCTAATGAGCAGCTGCTGACCAGCCAAAGCCCCGCCCCCAGTGAGTTGGGATTTTTTTTTTTAAGCCCGCATTGTTTCTGAGCACTGGAGTCAGAGGGTACAGGGAGTGTCATGCAAAGAGGTCACTTCCTCTCAGAGTGCCCACCCTCCACCCTGCCCTGGCAAGCGCCAGCTCTGAGTTTGCACTCCAGGGGCACATGGACAAAGAAGGAGCCCCTGCATCTGAATTCAGGTCTCAGCCGCATCCATTTGGTGCCTTCCATGCCTTTCCACACATCCTCTCATTTAATGCTCAGAGAGCCTGGTCCAGCTGAGGGGTGCTGCACTCCTAGGGCACCTGGGGGAAGACGTGGGGCAGAACAAGGAAGGAAGCCATGTTTCCAGGTCACGCACGACCCCTGCGGTAGATACCACCTGCACCTAGTCTTACTCGCTCGCTGGCAGTGTCTGGCAGAACGAAGCCAAAAACAGTCCCGTTGGCTTTAATAAAGCCCTCGGCCTTTAGCACCACCCCACACTGGCCTTTAAGAGGCTTGTAAGGCACCTAATTACACGCACTTCGGAGGCAGCCGGACATGGTTCCACAACAGCTGCATGGTATTAGCCAGGAGACTGAGCAAGAGCTCTCAACCAGCTCCTAACTCTAGGGATGATTTTCAGACAGAGGCAAAAGAAGGAGGAGCAGAGTGAGCAGAGCCAGCATGGGGCGCTGAGTTTGGGGGACAAAGAAAAGTCTGATTCAGAAGTGTGAAGTTTGGGGTGCTGTGATCAACTGCAAGGTGAAAACGCCGGTTGGCTGCGGGCGGTTCCAACAGCCAGAGCTGTAGACTAGGAGGAAGGATGGGCAGCAGATGGCACGGGCGAGGGAAAGCTGGGCAAGGACTGACCCAAGGGAAAATGTGGATGCGGAGGGAGGAGAGGAACCAGAGGTGCAGACCTACGTGCAAAGACAGGGATAGGATGTAGGGAAACACGGGGGCCGCAGGGGCGGGGAGTCCTGAGAGGGGGCCAGGAGAGGCCACAGGTGGCCTCTGCAGGGTGTCGCTCTGAGGCTGAAAGGAAAGGTCCCTCTGCCCAGGCTAAGGTCACCAGGCTGTGTCTGAAACAAGGAGACAGACAAGCATCCCTAGCTACAGAGTTCCTGTTCTCACCTCTCCCCTGCCCGTCTCCCTGGGATCCACTTTCGGAGAACAAAGGGGGTGGTGCCTTGTACCTACACTGTGGTAGGTACCAGTAACAGGAGAGTAGGTTTGTGATTTTTCTTTGAAAAACGATTTATCTACTTTCATTGGAAAGAGAGATGTACAGAGAGAAAAAGAAACAGAAAAGACCTTCCATCTGCTGGTTCACTCTCCAAGGGCCACAATGGCCAGAGCTGAGTCGATCAGAAGCCAGGAGCCAGGAGCTTCTTCTAGGACTCCCACAGGGTCCCAAGGGACTTTGGTCCATCTTCTACTGTTTCCCAGGCCAGAAGGGGAATGAGGGGTCATCTGCTTACATGGGGTAGGGAGAAAAGAGACTTACAAAGGTGTGCAAGGGGCACTGTGGTACCCTCACACCTGGCTGGTTAAGAATGGAAAATGATGCAGCTACTATGGAAAAATAATGGCAATGCCTCAGAATCTGAGAGGGCTTCTGGGATCCAGCCATCTGGTATACCGCCAAAGAAATGAGAGCAGGACAAACCCTTCTGCATCCACGTACAGAGCAGCATTGTGCGTGATAGCAAAAAGGTGGCAGTAACTAATGGTGGCCAACTGGTGCATGGACAGACAAACAGGGTATATACATACCATGTGGGCATTGGAACATGCTGGAAAAGTCCATCACGTCCCCCATCAGAATGACTAGATTCCATACCCAGCTCTGGCTCCTGACTCCAGCTTCCTGCTAATACAGACCCTGGGAGGCAGTGGCCTTGGCTCAGCTGAGTTCCTGCCACCGGGTTACCAAGCCACATTCCCATCTCCCCACTTCGGCTTGGTTCAGTCCCAGTTGTGTGGGTATCTGGGAAGTGAACCACTGGACTATGGGCTCCCCTTCAGCCTGTGCCTCTGAAATGCTTTTGAAAGTTAGTGAAATTAGATGTGCTTCCACAGGGAACTTGGCGGCCTGTGAGCCCTTACAATCCACGACGTACCTGCTCCCCTCTCAGGTCTGGGCTCCCCTTGGGCCCTCTGTGGTCCCAGAACCCCCTAGGCCTTCCAGCCTGTGGTTCCAGACCCACCTGAGCCTCCCAGCCCATGGCACTAGATCCCAGCTTTTCTCTGCAGGGCTCCAATCCGCGTCCTTCTGTCCACTTTTCCCCTACCCTGAAGTCGTCCCTGCCTCTTTTGCCCTCTTCCGTCCTGGGGTGAGCTGCAGCCTGACCTGGCCCTGTCTCTTTCTATTCTTCCCCCACCGCCTCCCACAGCAAAACCTGCAGGTGAAGCTACAGCTGCGCTACCAGGAGATCGCCAAGCGCACTGAGCCACCTCCAAAGCTGTCTGTGGGCTCGAGCCACAAACTGTCCATCAATTACTAGCGCATGTGAGATGGCTGCCGCAAAGTCTCACTGGCCCCCTTCTCCGTCATCACATCCTCCCAGAAGGCACTGCAGTCAAACAAGACAGAGAGCTCCCCTGCCACACACTGGGACGAAGGTGGTGATCCTGGCGCTTCCCATGCACCATGGAGCTCTCCAAGCACCAGCCGCACCTGTGACTCTGCCCCAGCCGCCTGGCCCCACCCCCAGCCCCCTGGGCAGGCTTCTGCTGCTTGGAATCCCTTCTGGGACAAAGTGAACCGATTTATGACAAATACATGGACCTGCAGTGTTACTTCTCATTCTAAAAAATAAAAAATGTACTTCCCACAGGGGTGAACCCTGAAACGTTACTGTAAACGATGCAGGTGAGGCACAGGACAGAATGGTATCACTCCACTGACACTGCTGTGGGCATGGTTGTAATTCAGTCTCTATTCCAGGCACCAATAGGAAAGGGATCTACTCAACAGCGCAGGAGAAAATGTGCGTTGACGTGTGAGTATGGGCTGTCTGAAGGGTACGGGCACGGAAAACACCTGTTTAGCACCTGCAACCAAGGTCCCTTGTAAAAGAGAGGACTCGCGCCACAGCCTCTTTTACGAGGTAGGGATGATGCCTTTATGTGTCTGAAGGCACCTGGGAGTTTTATGACATTTCCATAAATTCTAGGTCCCAATGAAGCAGGTGCAACCTGGGAAAGGGGGCGTTCTGACTGACAGCTAAAGGAATACCTTGTTAACCCATATGAGTTACCCAGAACAGGAAAATCACAAACACAGTGAGTAGCAGGGAGGTCATTGCACCGGGGTGGGGGAGGGATGGGGAGTTATGACTTAATGTGGGATGATGGGAAGTTTCCGGGAGAACAGGTGGCGGTGATGGCGAACCATGGCGTGATTGCACTCATCACTCATCACCACCGAAATATATGCTCAAAATGCTACGTCCCACCTTCTGCACTTTTCATAATAAAAATACGTATTTACTGAACACTCACTATAAGTAAGACACTGTGAGGATTACAAAGATGAGACAGAATCTGCCTTCAGGAGCTTACTGTTTGTATGGGAGCTGAACAGTAGATAAATCTCTGTGATGCTCCTGTTTTGGGTCAAGTGCCTGGGAAGACAGGCTGGCTCAAGAAACCCACCTTGTCACACTGCCACCAGGCTCTCCTCCAGAGAGTGGGGTCCTTTCACGGCTAGGACCCGCGTGCCCTTCCCTTCCAGCTAGGGGGATTCCAGGCCGGATGGGCAGCAGTGGGATATTCTGGGGCCGGGCAGGAACCGTAGGGGGGGGTACAAGGGGAAGGGGGCTCTCATATCCCCTAGAAAGGCAGCCACCCACTCAGCTGGGCCACTCTGGGCTGTGTTTTGAAAAAACGGCTGCGGATGTAATGATTCTGGGTGGAGGACCTTCGGGAGCCAAATGCGTTTGTGGGAACAAAAGGCTCGGCCCTTGGAGCTGGCCAGTCCGGGGGCTCTCCGCGAGTTTCATTTCCTTCCTGCTTCTTAGTCTGAAAGGAGCAGCCCAAAGCAAGCTCCTACCCAGTGGGAAGTGTCTGGACTTGCGAGATGCAGGCATGGGATTTTTCAAAGCCTCTGGCAAGAATTTCCTAGTGTGTCAAGTGTAGGGTTTACCAGGCACACGGCCCTTCCCCCTCCGGCACTCCACAGAGGGTGTTGGCTTTTGTTCAAGCCCTAGCATCCTCCGGGGAGAAAAGATAGACCTAATGGGACCAAGCCCAGGCTTGGAAGACAGGGTCAGGGGTCAGCCTTCCAGAAACAGAACTGGCCCCTCTGGGCAGCAGAGAAGGATAAAGGACCTTGATGTGACCTCGGCACTTAACTTTAAAAATAATTCTATACATTTAAAAATAAAGGCCTTGAGAAAAAAGCCCTAGGGTCGAAGGTCAGAAGATTGCCCTTCCGCTCAATAAAGGAACAAAAGGCTTTGTGTGTGTGCCTGCGGGTGGGGTAGGAGAGTTGGGGGGTGTCACCAGGTTTCTGGAGGACACTTCACCTTGCTATCCCTATTTTTCCTGGCCCCTCTGGTCCTTTGAAAAACAAAAGCTCCACAGAGCACAAAAAGAGGTTTTTTTTTGGTTTTTTTTTTTTTTAAAGCTCAGGGGCCCCCATGAGAAAGAAGCAAGGCCAGCAGCTCTCGGGTCACGCGTGGCTGAGGAGGCCCAGGGCACAGGGCTAGAGGAGGGGCACCTGCCCTCCTGCGTGGTCACTGTAACCTCGCTCACTCCCAGACAGGAAGCTAGCTGGTGGCAGGGCTCCACCAAAGGAGACCTGCCAGGTTAGTGAGACAATCAAAAGGCAAGGAAAACAACATCCTGGATCCGAGGAGGAAAGGGGGAGAAGAGTAGTGATGGGGCAGGGAGGAAGAAGGGGGGGGAGGTGAGCCAGAAACGTGGGCGGGCCAGCAGCAACAGCAGTGTAGGGGACAGGCGGGGCAGGGCAGGCAGGACAGGGCAGGCAGGACAGGGCGACAGGGGAGGTGGTAGCGCTAGCTGGCTCTCCTGCATTCTGCTCCAGAACTGATTTTACAAGCTCTGGGAAGCTGCCTGCACCCAGGAGGGAATCAGGGATGCAGGATTCTTCAGGGACATTTCCCACGGTGAATTAGGAGACACTATAGCTACAGCAGGGAAGAGGCCTCGAGGGGAACCCCAGGAAGAACCCCTAAAATATAGCTGAGGGGGAAAAGCAGAAAAAAGTTTGTGATGACACCTTCTGCAAGGAGATAGGGAACCCTGACATTCTAGAATCAAACAGCATCACAATCTAAAAAAAAAAAAAAGGCAGTCAGTAAAGAAAAAAAAACAGAAGGAGGAGGGAACCTACGGAGAGAAATAAAACAGAAAGAAGGAAAGTGTGGGGCTGGGGGGCAAGCAAAGCCAGGGAATTCCAACAAAGAGGAGATGGGGAAGACACACAGGAAAAGGCCAATACCAGCTGTCATTACCTGACTACTATAGTGTGCAGCAGCAGCATCATGGTTTATTATCTCAGCAGAAACACATACAGCATTTGACCCATGTGGTCACACGGCTGAGCAAGTCACAAGCGCACTGTCACCCTGGTCCTCTGAGGCTGCCCCCTTGTTAACACTGTGTTTCTGTGTTTCCAGCAACATGAGGTCATCTGCCCAGAGTTACCCAGCAAGCAGTAAAATGAGACTCAAACCCAGTTCTGATTTTAAAAAAATAGATTACAAAACTACCGAAAGAATGAAAAGTAAAGGAGGGGAAAACGAAGCACTACAAAAACCTGCCAACAAGAACTCAACACGTGGAGAGTGAATGACCCAAGGGACAGAGCGACCCCTCCCCATTCACCACCCCCACCAAGGGCTGGGTGGGCGGGCGCCTCCCCCGGGGAGGCAGGATTCCAAGGACGGCAGTGGTATCCCTCCTGCGTGGTCACTGCCTGCACTTGAGTGCGTGAATGGGCGCCAGGGCATCTCCAACCAACAGAGGGCTGCTGTGGGGGCACAGGTACCTGCATTTACAACTGCTGCCAGTCCATACAAACACACGTGAACGCCTGGACACAGCTGACCAGGGAGCAGATCTGCTGGGACGAAGAAAAGCAGCACTCGGAGACAGCTGCAGCCCAGGGCGACAAGTCACTCTAACACCTAACACACACTCGGGTGTGCGCGTATACAAGGCATGCCGATACGGGCTGATTAATTTCACCCTGACAATGCCACCAGGAAACCGTCTCACAGACGTGGAAACCGGCTCAGGGCTTAAGGAACTTTTCCAAGGTCTTAGTTCACTGCCCTAAGATTACA
This sequence comes from Ochotona curzoniae, assembly GCF_017591425.1. NCBI lineage: Eukaryota > Metazoa > Chordata > Mammalia > Lagomorpha > Ochotonidae > Ochotona > Ochotona curzoniae. The sequence goes on from NW_024466924.1 coordinate 291,742, forward strand.
ATCACTCGGACCTATCTTTACAAGTGCCTTCACGGCCTTAATCCTATTTGCTTCTCTTCCAAAAGCCTTGTGAGTCTTATTAGCAGCAACACAGATGTCACCACACCTCTTTTGAACATGACTACACCTACAGACCAGTGGCCAGGATTGTAGTGCAGCAGACTGGGCCAACCTCCTGCAACACCAGCAGCCCATGTGGGCACTGGTTCGATTCCCAGCTGCTCCACTTCTGGTCCAGCTCCCTGCGAATGCACCTGGCATACACAGCAGCAGATGCTCCTAGTGCTTCAGCCCCTACTAACCACAAGGGAGACCCAGATGCAGTCCCAGGCTTCTGGCTTCAGCCTAGCCTAGCCTGGCCATCGTGGCCATTTGGGGAATAAGCCAGCAGGTGGAGGATCTCTGTCTCATAAACACATACATACATCTTATATATAGAGAGAGACCTAGTGACATGAAGCAGCTTCCCAATGCCAGCAGCAAGACCAGAGGTCTTCTGATGGCCCCCGGGCCACCACTGCCATCTCTGTCCACTGCTGCAAGGCAGGACTCTCCCAGAGAATCGCTCAGCAACCACAGCATTCACCTACCCCAGGGAGTCTACACCTCTCAGGGAAAGGGCAGGTGCTTGAGAAGAAAGCACTTATTCTAACAATGCTGTTAATGGCTCGAACTGATTCACTGACTTTCCACAGAGCTAAGCAGAACATTCTCGCCAGCTGCCTTTGGATTATTTTGGAGAATGGATGGAACTTCCATGCACAACGCACACAACGTTTTGGGAGATGTGACAGGTGACCCCACAGGGAGATCCAGGATGAGGTCGATCGCAGATACTTTGCGCACTGGCAGCGCCGGGGGGGTTGTCATCTGCGGGAGGACACACAGCGGCCCCAGAAGTCCAGGCATGCCTGCTTTTCCAAGGCTCATCGGTGAGTCCCAACGCCTCACGCGCCCTCAGGATCCCATCCTCATGGCTCCCTGTGCCTTCAGCTGGTCTCCGCAGACAAGGGACAGTGTACCAAGTTGTTCTGACTTCAAACCCTCAAATCTGGCTCTCTGTGCTAAGGATGGAAAGAACATTCTAGGGATTTCCTTGAGTGAGGCTGGCACAGGCTGAAGCCGTTTCCATCTCCCCCTTCCACCCAGGGAAGGAAAATGGGGGTGGTTTTTTGTGTTGGCCTGGCACCTGGTCACCACTGGAACCACTCGCACCATGAACCCCAGTAGGTCACCATGAGGTGTCTCTCTCCTATGTAGCTGTTGCTATCTCCTCTGGTTCGGCAGTGTGAGCTCCATGGACAGAGGCAGAGCCACGTGGAGGGCTTGACCTTGGCCTCTGCCCTCTTCCTGTCACTGTCCTTCCTCTCTGGTCTTCACCTTCCAACTTACTCACAGACATGTCAACTTCTCAAATCTACGTTTGTTCGGTCCAGGAGCTCAGCTCCTTCCCTACAGAGATTGGGGGGCAGGGAGTGGTGGGGAGCAGGTTCCTGCTGAGGTCAGAGACTTGCCCTACGTCACCCCAGGAACTGGGAACGGAAACCCTTGCCCGCCATGCCATGTGACCTGTAAGCTATCCCCAAACGCTTTGACAAGGCAGGAAAGCTGGTGCCGTTCAATGCAGGCCAAGCATCCTGGAGCCTAAGGACCATGTCCTTTTCTAGCAAGTCCTGCAGACTTGCAGATGGTCTTTCTGGCTCCTTAGGACATCGAACAGCCTGAGTACGCCACGTGGTCATCTGGGAGCTGCTGCAGGACCCTCCAAGGCACCTGCAGGCAACTCCTGGCTCTGGTTCTTGTGGCCTTGATCTGATCTGGCCACAGTGGCCTTTCTCCCTCCCCATCTTCCGCCTAAAGAGTCTCCAGACAGAAAAGCATTTGCTTCATATTTAAAAATCACCTGAGGGGTCCAGTGTGGTAGCCTAGCAGCTAAAAGTCCTCACCTTGCAAGCTGCCAGGATCCCATATGGGTGTCGGTTCATGTCCTGGTGGCCCCCCTCCCATCTAGCTCTCTGCTTGTGGTCTGGGAAAGCAGTGTAGGACAGTCCAAAGCCTTGGGATCCTGCACATGTGAGGGAGACCTGGAAGAAGCTCCTGGCTCCTGGCTTCAGATCGGTTCAGCTCCGGCCACTGTGGCCACTTAGGGAGTGAATCAGTAGGCGGAAGATCTTCCTCTCTGTCTCTTTTCCTCTCTGTATATCTTTTTGAATAAAAATAAATACATTTTTAAAAATAAAAAGTGAAAATTGGGCCCAGTGCAGTGGCCTAGCAGCTGAAGTCCTTGCCTTGAACGTGCCAGGAACCCATGTGGGCACCTGTTCTAATCCTGGCAGCTCCACTTCCCATCCAGGTCCCTGCTTGTGGCATGGGAAAGCAGTCAAGGATGGCTCAAAGCCTTGGGACCCTGTACCTGTGTGGGAGACCTGGAGGAATTTCCTGGCTCCTGGCTTCGGATTGGCGCAGCACCGGCCGTTGCGCTCACTTGGGGAGTGAATCATCAGATAGAAGATCTTCCTCTCTGTCTCTCCTCCTCTCTGTGTATCTGATTTTGCAACAAAAATAAACAAATATTTTTTAAAAATAAAATAAAAAGTAAAAATCACCCGAGGTGAAAAGTGCAGCACAAACAGGCAGCCCAGGTGGCATGTGCAGTGATGTGGGGGCGGAGGGCTAACTCTCACGACCACACCAACTCTGCGAGGGCTTTGCGCCCGAGTGAACCGACCTGAGTCACATTTTAGGATCAGACCACACTGCCTCTCCAGGCGGAACTTGGCCCTGGCTTCCCTCAAGGTCAGTTCCACATACTCGGCTGTCCACCAAGCCTGCTTGTGTCCTGTTTTCCATCTCTTCCCGATGCCTCCCGCTACCTGCAGCCCCCGCTGGGCGGACAGGTCTGTCTGTGTGGCACCCACACGGCCCCGACAGCAAGCACACGGGAACAGTGGGCCAGCGTGCTCAGCGGCTGCCTCCCCGGGGTGGACGTAGGGAACCTGCATCCCAGCAGGCCCTGAGCGGCAGCGCCTCCTCCCCAGGCCTTCCTTCCGCTGCTCCAGGGCCTGCCGAGCCCAGCAGCTCATTCCTCAGAGTCCTCTCCTCTGGCCTGCCTGCCTGTGGGTCACCCACATCCTAAACACCTGCTGTCTTCAACCTGGGAGAGTTTGCTGACGCCAGCGACCTCCTGAACTCTCGGCCGGACCACGTCGGCATGGCCTCCCTGGATTCTCCAGCTCTGCCTGCCACAGCTGAGCCATCTCCATCTGCACCACTGCCCTGGTCAGTACGGTCATTTGAGGCCCTTTCTTGGCTTCTGAATCACTCACTTTCTTGGCTTATGAGTCTTCACTTTTTACAGGGTTGATGTCTGTGATCCCAACAAGACGGGTGCTCACAGCAGGAGGGCGTGGGGGATGGAGAGGGTGCATGGATGAACATAACTTCCACGCCAGCTGGCACAGCAATTCCCAGCACGGCGAGGACTTGGTGAGCACTTCCGGATGTACAAAGCAGTCCCATGTGACGTAGTCGGGGACATCTGCCACTCTCCAGCAAAAGGCAAGGGAACAGGCGGGATGGTAACAGCTTCCTCTCTGCCCTCGCGGGTCGGACGGCCAGCGGGTGTGTGAGAAGGGGGGGAATCAGAGCTTCTGAGTGGGGTCCCCTTTGCCCTCTCTTAGTGCTGAGAAAGTACTTGTAGCAACCGCCTTGTGACAGCAGCCCCTGCCACAGCGTTCTCAGGAAAGAGCTCACGCATAAAGTCAGCCATCTCAGCTTGGCTGACCAGCAGTGCGGCCACCTCTGGCACAGCAGCCTGTGGATCAGTCTGTAAGGAGGGCTGCATTCACAATCTCTATCCAAAATGTATTTTTTTCTACATGCAGAAAAACATATGCTCTTGCACAATTAAAAAATATATATATATGGAAACCAGGATTTCTACTCTGTGGGTCGTCCCCAATGCCGTCTCCAGAGCTCTCCCCAAACCCTAATCATGGTCCCTAATCTCTACAAAAAAGGCAGGAGCCTGAGGATGAGGAAGAGATGCTGAGAAGGCGGGGGTAGGGGGTGGTACCTGAGCCATCCAGCACAACCACGGCTCCATTTTACAGAGAAGCAAACGGAGATTCTACACGACTGTCGAGTGTGCAAGCAGATTTGGTCATAAATCCTGCCTACCCTGTGTGTGGTGTAACCTGACCCCACCAGCCTTCGGTGTCCATGCTTGTCAGAAGGAAATGCCATCCCTCCTTGAGTGTTTTGAGAGCTGGGTGGGATAAGGGCCAACTAATGCACCCACCCACACACGCATTCCAAGTTACGAGTCTACACAAGGAGCAAAGTCGTGTGTGCATGTCCCTGCCAGTTCCTTGAGGAGTCTTTGTGACACCAGAGATCTTCTCACACAGGAGGAGGCAGAGCGAGGGAAGGAGGGAGCCAATGGAGGGGGTGGTGAGTGACTTTGGAAACCACACTGCCATCTGTCCCTGGGGGCTTCTTTCTGAAGCATCTGCAATCAGGGACGACTTGCAGCCAGCTGGGCAGGGCTGCTGGAAGGTGTGGGGACCACTGCAGGGACTCGCTGTTGCTGCCATGGCCTCGGAGACCATAACGACCAACACGGGCATCAAATCCCTTTGAGAGTCCCTCTGTCCACACCATTCTGCTCCGGAGCAAAGACATCAGTTGGGCATTTGCACACACAGGCCTGGGGAAGTGATATAAGCACAGAACAATGGTGATGATGCCACACAGTACTCAAAGTGCCCTGGTGAATCCCTATGCCCACACTCCTATAGAGGGCACCCCTCTGGAAGCCAGTGGGTTTCTCAGGAACCTACCCCGACCCCACAGACAGGTGGCACTTTCCTCATCCTCGTGGGGCTGCTCTTGTCTAACCCAGCCTTCACCGCACCTTGCCATGCTGGCTCTCCCAGCAGCCAAGTTCAATGACGAACTTGGCCCACAAAGTTAGAGCAATTCAGGGGACAGCTATTTAACAGCTCAGAAAGGGGCTGAGCTCAAGGCAGTTCCTTTCCCCGAGGGAGCTGCATTTTTCTAAGATTATTCTTCCTTGGACTGGCTGCTTAGCTGCTGGCCGTCATTTCCCCTTTGGGTGGGAAAGTTCTTCCCTTCTGCACTGATTTGCATTATGATTTAAGCCTCCCCCCCTCCCTGACCTTCATCTGCAGATTTCACAATGAAAGCGAGACCTCTGGAGTGCAAAATCAAGGCATATCAACTCAGTGCTCAGTTTAGAACTGTGGCTGGGAAGCCTTGAGCAGCAAGAACACACAGGCAGAAAAAGAGACCCTATGGATTTCAGCATCCATCACCTTGGGCCCAAACACCTGCAGTAAGTGCAGGGACAATGGGGACAATGGGGAGAGTAACAATTGGATACAAAAGTTCAACAATGGCCTCACGAACAGGGGGCTACTCTCCAGTCTGATACAGGCACACACAACCACACATGGAACACAGTGTTGAGAACCCTACATTCTGCCACAAGGGCTAGAAACAGCCCCCCTTCCCTGCCCTCCAGGGAAGAAAAGAACATTTCTGGTCCTTGCAAAGGACACCAGTCTGTGAGAGATCTTCAAAAAGTTGATACACACTGCAGAAGAACTATGCATGGATTTCAAAGTATCTGGCAGCAGCCTAAACTGCATTTTCCACTAGCTTCTGAAAGTACCCTCAATATTTGGAGGCCCAAGCCCCAAGGGCCAGATGCTGACCACCAGTGCCCCATAGCCACAAGAAGACACAGGTGATTTTGCCAGCCATCAAATGAAGGGCTCCTGAGTAGCAAATACAAAAGCACTGGTGCGGGGCCTGGAGGGCCATCTGTCAGGGGTGCTGGGGGGGGGGACATCTGGCAAGGGCGACATCTGCACGGGATACAATGTGGCTCACCTCTCAGAGGCCCTTCTTTCAGCCTTGAGACCTGCTGTTTTGTGAGACAAGTGCCAGAACCCAAGGGATACCTGGTAACAAAATATAAACTCCTGACCATCCCGCCCCTTGGATCGCTGACTTGCCCACGGGTTCTCTCCTTTGTTGTGTATTTGCTCTCCCTCCCTGACTTTGCTGGCGTCACTATCAGACAACAAGCATAGGTCCTGCCTGGGTGCTTAGCCATATTCGGTCTGCAGCAAGCCATCAGTTTCTTCTCTCCTCTGCTCTCCCATTTCCAAAGTTCCACCTGACACTGGGGCTTGGGCCAGCTGAAGCCCAGGCACTGCTTGAGCAGCCTTGGTGGAGCCACCGGAAGAATGGGCACCTTAGCTAAGAGAAGGACAACGATCTTCTACCTCGCCCCCTCCCTCCCTGCTTTCTGGGACTCTCCAGTGCATTCTGGCCAGGGCCTCCTGTACCCAAAGTCTCCATTATGCTCACACTGTACCTCCCCACATCAGATCACACTGGGAGAGGCTGCCAAGGCCAGACCAACAGTCACCTGCCATGGCTACGAGGACAGTGAGGGTCACTTGAGGTCCTGATTCTTTACCACTCTGTAACCCCCATCCAGGATCTGTGGGGTTTCCCAGCTGTGAAGAAGAAAGGAGACTCCTGCACAGCCTCACTCATCAGGGACACCCCCAATTCCCCCATCTCACCATCCCTTTCACGCCCTCCCTAACAAGGCCAGGGCCTGTGGGCCAAGGAGATCTGAAATATCAGCCAGGGGAAACTACCCCAGCCTCCCGGTGCCCCTGTTGAAGAGTCCACTCCCGCACCCCATTTTCTGCATATAAAGGCTCACGGCCACACTCCAGCCTTGAGTGCTCCTGCGTTACTGCTGCAGCCAGAGAAAGTCAGGAAATGTTTTCGTTTATGATCTGGGCCCCTTTCCTGCGGACACTCCAACAGTGTTGGGAGTCGCCTAAAGTCAAGGTCCCAAGGGGCCCTGGCTCCCGCAGCCCTTTGGAACAGTGTCTTTTTCCATTCACTGCCGCTCGGTATTCCTCGGTTTCCCAATCTCACACCAGCGAGTTGCCAATTCACAAGGACCAAGTGTCTTCCCTGAGTTCAGGGAGCGCCCCTGGGTGGGCTACAGCCAGCTCCTCCGCACAGCAGAAAGCTTCTGCGACGCGTGAAACTTAACACCAACGACTTGGCACACCTGCCAAGAGCCTGGCCTCTCCAGGCCACCTCCATGTCACTAACAGGAAGACACCCACTCCCTCCAGTGCGGGAGGGACTCTCTTCAAAGCACTTTCCACTCACCTTTTACTTTCATTTTGTCACATCATCACTAGAAGGCCTAGCGGGAAGGGGGCTCATGACTTCCATTTTGCAGATGGAGAAACTGAGCCCAAAAGAGACAATCTCGACGGGCCACAATGGCACTGCCTTTGGGGTTCCACTTTAGTTCTTTGCTTTTCTTTCCAGACCCAAAGGAGGACCTTGGCCGCTAAAGGTAGCAGGGATGGGACAGGCAGTGGCCTCGCCTAGAGAAGCAGCTCCCAGAGAAGGAGGTGGGCGGATGTCCCAGACATGAAGGGTCCTGTGTGCGGGTTTGTCTTGGGAGGGGAAGAGGGTGTTCAACCTTGCACACACACAAACACACACACACCCTAACCACGCCCCAGTTCCTCTGCTTCAGAGTAGAACTAGTGGATGATTTGGTTCCAAACTACATCCTTTGTCCTGGCTAAGGTCCTCTGCACAAAAACCCTTCCATGAAGAAATACGTTATTTAGGTTTGAAAAGTTGAGCTCTGTACCTGGAGAGGCCAACTGCGTTGTATAGTGGGGGAAAAGAGAATGGCACCGGTCAGCGGCCGGACACCAGCCCCAAGGCGGGACACGGCCACGCGGGGGTCCGTTCCCCCTCCCCTTCCCCTGGTCCCACAGCGGGAGGGGTGGACGAAGGGCACCCCCACCGTAATAAGTTTGCTTCTAAAAGATGGGTAGCAGACAGGATGGTCACACCCCCGGGGCAGCCACCTGCATAAGCTTCCCTCCCTCCCAACCTCAGGGTCCCCACGCACGCACGCCAGGGTCGCGCAGCGCCGAAGGGCCTAAAAGGGCTGGGGACGCGACCCCCACCCCTCACCCGCCTGCTCCAGGCTTGTGCAGCGCCCAGCCGGCTTCTTACTCACCCGTGCTCCGGCCTCGGGGGACCAGACCCGGGTGTCCCCGCCGTGTTGGGGCGCCCAGCCCCGGGGCAGTTTGCCTGGGGTCTGGGGGCGTGGGCCCGTCACGATGCTCTGGCCCCCACTCAGGGCCGCCCTCGGGGGTCTGAGGCATCCAGGCGCCGGTCAGGGGCGTGCCAGGCACGGGGCTGGCCGGCTGGCCCCGCGTCCCGCCGGGGACCATCGTCGGTAGCAGCAGCAGCAGCAGCAGCAGGAGCGGCGGCGGCGGCCACCGCGAGGCGCGCAGCGAGGCCATGGTGGCGGCGCCGCCCGCGCTCACATGCCCGGCGCGCGGGGCGAGCGCGGGGCAGCCGCGGGCGCGAGGGACGCGGGGTCGGGAAGTGAGCGAAGTGGGGCTGCGAGCGCGCTCCCCGCCTCAAAAGTTGTGGGCGCCGCGGGCGGGCGGCCGGGGGCGGGCGGGCGCGGCGGGGGCGGCCCGCGGCGCCGCTCCATGCTAATTAGCGCGGGCGGGTCGCGGGGCGGGCGGCTCCTCCTCGGGCTGACATCACCCGGCCGGCGCGCGGCCCGGGGGCGGGGAGAGGCAGGAAGGGGGCGGGGGCGCAGCCCGCCGTGGCCGGGACCCGCCGCTCGCGCGCGCCCCTCACCGCCGCGCTCTGCGCTATGGGAGAGAAAAGAAGCCTTCCCGAGCAGAACCACTTTTTCCAACTCCCTGCATCGGCGAAAGGCGGGTCCCGGCGAGTTGAGTGGTGATCAGCACTAACTCGATTACACCTAGTACTCTCTGGCACGGGAGGGATGTGGGGCCCCGCCCTCCACTCCCCGCCTGGCTATTGCCTAGCGGATTCGAGGCACCTTCCTCCCCAGCGCCACCCACCTCCTTTTGTCGCCCTCTGGCCGGGACGGCAAGCTTCGGTTCCTCCCCAAGCCTGGATCCTGGCCCCATCCGACCCGCTGCCTTTGGCTCACACCAAGAGTTGCGCGGAGAAATCACGGCCAGGATGGATTACCAGCCAGGCCATAGGAAAGAGAAAAGGAAAAGTTCAGGTCCCCCTGGGGCGAACTCAGGAAAAGGGCTGCAAGCTACAGGTTAGGCGAATAAAAAATCAAATGTCTAAACTTTAGGATTTAGGAGAGGCTCATGGTGGGAAAACAATTTGCCCAAGACCCCGAAGCTAGACCCAAAGATTACCATGATTTATCGGGGAGTGACTGGGACTGCGCTGATTCTGTTCCCAGCCCCCAACTTTGCAACAACTCAGACACCCGAAATGAATACCGGACCCCCCTGAGTTGAATTGGAGACTGCATCTAATTGTCTAATGTTCGTGGACACATGAGGCCCCAGCCGCTTCTCCATCCCATCTCTCCTCTCCTGCCTGCATCTGTCTCCCCATCTCCATGACCCACCCACCAAGGGCAAAAGCGCATCACCCTGTCCAGGGCGGCTTGCAGATGCGCGCAGGCCCCGCTCACTGGTGACTCAGTACAAGTGAGTCATTTGGCAAAAAAAAAAAAAAAAAGTCTGTTGTGTGTAAACAGGCTCACCTTCACCAAGGGGGTGAGGGGTAAGGAGTTAGATTTATTTTGTTTTCTTAAGAATCACAAAAATAAACCCAGCTTTCCAGGGCTCTTAACATGGAATTCCCAGGTCTTTCTAAGAAGGCATCCTGTGAGTGACTCGGTTTGCTCTCACGGCTGTCCCACAACACAGCTTCTCTGAACGGGATTCTTGGGATCACAGGCAAGGACCACACAGCTGCCTGGGCCCGGCCAGCCGGACAGGCCCCAGCTGGTGAAGACACCACACATTGCAGAAACACTGCATGCAAGGGTCACCCTCCCAGGCAAGCAGCAGAGCGTACAGATCCTGGGGCCTTGCAGGCTTCTCATGTGGATTCAGAGACAGCATGCACCTGCCACCTGCTCCTCCCCTTCAAGCACCCCAGGTTTATCGCTCTCTAATCGTCTCTTCGCCTTCTCCAAGAGATGATCAAGGTCAGGGTATCTATTTGCTGGATAGGGCTTATCTTGTGTAGTAATAGGAGGAGACCTGGGGAAAACCTGTGGAAAAGATGGGTCACACGGCAGAGGGATCCCAGCTGTTTTTTGTTTTGTCCTTCTCCCAGGACACAAAAGACAACAGCCAGAGGGGGAAGTGGTAGCTGACCTGGTCTTAAAGCTTTTGCAGCTTCGCCTGACTTGAACACTGTTTAGTTGTGTGATCAGACCATTAGTTTGTTCCTCTGTGCAACAAGGCTTGTTCTAGATGAGGGCTAAGGAGTGCTACAGTGAAGCTGGCATTGCAGCCATGCAAGTCACGTCTCTGCCTACATCACTGGTATCCCACAGGCCCAGGAATTTCGAGCCCCAGCAACTCCATTTCTGATCTAGCTCCCTGCTAATGTGTCTGGGAAGGTAGCAGAAGAAGCCCCAAGAGCTTGGGCCCCTGCACTCATGGGGGCAATCGAGGGGAAACTCTAGGCTCCTGGTGTTGGTCTGGCCCAGCCTTGGCTGCTGTAGCCATTTCGAAAATGAAGCAACAAATAGAAGATCTCTCAGTTTCTCTCTCTGAAATTCTGCTTTTCAAATAAATAACAAATACATCTTTATTTAAAAGAAAAATCTTTTGGTCCACACTAGCAAAGAGGTGCAAAACCTGTGTCTAGGGATAATTGCAGTGTTGCCTTCCCAGGGATCTGAAAATCCAGACGATCGTTTCACATGGCTAGGAAGAGATCCCCTCTGGAGCCAGCCAGATGTATCAGGTGCCAGCTCAAATCGAGTCCCATCCTGCAAGCTGAGTGATGTAGAATGAGCTGGGCAGGAAAGCAGCTCAGACCAAATTCCTGGGCCAAATGAGGAGTTGAGCATTCCTTACCCATTCAGCGACTGAGAGGGGCTGCCCCAAAGTGCATTCAGCAGGGTGTCCATTGCTTCCTCCACCTGCCCCAATGCTCCTGGATGTGGGCTAGGACATACCAACAAACAATGCCACTGTCCACCCACTCCCCACAAGATGCAATACCGTAACCCCATAGATGCATAAGCAGCATGGGACACTGATGCAGTTGCATGGGGTGGCTTCTTCCCCACACATTCCTTAGGAATTCCTACTGTAATGGCTCTGCCATTCTCTGATGTCTAGCTTCCAAAGTTGCCCTGGGGAACAGCATTCCAGAGGGGAAAACATGGTACTGTGTGCAAGGGAAGCTTTGGGGGACCAGTCCTGGAAGTGGCATGCTTCACTTCCTCTTAGAATCCCAATGGGACAGGCATAATCATGTGATTCACCCAAACTGCAAAGGAGGCTGGGAAATGTAGTCCAGATACATAGACCAAGAAAGAGGGGTAAGGAGGTTAGAGGAGATTCATCTCTGCACCCTCAGCTTCCTTCTTCCTACAACTAGGGTATTGAATTAAGTGAGATCCCAGTGCCCATCCACTTTAACATGGTGTGGTTCAGAGGAGAGTAAATGCCCTGGCACCAAGGTAAATAAGCCAGGTGTGTTCCTGCTACCCAAATGGGAGGCAACCTAGGGTTGGTCAACAGCTGCTGGGAAGGTACCCAGTGCTTTGCATGCTGCCTTCATTGTAGCCAGGTCTCTTAAAATGTTGCTTGCTGAATAGTGTGTCCAGGCCCTAAGGGTGGTGCCTCACAGATGTGTGCCAGTGTAGAGTGGCACTGCCTTGGTTGAGTTACAAAGGTAACCTCATGGAAGCAGCAGTTCAGCAGCAGTCCCAGCATGCTGATGACTCAAGGGCCCCAAGGGGGCTGACAGATCAATCAACAGAGATCTGGACTGCTGGAGGCAGGTGAGCTGTGCTAAGGCATCACTGTCTCCTCTGATACATCAGGCCTGCTTATCTCTTTTATGCCCTTCTCATCCATTACACTTGGGTCTGTTTGCTCATCCTCTCTTCTGCTCACCCTGCTTACCCTCCCATTCTGTGAATTGCTTTTTTGGGAGAAACCCAGGCCTTATGCATCATTGTATCCCTAGAACCCGACACGGGAACCTTCTCAATTTGATCAATAAATATTAACTAAGTCATCCGTCTATGCCTGGCTCTGTGTTAGGTACTGGTTGAGTCTCTGACCTCCTAGAGCTTAAAGGTTTGGAGAAGTGGAGATTTATCATAATGGAAGTGCCCTGAACAAGAGCACTGTGGAGGTGAGTGTTAAGTCTCCCTGCGGACATGAGCTTAATCACAATCCCAAAGCTGTTAGGCCACTGGCCAGGCAAAGAGAGGTGGGGAGAGCATGCACTGAGGCCTTGATGCAGAAACTACTTGGATCAATGTCAAGGATTGGAAAAAGGCCAGTGTGACCACAGCACAAAGGGTGAAGAGAACGCAGCAAGCAGCAAGGCCGGACACTGAGAGCCTCCTTACCAGGCAGACTGAACCACTCATTTCAAGGATTTTTGCCAAAAGATTTCAGAAAATCACTGTAAAGTTTTAAGTCAAGCAGAGGGGGCAAGGTAGTAATGGAGAGGAAGAGGCATAAAATATGAAGGAGACAGAGGTCAAGATTTCCTGAGATCCTGGTTTTCAGGATCAAATGGATGGAGATATCATTTACAAAGAGATGGCACAGGAGGCCAAAAGTAGGTCTTCAAGGTCAAGATCAGAGCTTAGTCTTGGAATTGGGTTTGGGATAACTTCAAGACATCCAGACAGCTGTGCAAAATATGAATTAGAATCCACAGACTTGGGACTGAGAGGTGAGGCCCAGGGTTAGGGTGTAGATCTGTATACAACAAGATGGGTCCACAGAAGGAAGAGGGCATAATCATCAAAGAAGAGAACTTGACAGTGAGTCCTACGGAGCCTCATGTGACATGGCTGATCCAGAATGGAGTCTGGAAAGGAGCCATGGAGAGGCAGGAGGGAACCCAGGAGAAGGTTATGTCAGCAGAGTAAAGGGAAGGAGACTGTGGTTAAGTGTGAAACATTGCCAAGGGTCAAATAAGGTGAAGACTGAAAATACCCATTGGATTAGCAACATGGAAGTCACTGGTGACCGCACTGGAGTGAGGTTTTTAAAGATATATTTACTTGTTTACAAGGAAAAGTTGCAAATAGACGGAGGGACAGAGAGAGGAAGAGAGGAAAAGAAAGAGGGGAGAGGGGCTGAGAGATAGTCAATGCACTGATTCACTCCCTAAATGGCCACATCTGCCAGAGCTGGGCCAGGCCAAAGTCAGGAGCATGGAACCTCATCCAAGTGTCCCACCTAAGTGGCAGGGGTCTAAGGATTTGGGCCATCTTCTGTTGCCTTCCCAGGTGCATAGGCAGAGAGTTGGGTCAGCACTCTGTAGACAGCAGCTTAATCCCCTGAGCTACAACAGCTAATCCCAAGAATAGCTACTTTGTGTTCATCAGAGAAGAAGCCACATGGAGAGGGTTGCCAGGATTGAGAGATGATGCAGCTGAGCTGATGGGAAGTTTAGTTTTGAAGAAAGAGTGAGAACAGTAAGTCAGGGGCAATTAGGAATATGGGAGTTCTTGTTTGCAACAAGATTGCGAACATGGAAAAGGTCAACTTGGGAGGGATAAAGTCAAAGGTCTAAGAAAGAAAATATGGCTGGTGAGATAAGGTCTCTGCAAAGTAAGGAGGGCATGGCACCTGTAGCTCTGTGGAAGGACTGGCCTTGGAAGGAGGGAATGTGGAGAGTGTGGTGCAGGGAAGGGGTCCAGATCTCTGACCAAGAACTAGGAGCTGAAACTACCTGCTGAGTGGAAGCACTAAAGGAGCAAGGCCTGAGGATTCTGAAACTTTGAGAAATTCATGTGTTCATTTTCTAGGACTGCCACAACCTGCTGGCACATGGTGACTAGAAGAAAGGAGGCTGGTGTTGTTAAGTTGCCACCTGTGAGACTTCCATTTGAGATCAGAGCACTGATTCAAGTTCCCGCTGTCCACTGCTGATCCAGTTGCCTGGAAAATCAGGTCTAAGTGCTTGGGTCTTTGGCACTCATTTGGGAGACCTAGAATAGTCATTGCAGTCATCTGGAGAACAAACCAACAAATGGAAGACTGTCTCTCTGTCTCTCTCTCTCCAACTTCAAGCTCATCTTGATCCAATGTGATCTCATTTTTAACTTTATGGCACCTGCACAGGTTGTAGTCTCAAACAAGGCTAAGACATAGATATCAGGGGTTAAGACTTGAACAGAGGTTGGAGCATTCAATTTTCTACAATGAAGAGATTTAGACATACAGCCAGGTGTTGTGTTCTGAGAAGGGTGTTGCTGCAAAATGTTGTTGGTGTGCATATTGCAAAGTGTATCCAAACAACTACAGTATTACCAGGCACTAAGTCATATGGGAGCCTCATCATATTTGTGGTCTTTCACAGTGAGACACATTATTCTGCAGTAGCATGACCATAGTTGTAGAGGGTAAAAGATGCATCCGGAAATGCGTAGCCCTTTCATGGGCCCACCAAGCCTGGAGAGTATCCAGTATCACTGGCTGCTCCATGACATGCTCCCCTTCACTGAGCAGCATCCAGCATCTTAGCATCTTTGTCCAAAGCTGAGGTATCTCAACTACCTCCTACCGCAGCGAAGATTTCCTTCCCTCCAAGAACAAAGACTCCACAGTGACTCCTATTGCCTTCCTATCTCAGTTCCATCTCCACATCCCATTCAGCTTTGCCCAGAAATGTGTGAAGAACCACTGGAAACACAAGTTACAGAGCTGGTCCCAATAGTTCTGGGGCTGTAATACAAGAAACAGAATCCAACCCTCCAAAGAACAAACACCTGTTACCCATCACTGTGTTGTTCGAGAGCTCCAGGAAGCACACTGCCTTGGGATTAGGACTGAAGATTGTTAGGACTAAATCTACCTCCTGATTTCTCAAACTCCCTTCCACCCCACGGGGAAGTCTTATTGTCTTCTTCTGGAATGTCAGGAATGATCTCCATGGGTCTGCTCTGGTTTGGATTGCTTGCTGGACCCCAGGCCTGGGGCGCCCTCACTGCTTCTCTGCTTGCTGCTGGTCTTCAAGGCCAAGGTGAAAATGTAAACACTGCAAGGCCTCTGGAAATGGACTGGGACCTCCTCCAGGGAGGAAGGGTTGCTCAAGGCTTGGCTAGGTTCCCAAGCCTCATGTACAGCACCAGTGCTGAGCTCCGGCATGCACAGTTTGAGGCGGGTCCCTGAATGACCTTCCGCTTCTTGTCTACCCATCAGAGACGACCACTGCATTCCAAACAAAGTTCCTCCGATAAAACCGGTTACAGGCTGTAAACGTTGGCGGGCCAGGAACATTCTCCAGCGCAACAAGATTGTGATAAAGCAGAGCCTTCCAGTGTGCAATATCCTTCCCAGAGCAGGCAGGGAAATTCCTAGGATGCCACGACACTGGGCAATGTGGTCAGGGTCCAGGGAAACAACAGAGGAGTCGTTCCCATCGGAAGCAGAGGGACCTGGCTGCCTAGTTGCCCTATCACCCATCATTCAGCAGCATTTGTTGAGCAGCTTCCCAAGTGCCAGGTCCTAATGAGTCACTGGGAATGCCACATATCCATGTGACAGCAAAGCCACCCTTTCAGAAAGAAGTGATGCCTTCCTCCCCTTGTACAGCCCAGGGTATCAGCCAAGGGCAGGATCCATACCTTCTCTTAACCCAGACCCTGTCACCCCTTTCCCTTTGCCACTCCTTCTCACCTCCCTTGCTCTGTGTGTACCTCCCACTGGGCCTCTTGTTATGGCTTGAGTAATATCTTGGGTGTCTCCCAAATATTCATGAATTATAGGGGCTTGATTCCCAGTGTCTCATGTGAATAGAATAAAGACGGAAACTAGTCTGATGATGATGTCAAAGTGGGACCTTCAAAAGGGATTCTATTAGATGATGTGCTAAAGGTGGAGGCTGTGATGGAAACACAATGGCACGATAAGGGGAGTCACATGTACGTGGAAATGAGACATGCTCCTCTTCTCTCAGCTTTCTGTGTCACCGTGTGGCTCTCTCTGCACCTGTTGTGTCATCCACTGCCCTCACCAATGGATGGAAGCCAGATCAATGGAATCTCTGCCCAATCTTGGACTGTGAAGCTTCTAAATGCTGGCATGAAAGCAGCTTTCTTTCTGCTCCAGTAGCTCCTTCCACGCATCTTACAGTGGCAGAAAACCAGATGCCACAGGCCCCTTCTGCTGAACTTCCTGGGTGCAGGTGGTTCCTCCCTGGGGCTGTTGCTGGGAGACTCACTCTCCTCTTCCTGTCTCTTTGTGTCACTCAGTGTCTTTTCTAGCTCCACAACTTCATCATTCTCTCTCTTCCTCCACACTTAGGCTATTCATGCAACCAATGCATCCCCATTTTTTTCTTCCTTCCCTTTTCTGCTTCTTCTCCTTATGAAACAGTGCACACAGACCTTCGTGCAGTTTTCTTACGTTCATGGAATATGCATTCATGTCTCCATTTTTAAAAGATCTTTAACATCAATTGAAGAATCGTTAGGCTGTTCTGTATTGTCTGAAAAAAGCATGTGTGACTATTTCAAAAGTTCAGTTAAACTATGATGTTCACAGGGGGCTAAGTACACAGATAGAGTGCCAGGCCAGCACACCTGTGCAGATACATCTCAGGCTGAAAGATGCTCCATCGCCCTTCCAGGCATTCTCCTCCATGTGCATCACCACAACCCAGGCTTTCTGGAGCATACATCATTATTTTCTTGACAAAATACAAAATTGTTGGCTGTATCTTTTACGTAAATGGAAATGCTACAATATAAACCCTTTTGTATCCAGCTTCTATTACTCCTCATTCTTCTTTTTTAACATTTATTTTTACTTATTTGAAAGGCAAAGTTATAGACAGAGAAGGAGCGACACAGATTCTGTCATGCACTGGTTCACTCCCCAGATGGTCACATGCACTGACTTTAGCCTGGCTAGGCCAGGCTGAAGTCAGGAACCTGGAGCTTTTTCCAGGTTTCCCTCTGGGATGCAGGGACCTAAGCACTTGGCTATCTTCAATTGCTTCCCTAGACACATTAGCAGGAAGCTGGATAGGAAGTGAAGTAGCCAGGTCTTGAACTGGCTCCCAAATGGGATGCTGGTGTCTCAGGCAGAGGGTTTACCTGCTTATGCCACAGTGTCAGCCCCGCTCCACATTCTGACAGTGAGCTTCACATGTGCAATTCCACACCATTGTAAATCCATCCTTCTTGCTAGACAGTACTATTACAGGGCTATTCTTCAATTTATCGTCCCTTCTGTCACCAGCAGGCATGGGGATAGTTTCCATTTGCAGTGATCAGAACATTGATGGAGTTTTTAAGAAAAGATTTATTTTATTGGAAAGGCAGATCTACAGAAAGAAGCAGGTACAGAAAGATCTTCTGTCCACTGGTTCACTCCCCAAGTGGCTGCAACAGCTAGAGCTGAGCCGATCTGAAGCCAGGAGCTTCTTCCAGGTCTCCCACATGGTGCAGCATCCCAAAGCTTTGGGCCGTCCTCTACCGCTTTCCCAGGGCACAGTGAGCTGGATGGGCAGTGGAGCAACCTGGACATGAACACTGATCTATATGTGATCCTGGCAGATGCAAGCCACTAGGTAGTGATGCTGGGCCCTGGATATATCTTTTGATGACATGCATTTTATAATCAGGAAAGAAAGAAAATTATTTCCACTTAGTAGCCATGTGAAATATTTTCATAAAGGACATCTCAGCTTTCACTGTAGCTTCTCTGTTTTCTAGTTCTAAAACTGGACCAGGGCAGGCATTGGTCATAGTGGTTAAGATGCTACTTGTGTCACCTGCATCCCACACAAGATATGCTTGAGCTCAACTCCCAGCACCACTTAGGATTCCAGCTTCCTGCAAATGTGCAGTCTGGGAGGCAGCAGATGATGGCAGATGCCTTAGCCCCTACCGCCCGCATAGAAGACCAAGATGGACTTCCTGTCTCCTGCTTTGACCTGTCCCAGTCCCAGCCATTGTAGGCATTTGAGGAATTAACCTGTGGATGAAAGATTGATATCTCCCTCTCTCTGCATTTCAAATGAGAGTGAAAGAGAGAGAAAAAATATCTTCCATCTGCTATTTCACTTCCAAAATGGCCATGGTCAGGGCTAGGCCAATTAGAAGCTTGGAGCTAAGAGCCTGTAACTCCATCTGGATGCCAGGAACTCAAGCACTTAGGCCATTTTGTGCTGTCTTGCCAGGTGCATCAGCAGGGAGCTCATGGAAGTAGAGCTGCTGGGACTCAAATTGGTATTCTGATCTGGGATGCTGATACCACAAGCAGCTGCATCACAACACTGGCCCTTTTGTGTTTAAAAATGTAGACTCTGTGGCTTTCATTAGGAAAAAAGCTCTCCCCAACTCCTGATTCACTTTGGGCAAGAAAAGAGAAAACCTCAACCTTTCCATCTCCCAAAAAGTCTATGTTTCACGGGCAAGGGGGAACCCAAGGCTTGTGCCAACTTTGACTCTTTCCACCTGGCCTTTGGCTCACAGGCATTGGGGGCTCCTGGTCTAGACAAGTCATAGAAAGAGCCATCAATGCGTTCAAAGAGACTTTAGGGGCAGGTACAGACCGTTTGAGGGAACAGCCCACTCAGGTGGCCAGGACTACATCTGTCTTCAGACACCAGCCCCGTGCCCCATCCACTCCCTTACTCTGTCCTTCTGGAAAGGAAGAGGACCTGGCTAGAATGCAGGAAGGACTCAGGACCACACACAGAGCTCCTCATCCCGGCCAGTTGAAGGCTCTCTGTCTCTGCCATCATGGGTCATTTGCTAGTTTATGGAAGCCACTGCCATCCACACATAGGTGATGGCAGGCCAGGCACTCATCTGCCACAGCTCCCACCAAGTTCTTCCTTCCGAAGCCCTATAACCTAAAGAGCTCTGTGTCCTCAGAAAACAGCAACAGGATTTCTACAAGGGGTTCCCCCAGTAGCCAGCCTGGAGGGTCTCTACGGACTTCTCCATATGTCCAAGCCTCTATGGAGGAGCTTGAACAGCTGTGTTCAGTGAAGTTGGATGCAAAGCTATAGGGCTCCCTGCCCTGGACCTGCCCATCAGAGATGGGAAGAGAAGTGTTGCCTAATGGACAGAAAGCACCTGGGGAAAGATTTTACAGGAGTCAGGCTTTGAGCAGAGGAATTGCCAGGGGAATTGAAAACCACACCTGACACTGCTGATGTACCATCCTGACTGGAGGAAATGGCTGGGCCTGCCAGGAACCTGCTCATGACTGCATCTCAGATCCTGAGCACCAGTTGCTTCAAAAGCTCCTGGGTAGAGCTTGGCGCCATAGCCTAGCAGCTAAAGTCCTCGCCTTGCATGTACCAGGATCCTATATGGGTTCTAATGCTAGCAGCCCCGCTTCCCATCCATCTCCCTGCTTGTGGCCTGGAAAAGCAGTCAAGGACAGCCCAAAGCCTTGGGACTCTGCACCCATGTGGGAGGCCTGGAGGAGGTTCCAGGCTCCTGGCTTTGGATCAGAGTAGCTCTGACTGTTGAAGCCACTTGGGGGAATGAACCATAGGATGGAAGATTTTTCTCTCTGTCTCTCCTCTCCTCTCCTGTGTATATGACAAATATATATGTAAAACCTTTAAAAAGCCAAAACTCCTGGGTATTGCCAGATAGTGCATTCATGGGGGAAAACCATGGCCTTAAACTGGCGCAGTCAGCAGCAGACACTCTGGGTCAGTTTCCAGCAGTAGGGGCACACGCTCACAGCAGCTGCTTGACACTTACTGCTTGAGGCACCTGCTCTGTGCCAGATGGACGGTGCTAAGCTCTGGGCATCAGAAGATGCAGGAGACTTATACGGTCCCTGCCCTTGACCAGCCAATAGATTAGGAACACAGTCCTCTGAGAACACTGACGTGCACCAGGAAGTGCTTTGTCAGTCAAGTCGCATCGCAACGGTTCCAGCAGGAGGCTTAGGAGAGTCCCAAGCAAAGATAGCAACAGGTTTTTCTGAGTGGAAAAAAGGCTTAGCCGGGGCTCAGTTCTATGGGACGTGACAGAGGGAGTGTCAGGAAAGTTTGGGAAGAAGCACAAAGATAAGCATCAAGAAACTTGTAGTCTATCCTGCTCTCTGCATTTGAAAAACAAAGCAGAAAGGGGCTGGTATAATGGGTGTATCAGGCTAATCCTTCCCCCGTAAGCGCCAGCATTCCACATGGACACTGATTCATGTTCAGGCAGCTCTACGTCCTATCCAGCTCCCTGCTTATGGCCTGGGAAGGCAGTGGAGGACACCCATGAGGGATTCCTGGAGGAGGTGCCTGGCTCCTGGCTTTGGATCGGCCCTGCTTTGACCGTTAAGGCTGTTTGGGGAGTGAACGAGCAGACGGAAGATCTCTCTGTCTTTCCTTCTCTCTGAAAGTCTGCTTTTCAAATAAAAATAAATCTCTTTTTAAAAATGAGGCCGATAGTGCCAAATAGAAAAGAAGGAGGGAAGCATAGACCCCAGTTAGGAGCTCACTGTGGTCGTTCAGATACAGAAGGACCAAGGCCTGGGCCAGGGAACTGACATGGAGACAAGGCTGGACGTAACCCAAGAGATATTGCTGCAGAAGTTAGTGCAATCCACTAACAGAATGGAGGGGGTCGGGGCAGGAGAGTCTAAGATGACCCACATCTATAGCAATTCATTCAAGTCAGCAGGGTAACTAATGGAATTACCAAAGATGGTGACATTGGGATGGATCCCTGAAAAGTCACAAGATTCCAAGGCACCCAAATGAAGATGTGTCCAAGTGCCAACCAGAGGGAAGGTGGACTGCAGGAGGCAAGAAGGGGAGGTGCAATATCCTGCCAGGAGCAGTGGGTATCAGTCATATGGCCAGAGAAGGAAGGGTAGATAGCAGAGCCCTGAAGCAGATGAGGCACAGCTGGGGACAACCAGGGCCACCCTGGATGGGCTGGAGACAGGAGGAAGAGGGGCAGTCAGCCGCAGGGGTCCACTGAAGTGCTGAGCAGAAGATGCCGAGGGAGCGGGCAGGCATTCCTAGTGGGAATGCCACATGTCAGAAGATGTGTTCCTAAGGGCCTAGGTTCTTTCTGCAGAGCACAAACTCCACAGCCACACAAACAATACATGAACAAAAGAATTGTGTCCCAATAATTTAACTTTCAGAAATAGAAGAGGGGTTTAAAAAGGTTAATGTGATGTTATTTCAACTCCACCTTAATAAAAACGCAAACAAAAACAGTCTGTTGGGTTTGATTGGGCCCATGGGTGCAATCAATGTTCTTGCTTAAGAGTAGCATGTGAGTGCCAAAGTCAGGGAGACCAGATAAGCATGGAGACTCAGAAACCGGAGAACTGTGCAGGAAGGGAGGCAGAAGCTGAGGACGGGGGTGAAGGCAAGGGGACAGGCAGGCAGTGACAAGAAGAACAAAATGTGTGTATTCAGGTCTCCAGGTAAATAGACCCCGTATGTGTAAGTTAAGTACACACACACACACACACACACACTCACTCAGGAGAGGTGGTCCAACTCCACTGTCCTTGATGTAGCATGTTCTGAACAGGTTGGCCTTGGCCCATTTACACAACCTGCGAAGAAGTCACGACCTGTGGAGCCAAGGGGGATCCTAGATTGGCTTGGATGGTCAGTACACGTGTGTCTTGAGGATACTGGTAAGCAGGCAGCACCCTCATCCGAAAATGCCAGCACCGAGAAAATTTAGACCAATCTGTATCTATTCCACACTTGGTGCCACATGATTCTGATGCTCCCAGGGATCAAGTGGGCTTCTCAGGGATAAAACTTGCCATCCATTAAGCTGTACAAATGCCCCTGCATAAAGTTCTGAAAACGGAATCTTAAGCATGATGCAAAGAATGGCAGAATCACGGGCTTGTGTGTGTGACTGACCCAGGACACAGAACTTTGAAGGCTTGACCTTACCCAGGCCAAATCAGGAGATGCCCTCATTTGTGGCCAGTGAGTGAGTGCACCTGTTGTCATCCTATAACACAGTGGCAGGATCCTCTTCCTCCTGAGCCCTCTCACTGGGTAGAGTCTGTGGCTGACAGCACGCAGCACGAAGCACTACAGCACTTCCTGTCCAGGCCCCCAAACCACCCCCAGGATCCTCCATGTGTTCTTGTTTTTCCCATCTCACTGGCTGCTGGGATTTCCGAGGATGACTCCGAGGGCACAGGGGATGCTGACCGCATGGCCCTTGGAGGACAGTGGAGAGCAGAGCTTCTCATCCCATTGGGCTTGCACCAGGCTGTGTTCAGAGCCTGAAACACATCTTACAGTGTTGAATATCAGGCCTGGGCATGCTTGTTACTGCAGTAAGGCCACCCTGACGGACACAGGCAGCCATCCAGTGAGCAGTAGCATGGTCAGATACAGGCATTGCCATCTGGAGACTCTCTCCCGGCCACTTCTGGTTTGGGTTCCTATTTGAAGCTGGTAGGGGAAGGAGAGAGTGTACATTCTCTAGCTTTGGTCTCTGGATACACATGATACCTATCACTGCTTGGTGAAGCCTGCTGTTGTCTGAGGGTCACTGCTCAAGCTCTAAAATGGCAACCACTTTCAGGGTTTCCCAGAGCCCATCTGGCACGTTATGTACCACACTGCCGTTCTTGTCACTATTCACATGCAAGGAGTCAAGTTCTTCTATTATCATGCCTCCTTGAACAGTGGTTTTCTTTTTATCATCAAACAAGCTGTTATTTTGGAGATTCCCATTTAGAGAACCATCTTAGTTCTTTGGAAGGCGCCAATGGCCCCCTCTGCTTGGCCAATGCCCATGAGCGTCCAGCGTCCTCCACTTGGTCCAGCCACCAGAGGTGTCAGATGGATCCCCCTCTGAGAACACAGGCAGCTGGGGTCTTTTTATTTTAAAGATTTAATTATTTTTATTTGAAAAGCAGAGTCATAGCGCAAGAAGGAGAAAGATCTTCTATCCATTGGTTCACTCTCCCAATAGGCTGCAACAGCTGGAGCTGAGCTGGTCTAAAGCCAGGAGTCAGGAACTTCTTCTGGGTCTCCCACATGGGTGCAAGTGTCCAAACACTTGGTCCAACTTTTGCTACTTTCCCAGGCCATTAGCAGGGAACTGCAACGAAGTTTGGATCAGCTGGGACTTGAACTGGCACCCATATGAGATGCTGATGCTGTAGGTGGAGGCTGGAGATCTTTTTTGCTACCTTGTGTTGCCTTTTATTTGAATGGACCTTCCCCCCAAGAGGGTTGGACCGAAGCTGTTACCTCCCATCTCAAGTTGACAAGCTAGCATCTGTTTGTGTGTGTGAGGGCCCTAGGGGCATCTCTCCAAGTTGCAGCCTTTCCTGTGTTTCACAGAGGCCCAGTTTAGAATACTACTGGCTCCACTGCATCTTGACAGTGTAGCCTTGCCCCCAGGGCATCTGGGTGGACCTTGAATGGCACACACAGCAAGAAATGGCAATGTCTTATGTGTTCTAGAATAGGCCTTGGCTCAAAACAACCAGGGAGTGGGGTGAATATATGGGAAAAATTTCCAAGACTCCGTGAAGGGAGTGGGATCAGGGAGTGGATGTACAGAGGAAGGGTCCAGGGAAGTGGCTTGTGACTTCAGTGGGCTGAGGGGATAGGCTGACAGGCAGGGAAAGAGCAGAAGCAGCAGCTTGGCCACGCCATTGTTGGTTCCCCTGGCTCAGGCACACCATGGTTTCCTGCTGTTGGCTTGTGAGAGTGCCCCACTGTGTGAGCAGATCTCAAGGTCCAGCACAGCCTCCCGAAGCAGCAGGATGCTGCTTTGCTCGAAGATGCCAGGCTAGCAGGTGCCAAGAAACACTGTAGTTTTCATGAGACTTCTGCTTTCATCCATAGCATGTGCCACAAAAGCAGAGGAAGGGGAAGGAGAACCCCTACAACCTCGTCCTCATCTTCTCCCTACTCGGGTAGGACGTCTGACTTCCTGAAGAGGCAGGCCAGTGCAATTCCCACTTCAAAGTTGAGAGGAGTTAAGAAGCCCGCTCCAGGTCCCAAAGCCAACACACAGTAGAGGCAAGGTTCCAACAGATTTTTCTTCCCAAACTGCATGAATCTGCAAGTAGGACCCAACTCCTTGTCAGGGGAGACAGCCTGAAAGTGAAAGAGGGACAGAAGTGTTGTGGAGGTGAAGGTCAGCTTTCACTTGTGGGGTCCTTCTGCCCCATTTGTCTTTGTGCACTTCATCCCCTTAGTTTGAATCTTGCCAAATCCTTTTACCAGCCTGCTTCCTTCTTCCTCCATGAAGTCTCTGGGATCCCTATCTCACACCATGTCTCCTTGGCCTGAGTGAATTCATCTTGGCCAGGCTGCTTGGCTGTGTGACTGTGCTCCGAAGGCTACACATGCAGTGTCCTAGCCATCTGCTGCATGGGCAGCTCCACGTGCCTTTCTGGAGCTCAGGTGCAGGCAGGTGGGGTAATGGCCCTCCAGAGACAGCCACTCTGTGATCCTCCAGAGCCTGGGAACGTGCTGCTTGCCTGGTTTGCCAGGGGTGTCGCAGGTGTGAATAAGCCAAGGCTCCTGGCATGGGGAGAGCTTGCTGGCATATCCAGGTGGGTCTTCAGCTCTTCAGTGCAGATGGCTGACTTAGAAGGTTGGCGGTGCTATGAGCAGGGGACCTGAGCAACCTCTATTGACCAGAAAAACAAAGGCAGCAGGACTCCCCTCCCCCTGCTCCCACCAGGGCCTCCCAGAGAAGCGCAGCCCTGAGATAGTGTTTTGGATCTCCCCAAGGACGAGAGAACACATCTGACTTGTTTGAACCCATAGAATATGTGCTAACTTGCTCCAGTGGCAATGAGCGAGCAGCACATCAGACTGCCCACACTCATTCACTCGCTAGCTATCTTGAGTTCATTTACACCTGCAGGGCTTATAACCATCAATCAATAT
Organism: Ochotona curzoniae; assembly: GCF_017591425.1. Lineage (NCBI taxonomy): Eukaryota > Metazoa > Chordata > Mammalia > Lagomorpha > Ochotonidae > Ochotona > Ochotona curzoniae. Next base: position 316,726 of record NW_024466924.1, read on the forward strand.
GACTCAACTCTGAGAGTAGTGAGGTGTCCCTGGTCCAGGGGAGGTGGCTTCTGGCACCCTGGCACCTCTTGTAAGCGTTCTGTTGCTCCAGCCAGGCGTACGTGACCAGTTGAATGGATGGGTGGGTAATTAATGGTGAGTGCCTAGGTGGTGGGTGGATGTATCATTGGCAGGGTTAGGTGACAGCTTGGTCTGAAGAGAGAAATTGTTAGTCCCACAAGGCCTGCTACAACCTCCACTCATTCAGACTTTGTTACCTACAAGTATAGATTCCTTGGTAAAACTTCTAGGCCAGGAATCTGCCTCCCTGTCTATTCTAGATGTTGCTCACTCCTGTAAGTACTAATAGGACAAGAAGCCTGAGTCAACTCTTAGATAAACAAACCCTGATGAAAGATCCAGCAACACTCACTCCACCTTGCTCAGAGCCTGTTCTTACTGTAGACCTTTGTCACTAGATGGGTTATATATGACACCTCCATGAGCCACCTCACAGCCTCCCTGCCCCACCTGACCCTGGAGCTGAGGCCACTTGCTTCCCTCCAGCTATTATGGTCATAATCAATTCTATGTGAGATACATCTAGTTCTTGTTTGCTGCAGAGCTGCCAGGCACTCATGCACAAATCACCACGGAGGGGTTGGCAGGGCCCACACAAAGACTAGTCTTGGATGATGGGAAAGAAGCAGCAGTAAATCCTGACCCCACCCTCTCTCCAGCAGGGGATCCTGGGATTCCAGGGACTTCTAAGAGGAGAAAGCAGAGTCCAGCACAATGGCTCGACCAGTTAATCCTCCACTGCTGCATGCAACATCTCAGTATGGGCTCCAGTTTGTGTCCTGGCTGTTCTACCATTGATCCAGCTCCTTGCCTGTGGCCTGGGAAAGCAGCAGAGAATGGTCTATGGCCTTGGGACCCTGCACCCACTTTAGAGATCTGGCTGCTGGCTTCAGATCAGCTCAGCCCCAGCCATGGAGGGCATTTTGGGGAGTGAAGCAATGGATGGACGATATTTCAGTCTTTGCTTTTCTCAATAAATCTTTCAATTAAAAATGAATAAAAAATATTGAAAAAGACTAAGCATTCAGTTGCAAGTGATGTTAAATGGTAGCCAACACTTTCTCTGCTTCACTCTTCAGCTCTTCCACTCCCCAATGAAGCAGAGCTCATAAACTTCTGCTTTGTAGGGGGATCCAGGCTAAGACTTGATTGATTTAACCATCTAAGAATCCAGTTATAGTTAAATACAAGATTGAATTTCATCAGAGGGGTCAGCTTTCTTAGCACCTGCCCCCAAACTCGACCATGAGCTCTTCGTTTTGGCATCCTCATCTGGAGTATGAGGGAATTCTTTACCAGGACCCATTCTGCTCCTATTCTTTTCTATGCAATTACTCAGAGAGGGTACTCTTCCTGGTTATTTGAATATTCTACTACCCGTGGCTGTCTGCTTTGGTTCCTTTGTTTTAAAATTCAGTACTATGCTTTTGTAGAACAAGACAATTTTATAGCTTTGATGCAGAATTCAAAAGAGCAAAGCATAGATTTAATAAAGCATCCTGCATAGCCTGAAAAATAGATTTCCACATTGTATCTACTGGTAAAGAATTTGCAGGTTGATTGAGGATCTTGAATCAGACAGGCAGGAAGGAGTAGGGCATTATGCTAGATTAACTGGGTGGGTCTGAAAGGCAATCACATGCATCCCTGTATCAGAGTGATAAAGGCTGACTTCACACAGAAGGCAGTGTAGGGAAGGACGGGGGATATGCTGCAGACTGGGTTATCAGACCACAAATCAAGGAATGCTGGCTACCGCCAGAACCCAGAAGATACGGGAAAGGAACACTCCCAACTTCACCACTGCTCAGCCCTGACAACTTGATACTTGCCCAGACGGCCAATGGCAGACTTTTGGCTTCCAGAATTCTGACAGAGGAATTTTGTGCTGCTTTTTTAGCTAAGTGCTTTTTTTTTCACTTTTTCTTTTTTCTCTCTTTTTAAAATTATTATCATTTTATGATACAGTTTCATAGGCCCTGGGATAACACATCCAACAGTTTCACTGGGAGTCCATCCTCGATCTAGAAGTAGAGATGCACACTGCACCGTATCCTCACATCTGGACATGTCAGTCTCCACTACACAGTCACTATACATCCCCCCAAGTGAAAAGCCACAACAAAATCAACAGGAAGAAAAGCAGAAATTTACAATGCCATGAAGTTAAACAACATGCCACTGGATATGATAGTCTCCATTACACAATTACTGTACATCCCCTTAAATGAAAAGCCACAAAACAAAATCAACAGGAAGGAAAAAAAGAAATTTACAATGCCATGAAGTTAAATAACATGCTACTGAATGACTAATGTGTCGCTGAAGAAATGAAAAAGAAAATCAAGAACTTTTTGAAGAAAATGATGCTACTGTATCTATGAGTCAATGAAGAATTTAATGAGAAAAAAGTGTTCTGAAGAGATGAAGTTAAAAAAAACCTGTAAAAATCCATGAGATACAGTTTACACTAGCCTTTCTTGGTGAGATGTATCTTCTGTAGGCAACAAATAGATAGGTTTTGTGTTTTTAATCCAGTCTACTAATCTATGACATTTAATTGATGAGTTTAAGCCATTTACATTCAGGGTTAATATGAATGGGTGGTAATTTTGTTCTGTCATTTTTAGCAATGGGCTGTTCATTGATTTAGTCTTGCTATTTTACTGGGATGTTCTTCCCATTTGCCTTTGGTTTTGGTGGGCACTATTCCTTTTCTCTGTCAAAAGAACATCTTTAAGTATCCTTGTAGGGAAGATTTGGAAGAGGCATATTCTTTTAACTTTTTTTTTTTTTTTTTTTTTTTTTTACTGTGGAAGAATTTTATTTCATTTTTAAAGACAAAGGAAAGCTTTGTTGGGTACGTTATCCTGGGCCGACAATTTTTTTTCTTTTAGAATCTGGAATATGTCACTCCATTCTCTTCTTGCCTATAGAGTTTCCTGTGAGAGGTCTTCAGTGAATTCAATTGCCATTCCACCGTATGTCAACTGGTTTTTTTTCACGTGCATATTTAAGGATCTTTTCCTTATGTTCATCTGAAGATAGCTTGATTATCATGTGTCATGTTGAAGATTGCTTTTGTACAACCCTGTTGGGAGTTCTGTGGCCCTCCTGCATGTTGTTTCCCAATCTTTGTCCAGATTAGGGAAATTTTATTTGATTATTTTATTAAATACATTTATAAAAGATTTTATTTTTACTGGAAAGTCAGATATACAGAGAGGAGGAGAGACAGAGAGGAAGATCTTCCGTCCAATGATTCACTCCCCAGGCGGGCCGCAACGGCCGAAGCTGAGCCAATCCGAAGCCAGGAGCCTCTTCCAGGTCTCCCACACGGGTGCAGGGTCCCAAAGCTTTGGCCCATCCTCGATTGCTTTCCCAGGCCACAGGCAGGGAGCTGGATGCGAAGCAGGGCTGCCGGGATTAGAATCGGCGCCCATATGGGATCCCAGGGCATGCAAGGCGAGGACCTTAACCACTGTGCCATCGCATCAGGTCCCATATTAAATACATTTTTAAACCCAGCTTCTCTTTCTGCATTTCCTAGAACTCCCATAACTCTTATATTTGGCCTTTTAGTAGTGTCTCTTAATTTTTGAATCCTTTTTTATTTAGCTTGACCCAGTTCTCTTTCCAGCTTTTTGATTGCTTCTCCATTGTGAGAATATCTTCCAATTCTGAGATTCTTTCTCAGAATTCTGTTCTTCATTCTATTATTGAGACTTTCCACTGAATTTTTAATTTGCTCTATTGTGTCTTTCATTTCCAATAATTTGGCTTGATTTTATTCCAGTGTTACTTCCTGTGTGACATACTGATTACATTCCTGCATGTGCTTCCCATTGTTAAGAAGCTTTGTAACAAATGTTTTGAATTCTGTATCTCCCATTTTCTCAATGTCTTTCTCAGTTAATTCTGAGGTTGGCAAAGGTTTTGCTCCTTCAGTAAAATTCATTGTGCCTCTGTCTCTTCTTCTGCTCTTGGTCATTGTACTTCTATTTAGCAGTTTCTTCACCTTGGGACAGGTTTCTAAGCTATGTCACCCACAGGTTTGCAATTCAGTTTTGCTTATTGTGTTTGGTGCGTGTTTCTTTTTTTGCAGTCACTTGTGCCACTCCCTCCAGTGAGTTTCAGATCTGGGCTCTTATGTTAGACTTCCACCATGGTCTCCATAGCCCCAGCTCCCGGCTCAGCACTCTACCTCCTGTGATCCTGTTCTGTTTCTTTTCTTCTTTTTTTTTTTTTTAAGATTTATGTATTCTTATTGGAAAGTCAGATTTACAGAAATCTGAGAAATAAATCTGAGAAGCCAGAGAAGAGAGAAAGATCTGTTGGGTCACTCCCCAAGTAGCCGCAATGGCTGGTGCCAAACCAATCCTAAGCCAGGAGCCAGGAACTTATTCCAGGTCTCCCACATGGGTGCAGGGTCCCAAGGCTTTGGGCCATTCTGATTTGCTCTTCCAGGCCATAGGCAGGGAGCTAGAAGGGAAGTAGAGCTTCTGAGATTAGAACCAGCGCCCATATGGGGTCCTGGTGCACGCAAGGTGAGGACTTTAGCCACTAGGCTATCACGCCAAGCCCAAGCCAATTGCTTTGTGTAATTCACAACAGCAACCACAGGAAGCAAGTGCAGCCTTTTCTTCAAAGGGTCTTTGGTGATCACCTCATCCAGCCCCTCATGACTACCATGTGCCCTAGTGTGGTGTTTTTCACCTCCACACAGCCTATGGCTGAGTCAAAGTTTGCGTTCTCAAAGTTAATCTCTGATGATGCTTGGGAATTTTGTTCTTAACCAAATCTAGACTTTGTGAACAGCTACCATCATGAGACCTCATCTCCCAGGAATGAATGGCATGATTGAACTGGCCCCTCCCCAGGTACTTCCCAGCTCTCATCTGCTCTAAAAACCCCTTCTATCCAACAGGTCAGTGCCATTCAAAGTGTGGTTCTGAGGAACTTACAGAAGATGTGAAGTCCATGATTACACTCCCAAAATCACCAGATAAAAAGATTAGGGGGGAGGTACAGAAATCTGACCAAGAAAAACTTACTTATTTATTAGAGAGAGAGGAAAGGCATGATGGAGAGAGTGGTGAAGAAACAGAGGAATAAAGAAGTAAAAGAGAGCGAGAACGTGTGTGTGTTTGCATGCGCATGTGTGTGTAAGAAGGGAGAGATGAAGGAATCGGGAGAGAGATGCTATCTGCTAACTCACTCCCCAGATTTTTGTAAACACTAGGACTGGGCCAGGACCTCAGAGCTGGGAATCCAATCTAAGTCTCCCACATGATGGCGGGAACCCAAATCCTTCAGGCATCACCACCATCTCCCAAGGTTTGCAGGAAGCTGGAGGCAGGATGGAGGGCCACGTCAAGAGCTCCAGAATTTCAACATGGGATGTAGGCATCTTGACTGGTGTCTTTACCACTAGTATCTGCCCCAGTCTGCAGTTGGAACAACGACTGTGATTTACAGCATGCTGATCAGATAAAGTCTAGTGAGAAGTGACTCAAATACTCTCCTCCATGACTCAGGGACCAAAGCTCTAAGTTAGGTACTGAACTTAGCTAAAAGAAGTCATGGCCCAGGTGCCCTCCCCAGCACCTTCCCAGCCCTCACTGTGGACACTTCTGAACAATGCCATGCTGGTCTCTCAGAGGAACCAGCTAAGTCCTGTCTCCTCTGTGGCCATGCATAACACAAGGCAGCAGAGACCACAAACAACCTGTGAGCACATCCGTTAGTGTGGGCTATTTCATAGTAAGTCATCTTTTAAATGAAAAAGACCTTCTCTAAACCATAAGAGCTGATAGACACCTGTACTATTGGATCCTGCAGTCCCACTTCTGAGGATAATCCTTTATGCCCGTACATATAACATGATTCACTATAGACCCGGATGTGATAAGACTGGGAAAAATCAAGGTGCCCATCACAGTGGAACTGGCAGAATAAATCATAGCATGCCATACAACAAGACACAATGAGGATGCTGCATCCGGACTGACATGGAAATATCTCCAACATACAGTTTAAAGGAAAAAAAAAAAAAGCTAGGTGCAGCACCCATGGCTACCTCTGTGTATTAAAGAGGGAGTGGTCAGAGCCCACATTACGGTGTGACTGTACGTTCAGAAGGACAGCAGGAAGTGTATATGAGAATGTGGTTGTCTCTGGTCGGGGTAGGAGCTGAGCAGAAGGGATAGGAGTGAGATTTCACTCTTCCCCCGAGTATATTTTGGGGTTTGGAACCATGTGTGTAGCTTCTTTATTAAATAAATAAATTTAATTAAAAATGAGCATTTATTGAAGCTCTCAGAAATAGCAAGGTATGGTTCCCCACTTCTGGCAGTTTTGGTGTCCGGGAAGATGGAGAGCTCTTTCTAAGGTTACAGAGGGTAGACTCGGGGCTCTCAGCCGTCGTCTAAAGCAGCAGTGGGAATGGCGGGTCTTGGAGTTTCCCGCCGGCCGAGGAGAAGCAGCACCACCCAAGGTCCGGGCCCAAGGGTCCCAGTGCGGCTTCTAGTATCGAGGCATCAGCTGTTCCCGACTCACGGAGGAGGCGTGGTGGTAGCGATCCCGGGAAGCGAAGTCAGCGTTCTCCTGAGTGAGCTGGGTCATTGCCATGTCAACCCTGGCAGGGGACGGCGCCAAAATGATCTGTTCCTGGGGGGACCGCAAGCTCCTTCAGGGAGAGAGAGAGCAGAAAGAGACCCAGAGGGTGGTAAGGAGCGAAGAGCCAAGTGGAGACCAGGGAAGGTAAGTCTGTTCTGGTCAGACCATCCATTGTGCACATGACCGAGCAGGGTCTGGAAGCCTTGGAAGCTGTTAGGGAGGACAGCTTCTGAACAACGCGGGACAGTCTTTAGAAAAGTTCATGAAAAGTGGGCATTACAAAAGACTAAACAGATCGCACCTTTCTGTGCCACAATAAACCTATGCTTTAATGTCACTTTTTCCACGAGTTTTTTTTTGAAGTATCCTCACAGCAAATTTTAAAAGTAGGATGATCATTACCTTCTTAAGCAGAAAAGCATAAAACAATATTCACATGGTAGGAGAAAAACTACAACGAGGACTTTTGCCTTCCAAATGGTGTCATAGTAGGACTCTGTAGCTTTTCTTTTTCTTCTTTCTTCTTCTGTTTTTTTCAAATGAATAATGGAGTAGAGAAGCTGGGTGATTAGGAGAGCAGGAAGGGAAAGTTTCTCCTGACAGCTTGGAAAGCAAGTTGGACCAGGAATGGATTCCCAGAGCCACAGTCATAAGGCAAATAGCAAAAAGGCAAGTTGCAAAGTTTTGGAGAGAAAAGGTGGTCTGCAGGCAAACGGCGAGTCCCAGAGGAGCTCTGCATTCAGATACAGCTGGATGAAGCCTACGCTAGAGGACGTGCGAGAGGAGAACGGAGGAAGCCAAGTTCAGACAGGTAGTCCCCGCAGCTTCAGAACACAGAAACAGCCACGGCTCCATCACCAATCTGCTTCGTGGCCTCGGGAGATCTCTTGACCTCCTTCCACCTCTGTTTGTTCATCTTCCCAGCTCCCCGCCAGGCCCAGCCGTCTGTGGGAGGGCCTGAAGTCTGGAGTTAGGCAACCAAGTGCCTCTTCACCATTTTACTCTCAAAGAATTGTGCCCGTTGCTCATCGTCAAGTTCAACTGTTTCCATCCGGAACAGATATGAGAGCCGTAAAAAGGTAGATGTTTATTTTCATCAATTGGTTGAAGCAGAAAAGTTTTAACTAATACTCTGGCAAAATGTTACACCACTCAAGTTCCGATCACCTGATTAAAGGCGTGGCAGTCATTTGGCGATAACTGATCTAAACTATAGAAGCAGAGGGTTCTGGGAATGTGGTTTTGTAAAAGCTGCATAAGCTAAGGTTAGGGGGTGGGATTGTGCCATGGCTGTCGAGATTAAGTGGGTGCTGCCCTTATCCCCTAGCAGAGGGCCTGCTTGAGTTCTGGCTCCCCTGCCCTGCAGGCTGGCAGCCTGGAAGGCAAGACATAATGGGCTCAAGCACTCATGTCCTTCCCACCTGTGTGGGAGACCCAGACGGAGTTCCAGGCTCGTGGCTTTGGTCTGGCCCAGCCCAGCCTGGTGAGAGCATTGGCCAAGTGAAGCAAGAGATGACAGATCTTTCTTGCCCTTCAAACAAAATAATAGTAATTTTTAAAAAAATATAAGTAAGGTTAGAAAGGGACATAAAATGTCAAATCAATCAAGGCAGTATTTTTACCAGTGCCTTAAAAAAAAAAAAAAAGATGAAACCATCACATTCTTTTGAGCTGGGAGTAATAACATATTTTACTTTCTAGTCTAGAATGGTTTAAGAACTCTTATTTGGACAGTTGCTATGGTTCCAGAAGAGAAAGCCTTCTCAAGGTCAGGATTAGCATCACATTGGTGCAGATGTAAGAGGGAGTAATAGAGCAAATTCTTCTGCCCAAACCCAGAAGGACACAGAGGTTTGAAGGATGTTTGGTGCTGCAGGGAGGGGAAAGTTCAAAGCTACAGAATGGAAAACACAGCAGCTTGCTTTTTATTTTGAAATGAATCATCATCCTGAACATTGCAGATTGTCTCCTAGGAGCCATGGCAAGGCCAAGGGTAGATGGAGACTGCCCACTTCCACTTGACTTCTACTCCAGCCCAAACACCTGTCCTTTCCCAAGAGCCATCTTTTACAGAGCTCTGCATTCAGAGCTCAGGGAACCTCAGGACTCCAGAGTACAACAAAAAGAGTAGTCACCTTCAAGGCCACAGTTGGTCTTACAGCAAGAAAGGACTAAAAAAATGTTCTTGTTAATCAGATAAGACCAAACACTCTCACCCACACAGTACTTTTCAGCTTCAAAATCTGTAGGCAGCATCCAACATAACATCTGTTTCCAAGTGAGCCCAACCTTGGACCTCACCCTCCTTTTGGCTCCACCTGGACAAGTAACCCAGCTAGCCTCGGCAGGTGAGGATGGGTAGCCCCTCCTTCCAAACTCCAGCCTCAGTCCCTGGGCCCCCTTTCTTGGTTTCTGCAGCCCCTGGTCTTTTTTGGTTTTTGTCATCATCCCAAACTCTAACACTGAGGTTTTCTTTCTTGTAGCAATTTAAATTAAAATCGGTGGTTCTTGTAAAGAGCTGTCTTGAAAAGGACTCTGGGAAATGGAGGGTTAGTGTTTGGTGGGCTTGGGGTTTCAGTGTGGAAAGATGAAAGGTTCTGGATTGGGGATGATGGCTGGACCACAACACAGAAGTACAGAACACCACTGGGCCATCAGCTTTCAAGTGGTTATGGTGGTGGATTTTATGTTATATGTGTATTTTGCCACAGCAACAATATGAGAGAAAATAGAAGGCTCTGCATGTACATCTGGGACCAATGGAAAAGGGTCCCAAGATCCATTAGCAATGTCTTGGCGTGGGAGTTGGGAAATACTGGCAAGTGCATCTAGAGTTGCAAAAACAAACCAACCAAAATGAAACCAGATAAACACTGGGTGGGGTTCTGCCCGGATATTCCCAGCCTGAAGCCTTGGCTGCTGACACAGAAAGCGGACACAGGGTAGAGGTCATTCTTGAGGATCCCAAGGCTTTTGAAGTTGAGAAAGCATTGGCAGTGTGAGAGCTGGAGCAGGAAGGACATCAGGGTGCCTGATTAAGCTGGCCTTCTCTCTGGCGCCTTCTGCTTCTCAGAGAGGTGCATCTGCCTCTCCTGGCGTCTGGACACTGAGGAACTCTGCTTGACTTCTGCACTTAGCCTCTGCATGACCACGAAGGTCATGCCTACCGCCCCCTGATGTGAGATGCAGGAATGCAAGCCCTGGCTTCACATTGCCTTTGCGTTCTGATCTTGTGTGTGATTATGCACGGATGTTACCGTGAACTGCCTGAGAGTTGGGGGCCGAGATTCGTGAGCCCCACTGTGGGTTTCTAAAACAAGCCTCCACTCATGATCACTGAGGGTCGGGGGGAAGAGGGCCCAAGCTGATAGGAGCTTCTGAAGGGATGTTACCGTGAACTGCCTGAGAGTTGGGGGCCGAGATTCGTGAGCCCCACTGTGGGTTTCTAAAACAAGCCTCCACTCATGATCACTGAGGGTTGGGGGGAAGAGGGCCCAAGCTGATAGGAGCTTCTGAAGGGATGTTACCGTGAACTGCCTGAGAGTTGGGGGCCGAGATTCGTGAGCCCCACTGTGGGTTTCTAAAACAAGCCTCCACTCATGATCACTGAGGGTTGAGGGGAAGAGGGCCCAAGCTGATAGGAGCTTCTGAAGGCCTGATGCATGGGGTCTGGATGTCCTGGTGGAACACAGAGGGGAGCAAAACCCAAGATTCCTGCACATTCTCAACTGCCAGCTTCCCACACTAGGCCCAAAGCCAGCTGGGAGTGGGGTATCCTGGACACCTCCCAGGATTCTGGACACTCACTCACCCTGGTACTGACCCCTCCTTACCACCACCACCAATGCGCACAGACCTGCAGGTGGGGGTCAGAAGAGACCTCATCCATCGGAAAAAGCTGAAGTTGGAGGCTGATCCTGTAGGGAAGACATTTACATTAGCGTTTATGAAGGCGTGAGCTGCTACAATCCCAGGTGTTGCAGCGTTTCTGTTTTTCTTTTCTTTTTTTTTTCAAATGGCTTTTTGAGATACAAAAAGACACACACATACAAACACCCACAGAAAGACATGGAGGGAGAAAGTGAGAGAAAGAAAAAGAGCTAGAGGTAGAGAGATACACAGCCTCCACCCACCAGTTCACTCCCCCAAATGCCTGCCGTAGGAGCTAGGAACTTCATCCGTGTCTTCCACGGAAACGGCAGAGACCCAACACTTGAGTCACCAACTTCTGCCTCTCGGGCCTTCCATTAGCAGGAAGTGGGACTTGGGAACTGGGGATCCATGGCAAGCCCAGACAGCCCAAAGCAGCACGCAGGAGGCACCAGGCTGCCAGATCACATACCTGCCCCACAGAAGCCCAGTTTGAACAGGGTCAATGTATTTAAACTCCCAACATACACGAGAACCAGCAAACGTCTCTATAGGTTTTACCAAATATTTTTGGAAAAGAGAATTCACCCATTGCTTTTGTGTATGTTTAAAATATTCACATAATAATTTATAAATACTTTAGAAAAATAAGTCAATGTAATTTTATAAAATGCTTTTCCAAATCATATATACACAGGTTGCAAACTGATTAATGAGATAATGTCAGATATATGATCAGGAAGTTAGTATTATTTTGAGAGGCCTGTGTCTGAATATCTGTCTAATATCAATGGTATATGGTGTTTCCTCAGTATCTTTCCGGGACACATTTTAGACTTGCACTCATATCTAAAATTGCTGAGAGAAGACACTCTGTTGCATTGTATTGTGTGACAGAGGGAAGATAACAAAACATTTTATTAACATTAATTAATAACTAAGAATGTAACATCAACCTTGAAAAGAGGAAGTCTTGAACTGAGCCAAACCAAAGTCAGGAGCTAGGAGCTTCTTCCAAGTCTCCTTCATGGGTGCAGGTTTCCAATCACTTGAGCTATTCTCTACTGCTTTCCCAAGCCAAAAGCAAGGAGCTGGAAGGGAAGTGGAGCAGCAGCCAGGACATGAAATAGCACCCATATGGGATCCCAGAGCTTTGAAAAGGGAGAATTATTCCAATTGAGCAATCATGCAGGGCTACATAAATATTGTGGAATTTGCTTGTCAATTTCTACAAAAGAAGGGAGCTCAGATTTTGATGAGTTGTGTCAAACCTATGTAAGAAGTTAGGGACAACTAATGTCCTAAGAATATAGAGTCTTGGGCAGAAAAGAAAAAAATTAATATAGAGTCTTCTAATTCATGATCACAGGATGCTTCCATTTGTTTGTTTCTATAATTTATTCTCATCAACACCTTAATGTTTGCATTTTTCATCTTTAAATCATTAATTTCAAATTTTAAACTAACTAACCTTGTCTTCCTGGGATAAACCCACTTAGTCATGAAGTACTAGCTTTTTCATACGCTCGTATTGTTGGATTCCATTAGTTACCATTTTGTTATGGATTTTTGGATCTATGTTCATAAATAAGTAATTGCAATTTTCCAAAGAGTTCTTCTAGAACTGATGATATTCTTTCTTCCATAAGTGTTTGGTGGAATTCATTAATGACTACCAGTGAACTTTGGATCTAGAGTTTTCTTTATGAAAATATTTTTAATAAACTTATTTAATTTCTTTAAGGCATAATTTGAATAGCTGTATAACTATTTCCTCTCCAATGAGTTTTACTAGTTTGTATATTGCAAGGAATTTGCCCAATTCATCTGAATTGTCAAATTTATTGAAATAAAGCTATTTATAATATACCTTTATCTTCTTTTAACATGAAGACTCTTCAGTGATGAAATCTCACTTATGGAATTGGTAATTGATGTTGCTTTTATTATGATCAGTCAGGTTTTAGGGGTTTATCAATTTTATTGATGTGCTCATATAACACATTTTTTTCTTTTACTGGCATTCTTTTTCTTCTCTTTCATTTTACACTGTAATTATTTCCACTTTAACTTTTGTCATTTCCTTTGTTTCTTCTTAAGTTGGATTTCATTTACTCTTCTTTTTTAAGTTGAAAGCCAACATCACTGATTTGAAAACTTATTTTCTAATAACGAACTTCATGCTGTAAATTTCCCTTATGTGATGATAGCATCCCTTAGGTGATGGTACTTGAAAAGTTTGTGAAAAAAAAAAACAATTAAAAGACACATTTATTTCATTGCGAAAAAGGTTCTGAAATCCATGCAGATGTTTTTTGTGATATCCATTTCCTTGAACTTACTGAAGATCTTTCAAACTGAGTTGGCTAGCTCCCATAATTTTGAATCTCTGCATTTTTATTAGGGGAATATTTTGTAATTTCATTTCTATTTTCTTCTTTGACATGAGCGATTCATTTCTATAGTTTATTTCATATTCTTGGTTACTCAGTGTTCCTCTAAATATCGGGGAATATTCTGAATCTTTCTACTGCATGTTTCTAATTGACCAGAAAGCATTGCTCTTGTATTGTCTAGAGTATTTTATTTTTAGAAACTTGTTTTATTTCTCCTAAAATATGGATCATCCTGGCATGTACTTCACTTAAGTTGAAAAGAAGGTCTAGGGGCCGGTGTGTTGCCTCAACTGGCTAATACTTCCAGCTGCCCGCATCTCATATGGGCACCAGTTCGTATCCCAGTTGTTCCCTTTCTGATTTGACTTTCTGCTGATGGCCTGGGAAAGCAGCAGAAGTCGGTACAAGTGCTTGGACCTCTGTATCCACCTGGGAGACCCATAAGAAGCTCCTGGCTCCTGGCTTTGGATCAGCTCAGCTCCTGATGGAAGATCTTTCTCTGTTTCTCCTTCTCTCTGTAAATCTGCGTTTCCAGAAAAAATTAAGTAAATCTTAAAAAAGAAAGAAAGAAAAAGAAGCTGTGTTCTGTTTTGGTGGTAGCGTTTCTATAAATGTCAGCCAGCCTTGTTGATAATATTATAAAGTTTTCCATAGCTTTACTGTTTATTAGTTCTATCAGTTGCTGCAGGAGTGAAGAACTTGTCTTCTGCCAGGGGCCATTTGGATATTTATAACATCATATACAGGCCATACAACATTATTAGCTTAAAAATTGGCTTGCTTGGGGGCCAGCAGTGTAGCATAGCACATTAAGTCACTGCCTGCACTGCCAACATTCCAAATGGGCACCGGTTTTTATTTCAGCTGTTTCCCTATTGATCCAGTTCCCTGGTAATAGCTTGGGATAATCAGAAAAAGATGGCCCAAGTGCTTGGACCTGTGTTACCTCTGTGGGAGACCCAGAGGAAGCCAAGGTTCCTGGCTTTGGCCTGGTTCAGACCTGGCCATCGTGGCCACTTAGAGGGGAGGTTAAATCAGCAGATAGACGATGATGATGATGATGTGTGTTTTTGAGTATGTGTGTGTGTGGTTCTTTTTCTTTCTGTAACTCTTTCAAATAAATAGTCTTTAAAAACGAGGCCTGCTATAGATTTACTGAGTTTCGAGTCTTGCCTGTGGTTTCCCTTGGCAGAGACGGAACACATCAAGTTGTGAGGCTTCTAGGGCTCATGGCCCGTCCCCCTCAGCTCTGAATTACTGGGAGAGAGGTGTTGTTGAAATCTCTGGCAATGACTATGTCTTTTTGTCTTGTAGTTATATTAGGTTTTGCTTCATGTTCATATTTCAAAGCTCTGTTTAAGTAAACAAATGTTAGCATTTATTATGCTTTCTTGACGATTTTTTTTTATAAGACTTCTTTTTAGAATTGTGTTTTTTTTTTTTTCCCTGAAATCTACTTTGTCTGGGACCAGTGTGAGGCATAGCCTGTTAAGCTGCTGCCTGTGACACTGGTATCTCATGAGTATTAATTCGAGTTTCAGCTGCTCCACTTCCAAACCACCTCTCTGCTGCTAAATCAGTGGAAGATGGCCTATTTTGGCACCTGCTCACCCTTGTGGGAGACCAAGATGAAGCTCCTGGCTGCTAGCTTTAGCCCGGTCTGGTTCCAGCCACTGTGGCCATTTAGGGAGTGAACTAGCAGATGGAGGATCTCTCTCTGTCCTTTACTCCCCCCCACCCCCTGTAACTCTTCCTTTCACATACATACATACATACACACATACATAAAAGAGAAATCTACTTTGCCTAACTGGTAACATAGCCACTTCAGCTTTCTTTACATTAGTGATAGCCTGGTATGTCGTTGTCTAAACATTTACCTTTCTTTTCAGTTTTTAAATTTATTTTTATTTATTTGAGAGGCATAGATCTGTCACCTGCTGGTTCACTCCCCAGAAGATTGTAAGAGCTGGAACTGGGTTAGACCAAAGCTAGGAGCCAAAAAGTCGATCTGAGTCTCTCACATGGGAGCAGGGACCCAATTACTTAAACCATCTCCAATTGCCTCCCAGTGGGCACAAGAAGTTAGAATTGGGAGCAGAGCTGAGACTTGAACCCAGGTCCTCCAGTATGGGATGTGAGCATTTCGAGTAGTAGTTTAATGATTAATGACACCTGCCCTAATCTCTTTATTTTGCCTGCGATTTTATATTTAAATAAAGATTTATTGTAGGTAGCATATATTTGGGTCATGCCGTTTTACTCAATCTGATAATACTTGACATTTAACTGGGAGTGTTTAGAGCATTTATACTTAATGCAATTATTGATGTGGCTAGGATTATATAAACCATTTCATTAAGTTTTTTAAAGATCAATGAAAAGGCAGAGTTAAAGAGAGGGCAAAGAAACAGAGAAAGAGAAGTATTCCATGTGCTGGTTCATTTCCCAAATGGCTAGAATAACAGGGTCTAGTTAGGCCAAAGCCAGAGTCTAGACATTCATCCCAGTCTCCATGATGTATAACAGAGGCCAGAGTGCTTGGGCCAATATTCTTCTGCTTTCCCAGGCACATTAGCAGGGAGCTGGGATGGCAGTGGAGCGGCCGGGACTGGAACTGGTTCTCATACGGCCTGACAGCAATACAGGCAGGGAATTGACTTGCTGTGTCACAACAGCAGTTCCTTATTATTTGTTCTATGGCTTGTCTACATATCCTGCAATATCGTTTTCCTCTTTTTCTGCTTTATTTTCATTTCAGATTTGTTTCTTTTCATTTAATCTCCTCTATATCTCACCATTACTCTTTGTTATATTATTTTAACAGTTGTCTTATGATTTATAGCTCACACCTTAAACTTACCAAACAGTATAAAATCCTACAACAGGGGCTGACACTGTGTCTCAACTAGCCAATCCTGTGTCTCCAAGCACCAACATCTCACATGGGAACCAGTTTGTGTCCCAGCTGCTCCATTTCCCATCCAGCTCCCTGCTTACGGCCTGGGAAAGCAGTGGAGCATGGCTCAAGTCCTTAGGACCCTGCACCCTCAGGGGAAACCCAGAAGAAGTTCTTAACTCGTGGCTTTGGATTGGCTCCACTCTGCTGTTGTAGCCATTTGAGGAATGAACCAATGGATAGAAGACCTCTCTGTGTATCTCTCCTCTCTGTAAATCTGCCTTTCAAATAAAAACAAATACATTTTTCAAAAAAATCTTGCAATATTATACTTCCTTTTCTTCCCTTGTACTGTCATTGTTCTCCATTTTACTTCTGCATGTCCTATATTCCTTACAAGTTGTTTTCATTTGCATAATATTAAATGATAGCAGTTACGTGTATGTCATATTTCTCCCCTCAACTATAAGCTACTTGAAATGGGATTTGGGCCTGGCATGATAGCCTAGAGGCTAAAGTCCTAGCCTTGAATGTACTGGGATCCCATATGGGTGTTGGCTCTAATCCCGGCAGCTCCATTTTCCATCCAGCTCCCTGCTTGTGGTCTGGGAAAGCAGTCCAGGATGGCCCAAAGGCTTGGGACCCTGCGCCCACGTGGGAGACCCAGAAGAGGCTCCTGGCTTCTGATTGACTCAGCTCCAGCCATTGCGGTCACTTGGGGAGTGAACCATCAGATGAAAGATCTTCCCCTCTGTCTCTCCTCCTCTCTGTATATCTGACTTTCCAATAAAAATAAATAAACCTTAGAAAAAAAAAAAGAAAATGGGATTCACACCTGAATCAATTTCAGCATTTGATAGATGTTCAAAATTTGTTTGTTTTAATGAATGCCGAAGAATAAGAGAAATAGTGACAAAATGGCTCTGCTGCTTACCAAGAGGAAGTCCTGGACTGGCCTGGCCGATGTAGACATACACAATGGCTGCAACACCCATGTTAACCAGGGTGTAGACCCACTGGATCACAAACATGATGAGAAGAGACCCAATAGCCTGTGCAAACAGAGCAGGAAAGACAAGTCACCAGGGTTTTTTCCTCATGGCGAGTCAGTCACAGGGCCACAGCCTAAAGAAATAGCACTTTATATCAATGCTAACCATAAAAATCTGAACAAAGTTTGCTGATAATTCAAAATAACTAGTCTACACAGATATTTAGAAGGACATTTCCCGGAAATATTCTTTGATGGGAAAGTAGAGCCGTTATTGTAGCCTACCTTTTCTGAACTTCCTCTTAACACAGCTAACTTAGGGTACCTAAAAGTTGAGCAACCCAGAAGTTATCAGTGACAAGTAATTCTTTGAAAAGTGAGGCATTGATTGAAATAGATGTTTCTTAGACGTAATCTTGCCACATGCAGTTCTCATCTAAACTCTAATATAAGTAGGCATTTAAAGCATATTACACTATATTAAGCACTCTCTCTTTCTTTCCCCCAAGATCACAATGTTTTTGTCTGACTTTAGTCTTAGGGACAATTGGGATCAAGATGAAATGACTCACCCCCAACAGTGAGACCCAGGGATTGCATATGTGAGTGTAAATAGAACTTGGTTTCCTCTGGACGTCTTGTTCCTGGAGCCTGGGCTTCAGGAAAAAATCTGAAAGAAATAAATTAGCCAAGGCCCTGGTTACCAATTTGCTACCAGACCACTTTCTACGTTTATGAGTAGGTATCAATGAGCTCCTTTCTTCTCAGTTTTTTAGCTCAGACTAAAGATAACTCCTGGTAGTAGCTCTTGGAGATAGAAAATAGTTTCCTATGTGCCAAGGATCTGAGAAGCAAAGGAAAGGGAAGGGAAGGGTGGAGTGCTAAGCAGAGTTGCCCTCCCCCCCCCACCTCAAAAATGACTACCCATATCTCCACCTCTGTCACCTGCAGAACTGGAGGGGCAGAGACAGGGAAGGGAAAACCAGACAGTTGGCACTTTGGGTTCCCAAGTGTGACACCAGGACCAATCGATTAGGCTGGCTTTTGTCTACTAGAGGGTGGTCTTAGCTACCTCCTGTCTCTGAAGGTCAAGTCAGGTTAGCTTGGTCTCAGATGGAGAACAGATGCTGATGAGGGCACTGGGAAGAAGGAGACTGTTCCTCTGATTCCTTCTGGCAGCTGAGGTGGCCAAGGGTTAAACTGGCCTTGAAATAAACAAGTATCTGGTCCCTCCTGGAGGCCTCATCCTCCACGGGCTTCAGACACATTCAAGCTTCTCGGAGCTGTGTTAGCTTCATGCAGCTCTGTCTTCCCAGATGATAGTTGATTCCAGAAACGCTCGATTTAACCACGACAATGCACAGGGAATGTGCAACACCATAGTCTAATGATCATGACCACCACAGCAAAGATGCAAACAAATGGTAGGTTACATCCATGCGGCTGGACTTGATACTTCACTTCAACACCAAACTTTCAGGTTTAAGTTTACTCAATACTATGTCAATTAATTCCATAACACTATATATTGTTGCTGATGTTTTGTTGGGGCTTTTAACTGACCGGGATTTTACTCTGTTAGCTCTACCTTCAGACCAGAGAAGGTCTCCCCAAGAAGCTGTTGAACTTATCTGGACAATAAGATGCTGGACTCTATGCTAGGTATATGCTTGCAATGAAGGAATCTCAACTGAACTTGAACTGTAGTTATGCAGCAAGGTGGAGGAATCCACTATGGGGGGAGGGGTATAGGAGGGGTGGGGGGAATCACAGTGCCTATAAAACTGTATCACAGAATACAATGTTAATAACAATAAAAAAAATATATAATTTTCTAACAGAAAAAAAAAAAGATTACTTTAGGATCCATTTCCTCTCCTCCATTGGACTTACCACTGTGGTCGTGCATCTGTTCATATGCTTCCATGCCCACTGGGTTTTCTCTGTCATGGGGCAGGAGCCACAGCATCTTGAGCCCAGGGCAGGGCATGTAGCTGTGACTTATCAGAGACTTCTAGTCTAAGTCTTCCATCCTCTCTGATCACTGTGGCATATGATCTGGCTCCTCTTACGTGCATGACAACAGACTATTTCACACTCTACTCTTTTTTTTTTTTTAAGATTGATTTTATTTTTATTGGAAAGGCGGATATACAGAGAGGAGAGACAGAGAGGAAGATCTTCCGTCCGATGATTCACTCCCCAAGTGAGCGCAACGGGCCGATACTATGCCGATCCAAAGCCAGGAGCCTCTTCCGGGTCTCCCACGCGGGTGCAGGGTCCCAAAGCTTTGGGCCGTCCTCGACTGCTTTCCCAGGCCACAAGCAGGGAGCTGGATTAGAACCGGTGCCCATGTGGGATCCCGGGCATGCAAGGTGAGGACCTTAACCACTTGCACCACTGCGCCGGGCCCGCACACTCTACTCTTTTTACAGCCTTTTACCAACTTCATGATCACCGGCTCCTTTTTAGTAAAGATCTCAGCCCCTAACTCACTACCTTTGTAGCAGCACTCATCATCATCATCATTTTTGTGGCTTCCACATAAGCAGCTCATTCAATGCTTGTTCATTGCTTGCAGTTCTCTTTCCAAAAATCCTTTCTTTCACTCACCTCAACTCTCAACTTCTTTAGCCACACTTGAGGATTGTCATTACCGGTGAACCTACACTAAACCATGATTTTAAGCAAATTTCTCTCACCATTTCACTTCCTCTTTAAAATCTTACTGATTAAATATTTATTTGTCTATTTATTTGAAAGGCAGAGAGACATAAAGACAGGTAGAGGCAGACAGATCTACCTTCCATCCTGGGTCAGATCTGAAGCCAGGAACCCTGGAATTCCATCTTGGTGTCCTACAGGGATGGCAGGAACTCATACCCTTGGCCATCATCTGCACATGCATCGCAGGTACATTAGCAGAAAACTGGGTCAGGAGCGGAAGTGAGACTTCACCCTCAGGCACGCTAATATGGGAAGCAGGTGTCTGAGCAGCAGCTTAACAAACGACATCCAGTGTCCCGATGAGCCACAGTGTCCAACATATATAGATGGAAGCTCATCTGCTCTTGCGCACTCTGGCCATGCACAGCCTACAGAAGTGTTAGCTCATCTGCCTTACTGTTCTTAATCACCGACCTCCAGTTTTCACAGCCTAGCTCTTATGATCCACGACAGTTTAGTGT
This sequence comes from Ochotona curzoniae, assembly GCF_017591425.1. NCBI lineage: Eukaryota > Metazoa > Chordata > Mammalia > Lagomorpha > Ochotonidae > Ochotona > Ochotona curzoniae. The sequence goes on from NW_024466924.1 coordinate 336,748, forward strand.
TCTGTTACTTCCCTTCCATATTCATGGGAACTTTAAAAAGTTCACAGAACAATGCAATTAAAAGATAATTTATTTTGGTACAAATGCTTTTAAAATCCACATATAGCTTTTTTAAAACTCTCATTTTTCAACAACTTTTTGATGACCTCCTCTGCATTGTCTTCACACATCAGCAGCCCTGCTCGGCCTTATACCCAATCAGCTCACTCTCCCACCCCCTGATGCAAGTTCCCAGCTTCCCCTCTCCAAGGAGGTGTCCACATCTCCTCACCATCACATCTGTCAGCCCTTTGGTATCTGTTTCCTGTCTATTCAGTCTTTACCCTGTTTATAGAACCTGCTCCTATCCAACACCCTTCCCATTATCATTATTATTAATTGATTATTTCATCCCCTTTGGGGTTTCCATGGCTCTTCTCTCGGCATCATTCATTTTTCACCTCCTATTGAATCATCTGCATCACACACAAAGACTCCCGTCCAAACAAACATCTCCAGGCCACACCCTGTTGACTGCTTTATGTGTTTCCCTTTTAGAAAACAGAAGTGTGTTCACAGTCTCTGTGTTGCATTATTTCCTCAGTCCACTGTTTAAGAGATAGCACACACCCTTTCACAAAAACTACTCATACTGAGCTTGCCAATGATTTAAATCTTTCAGATTCAAAGGTCACTGCCCCATCCTCCTGACCTTTTCAGCAGCACTGGTCACTTCCTCTTTCTTAAAACACTGTCTTCTCTAGGACACCTCCCTTTCCTGTTGTCCTAAATTCATTGCCCACTGTCCTTGCTTGGCTCACCTCCTCTTTTCCAACCGAAAATACTGGAGGATTCCAGTGCTCAGTCCCCAACACTCTTTTCTTTCAAACTACTCCTAAAAGATCACCTTGGGCTCCATAGCCTAAAATACTGTCTACACACTGATCATCCCAACTTCATGTCATCCTCGACCTCCCTCTTCCCTAACAGCATCCTGAATATGTAACGGTCTTCTAGAAGCTCCTTTTACCTGGCCAATAGGCACTCAAAGTCAACATGGCAAACATTGATTACCCATGAGTTTTTTTCATGTGAATAAACGAGACCACCACTGTTCATGTAAAAATTCAAGGATCATCCTTTTCCCCCATTCCATCCATAAATCCTGGTGACATTACATCAAAATATAGTCTCAGGGACTGGGACCATGGCATAGTAGGGTAAACCTCTAACTGCAGTGCTGGCATCCCATATGGGATGCTGCCTTGAGTCTTGGCTGATCCACTTCTAATCCAGCTCCCTGCTAATGTACTTAGGAAAGCAGAATAAGATGGTCCAAGTTGATTAAGCCTCTCCCATGTGGGAGACCCAGAAGAAGCCCTAGGCTCTTGGCTTTAGACTGACCCAGCTCTGGCCACTGCAGCTATTTGGGGCATGAACCAGCAGATGGAATATCTCTCTCCCTCTCTCTGATTCTCCTTTCTCTCTCTCTCTCTGTAAATCTTTCAAATAAAAATAAATAAATCTTCAAAAAAAAGTACAGTTTGGATATGTTCACTCCTCCCCACCGCTACTGTTCCCATCCTAAGTTTCATCCCTCTTATCTGTTCCCGGCAGAGGGCTCCTGTGGTAGAGACCACAGCCAGCACACATTCCTCAGGACTGTCTATGGATGGACGTGGTCACGTGGCTAAGTTCTAACTGGACACGGACCTGGTAAATGGCACTTCTGGATCAAGATCTTTAAGAGAACGTGTGCCTCTTCTCTGTGATCATCTCCTTGTATGGAAGAGGGCTTTCCATTCATTTAAAACATCCTTCTTGGATTATTCATGCAAGAAGGAAAGAAATTTCTATCATGCTTGAACCCTACACTTTTGGTTATTTGTTACAGTGTTTGGTTCATCCTAATTAATATACCTCCAAATTGGCTTTGGCTCCCTTGCTTGTCTGAACAGTCTATTCCTTCCAAAGCCAGTGATCTTCCTTGGCTTGAATCTGATCCCTGACTAGAAATCCCGGCTACCCTGGCACATTCAGCCCCACACAGCGCTGCCACCGCCTCTTTCTTCACTGGTTCACTCTCTTGGTTCTCTCCCAGGTTTGCTGCTGTCCTGTCACTGCTGGACCTCTGCTGCTCTCTTCCCATGCAGAATAAATTCCAATAAACATGTCTGAAAGAGGACGCCTTCCTCCTTACCAGTATCCCCTGAGCCTGCTGCTCTATTTGATGATTGCTCACAATGCCTTCACATTACAACATGTATTTGCTTATTTCTTATGGATCTTGCCCTCTTAGCATGTAAGTTCTGTGACCACAGCCTCTGCTACGCCCATTCAACATGTTCACTCAGTACTTAATATCCCCTGGAATACAACAGCTGTTCTCTACCTGTGCTTGAATGATGAATAAACCATCTAACCTCAGGGAAATATTCATCCTCTCAGCATCACCTGGCCTTTATCATGTGCTTCAAACCAAACACTTATCCTTTTTGTTTGTTTGTTTGTTTGTTTTTGAAAGACAGAAACACAGGGACAGAGAAAGAGATATCCCCTTTGCTGGGTTGTTCCCCAAATTCTTCAAAAGCCAGGGCTAGACCAGGGGAAGCCAGGTTCCCAGAACTACACCTAGGTCTTCAACATGAATGGCAGGGACCCAAGAATGTGAGCTGTATTCTGCTGCCTCCTATGGTGCAAATCGGCAGGAAGCTGGGGTCAGAAGCAGAGCCAGGACTTGAATCCAGGTTCTCTGATATGGAATGTCTCAAACGGTGTCTTAACTGCTGTGACAAACGCAAGTCCCTGGACTTAAACTTAGACATCTGTTTCTGGAGAGCAAGAACAATGTTGTATATTTCTAAATGCCTTTCCTGGATCCTTGGGCCAACCTGCAAGTACACATCCTCCTCAGTGGAAAAGGTAGAGCAGTGGACACAGACCCTGATACACATGGAGAATATAGCAGCTGGTTGGAGCCTGCAGAGAACATCTGGTACCATAGCAGGAGAACAGAACAAATTGGACAACTACCCCAGCCAAACAATGACAGCAAATATCTGGGTGAATGGAAACAGTCAATGGATATCGGGTTTCCTCATCTTTGGATTGGCGAAATGGACAGTATTTTTGAACTAGCCAAACCACTTGGGCAGAACCCTCAGAGCATGCACCACATCAGGACCCTGGGTTGACAGTGTGGTGGTTCCCCATCCCGGGCACTGGGGCATTTGGGAGGCTGGGTGTGGCTTCCCCTTTATCTCTCTCCTTCCCCTGAAACAGGAAGAAGAAATAGAAAATTTGGAAATAATGATCACACCCACTTTTCCCTAACCCTCCATTCTTCCCACTCTGATCAACTATGTAAACATCATCAAAAATAAAAGTTTTAAAAATCCAGTAAATTAGGATAATTGATTAATCTTATATTTCCTGTCATACATTGATATATTGTTCTCCAAAACAGCTTACATCACAAGGCCTTATATAGCTATCATAGTGCCATGAGATCAGTCAACCCTCTTTTTTAAGTATAAAAATATACAAAATAGTTAAAACAACCACTTACTTCATGGTTCTACAAATTTACCAAACAGGAACAACTGGAGAGCATTTATTTTTCAATAACTGCTGGAGCTGAAGGTGAGATGAGTGAGTCTGTGGCCTCCCAGCCTGGGTTGCTGCCCCCTCCCCTGGCCCTGAGTTAGTCTCGAGCTTGTCAAAAACCATCCGTTCTGCCAGCAGAGCAAACTTGATTTGGAGTAAAACTGAAAACCTAAAAGTGGTGAGCAAGGTAGTCTAGTGTGAGGGCACGGGCCCAGCCTGGGTGAGCAGTGGAGTAGACAAAACAGGACAGGTAAGAGGTGAGGGAGCTGTAGACGACCCAGCTAACGTCTGGAAAACTAAGCCCGTGTAGGCAGAAACCCAAGATAGCCCAGCAAACAGCAGAATCCAATAGGAAAGGAGACTGGAGGCCAGTGGTATGTTACAGCAGCAGGTGAAGCTGCTGCCTGCGATTCTAGCATCACATCTGGGTACCAGTTTACAGTCCTGGCTACTCCACTTCTGATCCAGATCCCTGCTAATGCACCTGGGAAAGCACTGGAAGATGGCCTGTGCGCTTGGGCCCTGCTCTCATGTGAGAGATCAGGAAGAAGCTCCTGACTCCTGGCTTCAGCCTGGCCCAGCCTGGGATAATGGCCATTTGGGGAGTGAGCCAGCACATGGAAGATCTTTCTCCCTATCTGTAACTCTGACTTTCAAATAAATCAATAATCTCTCTGAAAGAAAGGCAGTGTTGTAGGAAGAAAAAGAAGGAAGGAAGGAAGAAAAACAAAATTAGAGAGCTGGACTCAATTTTGTGTTTCCCACCCACACAGAGATCCACTGGGATCCACTGGCAGACAGCAGAGGCCTTGTGGGTTTGTAGATACAGGGACAACAACGTGGGAAGCCAGGGTAACAAAATAAAAATAAGCATCGAAACAGTCTAAAAATGTCATCAGTCATATACCAATAGCAAAGACAGATTTCATTGTTCATCCAGGGAATGACTACAACCAACAAGAACTCAGAAATGGACTTCAAAATCAAGAATTGCTACAATACGTTATTGGAATTAGACACTGAAAGAAACAAACAAGCAAAAAAAAAACCAAAACCAAAAAAAAAACCAAACAAGTTGAGGAGGAAAAGTAACCCTAACAAAGTTTCTGAGTAGACCCACACATTGGATTTGCCAGCAAGCATTTCAAAGGAGTTGTTACAAACACATTCAAAGAAAAACACAATGGCAAAGACTTAAGGAAAACATGATAATAACTTAAGGGATCACAATTGAGAAATGAAAACAGCAAGAAAAACAGAAAAAAAATTCTACACACAAAAAGCACAGAAACAAAAACTGGACGGGCTCATCCGCAAATGGCAGAACAAAGAGCTAGTGAACTTAAAAGAGACCTGTGAAATGCACTGTGTGATTCCCACTGAGACAGAGAGAAAAAAATCTTTGAAAAATTAATGCCCCCAAATTCCCCAAATCTGATGAGAAACATAAACCTTCAAGCCTTCCTAGAATGTAATCAGCTGATGCCACTTCCAGCAACATGATTGCCACAAACCTATTATTTCTTATTTAAATTTTTGATACCATTTGAAGGGTTTTATTCTGGGTTCATCAGTACCAGAGCCTGGTTCGTAACAGATGAGCACAGCAAGCCACATACACCTGGTGTCATGATTAAGAGCACAGGGTCTAAAACCAGACACATCAGAATGCAAATTCTGTCTTGTGTCCTGAGCCCATGTGTAACGTCTCCAAGCCTCCACTCTATCACCTGTAAAAGAGAAATAACAATGGCTAACTCTGATATGGATGAAAAAAATTCATATTAGGTGCTTCTCTTGGTGCTGGGTATAAAGGACATATTCAATAAATGGCTGGTTTCAGCTATCAAAAGTATTTCATGCTTAACCATAAAAATTAGTCTGTTGACTGGACATGTGTCGGGGCACTGCTTTTTTCTAAAATAAATGTCATATTCATCTCTCTTGACCTTGTTTTAGTAGAATCTGGAGTTTGACCCTCCTGTTTTTCAAAATAATATACTTTGGAGGGTATGCTTTTATCGGTTGTGTTTGTCAGAATAATCATTTCCATCTGTGACACTGTGTTGTGCAAATGTTTTTTATTTCCATTTAATCAGATCCTTTTTGTCTTTGATGATGTCCACAAAAGTTAGAAATATCTCTTGTCCAGCTGTTATAAATAAGCTGTGTATATATAAGGCACAAACTACAGCTCCAAGCTATTTTAAAAATCCATTTACTCTCAAGAGTATTTATTCAATCATGATTTAATTCTTATTGTTTTATGGAACATGATTGGTCAAAGATGAGGCTCTTACAATAATTTAATTCTTTCCATACAACCTGACTGATCAATGTTAAATTTTTTAGCCACTCATTTATTTAACAGGGCTTTATTAAATTACTAAATTCACTCTATTCCATGAACTCTGAGACTATTGTGATGCATACAACAGGGAAAATGCATCATTCGTGACCAAAGCAAGTTCACAGCCCAGTGGCAAAAGAACGAAGCATTTATTTTTCTTGAGAAAGGTGACTAGGCCTGAAGATAAATGAATAAACAAATGGGACATAAAAGCATAAAACCGTGTTGTAACAGTGACTAGAACCAGTGTGGATCAAGCACCATATTTGCACAGATGAAGATATCAGGGATTCCTCAAAGGGGTGAGCCTGGAACTTAAAAATCTGGCAGATTTTCAATGAAAACTATGCATTTTCCATGAGATAGCAATAAGGCCAGCTCAACACTTTCCAGCCTCCTTTGCAGCTCCTTGTAATTGTATGACTAAAATCTCAACCCGTGAGATGCAAGAAGTATGGGTGGGACGGGACTTTGGGTGAGAGTTCCCAGGACTGACTCACTTCGGGAGGGTCACCCTTTCTCCCCTCTTCCTTCCTTTTCGCCCACTGCCTGAAACATGAATGTGCTGGCCAGGCTCCAGCAGCCACATCCTGGAGGACAGAACAACACACTAGGGCAGACAGAAGGAGCTTGGATCACCTGGGATCACACTGCTGCCAGAGCAGCCCTGGACTGTCCATCTCTGACTCCTGCAGGAGCTAGATCAAGTTACTCTAAATCTAATTATCTCTACTTGAAAGGCAGACAGTGATCTTCCTTCTGCTGGTTCACTCCTCTAATGCCTGCAATTGCCTGTCTGGTCAGGCTGAGTCCAAGAACTCAATGCATGTCTCCCATGTGGGCGGTGAAGATCTTCAGCTATTATGGAATGCCTTCCAGGATGTACGTTAGCAGGAAGGTGGATGCGAAGCAGGGCCAGAAAGTGAACTGGGTACTCTGATATGGGATGTGGGTCCCCCAAGTGGCATCCTAACCATTGTACCAAACACCTGCCCCTAGTTTGTGATTCTGTTATTACAATCAAACCGAATTACTTCTGATATAAAAACTAACAAATTTAAATTTATTAGGAGAGGAGGCAGTGTTGTGGAATAAAAAGTAAAGCCCTCATCTGAGATGCTGGCAGCCCATATGGGCACTGGGTAGTACCCTGGCTGCTCCACTTCCAAGCCAGTTCCCTGCTAATGGCCTGGCAGAAGCAGTGGGAGATTGGCCCAAGTGCTTGGGTGCTAGCCACCTGTGTGGCATACCTGGCTGGAGGTCCAGGTTCCTGGCTGTGGCTTAGCCTAGTGCTGGCCACTGTGGCCACCTGGAGAGTGAGTCAGCAGATGGGAGCTCTCCCTGGGTACCTCTCCCTCTCTCTGTAATGCTGACTTTCAAACTGAACAATGAATCTTTTAAAAAAAAAATGATTAGGAGAGTTGGGAGATAAAATTCATGAAAAGAGAACAAATTATTAGGTAAATGAGCAACAGGAGAGAAAAAAGAAAAGATTAGAGAATCACTGAAGAATGTATAACACAGATATGAAGGATCAATGGTGCATGGGGGATTATCAAAGAGAAGTTATGAAAAAGCATGAATTGGGGAATAAATAAAAGCCTTAATGGGGGAAATATGAGAAATACTTGATGAGGCCGAGGCTGGCTTGCTGTGGCTGTGTTTGCACTGCAGGGAACTAGTATGGGTGTCTCACATGACTGGTGTAGCAATCATCATGCCAGGAAAAAAAATAAAGAAAAAAATAATAAATACAGATGATGGAGACAGAAATCTCAAAAGATGTGACTACACATGTGATTTTGAGGAAATCAGAGATGTAAGGAAATCCATGGGGGTGAAGAAGCATGAAAGACTGTTGAGCAAATGGCAAGAATATTCTGAGCTGAGCTGCATGATTTTCTCCATCCTCTACACCTGAAGTCAAAAACAAAGACCTCAGGACTGAGGGACATGAGAATCCCAGAACAAAAGGACCAATTAAATGGCCAACATGAGGTTGCAAAGAAAATACCCTGAACATCTCCTGAAAGATCAGGCATCATTCAAAGTCTCCAAGAAACAAGAATCAGGAACCCGTGCTGTGGCATAGCATGCAAAGATGCTATGTGTAACACCAGCATCCCACATAAGCAGCGGTTCAAGTCCTGGCTGCTCTACTTTCCACCTAGCTCCCTGCTAAGGTGCCTGAAAAAGCAAGTGGAGGATGGCCCAAGTGCTTGGGCCCCTGCCCCCACATGGGAGGCCCAGAAGAAGCTCCTGGCTCCCAGCTTTGAAGCGACCCAGCTCCAGCTGTTGCAGCCATTTAGGGAGTGATTCAGCAGTTGGAAGACACTCAAAAACAAACAAGAATCAGAACAGCAAATTTCCCAACCCTGAAAGTGAGCTTATTGTAACTGAGCAGATAATAATCCTCTGACAATAGCCAGGAGAATTATTTTCAACTGAAGAGTTTTTATTCAACCAAGCTATAAATCAAGCATAAGGTTGGCTTGATTTTTGAGACCTGCAACGATTCATAGTGTATTTCTCACTCATTCTGCTTAGAAAGCCACTAGAGTGTGTATGCCATCAAAACCAAGCAGTAAGTAATACATTAAGAAGGAAAAGATATAGGTGGTCTTTGTGGTATAGCACATTAAGCCTCCCACATGCCATACCACAGTGCTTAGGATCAAGCGCCACCCATGCTTCTGAGCCAGCCTCCTGCTGTGGCACTCCCTAGGAGGCAGCGGGTGATGACTCCTGTGCGTAGGTCCCTGCCACTGATGTGTGCCATCTGAATGGAGCTCCCGGCTCCCGGCTAGGGCCTGGGCTCAGTTCTGGCTGTTGTGGGCATCTGGGGAATAAACAGGAGGATGGAAAATCTTTCTATATCCCTCAAATAAAGATGAATAAACGTTTCTAAAAGGAAGAATCGAATTGAAAGCAACCAGAATCTAGCTTCGACTGATTTAATCATAAAGGATATATATATATGTATATATATATCAAAAGGATTCTGTGTCCCTATCGGTAGGAATACAAAATGGTTCTGCCCTATGGAAAACAACATAGCAGTTTTTCAACATAATTCAACATAATTCATAATTATGTCCAACATAATTCATAGTTCAACATAATTCAACATAATTCATAAACAGAATTGCCCTATGATGCAACGTTTCCACTTCTGAGTCATATATCCAAAAGAACTGAAATCAAGGCCTTTGGAAAGCCATTTGTCCATCCACGTTCATAGCAGCATCCTTCACAGTGGCTAAAATGTGGAAGCAACCCCAGTGTCCGCTGACAGAAGAACAAATCGGCAAGATGGATTTATCTACTCCTCAGGATAGGATCCAGCTTTCAAAGGGAAGTAAATTCTGATATGTGCCAAACATGAATGAACTTGAGGATATTATCCTAAATAGGCAAAGTTCAAAATGACAAATGTTATATGATTCTGTGACCAGTGTTGTGCCATGGTAAACTAAACTGCCAATTGCAATGCTGGCATCCCATGCTAGACTATGCGCTTGTATCCCAGCTGCTCCCCTTATAATCCAGCTCCCGGCTAATACACAGTGGAAGATGACCCCAGCACTTGGATCTCTGCCATTCACATGGAGACCCAAATGGAGCTCCCAGTTTGGTCTTGGACCAGCCCCAAGAGTTGTGGCCATTTGGCAAGTGAATCGGTAGATAGAAGATCTCAACATCTTTCCCTTTTATTCTCCTTTTCAAATAAACACATTTAAAAATACTATATGATTTCACTTACATGAGATAGTTAAAATAGTCATAAGCCGAGGAGCAGGGCCTGGCGGCGTGGCCTAGTGGCTAAAGTCCTCATCTTGAACGGACCAGGATCCCATATAGGCGCCAGTTCTAATCCCAGCAACTCCACTTCCCATCCAGTTTTCTGCTTGTGGCCTGGGAAGGCAGTCAAGGACAGCCCAAAGCTTTGGGACCCTGCACCCATGTGGGAGACCTGAAAGAGGTTCCTGGTTCCCGGCTTCAGATCGGCACAGCACTGGCCATTGTGCTCACTTGGGAAGTGAATCATCGGATGGAGGATCTTCCTCTCTGTCTTCTCCTCTCTGTATATCTGACTTCATAATAAAAATAAAAATAAATCTTTAAAAAAAAAAGCAGAGGAGCAAAATAGAATGGTGGTGTTATGGGCTGGGGGGGAATGGTTATAAGCGACAATTTGACAGACAATTTTTGCTTTACAAAGTTAAGGAGATAGATGGTAAAGATGTTTATACAATGTTATAAATATTTAATAACACTAAATTGCATACTTAAAAATAATTATATGTCTTTTGTATTTTATCTCAACAAAACAGACAGAATATTGGACCTCTGAGAATGGCCTGGAAAGGTAGTTGGGTCAGGGTTATACAGCCAAGGGCAACACTCAACATTATGTGCCAGAGCAGTCCAGAGGAGACACATGGGGTAGCACCAACGAACCAAAGCCCTTAACACTAGAGCCGACAGCACAGACTTCCTGCAGCCACCATCATGCTTCCAGAAAGCTCCATGAATTCTTTTTTCTGATTTCCAGCTCCCTAACACCAGACATGAGAAGGGTTCCCTGATTAACACAGTCTGGTTCCTGTACCTGAACTCAGACTACAGGAAAGGCCAGAAAACTGAGTTTCTGACATTTTCAGTATTCTTATAAAAATATTAATTACTTATTTGAACAGCAAAACCACAGAGACAGAGGGAGACATGGGTTGAGAGAGAGCTCTTCCAATTATTGGTTCATTCTTCAGGTCTGGACCAGGTTGAACCCAGGAGCCCAGAAATTCATCTGGAGGGTGGCAGGGGCCCAAGTACTTGGGCCTGCTTTACTGCTCTCCCAGTAGCATTAGCAGGCACCTGTGCTAGTAGTGGAGCAGCCAGGACTTGAATTGCCAGGGTTGTAGGCAGTGGCTTAACCATTGTACTACAATGTCAGCTCTGACATTTGTCAGTTTTGAATGTGAATGCTATACAATGTTCCCCTGTTCTGTAACACTGGAAATTCTTCAAACACAGCGAGATCACAGAAGAAGAAGCAGGCAGTAACAGTAACAGAAAGATGAGGGTCTATCCAGGGAATCACATTTTCTAGACCTGATGTAAGTATGGCCAAGAGAAAAATCCTAACACAACTCTGTGGCAGCCCTAGAGAACAGTCTGGAATGCAACAAGAGGATGGAAACCAGAGGACAGGGGGAGGGGAAGAACAAAAAATGGATAAGAGACGTTTCTGACACATTGGAACAAGTAGAAAATAACATGAAGAAGCACTTGATAGATCTGCTGGAGACTTAAAATAATAAGGAAAAAACAAGTCAACTTTGACCTTCAGGAAACAAAAACACTGAATAAAAATGAAGAAATACAAGCATAACACAACATATGATTAGGAAGTAATATTTCCTTAGTCATGCCAATAGAAAGTCTAGCTCTTAATTATTCAAAAAACCTATGTTATAACTTGGGAATATTAAATGAAGAGAAGTCAGAGTGATGCAAAAGAGTTAAGTCCTGTTACTATCACAGGAAATCAAAAGTTGGTGTCTGAATTTGAGGGATCAAGACGCTACCTGCAAGACTGCCATCCCACACGGCTGCAGGTTCACGCCCCAACTACTTGATTTCCACTCCAGCTCCCTGCTACCGGCCTGGGAAGAGCAGAAGATGGCCCAAGGGCTTGTTCCCATGTTCCCATCGAAGTGGGAGACTCTACTGAGGCTCCTGCCTCCTGGCTTCAGCCTGGCCCACCCCAGCTCTTACAGTCATCTGGGGAGTGAAACAGTGGATGGAAGCTCTCTCTGTCTCTCCCTCTCTTTCTAACTCTGACTTTCAAATACATACATAATAAAAACAAAAAGCTGTCATTTAAAAAAAAAACTGTGCTATTTAGTATCAGGGGAATCAACAGAGGATACAACTTTTTGGTTGAAAAGCGAGGTTTTCTGGGAGTAGGTCGCAGAAAAGGATAGCAGTGGTAGTATGGAAAGCAAGAACTATTTTCCCTATGTGACTGGAAACCAGTGGGCTTATTAAACTTTGTATTTGCTGTTTTGACAAATTTTTAAAAATAAAATAATGTTCCAACCATGAAAAGATTCTATCACCAATTTAGAAATCATAAAAGAGAAACAAGCCCATAGGAATACGTAAAGGGTTTGTCTTGACACGCCTCCTGAACTGGTCCACATCTGTCCGGACAGGTGTTAAGGGCAGGAAGGTGGAGTAACATACACAAGAGCCAAGTGTAGGCAGGCCTGGAGCCATGACCAACTGCACAGCGAACCAGCTCAGGAACTGCTCTCTGACCTTGCCGAGCCCCAGGGTAATGTAAACCACCTAGAATATAGCTGATCCTTACAAATCATGAGCTTTTTCTCTCAGAGTTTCTGTCTTGTTTCTGTTTCTACATTTGAGAAAGCAAAGTCGTTTCCTTTAGCTGCCTCCTATCCTCCCTTTCTGGCAAAGCTTGAAAGACCCTTCCTCCACAGGCGAGCCGCTTGTCAGCACATCTGGACTTCTCTTGAAGGGAAAAATCCCTTCCCGTAACACTGGCATCAGATCTCAATGGAGTTTTGAGTGAAAAGAAATTATATTCAATTGTTAAGCCATGGCTCCCAGTTCTGACATACGGGACTGCACAGCAATTTGTGCTTAAAATTACCAACAGTATCTATGGCAGAGAAGAATCAGAAATAATTCAGCTGATGCCTAATTTTAAATCCTGATCGTGATACCCAGAAGTCAGAGGCCCGGCACGGGTCCTAGGCACTCACCTTCTCTACTTGGCCGACGCTGGTTACACAGCTCCGGAACAAGTTCCTCACACGTTCCCCCAGGCCAAGTCCCTTCACTCCTGGAAGTCTGCTTATTCCAGGTGGACCCTTGTCCTTCCCAGGAGGCAGTGGGCGACTTGTCAGAGCCATCAGGAGGGAGGGAAGTGGAGGCCCTGGAGTCCAGGAGGAAGCTGTCGTGTAGGGTGTGTTTTGTAGCCTTCTTGCCTTTCCTCTTCTGACCCCCAGCAGTTCTGCTCTCGTCTTCTTGCCTGGGCTGGCTACTCTCAAGCTCGCTGGTCAGCCGGAGGAGCTGGTCCATGTCTTTGGTAAATTCCAGAAGTGTGCCCTTTGAGAGGCTTCGGGTGGGGCCTTCGGAGCCATAGCTGGGAGCCTTCTCCAGGAGCAGGTGTTCCGAGCAGTGGACAGCTTCCATGCCCTCCCTGAGCACTGGCTCGGGCGCCCGCGAGGGGCTGCTGGAGCCCATGGACAGAGAGAAGAACGAGTAGTCCACTGCCACGTATGTCAGCATGAAGTTGATGGTCACGATAGGGGCCAGAATGTTCACCTGACCCACCAGGACAAAGGCCATGGTCACCAAGCTGGTCAGGCAGATGGCAGTCACAGGTGTTTTATTTGGTCCTTTCTGAAGAACAAAAGCACCATTTAGGCCTAGAAGATTTCAGACAGAAAACTTCAAACATTGTAGAAGTTATATGAGTCCAAAACCATAGCGGCTCAGACATTTCTTAACCATGTGGCTGTTTGCATGCTTGGGACAATAATATCCAAGTCCAGGGGTCATTTTGAGAGCAGGGCTAGCGCAGGTAAAATCCTTAACAAGGAACTCGCACACGGTGGGCTCCTAGTGTACCATACGTGCTAGCTGTCTCAGAAACTGTGAACAAGGGATGTTGTCAGAGGACGCTGACTTCCCAAATGTGAGCCCTTTTATCTTTCACTGGATTTTAACACCAGCCTTGGCTATGAAAGTCATGCCTGGCAGATTCTTCCCACAGTGTGGCAGGTCCCAGAAAACAGAATCTGCAGATTCGGCTGGCTTTGGGGTCTCTGACACTAAAAATGCACCCTTGCATATCCGCTCACATACTTGTTATGGATGGAGGTCAGCATAGTGGTCTTTAAAGGGACAGTTGGGGAAGGATGTGCTGACACTCCTGCCAGCATTCATCACAGCCAATGACACAGTTCTTAGGTCAAAAACAATAGGAACTGCTCAGTCCCCATCTTGTGTAGCCAAAGAATTCCATTTGGACTACTGGCCATGTTCTCCTCCTCAAAGACTTCTCCCTTTGTCTTCATTCTCACTGGTGGTCCCCTCTCAGGCTCTGTTATTGGCCCCTCTTGGTCTCTGAACTTGACACTGAAAGCAGGTTCATGGCTCTATCCTCAGGCCTCCTCTCTACTGAGTCCCTTGGTGATCTCAAGCAGCTTTATGGGTTTAATGCCAGCTTGATGCTGACAACCCCTACATCTGAACTTCCAGTCTAAAACATTCCTCTGAATTCCAGGCTTAACTATCCAACTGTCTGCTCAACATTTCTGATAGGTCTTTAGTCAGTCTCCCACACATGTCCCTCCAGGAGTCTGCCCTCATCCAGGCCTGGCATAGACAGACACCTTAGGAGGAACAGGTTGCAGCCGGCCTCAGGATCCGAGCCTTCCCTCATCTGAGACGGTGTCCCCAGAATGTTACAGTAAAACTCTCTTAAGAAAAAGAGTAAATGGGGTGAGTGTTTGGCTTAGTAGGTAGAATGACACTCAAGACGGCTGCAGATCAGTGCCTAGGTTCAAGTCTTGGCTCTGCTTCCAACTCTAGCTTCCTGCTAATGTGTATCCTGGAAGCAGGATATTCAAATCCTTGGTCACTGCCACCCAGAAGGACAACCAGACTAAGTTCTGAGTTCCTGCTTTGTCCTGCCAGGCTCTGGCTGCTGGAGCATCTGAGCAGCAAATCAGCACATGGAGGTTCTGTCTCTCTGCCTTTCAAATAAAATAAAAACAAAAATAAAATAACTGATTTTTAAAAATAAAAAGTAAAAATGCATTTTTGTTGCCTCTGAGAATGACATTTAGTGGGTTATACTTGCATTGGTTGTTTAGCGGACTCTAATGATAAAACTTGAGAAACTGAAGAGAACTTTAGAAAGAGGTCTTAGGTAAGCTGAAAAACTCATGGCTATGAAGACTGTGTATGCCCAACGAACTCCCTTCTGTCTACTTTTTCTATTACTTGAAATACTTCTAATTAAAGACACATACTTATGAAACACGCCCAGGCAGGGACTTGGACAAGGAAGGACTGTAAAGGGATGAAGCTGGCACACATGAACTTCCTTTTAGCAGAAAAACCGTAAAAGAAAAAAAAAAAACACTGCACCACACAATGGAGAAAAATACTTGTAGCACATATAACTGATAACAGACATCCAGAATATAGAATCTCTGCAATGTATTTATAAGAAAGACAGACACTCACTCTTCAAAAAAAAAAAAGTAAAAGGTTTAAACAAGTAAATCTTACGAGAGAATAGCTGTTAAAACATTAAAAGGATACTGAATCTCATTAGTCATTAAAGAAGCTTGAATTAAAATCACAATGACAAACAACAGTGTGGTAAACATTTTTAAATCTGATAACATCAAGCAGTGACAAAAACATATGATGGGAAATCTTATCTCCTGCTTGACAGAAGTACAAGTTAGACTATTTTGGGAAAAAGGACGGAGCAACAAGAAAGTGGAGAGCTATCTATCTCCTGATTTGGCAATTCTACTAAACAGATTGATAGTCTGGAGAGGTTCTGCACAGGCACCAGAACTGGTGCCAAGCAGACATCACCTTGGCCATCACAGTCCCAAATAGCACACACAGATGTGGATGTGACACAAACCTGGTGGTGAGTGAAGAAAGACTGCCATAAGGGAATCTCTGGTCTCACTCACGGGTCAGAAATAGACGACAGTGAACTATCCTATTTAGAGATGCAGGTGCAGGAAGTCAACCAACAATCAAACTCTGGGTCCTTGGTCACCTCTAACACTGCCCTTGAACTAAAAGGGGTCTTACATCTTCATTTTTTTCTATTTATCTGAAAGAGTAAGAGAGGGAGAGACAGAGATCTTCCATTTGTTGGTTCACTCCCCAGATGAGCACGATGTTGGCCCAGTGTTGCCTTAGGTGGAAGCTGTGGGTGATAGGGGTCCAAGCATATAGACCATCTTTCGTTGCTTTTTCTAGGTCAATAGCAGGGAACTGAATTGGAAGTTGGAGGAGCCAGAACAGTGTGCCAAATGGGACACAGGTATAACAGGTAGTAGCTTTACCCACTATGCCATGATGCTGGCCATTGGTTTTATAATTTTTTGTTTAAGATTTATTTATTTTTATTGGAAAGTCAGATATACAGAGAGGAGGAGAGACAAAGAGCAAGATCTTCTATCTGATGACTCACTCCCCAATTGACCACAATAGCCTGTGCTGCACCGATCCAAAGCTAGGAGTCAGGAACTTCTTACATGTCTCCCAAACAGGTGCAAGGTCTCAAGGCCCTAGGCCATCCTTGACTGCTTTCCCAGGCCACAAGCAGGGAGCTGGATAGGAAGTAGGGCTGCCGGGATTAGAACCAGCACCCATATGAGATCCTGATGCATTCAAGGTGAGGACGTTAGCCTCTAGGCTATTGTGCCAGGCCTGGTTTTATAATTTTTAAACGCATGGGGGAGGGAGGGTGTGCTGAAAGGACATTTGGTACAATTCAGATTTATGTCCATGAGAAAAGAACTAGGACTTGTCCATGGCTATCTGTGCACTACACTAGCAGAGCTGAGGGTTGTAGGCAATCCCGTTTGGTCCATAATGCCTACTACAAGCCTGACCCTTTTCTGGAAAAACAAAACAATCGCACCAACTGCTTGAGTAAAAACACAAAGAAAGCCAGGGATTGGCTATCACAGACTAATAAAAGTGTTGATCACTTGAGAACAAAGAATTCTGGCCCAGGACAGGGAAGTAGAGGGTGACCTCAGGGCTGGCAGTGACCCTGGGGAGAGGTTCTAGACAGTTATTCTTAAAATTGCTCATACTGGCATTTTCCCCTTTTTTTGTATCAAATATATATTAGAACATACTGTCTTTTTGATTCTTCCCTATTAAAAAAGTGAGCTAATAAAATTTAATCATATGTAAAGAAGCTTTGAAAAATAAAGTTCTAAAGCTAAAAGACAGATGTCTAATCAGAAAAAATATCTGAAATATGTATCACAAAAAATTACTCTTCCTGGGGAGGGACTGATTGGTTAATCCACCACCTGCAAGTGCCGGCATCTCATATGGGTGCCAGTTTGTGTTCCAGCTGCTCCACTTCCCATCCAGCTCCCAGCTTATGGTCTGGGAAAGCAGCTGAGGATAGCCCAAAGTCTTGGATCCCTGCTGGGGAAGGGAAGAAGTTCAGCTCAGCTTAGCTCCAATCATTGTGACCATTCAGGGCAGTGAACCAGAGGATGGAAGATTTTTTTGTCTCTCCTTCTCTCTGTAAACTTTGCCTTTCCCATGAAAACAGACAAATCTTTTTTAAAAAAATACTCTTCTTAATAAAGAAGTGCTCTCAGCAAATGAAAATGAGCAATAATCATGGAAATGTCATAAATAGCTCTCTAAAACATTCAGCTTCATTTAATGTAAGCATAATGCAAATCTCAATATTCTAAGATGTCATTGCTCACTATACGATTAGTAAAACTTGACATTTGACAATTAGCAAAGAGACAAGTTGCTTGCTAATGCTGTATTTGCTGCCCAGAACAAGTATGCACATGAATGCTTCACTTCTAAACGTTTACACTTATAAGCAAGCAAAACAACCTGCTCTGGGTGCAGATGGTGGTGTTAAAACTACGACAAAGACTTAATGTTACCAGCTGATGGAGTATAAGGGTGAAGTCTCGAGCTAATTACAAGTACTGTGGCCAGGGGGTGGGGCCAGTGGGAAGTCCCTGGTTCAACAGGGGTGTGCTCTCTGAGGGTAGTTCTGGAGACAGTTCTGAGTTATTTTGAGTCCAAACTCAGACTAGCTTTAGTCTTGCCCCTTTCTGGCTCATCCTGTGATTGTACCTCTGCAGCTTCCACAACAAACTCCAACTAGAGACCAGCGGAGCCATCTGATTTTCAACCTGTCAGCTGAAATGAAACTTCTTTCTCCCTGAAGAAGCTTCTCTTGGGAACTTAATCCATGTAAAGCAGACACAACTTCCTCAAATAGGATCTATCTTCCTTCCTTGGCAAATACGCCTGACACGATCATGATGGGGAAGGTCAGGTTCATGTTGAGGATATTTGCACTCCTCCTTTGTCAGCAAACACGCATGCAGAGCCTGCAGCTGGGCACCCACCCCCTTCCTCTCTCAGATCACAGCAAGGGGGTCTCACACTCACAGGTGGGCTCTTGGCCCTACAGAGGGCTGTGGGTCATGTGAAAGAGGAAGTCTAGGGTCCAGCTGACTGGAAAGTGTTCTGGAAGGTGGGACATGAGCACAGTCCTGGGAAGCAGGCTCTTTAGGTGCAGCTCGCTTGGTGTCCCTGGCTATGGGAAAACGAGCCCTCTCCCACATGTTGGTAAAAATACAAAACGATATGATCTACTAGCCATGAATTCACACTTTGATCCAGCAATCTCACTCATAAAAAGCCATCTGATAAACACGTCCATGTGCATATATCCAGGGGTACTCACAGCACCACAACACCTGAGGTGACTCCCTGCAGCACCTTTTCCTGGAAGTCACGCAGGTGTGAATCTGTGGGGAACTAAATAATCAGATCACAGGAGAACCACACGATGGAAAAACAAAGAGTGCATTCTCTCCGCCTTTGCATGAAAAGATCATTTTAGGCACTCGGGCCTCCTAAAATAAACGAAGTGAAATAAAAATCCACACACAGAAGACAGGAGAGATAACAGTGCCTGCCCCTCCCCAGCTCAGGTTGATGGAGGACAAGGAAGAGGCAAGCATGGTTTGCTCACGAAAGGCTAGGAACCTGAGTGGCTGGCAGAAGGCCTCTGCGGACCCTAGCAAGCTACTGGGAAGCAGGATTCTCAGATTCTGTTTCTCTCTTGTCATCCTCTCGGTTGTCAGAAGGTCCTTAGGGCTGCACCCCCCACCCTTTCTCATCCAAGCCACACAGAGGCAGTTACGGTTTAGGGCCTGACAGCAGAGAGCTCAGAGGCCAGGGATGTGGCGAAATCATCCAACAGCAATTCCTGAGGACAAGATGAGACTTGCGAGTTGGCTCCCTCCCTAACCAAAGGAATCTTCCATGCCAAAACTGGAGGCTGGGAACCAGCAAGGTCTCCCATGTGCTCCCCAAGTTGCACATTAGCAGGAAGCTGGAGTTGGAAGTATGGCCAGGACTCAAACTCATGTATTCTGATGTGGTATGCGGGCTGCTAACCTGCAACTTAACCACTAAGCCTAATGTATTTTTATCGGGAGCCAGGGCCCTCCTGTTCCTGATGCTCGAGTGCAAGTTGCTGCTGGGCCTGGCTGGCTAACCCTGTGCTGGGGGCACAGGGTGCTATAGACATTTAAGGTGATTCATCTAACTGACCCCAGCCCAAAGCAGGCCACAAGATGAGGCTGGAAGAAATCACTGCATTCCCATCTGTCTCATGTGGCAGAGCTGTGCAAGGACTCTTATCAGAACAACTAAAGCATGTGTGTGCCAACAAGTGGGTTCATGGGAAAACGTGTGTTTCTCACCCCTTGGCCCAGGCAGGCAAGCGCCGGAATCACCTTCTCCTGGGCAATGCACTGCAGGATCCGGGGAGCTCCGTAGAGCCCCCCCATGCAGGAGGCCAGAGATGAGATGTACAAGCCCAGCAGGAACAGGAAGCCCACTAGGGACACCTAAGGGAGAAACAGCTGCATTAACCCAATGCCAGGACCTTTCCACTGCCCCCACGCCACCCAGCTGACTGCAGCAGAGCCCCCAACCCCAGGGTCACCCTCTGGGGTAGAGTCTTTCCCACATCCCCCCGTCTGCCCCCGACAGACACTGCACTCCTCTGCCCCAGGTCAGTCCACCGTCACATCTGGCAGGGACTACACCGTTTCTCAAGGTCAGCAGGCATCAGACTCATCCGCAGGATTTGGGGAAGTTTCTGGGCGTCACCCAGAGTTTCTGTTTCAAGTGTTAAGAATCCGGATTGCCAACAGGCTTCCCGATGATCTTGGTGTTGATGGGTTGGGGACCATCCTTGGAAATCCACTGTCCAAACACAGTGTTAACGGCCTCCTCCTGCCTCTACGCTGTTCCCCACTCTGCATCACCCCAAAGCTCTGCCACAGTGACCCATCTAAACTCAAATCTGACCCGAGTGCCCTGTGGCAAACAGGGCAGCAGTTCCCACAAGGCCCATGATCATGTTAACTCCACAATTAGCACACTGGGGCTTTGGTCAGCATGATTTCTCTGCCTACTGGAACTCTCTATCCACCCACTCCCCTCTATCTACTGTCAGTCTACTAAACTCCTAAGTGTGCCTTGGGGCTCAGCATAAACCTCACCTCCTCCATGAGGCCACCTCCAGTTCCTCTTCCTCAGGGCTCTGTGCACCTCAGGCAGAGGTGGGGACAGCACCCTGTGGTGACTCAGCCTAGTTTGCTGTGTCTAATTCAGAAAGATACATGCTGAGGGGCTCAATGGGACCTCTCACCTTGGCCTGCAAGGTGTCTGCAGACAAGGTCAGAGAGGGCGAGTAGATTAGAACCATTCCTCTGTGTCTCTGGCCACCCGTCTGAAGCCCCCACGCCAGCCTGAAATGGACCTCCCCTGTGCTCAGGCAAGGCTCTCTGCTCTCCTGGTTGTTGGCAGTGCCCCCACGCACTGTACTTGAATCCAGTGGCCAAGTGCCTTTGCCCAGCTCTTACAGAGAGGTCAGATTTAATGTCCCATATTTTCTTCCCTTGCTTCAGCAATGCCCCTGGATCCCTGTCACTGAGCCACACTGAACATAAGCCATGGCTGGATCTCCTTTCTGGCTCTTAAGTTACCCCTGGAATAACTTGGCTGAATCCTGCATCATGATTCTTGCTCAGGAAAAAGCACCTTGCTCCCTTTAAAAAAACAAAACCAAAGAAAAAAGAGGTATGTTTGTAGGATACTGGAGACTGGCAGAATCATTGAGAAATCATTTTAGGTTCAGAAAAAGGCAGAAGACACACCTGGACTTCAACGGGGACAATGTGATCTGGATGCTACCAACAGCCATGCAGAGGAATTCTCAACATTTAAAAATCACCTATATTTTATTTTAAAGACAAAGAAACCCTCAGAGAGAGCTTCCACCCTCTGGTTCCCTCCCCGTGGACCACCAGAGTCTGGAACTTGATCTAAGTCTCCTAAATGGGTGGAGATGGCACCTGCTGACTCCCAGGATGCACATGAGCGGAGGCTGTAGCAGACAGTAGAGGAGCTGGGACTCAAACCAGGCACAAAGAAGCGGGGGAATGGATGGTGTCGTAACTGCTGTACCCAGAGCCCACCTCTCACCATCGCTATCCCTGCCTCATTCATTCTAATTGAAGCATCTGATGACTCAGTCTGGGTCAAGTGCCCTTCCAGGGCTGCAAAGGGACAGGCAGGAGAGGGTCTGTTCCTTCCAGCTGTTGGGATATTAAATGAAGGCACTTCAAGATTGTACATAATGTGGGTTAGCCTGCCATGGTCAGGGATGACAAAGGCTTGATGGACAAAAGCTCAAGCCTTCTACAGAGCCCGTCTTCTCTTTAATTCACTGGGGGGTTGCTCTTCCCTATAGAAATGCAGCCTCTCATTCTTAATCCCGCATAAACTCACTCGTCTCAGTTCTTCACTGACCTTTTATTACTTGAGAGGCACTGTGGGCTCCTGTTATCTTTTACCCTGCGGGATAGTTCATTAGCTCCTGCTTATCTTGCCAGAACACCAGGTGCTTCTTAAATGCAGATCTGTATCAAGCATCTTGGCACCTGCCTCACAGCACCTGACACACAGTTTGGGCTAACGGGACTCAGGAGCTAACTAGCCTTCACAACTTTGCTGTGATCTGTACCCTGAAAGTCTGACAAGCTGCTGAATCCACTGGCCCCATGATCAATCCTTGAGGCATTCTGAGATGCAATCTCTCATTTATTATCTGGCTTCCTGTCTTCTCCACCAGTTCATGCTATGTGAACTGTTTTGTGTGTGTGTGTGTGTTTGTTTTTTGTTTTGTTTTGTTAAAAAAAAAAAACAGACTCCATGATGAAATTTTATCATTAGCTTTTGGAAAACTTAGCTCTGTGTGTCTCTACTCTAGCTCCAGGTAAGAATCACCCCAGGCCTTCTGAACAGATTCGTCTGGAGCAGGACACAGAAGCTGTTGAGTTTTCAGAAGCCCCAGGTGAGCGCGATGTGCAGCCAGGACCGGGAGCCCTGAGCAGAGCACAGCACACCCACTGCGCCTCCCTCCACTGCCCTGCTCAAGCATTCCACAGGAGAGTCAGGCACGGAACTCCCTGCAGAAACTCCACTCTACAGTATAAGAGTACTGTAAAAAATTCTTTTTCAGGAAAAATAGAATTTAAATGATTTTTTTAGATTCAAAACCATGCTGAATCCTATCTGTAGTTTTTGCATAATGTTCTTGTCCACAAATGCTTTAAAGACTCCTTGTATTTGTGATAAATTGTCATTTGAAGTCTCTATTTACAGAATGGGAATGAGCCTGCCCAATCCGGTGTCCTTCTAGAAGGCTGGCTTCAGGAATAGAGCGAGCACACGATGTGGTCACTTCATCCTGGGTACACTCTGGGATTCCACCAGAACACCTGGAGATGAGGCTCCAGTATGGCTGTCCTGTTATGATGACTTATTTATGTCTACTTTGTCAACTGTATTTAGATGACAAATTCACTTTCTACATTTTTCTTTTGGGAGAAAAGGCATGGAGAGAAGAGAGATCTTCCATTTACTGATTCACCCCTCCAAATGCCAGCAATAACTAGTACCAGGCCAGACCAAAGCCAGGAGCCCAGAACTCCACCTGGTGCTCCCGCGTCAGTAGCAGGGACCCATGTTCATGAGCCATCACACCTAGCTACTGCCCAGGGTGTGCAGCAACAGGAAGCTGGATTGGAAGCAGATCTGGGACTCAAATCCAGGCACTCTCATATGGGATGTGAGTATTTTAACTCTTAAACATAAGGCTGCTATGTAGTCTATTTTCTGAAAAATAAAATGTTGGATCTCATGTCTGGATAAATTATAAAAACTCTATAGCCCCTCTTACCTGCCTGAATGCTGTCTCTTCCTTCCCATTTATCTGTGACCCATGCATCTAGGAAGCACTCACTGGGACAGGTCAGTCTCCTGGCACGGGGTTGGGGTGATGGAGGTGCTGGGAACGGAGCCAGATGCCACAGGCACAACAGTAAGCCATGCAGCTTGGCTACCAGCCCTTACAGAGCTAAACCACATTCTCTACTTGTGCTGAGCGCAGGCTCATGCAAGGTGCCAGTGGAGGTGGGGGTACAAAGTTCTTTAGGCAGATGAGTATTAACACTTTAAAAAAAAATGGCCCTCTTTTGTTATATACCTATGTGTTCCATCACAAAAAAAAAAATGACTATCTTTTTGGGGCTAGTGTTGTAGTGCAGCTGATTGGGTCACCACTGCAACACTAGCAACCCACATGGGCACCTGTTCAAGTCCCAGCTGCTCCACTTCCCATCCAGCTCCCTGCTAATGCACCTGGGGAAGCAGCAGCAGATGGCCCACGTCCTTCGGCTCCAGCACCCATGTGGGAGACACAGAAGAAACTTAAGGCTGGCTTTGGACTGGCACAGCTTTGGCTGTCACAGTCATTTGGGGAATGAACCATCACACGGAAGATCTCTATCTCTCCCCTGCCTCTCTGTAACGCTGTCTTTCAAATAAATGAATCTTAAAAATCAAAATGTAAGTGTACACATATTTTCTCAGGATATATGTAAGTGTTCCATAAACCTTTAAGAACCCATGCATGGATTTCATGATCCATTGTCTGTGACCTTTTCAGAGTACCCTTCAGACTCTGGGGGTCCTTTCCTACTTAGTTTGTTCTTATTTTGCTACTATGCAAGCTTCATGGCTTCCAAGGCAATTGATCTTTTTGATCATCTTTTTCATGTATGCAATTATATCTTAAGATATTTAACCTACTTAATTTCATCTCTAGGGAAACTATTCTTCACACAATTCATGTCTCTATCACTGAATAATATTGAGATAAAATGTTGGCTTTTTTAAGTAAATTAAACATGGCAGATTCATGCAACCAAAAGTGTCCGTAAAAGAAACATCTGTCAATGTGCCGCCATTAAGAGTATGGAGAGGAGCTGAAACACAGTAAACACCTACTGTGTGACAAATAGTGTGTGTACACAGGTCTCTCAGGGCTCTTACAGTCTACTAAAAAAATGGTTTAAGAAAGCAGAACATGGGCCCGGTGCTGTGGCCTAGCAGCTAAAGTCGTTACTTTGAACATGCCAGGATCCCATATGGGTGCTGGTTGTAGTCCCAGCAGCTCCAATTCCCATCCAGCTCCCTGCTTGTGGCCTGGGAGAGTGGTCGAGGATGGCCCAGAGCCTTGGGACCCTGCACCCACATAGGAAACCTGGAAGAGCTCCTGGCTCCTGGGTTCGGATCAGCACGCCACTGGTCATAGCAGTCACTTGGGAATGAATCATCGGATGGAGGATCTTCCTCTCTGTCTCTCCTCTCTGTATACCTGACTTTGCAATAAATAAAAATAAATAAACCTTTTTTTTAAAAAAAAAAAAAAGCAGAACATTGCTGAGACCAACACTCAAGAACTGGGAAAGGACAGAACCAGACTAGAGAAGCTGCAGGAGACCTGGAGATGGAGCAGCTGGCCATCAGGAGAAAGCAGGGCAGGGCGGCCTGCAGTCATCCAAGAGTGGTCCGGCAGAAAGGCCCGGGGAGAGAGAGAGAGGTGTGGGAGCCAGCACTCAGGGGGCAGTCAGGGGAGAGGCCGCTCTGTGTCCCATGGCAAAACTCACAGCCCCAAAACAGATGCAGCTGGTTTCTTCAGGACCCCGGGAAAGGTCCATGAGGGACCCAGAACTGAGGCCTAGCTGCATGGCTTGTGAAACCCATACCAGGATGGTAGACTGGGTCCAGTGGCCAGGCAGGAATTTTGGCCTGGCACTCCACTTCTCTCTGTTGCAGCCTCCTCGTTCTCTGGGCCCTGTTAGTCAAGTTGCCCATGGCCCAATTGACTAAGTATAATTTCTGCTCCTGCTGCCAAGGCAGAACCAAGAAGGGACATTTAGGATAGTGAGAAAAGAAGAAAAGTTCTGGAGGAAAGGTGTTTTCTGGAGATCCTGTTATGGAGGAGTTTGTAGCGGGAGGGACACTAGACATGAAGACGCTGCTATTTTGGGTCCTACCGTGATTGGTTCCTTCACTTGCTGTCCCCGCCCTTGTTTGCCACTGGAAGCTCAGACTAGTAGCTTGCTAGTAGACTTCCTAGTCATTTATTTCAAGGAAATGACATCATCCTCCCCCTAAATTAAACCTCCATCTTTTATCCTGGTGTGTGTATGCGTGTCCACACACTACGGATGGGTCTGACTGGACAAATGCCTCCAACTGGCCAAGGGCGGGCCTGCTATCTCTTGTTTGGGGTAGGCAGCATTCCCGTGTCCAGGTTCTGGGTTTCACCCTTGGGGACTCTGCTGGGCCACCTCAGAGATGCCCCTGGCCTTCTCTGGACACAAGGATGCCTGCCTTCCTACAGTTCCATTCGGAAGGTCGCCCATGAAGGGGAGGAGAGGAGAGAGGAGCTCTGGGGACCTTCCATGCAGACCAGGATCGCTGATGCTTTGAAAGGACCTCACGGAAGGAAGCTGCTCCGAAGGCAGCAGTTTCAGAAGATGGAGCCAGCCAGCCGCGGGCGAGCTGAGAACAAATTGCCATCAGTTCTTCCTAGTCAAACGATCCTTCTCACTTCAGCGGCCCTTGGAGGCCTCTGATTCTTCTAATGCAGTTAAGCTTTTCATTCTACAATTGGAGAAAAGGCCCGAGGGGAGATGAAACTCCAGACAGAAGTGCGCATGTGGATACAAACACGGAAATGGATTTCTTCCTGCAGAGCAAGCCTCACCACCTGGGGTCAGCTCTGGGACAACCCGCCAGCTCCCCCTTATCAAAGCCTGCTTTCAAGCTGCTGCCATGACGCTTGAAAAGCAAACATCACTTTTACATGGGTGTCTACATGGCTTAAAAGGAGTCTTGCATTGTTAATGTGAAAACCATGTTCAAATGTATTTTTTTTTTATTGGAAAGTCAGATTTTAGAGAGGAGGAAAGACAGATCTGTTCAATGATTTGCTCCCCAAGTGGCTGCAACGGCCAGAGCTGAGCCGATCTGAAGCCAGGAGCCAGGAGCTTCTTCCAGGTCTCCCACACGGATGCAGGGTCCCAAGGCTTTGAGCCATCCTCTACTGTTTTCCCAGGCTACAAGCAGGGAGCTAGCTGGGAAGTGGGGCCACTGGGAGATGAACTGGTGCCCATTTGTGATCCTGGCGCATATAAGGCAAGCACTTTAGCCACCAGGCTACCACGCTGTACCCCAAATGTATTTCTTAAAAGTGAATTCAGACAGGGGCAATTGCTGCAGACACCTGTATCTCATATCCAGTGAGTGCTGGTTTGAGTCCTGGCACCACTCTCCAGATTCCAGCTTTCTGCTAATGTGCAACCTGCCAGGTGGATGACGAATCTAGGGCTTAGGCCCCTGCCACCTGCATGGGACAACCTGGATGGAGTTCGACTCCTGGTTTAGAAGGAGCCTGGCCCGGTCCTCACTGTTGCTGACATTTGGGGAGTGAACCAGCAGTCAGAAAAATCTCTTCCTCTCTTTCAAATGAATAGAGGCAGTTAGATAAAAATAATTTTAAAAAATCAATTCCGGGCCCGGCGCGGTGGCGCAGTGGTTAAGGTCCTCGCCTTGCACGCCCGGGATCCCATATGGGTGCCGGTTCTATCCCGGCAGCCCCGCTTCCCTTCCAGCTCCCTGCCTGTGGCCCAGGAAAGCAGTCGAGGACAGCCCAAGGCTTTGGGACCCTGCACCTGCGTGGGAGACCCGGAAGAGGCTCCTGGCTTCGGGAAGAGGCTCCTGGCTTCGGATCGGCATAGCATCGACCGTTGCGCTCACTTGGGGAGTGAATCATCGGACGGAGGATCTTCCTCTCTGTCTCTCCTCTCTGTATATCTGCCTTTCAATAAAAATAATAAAATCTTTAAAAAAAAATCCATTCCAAGTGTCCTGCCCCATATTTTCCTGCTCTGTACAGCCTAACCCCAGCTCAACACTGCACTGTCCTCTAAAGCACAGGCAGCAAGGCTCAGCTGCAGCCCTGGCAGATGGTGGCAGGGCAGGGGGCTCCCTGGCGCCCACCAGAGACCTGTAGTTGGCTGGGGAGGGGATTCCTCTTCTCTGATGGGAATTTCAAGGCTAGTTTTCCTCCAGGAACCTAAGGGAAGGAGTTTTTGGGGATTTCCAGAAAAACACTTGGAAATGTTATTCCTGGAGCTTCAAGCAATGCCAAATCAATGTCCTCGCCATCACTGACCTCCAGCCCGCTCAGGGGGGGCCAGAGAACACAAAGACTTCACTTATCCTCCCCCTGCAGGATGCGCGTCCCAGAACAAAGGTGCTACAGCTCGTCCTTGGGATTCTTAGGGAGGCCAGAGAGGTCAGGGCTGTCAGGCACGGGCAGGCCCCCTCTCCTGCGCGCTCTCTGCCAGGCCCTCACCCTGGTGTTTGGCTCCTCTGTCTGGCTCTGCTCCACCCCCACCCCCGCCCCCTTCACGGGTCCTCAGCCTCCTCTTTCCTTGGCTTCTTGTGATCAGTACTTTCTGACTTGGGCAGAAAGTATACAAATCGGTCAAACGAAGGCATTGGGGTCAGCATAATGGCACAGCACATGAAGCTGCTGCCTGCGATGCTGGTCCCCGCTGGGCACTGGTTTGAATCTGACTGTTCCACATCCAGTCCAGCTACCTGTTAAGGTACCCGGCAAAGAAAGGCAAGAGGGGCTAAGAGTTTAAGCCCCTGTAACTCACATGGGAGACCTGGACAGAGTTTCTGATTCTTGACTTCAGCTTAGCTCAGCCCAGGGCCATTGTAGCCTTTGGGGAGTAAACCAGCAGATGGAAGATCTCTCTCCCTATTCCATCTTGTTCTGTGGTTCTTCCTTTCAAATAAAGAAATAAATCTTAAAAAAAAAAAAAAAGAAAAAAAAAAGATGAAACAAAAACCCACAAAAGTCATAGTGCTTGTGAGCTGGGGATTTGGTTGACCACATCCTGGTTTCTATGATGGAGCCATCCTCAGGCTCTAGCCTGTTTCCCTGGGTACTGGGACCTGTCCCTAGGCTGCTATAAACAGAAGCTGCATGCTTTCCTTCAGTCCTGAGCTCAAAACACAGGGACTCCCAGATGGACAGCAATGGGAAGGCAGCCTTAGAGCAATGGGAGCGGACAAGCCAGCCAGTGGGTGAGCCTTTTGGGCAGCGCAGAACTCACGTACCTTTTCAGCTATCAGGAAGTCATAGCGAAGAGCCTCGCGGGTACAGACTGCGCCAAGCAGCAGGACGAAGACAACATACAGAAACCACCTGCAAGATGCAAGAGGAGAGCAGAGCTGCCACGGCCCCACCCAAGCCCATCCCAACCCACACCACATCACCTCTAGTTTTTCATGGGGACAAGCCCTGAAACGGAAGAGAAAGACCAATCACCAGGCCTGCTCATCCCAGCTGGCCTGGGCCTGGGGGTGTAGATGGGGGCTTTTTCTACTATTTCTCTTTTAGCATAGTTCATACCAAAAAGGGGGGCAGGAAACGCAATGCTGCTTTGTTTCTTTCTTATATTAGAAAAGGAAAAACACACAACATGTCAGGGGTGGAGGACACAGGAGGCCAGGCTGCCTCTGTGCTGTGCAGGGTTCACCTGCAGCCTCTGCTGAGCAGAGAAAGAAGTCAATGACCTTGTGGGCCTCTACTTCTAGATAACAGAAAGGAAAGCAAAAATGTGAAAAGCCACCGTGGGCTGGCTCTGTCCCCAGGATGCCCAGGAATCTTGACCAAGCACATTGACCCTTGGTACCACTTGTGACCTTCTTGGTGGCAGTTGGGGGATGGGGGGTGGCAAAGGTTCTTCCTAGAGACTCCCAGCAATTACCAAAAAAAAAAATCAAGACAGTTCCCATGTAGAAGCTGCTTTCTTTTCTTTCCTCTGCAAACTCAACAGCAACTTCTGCGGTCTTCACTTCCCTTCATTACAATTGCTGTATTTTGCACACAACAGCCTGGTGTGAATGCTGGCTGCTTGCAACACTTGCTGTGCAGTAAACCAACAGCAGACTCTGCACCTATGATGGAGATATATTAATGCCCTGAACACTGCCACAGTTGGCGCTGGCGTTGAGGCACAGTGGGCTAAATCGCCACTTGCGAGGCCCACATTCCAAATGCGAGTACAAGTCTGGGCACTCTGCTTTGCATCTGGTAGCTCCCCAATAACATAGCTGGTAAAGCAGCAGCAACAGATAACCCCAGTACCCGCGGTCCTACCCAGATGGAATTCTGGACTTCCTGTTGTAGTCACTTGGGAAGTGAACCACAAGATGGAATCTCTGACTCTCTCCAGCTCTGTGTCACTCTACTTTTCAAGCATGAATAGATAAATGCCTAAACAATGTAACAGTTAAAATAACTTCTTATACTTCCCAACCCCCGTCATGTTTAGGATCTCACATTGCCTTTTCCCGCCCTCCCAGTCAGGGGCAGTAAAACTCCTTGTGCCACAGAGAGATCAGAAGATTCTAGAGGACCAGAAACAGACCCAAGGCTAACCAGCCAGCCTGTGAGTGGGAGTGGCACAGGTGAACTAACACCCCAGCAGGCTGACAGTCTTGGGGAGTTGGAGGGAGGCTGGCGTGGGGGGAGCAAGACACCTGCCCCACGGCTTCACACACAACAGCCAAGGCACATCCCCACCTCACTTTCCTACAAAAGGACATGGAAACTCAGAGAGCTTCACGGGATGCAAACCCTCATGGGTCCGTCCCATGGTAAAGCTCTTCAGCCTTACATTCCTGCCAATGATCTTGGAAACGCAATAACTTAAAAAGAAAAAAACATACTCCAAGTTCAAAGCTGTAGCGGGGAAGGGGACAAGGGTCTGGGATCTGCACTGCTGCCACTCCTCCAGGCAGCCTTCCAAGCTGGGGCCATGTATGAGAAGGCAGTGTCTGAAGGCAGCAGACGGGAATTTTCCAGCCCACTGAGCCCTAAAAGGAGGATCAGGGTATGAAGCAGACCGGTCACAGTCCAGGCACTCTGGGAACAAAAGGGGCAATTCCTCTCGCCCCTTCTGCCCTGGGCTTTTCTCCCCCGTTCTGCAGCTACATGGCGGAACTTACGAGATGCCCACAGCCGCCAGTGAGCCGAGCGGGATGCTGCCAGCAGGATCCCTGAGGTCGCCCCCCATGTTGAAGCCGGCCATGACTCCTGAAAGACACCCAGGTGGGGGATGGGGTAAACTGGGTCGGCTCTGGGAATCCCCCTCCCCTCCTTCAGGGCCCTCCCCTTGGAAGCACTCCCTTGTCCCAGCCTCCCCCAGCCTCAGCTCTGTTTCAATCTCCCTTGGCAACTGGGGAGGCATGCGTGGGGCTATGAAAGGGACCTTTGTAGGCTGGGAGGTGCTCAGAAGGGAAGCCCTTTAGGGTACAAGAACATCTGATCATCCTGTGTGGCTGCACCACGCACAGGCAACATCCTAACCCGATGCTGCCTGCTGAGCCTGAGCCTGCTCAGCTGACAGACGCCCCAGCATTTGCCAAAGGACCAGCAAGCAGTTTTCCCTGCTGTGGGTCCAGGTGTCCAGGGTCATGTA
This sequence comes from Ochotona curzoniae, assembly GCF_017591425.1. Lineage (NCBI taxonomy): Eukaryota > Metazoa > Chordata > Mammalia > Lagomorpha > Ochotonidae > Ochotona > Ochotona curzoniae. The sequence continues at coordinate 367,477 of NW_024466924.1, forward strand.
CCACCCTCCCAAGTACTTCAAGGAAACCAAAAAACCAATCCTGGCACAGACATTGGGCATGGAGATAGAGGTGCTGAGTAGGAAGTCTGTATCCCACATCCCAGTTTCCTGCTAATGTACACCAAGAGAGACAGCAGGTCACAATTCAAGGATGTAGGTCCCTGCCACACTTTGGGAGACCCACGCTGAGTTCTCAGCTCCAGGTTTCAGCCTAGCCTACCACTGTCTGTTGTAGAAATTTAGGAAGCAAATCATAGGGCAGGAGATTTCTGTCTCTGTGTCTATTTCTTAGTCTCTGCCTTTCCAAAAAAATAAATATTCTTTAAAAAATAACCCTGAGGCTATGAACATTGCATTGCATGCTCCTTGCCATCACCACCTCCTCTCCCCAAGGACATGAAAGAAAGTGGATTATTTTGTGATGATGCTGGACCACTGGCACAGTGTCAGATGCGGAAGGGAACCCAGTCTGCTTCCCTCCTGCTAGGGTTTGACATGGCTTGAGTGTGTCCTGCAGGTGTCCTGGATTTTGTGAGGGAGCCCCAGTTCTGTGACAATGAAGAGCGAGTGGGACCCTCAAGAGCAGAGCTCCGTAGGAGGTCCTCAGGTCAACAGGGGCTCTGTCCTTGCATGAGCCCCTGCAAAGGAACAAGCCTAGCCTCTCCTGGTCTCTCCCATTTCTCACCTTCCATGCGCTCTCCTACGTGCCTGTCCATGCCTGTGATGCTATCCGCCACGAGGGCCTCCCTGAAGCTGAGCTGATGGACAGGCCCTCCAGTCTCCAAAACTGTAAGCTGAATTAATGCTTTTTTCTTTGTTTTACCCAGTCCAGGGTATGTAACAGCAACCGGCCATGGATGGAGACACAGACTTAGAACAAATGTACATGGGAGTGTCACTGAATAACAGTGATGGTCCAGCCCTAAGTGCTCCAACGGCACAGGGAGTCAGTCTCCCAGAGCCGGGGACGTCTCAAACACAGCCTTGAATGAGGATCACAAAAACGTTACAACCCATCATCATTCACTGTTGATCTTTTCAACAGACAGGACCCCTGTTAGGTGCTTTACGTGCACTTTTTATGTTATTTAAACTTCACAAACACCATAGCGGGAAAGCAGAATTATACGCCATTTTAGAGAAAAGTGCTCACGGAGGTTAACTAAAACAGCTTAATGTCATCTTGGTAACTGGGAAACCTGTCTGATGCACAGGGATGCCAGCTGAGTGTGATGAGGCACAAGCTTAGGGTCAGCAAGTCCAGCAAGGGACTGGCCGGAGAGGGGGCCTGAACACACGTCACCCAACAGTTCCAGTGCCAAGATTCTAGCCAAAGTAAAAAGTTACAGGCATGAGTAAAAGTAGTCAAACAACTTTATACATGCTTGTTTAGGGTACCAAAAACAACCCCATAGTTTAATGTCTTTAAAAAAATCAAGGATTGGCAAAATCGGTGATGATACCATCTTTCAGCAAATATTACATCTTTAGACTATTCTGTGATATAAAAACTCAAAATCTATTGTCGGGCTGGGGCAGTGCTGTGGCACAGTGTGTTAAGCTCCCACTTACAATGGCAGTATCCCACATGGGGCCCTGTTCAGGTTCTGACTGCTAGACTTCCTATCTAGTTCCCTGCTAACATACCTGGAAAATCAGGGGGAAATGGTTCCTCCCAGCCATGCAAGTGGGAGACCTAGATGAAGTTTCTGGCTCTTGGTTTGAGTGTGGCTGAGTCCTGGCTGCTACAGCCATTTGGGGAGAGAAATCTCTGTCTCTCTCCTTTCTTTCTCTGTAACTCTGACTTTGAAATCTATTGTTGGGATTTTAAGATGCATATTGAAAGCAGAACATATGGTATGATCCCACTGTTATATAAAAAACAGATTCATGCATAGAAAAAGAAACCAGAACACATTTTTAAATGTTAGCGAAATATTGCTAGGGGGTAGGAGGGTTGTTTATGTTTAATTGCTTATATTTTCTCAGTTTTCTACAGTGGTCATTTTAAAATACGGAGAGATCATTTTTAGAGTCTTTTTGTTTAAAAAACCATGGTAAGAACACCTGTCACCCTTCCCTGCCCTTCCCCCACCCTGGCCAAGATTCTATCAACATGGTAGGAAAAGAGGAAGTACATTCCCATGGTACAGAGGAGTGGGATGGTGGAATCCCACTATCCATGAATTTCAGAAACCTGGGAAGTAGAGAAAATGATACAGAGTGAAAGGGAATGAAACGGAAACCTGGGGTACTCCCCTACCTACAGGAAGCCAGCGTGGAGGTTGGTACCCCGGAAAGAGCCGTAGGCTAGCACACACTCACTCACAGATTCAGACAGCTCCCCACCAGCACACACCACACCACAAGGGGAATGTGCGTCAGGGACCAGGATCAACAGCACTGGACAACAGGAACAGAGCAGTCTGGTTAGAAGAAACAAGTAAATCAGGACACAGGGGCAGAATTTTAAAGAAAACAATGACTGGTTCCAGAGATACCAAGAATATTCTACCTGTAAAATGAGATGCCCTGGGGCCCAGCACAATAGCCTAGTGGCTAACGTGGCCTTGCATGTACCAGGATACTATATGGGTGCCAGCTTGTGTCCTTGCTGCCCCATTTCCCACCCAGCTCCTTGCTTGTGGCCTGGGAAAGCAGTCAAGGACGGCCCAAAGCCTTGGGACCCTGTACCTGCACAGGAGACCTAGAAGAGGCTCTGGGCTGCTGGCTTCAGATCATCTCAGCTCTGGCCTGGTGGCCACTTGAGGAGTATATCATCAGATGGAAGATCTTCCTTTCTGTCTCTCCTCCTCTCTGTATTTCTGACTTTCCAATAAAAATAAATAAATCTTTAAAAAAAAATTAAGATGCTCTGGGGAAAAACAATCCAAGAACAGGAAAGATCCTTACGGGAATTAGAAAGGTGGTCACTCAAACTAAAAACAAGATAGATCTGAAAGACAGGGTTCATACCCAGGCACTTCGGGATAGTGTTGTAGTACATCTCAACACTTGCCACATTGGCACCCCATAGTCAGAGTGCGAGTTCGAGCCCTGGCTGGTCCACTTCTCATCCAGCTTCCTGCTAACGTGCCGGGTAAATCAACAGAGGCTGGCCCAAGTGCTTGGCCCTGCCACTCGTGGATGGAGTTTTGGCTTCAGTCTGACCAAGTCCTAGACACTGTAGCCATTTGGGGAATGAACCGGTAAAAGTAACTCGGTCTCTCCCTCTCTCCAGCACTCTGCCTTTCAAATAAAGAGATACACATTTTAATAACAATAAAAAACCCCCACACACTTAGAACAAAAAGATAAAGGGGTAGAAAACTTGAATAAAATAGAGAAGAGAGCCTGGAATGATGGTTCAATTGGTTAATTCTCCCTGTACACGCGCCAGGATCCCATATGGACACCGGTTCATATCCCAACTGCTCCACATCCTTCCAGCTCCGTGATTGAGCCTGGGAAAACAGTAGAGGATGGCCCAAAGCCTCGGGACCCGCATCCTGCACCCTGCACGTGGAAGAAGCTCCTGGCTCCTGACTTTGGATCAGCTCAGCTTGGGTCACTGTAACCATTTGGGGAGTGAACTAATGGATGGAAGATCTTTCTCTCTGTCTCTCCTTCTCTCTGTAAATCTGCCGTTCATTAAAAAATAAACAAATCTTTCTCAAAAATAGAAAAATCAAACAGATGACAGCAAACATTTCTGCAAATTGAAGATGACACAGGTCTTCAGACTGAAATATTCCACCAAATATCTAGCAAAAAAAAAAAAAAAAATAGTAGGTAAAAACCTATACCTCAAGGTAAAATGTTGCATTTTCAGGAAGACTCCTAAATGCTTCCAAGGAGAAAACCTGAACACTTCTGGAAGAACAAAACACACTGCCTGCTCACCAGCAATGCTGAATGCTAAAAGACAATGGAGCACTGACTCCAAACTCCGAGGGAAAGACATTTTTTAGATGTATTTTATTGATTTGAAAAGCAGAGTGTTACAAAAAAAAAGGTGGAGGCAGAACGATCTTGCATCTACTGGGTCACTCCTCAAATGACCACCCTAATACAGTAGGAACAGCATCCCGGCCTGTGTGGCACCCGACAGAAGCCCAAGAACTTTCATTACCATCCACTGTTTTCGCCAGCACATGGGCAGGGAGCTCAGTCAGAACCAGAACTAACTGGTACACAAACTGACACGCAGACACGAGATGCCAGCGATGCAAGAGGTGCCTGGAGTGGCTCTGCCCCAACACTGGCCCTGGGAACACTTTCTGGAAGCCAGAATTTTAGTCATATATGTTTAGTCAACTGAAAGGAATGGGAAGCAGACCGGAGACTAGATGATTTACCCCACCTTGCATAATTTCTGAACAAGATGCTGAAGTATGCACTGCAGCAAAGTGAAAATGTAAACCATGCCAGAGGAAAATATTAGACTCCAAACACAGTGATAACACAGGGATAACTCGGGAATGGAATGAAGCAGCAGCATGAGAGGTGTGCAGCAGAGAAAGCTGAAGGGCTGCAGGCCCCAACAGGGACACCCCAATACAACAGGGTGATGAGCAAACTGAATGAGTGTCAGCAGTGAGTGACTGCAACCTTTCAGCAACTGGAAAAAAACAAAGGCAATGAAAACTCCAGGAAAAGTCATCAAGAAAGTTAAGGAAGCAAACTAAAATTTGATATGATTTTAAAAAATTTTTTTCATTGGAAAGACAGATCTACAATAGAGGAGGAGAGACAGAGACGAAGATCTTCTATCCGATGATTCACTTGCAAAGTGACCACCACAGCCAGAGCTGGACTGATCTGAAGCCAGGAGCCAGGAGGCTCCTCCAGGTCTCCTGTGCGGGTGCAGGGTCCCAAGGCTTTGGGCCGTCCTCCACTGCTTTCCCAGGCCACAAGCAGGAAGCTGGATGGGAAGCTTGGCTGCCAGGATACAAACTGGCATCCATATGGAATCCCACTGCATGCAAGGAGAGGACTTTAGCCACTAGGCTACCACACTGGGCCCAAAACTTGATATGGTTTTAAAGAACTGATTTTTTATTTATATTAATAGAAAATGCAACACTGCATGAGGTTTGCTAAGAACGGCCAGGACATTTCCAGTAGTACAGAGCAACTTGTCCCCATCCATCCAAAGACTCATTTAGCCATGATGTTAGGAACATTTTCCCTACATCACAACCAGGACCACATCTGATTCACAGTGAAGGAAACGGAAATTTTGGACTTGATACTTCACTGAATAATTGCTACAGAGTCGTAATACTGTACATGTTTATCATTTTTTAGCATCTAGAGCTGATTATGCTAAAACACAGAGGACAAACTGTAATTACAGCCAGTTATCATGTATCTTGACAATACAAAAGGAGGGCTGTAACTAGATTCTGTCAGGAAGTGGGCAGAGGAAAGCACGGACATTTCTGTCGCAGTAAGGTAGACAACACCACCCCTATCAGCTTTCATGCAGCCTTGCTTTGCATCCGTTCAGTAAGAAACTTCACAGGCCATCAGGCCACGCCTTTCGTGCCAGGCTGGGATCTGGCTGATACGGAAAAAGTAAATCTCCATATACCAGCGGCAATTGGCTTTAAGTTAACATTACACTCATTCTGTCAATTATCATCCTGAAGTTCTAAGAGTTGGCTAAGAATGGCCAAGACATTTCTAGAACCTCAGAGCGCTTGGCCCGCCCCCAAACCTCCAAAGAGGACTGGCTTGTAACATCAAGCTAAAGAACGTTTCTTGTTAGGTGTCTGTGTGCGTAACTGATTGTTCACTTATAGTTCCGAAGTACATTTTTTTAAAAGATTAATTTATTTTATTGGAAAGTCAGAAATACAGAGAGGAGGAGAGACAGAGAGGAAGATCTTCTGTCCGATGATTCACTCCCCAGGTGACCACAAAGGCCGGTACTGCGCCATTCTGAAGCCAGGAGCCAGGATCTCCTCCAGGTCTCCTACACAGGTGCAGGGTCCCAAGGTTTTGGCTGCCCTCAACTGCTTTCCCAGGCCACAAGCAGGGAGCTGGATGGGAAGTGGAGCTACTGAGATTTGAACTGGTGCCCAAATGGGATCCCGGTGCATTCAGGGCCAGGACTTTAGCTGCTAGGCCACAATGCCGGACCCCCGAAGTACATTTTTTTATGTAATTTTGCTCAGTCACCTGCTGACCTGCATATACTTGGTATAGCTTTCTTGATATTGCTCTAAAAACTCAAATTAATAGGTTATGCAGATTCCCTTAAAACTAGAACATGAGAGCATTCCTTATAAAAATATTTAAACATAAAGTGACTGTAGTAGGCTCAGTGTGGCAGCATAGCGACTAAAGTCCTCGCCTTGGATGCAGCGGTATCCCATATGGGCACCAGTTCTAATCCCGGCAGCTCCACTTCCCATCCAGCTCCCCGCTTGTGGCCTGGGAAAGCAGTCGAGGACGGCCCAAAGCCTTGGGATCCTGCACCCATTTGGGAGACCCCAAAGAGGCTCCTGGCTCCTGGCTTCAGATTGGTTCAGCTTTGGCCATCATGGTCACTTGGTGAGTAAATCATCGGATGGAAGACCTTCCTGTCTTTCCTCCTCTCTGCATATCTGACTTTCCAATAAAAATTTAAAATTTTTTAATAAAAATTGGCTATAGTATTTTAAATGCTATACATGGTACTTCACTTTTTTTTCATGTCAACAATAAAGAGTAAAGGCATCAAACCTGCAATGGATAAAATGAGATTTTAGTGTAGTTGGAGTTATGAGTCTAATCAAGAAGGTAACTAAAAGTAAAATTAAACTGCCAAATATAGGACAACAGGAAATCATGTAAGTTATATCGCCCAGCACAGCATCAAGAGATACTGTTCTACTTTGATTAAACAAGCTATTGTTCATGGAACTTCCCAAGGTACCAAAAGCCATTTGAAATGGTTGCACTGTAGGCTGTTTCGTGACTAACACGCCAGTAAACTGGGTGCCTCAGGCCAACGTCCAGCGTTAGCTCTTGATGCCTGCTAAGATAGAGCCCCGGCAGCAGTGATGACGGCTCACGTCTCCATGTGGGAGGCTTCAACCGAGATTCCTGATCCTCCACCACAGCAGGTCCCAGGTGGTGCAGGTACCTGGGGAGTGCGCCGATGGATGGGAGATTCCTTGCATGTCTGTCTCCCAAATGAATAAATATTTTTAAAGTGGTTGCCCTATGGATATTTGGGGAGTTGAAGGGTAGGGTGGAAAAGCATAGTTATGCATTACACTTTCAAAAGAATCCTGTATAGATCTTATTTGGTCAGAAAGAGCAACATCCGTGACTTAGTTTTCTCCCAGGGGCCCTGGGACCGGGCCCCGTCATGGAGCAGGGCTGGGGCTCCACTGCTTGCTGCCAGATAATCTAGTCTGAATTGCCAGAGTCCAGCTCCTCAGTAATGCTGCCCCTTTCTAGACCTTCCAAATTCTGATCCTGAGCTAAGGTGCCCGCCCATCACCAGACTAAGTGCTGTGCCACATCTACAGGCCACTGTGCCTCCTGACCTCAGCAAGTGCCTCACTCTGCCCACCAGCTGAAGGCAAGAGGAGCAGCCAGGATATGAACTGGTGCCCACACGGGATCCCCGCACATAAAAGATGAGGACTTTAGACACTAAGCTACCATGCGGGGACCCCTCATTTAGTATCTTAGAAAGAGAAAGAAAGAAAGCAAGGAAGGAAGGAAGGAACAACAGAAGAGGAGAGGAGAGAAGAAAAGAGAAAAGGGGAGGGAGGGAGGAAGGGAGAGAGGGAAGGAAATATTTTTCTTCTCGCAAGAATTCTATTGTATGGTTTGGGAAATAGTAAATATCTGCCTGTACTGATCACTTGGTTTTTATACTTTTCTAGGCTTACAAATGTTGTTTAAGATGTTTTTTTGGAAGCAATAATTCTTTTCTTTTTTATTTTATTTGAAAAACAGAGAGTCAGAAAAAAGACTTTCCATGCATTGGTTCATTCCCTTAAATGCTTACACCAGCAGGGGCTAGTTTAGTATGAAGCCAGGAGCCTTGAACTCACACACATCCCCCACGCAGGTGTGTCAGGAACCCAACTACTTGAACTGCCACCTGCTTTCCCAGGGTGCATGTGTGGGATGCAGGAACAGAAGCAGAGCTGAGACTTGAATCCAACACTCTTGATATAAGACCTCAAGTCTTAACATTACAATAAACACTTGCTTCTAGAACCAATGATTCTTAGAGCCACAAGGTGTCCTAGAGATCGTGTACTTCATTTACAGACTTGGAAACTGAGGTCCAAAGAGAGAAAGGGATTTTGCTCAAGTTTTTGAGCTGACTGCTAGAAGAACTAACACTAATCTTCAAGTATCCTGACTGAGGCAGTGTTCTGCTATATCAAACAGCCTCTCCACCTTTTCCCCAAAGATTTATTCATGCATTTGAAAGCCACAGAGCAAGAAGACAGATCTTATACCCATTGGCTCACCCATCAGATGGTCACAATGACCAAGGTTGGGCCAACCTAAAGGCAGAAGCCAAGAGCTTCATCTGAGTCTCCTTGTAGGTAGCAGGGACCCAATCACTGGGGTCAGCTTCAACTGCTTAAGTGAAAAACTCTATGCTAAGTTAGCATCCAGCATGGTATCTGAAAGGACAGACTATCATAATGATGTTAATTATTATCAATATTTGTGAGGATTTACGTGATGTTTATCAATGAATTCTGCAAATAAGAACACAAAAATAAATTCCAATGACAGCTACAAGGCATCCTTCCTTCTGCCTGGCACGACTCACAGATCCCTCTCCTGGAAGGCCACACGTGGGCCTCACTGTTCCACAAACCTGGGGATCCTATGCTAGCCCAGCACGTCCTTATCCTCTCCCCACAAGACACACCATGGGTGAGTAGACCTGGCAGGTGTCTGGGAAGGGAGGAAAGAAGAAGTGGGATGAAGGTGGAGTCAGCACTTCTGGTTCAGGTTGGACAAACTGATCTGGAACAGGGAGCATTAGGGCTGAAGCAGCTGACTAGAGGGTTCCTGAGCATCGTGTGTGTGTGTGTGTGTGTGTGTGTGTGTGTGTGTGTGTGACAGAAAGAGGGAGAGAGAGCAAGCGAGCGAGCAGGGACAGCGAGGCAGTCCAGAGAAGTGGAAGGGCATTGCAGAAATAGCAGGGTTCCCGACAAGGAAGATGACTGTGGACACTCTGGTCAGGGCTTTTGGATTCCCACCACATTTTTTCATGCTGGGTGTGGTCAACCACAGGCCCATGTGTTGACTGTGGCCAAAGAGGCTCTTATCCCTTCCAGTAAGAGTGTGGGATCTGGGAACAAGGGTTATGAGACTTCACAGGACTCATATTTTTTCTCGGTGAGTTTCCATTTCCTGGTTCCTTGGCAGACAGGGGTGTGGGGGGTGTTCTGGACCTTGTGGACTTGGCATGGGTGTGTATGTGTGTGTGTGTGTGTGTGTGAAAACCCTGGGGGAAGAGATGCTTGTTTTTCAGGGAGTGCTTGGTGGTGCAGCTTAGGGGCAAACACAAGGTCGCTGCCAAATTTGCACCCATTCCCCACCCTGACAGCCGGGGCCACAGGGTGTGGCAGAGCAGGCGAGGATAGGAGGGCTGCTCCACAAATCCAGAGGGGTCACGGAAAACTGACCTCCAGTCTCCAGCCACTGGGACAAAATATCTGACGCCAAGAGGGTGGAGAAGAACAGAAGCATTTGTTCTTCAATACTCCTCTTCCCTCTCGGCAGCCTGGAGGTCTCCTGTTCAGAGGAGGATGGCGTTGGAGGAGCCCCAGCCATGACTCACTCAGAGCTAATCCTCGGCGAATCTGTCACCATGGAAACTGCCAATCATTCATGCTTTTCATAGCTTCACCGAACAGCTGCCCAGGGAGAGCAAGCTGCGTGCCGCATTTATACTGCCTACCATGCTGACGCTGGGCCCGTAAACAGAGCAGCCCTCGCAGCAGGACCATACCCTGGCCTTGCCCACTCCTGGGCTGTGTGCTTCTAATGAAGCTCTTCCTAAGTTTTTCTGTGCCCCTTTCCCTCCCAGAGGGTAAAATCAGTGATTCTGAGCGTTAGGAGGACAGAGCGAGAGTGGGAGGGACAGGAAGCTACATACCGGAAGAGGGGTGGTAACGGCAATGTACTTGTCAGCCTGTTCCCTACTATGGTTTTGTGCTTGGAAGACTGCAGAATAAAACTTTCATAGCCAAAACCCCAGAAAACAAGCTTCAATTCCTATTCTCAGGCAGTAGAGCTATGAAGAGCATGGATGACGGCTGCCTTTCCTCTCCCACCCATCATGTCTGGCATCCAGGAGGTTTTTCAACATGATTGCCAGAAAGAAATATAGATTTTACAAAAATGAAAAAGTTGAGAGTTTCTGGGTTAACTGATCTCCGAAGTGAATCCAACCCAATCTCTGGGTTACAGAGGGCTTGTTCAAGCCCCAGGCACCAGCAACCACCTGCCTGGAGGAAAAGGCTGGCTTTCCCCATGCGCACCAGGCATGCCCTTGTTTAGCTATCTGACCACGAACATGAGCCCTGGGGGTGAAGAGGGGGAAGCTGGAGAGGGAACATCAGGGCATGGGTGTACTGACACTACCTCCTGGGGTCCCTGAGGACTCCTGGGAATAACTCCTACTGGATTGTGCTCAGCCAAAGAGGCATACAGCCCCTGCCAGGGTAGACCTGTTGGCCTGGCATCCAGGCACAGTTCTTCATTGGGGGGAGTCTCACTGTCAGGCCATGGGGATGCTCAGCCAGGTGGCCCCGTGACCAGGTGCTCCACATGTGCATGGGGAGACAGGAGCTAGGGAAAGAGACAGGAGGTGTGGGGGGTCAAAGAGAGGGCTCTGAAATCTTTTCTGATACTCTCTTTTTATTCCCTGTTTCCCTTGTCTTTGCTGCCCAGTGAAGAGGAGTCTGACCTAGATCGAATTGCCTTAAGGGAGATACATGACTGCAGGGAAGCGGGATTTGTCTGAACGCTGTTTTGCATCTGTTTCTCAACAGCCTAGGTCCTTAGGAGATTTGAGAGTTGTGCAGGAAGTGGAAAAGCAGCAGCAGATGGCTAGGGACTGTGTGTGTTGGGGAAGGCAGGGGACAAAGAACAGACATGACCATGGAGTCTGCAGGTTCCCACGCAAACAAAGCTACAGGAGCCCTTGTTCAAAATGTGTTAGGAATTTTAGCCACAGCAAAGCAGTAGCCAAGTGTGAGGCCTCTGTCTGCATGAGCCCAGCACGCATGCATCAGGTCAGGCACCCATGCGGCTGGCTCCAGACAGGAATTCCATAGAACAGCCTGGCCCAGCCCCAGCTGAGGAGGGGATCAGTGGGTGAAAGACTTTCTTGCTTTCTTCCTGCAACTAGAATGAAGTAAAATAAAAATAGATAATTTCTTTTAAAACACAAGAACTCAAAATATCCACTGAATTTGAAATGTAGAAATCACTGATGACCTTGGCAAGAGCCCTGTCGTTGGCAGACTGGCTTGGAATTCTGGGAGAGAGGAGGGGAGGAGATGAGAAGGAGAGCGGGGAGGAGGGAAGCAGATGCAAGGAGCCTCCTGGTTGGTGGCAGAGACGTAGGGGAAGCGTGCTGCTAGAGGAGAAGTGTGGTGGAGGAAAGATGACTCAAGGTGGGCAGAGTTAACTTATTTCATGTGAACGGCTTTCCCGAGGTGTGACTGACACACAACCAGCTGTGTGTGTCTCAGGGGAACAACGTGAAGAAGTCCGACACGAAAACACACCACGAAACCATCGCCGTATGTCAGCAATGCATGTTTCACTCCTCAAAAGGTTCCGTCTTCTGGGTAGTTTCCCTTCTGCACCCTTCAACCTGGGCAGCCATTGCTCTATTTTCTAATGACACACTCTGTATTTTCTAGAACTTTATCTAAAAGAAATTTCATATAGCCTCCTTTAAAAAAAAAAAAGGTACTCTTCTAACATCTAACTTCTTCTTTCACCCAACACAATTATATTGAGCTTCCTCTATACCTGAATGTATTAATAGCTTATTCCTTTTATCGCTGAGTAGTTTGCGGCTACAAGGCTGTCTCGTTTATCTGCTCACCTATTGAAGAGCATCAGTGCTATTTCCACTCTGAGACTGGTACAAACTAAGCTGCACTTCTGCACATCCTTATATGGGCACAGACTCTCAGTTCTCTGCAGTAGATAACCAGGAGTGGAGGGGCTGGACCTCAGTGTCTTTTTAAAGAAACTGTCAAATGGCCTGCAGAGTGGCTGCACCACTTAACATTCCCACCGGCCGCAGATGAGAGGCCCAGCTTTTCCCGCTCGTGGTCAACACGGGTGTGGATAACCTATTTCATCTCAACACATTCCAGGAGCTTTGCCTGCCTTTGCTATCCCTGTCCTGTTTGGGAAAAGAATGATGAGCTAGGGCATGGCATGGCGGGGCAAGGCAGAGGGAGACACTCCAGGCCAGCAGCGTTGCTGGGATCAAGAGCAAATCCTCCTGTGACTCTGTGCCAGGAAGACAAGCCCAGTCCCTAGTGAATGGCACTTTCCAGGAATCATTTGTCAACATGCCAGCTTACTGCCCTCCAAGCTGGGAACCCAAGCATGTAGCAAGCTCCGTAGGGGCTGCAGCTCTACAAGGCCCCTCCACGGCCATCATAGTGCAGGAAAGCAGAAGGTAGGAATCGATTTATTCACTGTCCTATTAGGTCCAAATCAGTGTAGCAAGAAAATCACACTTATCTTGCTTCTTAGGAGAATACCTATCATTGGTAGGGAAAGGGCAGGTGGCATTCTAGCCCAAGTATGCACTTGCTCAAAATGTGATATGGCTCTGTCTGCTGGGGAAGCCACACAGGTAGCTTTTGTTAGTAACAGTGAAGCCCACTATGGGGCCAGCACTGTGGCGTAGTGCGTTAAGCCATCCACTTACAATGGGAGCATCCCACGTCGGACTGCCCATTCAAGTCCCAACTCTTCTGCTTCCAATCCAGATCCCACCCTGCCACCCATGTGGGAGACCAGAATGGAGTTCCTGAAATCATGGCCATTCAGGGAATAAATCAGCAGGTGGAAGATCAATCAGTCTCATTTTCTTTCATATTTTCTCTGTCAATTTGTCTTTCAAATAACAAAAATCTTTAAATAAAGTCAGACACACATCCTAGCAGCACAAACAGGCCACTGGGAAATAATCATTTATATTCCTTATCCCCTAACAGGAGGGTGAAGAAGGACCCGGACTATAGTACCTGTGGCAGCTGGGAAGAACACCCCGAAGACGGTGAAGAAGGACTCCCCCGGGGTGTAATCCGGCAGAGTGTTGTTCCGTAGCAGCTCCGGGGAATAGCCAATAAAACCATGCTCTGAAATGACACAGAGAGCAAAATGAGCTGAGAGGCAGGACACTACTTCATACGACTTCAAGTATTCAACAGTAAGGGTGTGTGTGACAGACGGAGAATGCGCAGTTTGGCCCGAACATCCTCCTCCTCATTTCTAGGCCTGACTCTGGTTGACATAGCAGAAAAATGACTAGCAGTGAAAAGGAGTTACCTCTGGACACATGTTCACTTTTTGCTTCCGTAGACGCCACCTGAGTTGAAATGTTATTCAATGAATAGGCATTAGTGTGTTTATTTTTCATCGAATGCAATACAAATTGGGGCTGGTGCCATGGTGTAGTAAGTTAAGCCTCAGCCTGTGGTGCTAGCATCATTTATGGGTACCAGTTTGAGTACCAGCTGCTCCTCTTCCGATCCTGCTCTCTGCTAATGCACCTGGGAAAGCAGTGGAAGAAAACCCAAGTGTTTGGGCCCCTGTATCCACGTGGGAGATCTAAAGGAAGCTCCAGGCTCCTGGCTTTGGACTGGCCCAGCTTCACCTGGGACAGCCAGGTGAGGCATGAAACAGTGACTGGAAGATCTTCCTCTCTCTCTCTCTCTCTCTTTCTCCAAATCTGCCTTTCAAATAAAAATAATTCAATCTCAAAAAAAAAAAAAAAAAAGGCAGGGCCCAGCACATTGGCTGAATTGGCTAATTTACCACTTGCAAGTGCTAGCATCCCATATGGGCACTGGTTCAGCCTGGGAAAGCTGGAAGACTTGGGACTTGGGACTCTGCATCCGGGAAGTAAACCAGTAGATGGGAGATCTTTCCCTCTGTCTCTCCTCCTCTCTATAAATCTGCCTTTCTGATAAAAGTAAATAAACCTTTAAAACATTTTAAAATAAAATAAAATTTAAGAAGAAAGCAATATTAATTGATATTAGAAGTTACTTCTCTACTCAAAACCTCCCATGAGTCCCTTCCAGCCACAGAACAAAGCACAGACTCTGTAGGATGAGTTTCAAGGCCATGCACACCTGGCCCAGCCCATCATTTCTTCTTTATCCCCTGGCCTTTTACCAGCGCCCAGTCTCTTTTCCTAGATCACCACTCACACCACCCCTGATGCAGGGGTCGGGATGCTCCACATCTCTAACTATCCCTGAGATGTTCATCCCTCAGGCCCAGCTCACATGTCATGTCGCTCCGTTAGGGACTTTACCTAGTTAGACTCTCCATGGGCTCTCCTGGCCCATGATCAGCCACCCTGAGTCTTTCCTTAGTTACCCCTGCTGGAGGCAGGAAGTCCAATTTCCCGCATCTTTGTCTCCCAGATCCAGGCACTGTCCCACAAAGTAGGTTGCACTTCTCACATTCAGGAGTCTTTTTTTTTTAGATTTATTTTTATTATTTTCTTATTGGAAAGTCAGATATACAGAGAGGAGAGACAGAGAGGAAGATCTTCCGTCCAATGATTCACTTCCCAAGTGAGCACAACGGCCAATGCTATGCCGATCCCCAAAGCCAGGAGCCTCTTCTGGGTCTCCCACGCGGGTGCAGGGTCCCAAGGCTTTGGGCCGTCCTCGACTGCTTTCCCGGGCCACAGGCAGGGAGCTGGATGGGAAGTGGGGCTGCGGGGATAGAACCGGCGCCCATATGGGATTCCAGGCGTGCAAGGCGAGGACCTTAACCACTGTGCCACCGTGCCGGGCCCCAGGAGTCTTTTTTAAAGACTCGAAAAGGCACAGGTAGGGCCCAGGGCCCAGCATCATGGCCTAGTGGCTAAAGTTCTCGCCTTGAATGCGCCGGGATCCCATATGGCAACCGGTTCTAATCCCGGCAGCTCCACTTCACATCCAGCTCCCTGCTTACAACCTGGGAAAGCAGTTGAGGGCAGCCCAAAGCCTTGGGACCCTGCACCCACGTGGGAGACTTAGAAGAAGTTTCCTGGATCCTGGTTTCAGATCAGCATAGCACCAGCCGTTGTGGTCACTTGGGGAGTGAATCATCGGACGGAAGATCTTCCTCTCTGTCTCTCCTCCTCTCTGCATATCTGCCTTTCCAACAAAAATAAAATAAATCTTTAAAAAAAAAAAAGGCACAGGTAGAAATTGATCCATCTTCCATCCACTGGTTCACCAACCCTAACAGGCCATAACAGCTGCTGCTGAGCCAACCTCAAGCCACATGCCAAAGACTCCATCAAGGTCTGCAATGTGGATGATGGAGCCCAAGCATTCAGGTTATCTACCACTGCCTCTCCAGGCACGTGAGCAGGAAGCTGGGTCGGCAGCAGTGCAGCCAGCACTCCAACTAGAACTCTCATAGCAGATGCCGGTGTCAGATGTGCAGGCTTGGTCTACTGTGCCACAATCCCACAGCCTACAGGGTCTGAGATGCCTGAGGTCCCTGAGATGCCTCAGCTGATGCCCGTCTCACTTGCACGCTTTCAGTCTGACTGACTGACTCACTGATGCTCCATAGCAGGGACATATCTGAGCAGATCTCTTCCAAAGTCTTTCAAACGTTTCTGTTCACGGGCTCGAACCAAGTCTGCCACATGGTTTCCATGCTAGACACTTTGTTCCTGTGGCCAAGGCAGTCACTCTGAACAGCAACTGGGACATGACACAGAATTCAGATGTTCCTGGACTTGGGGACACCCGGACTGTCAGCCTCTGAGGATGAGCTGGTTTGTTCCTGCAAGCTGTGGCCCTACGTCGACTCTCATCACTCCGTCTGCTGATGCGGGATGAAGACCCAGCCAGCGAGGCAGCACTGAGCCCAGGACCTTGGTGACTTTACTTCCAGTGAGCCTCACCCCCAAGCCCACTCCAGGCCGAGCCACAGCCTGGGCCTTCCTGCACAGGACCCAGCTCCTGCCACACGGATGAGCCTGAGACCGCCCGCGCTGCTTACGGCTTCCGAGGTTCATCACCTCACAGGAAAAGTATTTAAGAAAAACTAACCAAATGAAAAGCTCGGTGTAGCCCAGGGCACTCTCAGGAACTCAGGTCTTCAATCACTGTCGGTGGCTCTTTTTTGCATGAATAAAATTGTTTCTGGCACATGAAATCCTAACAACCACACACCCTTTCTGAATTGCGTCACGTTTCATAGCTGGTCTTCCCATTATTAACAAAAAAAGCAGTAAGTGCTAAGTTAACTGTAACTTAGCCGTTGGCTGATCCCACTTGCCAAGTCTGAGCAGAAAACCATGCCCACCTGCCTTGGAACGGAGCTGGGCAAGCAGAGATGGTGTCCAGGCCTGATGGCGCATGCATGTTGCCACCTCACTGCTCATAAACACGTTACTGGGGGCCCACCATCTCCTTACCCACCAGGCCCGCCAGCGTCACCCTGGTCACTTGCAGGTTCAGAGAGACGTCAGGCCCCCATGAGAAAAGTCCCTGGGGAAACCGATGGAGGCCCACAGACTGAGTGAACGGTGCCTCAGCTGCCTCTCGTGCAGCCCTGGCCACTTCCTGAACACACCTGCTAGCCCTCCACAGGCACCACTGCGGACATTTCACTGCTCTTTCTTAACGGAAATGTCTCATCTTTGAAAAGCATCTAGCAGATGAAGGTATTAGTCAATACTTTAAACAATGGAAAATTCAGGAACGGTCTAAGCATCTAGGGAAGACCAAGGTACCTGAAATGTTTATAAAGAGTTTCAAATACCATGGAAAACTGCCCAACTTATAGACAGTATACACTAAGAAAACTGACAAGTTTTATATGCTATATTCATATTACATAAATGTATTTATTAACTTATAAATGGTTAAGTATCAAAGCATAAAATTTAAAAAATTTATCCATGTAAGAAAAACTTTGAAGAAAACAAACCAAAATATTAACTATGATTGTCTGTGTAAGGCAATTATGAGCTATTTTATTTTATTTAGACAAAATTTCCACATTAAAAAAATACTATGCTTATTATCCAAGAAATACCTTCTAGGAGGGAGCATTGCGGCACAGTGGGTTAAGCCACCACTTGAGACATCTGTGTCCTGCATTGCAAACTCTGGATTTGAGTTCCTCCTCTGCTTCCCATCCAGCTTCCTGTTGAGGCAAACCCTGGGAGGCAGCAGGTTTTGACTCAAGTACTAGCCCAGATGGAGTTTCTGGTTCCAGGTTCTGGTCCAGCCCAGCCCCAGAAACTAACTAGCAGATGGAAAAATCAGTCTTTCCCCATCCTGGCACTCTTCCTTTCAAATAAATTAAAAATACATATGTTTATTTAAAAAGCGATAATCTCTTTTAAAAAAATCATCCCATATACAAGTATCTCTTATTCCTTTTTGCCTTCCCATTTATAGTCTACTTATTTCCCAAAATGATTTGAGTAATGGCTGTTAAGACAAACAAGCAAGATAGGGAAAAAGAAAGAACTCAAAGAGAAAAAGAAACCAAACATGAGGCAGGAAGAGCTGGAGTCACCCACAGCAGAACCTGCACGCGCACAGGCCAAAGCCAGGGATGTCCCACAAGACGCCGGTATGACCTGTGGAATCTTCTGGAAACTACATGGGATATTAGAGCCATTTGACCAAGACCACTAAGAGCATTGCTCCTGTGTGGCTCTTCCCTCACCTAGGCCACCTCCTTTGGGGTGAGAAGTTGGTCTCGTTTCCTCCATCCTTACGATTCCCACAGAGGCCCCCATATGACCCAATACCTCACCAAAGGTCCCTGGTCCTGAGTCAGCTCCCAGGGAGGCTGCATCCGCTGGTTCCTGCCTCACCAGCTGAGACCCAGGTCTCTCTCCCACACCCCAGACTCGGCAATGCAGGCACGCAGGTGAGATACTGAGGGCTAACTGAGGCATGGTGTGAGTCTGGCTGGGCAGGGTTGACGCATACACAATCTGTCGTGTCCTCCTACAGTGGCTAATGCCAGACTCGCTGACGTGCATACAAAAGGTTCATATTCAGTCTGATAAAAGCTGTGGTCCTATTTCCACAGATATCTCCCTTTGCATACCTCTGATATCTTTGAAACGTCTCTTGGGGGCACAGCCCTTAGGCATCAGGGGCTATGTCTGCACCTGACACCTCCTACCAGGCCCTGCACACCTCCCCAGTCTGCTGTGAAGACCCACCTCAGAGTTGCCAACAGCTGCAAGAGTGACAGTGACAATTATGGTATTGCAGGCAGCCCCTGCCGGGGAACAACACAGACTGTGCAGGTTCCCCAAGGACATCACAGGGCAACCTCCCTTCTAAAAATAATGCCGAGCATCACTGATTCAACTCCACCTCTGTGCCCGGCTCTACGTCATCCAGCAAGATGAGAGCTGGGCACACCAAGGCTCATCCAAGGTCATAGGGCCACAGCTGCCTGTGTGTCTCCTACCACGTCTCCAGCACCCACACCTCCCACCCTCGAGAAGCATGAGCCCAGGTTTCCCAAGAAACGCACTGCCTTACAGCTCCCCTGGGAGATGGGGCACGGCCCAGCCTGCACACTGGCAGGACCTCAGGCCCATCCAAATTCAGTTTTCCATTCCCCATTCCCCACTGTTCCTCTGTAATGCATCCCAGAGTTGTTCCTTAGGGAATTCGTGTGTGTGTGTGTGTGTGTGTGTGAGAGAGAGAGAGAGAGAGAAACAGAGAGAGAGAAACTGAACTCTAAAAGAAAAAGTTATTTTCATCTTCTTTAAAAGGCAGGGAGACAGAAACAGTCAGTGACTGAGAGGTGTCTTTGAGTTACTGATTCACTCACTACCACACTCAAAGCCAAGAGCCCGGGATTCATGTGGGTGACAGGACCAAAGTCTCTGAGCCATCACTGCTCCCTCTTAGGGTGCCCAGCGACGGGGAGCTGGACTGGAAGAGGAACCGAGACTCCAACCAGGGACTCCAATGTGGGAGACAGGTGTCCTTGGTATAAAATGCTGCATCCAATGCCCACCCCTAAAGCTTGTTTGTTGACCTCCAAAGGGGCTCTGTGCCTCAGAAACCCACAGACTTTTCAGTTCCTCTGCTGGTACCAGGGACCCCGGGCCTGGCTCCTGTCAGCACACAGCTTCCAGCTCCAAGAGGCCCCCGTGGCCAGGCCCGCAGAACTATGTGTAAACGTGTCTGGGCTTGACCTAAACATCTGGTTGGGAACTAAAAATACCTTGGTCTCATTTGAGCTGTGCGCTTTTAGGAAGACCAGACACACAACAGGGGAAAAGGAAGAGAGGACAACTCCTGGCAAGACCCAACAGGCAGGCCCAGGGTGACAAGCAGGGCAGCTGGGCTGCAGAGAGCCTTCCTCTGCCACACAGAACTCAAGCTTCCTGTGACGGGGCCTGTGGGCGGCAGACCTCGCTCTGTCTGCCCCCACAAGGAGTTGAGTGCCCTGCCCCAGTGGGGATAGCACAGTCTAGACCCCAGGAAGGGGAAGGGGATCACAGGGAAGCCCTGAGTGGCACCTGCAACACCACTGTGGGGGCTGCTGAAACCAGAAGGGCAGGTGGTGGCTGATGAAGAGTAGGGCTCATTTTGTGGCTGTTGGCTGCAGCCGTTGCTTAACTTAGACAGCAACTAGGGGCTGTCTCTGCATCTCTGGGGCCCCTCCCTGCCCTAGAGGCCGGCCGGCCAGTCCTTTCCTGGGGCTGGACAATGGGAGAGCTGGCCCACCAGAATTAGCGACAGGGAAGAAAGGACCTAGGGCAGGCAGACAGGGTTGGAGGGGGCCTCCTCTGTAAGCAGGCAGGGTGGGGCCTGGGAGGCCACAGGAAGGAAAAGGAAAGGAGAGGCCTACATTTGGGAAAGGAGGGCAGTCTCCAAAACAAAGCCCGAGGAGAGAGAGGGGAGGCATGAGGGGCCTGGCAGGAGTGAGGTCAGTGCAGCAAGTGTGCCCAAGCCCCTCAAAGGAAGAGGACCAAGTATAGTACCATGGGCCTCAACAATCATTAGCAGGGCCTTCCAGTGGTCAACTCATTTAGACTTTGCAGGGTGAAGTTAAATCGGAATCAGAGTTATCTGTCAGTGTATTTAACAACAGGGTCTCTGGGTCCAGAACCATGGCTTAGTTGGCTGATCCTCTACCTCCAAGCAGCAGGATCCTATATGGGTGCCAGTTGGTGTCCTGGCTGCTCCACTTCCCATCCAACTCCCTGTTTGTGGTCCTGGAAAGCAGTGAAAGATCCCCCAGGGAGTGTGGATATGCCACCTCTGAGTCAGTGTACATGAGAGGAGCCAGAGACCCCACCCTTGCTAGTGAGCTCCCAGGTGATGCCAAGCTCTGCTCTGCAGTTGGCACTCCAATGGCAGGGCAAATGATGACCAGTAGCCCATTCTCAGGCCCCAGGGCACATCATCCAGAGCTTCCACCCCGTGTCCCCGTGCTGCAAGTGCTCCACACCCTGCACAGTTGCCATATGAAGCTCAAGCTATACAACTGTGGGCCCGGCACAGTGGGTGCCAGCATCCCATATGGGTGCCAGTTCAGCTGCTCCACTTCCCCATCCAGCTCCCTACAACAGCCTGAGAGAGCAGTGGAGGATGGTCCAAGGCCTTGGGACTCTGCACCCGTGTGGGAGAACTGGAAAAACTCCTGGCTCCTGGCTTCAAATCAGCTCAGCTCTGGCTGTTGTGACTACTTGGGGAGTGAACCAGTGAACAGGATTTATTTCTCTCTGTATCTCCTTCTCTCTGTAAATCTGACATGCCTTTCCAGTGTAAATAAATAAATCTTAAAACACACATAAAACTACACAATCATGGTTGGCAGTCATTGCCACACGGTCTCAGGGTATCAAAGCCACAGGGGTAGGCATAGGGAGACCAAGCAGGAATTTAGGGTCTCTGTCATGGTCCCATGTTCACAATTGAGCAGTTCAGAATGCAGAGTAGGGGGCCAGGGGAACAAGCCATGGGAAATCCAGAGCTTAACTGTGAGCATGGCCTGCAGTGCAGGCAGCAGCCTCAAGCCTGCATCTGCTGGACACTCGGGCAGCATCCTCCAGCTTGCTGCCAAGTGCAGCTGTTCCAGGCAAGCCCATTGGGCTGCACTGGTGCAGGCAAGTGAGAGTAAGTCCTGGGAGTTTTGGAAGAGGCCCCCCAGAGGGTCCTGGGCAGTGAACTGGGCGGCTGCTCCAGACCAGTTTCCTCCCTAGCTTTAGCCCTAGTGATCTGGGGCCTCCCCAGAGAGGGTGGGGAAAGGATGTGAGCTGGGTTTCCAGGCCCGAACCCCCACCCAGAGAGAAAATACACACAGAGAGGGCTGGGTGTTCCAGCAGTGGCCAGAAGGGAAATCTAGAGAGAGGGACCTGGGCTGGTCACTGGGCTGTGGGAGTCCCGCCCAGACCGCCCAGGGAGGGACAGCCTGGAGCCTTGGCCTGGCCCTGGGGAGCGCCTCCACCCTCTGGGAAGACAGGCTGCCAAGAACCCACAGGGCTGGGCAAGCTGGGGATGAAGGGCCTGGGGTGGAGGGGATGTGAGGGCAATGCCTCTGGCTGCAGAGGGTGGGACCTTAGCATCCAGTCACAAAAGCCAGGAGCTCCTGCCAACTTGTGCCATCCAAAAGGGCAGTCCTGGGTTCTCTCACTTGAGAAAGGGAAGATGCTTCTCTTCCCTCTCATGAGAAAAGATCATTTTTCACGTCCAAGAAATTCCTCCACCTGCTGACCCAGGCTCCAGCTGAAGTACTTAGTTTAAAAAAAAAATCTTCTAATAGCTTTGGCTGTCTGTGAGTGCCAGTGGGATTTTGGCTTAGAGAGGGCTAGAGTGGAAAGAACTGTCACATGTCCTGGACTACGGAAAGCCCAAACTGCAGGAATGGGTGCTGGGGCAGCTCCCCAGGTCTCGGGGCCTCTGGGATGATGGCTCCCCCGGCTCTGGGAGAAGTTTGGCCTTAACTGCGTGAACTGTTAAGCCTCATGACAACCCTATTAGGTGCACACATTGTGCTCAGGTAAGAAAATAGAGGAACTGCACTCAGAGCTGGTGCTGTCCCAAGGATGCAGGAAGCCTTGGGAGTAGGGTTGAGGAGATGGGAGGAGCTCAGACTGGGGCCCTGCAGAGGAGCCCCCCTGGAGAGACCCCACCCACCAGCCTGGCCTGCAAAGCCCTGAGCTCCAAGGAGCTCTGAGAAAGGGAAATCTGGCCTGCTTATCTCCTGGGGGAAAGGAATGTGCTCTCCCGCCAGGATAAGGGGTTGTTTTGACAGGAAGTCTCCACCCTGGCTGTGGGCTCCTCCCAGCCACCACTTACTCCTTCTGGCTGTCCCTGGCTCTGGCATCCCACTTCCCACATTTAAACTCTTGACCTCAACAATTTCCCCCACCCACCCAAATACTCCTAGCCTCATTCATGCCCCTTCCCCCACCCTGGTCTGGATACCCCCTCCAGGCAGGAGGAAGCGTGGGAGGTCAAGTGCCCCTGCAGGGGGCAGAGTCCACATCAACAGGGTTGATATAAGCAGTTATATAAGCAGGGCTACCCTCCTGCTGAGACTGGGCTGATCCAGCCTCCTCCAGGCACACAACACACACACACACACGACCCACCAGACCAAGCAGCTTTCTCCACTCCCAGATTCTGTGTCACAGAGCCTCAGAATGTCAATGTCATCAGTCATGAGTCTCAACTCTATCTTCCCGAAGGGAAAGCTGGGGTTCAGGAAAGGAGACTTGTACCCCCTACAAAACCAGGAGCTGGTCAAACAATCTAATACCTATCCACCAAGCCATTCTAGCTTACAAACCCATGACTTTCCATTGGCCTGTACCAGGTGGGGGACCTGCTGCTTTATGTCCTGGGCTAGTTCCAGTATCTAATCCCAGATGTTATGCCAAAATGTCCTTAATACGAAGCAATGGAAATAGCCCGAGTGCCCATCACCAGATGAAAAAGCAAGCCAAGCACAGTCTATCCATACACGGGTGCACTGTCGGACCACAGAAGGGAGTAAAAGGCTGATGTGTAATGTGGGTGAACTCTGAACATGCATGAAAGAAGGCAGACACAAGAGGATACATGGCGTATGGTTCCACTTAACAGGAAAGAGCTAGAACAGGCCAAATCATAAAGACAGAAAACAGGATAGCACTTAGAGGGGCTAGAGGAAGGACTTCTGACTTAATAGATGGAGAGGTTCTGCCTGGAGATGAGGGAAAAGTTCTGGAAGCAGATGGTGGTGCTGAAGGATTGGCCACGGGTCAAGCTGCATCCATGCAGAGGAACCATCTGTTCCGTATCAGCCTCCTTCTCAGGCCAGCTCTCCTCTCTCCAGCCAGGTAATGGGAGTCAACGGGATGTCTCCCCATAAAGTTTCATACCTCCTTTGTCTCTTCCAGTACCCCCACATGAAGAGGTAGATGGTCCTGGACCTCACATAACACCTGGCCAGACCTTAACAGCCACCTAATTATATAACCCCTCCTGTCAACTTTTGGATTTGGATAGTAGTAGAATTTTGCTGGCTGCTCCCAAAACTCCTGTGCCCATGTGTGTAAGATCTCAGACACAGTTTTTGCTAGCTGGCACCACAGCCATGAGGGCCACTATCAACTGCAGCCTTGGCCCTTACTTTGCTCCTGCTCAGATTAGAGAAACAGAATAGTCACCTTAGCTCCTGCAAGCAGCCAGAGTCCCCAGGAGCAGAGGGAGGGAGAGAAGCAAGCCAGACTATCTTCACTAGAACATAGGCACTATAGATCAGAGGCAAGCGTTTCTCTCCCACAAACATACATTTTTGTTTGTTTGTTTGTTCTTTTTGTGTGCTGTTTATTTCTCAAGACCTCACTGCACAGTCTTATTGCATGTCTTATTGCACAGTCTTATTGCAGTCTTTCATGCATGTTCCAGCCTAAGCCTCCCCACTAATACCACACAACAAAAGGCTGGGATATTGGGGCTGAGCAGAAGTGACCCCAGTACCCTGCCAAAGCCAAGTGGACACTCCATCCAAGAATGGCTGAAGGCAACACCTGCCATGGAGTTTCATCCGCCACCACTGAGGCACCCCCAAAAGCTCCTTAAGATCAACTCTCAGAGACTTCATATTCCAACGAGCTTCAGGGAGAACTCAAGCCACCTTTTCAAAAGGACTTTTGATAACTAACCCCTCCCTCCTGTACCATCCACTCAAATATTTAAAAAAATTTTTTTTCTAACCAAACCATTAACCAATTTCTTTTGCAGGACTAGGAACCTCCCATTCCTCCCATTCCTCCCGCGCCAGGTTGCAACCACCACTGGTAGAACACTGCACCCAAACTCAGCTTGAGGAAGCAATAGAGAACAATGCCCCTTTTCCTTTGTATGTAACAAAAGGGAAGAATGTGGGGGGCGATTTGAACATCCCATCTCGGACCCAGTGCCATTTCCTGCTTCTTCTTCCCCACAGCCCATGAAATTCATGCAGTTCTGGTTATCTACCAATCAGACGTAACCTGGCACCTGCCTGATAATCCCACTCCCCAATCTCTGGTCCCTCCCCCTTGTCTCCATCCACCTATCTGTGGCTCAGAGGATCTCAGCCACAAGTCCCTGGGACCAGTAAACAGCCCACACAGCCCAGCCTTCTCCTTCCCCCTCTCTCTTCCATTCCCTTCTTACCTAGCTCTTCCCCTTCCCCCTCCATCTTGTCCCTTCCCTTGCCCTGGCAGCCCCCATCCTGCCACCATGGCAGGAGATGTGTCCCTTCCAGTTTTCTCCCCCTCCACCCCTGCTCCTGTTCCTACCCTGCTGGAATAAAGGACCTCCTAATATCTCATCACATCTGGTGTTTCGATTTGCGGTAAACTAATCATGAAAAGAGGACTTGGCTGCAGGAATTAGCTGCACGTAACAACGGAAGAACTTTGAGAACTTTCAGTGCACTTAAAACCCAACAGCGATCAATTGTACTATGAAACATGGCGAGAGGGGTGGGTGACACTGAGCTTGAGACACTGCTTGGAACACTGGAATCCCAAATGGAGTGCCTGGTTCAAGTCCCAGTTCTGTTCCACATTCCAGCTTCCTGCTAATGTGCATGCTGGGAGGCAACTAATGATGGCTCAAGTAATTTGGATCCCTACCATTCAGAGGGGACACCCAGATAGAGTTCTGGGCTCCTGGCAACAGTTCTGTCTCAAATCTTGTTGTGGGTATTTGAAAGGTAAGCCAGTGGATGGAAGATCTGTCTTTATTTCAAATAAATAAAAGTCAATACAAAATAACAAAATATAATGGTTAAAATGGTCAACTGTGTGTTAGAGCTATTTACACACACACACATACACACACACACACACAGAGCAAGCTGGTTTATCAGCGCAGTATGTTGTTTAGAGAGAAATACTCTACAATCTTGCTGTAGGCCAGTCCCCAACCTGCTTAATAGTTGTGGAAATGGAGAATAAAAGGAGCTTTTTCACCAGGTATCAGTACGTAAGAGGGCAGAGCCATGTCCTGACCACTCCTACCATGGCCTTGGCACAGCTCTGGGCTGCCTCACCTGGGTACCTTGGTACACTCCGGACTGCAATCCACCTGACCTCAAGTCTAAGAAGCTTGACTCTGGCAGAAAGCATGGCATCCTCAGGAAGCCAGTGCTGCCTTCGTCGATGCCTAGACACTCCAGGGTTTTACTGAGGCTCAGGAATGGGGGGTATTGGCAGCAGAGACGTAGGGAAGCACAGACTGCCCCATCTCAGCAGCCCTGTCCAACTCCCACTGAAAACCTCCACCAAGTCAGGGGCATTGTTGTCCCAGCCTCACATGGAACACATCCCCACTTTCAAAGCTTGCACATTCTCTGGGACCACAGGCCTTGGAGCAGCATTTATCAGGGGTTCCTGCCAATGAGAGCAGGCCTTGAAGGAATAGGCCGTGACCCAAGCTTCGGACTGGATATCACGGGGAGGCGAGCAAGTGCTTGCCATGAGGTACTCCTTTGTGCCTTTTCTGCAGGAGCCTGTGGACAGTGAGTTGGGTTTGTGCCATCCTCCCAACACAGTGGAAACCCCTCAAGGGCTGGGACAAGTTTTCTCCCCTCTCTAGATTCTCTTCTTACCCCCTTGACAGACAGTCACTGGGTGTCAGAGGGGACCACGCACGCTGCCTGGGCAGACCCCCTTCATACCTGCTGCCCTTGAGTGTTTATGAATGCAGCAGGACAAGTTCTGGTCTGGATGTAGGGAGGAAAGCAAAGAGAGAAGAGGAAGGATGATGCCTTTCAAGACTTGGCACTTGAAGTGCCATTGGTGGTGATGGGAAGTCTGGTGCTGGAAGCATCAAAGGAACGCGGAAGGAAGGACATCCTGTTTTAACTCTACTTAACATACTTGCATCCCATCCTGGAGGCCCTGCGCTTGAGTCATGGCTCCAGTGCCAGCTCTTTGTGATCCTGCACCCTGAGATGCTTTCAGGATTGGGTCCCTGCCACTCATACCCCAGGCTGCTGGCTTCAGCCTGACCTCGATCCCAGCTGTTGCAGACATTTGGAGAGTGAATCTGTGGGTGGGTACTCTCTTTCTCTTTCAAATGGAGAAGATCATGTTCATTTTCCTTTCACCTCTTATCCTCTACCCATCTGCGAAATTGAAATCTTCCTTTGGAGGTCTTTGAGAAGACTTCCGGACCCTGAAGCTTGAGAAGGCACTGCCTAGGGAACCTTAGGAGACGTCTCCCAGGATAAACAATGATCGTGACAGCAGCCATTAATCAAGCGGCTGTTTTCTGCCAGTTAGGACGCTATGCCTTTCAGTTTAAATTCTGACAACCTAGTTAGGTAGGCATTGTTACCCGCTTCTCAGAAACAGAGAGGTAAGCAACTCATCCGAGTCCACGCAGTGAGATATAATGGGCTGGAGTTTCCACCCAGGGGGCTGATTGCAAAGGCGCGGCTCTGAGGACTCAAGTCAATATGATGCAATCTTCCAAACTGCGCCAGCAGTTGCAGCTGCTCGCCAGCTCTCCACAGGGCCTGGCAATTCATCGGCAAATGCAATCCTGGCCTGGGCTGCGGGCATCTGGGTGATGGGGTAGGCTTGACCCTGGGGCTGAGGACTCAATATTACTTTAGAATCCACTCCTGAACATTAACTTGCAAGTCCAAGTTGCTGCAGACAGCATAACCAACTCCCTGCCCTAGATGTGGGCATTCACAGGTTGCTGGGCACATGTGCTCAGCTAGAGCTCTCCACCCAGTCACAGCCTAGACCCAGCTACCTGGTTCCTTGGGCCTGAATGTAGCTGGTCACTCCACTGCCTACCCAAATGGAACTTGAGGACATAACTCCCCTGATGTTTTGTGTCCCACACAAACACACCATCATGCTCCCTGACCCAGGTAGCATCTCTAAAATGCTGAAACCACCCAAGTACCATCCTGAACCCGAGAACATTCTGTACAGTACCCACAGGGAGAGCACAGCTACTAGGTACAGTGAGAGGGGAGGAATGCAAGCCTGGTTGGCCATGCAATCGAGGGTTCAGGGTCTCACCCTCCATTTCCTTGGAACTTCCAGCTACTTGAGGCTCAGGCGTGTGAAAGGACCCTCCCAAGTCAGTGATTTCATATGTCAGGCATCCAGCTCCAAACCCGGGCCAGGAGGGCTGGCCAGCCAAAGCCCTGCTGCTCAGAGCTAGAGTTGACATAGGGCAGAAGCTGAGCAGTGATAGCTCTCAAGTCCTGTGCAGGTTTCCTGTCCTTGGCCTGGGGTTCCTTATCTGGTCACCAGCGCCCAAACCAGTAAATGAAAATAGTTTAATGGGGACAGCTTGGGGAAGGGAGGGTGAAGCAGGGCACCCGGAGTCATCAGAATCCAACTCAACACAAGAATGAGGCCTGTTCCCAGCCCTCCTCCAGCAGGCAGGAGTGGGGACCTCAATAGCCAGGGAATTTAGGGGATCTCTAAATTCACCCTAGGCCAGAGACACAGTAAATATTCAACTCACTCACTTTTAAAAACAAGAGCCACGGGCACTAAATGTTACTGCATGGGGAGAATGAGTAAAAGAACATACTGTGCTTCTGGTTCAGGTCAGAAAGAGGGGCAGAGAGAAGGCACTGGATGGTGAGGATGGAGATGAACCAGAAAGCTGGGATGGGGGCAGACAGTAAGTCCAGGGAGGGAACAAAAGTGGAAAAAGAGAGGCAAGTCTACACAAAAATAAGGCAGGGAGGAGATGAAAGATGGCAGGTGCACTTAGAGGAATGGGGAGAATGACAATTTGCTGCTGGCTGGGTCTCCAGCAGTTCAAAAACCCTTCCCGGATAAAAGCTTTTGTTTATCCTTCCTGACTGTTCTGATTCTGTGTCAGGCCTCTGTTCTCATCCTTAATCTCTCCCTTCTTGGGGTCAAGAAGGCCTCTGAGACTCGGGCAGTAATTTTGGATCCTTTCCTAGAAAAATACACTGATTCAGTTTTCACATGTTAATTTCAAGGGCTCAAGGACCCTGTGCTAAAACTACTTATTTGGGAAGCTCCACATTGAATGGAAGGCACATGGTGGCCCACGCAGAACACAGCAGCAGCCCAATTGCACTCTGACCACAACTGACCACTGGCCACTCAGACCATACACAACTCTGGTTGGTGTGTGTGTGTGTGTTCTGAAGCCCATCGCACTGAGCTTCAATCATACCAGTGGCTTCTGGGATCGAATTTGGGGTCTAAGCAGTGTCCCCTAGGTTGCTACCCCAACAGTGGTTTCAGAAACAAGGCTTTTTTCTTCAAGGGGCCAGAGGTGAGCATGGATGATGAGTATCAGGCCTTCCTCTGACCCGAGGGACCATGCCTGTGCTGCAATCCACCCTTTTGTGGGATTGACTGAGGTCAGGCTACAGATGTGCCTGTGCCCGTGACATCAGACACACAGGGCAGCCCTCTGGTGCCACGGTGGAGATGCTGCTTCGGAGACCTGCATCCCACGCTGCAGTGCCTGAGTCCCAGTCCCGGCTCTGTGCCCAACTGCAGCTCCCTGCTAATATGCACCCTGGGTGGAAGCATGGGATGGCACAAATGGTTGGGTGCCTGACACTCACACGGAGAGCTGGACCAGGCTCCCAGCTCCAGGCTTTGACCGGGCTCCATGCCAGCTGGTACAGGCATCTGGGGAGTGAATCAGTGTATGGGAGCTCTCTGTCCCCCAAATAAGTTTTGGTAAGAAACTCGAAAATGTAGATTATTGATCCAAAACTGGATGGTACGATCTGAACTATTTTTTTTTTTTTAGATTTATTTTTATTGGAAAGGCAGATATACAGAGAGGAGATACAGAGAGAAGTATCTTCCATTTGCTGGTTTGTTTTTCAAGTGGCTGCAACGGCTGGAGCCAAACCAATCTGAAGCCAGGAGCCAGAAGCTTCTTGGTCTGCCATAAGGGTGCAGGGTTCCAAGGCTTTGGACCTTGCTCCACTGCTTTCCTAGGCCACCAGCAGGAAGCTAGATGGGAAGTGGAGCAGCCAGGACATGAATTGGCACCGATATAGGATTTGGGTGTCCAAGGCAAGAATTTAGCCACTAAGCTATTGCACTGGACCCTGAACTATTTTTCCAATGAACTTACAGGAAATTCTGTTGCAGGTAGGGCCAGCATGATGGCTCAATTGGCTAATCCTCTTACTTGCAGCACTGGCATCCCTTGTGGCCACTGGTTTGTGTCCCAGCTGCTTCACTTCTAATCTAGCTTCCTGCTTGTGGCCTGGGGGTGTGTGGAGGAGGGCTGTATAGAATGGCCTAGGGTCTGAGGACTCTATACCTGCATGGGAGATGCGGCAAAGGCTTCTGGCTCCTACTTTTCATTGGTTCCAGCCACAGCAGCTGCCTGGAGAGTGGCCAACAGATGGAAGATTTTTGTCTCCCTCTCTGAGATCTGCCTTTCCAATAAAAATAAATTTTAATAAAAATAAAAAAACTTACAGGCAATCCCAAGACCAAACTAAGACACACTGCTCTCACAGAAAATCTGTAGTCCGGTCCAGAAAGTCTGTTGATTCCCTAATCTTCAGAACGTTTTCCTTGTCCACACGGAGGAGCAAGGTGTGGCGGTGGAAGCAGGGCTGGCATATGTGATATGTGCAAGGGTACTACCCGTCTAGGTGTGGGCCTCTGCACCAGAAAGGGCACCTCCAGAGTGAAAAAGAATGACTCGTGTAGAACAGCAAAAGGTCCCATGAGACCCTCCAGGAGCCCTTACGGCAGCAGTTCCCAAATCAGGCTACACAGAAGGAACCGCCTGCATATGCTTGCCAATCCAGATTCCTAGGCCTCGGGCCACCTGGGAATATATAAATATGTATTTCAAAATGTTTGTGGAAAAAAAAAACTGAATTAAAGGGTAAGTTTATTCTGGTGCAAAAGAATTTGAAATGCATGCATGATTTTTTTCCTTATCTATGAATCATTTGGAAACCCCTTTTATAAATATGATTTTTAAATTGTTTGTGCCAATTGAAACATATTTTTAAGAAGATTTATTTATTTAAATGTCAGAGTTATAGAGGGAGAAACAGGTGGTGGGGGTGGGGGAGAGAGAGACAGGCAGACACTGATTTACTCCCCAAATGGCTACAAAGACCAGGGTGGGGCCAGGTGGGAGATAGGAGCTTCATCTGGGTCTCTCACCTGGGATGTAAGGGCCTAGGCTAGCGTCGAGTTCGAGGGTCAGAACTTGGATACTTACGGCACTCACTAACCAAGGGTCATCGGGTCAAGACCCCAGGCCACTATCGCAAAGACACCCTGAAGAATCAACACACTCTTAAAATGAAAAGAGCAGGCACCTCCACCAGGATCTCCTTTTCTTCCACTTTTCTTCACTTTCTTGCCTGCCTCCTCTCCTTTTTCACGGAAGAGACTGAGAGGAGAAAGTAGGCAGCCCTGGAATGCTCTGAATAGGTTCCAGATGGTGCGGACTCTGGCCTTCCTTATACCCTGGAGTGCTGCACAAATATTATTGTATTCTGGCTGTGCAATGACATGAGAATGATTAGGAGGCATTAGGTCAGGTGTCAAACGACCTCACGAAAGCAGGGAATAGCTCAGTTCAGAAGAAATTGCAAGATATGTTTTGATTCTCTACAAAACATGGCTTCCATACTAAAAGGACCCTTGCAGTGTTTGGAAACCCACCCAAACGGGGCATCTGAAGGGGCATCAAGAGATGAGACGATGAGGTGGTTCTGTTCCAAGCTGTGGCAGGGCAGCCACCACAGGGAAATGAGCCCAGACGGCTGCTTCTCCAGCACCAGGAGGCTGGCCCACTAAGAGGACCACCTTGCATTTATCTGGAATCTTCCTTCTGCCAAGCACTAGCATTTATCTTATTTCCCCAATTCAAGAATGATTTTTTTAAAAGATTTATTTATTTTCATTACAAAGTCAGATATATAGAGAGGAGGAGAGACAGAGAGGAAGATTTTCCATCCGATGATTCACTCCCCAAGTGAGCGCAATGGCTGGTGCTGCGCCAATCCAAAGCCAGGAATCAGGAACCTCCTCCAGGTCTCCCACGCAGGTGCAGGGTCCCAAAGCTTTGGGCCGTCCTCAACTGCTTTCCCAGGCCACAGGCAGGGAGCTGGATGGGAAGTGGAGCTGCCGGGATTAGAACCGGCGCCCATATGGGATCCTGGCACGTTCAAGGCGAGGACTTTAGCCACTAGGCCACGCTGCTGGGCCCAAGAATGATTTTTTCTAAAACCACTTTTATTTTCTGAAAGTTGGATGCCACACAATTAACACGTAGACTTCATGTCATGGATCCTTTCTTTTCTATCTGAAAATGTGGTGTGTCTTAAGATTGACGATGTCTTAAAACTGGGGAATCAATACTATCCCTTCATGTCATCTCCAGAGTGGAAGTCTAGAAAGCAAGTGTTAGCCTTCTGTGTTTTCCACATGAGGAAATGAATACTCAGATAGGTGACTGCCCATGGTGGCAGAGTGTTGGAGCAGGAGGCCCTCCAGCTCCCAGAATCTCCTCCTTTGCAGTGTCAGCACATCTGGGCTCTCAGTGGGAGCTGGAGATTGGGGAGCAACGGTTACAGGAAAACTGCTCTGAAAAGCACTTTCCACCCAGAGTCACTAGAGTAATCAGTTATTTTCCCTCTGTTTTTTAGTTTGTTTCAAACCAAAATTTGAAAAAAAAAATCGATATGCATGTAGGGCTCATTTGGTTGCTGTTACTTGCTCTTGGCCATCTCTCAAGTCCCTTGAGCATTTTCAAAAGTGGAGCTGGAGCTGCAGTGCAGCAAGCTAAGCAACCGTGTGCAATGCCAGCCTCTTCCATGAGGAGTTTCTCCACTTCTGATCCAGATCCTGCCAATGCAGTTGGGAAAGAAGATGGCCCAAGTGCTGGGTTCCCAGCATCCACACGGGAGAGCTGGAAGAAGCTCGTGGTTCCTGAATCCACCTGGCCCATCCTGATAGTTGCAGCCATTGGGCGAATGAACCTGGAGGTGGAAGATCTCTTCATCTCTCCTTCTCTGTCCCTGTCGTGCTTTGATTCCAATAAATAAATAAATCTATCTTTAAAAAATGAAGAAGATTCAGGGAGCTGTGCACAGCTCCGTGATGCACAGCCACGCCCTTCAGCACTCTTCCGACGGCGGTAATGACAGACTGGCTGCTTGGATGTACTACTTTATTTACTTTTGCACGCTTTCTACTTCTTGTAGCTGTGATTATATGGTGCTGCTCCTGAGGAAATGCAGCGCTTCAGTGTCAGCCAGTTTAGGAGAAGCCAGGAAGAAGCCGGACGGAAGAAATCAGCCCCCAAATCTTACAAGCAAAAGTGCTGCTCTCGGCAGTATCTGTTAAGTGCTCCTTTTCAGAAAGGCAGCTGGGGAAGGTGGGTGGGGAAGGCTGGAGGGGGAGGAGAATCCGCTTCTCAATCCTGAAGGAAAAGGGAACTATTTCTGACATAGTTCTAAATCTTACAAAATGTGCTTTGCCAGAGCCCTCACATGCCATTCGAGTGACCTCAGAGGGGTCAGTGACATGCCCACAGGCACACAGTGCATGAGCAGCCTGCGTCCCAATACCACTATCATGAGACACATATGATGGCCACCAGTCATGCCTCGTCAGCTCCTCATGAGCTCAGGGACTGGGCTGTCAGTCCTCGCATCAGCCTGCAGAGGTGTCCTGAGTGCCCATGGGAGTCAGTGGCATTTGCTGAGCAGGTGGACAGAAGGCAGAGAGAGAGGCGGAAGGTGGTGCTGAGTGGCGGGGTGCTTTTCCCATCCTCACCCCACATCTCTAGAGTGTGTGCTCTACTGCTCTTTGGCTTCATTCTCCTATGGTTCTCACTGTGTCACACAAGCTGCTCGGGTACGTTCTCTAGGACTGTGCCCCTCTGTGTCCCTGGATCCCAGTCTTTGCTGGTCTGTTTCCCAGCCAGCCACTGGGAAGAGTGTTATTGAGACCAGCCTAGTGCCAGGTGCATTCTAAGAGGCTGGGACAAAAAGGCACTAGGAAGTGATGCCTGTGTGTGGGATGCCCATAAAACAGGGACCGCCCCCCCCCCCGCCCGGCTCTGTGCACTTGCCCAATCCAGGAAAGAAGACATGTTCAGCAGCTGCATACTGAGATCCTTAACCAAGGCCAATGCTTCTAATGCTCTGTTTTCTTCTTTTCATACATACCCAAAGGAGGGTCCACATTCAAATATTGCAGTACTTTTTCATTTCGGTGTGTCCCCCATGCTGGGATGCACAGGACAAGCCCAAAGGGAAAGGCAGTTGGGGTCCTGCCACACTCTGCCCCTGAGCTGTGAAACAAAGATGACTAGCAGAGACAGGCAGAAGGCAAATCCTCCAGGGCACTGGTGGAGCTGGCTTCCAAGCGTGGCCTGCTCCTCCCAGGGATAGTAACAGGGAACTGGGTAAGAAGTAGAAAAGGCAGGACTTATACAAGATGCTGGCATTAACACAACGCACCACAATGCCTGCCCAAGGGTTGGCTTTTTAATTAAGTTCATTATCTGGGACTGGGAGCATGCCTGGCAGGGGAACTGTGGGCATTCCCCTGCTAGGCTGTACCTACCACTAGTGAACTGAGTCAGATACAGCCCCACGGCTGGAGGCAGGCCAGGCTGGACAAGGCAGCAGCACCTGTCAGCATATGTGATGGCCGAGTCCGGGGACAGATCAGGCTGAGCTAAACTTCAGCACCCATGGTGTGCACAAGAGCCAGATGGGATGTGGGCTGAGTCAGGTTAGGCCACAGCAGAGGCTGGCATGTGGAAAAACGAGGGCTGGGGTGAGTCTAGTGGGGTTTATTGGAGGTTGCCCCAACCAGACCACAACACACTCTGCTATGCATGAGGACTGGGTCTGTGGTAGGCTGGCTAAGCTGCAGCAACCATTGGTTTGGCATGAATTATGGGGCTGAGGACAGAATTGGCCAGGCAGCTGCATCCACCTATATATGCATAGGCTCGTTCAGGTGGCACACCACACCTGATCCTGCAACGGTTGGCACATATAAGAGTCAAGTCTGAGGTCACCCAAGACGAAGTTTCTCCCGATTGGCCCACTGGACTCAGACTCTGGCCACAGGGAAAATCACAGTTTATGTGCATGTATTAGAACTGGGCCTTCTCAGTTGCTTATGCATGCGCAGTAGGCAGCATGCCCAGATATACATGGAGGACATCACAACCAGCTCATCTAGGCCAGCAGAGGGTGTCTGCTGCCTCATCAGAGAATGGAAAACAGAACAGGTTGGACCACTTTCTTAGCCAAGCTTTACAACATATTCCTAGGCCTGTGGATGCACTAAGGTAACCTGCTGGGTCAACCAATTGACCTTGGAAAGATTTTTTCAACCCTGGTGAAATGAAACAAGCAATTATTCAAAACTATCAAAACCACTCAAGTAACACACTTGAAATACTCTTCCCTACAACAAAGTCTCTAGGATGTCACCAAAGGACCATCCCCCATCCCTGGGTACTGACTAGTTTGACAGCAAAAAGCAGCTCCCTTCCTCCTCCTCCCTTGCAGACACGGGAGGAAAAAAACTAAACAGAAACATTTGTCCCATCCACCTTCCTCCATACCTTAGCCCTCCCACCCTAATCAGAGGCCCACATGGGCGTACATCCATCCCAATTATGTAAACAATATTTAAAAGAAGATTTATAATAAAAAAAAAAGTTCATTGTGAGGAATCTGAGACTTAACGGACGTCAGGGCCCTGGCCTTGAATCCCACTGTCTGTCTGGAGGGCACCCTGGCTTTAAGTCTTCCCATGCAGAACACTTTGTCTCTACAGTTCCCCTTCACCTCACTTCAAAGTGATGTCACAGCACACACTTTCAGTATCAACACGGTACCTAGACTCTGTATTTTGTAATTCCATCAAGACATGGCATGGTGGCCCTGTGGTTAGGAGCAACGTGAGTTGGAAGGTTAAGAACAACAGGGATCCTGCAATCAGGAGGCAGGGCTCACACACTGGCCCCATCACTTGCCAACTGTGTGAAAGCTGCCCTCTCTGAACCCAAGTTTTCTCTTCTTTATCAGCAACAGCATGGGAACTCCATAGGTGTTGGGAGGGTAGCACAGTGCCTGGTATTACAGAACAATCAGGAAACAATCAGGAAAGCTCTTACTGCTTCTTAGCACAGTGTTCCCCTTGAAAATCAATCTGATGAAAGAAGGGTAGCAATAAGAATGGATCCATGACTTTTTTTCTTCTTACCAAATTATTCTACTGAACTGGCATCACTACTTCTAAGCATAACCATGTAGTACCTAGCATTCAAAGTCTTTACCTGGGCCACTGATGAAGAGAGCTGTGAGATCCTAATACACGTTTGACTTCAAAATAAGATGGCCTAGGAGAAATAAGTTTGAAAGTGTTTAGAGCTGGGCAACAGGGACTAGTACTGTGGCACAGCAAGTTAAATCACCACCTGCAATGCTGGCATCCCATGCAGGCACTGGTTCTAGTCCTGCTTGCTCTACTTCTGATCCAGCTCCTGCTAATGTGCCTGGGAAAGAACAATGGAGGATGGCCCAAGCGTTCGTGCCTCTTCCACCCACATGAGAGACCCAGAAGAAGCTCCTCTCTGTTGGCTGCAGCTTGGCCCAGTCCTGTTGTAGAACCAGTGGATGGAAAATATCTCTTTTGCTCTCTCTCTGTACTCTGCCTTTCAAAAAAATAAATTGACCTTCAAAAAAAGTTTACTTATTTCTTCTCACTTACTTGAAAGGCAGAGACACAGAGTGTGGGATCTGTTGTTTCACCCCCAAATACCTTCAACAGCTGGGGCTACGCCAAGGTCAAAGCCAGGAGCTTGAAACTCAATGCTGGGGTCCGATGTGGGTACTTGAACCAGTATCCACTGCCTTCCTGGGTATGCATTAACAGGAAGGTGGAGCACAAGCAGAGGAGCCAGAATGCAAACTGGCAATCCCTTATGGGATCCAGGAGTCTCAAGCAGGAAGGTATAGAACCACATACCTTCCCCTGACCCATTTGTCATAATCATTGTGTCTACCAATTCTCAGAGAAACAGGGGAAAATTTTCTAACTTCTCTAGAGCCTGTGTTCAGGGTGAGACAGTTGTCTGGGATGCAGACTTGTAAAAGAAAAACAAATGCAAATGCTTTTGTTGTTGTTGTTCTTAAGGATTTATTTATGTGAAAGGCACAGTTAGAGAGTGGGAGATAGACAGAGACAGAGAGACACAGAGAGAGAGACAGACAGACAGAGAAGCCTGCTATCCACTGTCTTATTGCTCAAATGGTTCCAACAGCCAGAGCTGGACCAGGCCAAAACCAAAGGCCTAAAGCTTCATCCAGGTTTCCCATGCAGATGCAGGGGCTCAAGTACTTGGGTCATTCTCACTTTGCCAGGTACATCAGCCAGGAACTGGATCAGAAGTGGAGCAATCAGGCCCTGAACCAACACTCATATGGAACGGTAACACAATAGAAAGAGGCTTATGCTGTTATACAACACTTTCAGCCACGAAAAAAAATTTTTTTGTTTAAAGAAAAGATTCATTATGGAAAATCTTTTTTTTTTTTAAAGATTTATTTATTCTTATTGGAAAGGCAGGTATACAGAGAGAAGGAGAGACAGAGAAAGATTCTTCATCTACTGGTTCATTCCCAAAATGTCCATAACAGCCACAGCTGAGCTGAGCTGATCCAAAGCCAGAAGCTTCTTCTGGGTCTCCCATGCAGGTGCAGGGTCCTAAGGCTTTGGGCCATCCTCTACTGCCTTCCCAGGTCCCAAGCAAGGAGCTAGAAAGGAGGTGAAACAGCTGGGACACAAACTGGTACCCATATGGGATTCTGGAATGTGCAAGTTAAGGCTTGCCACTGAGCCATTGCACAGGGCCCAAGGAAAAAATGTACTAAGACTAAAAATACAAAGCATGTCTAGAAATCATGCAGAGTTCAGTTCTGAGTGAAAAGGCATGCCTGAGCCACACAGGGCCGAGACACTAGAGAAAGTTGGGGGTCTGAGCTCCTACGCCAGATGGTGAGCTGTGTGCTTTCTGCACAGCATCTTAGGTGGCCAGGCTACTGGGACAGGGGACCACACAAGGGTTAACACGTATGTCCATCCATACAGCCTGTTGTGTAGGATAAGACAGATATGTAATAGGGGATCCTAGACTCTTTCTTATTATTTCAGATTATTTAGTTATTTTATAACATGAACTAGTAACAGAAGAGTCAACCAGAGATCTAACTGGTTAAATCATTTTATGCTTGCAGGTGTGCGGGGGAGGGCTGTGTGTGTTCCAATGCTGGATGTTGGCCGCAGATGCTGCAGGATAGAGGGAGAGGGGAAGCAATAAGGAGATTTCAGAAACAGAGTAGGAGTGAGGTCGCCAACTTGGTCTCCAGTGGCATCTGGGTGCCATCTCAAAACCCACCTCAACTGCTTCCATGTAAGCGGGGTCTACTCCCACCTGCTCTGGGTAGCCAGCAAAACACCCTACTCCTGCCCCTGAAGTCCTTTCCATCCAGCTCAGCTTCTAGGATATCTGCAGCTTTGAAATTGTTCCTGGTAATTCTGTTTGTTTGATTGACTTTCTGACTAGTTTGAGACCAGCTCTGTTATCAAGTCTCTGTTGATGTTACTTTCCATCTGGGACTCCTGAATGTCATTATATTAGCTTTTGCATTAAAATTACTATCTACTGAGTAGAGTTCTATCATGTTTAAAACAAAGGGTGGAAAAAAAGGCTAGATGAAATAAGCTTTATATATCACACTTCAAAATCAATTGTGTGGGTTTTTTTTTCTCAACAAAGATGAATTAGGGGCGGCGTGTTTGATGTAGTGCCTGCCCCCATTATGTCAGAGGGCGTGAGTTAGAGTCCCCAGCTCGGCTTCCCACCCAGTTTCCTGCTAACACACACTCTGGGAGGCAGCAGGGGATGGCTCAAGAAACTGGGTCTTGGCCACCCAGGTGGGAGACCCTGACTGCCTTCCTGGCTCTTGGTCTCAGCCTGGCCCAGAGCTAGCAGTTGTTGGCATTTGGGGAATGAACAAGCTAATGGAAGAGCTCAGTCTTACAAATAATTACACATAAATAACTTTTTAAAAAGATTTATTTTTATTGCAAAATCTAATATACAGAGAGGAGGATAGACTGAGAGGAAAATCTTCCATGCGATGGTTCACTCCCCAGGTGGTTGCAACAGCCGGAGCTGCACTAATCCAAAGCCAGAAGCCTGGAGCCTCTTCCAGGTCTCTCGCATGGGTGCAGGGGTCCAAGGCTTTGGGCCGTCCTTGACTGCTTTCCCAGGCCACAAGCAGGGAGCTGGATGGGAAGTGGAGCTGCCGGGATTAGAACTGGTGCCCATATGGGATACTGCTGCATCTAAGGCGAGGACTTTAGCTGCTAAGTCACCATGCTGGACCCACACATAAACAACTTTTAAAGATAAAATGATAAGTTAGCCTGTACTATCTAGTCACAAGTATGAATAAAATATGCAAGACAAAATAATGTAAGCAAAAGTACTACTTATCTGATCCATTGTCACTAAGCAATGAGATTCAATTTTTTTTTCCTTCCTTTTACTTTTGCTTTTCAGATTTTCTGAGATGAGCATGCATTGTTTTATTACGGAAAAAGCAAGCTTTGTTTCATATTGCAAGGGGCCCATGAGAGGACCCTGGACTCCTGTGGAACATCCTACACCATCAAGGAAACCTTTGATGTCTACCAGGCTTACAAACATCTTTTGAGGACACGGGTCACGGGAATTCACTCCCCACCCCAAGACCTCCTCGTGTCCTGTGACCTTGCTCCCCTGCACATAATCTCAGCCAGAGATGGGAGCGTGACCAAAGGTAACCACCCCGTGGCTGGTGCTGAGAAGGCCCACTGAGAGATCTCCCCTGATATCCCGACCTGGCTGGTTTTTCTCAGGCTGAGACTGAAGGAGGCACTTGCAGAAAAGGCAGCAGGGGAGAGCAGATGTTGGCAGCCATGGTGATCTGAACTGACGAGTCAGGAAAGCAGGTAATGGTACAGGCACTTGGGTTCTAGCGCTCATGTGGAAGACCCAGACTGAGTTTCCAGCCCTTCTGGTGCTGGTTTGTGTTCCCAGCTGCTCCACTTCCCATCCAGCTCCCTGCCTGTGGCCTAGGAAAGCAGTTGAGGACGGCCCAAAGCCTTGGGACCCTGTACCCACGTGGGAGATCTAGAGGAGGCTCCTGGCTCCTGTCTTCGGATTGGTACAACCCTGGCCATTGCAGTCACTTGGGGGGTGAATCATCGGATGGAAAATTTTCTTCTCTGTCTCTCCTCCTCTCTGTATATTTGACTTTCATAAATAAATAAATAAATAAATTAAATAAACAGGCTGGCCAATTCATAATACTTTCATATGATAACCATGATGTATCAAATTTTCAAACCTTTATTGTGAAGACAAGATAAAAATAATTAAAGCAAGATATTAACAGCATTAAACTGTTAAAAGGCAATATTATAGAAAAAGTTAAAATGTAATGTCAAAAATGTATAACTTGGACAAGAATGAAAAGTTAAATATGGAGTTCTTTTTTAAA
The DNA here is from genome assembly GCF_017591425.1 of Ochotona curzoniae. Taxonomy (NCBI): domain Eukaryota; kingdom Metazoa; phylum Chordata; class Mammalia; order Lagomorpha; family Ochotonidae; genus Ochotona; species Ochotona curzoniae. The sequence continues at coordinate 407,809 of NW_024466924.1, forward strand.
GATTTATTTATTTTTATTGGAAAGTCAGATATACAGAGAGAAGGAGAGATATAGAGAAAGATCTTCCATCTGTTGATTCGCTCCCCAAGTGGCTGCAACAGCCGGAGCTGAGCCAATCTGTGGCCAGGAGTCAAGAGCTTCTTCTGGGTCTCCCGCACAGGTTCAGGGTTCCAAGGACTTGGGTTCCTTGGGTTCAGGGTTCCTCGACTGCTTTCCCAGGCAAAAGCAGGGGGCTGGATGGGAAGTGGAGCCGCCAGGACACAAACTAGCACCACATGGGATCCTGGTGGTTACAAGGTGAGGGTTTAGCCACTAGGCTATCAAGAAAGGCCCATGGAGTTCACAGTCTCTCTATAATCAATGTCAACCATCATTTCAAGTTGGTTGTGCTGTTTAAGAGGAAGGTATATTTACTATGATTGGATATTACACAATGCAGACTTGCATTGGAATATCACACAGTTCCTAAGCATGTACAATATTTTGCCCATTAGGAACTTTTTTTTTTCACAGTAAAAGGCACACTAGAGGAAGCAGAAATTACACAGAGATAAGAACATTTTAAAATCTATATTCATAAATCCTTCCAGAACTAAGAGAAATATTGCGCTTATGAAACAAAAAGAGAGGGGGGGATGTTATTATAACAATAAAAAGGAACACTCAGGAAACTAAACCGTGATCCTAATTATTAAAAACAGGACAGCAAAAACGAGGAAGTTGATAGGAGTCAAAGATAAAGTTAAGGAAATCTCTCAAATGGTGAAGGTAAAAATAGGCTGGAGACAGTAAAAAGGTTAGGAGACCCAACACTCAAATACTCTAAGTGCCAGAAAGACTACAGAGAATGGAGGGGGAATGAGTACTTCGGGAAAGTTTCCCAGAACTGCAGGATAAGGGTCTTCAGACCAGAAGCGATCCCATCTCCAGCTAGCATAAGACCAATACCCTTTCATGACAATGTGTCACTCAGAATTTTCAGAAAACTAACAACCAGGAATTTCCCACTGCCTTACTGTCACATCCAAAGAGTCATTACCTAGGATGACTTTGGACTTCTCAACAACATTAGTGGCAGGGCATAAACAGTCAAATCTTAAGGAATATAAACAAATGGTCAATCAACTGTGAACATGAAGAATTTACATGCAATGTCCCAAATAATGTCACCAAATTCTCTTTCTCAAGAAGTTACTAAAGGAACCAGCATAGTGGCATAGTGGGTGAAGCTGCCACCTCTCATATGGCAGTGATCTGTGTTCTAGTTGCCCCGCTTCCATTCTAGCTCCCTGATAATGTGCCTGGGCAAAGCATCAGAGAATGACCCAAGACCTTGGGCCTCCGTACCCATATTGGCTCCGGGGCCCAAGCTTCAGACTGGTCCAGCTCCAATATGCAACCACTTGGGGAATGAACCAGTGAATAGAAGATCTCTATATCCCATCCCCCTCTGTAACTCTAATTTTCAAATAAATAATCTTTTTTGTTTTTTAATAAAGTTACTAGAGGGGTGGGTATTTGGCCTAGCAATTAGGATACTACTCGAGGCCCTCTGCCATGGACTGTAGCTTCTTGCTCACACACACCCTGGAGAGCAGCCACTAATAGCTCAGGTTCTTGAATTCCCATGTCCAACATGGGAGGCCCATATTGAAATCCTGAACTGGACCCAGCTTGGCCTAGTCGCAGCTGTCAACATCTGGGGAATGAATCTGCACATCAGAGCCCTGTTCTTGGCCTATTCTGTCCCAAATGCATACATTTTTAAAAAAGGAACTATTAGCAGATGAAGTTCATCAGAACGACAGAGTAGATCAGGACACATCAGCTACAGAAGCAGGAAACCCGAGGTGGGGGTGGGTAAGGGAAGAGCCAGGAGGACTTGCGCCCAACAGCAAGAAGGGAACAACCCAGTCTGCAACAGAGTGATTGGGGACCGCACTGCCCGCATTCCTGCAGACCCTAGGCCCCTTGCACCCTGAAGCAAGAGCACTGGAGCTCTGGGTGTAGGCACTCCACTCTGCTGCCTCCTGGGGGCTGCAGGTAAGCCACCAGGAGCCTTCAAACAGACATGGTTTACCTCACTCCCCAGCACCCCCGCCCCGCAAGGCCTTGCCAGCTGCTCTGAGCACCGCCCTTTGCTGGGCAGCTTAGCACTCTGAACACCACATGGCACTTGTGAGACAGCATTGGTGAGACGATGAAGAAAGGCTGGGTAACGCAAGTCACCCTGAGCCAGACAGGCACTGCTTCTGCCGGGCAAGAAGGCATCTGAAGCCAGGAAGCAGCAAGGGCATTGGCTGGGTTTATTTCTTAAACTGGATACCCGAATGGTGAGGGTGCCCAAATGGTGTTTGCTCTTCTCCAACCAACACACACATCTAGGCATTCTTCTATAATTAAGGTTTGTTTCTGGGGCCTTTGCCACTGTGGAGTAGTGGGTAAAGCTATTGCCTGTAATGTTAGCATTCCATATGGGCGCCAACTGGAGTGCCAACGTTCTTGTTCTGATCCAGTTCCCTGTTACTGCACTTGGAAAAGCAGAGGAATGGGCCCAAGTTCTTGGGCCCTTGAATCCACATGAGAGACCTGGAAGAAGCTCCCGGCTTAGGATCGGCCCAGCTTCAGCTACTGTGGCCATTCAGGCAGTGAACCAGAGGGTGCAATATTCTCTAACCCTTTCAAATAAAAATAATTTTAAAATTTTGTAAAGATAGATTTCACAATTAAATCATTTCCTCCAGATTCACAAGTGAACCCTCATCCTATGTTCTTTTTTTAAACAAAGTGCTACATTTTATTTCACAGAGAAAATCCTTGGTTGATGGCATGAAGTTTTGTTTCCATTTGGTAAGATTTGATATTATTCTATCAGTAAATAATGTAGGAATCTCCTTTGAGGATCTTCACTGAATTTTAGTAATTCAGGCATATTTTTTATCACTTTGGACATAAATCATACCACCTCTTAGAAACTGGCATGAAGAACAGATTAAGCTAAAGCAAGGCTAGAAGCCTTTTATCCCCATCTTAGGGCCCAGAGTTAGAGACATCAGCTCCTTCTAGGGACATCCGACCCTTAAGAAATGATCACAAGGGGCCCGGCGGCTAAAGTCCTCGCCTTTAACATCCCGGGATATCATATGGGCACCGGTTCTTATCCTGGTGGCCCCCGCTTCCCACCCAGCTCCCTGCTTGTGGCCTGGGAAAACACTCAAGGACGGCCCAAAGCTTTGGGACCCTGCACCCTCAAGGGAGACCCAGAAGAGGTTCCTGGCTCCCAGCTTTGGATTGGCGCAGCACCAGCCGTTGCGGTCACTTGGGGAGCGAATCATCAGACGAAAGATCTTCCTCTCTGTCCCTCCTCTCTGCATATCTGACTTTGTAATAAAAATGAATAAATCTTTTAACAAAAAAAAAAAAAAGAAATGATCAAACGTGGTAGGGAAGCACCGAGGGGATCTGGTTCTCATCTCTAGACCTGCTCGGCAACGTGACTCCCTCCTACCACTGGTAAACTGAAAATAATCAGAACATCTACTTCTTTTTGTAAGAGTTAATATATATAAAGCAAATACAATAATGGCAAGAATATATTGCTGGGATTAAAGCAGCAGTCTGACTACACAAGCGTGTGACACCTTTGTGCAAAAGATGTTCCTTCTGGGTACGTTAAGTCGCCAACCACAATGCCAACATCCCACATCAGGGCACTGGTTCGAGTCCCAGCTGCTCTGTTTCTGATCCAGCTATCTACTAATGCATCTGGGTAAACAGCTGAAGTTGTTCAAGTGCTTGGGTCCCTGTCATCCAAACGTAGGACCCAGGTGAAGTTCCTGGCTCCTGGCTTTGGCCTCTTCCAGCCCTGTCGCAGCCACTTAGGAAGTGATCTAGCAATTGAAAGATCTCTCTCTAATGTCATTCTCTGTCACTGCTCCTTTCAAAAAAATTAAAAATCTTTTTTTAGAAAAACTTAAAAAGTCCTTCCTGTCAATGTGTAGGAGTCCGTGGTCTTACTGTGGCTGGTCTTCCTTCGCACGAGCAGTCGCCACCTTCAACCAGCCCGCACAAACTTGGATGAAGCACAGTGTTTACAACAACTTGTCCATGTCTTTCCACATTCAGGGTGCAAAGGCCCAACCAAGTTGCCAACTCATCTTGCTGGGGCTATAAAACCACTGCACCAGCAGGGGCCCCTCACCATAGAGCTGACACACACTGGTCTGAGTGGGTGCTAGCCTAGTTACATAGGTGCTCACGTGGAACTCAGGAGGCCACAGAGAAAAAAGCACAGGATTCAAAGAACTCAGTTCCAATGGTGGCTCTAGGGATCCAGCAAGGAGATGCACAGCAGCCTTCTGTACCTTTTGTTCTCATCCATAGGGTCCAGACTTCATGTACCAGGTTCTGGAATTCTCTGTGCATGGTTACACTGTATAGAGTTACTGCAGGAGGAGGTGGCAGATCAGCCACAGGGCAGAGAGCCTACTGCGAACACACCCATGGTTCCAAATGAATTCCACTGCCCTTGCTGGTCTGTACAGGTTCCTCAACCTCTTGTCTAGGCAAGACCCATAACAATGCTATCGATTTTTTAAAAAAAAATTTTAAAAACACACATATGCCTAGACTCGCTCCTATTCCAGACAATTTGGCAGGTGCCCAGTTAATAGATTATTCCAGCAGACAGTTGAATGCATTGGCCATTGGTCAAGAATGAGGTCACTGTGGTCCCATGTGCTATAACTGGAAGAGCCTGAAGAGAAACAACTGCCTTATTTTTATTTTAACAAATAGAAATCCACATTCCCATATCTAAATGTGCCTAGTTTGGTGCCTCATGCAGGGACAAAAGGGAATTATTCAAGGTCAAGTTGGTTTTGCTGTTTGGCCTCTCATGTCGTGTGACTGTCCATGTGTTCTTCACATTAGCAAATCCTCAACCAGAGTGTAGCTGATCTGCCGAAGTTTCTAGCAAATGCCACCTGGCGCCTGGGCTTTCCCACATAGTTGCAAGGAGCAGGTCAGACAAGTCCTTGTTCCATCTGGCTCCTGCTCTGTTTCCCATACTTAGCTGTGCTCAGTGGGAATTGACAATGGGAAGCACACGTGTTTCTCCCACAAAAGAAAGGAAGATGAAGAATCCCAGGAACCCAGCACTGTTCCTGGCAGGGGCAGGCAATCTCAGACAGCAGCAGCTGCCAACCTGTGGCAGGTGGAGTCTGTGCCCACTCCTCCACACCCTCTCCGGGTCTCCGCTCTGTGCAAACAAAGCAAGTAACCAGGGAGGGAAACTTTCAAAGCCACGGTTCCCTCTTAGTTGCAACCCTTCCTTCCTTCCTTCTTCCCAAGAAGGTCTGACTGAACTTGCAGCCAGACCCCCGCCCTGGCAGGGCCTCCACGAAGCCATTGTGAGCCCTCGCCAGCTGTGGCCTGCGCAGACTGAGTACCTGCGGCCCGCTGCCAGCACAGGAAGGTCGGCGCCTCTCTGGAGGGAGGCCTGTGGCGGATCCCAAGCCCAGCAGCTACAGATAAGAGGCCCATGGACGAGGGTCCCCTGCAGCTCCATGAGGCTCCAGGGCCATCCCTTCCTCTTTCTTCTTTCTGTTCAATTTGCTCAATGTTCACTTACTTCATGGGAATAGTGAACATTTGTCTGCATCAAGGCCTGGGCTGCTGTTGGAGAGCACAGAGGCAAATAAGACACAGCCCAGACTTAAGGGCACTTGTGGTGCTGTGACAGCCACGTGTGATGGGGGTCAGGAGCCTTGAACCCCAACTGGCATTGACCCCACCAGCCAGATGCCTGAAATCACATTATAACCAAGCAAAAGGCAGGTGTGCGCAAGGGGCAAGGGAAGCATCCATTCCAGGCTCACCCCTGAGGCTGACCTGTCCCTTAACACCTGGAAGAACTGCCAAGTTCAGGCCCAGTTTCTGGTTTCAAGAATTTGCATTGAGCCAAGCCAGCTGGTGGGTAAGTAGGCAGGCATACTGGCAGGCAGGCAGGCCATGCTAACCAGCATCTGTTTGCTCTCATCTAGTGACTCAATGAACATTTCAAGGCTAAATCATCAATGCACACTCACCACTGAATCTTCCAAAAGCCTGCTCGTCTCCAGGGTCTACAGCACACAGGCCTTTAGCTGGACAGGAACCAGCCTGTACACCTAAGGGCACAGTGTCTGGCTTCCAAAGTGAGACAAGAGGAAGGACCCCAGGCAGGGCCAGAAACCTTCACTTGATAGCTCATTGCAAGGACCCAGCTGTGGACAGAGATGGAGGAAAAAAGCTGGAAGACAAGGCAAGGGGAAGAGGAGTGAGAGAAGGAAGGGGAAAGAATGTGGAACAAGAGAAGTCTGAGAGGGGCTTGACATGTTACTTGCTGCTTCCCAAGTCCTTCCTGCCAAGGCCACAAATTCCAGCAGGACTGGCTGACCCCACTAGGGGTCCTGTCACACTTGCAGACCTCCAAATTAATGCAGCTTCCCAAGAATACACCGTCACCCCCTCAAAAGAGGCAGAAGTGGTCTCTCTGCTGGGTTGAGGCTGCCTGAGGCTAAGGATGTGCAGGACTGAGGGTTGAACAACCTGGCCTCCAAGCCCCACCCCTGCACCACACAGAGGCCAGAAACAAGCAATATGGCTTCCCAGGTGACTCAGCTGAGCAAGCCCACAGCCTGGGGTCCTGGGTACAGCCTGGGTTAGCCACCTCCGTACCTGGTTTTCCCAGATGTCCAAATCATCTCCTGCTTCCCCTTCAAGAGGAAGCTCCCACTCCTAAGCATTCTCACCAGGCATGAGGGAAACCAGTGGACGCCCTTGACCTGAACGGAGAAGCAGAACGGGAGGGGGCCCAGACCTTGTCTAAGGGTACACCAGAGCCAAGGAACCTGGAAGCCCATGGACCAGCACTTGGGTGTCAAATGTCTCTGGTGGTATCACAGTGTGGTGGAGCCACTTCTATATAATCTTGGGAAAGGTGCATGACCTATCTCTATGAGGCTTCAACTTCTGGTAAAAACTTGGAGCTATGGTTTCCCACTTCAGCAAGGTATTTCCAGGGTGGACAGAACCTCATCAGTAAGTGCCAGATGTTCTGTCTCTGTCTCTGTCTCTCTCTCACACACACACATACACACACACACACACACACACACACACATCTGTCGTAAGTACACTGGGCCTAAGTGTGGGTCAAGTGAGAAATCCAGAAATCAGGAAGGCAGGGGACCACTGAGGAGCCCTGCTTTCTCCCTAGGCCAGTGCCAGGTGGGATGGGCATAGCAGCCTTTTGTGTCCAGGATTTGCCGCCTGAGTTTGACCTGACTGCAGGGTGCAGCTCTCCAGTTTCACGGGCCAGAAAAAACAAAAGAATCGCACTCCACACAGAGGCCATCCCGGGCACTGCAAGGCCTTCCCCGCCCGAATCTGGGAAGATCCCGCCTCCAACCTCAAGAAGTGGACCTGCTGGCTGAGATGGTCCAAAGAGCCATGGCGGGGCTGCTGCGGGGCTCTGTCTCAGGAGCACGAGGTATATGAGTAACTGGGGCTGGAGGGCTTCTCTCAGGGCAGCCATGGGTAAGCTTGTGGGCACCTCCCCACCAGAAGAGGCACCACCAGGCTCCACTGGGTGCACTGGGGGCCAGGCCCTGAATATGCCAAGAGGACCCCAGCCTTGGCTTCAGAAGCCAGCAGCAGCCAGCCAGCCAGTGTCAGCTACATCTCCTGTCTCTTCCTCCACATCACATGGTACCCCCTTCTCATCTCTCTTCTCATCCCCCCGACATGCACTATATCATCTAGACCCTTGGGTCAACACAGCAGCCTTCCCAACAACTGGCCTGCATCCATTCTTTGCACCATGCCAAGCCATTTGCTCTATCGGGGCCAGAATAATCTATCTAAAATACAAAAATGGATAACCCAACAGCAAGCCCCGCCTCTCAACACAGCAGGCAAAGCCTTCCCTGTGCTGCCTCTTGCCACCCTCCCTCTCCCCCGCAAGCCTGCCTCAGTTTCCCTCAGCTGCCTCTGAGGGCTTGGGATGAGCTGCCCTCGTGGCGGGACCTGCTACCTTCTCTTCTCTGACTGGATCCCGTTCCCTCTCACATTCAGCACAGAGGTGATCTCTGCAAAGCCTTCCCGACTCCCTTACAGAGCTGAGATCCCAGAACGCCCCGTCACCCTATGCAAGCCCCGCCACAGCACTCCTCCCTGTTGGCATCTCCCACGGCAGCGTGAGCGGCACCATGAATGAAATGCCACAGCACAGAGCGATGTGGCAACATCTCAAGCAGCAGGCTGATGAGAAATTCATGTAGTAAAATCACTAGTTCACTCTCCTTTGAGAATCTGCCAAGCAAAAGGATCCATGCAGGATGGCCAAACATATGTGAAAATTTTCAGCACAGGAGTTTGATGTAGCAGTTGGGGTGCCTGCATACCATATCTTGTGTCTCAGGTTGACACTCGGTGCCAGTCCCTGACTCCAAGTTCCTGCCAACGACCCTGTGAGGCAGCAGGTGACAGCTCAAGTAACGGCATTCCTGCCATGCACACAGGACACCCGGACTGATTATCTGGCTTCTAGCTTTGCCTGAGCCACTGGTGGACATTGTGGGAAGTAAATAAGCTTGTGGGAGTGCTCACTTTCCATCTCTCAAACAAGTTTTCAGCTTATAAAATATATATACACATATGTATGAATATTTCAGGCATGGATAATAGCACTTGCAGCTACCTACATGTTGTACAGAAATGAAAAGACAAGGAGGCCATCCATCGGCTCCCAGCACAGAGGTCACCTGCGAGATAAACAGATGAAGCTGGGGCTTAAACTGCACCCATAATGCTTTTGTCATTGCTTTTTGTTTTTTTTTAAGAATTGATTTATATATATGAAAGGCACAGTTATAGAGCAACAGGGAAAGACAGACACACACAGAGAATATCTTTCATCTGCTGGTTCACTCTCCAAATAGCCACAACAGGCAGGAGCTTCTTCTGGATCTGCCATGTGCTGTATGAGCCCAAGCACTTGGGCCATCTCCAGTACTTTCCTTGGTGCATTTACTGCAAGCTGGGTGCTAAGGAGAGCACCTGGGATTCGAACCGGTGACTGTATGGGATGCTATAGGTAATAGTTTTACTCTCTGTCACAATGCTGGCCCACATTGTTGTTACTTTTAACACTGCTCTGAAGCCAGACTGGCAAAAAATTATCCATTAAATTTGGAGGGTGGAAAAATGTCTGGACCTCTGTATTATCTCCCGAGTATTTGAAATATTTCCTAAATACCTTTTTTAAAAGATATATTTATTTGTGTTTGAAAGGCAGATTTACACAAAGAAGGCCAGATACTGAATCAAATTGTTGCATCTGCTGGTTTACTCCCCTAGTGGCCACAATGGTCAGAGCTGAGCTAAGTCAACCCGAAGCCAGGAGCCAGGAGCTTCTTCTGGTCTCCCATGCAGGTACAGGGTCCCAAGACTTTGGGCCATCCTCCACTGCTTTCCCAGGCCACAAGCAGGGAGCTGGATGGGAAGTGGGACAGTCGGGACTTGAACTGGCACCCATACGGGACGCCAGTGTGTTGCAGGTGAAGGGTTGTTGGTTTCCTCTTGTTCTTCCTGATGAGAAACCTAGGATTCAAGATGGCTAAATGATGCCACAGGGACACCCAGGGCTCCTGACCACATCTTGTCCACGTATGAGTCCACGGCGTCCTTCAGGCAGCAGCAGGAAGCTGTCCCATGCTCTGTGGGACACAGAACTGCACCAGTGAAAGCAGAGCTATAGCCACAGTTCACTTCATAGGAGAGGAACATTCTGGAAGGCACAGGGCTAGAGATACAACTCCATGAGGCAGACAAAGACTCTGAAGCTCACTGACAGAAAGCCTCCTGGGATTTGGTCCTCAAGCAACAGAAAGCCACTATGGATGTTCAAGCGAAGAATGACTTAGGTCAGGGCCAGTGTTACAGTACAGCCACCCGTGATGCTGGCAACCCACACCCAACCCATCTCCTTGTTAATGAATCCAGAAAGCAGCAGGTAATGGCCCAATTACTTGGACACCTGCACCCACATAGAAGACAGGGATGAACCTTCTGGCTTTAGGATGGCCATTTGGGGAGCAAACCAACAGATGGGAGATTTTTTTTTTTTAATTCTTTTTTTCATGATATAATTCCTTAGGCTCAGGGATTTTCCCTTCTCCCCATCACTACTTTCCCCTATAACAATACCATAGTCCTTCAACAACCATTACAAATCCATCATTCTACTATGTAGGTGTGTCATGACATTAGAGGTATAGCAACAGTGAAAGTCCAGCATCTTATTGTCAAGATGTATTTCTTCTTAAAAAAAGATTTATTTAATTTTATTGGAAAGTCATATATACACAGAGGAGGAGAGACAGAGAGGAAGATCTTCCATTGCTGATTCACTCCCCAAATGACCACAACGGCCGAAGCTGAGCCAATCTGAAGCCAGGAGCCAGGAGCTTCTTCCAGGTCTCCCACAGGGATGCAGGGTCCCAAAGCTTTGGGCCGTCCTTGACTGCTTTCCCAGGCCACAAGCAGGGAGCTGGATGGGAAGCAGGGCTGCTGGGATTAGAACCGGTGCCCATATGGGATCCTGATGCATGCAAGACAAACACTTTAGCCACAAGGCTACCGTGCTGGGCCCACATTTAACAGTTTCATTGGGACTCTATCTTTGGAAGATCTAAGTCTGCCCTTCAAATAAATAAATCTTCAGTAATAATAATGATGATAATAATAATGCAACATAGGCCAAGCACAACTTTGGAAAAGATAATTCATCTCTGGTCCACAGGCGATGGGTGGCAGAAGCCAAGGGAAGAGGCCTGATGGTTACATTTAGACACGGAAGCCAGACAGGACGTCTGCCAACCTGGAGGGAGAGCAAGGGGCCTGAGAAAGGCCAGGAATGCTGCAGTGGGATGGCGAAGTGAAAGCGACTTTGCAAATTTTCCAGGCTTTGGGAAATGCTCACCAACATCCCCAGAGTGAAATGTTTGCTTTCTGGTGGGAGGGGGTAGAGAATGGGAGGAAGGGTTAGATTAAGGAAAGGCAGGAGAAACCTCTATTTTGTGTGTCTTTCGTTCAAGGTGGTTCCCAGACACCAGCAGGAGGAGGGGGAATCACACAGAAGTGAGATTAGGAAAGGTGAGGAAGCTTCCAGGAGCTCTGGGTTGGTAGGAGCGGGTGGTGGGGATGCCTGGAGGAGAGCTGCAGAGGCAGCCAAGGAGATACTGTGAGGAGCAGGGGACGGAGCCTAGAGGTCGTCCCAGCCACTGGAGGGGACAGCAAGACCAAGAAGAGTGTAAGGCAATGCTGTGGGGCCAAACATTTCCAAAGAGCACAAGTGGTCACTGGTACAAAAGGGGGCCAATGTCAGATGACAGTAAATGCCCCCGGCACGGTAGCCTAGCAGCTAAAGTCCTTGCACATGCCAGGATCCCATATGGGTGCCGGTTCTAATCCCGGCAGCTCCACTTCCCATCCAACTCCCTGCTTGTGGCATGGGAAAGCAGTCGAGGACCGCCCAAAGCCTTGGGACCCTGCACCCGTGTGGGAGACCTGGAGGAAGAATTTCCTGGCTTCAGATTGGCGCAATTCCGACAGTTGTGGTCACTTGGAGAGTTAACCATCAGATGGAAAAGCTTCCTCTCTGTCTCTCCTCCTCTGTGTATATCTGACTTTCCAATAAAAATAAATAAATCTTAAAAAAAAATTAAGCAAGCAGAAGACCTATGCTTGGAGCCCAAGAGGTCAGGGAGCTCAGGTAGAATGCTTGGATGGAGGGCAGACCCAGCCATGGGTCTTCATGGGGGGGCACAGCGCCACAGCAGAGCGACACGCATAACATGCATGTGTAACACTGCAGGGCCGGGCTCCACAACTGATTTGCTAAATACTGTACCACCCTCCCACCCCCAAAAGAAAACAAGCTTAGACAAGCATAAATTTCTTTTCCATTGCAGAACACAGAATAAAAATGTGCCACATGCCATTTTATTTTCTCAAGTGCATTTTCTCGTTATGTGCCTATCTCCTGTGGCAATGGGATTGTTTTGGCATGATACTCATCTTATGTAAATGAAAGCATGAGTCAAATAAATGGCATCTTAGGAGCTTTAATAAGCCAAACAAATGCTTGAGGGTGTCTTGTGTGACTTCACTTATCTTGCTGTTCAGTTTTGAGCAGTAAAGGAGCTCTGTATCTTCCCAGAGTCCTGGGTAGCAGCACTGGTCTTGGAGACCAGACAGCAGGTGGTGGTCGGGGAGAATGGTTTGCTGCCCAGTCGCAGGCTGGGGCGTTGGGCAGGAAGGCGGTGAGGGAAAACCATCATTAAGGATTGTCTAGGAGTGGAACATCCTGAGACGACAGCACAGACACAGCTGTAGGTGGAAGGACACAGCAGACTTAGGGATGTGCAACTGCCAAATACCATACTGAGTCAGTCTACAACTGCACGGCCCAAGCCCCCAGCCTCTGGCCCCACCTCATCCTGTAGCCACAGCGGGGGCAGCCAGGTGGCACCCCAGCAGGGAGTGGAAGAATTCCTCTACAAAACACAAACCATGAGATGGTATTGTGGCGAAGCAGGTTAAAGGCAGGCAGCGGGTGAAAACCCAAGGACTTTGGTCTCTGCTAGTCATGTCAGCCAGCCAGATGGAGGTCCAAGCTCTGGTCAGCCTGGCACAGCCTGGGCTGCTGAGGACATTAAGGGGCATGATCAATATCTGTGTCTTTCTCTCTGCTCCCCCATCTCTTTTTCAAATAAATACATAAACCTGTAAGCTTAAGTAAAAATACAGAAGGAGAGAAAACAAAGCGGAAAAGACTGTAGGGCAGACATTTGGCAGTTGTTGAGACACTGCCTGGCTTGCCTGCATCCCGTTATCATAGTGCCTGGTTCGAGTCCCAGGTCCTCTGCTTCCAATCCAGTTTCCTACTAATGCAAACCCTGGGAAGCAGAGGGTGATGGCTCAAGTATGTTGACACCCATACTGGAGATATGGGCTGAGTGCCAGGTTCTTGACTTCAACCCGCCTTCAACCCGTGACACAGCTGGGGAGTGAACCACCAGGTAGAAGGTCCCTCTGTGTCCCTTAGCCTTTCAAATAGAATGAAAATGAAAAGTTTTTTTTAAAAAAAAGCAAATTGTCTAAGACATAATTGAAAACCTCAGATTGAAAATGCCCGGGCCAAAGCCTTGGGCCCCTGCATCCATGTGGGAGACTTTAAAGAAGCTCCTGGCTTTGGATTGGCTCAGCTCTGGCATTTGCGGCCACTTGGGGAGTGAACCAGCAGATGGAAGAGCTTCTTCTCTATCTCTCCTCCTCTCTGTATATCTGATTTTCCAATAAAAATAGAGTTTTTTAAAAAAGAAAAGAAAATGCGTGGGCTAATGAATAGAAACACTCACTAGGAAATTCCGGAATACTGCTGGTGAAGGGAAGGTACTATGTACAGTGAGGAGAGAGGGGCTACAGGCAGGGATGGGGGGTCAGGACAGCCCCTTGCTCTGCCTGTTGCTGCCTGCTAGAGGACAAAGCAATGGCACCTGCGAAATGCCAGGGGGAGACGGTGATAGTTAGGCACTGAGATCCCCTGCTGATCACAGTAGGAAAAGAACATGCTGTGCCACAGGGGAGGAGGAGCAGGAATCAGTACCACAGGAGGCAAGTGCCAGCCAAGCCCTGGAGGTGGCAGGCAGAGGAGAGTGAACCTCCAGAGTGGCACGGCAGGGAGCACCAGCCAGTGTGTGCAAGGCCTGGGGGGCAGTGTGTAAGATGGCACGGAGAGCCTAGAGAGGAACACGTGGATGGTGCACACATTCCCACGGAGGGGGACGTGACTGCTGTCCGCAGCCCGGGCTGCACGCCTGAGGAGCTAACCTCAGCTGCTAACCTTCAGTAGGGGGTTAAGCTGCTGACAGTAAACTGAAAGGAATGTCATTGCAGTAAGAGAGAAATAAGAGAGGACAGAGGGAGGGTGGAAAGCAGCATTCTTGTTCTTAAAACTGTATAGAGAAAATGTCTGAAATCAATTTCTTTTAAATAAGATCAGAACAATGATGATGTGTAGTGGGCAGGGTTGGTCTGCGAAAGACCACGTCCATGTTCTCACTCCAGGGACCTGCGGATGTCCCCATCTATGCCAGTGCACATCAGTTAAGGATCTGGGGTAAGATTAGCCTGGGAGGTCCAAATCCTACCTGCTTCTAAGGATGGGCGGTGCTTGTAAGCTACACGCGGAGCAGAAGGCCATGGAGAAGACCACATGCAGAGATAGCACAGGGTGATGTGGCCACGGCAGGAGACGGGAGGATTCTCCCAGGGGCCTCTGGAGGGGGCATGGCCTGGCTGCTCTGTGATCCCAGACCTCTGGATCTTTTTCTCCTCCTCTCTGTAAATCTGCCTTTCCAGTTAAGATAAACATTATCTTTTTTTTTAAGTAGATTTCAACTTATGCATAAGATGTTGATATCCACATTGGTGCTAACAGCAACGAACAGAAAAACATTTAACTACTCACCCATAAATCCTTGGCATTTAAAATCTGTAATATGGAATGATGTACAGACAGCTCAAAAGATGCAGGGATCTTGAATATGGAGCAGGGGAGGAAGTGCACACAGTGTGTGTGTGTGTGTGTGTGTGTGTGTGTGTGTTAGGAGGGGGGCGGGCAGTGTTGGGAGGGGACGGACAGGGAGTGGCGACACTGCTGCCTGTGACATTGTCAAAGGAACTGTGCCACATGTGTTCTGGTATGTGCTCCTGTGCTTGGAACTTCCAGCGACGAGCCAGGGAAGGCATGTCCCAAGCTCCCTTTGGGAGTAGGAAAGCCCAGAGAGAGGCATCAATGTCATTTTTCATTAAAAAAAAATTGTTTTAAAGAATATTTTATCTCCCATATAAAAACAAAGAAATAAGTACAATTTAAGTGCATTTTTAGAAAAAGTTTTTTTTTTTTTTTAATTTAGAGTTTATAATTCGGGCTGGCATGGTAGCATAGCTGGTTAGTCCTCCTACCTTAGGAACTGGCATATATAGCTGCCAATTCTTGTCCCCAATTGCTATACTTCCAATTCAGCTAACATGTTTACAGCCTGGGAAGGCGGGGGAGGATGACCCAAGTGCTTAGGCCTCTGTCTCCACTTGGGAGACGCAGAAGACACTCCTGGTTTCAGACCAGCCCAGCTCCAGTCACTGCAGCCATTTGGAGAATGAACCAGCAGATGGAAGATCTCTTTCCCTCTCTTTAACTCTGATTTCCAAGTAAAAATAAATATTCAAAACAACAGCATATAATTTCTGTGGCTTCAGAATGTGTCAATCCTCTTTTGGTTTTACATTCAAAAGGAGGCAGCCACTGGCCCTCCTCCATCTGAAGGAGACCACGTGGCAGAACCCTCCCTGTTTGCTGGTGTAATCGTTAGTGTTGGAAGGCACTAAAGCAGCGCTGGGGCAGCATGTCCTAGGAGGAACCGGAAGCCACTCGCCAGTCAGTTCTCCAACCCTGGCAGGCTTCCAGCAGCCCGCAGCACCTGCCCACCTCTGCTTGGCCCTCAGCCAAGCCGCTCCAGCTCCCTGGCCACAGGTAACCACGATGGGCGCTTTCTTCCAAAGTCATGTGTGATTATCAACCTCCCTCTGGGGATACTGCTGGGAGGAGAAACCTTACCTTTACATCACGTATCTTAGGATTGCTTGGACTTTTTATAGTTAAGGGAGAAGAAAAAAAGGCTGAAATTGTGCTTAAAACCTGGGGAGCCAGCATTATGACACAGCCAGTTAAATTGCCACATGCAACAGCAACATCAGATATGAGCGCTAGTTCAAGTCCTGGCTATTTCCCTGCTGATCCAACTTTCAGCTAACATGCCCAGGACAGTTGCAGGTCGAGGCTGACCTAAGTGCTTGGACCTTGGTACTCACATGGGAGGTACAGATGCAGCTGCTTGGGGAGTAAATCGATGGATGGAGGTGCCCTCTGAGTGAGAGTGAGAGAGAGAGGGAGGCGGGGGTGTCTTTCCATCTCTGTCTCTGCCTTTAAAATAAATAAATCTTAAAATTGGGGTGGGGGAACAGTACATGATGTAGCGAGCCAATCCTCTGCCTGCTGGTGCTGGCATCTCCTAGGGATGCTGCTCCGTGTCCCAACTATTCCATTTCCTGATCCAGCCCCCTGCTGGTCTGGGGAAGTTGCAAAGGATGCTTCAAGTCCTTGGCCTCTGTACCCTTGGGAGACGCCTGGAAGAATCTCCTGGCTCTTAGCTTTAGACAGGCCCACTTGTGGAGTGAACCAACTGATGGAGGCTCTCCCTCTCTGTAACTCTTTTAAAATTTTATTTTGAATTTTTGAATTTCATGGTACAATTTTGTAGAGTCTGGGATTCTTCCCCCTCCCCAAATCCCACCCTCCCCGACTGATTTTCCCCATGTTGCTGCAATAGTACAATGCTCCATAAGGCAACATGATTCCATCAGTCTGTTATTGACACTGCTAGTACAATGTCAGACAGTCCAGTATCCCATTGTCTACACAATTCCAACAGTTTCATTGGGAGTCCATCTTTGTTTTGGAAGCAGGGATGCATATTGCACGGTAACCACACATCTGGATATGGTAGTCTCTCTGTAACTCTTGCTTTCCAAATAAAATGAATAAATCTTTAAAAAGCTAAACTTTTTTTTCCCCTGATTTTTACAACAGCACTAGTGAAGCAGAACAACATGACTTTGGGCTCAGCAATGAGAAATGAGTTTTTGAATACAACACTCAAAGCATCACCCGTTGACAAGTTACATCTCCTGAGGATTAAAAACTTGCTGGCAGGAGGGGGGTGGGGATGTGTGGCAGCTTCGTGATGTAGCAAGTTAAACTGTTGCCTGCAGTGTTAGCACCCCCTATAGGTGCTGGTTCAAGTCCTAACTATACCACTTCTCATCTAGCTCCTTGCAGATACACCTAGGAAAGCCCTGGAGGGTAGCTCAAGTGCTTGCCTCCTGCACCCACATGGAAGAACCTGGTCAAACTGCAGGTCCCTCATTTCACCCTGGCCCAGTCCCCTGTGGTCACATGGGCAGTAAACCCACTAATGGGAGATTCTCTCTTTCTCTCTCCCCTTGCTCTCCTTCTGTCTCTAACTTTGCCTTTAAAAGAGATAAAGGGGCCCGGCGCGGTGGCGCAAGTGGTTAAGGTCCTCGCTTAGCACGCCGGGGATCCCATATGGGCACCGGTTCTAATCCCGGCAGCCCCGCTTCCCTTCCAGCTCCCTGCCTGTGGCCCGGGAAAGCAGCGGAGGACAGCCCAAAGCTTTGGGACCCTGCACCCGCGTGGGAGACCCAGAAGAGGCTCCTGGCTTCGGATCGGCATGGCATCAACTGTTGCGCTCACTTGGGGAGTGAATCATCGGATGGAGGATCTTCCTCTCTGTCTCTCCTCTCCGTATATCCGCCTTTCCAATGAGAAAATAATAAAAATAAAAAATATATATATTATTAAAAGAGATAAAGGACATCTTTAACAAAACCACTTCCACTGGGGTAGGCACTTGACCTTGTAATTAAGATTTCAGTTAGAGGCCGGGCACAGTGGCCTAGTGGCTGAAGTCCTCTCCTTCCACATGCCAGGAACCCATAATGGGCGCCGCTTTTAATTCCGGCATCCTCGCTTCCCATCCAGCTCCCTGCTTGTGGCCTGGGAGAGCAGTCGAGGATGGCCCAAGTCCTGGGACCCTGCACCCATGTAGGAGACCCAGAGGAGGTTCCAGGCTCCTGGCTTCAGATTGGCTCAACTCTGGCTATTGTGGCCATGTGGAAGTGAATCATTAGACGGAAGATCTCATCTCTGTCCCTTTTCCTTCTTTTCCTTCTCCCTGTATATCTGACTTTCCAATAAAAATAAACCTAAAAAAAAGTCAGGCCCACACTCCACATTGCAGCGCCTGGGTTCCCCATCCACCTCTGCTCCTGCCTGACTTCCTGCTATCCAGGCCCTGGGAAGCAGAGGTGACAACTCAGGTACTTGGGCCTGGGAAAGCATTAGAGTATGGCCCAAAGCCTGGGGACCTGCACCTACACGGGGGACCTGGAGGAAGCTCTTGGCTTCAAATTGGCTCAGCTCTGGCCACTGTGGTCACTTGTGGGGAATGAACCAGCAGATGGAAGATATCTTTCTCTCTTCTCTGTAAATCTGAGTTTCCAATAAAAAAATAAATGAATGTTTAAAAGAGAGAGAATGAAAAGACAAGCAAAAGACAAGGAAATGCTCGTTAGAAAGTTTGTCTCTAAAACATATGAAGAACTCTTAAACTTCAACTGAAAGGACACAGGTGCAGGCATCTGCTGCAGCAGCCAGGTAACCCACGCACCAGGCTGGAGCGCATGCGTTTGCTTCTTGATTTGGCTCTGGTGCCTGACTTTCTGCTAACGCCGTCCCTGGAAGCCAGTGGTGATGGGCCACGTGGATGAGCCCCTGCTGCCCTGGGACAGAACTGAGCTCTTTGTGCCCAGCTTTGGTCTGACTCAGTCCTTGCTATTAGCAGGCATGTGGGGATTGAACCAGCTGAAGACAGCTGTGTGTGTGTGTGTGTGTCTGTCTGTCTGTCTGTCTCTGCCTTTCAAAGAAATCAAAGAGGAAACAATCCAATCAAAAAGGGCAAAAGCTCCAGACAGACCTCAGCAGAGCTAACAAACATGGCAAACGAGCAGACATAAAATGGCTCAGCATCACATCGCCAGGGAACTATCAATTAGCACAGCAATGAGACTCTGTTGCACATTAACAGAATCACTAAATTAATTCTTCAAAAGCCAACAAGGAGGTAGAGCATCAAGAATCCCCGTCCGCTGCTGGAAGGGCAAAGCAGCACAGCCTTTCTGGAAGCTGGTTAGGCAGCTTCCTACCAAGCACACGGTGCCTGCCCCGGAGACCCAGGAACCAGACCACTGGGTACTAACCCAAGTGAGCAGAGAAGAGTTGCTCAGAATAGCCCGAGCACAGAGGTAGGTTATCCTTAAGGGCGGTGGATGGACACCCCGACAACAGAACAGCAAACAGTGACACTATCAGCCACAAAAGACACAGAAGGACTTCAAATGCATGTAGCTTGCTGCGTTAGTCGGAAGAGCCTGCCGCTGTAGAACTCCACCTACATACCATCCTGAAAAGGGCATGCCATGAAGACAGTGCAGAGACCAGGGGCTGCCAGCAGACAAGGTGGCAGGGTCAGCAGGTGGTGTAACAGGTACTCGGGGTAGACTGCTCAGAGGCTGCCGCGACGATGGATACAGGGCATCACACACAGGTTGGAACTCACAGAACACAACATCAAAATAAACCCTAAAGTGACACACATCTGTTTTGATAATTCTGTGGTTATCAATGCACCCCATCAGGAAAGGGGGTTACTAACACAAGAACTTGGGGAGGCTTATGGTGAGAAGTGGTCTATAGAATCTCCATGTTATCCAAGGAACCTAAACCTGCTCTAGAAACCATGCTATTCATGCTTTCAAAAACAACACTAGCAAATCGAGACCAAAGCAGCCTCCCAGCCTCCCAGAACTTCAGCAGAAACTTCAGCACAATGGCTGCTACCACATTGGCACACTTCTTTCCAGTCATTTTTTTTCAAACATCTCGGTCTGTCGCTTTTCCTAAGAGTTGCTGTCATGCTGCTAAACCTGCTCTGAAAGCCGGCAGTCTGATTCCATGTGGATTTGTCCCCGCAAGGAAAGGCACCCATATAAACCGTCGGTGATACCAAAAACAGATCTTGGAGGGGCCTGTTGCTATGGCAATGATTGCAAATACATTTCATTTCACACTACACCCTGCTAATGTGCTGACCAGAAGGAAGCAGAAATATTTGGAGTAACTCAAGAGGAGCAGCCAAGGAAACTTCTAAGAGCACAAAAGGAAAATATACCGGCCCAGCACAGATTCAGGGAAAGCCAGGAGCATGTGCCAGCAGTGTAACCACCTAAGCCCTTTGAGTAACCACATCCAAAGCGGGAGGGAGGGAAGAGGACCTGGGAATCTGCAGAGGACTTACTCCTTCACGAACAGTTCAAGGCCCAAAGCAATTTCCCCTCCCCCTCACTTCCCAGTATGTGAGCTGTCTCTACGGAGCTAGGGATACGCTCCAGTTAGCAAGCTGTAAGGCCCAGGCCGCAGATGACCAGTGTGGCAAACAAGGTAGCCCTTAATGTAAGCAGTGGGTGCTAGGGGCACCTGCACAGGGCTTGCCTCTGAGAGCCAAATCTTCTGGGGGGTTCTGGGAGAAGCCTCAAGATGGCAGAGGGTAGGGGACACGAGGGAATGACATTTTCCAACAGAAGAATTATAACACATGAGGTGATCAGACCTGACCAGCAGGTGCCAACTGCATTCTGGCCTTTCCACAAACAACACTGTTACACAAGAACACACATCAGGGGCCAGCATTGGGGCACAGCAGGTGAAGCCACCTCTTGTAACACTGGTATCCCAAATGGACAGTGGTTTACTGCTGCTCTACTTCTGATCCAACTTGCTGCTCACACACCTGGGAAAGTAGCAGAGGACGGCAGAGCTTGAGTCCCTGCCCCTCAAGGTGGGAGACCCAGATGGGAGTTCTTGATTTGCGGCTGTTGCAACCGTTTGGAGAATGAACCAGCTGTAATTCATCCTTTCAAATAATATAAATACATGAACACATCAAGAGCAGTCTCAAAGGGGAAGAGTAGTGTTGTTAAGACCAATGGGCATTGTGGAGTGTGAGCACAGGCCTACCTCCACCTCAGAGAACAGCCCAGCTCTGGGAGCAGAGGGTTCCAGTCTCATGGCCCAGCTGCCACGCTTTTCCACGCAGTGGCACCTCAGCTTCTCTATCTGTGAAGTGGGTGTGATTGCCCCACCTCATGAGGTTTTCCTAAGGACTGAAGAAGAGCTAGGCCCAACATAGGACCTGGCACACAGTGAGGGCTGCCGCGTGTGGTCACTGCCACCACTAACCCATCTGTGGAGGGCACCATCTGTAGGGCAGCACTTTGGATTTTTGGATATTTTTTAACACAGTTGGTGACCCCCTTCCCCTATCCAGGCTCCTGTGTGGATGCCTGGTCGTGGTCACTACCCAGAGACCCTGATGAATGAAATATCAGGCAGTTGCCTTGTTTCCATAGCACCCCAGAATAGCTCTGTACTCCAGAAAACAGCCAAGACTTCCAAGGGCAAACCACCAGACTAGAGAAGTACAAAGTTAGGGACACCCTGGTGACAGCCCCTCACACAGCGCAAAGCACCCAGGGTCAGTGTTGCTGGGAGGATTATTAAGCAATGATTGATCACAGACACATGTCCCCATTCCCAAAACGTACAAAGCTACACCTAGCTGTTTACCAAGTGTAGCTAATGGATTAATATTTTTAGTTGGAGGGAAATGCTTTGGTATAGAAAATTAGCACCAAACATAGGTCTGTCCCCATTTCCCAGAAATGGCAATTGTTAACATTTGTTAGAATACACCAAGTCTTTAAAAGAGAAAAAGGGGAAGTAAAAAGCAACTATGACAGATTAAGTCTATTTTCTTCCCTGCTCCTACAATGCTTTCTTGCCCATTTTCACACTCACTGTTATGAATGTGATCTTTATCCATCTGGATGTACTTTTTCCTTGTTTCATCTAAATGCTCTGGGTATCAGCTCCCTGCTAAAGGCCTCAGACAGGAGCACATAGCCCACAGTATGTGGGTTCTTGGACTCCTGCACCCACACTGGAGACCCAGAAGAAGCTCCTGGCTTCAGACGGACCTAGCTCTGCTGTTGTAGTCATTTGAGGAGTGAAGCAGCTGATGGAAGCTCTCTAGCTCTCCTCTCTGTAACTCTACCTATCAAATAAATAACAGCTTTAAAAAAGGGTGGGGGGTGGGGGGAAGGTTGGTGGCACAACACAACTGGCTAATCCTCTTCCTCTAAGAGCTGGGATCCCTTACGGGTGCCGATTTGTGTTCCAGCTGCTTCATTTCCCATTTAGTTCCCTGCTTGTGGCCTGGGAAAGCAACTGAGGATGACCAAAACCTTTGGGACCCTACACCTGCATGAGAGACCTGGAAGAAGCTCCTGGCTCCTGGCTTCAGATCAGCGCAGCTCTGGCCATTACAGTCACTTGGGGAGTGAACCAATGGATTGAAAATTGTTATCTCTGTCTTTCCTTTTCTTTGTAAATCTGCCTTTCCAATAAAAATAAATGAATCTTTTTTTTTAAAGATTTATTTTATTTTTATTGGAAAGGCGGATATACGGAGAGGAGAGACAGAGAGGAAGATCCTCCATCCGATGATTCACTCCCCAAGTGAGCGCAACAGTTGATGCCATGCCGATCCGAAGCCAGGAGCCTCTTCCAGGTCTCCCACGAGGGTGCAGGGTCCCAAAGCTTTGGGCCGTCCTCAACTGCTTTCCCGGGCCACAGGCAGGGAGCTGGAAGGGAAGCGGGGCCTGCCGGGATAGAACCGGTGCCCATATGGGATCCCAGGCATGCAAGGCGAGGACCTTAATCACTGTGCCACCACGCCGGGCCCATAAATGAATCTTTTAAAAAAATTTTAAAAGACAAATGAAAGCAATAACATCTGGAAAAAATATTCTAGGCTTCATTTTAAGCAGAAAGAAAATAAAAGGAAATATGGTGAAGGTGCTAAGCAAAAACATCTTGGTGAAGCTGGGGTACAGAAAGTGCCTATGGAGTTACCCCAAGAACCATCCAGGCACCTGATCAGGAGCAGCCCACACGGCCGTTAGGCAGAGCCGCCGGGGAGATGGGTGCAGCTGGCCAGCTCACAATCACCTACCGGCCCAGCAGACGCTCCAGGCCATGGCCTTGACTCCCAAAGGCTTACCTGGGTCCAAGTGGCTGAAAGAGCCCACCACAAAGTCCAGCGTGGACACGGCCAGCAGGAGCAGCAGCAGCAGCTGGAGGCGGATGATCCACTTGACCCCTGCCAGGTTAATCCCCAGCAAGGCCAGGAGCACAGCCACCGAAATGCCTCTCACGGCCCAGATGTTCCTGAGGCCCAGCAAATCCGAGATGGATTCAGCAAAGCCAGTGATATACATGGCACCTGCAACACACTGACAGGGGATTCCAGGTAGGAAGGGCTGGCCAGAAAGAGTCCCAGGAACCCAGCCACACCCCCCAGCTCAGCATCTGGGGACAAGCCAGCAGGGAACATGACTCATGCCCCATTTCGGCCCCCCTACATCTCCCATCAGATCCAAGCCCACAGAGCTGACTTCCAGCAGTAGCTCAGGAGAAAACATTGTGGAAGCAAACATACAGGCTTCTGCGCCAAAAGGGTCTTTGGAATTTTTGTTTTGCATCACTCAGATACTAAACACAGAACTAAAACACACGAAGGTTCCACTAGCCACAGAGCCACACAGCAGGGTACCACAACAAACCACAGGATTGGGGCTGGTGCTGTGGCAATGCAGGGGAAGCTGCTGCTTGCAGTGCTGGTATACCAAATGGACTCTGGTTTATGTGCTGGCTCCCCTCCTTTTGATTCAGTTCCCTATTGATGCACCTGGGAAAGAAGATGGAGGCTGGCCCAAGGGCTATCTGGAAGAAGCTTCTGTCTGACTCAGTGCCAGGCACTGCAGCCCTTTGGAAAGTGAACCAACAGATGGAAGATCTCTCTCTCCCCCTTCCTGCAACTCTGACTTTCAAATAAATAAATCTTAAAAAACAAACAAACAGGGCTTTTCCATTTCTTTTGGGGCATTATTTTTACAATTACCTGAAACGTGGAGATGAAGGAGAAGGATGGCAGATCTTTTCATGTCATGGGTAATAAGACTTCCTAGGCGAATGTACTTAGCTTGATTACCACTACAAATGAGGTCTAGTCCATGTCCCAGGCTTAGGGACCTCACAGGAATGGACAAATCTACTCCTATTAGAGATGCAAATAACTTCTACCTAACAGAATAGATAATCTGAAAGATGACTTGGTTGCAACGCAAGACATGAACTTTCATCTAACCTAGCAATCTTATCTTCACATGTGTCTATTAAGTTGTCCAACCATGAACACAAGGATTTTACCTCCATCCCACACGGGGTCCACACCTGTGGACTCAACTCCTCTATATTATCTTACTGATTCCCTCAGTAACTCATGACTTACAAAGGCTTTGGTCTGCTTCTACAAATGCTTGAGAGCCACGATTTTATCTTTTTGGGGAATATCTTAAAGACAATTTCAAATAAACCACTGAACATAACACCAGCTCCCCTTGCATCATTCCTCAGCCTCTGCCCCCCACTCTGCAGGTTCCTTTCTGCCCTGTGTCCCCCACTCTTGTCACCATAGCCCCCATCTTGCCATCCTTCCAGGAGACACATTCTGCGAGGGTCCCATCTAACTTCCTCCATTTCCATGAATTCTTTCGTATCCTCCTTTTGAAAACAAATGTGCTGTCCCCAGCCTGTGCCATACTACATCAGCTGGTCTTATACACCACTATGATTTCACACACATAAACCCATCTCTATTTCCACTCCCCCAAAATGCAAACATCTTTTTTTTTTTAAAGAGTCCTTTTATGAGGTAGCCTAAATAGGGCTGGCCCATGGACTCACTGGTGTGCATGAAATCTGGCATTGGGAGAGGTTCTGATGGAGGAGCTTGGGAAACTCCTCTGCCAGGACACAGTCCCTGCAGGTGAGCACAAGAATCATGATAGGGAGAAGCCCAGACCAGGCCAAGAAATGGTACCCACTGGCATATATTTGGCTCAGGGAAAGGGGAACACCAGCTGGACCAGTTCATATCATCCTCTGGTGAATCCAAGCACCAGAATGGAGTGTGGGTCGGGCCAGGTTGGGCCGCAACACAAGCCAGTTCACATGACGTCCAAGCCTTGTGGCTGGCTGGGTTGGGCTAGGCTGTAGCCCCCATGAGTGACTGGAACTAGGGGTGGGCTGGGCCTGGCCAGGCTGCAGCACCCACTGGCAAATGCCAAGGTGAGGCAGGTCATGCTAGCCTGGGCCACAGCACTAAACCAGCCCACATGAGACCCATGGGAAGAGGGGGACAAAACCAGTAGTGGGACTGCATGGACTGCTGGACTACCACTCCCACAGGTGAGTGTGAGAGCTGGGATGCGGGCAGACTGAGCAAGGCAGAGCTACAGCACCTGTGGGCCTCATGTGAGCTTCCCAGCCTAGGTCAACTGTTCAAACTGGTGCATGCATAAGTCAGAGTGGGTGTGGGTTGGATGGACTTTACTGCAGCATCAGCTGGTAGATGCTGACACAGGTTGCAACACAAGCCAGTTCAGAATTGGCAAATTCTGTCAAGTTAAACTGCAGAACCACCTGGAGAATACAAGATCCAGGAATGGGAGTGGGTCCAGTAGGGAAACAGTGGACACCTCCCTCTTGGGTTGCCACTCTGACTGGTGAGCATGAGAACCAGGACTGGGGCAGGCATGGCTAGACAGAGTGGCACCTGCTGGCATATGTGTAGGCTGGAGTGTGGGGCTGGTTATGTCAAACTAGGCTTCAATGCCAACTGACAAGTTTGAGAGCTGAAGGGGATGTGGAATAGACTGGACTAGTCTGCTGTGCATATTGGCAAGCATGGGAACCAGGACAGGGGACAGTTCTAGTGGGGGTTATTGTGGGTCACTCTGACTAGGCAACAGCTCCCACTGGTTTGCATGAGGGCCGAGTGTATGGTGGGCAGGATTGGGCTGGGCTGCAACACCCATTGGTTTGTGTAGAAGACAGGGCTGGGGACAGAACTGACCCAGCAATTGCAACCACCAGTATGTGCATAAGCTGACTGGGGAGACAGACTGTGTTTGACAGACTGTATTGGCAAGCACATGCAAAAATCAGGTCTGAGGTCACCTCAGATGAAGTTTATTTGGAGGTCCCTCCAACTGAACCGCTGGACTCAGAACTCCAACCATGGAGAGAATTGCAGGTTCCATGGTCTGATGGTGAAGCTGGGCCTTCTCAGTGGCTTAGATGGAGCAGTGGACAGCATATCCAGGTGCACATGGAGAATATGGCAGTACATTGGAACCTGCAGAGGACACCTGGTACCATAATGGAGGATGGAGGACAGAACAAATTGATCAACTGCCCCAGCCAAGTGCTGGCAGTGAATAACTGAGCAAACGGAGACTCTAAGGTGGACTATGTCAACATCGTGATTGGAGTGACAAGATAAGCAGTAATTCAGAACTGTTGAACTATCAAAATCTCTTGAGCAGTGCCCTCAGAGCATGCCCCACATTGGGAACCCTGGGGTGGTACTGGGTGGCTGTCCTCCATCCCAGGGTGCAGAGGTGGCTGGGAGGCTGGGTGTGGCTTCTCCCCTTTTTTCCCCTCTTTCCCCAGATACAGGAAGGAAAAAAAAAGATTGTGGAAATAATGGTCTCACCCACCTTCCTGTAGCCCTTGACCTTTTGTGCCCTAATCATCATAAAGAAAATCATCATAAAGAAGTTGCATTTTGTTAACTATAACTTAGAAAATAAAAAAGAGTTATTAAAAAAAACCCCAGCCCTTTTTCATGTTGATTGCTCTGTGCATTTGCTGAGAATGCTGCAAGTATCCAGTAAATACGGGGGCAGGTGCCCAGTTGTAGCAGCAGCACGTCACATTCCAGTGCTTCTCTGCAAATTCCAGATGGGGAAGAGTTTCTACACTTGAGGGGCATGCATAGAAGGGGCTCCTTTCTTCCCTGGGACGGGTTCATTTTACAATGAGGCCTAGAATATTTGTGTAAGTGTCCCCACCACGTTGTGGCACACGAGCCCACTGCCTGCAGTACCAGCACCTCAAGGGGATTGGTTCAAGACCCGGCTGTTCCCTCCACTTCTGATCCAGCTCCCCGCTCATGACCTGGAAAAGCAGTGGAGAATGGCTCAAGTCCTTGGGTCCCAGCACCCACGTGGGAGACTTAGAAAAAGCTCCTGACTCCTGGCTTCAGATAGGCTCAGCTCTGACCACTGAGGAGTGAGGCAGCAAGTGGAACATATCTCTGTCTCTCCTCCTCTCTGTAACTCTGTGCTTCAAATAAAAATAAAGTAAATCTTTTTTAAAAATCAAAAAGTGGCCATAAAAAGATCACCATATGAAATTAATAAAATAGAAGAAAAAAATAACAAAAGGAACGAGGCAAAAGCCTAAAGTCAATCCTTTTGAAGATAGATAAAGCCCTTGAAGTCTGACTAGGAAGAAATGGGAAAATGCAAAAACACAGACTTATAAAAATGAAAAAGGAATAAATGAAAGAATGAATGCAGGCAGTGGCATTGTGGCACATCAAGCTAAGCTGCTGCTTGCAGTGCCAGCATCCCAGCTGCTCTGACTCCAACCTGGCTCCCTCTTCATGCACCTGGGAAGGCAACAGAAGACATACAGCTACTTGGGCCCCTGCCGCCCATACAGGAGACTCAGATGAAGTTTCTGGATCCTGGTCCAGCCTGATCCAACCAGGTTGTTTGAGCCATTTGGAGAGAGAATCTGTAGATAGATACCTGTTTCTCTTTTTCTCTATGCCCCCTCCCTGCCTGACTCCCCTCTTTGCTCCTGTCACTCTTAAATAAATAAATACTTCTTAAAAAAAAAACCTAGAGTGACTGAATAGCAATGAGCCATTCATGATGGTACCTTCACATACAATGTTAGTTACTACTGTCGTTAGAAAGGCTGGCTTCAAGCACTGCCCTGGAGGCAAAGCTATGACTCAATGTTAAGTGAGAACTACAAGCCATGGGGCTGGGTACACCATCTGTCCTATTTGTGTGAAACAAGCAAGCACTTCACAACTCCATGGGAGCACCTGTCTGTCAGCTGTACAGAGACAGGAGGGGGAGCTGGCAGTTTAACCAGTCACTCCAGCAGAGAAAGGGGGGAACAAAATTGTCTGGTTTTTGTTTTTTTGAAGATTTATTTACTTATTATTTTATTGGAAAGTCAGATTTACAGGGAGAAGGATCTTATGTTCACTGGTTCACTCCCCAAGTGGCTGCAACAGCCACAGCAGAGCCCTATACGGCTGGATTCAAAATCCCATGTTCTTCATAGGAGTAAGAGGGAAGGGACTTAGATGTGTCCAGGGATAAACTGAACACCTGCGCCTTCCGGCCTGCTTCCAGCAGCTCCTCCTCACTCTCCAGCCGGAGGAACTAAAGCCGCACTCACGGCCCTTTGGTGGGCACGTGTTCCCAGGGGAGCTGACGTCCCACCTTCAGCCGGCTTTGCGTGGTTTTCCAATTCTGAGTTGTTTTGTATCAAGTCTGGCATGGAGCATGTTTGCCATCACCGAGGCTTTTACACCCGTCCATGCAGGCTGATGCTAGACACGCTGGTGTTCCAAAGAAACCCTGAGGCCCATGCAGATAACTAGAGCTGGGAGTGAACAGGGTCTCCAGCCACTGGCCACTCCACTGGCCCAGACTCTGGTCCCCAGGGTAGGAACTCCAGCAAGGCCTCAGAGAAACAGGAGAGGGACAGGCTTTGCAACAGTTGGGGATGAACAATAAAATTTTATAATTTCCTAAACTCTGATGCTCCGAGGCAGAGCTTGGAAAACTTTGACCCATGGCCAAATCTTGCTTGCTCCTGTTTTCACAACTAATTATTAGGGGACGGTTATAGCTGTTTTTTCCCCCTACTCTCACTGCCTCCCTATGTAATATATTGGCAGCATGCACTAGCTGTGACCGAGACATGGGCCTTACAGAACCTCAAATAGTTCCCGTTTGGTCCTTTACAGAAAGCTGCCAAGCTCTGCCTAGGAGCAAACCCAGACAACCTGCTCTGACAATCACTGAAATGAAATGACAGTACCAGTGTCCTGGGATGAGAGGTCTCACAAGGGACCTGAGGGACCCGGCTGCAACTGGAGGATGGAAGAATCCTAAGCAATGCCTAACCCTAAGCCCTAAAACCAGGAAGAGCAGCAGCAATAAGCAGAGCAAGTAGGAGGATGGGAACTAAGGTAAGAGCACAATTTTTTTTAAAGATATATTTATTTTGGGGCCCAAGGTGATAGACTAATGACTAAGATCCTCACCTTGCACATGCTGAGATCCCCTGTGGGCACTAGTTCATCTCCCAGTGGCCCTACCTCCCATCCAGCTCCCTGCTTGTGGCCTGGGAAAGCAGGCCAGGACGGCCCAAAGCCTTGGGACCCTGCACCCACGTCAGAGTCCGGGAAGAGGCTCTAGGCTCCTGGGTTTGGATCTGCTCAGCTCTAGCCATTGCAGCCACTTGGGGAGTGAACCAGTAGACAGAAAGATCTTTCTCTCTGTCTCTCCTCCTCTCTGTCCCTCTTTTTTTTTTAAACAGATTTATTTGTATTTGAAAAGCAGAGGGAGACAAAGAGAAAGATTTTTCTGTCTACTGGTTCACTCCCCAAGTGGCTGTAATGGCTGAAGCTGAGCTGATCTGAAGCCAAGAGCCAGGAGCCAGGAGCTTCCTCCTGGTCTCCTACATGGGTACAGGGCCCCAAGGCTTTGGGCCGTCCTCGACTGCTTTCTCAGGTCACAAGCAGGGAGCTGGATAGGAAGCGGAGTAGCCAGGACATGAACCAGTGTGCATATGGAATGCCAGTGCTTAATGGTAGACGATTAACCTGTGAGCCACAGTGCCAGCCCCAGAAATAATTTTTAAATACTAGGAAAACAACAGAGGAACAAGTAAAATCTCCAAAATTGGTTCTTTGTAGACAAATCATTCTCAAAAATGATCAAAGAGAAGAGGAAGAAAACTCCAATTACCAATATCAGGAATGGAAAAGCGTGACCACACTGCAGTCTAAAAGCAAAAAGGATTATTAAAGGAATCCATGGACAAATGCCATGCTGATGCCTTCCATAATCTAGATGAAAAGTTCCTCAAAAACCACCAGCAACTAAAACTGACCCAAGAAAAAAATCGAAACTGAGGATATGCCTATTGAAGTAAAATGACTGAATTAGTAATCCTGAGACTTCTCCCAAAGCAAAACCCATGAGCAGATGGTCTCGCCACCGACCGGCACCAAATGCTTAAAGAAGAATGGACACCAGTCCTTCACAGACTCTTCCGAAGCACAGACGAGGACAGAGCACCTGCCTGCTCTCCCACTGTAAGGCCACTGCTATCCTAATGCCAAAAACGGTCCATCACAAGCAAAGCACTGGCTATGGCCCTCGTGAATGTAAACCTGCAAGTGCTTCACACAGCACAGACATGCTAGGTCCTTCAGCCTGTGGAAGGAGTATGTTATAACCACACACTGACCAGAGACCCAAGGCCTGTGTCAGACAAAGCAGAAGCACACCCCCAAGCTGGGGACCAGAGGACACTCCGCAGCCCACATGGAATGGAAGCAACACCAGCAGGGAAGTTAACACAATGGCTTCTTGGGTTGTGGCCTAGAAGAAGCTCCTGGCTTTGTGTCAGCTCAGCTCTGGCCATCGGGGGGTGGGAGAGGGTGGACTAGCAGATGGAAGATATATATCTCTCTCTCCTCTTTCTTAAAAAGTCTTAAAAAAAAAAAAAAGGTAGAGCAAAGGCCAGCATGGCGTTACACAGGTTAGGTATCCATCCGCCATACCAACATCGCTTATATCCACTGGTTCGAGTGCTAGCTGCTCTGCTCTGATCTAGCTCCCTGCTAATATGCTTAGGAAGAAAACAGATGATGGCCCAAGCACTCGGGCCCTGCTGCCCACATCAAAGACCAAATGGAGCCCCTGGTTCTGACTTGAGCCACGTGCAGAAAAGGGAGGTAGATGAGTAAATGCAAGATTGATCTCTCTCAAAATCTTTTCTATTTTTCACATAAATGCAAATCTTTAAAAAAAAACAGTGACAACCCACCTGCCTCTCATTCACGTCCTAGACACACACGTGTGTCTGCGTGCACACACACACACACATGCACACAGAGCTTGCAGCTGTTACAGACTCAGATACGTTACAGACTATGAAATACTCCAATGCCTAAAAGAACCAAAAAGGATGCTTTCTTGGACGAGAAGCTGGTGACTCTTATTTAAAACAATTCCTGGATTTAAGCCACATCTTTAAACCAACCACCACCCTTCACACTGTTACACAAACGCTTGCAAGCCAAGAAATGCGCACGGTGAACTGCTTCTTAGTGCCTGCACTTGGCTGTTCTCAGCCTCAAGTCACCATTCCTGCATCTCCACTAAACAAGTCCTGGACCTTCCGCCTCCTCCGCGGCCTCCTGAGCACCTTTGGCCAGCCCCACACTGCTGTCCCTCATTCACAGTCCCCTTCCTGGACACAGTGTCTGCCCCAGGAGCCACTGTCTGCTTGCTTCCTCACCTCCATCCATATCAAAGAGGGAGTGCATGAGAAGATGGGAGCAGTGTGGCCTGGGGACTCGGGGGTGGGTGGCAGCCTCACCTGTCCGAAGACGTACAGCAGCCCAATGGTGCCTCCCGCCTGCCCACCAAGGACCGAGGAGATCATGGAGTAGACGCCGCCACTGCCCACGCCGCCATGGGCGCTCACGCCGATACCGGACAGCACGGTGACAAGGGCCACAAGGATGACACAGGACACCAGGAACATGCCCAGCAGCACACCCGTGTTGCCCTGCAGCAGAAACAGCGAGGTCAGGTGAGGAAATGAACCCCACCCCACCCCACCTACCAGCACCCCAAGAGCCACAGCCCCACAGTGTTTGACTGGTCTCCGGTCTCCCAAAGCATGATGCCCAAGCTACATGTCAGCAGGTACACTGAAGGGGTTGTGATCTGCAGACCCCTCCTCCTTCCCCATCCCAAGCCTCCCCGCTCATGTGGAGGCTTTGGATAGGCTAACTCTAGCTCTGAGGTTCAACACACCCCTCTCCATATGCATTGTCCCTGCAGCCCTTCCTTGACTCCTCTGGGTGCCAGGGCCTTAGGACGTACAAAGCCAGGACTGTGACACAGAGCCCTGGTCTCTTCCCAGGTCCCTATTTCTAGGCAAGATTTATGTTTTACCACAACTCTTCCTCCTGCCCACTGGGGCCCAGACAAACTTAGAGGTGGCCCAGTGGCCAGGAGGATCCACACCCATGCTCATGAGATGACTTTTGGGGACCCCATGGCTGGTCTGGGGTGAGACCAGGCCCTCGGGAAGAGAGCTGGCCAGCACATGATCTTCTCCATAGAACCTACCTCCCACCCCCAAATTTTGGTCAGAAGGCTGGCTAGGGCAAAACTCTGGAGGCAGCAACTGTTAACTCCAGGTCTCCCATGGGAGGGGCAGTAGCCCAACTTCCTGAATTCATTACTGCTGCCTCCTGGGGTAAGTATCAGGAGGAAAGTGGGATCGGAAACAGCCGGGATTGGAACCCAGGTACCTAAACATGGGATGTGAGCCTGCCAGGGGGCCAGCTTGGCTGCCTACCTCTTTCCAGTTTTTTTTTTAAGATTTATTTATTTATTGGAAAGTTAGAGATATACAGAGAGGAGGAGAGACAGAGAGGAAGATCCTCCATCTGATGATTCGCTCCCCAAGTGACCACAATGGCCGGTACTGTGACAATCCGAAGACAGGAGCCAGGAACCTCTTCCAGGTCTTCTACATGGGTGCAGGGACCCAAGGCTTTGGGCCGTCCTCCACTGCTTTCCCAGGCCACAAGCAGGGAGCTAGATGGGAAGTGGAGCTGCCAGGATTAGAACTGGCACCCATACAGGATCCTGGCACATTCAAGGCGAGGACTTTAGCTCCTAGGCCACTGTGCTGGACCCACCACTATTTTTTTTTTAAGGTAAAATGTAGCCCTCTGAGAAGTTAAGGACTGTACCGGGGTGCAATGAGCAGTAGCCACCACAATCTACGAGTCTCTGGCCAAGGCAGGGTCCTCTGAACAGCCACCCCGGTGGCACCCACAGAGAGGCAACTCTGACTCTAAACTTAATGCTGCCTGCCAGCCATGACCCTGAGTTCAACTCCCACGTGAGTGGCACAAGCTGCACCTGTGGCTGCTGGGTCCTCACTTCCCTCTGCTCCGTCCTCTTCTGCAAAGTAGAGATAGCTACAATCTTGATTTCTTACATGGCCAAGCAACATTGAACTCTAGGAGAATTAACTAGGTAGGCACCCTGAATGACATCTTTCACACAGGTGCTTATACAGTCAGCTATTCACAGAAATGATATTTATGAACCTTCTCTATCTTCCATTTACTCCATTTCCTCTTCAATGGCTAGCAGGGAGGATGGCATAACTGTGAGTTTAGTGGAGAAAAAGCTTCCAAAAGCCATTTAGGAATGGATGCAACCACTGACGCCACTGCTGATGGCTCACAAAGCCAGCGGGATTTCTGGAAGGACCCGGCCATGAATGATTCTGGGTGAGAACACTGCTTTTGCTGGGCTTCCATTTTTCATGAAATGACCCATTCCTGGCTTCTTCCCTAGTTCACCCTTTCAAGGTGTCTGCTGTGACCATGTTCACTGTCCTGCACCAAAACCATCATTCCTACCAGATGCACCGCCTTGAGATTCTCCAAATTAGAAGTATGTTATCCGAGTTAGTTGTTCTTCGGAGTTAACATTTCTTATTTCACATCATTTTGGCATGACCTCGACTTGCTTTAATCCTATGCCATTCTCTAAAAGCTCTAGTCTATTTTTGGCATTTCCCATTTGCCTGTATTTTTGTGATCAACTGTGACTCTCTTTAGGTGAACTAATGTCAGCACTGACAACTAGAAAGAAATCATTTCAGGCCAAGAGTTTGCCTGAGGCTCCTTCCAAAGGGTCCTGCTAGCATTGCCTCATAACATGCATTTTCCCATGAACTTTTGGAAGTACCCTTGTATTGGGAGGTGTGGGCCACCCCAAAGGTGGCCCCCAAGAGCCTTGACCCTAACACATCCCTACCTTGAATTTGGCTTGGATCTAGTGACACTTTAAGACTGATTTTTTTTTAGTTATTCAAACCGATCATATTAGTTGTAATTCATTTTTTCTTAAGTACAACATTAAGTATGCTTATCCCTTTGATTTAGGCTATTGGTTTTATCCACAGAGTAACTCACTTTGAATGAATGGATTATTGCAGAAACAATGAGTTATCACTTCTGAGATTTGGATGTGAAGTCTGGCTGGGGTGGGTGTTATGGTGAAGCAGGTTAGGCTGCCACTTCAATATCCACATCCCATATCAGGGTTCCTGAGATCAAGTCCTGCTCCCCTCTTTTGATCCAACTTCCCACTGATGTGCACAGGAGACATAGGGTGATGGTTCAAGTGCTTGGGCTGCTTGCACTCACAGAGGAGACCTAGATGACATTCTGGGCTCCGGGCTTTGGCCCAGCCCCCAGCCGTTACGGGCATTTAGGGAAGGAACCAGCAGACAGAAGTTCTATTTCTTTCTCCCTGTTGCTCTGCTTTTCAAACAGATGAAAACAAACTTTAAAAACTTTTTAAAAGACTATGAATTCTGTCCCAGGTGCTTGCTGGCTTACTTGCAGTTACTAGAGAGTACAAAGCCAGGAGAAGCCAGCTGCTCTGCCAAGAGGAAACCCTACAGAAGCCCCTATGGCCAGGACCAAGGCCTGCCAACAGCTATTTGAGTGCTGTATTTCTAATCAACAAATGGTAGTTGTGTAAGTTTCTCAGATGCAATATGGAAGTAGATTCTCCCCCAGCTCAACCTCAGATGCCCACAGCCACATGAGAGCCCAGCCAAGAGGCACCCAGCTAAGCTGCACTTGGATCCGTGAGCTCCAGATGCTGGAAAGCAACAGGTATTTGTTGATTGAAGCTGTTAAGTGCTGAAAACAGGTTGCCTTAAAGCCACAAATAACTAATGCAACTTAAATTTTCATTCTGGAACCAAAATGCAAACAAAACAGAATAAGCCTTAGTGCCTGAGCGCCAGGATGGGCACTTAGATGGGTGCCCACTGTGGCATAAGAGGTTAGGCTATTGCCTGCGAGCGTGACACTGGCATCCCACATGGGCCCCGGTTATAGACCCAGTTGCTCCACTCCCAATCCCCAGCTCCCTGCTAATGCACCTGGGAAAGTAGCAGAAGACAGTCCAAGTGCTTGAACCCCTGCACACATGTGACAGACCTGGAAGAAGCTCCCGGCTTCTGGCTTTGACCTAGCCCAGCCCCAGCTGTTGTGGCATTCGGGGAGTGAAACAGAGGATGGAAGATCTCTCCATCTCATTCTCTCCCTGTTAGAGAGTCAAGCAGAGGGAGGTTTTCCTTGCACACTCCATCACCATCCCTTGCATGGATCAGAGCCTCAGAGACCCCCACTCTCACTGACAGGCCTCACCCGCCACAGTGATCGGGTTCCTGGGCCTCCCTAGGACATGGGCTGCACAAACAGGGGCTGATCCGAGGAGCCAGAGGCTGACGTCAGGATGAGGATCCTGAGCTGCAGGCTTCGGCTGAGGGTGGCGTCCCAATCAATCCGGGAGTTTGCGAGAAGCAGGAATTCTTAGCATCCACCCCAGAGAGCTCACTGACCCTAATCTAAGCTTCCTGTGTCTATCATACAAAGCACCTTTCAGACCTCTCCAGGCTTGACTCCGGCTGAACCTGGAGGCTACGAAGGGGAAGAGGAGAGGAGTGAGAGCTCAGGACAGTCCTACTGCACCCAGGACTCTCGGTGAGGGACCCCACGGGGTAAGGAACCCTTGTGCTTCCACTGAAGCAGGATTCAGCCACGTGACAGTGATGTGCCTGTCCACTTAGCTCCACTGCAGTGCTCAGCAGTTCGGCCTAGCACTGACCTGGATGACATTGTGAGGGGCTTTCTCAGGCGGGATAAACACCTGCCACCAGTGGGCTTCGCATGAAAGCGAGCAAGCTCTCCGGCATGGGCCTTGTGTATCAGCTGAAGGCCGCAGAGTGCAGGCTGGGTTTCCACGGCACAGACACCCCTCCTCCATCTCTAGCATTGGACTCCAGCTTCAATGCTTCCTGAAGCATTCGGGGACGGCGGGGGGAAGTGGCCTTCCAACCTGCTAACTACAAACCCCACAGCATGGCACCTCTTTCTGCCTTGACTCTCTGCTCCTTTGGGGGGTCCTGACTAATGTACTCTACACCCTGTTCAATCGCTTTCTCTGACCTGTCCAGTCCAGCTTACCCTCTGAGACATGCCTCATTCACACCTCCTTTAGGAAGTTCTCCTGGACACCTCAGTAGCCACTCAAGCTTATCCTGTCCCTGAGGGATTTAAGGCTGTCTTGAAATTTCTCCCAATGTTGAGTTCTGCCTGCAATGCTCAAAAAAAATCTAGGCAGGTGTCCAGGCGGAGGCCGCCTTCCTGCCCTGCCTAGCAGCAGTGTAGGGTCTTACTTTGGGGTTCCTATTAGCACCAAGTAGTACCTGGTCCCCAGAAGGTGTCCAGTAAGATGTGCTTCATGGGCCAGGTGTGGTAGCCTAGTGGTTAAATCCTTGCTTTACATGCACCAGGATCCCATGTGGGTGCCAGTTCATGTTCCAGCTGCTCTACTTCCAATCCAGCTCCCTACATATGGCCTGGTAAAGCAGTGGAGGACGGCCCAAAGCCTTGGGTCCCTGCACCTGTGTGGGAGTCCCAGAGGAGGCTCCTAGCTCCTGGCTTTGGATAGGCTCCAGCCATTTACAGTCACTTTTGGAGTGAATTAGCAGACAGAAGATCTTTCTCTATCTCCTTTTCTCTGTTAATCTGACTTTCCAATTAGAATAAATAAATAAATATATTTTTAAATAGAGTTGCCTCTCGATTATGGGTCTTGTGGGCTCACGGCAAGATGGTGCCAGGAGGTGGCACAGTGGACACACTGGTAACCTCCCACAGGCCCCTGCCCACGAGGGAAAAAAAGAGACCCCTGCTTCCTCCAGTTGCCTTTTTCTGCCAGGGGCTACTGGGTATTTATAACATAATTCGTGGATTATCAGCTTAAAAATGAGCTTGCCATCAATGATTAGCCTGTGGCTGCCTTGTCAGGGCTAGCCCAAATGACATCCCTGGGGCCTTATCCTGCCTGGGGGCTGACTCCCATTGACAAACACAGCCACTGGCCACCCTGTGCTTGCTCTTGTTCCACGAGCATCCCAGAGGGGTCTCTCCTGCACCGTGGAGAGCGAGGAGGGGTGGCTGGGCCAGCCCTACCGGAGGGGGGGGCCCTATCGGGGGCCGCTTTACTCACCACCAGCCAGCCAGTCCTCAGGAAAAGCACGACCCCGAAGATGTTGATCATGCATGACGTGAACACACCGTCCCAGGTCCCAAACAGCACTGGCTCCCACATGGACAGCTGGGCCTTCCACCAGGGCCGGTGTTGGGCCAGGGCCCCCTGCAATCAGAGCACGTTGGGGTCAGGTGAGTGGCATCAGGAGGCCGGGGGAGGAGGGAAAATGGAAGAACAGGAGGAGGTAGGAGAATTCAAAGAAAACCCCAGCTTTGTACGAGGCTCAGGAACGCACACACGTGTCTAGAGCGCTGACTCTGCTGTAGAATAACATTCCCCCTGGTGCCGGATAGCACCCACAAAGTAGCAGAAAACCTTGGGCCTGGGGCGAATGCTCAACTGGTTAAATCCTCATCTTGCTTGTGCCAGGATACCATATGGGTGCTGGATCATATCCCGGCTGTGCCATTTCCCTTCCAGGTCTGCTTGTGACCCATGAAAGCAATAGAGGATGGCCCAGAGCCTTGGGATCCTGCGCCCTCACCAGAGACCCAAAAGAAACTTCTAGCTCCTGTCTTCAGATCAACTCAGCTCTGGTCAACTCAGGTCACTTGGGGAGTGACCAAGTAGATGGAAGATCTTTGTCTCTGTATCCCCTTCTCTCTGTAGATCTGTCTTCCCACTAAAACTAATTAAAAAAAGAAAACCTTGTTTGACAAACCTACTTCTGGGTCTGCTGTTCATTCAGCTGGGCTGCATCTCTGGCCTCTTTGGAGCCAGGCGTGGCTCGAGGCTGAGCAGCAGCCAGTGGAGAATGTAGACAGAGACCCTGAGCAGCATTCCTGGGGGCTGTGGGGGGTGTCTGGGCTGCAGCCCAGTGGGAGGGCGTAAGTCCCAGCTGTGGCAGATTCATCTACAGGCCCAGGTCGGGAGCAGCTCCCAGCAGGCAGCTCCTCACCTTCAGATAACCTCTCTTGATGCCTTTAGTTCCTCCAGCCCTCCTCCCACCTGCTCAACACTGTGTGCACAATCCCCTCTGCTTGGAGCAGGCACCCCCTGCAGCACCCTGGGGTTCTAGAGCATCCAGCACCAGCAGTTGTTTAGAATTCCTCGCTTATTCCTCCAACTCAAAAATAACAAAGGTACTCTGAAGGCAAGGCACCCAGAAGGAAACCCAATCTGAGAACGAGCCCAACACCGCAGCGGCTCCTGCGGCAGGCATGTTGCTTTGGCATGGGCTCAGGATCTGATCTCAACCTAGACCTGGGCAGTCTTTCAAGGCCCTCACCTGGTGAACGGCTCCCATCTGGGTGGGCGCCTGAGGCAGGAGACGCTCCCACCCAGCTGGGCTGGCCAGTGACCGTAGTCTGTTACCTGCACAGGTGCTACCTGTGAGCCACAAGAAGGCAGAGAAAGCAAGCACGAGGCAGATCCCCTAAGAGCACGATCACGGGGCCCCAGGCGCTGGGCACAGGGCATGCAGCCACACTCCAGCATACAAGACTGAAGCCCACTATGGGGCACAGCTTCTCCCCCTCCCCTGCTCTACCTCACCCACAGGGAGCCAGAAGGGATCTCAGGTAGAACAGCAGTCCCTGGTTCCCAGGGCAGGAGGGGGTGTGTAACAGGCAGCACCTTGC
Organism: Ochotona curzoniae; assembly: GCF_017591425.1. NCBI lineage: Eukaryota > Metazoa > Chordata > Mammalia > Lagomorpha > Ochotonidae > Ochotona > Ochotona curzoniae. The sequence goes on from NW_024466924.1 coordinate 446,658, forward strand.
ACCTGGCAGGTGAAAGATCCCCCACAGCAGGATGCCTCGTGCTGACCATAGCTCAAAATAACTAGGAGGCAGGAGCTCAGAGTCTCCCAACACGAAGCAATGATGAAGATTTGAGGACAAGCAGATGCCAATTACCCACACTTCATCCTTATCCTGCATGCACTACTACCAACTTATCACACTCTACTCCACAAATAGGCTGTTAAGGTAGCAAGTCAATGTTTTTTAAAACTTGAGGCTGGTGCCGTGGTGTAGTGTGTTAAGCTTCTGCCTGCTATGCCAGCATCCCATATGGACACCATGATGGGGCTCCTGGCTTTGGCCTGGCCCAGCACTGGAGAGTGAACCAGCAGAGAGAAGATCCCCCTCTCTCTTTCAAATAAAATAATAAAATTTGTTTAAAAGCCCAGCTTCCTGCCACAGCTGCTTGCAGGCGTGTCCTTGGTGAGAAAGAGTAGCAGGAACAATGCTAACCCAGGGGTGCTGGACAGTGGGAGGGCAGACCCCTCGCCTGGAAAAGGAAACAATGCCTTGACGGGGGGCCTCCCTCCCCTGGGGTTCCCAAGCATCTAGGTTGCAGAAACAGTCCTATGGCTGAGCCCACTCCCCCCTAATTCACTTACTCTTGTCTCCCCAAAATAAAAGTCTTGGGGTTCCAAATCCTGACCTTCTGGGCTTGACCTAACTGAATCTGTCTGCCTTCCCATGCAGGCCCTTCGGCTGTGCTTGTTCTCTGTGGGCCCTGGGCAAAGCCCCTACTCCCTTGCCTCTTGCCAGGCCAGTGAGGTTGCCAGGGTCGGGGGATACCACAGACAGGCAGATACCTGAGGCCACTCTGCCCAATGCAGTTTGGCATGGCTTTGCGGGATGTCGGGGCTGGGTAGGGAGAGTGGGTTTCCTGCTCCATGTCCCCGGGTGGCACACTACATCACTGTCTTCCCACACCTGCTCGGCATCACTGTGCAGAAAGGGCCATGTCTGATCCAAAGGCAAAGATCCTCCCTGCTCACCTGAAGACAAGGTGTCGCCTGCCACCTATGCCAGCACCACACACTCTGTCAGTGGCCTTCCCAGGTCCTCACCACTAATGGGAAGGTGGGCAATCTCCCACATCTCAAATGGGTTCTCCTACAAAGCCCCTGGGGCCTAAGATGTCCTCTGCTCCCTTGGTGCCTTCACACTCATTTCTCTCGCCTCGGGGAGTGACCAGGAGGGATGGTCTGGGCAACGGCTGGGCATCATCAGGGTGATTGTGGGCATGTCTTCATACACCCTGAGGGAGGGGTCCATCTCACCCATTGATGGCCTCTTTGGAACCCCTTTGTCCCCAAATGTGGACCCAAGTGGGGAGATTTTCCTTGAGCAGAACCTGCACCCAGCAAGTTGAGCCGAGTCAAGATACAGAAACACAATGCCCAGGGCAATGATGGGAACTGCTGCTCATGAGCCTCGGGCCCCAGAGAGGCAGAGACGCCTGCTGGGCACTCGGGTCCACTTATGCCATGGGCAATGCAGCCTGGTCCTCTGCACTGCACTTCACTCGGGCCGGGCTGCCCCTGTGGCACCAGCCAAGTACACCTGCAAAGACGGCATCTGCCTGGATTGCCTTGCACACCCCAGAACCGGCTTCCTAAGCGACAATCAGCTCCTCACCTCTTCATCATTGGACAGTATGCCAGACCCGCTGCCCAGTGGTCAGCCCAGGGGCAGGCGACGAGCCTCGACTGCCTTTCCCCCTGCCCCTGCAGAGGACACTGGCTGGAGCCCAGTGACCCCCGAGGCCACATGAGGCACCTGCATACAAGGCCGAGGGTTGCATGTCAGTCTCCTAGGGCCTCCACAGCCTTTATGTGCCATGATCATCATAACAATTTTGTGCAAGTGTGAAACACAATGTGGTTTTAAAAGCAGGTGAGGATCTCTTCAGGAAATCTAGAAGGAAGATCAAGAAAGAAGTCCCTGGATCTGCGCATTTTCCCCAGGCAGCTGGCCCCGAGTGCGGATGGAAGGAACGCCAGCTCCTGGAGGGGCCCTGGCAGCTGCCTCTCCCACTCCAGCCAGTGCGCCCTCACAGGAGGTCTGGGCATGTGCGCCATCCCATCCACACAGTTCTAACCCGGAAGAGCAGGGGTGGGGATGCAAAGCCCATCAGCAAGGTTATGCAGGCAGCACCCTTGGTCCTTCCTGATTGGTCATTACTGGTTCTTTCCCAGAATTGCAAGTTCTGAGCAGTGCTGGTCTCTTGGAGATGGTATCAAAGTCCAGCAGCTCCTGATGCTTACTCAGTGCCCCTTTCAGGCCTGAGCACCCCACACTGTTGCTCAAGGCCATGACTCCTCCTGCCCCGCCCTACCCCAGTCCAAGGACTGGAAAGAGGCCCTGCTACTGTGGAAATGCAGGCGCTGATGGAAAACTCCAAGACCTGCCCCTGAGCGGCAACTTTGTGTTTTTTTCTTTTGTTTGGTTTTTTGTTTGTTTGTTTTTCTTGAGTGGAAACTTCTACTAGCCCTCTGAGCTATGGACACCTGATGCTTGCCCACAAGTGACCAAACCCTGCAGCAGCCAGGCTACGGCCAATTCAACAGGGCCTGTCCTGCCCTTTCCAACCTCCCTGGCAGAAGGGCAGAGGTGGTCCTGCAGGGATGGGCTGCTGCTAGGAAGCCCACCTGGATTTGACACAAGGGAGGAGCCATGGGAACCCTCAAGCCACCCCTCCTAATAACAGAGCAGTAAAAAGTTAACCAGGAAAGAGTGATTCTCCTAGGGCTACTGCCAAGGTCATGTCTGTTGAGAATGCCGATGTAGTGAGTTTACCCTTTCGTACAGTTTAGATTTTTTAAAAATTTTTATTGGAAAGGCGGATATACAGAGAGGAGAGACAGAGAGGAAGATCTTCCGTCCGATGATTTACTTCCCAAGTGAGCACAACGGCCGATGCTATGCAGATCCAAAGCCAGGAGCCTCTTCCAGGTCTCCCTCGAGGGTGCAGGGTCCCAAAGCTTTGGGCCGTCCTCAACTGCTTTCCCTGGCCACAGGCAGGGAGCTGGAAAGGAAGTGGGGCTGCAGGGATTAGAACTGGCGCCCATATGGGATCCCGGGCATGCAAGGCGAGTACCTTAACCACTGCGCCATCGCACCGAGCCCCAGTTTAGATTTTTGAACTACATTATTTTAAATGCTTGAAATAAAACAGAGGGACCAGCATTGTGGTATAGCAAGCTAGGCCTCTATCTGCAATGCTGGCATTCCATTCAATTCAAGCCTCAGCTGTTGTACTTCAAATCTAGTGCCCTGCTTGTGGCCTGGGAAAGCAGTGAAGGACGGTCCAAAGCCTTGGGATCCTGCATGCACATGGGAGACCCGGAAGAAGCTCCTGGCTCCTAGCTTCAGATCAGCTTCACTTAGACCACTATGGCTATTTGGGAAGTAAACCAGGGGATGGATGGGAGACCTTACTCTGTCTCTTCCTTCCTTTCTCTCTCTGTAAATCTGCCTTTCCAATTAAAAAAAAAAAGAACCTTAAAAACAAAGAACCAGAATTCCATCAAACCAACAAGGATGAGAGGTAAGATAAAATGCAAACAGAAGGCGTTGGTGTTCACACTGGTGGAGACGTGGTTTGGAATTCCCATTTCCCGCACTGGAGTGCCTGTCTTCCACCCAATTCCAGCTTCCTGCTGATGGGCACCCTGGGAGGCAGCAGGGGCCTCCACCACTCCAATGGGAGACACACATTGAGTTCTGGGTTTCTGGCTGTTGAGGGCACTTAGGGAGTGAACCACTGGATAAAATATCTTTCTCTCCCTCTCTCTCTGCCTCTGAGATAAACTAAAAAAAAATTTGTTTTTTAAATAGTTTAAGGACATACAAACAAAAACAAGTTAACACAAGTACATTTAGTACATTTCAAACAAATTAAAAAAAAAAAGGTTTGACTATGTGTTCCCAGGTCAAAGTAAAAAATAACTACCACATTCAAACATATCCTAGATCAGAAGTATAGCCTTAAAAAAAAAACACACAAAAAAACAGGAGCATGAGTTACCAATTCTGAATCTGTAAATTATAGAGTTGAGCCAACAACTGAATACACTGAATGGAAGTCAAGTGCCTCACTGGTGACAAAAGGGCGGTCCCTCAAGAAACACGAAAGAACTTAAGGAAAAGCCTTACGGGGATGAAGGGGATTAAAGACGCCAGGTGAACATCCAGAGGGAGAAATGGGCAGATACATTTACACATGCAGACATCCGCATCATTTGTATTTCTTCTCTCTCCACCTGCAGGATCTGTCAACACAGCTACCCATCCCCGCAGCAGGGAGCACACCCAGCACCCAGACCTTGGTGTTTAAGTGCCACGATTCACTTTGTGGAAGCAAGACTCCTTGAAGAGGCCACTGTTTGGCTCTGAGGCTAAGAAGGCAGAAAAATGAGCCTGGCAGAAAGGAAGTGCACAAATTTACTCATCAAAATAAATAGCAAGGGCTTGGAACGGTGGCCTAGCAGCTAAAGTCCTCGCCTTAAACGTGTCAGGATCCCCTAGGGGTGCCAGTTCTAATCCCAGCAGCCCTGCTTCCCATCCAGCTCCCTGCCTGTGGCCTGGGAAAGCCTTGGGACACTGCACCAGAGTGGGAAACCCGGAGGAAGCTCCTGGCTCCTGGGTTCGGCTAGCTCAGTTCTGGCCATTGCGGCCACTTGGGGAGTGAATCATTAGTTGGAAGATCTTCCTGTCTTTCCTCTTCTCTGAATATCTGATTTTCCAATTAAAAAAATAAATAAATCTTTAAAAAAATAATAAACAGCAAGAGCAATAAGGCATCCACAGAACATAAGAGCCTAAGCTCCCACAGGTGTAAGTAAGTGAATAAATTAAACATAAGCAAAAAGAGAAAGCTCTTCCTTAGAGTTGAAAGCCAACTCATACAGGTAGAAGGGACTACAATGATAAAAGTCACCACTCAACCCTGGGATGATGGCTCAGTGCCTAAATCCTTGCCCTACATATGCTGGGATCCCATATGGTCATCGTTTGTATCCCAGCTGCTCCACTTCCCATTCAGCTTTCTGCTTATGGCCTGGGAGAGAAGTAGAGGATAGCTCAATGCCTTGGGACCCTGCATTCACATGGGAGACCCTGAATAGGTCCCGGCTTGTGGCTTCAGATCGGCTCTGCTCAGCTATTGTGATTACTTGGGAAGTGAACCAGTGGATGGAAGACATCTTTCTGACTCTCCTTCTCTCTGTAGATCGGTCTTTCCAATAAAAGTAAATACATCTTTAAAAAAACAACAATGTCACCATCTAAGGGTGTTGTGGCTCAGTGCATTAAGCAGCCACTTATGATGCCAGCTTTCTTTACAAACACTGGTTCCTGAGTCCCAGCCATTCTGTTTTGGATGTGGAAGCTACTAGCTAATGCACCTGGGAAACCTGTGGCAAATGGCCCAAGTACTTGGGTTTCTACCACCCAGAGAGACCCCAATGGAGTTCTAGGCTCCTGGCTTTTGCCTGGTCCAGCCCTGGCTGTTGCAGCCATTTAGAGAGTGAACCAGTGGATGGAAAATTTCTCTCTGTCTCTCCCTCTCTCTGTGTGTGAGTAGTTAACCTTTCCAATAAAACAAATCTGAAGGGTGCGGGAGTAGGGAGAGAGAAAAGGAGGGAAGGAAAATCACCATCTTTGCCATATCCCAGTGTCACTGATTCTGCTAAGAGTTATTGATGATGTTAAAGCTAGTGGGTGACAGACCACAGCAGAGGTTACTTCCACAGAACCTAAATAACCCCAACAAATCCTGTATTCATTTTAAGTGAAACTCAACAACTTTGGAGTGAATGAATGGAGTGGACATGATGCAAAGCCACTTATCAGCAGGAACCAGCAGACATCACGCGAGCCTGACAGGCTGCCTAGACAAGGCAGCTCACTGCTAGGGTGTTCCTACAAGAAACCCAAAGCACCAATCTCACCATGACAAGTAACAGTCTACAAAACACCTGTCAAGGTCATGACAGACCCAAGACAAGGCCCAGGATCCCAATGAAAGGAGAGTAAGAAGACATCACAATAAATGCACCTCATGGCTGGTCCCGTGGGATAGCACACTAGGCTTCTGCCTGCAGCGCCAGCAACCCATGGGATCACTGGTTCGAGTCCCAGCTACTCTATTTCAGATCTAATCCAGCTCCCTGCTAATGGCCCAGAAAAGTAGTGGAGGATTACCCAAGTCCTTGGATCCTTGCACCTCTGTTGAAGACCCAGACGCAACTCCTGACTCCTGGTTTCAGACTGGCCCAGCTCTGGCCATTGCAGCCCTTTGGGGGAGTGAACCAGTGGATGGACGATCAATTTTTTCTCCCCTGCCCTGTTAATCTACCTTTCAAATAAAAATAAAACAAATCTTTTAAAATTTTTGTGTTTTCTTCTCTGGGGTCCCAATAACATCCTTGGGCTATTCTGTCTCTCTCTCTTTCTCTCTCAGCCAGCCTTATTTGCCCCTCTACCTCTCCATAAACACTGCTACCTGGTTAAATTCATTGTAACTAGGACAGGTGTTTGGCCTGGTGATTAGGCCATTGCTTGGCACACTCTTGTTCCACTAGGAGTGCCTTTGTCTGATGCTCGGCTCTACTCCCAACTCCAGCTTCCTGTTAATGCATGCCCTGGGTGGTGGCAGTTGATGGCTTGGGCAGCTGGCACCCTGTCCCCCACCCTGTCCCCCTGAATCGTCTAGTTGCCCCATCCCAGGCCCAGCCATTGCAGTCCTGGGGGGCGGGGGGACACTGAATCCGACAATAGACCCCTCTTTATCTCATGTTTTCTCTCTCTCGCTCCCCTCCTGTCTCTGAAATAAATAATTTCTAAAAAAGAAAATGTATAGGCAGCTATAACCTTGACAATATAAAAACAATCTAAAAAAATTGGAAATGAGAGAAATGAATCAGTATGCATTATGTTTCATTTTTCACATCAAGGAACAATAAAAACATAATGAGCTGGAAATAGATTAAAGTTTTAATGACACCTGTTACAGGAAATGTAAATCAAGATTTCTCTGGTAGAAAAGAGAAGGATTTCATTTTATATCATTCTGTGTTGTTTAAATCCTTTTGACTGCAAAATTAGAGTATTTTTATAATAAAAACACTAACTTTTTATTTAAACACAACCTACCACCTTATTAGAAATGCTTGTAAGATAGAAAAGGCTTCATTGCTGACCTAGCACCAATAATCCTGGTTACAACCATCATTTTATTCAGCAGTCCAGTTCAGCTAAAGATTTCTGTGACCTGATTCACATCCTGAATGTTTTGAATGAACGGGGTATGTGAGAGATGAGGAAGGTGTGGTCAGTGTAGTGGCTTAGTCAGCTAATTCTCTGCTTGCAGCACTGGCATCCCCAGTGGGTTGTGGTTCAGGTCCCGGTTGCTCCACTTCTGATGCAGCTTCTGCTAGGGTGTGTTCTGGGGAGCACCAGTTGACGGCCCAAGCACTCAGGTCCCTGGCACCATGGAGGAGACCTGGACGGAGCTCTAGTCTCTTGGTTGCAGCCTGGTCTAACACTTGCTGTTGCAAGCATTTAAGGAGTGAACTAGCAAATGGAAGGTCTCTGTCTCAATCTCTCTCTGCCTTTCAACTGCATAAATAAATCTTAAAAAAAAAAGACTTTAATCTTTATAATTAACACCTGCCCCCAATTTGGTCTATAATCTATAAAAAGAAACAAACATATAATTTGTTTTTGTTTTGTGTTGTTTGGTACTGAAAACTGGCTAAAAAATTTTTTTTAAAGTGACTCAAAATGAGTCATGTTTTTCTCTTTTAAATTAGATCTTTGAGCACTGGGGTTCATGCTAGATCAAGGACCTAACTATTCCTGGCTTAGTGAGGGTTGCTAAGACACTGCTGCTTCCTATCAATTAGGAGCACTGAACACCGGTAACCAGGGACAGCGACCTTGCGTGCAACCAGCAGGCTAGGAAGAAGCACAAAGGGCCCAGTGTACCTGTATGAGAGATTAGGAAGAGGCTCCAGCTCCGGGCTCTGGGCTCCGGGATTCAGATCAGCTCAGTTCCAGCTGCTGCAGCCACTTGGGGAGTGAATCAGTGAATAGAGGAGCTTTCTATCTCTCTTCCTTTCTGTAGAACTCACTTTCCAATAAAAACAGATCTTTAAAAAAATCTTTGAAGAAATCTTTAAAACATAAAAAATCATTTCAAAAAAAAAAGGGGAGGGGGGGACACACAGATCCAGGCTTTTTCTCCTACCATGGTTTTCTCTTTTTCTTGTGAGAGGAAGAAAACACTACAACAAAAGCAAAGAAATTGCACACAGACCCCTCATCCTAAGAAGCACCAACAAGAGCCTTAAAATGCCAGGACTAAGACCCAGTGCAGTAGCCTAGTGGCTTAAGTCTTTGTCTTACACTCGTAGGGATCCCATATCGGTGGCGGTTCTAATCCCTGAGGGTGACCGGGATGGCCCAAGGTCTTAAGATCCAGGATCCTCCATCCGCATGGGGATGGCTCTGGGCTCTTGGCTTCAGATCAGCACAGCTCCAATTAATGCGGCTACTTGGGGAGTGAATCAGCAGACGGAAGATCTTCCTCTCTGTCTCTCTTCCTCTCTGTATATCTGGCTTTCCAATTAAAATAAATAAATCTTAAACAAATAAAAAAGATGCCAGGACTGCCCCATGAAGACTCTACCCACCTGCCTAGCCGAAGCCCGCTGCCACCACTACTAGCACAGAACACCACAGTGGTCTCAGATTAGGGACCTAACACTTGCAAAGAAGAAAAATCCATTTAAAGGATGAGATTAAATTACACTATGACTGGACCCAGCGCAATGGCTCAATGGCTAAATCCTTATCTTGCCAGCACCAGCATTCCATATGGGTTGAGCCGATTTGTGTTACAGCTGCATTATTTCCCACCCAGTTCCCTGCTGTATCTGAGAAAGCAGTGGAGAACGGCCCATAGCCTCGGGACCCTATGCCCACGTGGGAGACCTGGAGGAAGCTCCTGGCTTTGGATCAGCTCAGCTCTGGATTGCAGTCACTTGGAGAGTGAACTAACAGATGAAAGAGCTTCTTCTCTGTCTTTCCTTTTCTTCTTAAATCTGATCTGTCTTTCCAATAAAGATAAACAAATCTTTTTTTAAAAGGTATACTATGAGGACCAGCACAAAAGCGTAGCATAGCGGCTAAAGTCCTCGCCTTGCATGCACCAAGATCCCATATGGGCACCAGTTCTAATCCTGACGGCCCCACTTCCCATCCAGCTCCCTGCTTGTGGCCTCAGAAAGCATTAGAGGACGGCCCAAAGCCTTGGGTTCCTGCACCCACGTGGCAGACCCAGAGGATGTTCCTGGCCCCTGGCTTCAGATAGGCATAGTTCCAGCCATTGCAGCCACTTGGGGAGTGAATCAGTGGATAGAAGGCCTTTCTCTCTGTCTCTCCTCCTCTATGTATTTCTGAGTTTCCAATGAAAATAAAAATGAAATCTTAAAAAAGAAAGTACACTATGGTTGTAGAAGAGCAAAAGGAGATACTAAAGTGAATTTTATTGAGGTATGTTTTGTTCTTTCCACCGTACTATAATTAGCTGGTATTATGTTGTGCATACATTCACAGCCTGGTGTTTAACCTAGAACCCTGGGCCCAGCACAATGACTCAACTGGCTAATCCTCCACTTTGCAGCATCCCATAGGAACAGTTGTTTGCATCCCTGCTCTCACCTCCCATCCAGCCCCCTGCTTGTGGCCTGGGAAAGCAACAGAGGACAGCCCAAAGCCTTGGGACCCTGCACCCATGCAGGAGACCTAGGAAAGGCTCCTGGCTTCAGATCAGCTGAACTCTAGCCACTGGGGTCATTTGGGGAGTGAACTAGCAGATGGAAAACCTTCCCTGTCTCTCCATGTCTCTGTAAATCTGCCTTTCCAATAAAAATAAATAAATCTCAAGAAAAAAAAAAGGCTAGAGTTGACATTCTTTGATCAGAGAAAGCATGAAATGAATGGGAGAGTACAACATCAGTTAGTAGTCCTTCCATATTAAGGAAGTTGGTGGGGTCAGGCCTGAGCGGAGTCTGTACCCCCTAGTGGCACATTAGTCAAATTACAAGAATAGTCCTTGAGTCACAAGCACAGCATCCAGCCTTCTCTTTGCAAATCTCAACTTATTAAGAGATGACCAACAGCTGTACTTGGGTAAAAGGTATATAAATACAATAAGAAGGCTACAATTCACCTAGTCTACGCATTCACAGAATGCATTCTTCGTATTTCTTTTCATTTCTGCATCTTACAATGTTACGATGACTCAAAGTTGGCTGGCCTGGCAAACACTGGCCTTTGGGGCTGGCTCCATGGCATAGTAAGATAAGCTCCCACTGGTGGTGCTGACATCCCAAATGGGTTCCAGTTAGATTCCTGGCTGCTCCACTTCTCATCCAGCTCCCTACTTATGGCCTGGGAAAGCAGCAGAGGAAGCATAAAGTCGTAACAATGTCCAGTCCCCTGGCTTCATTCCAGCAAAGAACGGGTTGTTGCAGCCATTTGGAGAGTGACCCAGTGGGTAGAGATTTTTTTCTATCTCCTTCTCTCTTTAATCTTGCCTTCCAAATAAAAACAAATCTTTAAAAAAGTCTCTTAGTCACTCAATCTGTCCATTCACATTCAGAAAGAATGAGTTCAAATTTCTTTTCATTTCTGTATTTTACCATGTTAGGATAACCCAAAAGCTTTGCTGGCCTGGGAAATGCTGACCTTCCTAAGGGCAGTCAATTTTTAGGGAGTGCATAGAGTTTAGGCCGGAACACACTTAGTCATTCCTAGGTCTGCACTCCCAATCATCTCCCCATCCAGTTCTCCCCTACTGGGCTAGCATTTCCTTGACCTAATCACGCCAGGCCCCTGGACACCACTTGAGTGAGGCAGAGCCCACCAGAGCCCCTCAAGCTGGCTGCTAAGCCTTGCCTGCCCCTCCCACAGCGACACCAGCAAAGGTTTTCACATCAGCTCTCTGCCTCACTCAGCAATGGACACCTGGAGCTTCCCCAGCAACTGTGAACAATACAAACCTGCCCCCTGTGGCGACGACAGCTCCTTGCCCTCATTCAGTGCCCTCCGAGCATGAAGCGCCTGCAGGCACCTGTGAGTCAGGCACGGAAGCTGACTGGGTCACTTCACTGAGGACTGTGTTCACTTGCTTCCAAGAGGGCACCTGCAATGCAGAACATGTCTGCCTGCTGCTACAGGTTAAGCTGTCTGCAGCACTCACATCTCCAATCAGAGGGCCGGGTCAAGTCCTGGCTGCTCCACTTCGGATCCAGCTCCCTGCTGATGCACCTAAGAAAGCACCAGAAGATTGCCCAAGTGCTTGGGTCCCTGTGGACACTTGGGCCATGAGGACAGAGTTCCTGGCTCTGGGCATCAGTGTGGTCCAGTGACAGCCCTTCCTTTTGTGACTATGTAGGGATGAAACAGAAGATTCTGTTTTGCTTGCTCTCTAACGCTGCCTTTCGAAGAAATCTTATAATGACATTGAAAGAGAATAGCTCCCTTCTACTTTTTAACATACAGCATTTAAGATTCATGTACCATTTGGGAGCAAAGTAGCAAGCAATCAGAGCTGCAACACGGGCCAGTGGGAGGAGCAAGAAGGAATGGGCTCTTACTTTCCACACAGAATGCCCGGGAAGCCCCTTCAACCCCCAGGACTGCCGCTTGTGCCTCCCCACAGGCTCCTGGACATAAGCCTCTTGCCTCTGCGGCTTCTGAAAGCTGGTCCTGCCCTTTTGCCATGGTTGGTTTTTCGGTGAAGCTAAATGCTGGCAGCCACAGGCCCTTCCCTGCCATTTGGGTCCTTTCCAGAAATGATGCCTGACTTGGCATTTGCCACACATATCTTCTTTACTAAACACAGCCCCTTCCCCAATCTGTACAACCTTCAAGCCCTATTAAAACTGGGAAGGCGAGGGAGGTGTGGGTGTGGGGACACCAGGTGTGAACTCTCTTCCTCTACCCAACCATCCACCTGGGCCCCCAGCATCTGAAACTGTACCAGGCAGTACTGGCAAGGCGCCGTGCTGTTTCACCTTTTCCTTTGTTTTCTGTTACATTCATTTCTTTCCACCCGAACACAGCGATATGCCATTGCCTAGCATTTGATATGCCAAGCCTCACTTTGCATATTGGCTTTTTAGGGATGCTAACACATAGTGAAAATGCAAGTTGCTTCTTAACTGCGCCCTGCCTAGTGAGGACTCGGAAAACAAGAGCAAAGTTTGAGCCTCAGAGCCTGGCAGCAGAGTGAAGTGAAAACCAAAGGTATGTGTGTCTGAAGGGCCCCAGAGCTGCCCCCTGAAGGCGGACACCTTGCCCCCAGCCTTGCTCTGTCACTGTTACTCACGGCATGTGTTTTTGGTAAGTCATTCAACATCTCTGGGCTTGCTTCCTGCCAGGCTAAGCAAGGAGACTGCCTCCCCATGCCCTGTTGCTCTCAAACGTGACCAGAGACTAAGCTGTTCTTCCCTTATAATGCCACACTGATTTGGGAAAAAGCCATTGAGAAAGAGGAGGAGGAAGAAGAAGAGAAGAAGAAAGGGAGCAAGCCATGGGCCAGGCTCAGCAGCCCAGTGGTGAGAGTCCTCCCCTTACATACACCAAGATCCCATGTGGGCACCTGTTCATGTCCCAGCTGCCCCACTTCCCATCCAGCTCCCTGCCTGTGGCCTGGGAAAGCAATGGAGGATGGCCCAAAGCCTTGGGACCCTGTACCTGCGTGGAAGAAACTCCTGGCTCCTGGCTTCGGATTGGCTCAGCTTTGGCTGTTGTAGCCGCTTGGGGACTGAACCAGCAGATGGAGGATCTTTCTCCCTGTCTCTCCTGCTCTCTGCAAATCTGACTTTCCAATTAAAAAAAAATCAATCTTTTTTTCTTTTTAAGATTTATTTATTATTTATTGGAAAGTCAGATATACAGAGAGGAGGAGAGACAGAGAGGAAGATCTTCCATCCGGTGATTCACTCCCCAAGTGAGCGCAACGGCCAATGCTATGCTGATCCGAAGCCAGGAACCAGGAACTTCTTCCGGGTATCCCACACGGGTGCAGGGACCCAAGGCTTTGGGCTGTCCTCAACTGCTTTCCCAGGCCACATGCAGGGAGCTGGATGGGAAGCAGGGCCGCCAGGATCAGAACCGGTGCCCATATGGGATCCTGGCGCGTTCAAGGCGAGGACTTTAGCCACTAGGCCACACCGCTGGGCCCCCAAAAAATAAATCTTTAAAAAAGAAAAGAAAAGGGAGCAGGCCAGAGAGAGAAAGACAGAAAAGGAAAAGAGTGGAAAGGCAGACAGGGCTGAGACTCCAGCCAGGGAGGACAGGGACGGAGCAGGGTGGGCTTCACCCTGACACCTAAAGCCCTTCTCCTCCATGCACATTTTCTGACATGGGCCCATGGGAATGATCTGACTGAGACTCTGCCTTAGGTGTCCTGTGGGACTGGGTTCTGCTGAGCCATGCCATTCACTCGCTGACTGGTCTTCCCATTCACTCATACCAGCAGCCTGGGGAGGAGACACACACTCCCCTCCTCAGTAGGATTCTGAGCCGACACTGCAGGAGCACTCACAGGGAAACAGGTCCAGTACTAACATGTCTACATGTTACCTCTTCCAATCTTGCTAATTCTCTAGACTGACATCAATGATGGAAGCCTTTTTTCAGGCAGGAAGTAGAGGTGTGGTAAGTATAATTTGCCCAAGGTCACAAAATGCTAGAGTTTACTTCTTGAACTTCAGTTGCACCAGGATTAACTTGGGCATTAGCCCTCTGAACTCAGTAGGCCACCTAAGAGCAAGAGAAGGAGCACCTGTTCCTAAAGTGATCAGACCCAAATGAAGAATCCATTCCATTCAGCCACTTCTCACCTAAGCCATGAGTATCTCTTTGGCCAGATGTCCCACCAGTTGCTTTCAAATCACAGTGACTATGGAAGAGTGGGCCAAGAATGAAGGGTCTGGCATGACAACGACCTGTCTTTCCACCAGGCACTGCTTGCTGAAGCCTGTGCTCTGCAGCCTACAAAGTTCTGGTGGAATTCATGACCCACAAGACTAAAGGGAAAGAAAAAAAGCTTCCAAAGAAAGCCAGCCATGCCCAGGGGTCAGCTCCAGGGCATCAGCTGCCCCCTCCTCTGTCCCTCCCCAGAGGCCCCTGACCTCCAGCTGGGGGGCTCTGCTTACCCCACAACAGCAGCCAGGATTAAAACAGCCCAGGATCTTAGGATCCAACACACCTACCTCACAGGGCTCGGTCATTCATCTGCCCAACCCAATGACCATTTGGCACAGGGATAATCTACCCCTTGGGATAGCCACTTCCCAATTCAGAATAACTGGGTCCTGCTCAGGAGTACCCTAGGAGACAGCAGAGGATGGCTCAAATACCAGGGTTGCTGCTGCCCACGAGGGAGACCTGCATTGAGTCCTGGGCTCCTGCCTTTGGCCTGGCCCATCAACATTTGGGGAGTAAACTTGTGAATGAGACTGATATTTCTTTCTCTCTCAAATAAATCAATAAAAACTAAAATTGCACCTACTGCCAAATGCTGTGAAGATGAACAGAGGAAATTCATGCTAAGTTCTCATAGCATACACCAAGTATCCAGTGGGGAATCAGTTTCTTACCCTTCCACCAGGATCAGCATGTTCCACCACCACCAACTCTTCTAGAGCCAGTACCCATGGCCACTCTCCTAAACTCTAGCCCCTCGAGTTCAACATCAATGGAGAATTTTCCACAAACCAAGCACTGCAATGGGTGTCGGGAAAATACAACTGAAGAAGAACTTAGAGAGCTCACATCCCTAAGGGAGATAGGAGCAAGACAGCTTATCTCAATGGCACATGCTGAGAGGCGGGGTGCGGGCAGGGAGCTGGAGAGGTACATCCCACCAGAGTGCCAGGGCACTCCTATCTGAAGGCAGGGAGATACCACGCAAGGACTTTGAGCCAGGGGCTCAGTGTGTAGACTGACTGACATGTCTCTGTAAAAGATCACATCAGTAGTATTGGGAGAAAATGGTTAGGATGGCGAGAACAAACCAGGAAAGCAATGGCTGCAGAACAGCGAGGGTCGGCTAGCCCCTGCCATGCCAATGCTGCCATCTCCATTGAAGGACCAGGTCAGGTGTTGGCTGCTCCACCTCTGATGCACTCCCTGCTAATACACCTGGAAGGCAGCAGAAGATGGCCCAAGGATTTGGGCGCCTGCATGTAAGACCCGGAAGAAGCTCTAGGCTCTTGGCTTCAATCTGGCCCAGCCCTGACTACCATGCTATTTGGTAGTGAACCAGCAGAAGAAAGAGCTCTCTCTCTCTTTCTCTGTCACTCTTTTAAATGTATATATAAAATTCATATATATATAATATTTAGAAAGAAAAGCAATGAGTTTTAATGTGTTCCTAGAGAGAACACCTGCAGCCATGAGCTTGGATTTTGTGCAGTCCCTCAGTGTTTAGATATTGAGAAAGGATATGACACAGAGGCCTTTGTATCCATCATATTTTACAAATGAACTCTTCGGGCTCTGAAGATAGCTCCACTCCCATTGGGCTTGTCTGCTCACTGGGTTAGTCAACTAACATGGATTGTCTATTCAAAGGTCAGGCACTGCCTAGGGTGCTGGGAGTGAGCCACAACCGCTGCAGCACCAAGTACAAGCAAAGGCCAACATAGGAGAGAGACTCGAGCCCAAGGAGTAGAGGGGCTTGGCTGGAGAGCAGGGAGTGAGCTGGAGCAAATGGCTAGTCTGGGAACATCCTGGACACAAGGCATGCCCAGAGCAAGGGCTGCCAGCAGGGGAAGAGACCCCGCCCTAGGGCAGGAAGGCAGTGGGGGAGGTGCACAGGTATTTTGCTTGTCCAAGAATAATGACACCTGCTCATGTAGAGATGTAGAAGACAGGGTTCAGAAAGTGGGCCTCAGCTTCGGCAGAAGGCTTCGCCGGAATCCTGTCCACAGTGACAATGGTTGTTGAACAGAACAATTCTGTGAGGACTTCTGCTGGGACATCATTACGCAGCCGCCTTCCAGTTCTGGCTTTGCTCCTTGCAATCTCTTTTTGTCTCATCTTAAAAGACTCCTTAGTGGGTGTCCAACTCTCTTCATTTAAATATATATTTATTTACATATATGCGTGTGTGTATATTTATATGCATATATTTCATATATATTATGTAGGTATAGCTCCACAAATATCTAGCTCCACATATAAAATACATATTTAACATAGACAATATATACTGTATGCCTACATATATATATATGCATATATAAAGACAATGGACTTGGTTTAAATTCCCCAGAATCTTTTTGAAGGACAGACTCAGTGGCTGGTATCAGCATTTACAAAGGTGTATTCAACTTAGTGGAGTTGCTGAGTAAATAAAGTTTACATTTCTACCCCTCAATTCCAGCTTCCATGACTGTTCTAAGGTCCCCTCGTGCTTACCTTTCCTTTGGGGATTCCTAGGGCCTCACACTCTGCATCTGGGGGTCCTTTTTCATGCTAAACACAGAGGAGTCATCCACAACCTACGTGGACAGTGTGCACCATCAGCTTCAGTCTCAGGCACCCAAGGAAAACACCTGGGAAATATGTGAGCGCTCTGCTAAAGTGGACGTAAGTCCAGCTCGCCGAGAGTTCCCCAGGCCTTTGCAGCAAGGAGTGAATGCCTTGGGGCAAGAGTTGGGAAATATTTAAAAGAAGATACTCTAAATTTCCCAGGAGTTCGCTACAAACCATCTGGAACGCCTTCAGGGTGAGGCATGCGGAGTTGATCATGTAGGGCCAAGTGTTCGGGACCACAGCCCTGATCCTGCCCGTGGGGACAGGTGGCCAAGCAGTTACACCTGCCGGCAGGTGCACTTGCCACATATTCCTATACACAGGACAAGGAAGGAACCAGTCCATCTGGATTCTCCGCCCCGCACCCCATCTTCAACAACATCCTCTGCCCTTAGCTTGGGATACTTCTGGGCCCTGCTCTCTTGCTAATGGGTAAAGCCTTGAACTGGCTTTACCCGCCTCTTGGGGACTTGTCCTGTTTCACTTCTGGGAAACCCTCCTCTTTACAAAGCACGTGAGAAATCCAAGGGGACAGTGAAAGCTTGATATGTAGTAAATCACCAGCTACAAGCCACTTCCTGTAAACACCTAAGCCTGTATTTTTGTTAGTTGTTTGTTTGCTTACTCTTTAAAGATGTATTTGTTTGAAAAGCAGCGCTTCAGACAGAGAGAGATTGTCCACTCACTGCTTCGTTCCCCAAATGACTGTAAGAGCCAGGGCTGCACTTTAGAACTCCCTCTGGCTCTCCCATGTGGCTGGTAGAGACCCTTGGGCCAGTCCCTGCTGGACCTGGAGTAACAGCAGAGCAGCTATGGGCTCGATCCGTGCTCTGACAAGTGAGGCCGGTGTCAACCTGCTGTGCCACACTCTAGCCCAGCTTCCCCGACTCTAAGATCAAGTCATGATGCATCTGTATCTTGCTTCTCTCTCGGCGGTGTTGAGGCACAGGCTCTTGCAGGTTTTTTTGTTTTTTTAAGATTTATTTACTTACTTGAAACAATTACAGCAAGGCACAGAGAAAGAGCAAAAGAGAGCGAGAGCAAGAGAGAGGCAGAGAGAGAGAAATCTTCCAACCATTGGTTTACTCCCCAAATGGCTACAACAGCAAGGATGGACCAGGCCCAAAGCCAGGAGTCAGGAGCTTCTTCCAGGTCCCCTACATGGCTGCAGGGACCCAAGGCCTTGGACCATCCTTTACTGCCTCCCCAGGTGCATTAGCAGGGAGCAGGGTCGGATACCAGTGTTGCCAGTGGTAGCTGAACCCTGTGCCACAATTCTGGCACCAATTTCTTTCATTGAAAAGGAACCACTCTGTTTCTGGAGAGGACCTCTTTAACTCCATATATCCAGGCTGAATATTTACTACAGCTCATAATCAACAGGGAGAGAATGAAGAAAAACAAAAGCAAAAAACACCTCAAGGAACCCAGAAATCCATGTCATCTGAATGACAGAACTTCCCCTTTTATACTGGTTCGATCCCCAAGTTCAAAGAATTCAATTTCCCAGAGCTCACTCTGTACCAAGAAAAAGCTCCCACCACTGGCCCAGTGCTGGGCGATGCAGATCCCACTACTAACAATGGCAAAGGAGACCTCCAGATGCAGAAGGTAAGGTGGCTTGGAGCAGTTCGGGAATTAAAGCTTCAGAGCCGAGGGCGTGCAGCGCCTCCTTTGGCTGCCGCTGAGGTCCCCACGTGCACAGGCCCGGCCTCGCTTGCCTACCTGCTGGGCTGCCTCATGGAAGAGCTCCTGCACCTGAGGCATCTGAGCCAGCCTCGCCGAGAGTTCAGGGTTCTGGCGCGCAGGTGTAGGCCCCTTCTGGAAAACAAACGCCATCCTCCGGCAGGCTGGTCCCTCCCTGCCCCCACCTCCCCCTCTCTCGCCATCCTTCCCTCTTGTTCCCTCCGCATTTGGAAACCCCTCGTCTACCCTTCTCTGGTGCCCACCGGGTCCCACGCAGATCCTGCCGGTGCTAAGGCCACAGCTGTTCTCTACCCTGAGGTCAGGGAACACTTTGGGGTCCAGGTGCCCAGTGGTGGGGCTACACTGATCCTCTCCCCCAAACTCCTTGGAGCTGTCTAGAGGAAGGCCAGAAAGGGGCCAGGGCAGAGAAGAACGAGGTGCGGTTCCCAGCGCTCGGGCAGGGCCTTCCCGAGGCACCGGCACGGCTTTGGGGGCAAGCGGAGGAGGAAAGAGCAGAGATCTTGTCCCTGACTTAGGCACCTCCTCTCTCAGCACTGGGGGAACGCTGTAGGGCTGTCGACTTTCGGAAGGAAGGCGGCGGAGGCGCCAAAGGGGTCGGAAGGGAAGAACAAGACCTGGGAACGCAGTCTGCCGGCGGAAAGCTGGAGGGCGCATTGCGGGGCCTGGGCACCGGGCGCAATGGCAAGCCGGAGACACTGCGGGGACCCGCTGGGCGGGGGTTCTGCCACAGGCACAAGACACGTGTAAGGGGCGACGGGGCAGCGAGCAAATCCCACGGGCTAGGCCCGCCCTTCCCGACGGCTCAGGCCACTCGCCCCCGACCCCTCGCGTCTCTGGCCCGCTGGGCACTCCCTGCCACACGCAGCCTCACACGTCTCCCCCAGGTCCTGGGGATCCTGGCAAGCGCGCGTTCCTGGGCTGTGGACGGCACCACGGCGACCAACCCAAGGCATCATCCCCTCCAGAGCCAGCGGACCCCAAACCCGGCCCTCACCTGCGAGTCACATTCCCCCCTAACCCCAGGACCACCTGTCTACGAGACCACCTCCACCCGGCCCGGGCCGTCCCCCTCACCTGCTCCCGGGACTGCGAGCACCCGGCGCCGGGCCCGCCCCGTCCCCGCCCCCGCCACGTGGCTGCCGCGTCCCAGCTGTCCCGCTGGCCAGGTGCGGTTACCGCCCCAGGTGAGACACCTTAACCCCGCCAACACCTCCGGGTCTTCGGTCCAGCGGGGGAGGCACGGGCAATGGGCCTTCCCCCTCCTTTTCCCCAGGAGTCGCCGGCACGCTTGCCGCCGTCCAGTTGGACTGCCGGGACTCCCCAAGCACGACCAGGAGGCCCCCAAACCCGCAGAGAGATGGGCCGGCCCCGGACCTACTGTGGAGGGTTTCAGGGCCAAGCAAAAAAAAAAAAAAAAAAAAAAAAAGGGAATGAACCTACAGGGGTGAAGTTATATCCGGTTCCAATCTGGCCTTATTTCCTTAAATAACTTGCTGGGCCTCCCTGCGGGCCCGGGAGAACCAGGAGGGCAGCTGTGAGCGCTTCCCACGCCTACAGGCCTTTGTGTGGAAATCTTTAAAAATAGAGCGTGTGTTTTGGAAAACAGAAAGGCAGGCCGAGCCAGTGTTGCCGCAGAGCCCTGGCCTCCCCTGTGCACCTCGGTCGCTGCAGGTGGTGTGCCCCAAACCCAAGTCTCCAGACCCAGTCCCCTTGACCCCCAGTCTGGGCGGTAAGCTCCAGTCTCGCTGTCTCCCTGAACTGGCTGATAGCAGGTACTTCCCATAAGTAGAACCACCCAATATTCGTCCTGTTTTTGGCCAATATTACGCTTAGGAAAAAGTCCATGAGGCCTACCCACATGGTGGAGTGTTCAGAACTGGATTGCCTGGCCGGGGCACAGAGAAAAAGCCACAGGGTGAGTGACAGGCCAGCCGTCTGCCAACGCAGGCTGGACAGGTGGCTGGCCGTCACGGTCACTTTACTATAATACATCCATGTGTTTTTCTGGGCAGCCAATAATCCTTTTCACTCACTTTTAGAGACACATGCTTTTTCTTTATTTACTTATTTTGCTTTTCCCAGTTTCCTGATGCCATAAGGTGACCACCGAGCACCACTGTGAGCCCTGAAGAATCCACATCCAACTGCCTAAAAGCACTCAATTACATACATCAGAAAGGGAAGCCTCCTCCTGTCTTGAGAAGTACTCAGCATCTTCTGAATAAACGAGTTGCTTCTTTCAGAGCTCCCAGCGGCTTCTGAACAAACAGGTGTGTTGCTTTTTCTCCATGTTAAGGTCGGACAGACACACCTGCCCACATGCAAAAAAGAATGAATCCTGCTTAATGTAGATCTGCAACATCAATCTTCACGCATCCTTGAGCTAAGAAAATTGCCATGCATATCCTCTGAACAAACATCTCCATTTTTAAGATACTGTTGTATTTCCACTGCATCGTACTAATTTCTTCGCATGGAATGAAAAATAGACTATCCATCACAAGACTGGTTAAGTAAGTTTGGCTGGTCCTGGCACATGAGCATTGGGTGTTTCTGTATGCACCCATGTGGAACTCTGCTCGTCACATAGTAATGGTGTATGTCCCGTGTCACCCTTTGAGGAAAGCAGGGATATTTGTACGCATGCATAGTTTGTGCTAATAATAGTTATGTCTATGGTATGGGCTTTGAGACCTATAGGAAATCCACTATTGAAGTGTTTTCTTAAAATGAGCTTGTGAAAGGAGGGTGGATGAGTTTTAGAGAGAGAGAGAGAGAGAGGAGAGGACTGTTCTAACCCTCCCATATGCCCTTCTTATCCAGGAAGGTGAGATTGTGGGGTCTGTGTTCCCTCTTGCTGAGCCCAGAGCAGCTGGATTTCATGGGTCCTTGATGCAGAAAGGGGGCTGTGGGACTGCCTCTCCCCAACCCTCCCCATGAGGATTTGACCCCATGTCAACGAGGAGCCCAGGCCACACTGATGAGCTAGGAACACATGGGCTCTGGCCAATAGCCAAGGTCAGCTGCCTGACTTGCCAGGGAAACCAGCCCATGCTGACGTCCCAGACAATTGCCCAGCAAGGACACACTGTGCCCGTTGGCCCCCACTGGGACCTCTGACCCACAGGAACTGAGAGGGACAGAGATTGGGAAGGAGGGAGGGAGAGAGAAAAAGGGAAGAAGAAAGGGAGGGAGAATAAATCTTTGCTGTTATTAGTAATCAATAGTGGATACACAATCCATGCAAGCAAGGTGAAAGTAAAATTCCTTTTCAGGTATTTGTAGTGATTTCACTGTTTGTGAATTCATTGTCATTACAGCCCAGCTTTGCAGGGAAAAAAGAATCCTGGTAATAAATGCACTTTCCTCCTGCCCCATCATTCATCAAGTCACACAAAAGGGAAGCTGTTGCACCATAGACGTCATCGAGCTGAGACAAGGACAGAACCCAGTTCTCCTTCCTTCCGTGGCTTGGGGCTGAGAACTGCTTTCTGTGTGCAGGCTCACAAAGCACCAAGGGCCACTGGGGAGAGCTTGGGCAGGGGCAACCAGACAGGAATGGAAACAGGTGGAGAACATGGGTGTTGATTCTGATGTGGAAACATGCATACATACATACACAAAGATGAACTTAGAACCAGGTTGCTGGGGCCTTCACCCTCATCTGGGTGTCACTTCAGAAACCAGCATCTGAGGGAAACCTGCTCCCTGCAGTCTGAGTGGGGCATTGCCACTAGCATTTCCCTTAAATTCCTCAGGCGCCTCTACTGTGCAGCCGAAGGTAAACAGTATGGACTAGCTAGCCCACCTGTTGCTCCCCTGCTCCAAAACACCAGACTAAATATACTACGTCAGCAAAGGCGTCATACTCTAGTTGCAGTTTTCAATGATAAGGACAGTGTGTGAAGGCTATCACCCAGGCAGCACAGGAAATTACTGCATGGGCACACACCCAGTGCACTTCCTCACTGCACTGCGCCTTCCCTGGGGCATAGCATCACAGAAATCCTGTACACACTCGGGCAGTTTTCCTGGTTCTGAAAGATGGAGCCAAGACTTGAACTTTCTCACTCCAATGACCAAGTCCTCAAAGCCAATGTAGCCTCTTGAACTCACCTGAATTTCTAAGACAGAACAAAGTTTTCCCTCTTCCTGAACTTTGAGATGTGTTTCCTCGAGCCCCATGCCTAGGAAACAGATGTGTTTGAAGGGCTGAAGCCAGGCATTATTACAGAGAGCTGGAAGGGGAAGATGCAAGAAGAAAAACCTAGCACAACAGCCTCAGTCCCTCAGCCAACCCCGAGCCCCAGCTCCAGGAGGCAGCTATGGGAGCCCAGGGAGGTTGGGCTCTGCCTCTGGCTTCCCCTCTCCCCACCAGGGCAGGACTCAGTGGCGAGGGAGGGGCGTCTGCTGCCACGTGTCTCCAGCTCCTGTTGAGCAGGTTTCTCCTCCAGGATATCAGCGTTTGTTGACTCTGGGAGTTTGCCCTCTGACAAGACAACGTCATTCTCCCTCCATCAGCCACCTGGCATCTGCTGCCAACCAGGACCTAGTGGGAGCATGAGGAAACACGTGATGCAGACAGACGCTGGGTCAACAGGATCCCGTTTGTTTGATGATAGTGGTAGCTTTTACCCAGCAGGAAACAACAGGAATGGAATTCAACATGTACCTTCGGTTACCCTAGAAGAAACAGCCAATGACAGCCCTTTAAGAGTTTACATTTGAGAACTTCTGTTACCTCATTTGTAACATGGGGTTAATGATGGAGAGACCTCCCAGGCCTCTGGCAAAATGATGAACATTCTAGAGTTTTGCTGGAGATTGACATTCAAATGGGCTGTCTGTTGCTTCCAGAACCGAGTTTTCCCTTATATTCTGAAAAAAAAAATTTTTTTTTTTTAAATCACATGGCCAATGTTCTGGTCCTATTGTCGCTTCCCAGCTCCTCTTCACCCTCTGCCAGTTCCCTCCCTTTCAACCACATCCATCTGGATCTGTAGATCACCATGCACAAGGCCAAACAGGTGAGAGAAGACCGCCTTCTTGCTGGCCCGCTCTCTGTGGCACCCTCACCTCCTTGTCTGACATTTTGCTTTTGTCTCATGGCTGAGCCAGGCACCTGTTCATGACTGATTGACAACTTACAAATCCATCTCCATATACTCCCTGACTTTTATATTTCTGCCTTTTGTTCTGATTTACGTCGATACTGAGACATTCTCTTTTTCCAGTCTCTAGAAATAGTTATGTATATCTGGATACATTTAAGCTGAGCTGCTTGTGTTGTGGCCCTAGGGTCTAGGGCGTGTGTTGTTAACACCCTGCCCTTTGTTCATCAGTGACCATACATTAGGAGGGAACTTCCTTTCACATTCTACTGAAGTTATTCCTTGCTAGTCAATTAAATCAAAATTCTCTCATTTCTCCTTCAATCTCTTGGAATACAAGACAGGTTGGATATTCCTTGTCTGGGACCAGAAGTGTTTCAGATTTTATGTTCTGGCACATTTGCACATACATCATGACAGCTCTTGGGGTAAGTACAAGTACAAATGAAATTCATTTGTTTCATATACACCCTATAAATAAGGCCTGAAAGTGATGATTTTATGTAAAATTTCTTACTTTCATCTGAAAAGCAGACAGCAAGCAATATATTCTGCACTGTTGGTTCACTTTTGAAAAGCCCCCAACAGCCTGGAGACAGACCAGACAGAAGATGGGCATCTAAAACTTCCACGTGACTGGCAGGAAATCAACAAGTTGAGTCATTACTGCTGCCTCCCAAGGGTCTGGCAGGAAGCTGGAGTTGGGAACAGAGCAAGTACCAACCCCAGACACCATGGCATGAGGTGCAGGCCTCTTAAGTTCTGGGTCAAATGACTGCCTCCAGCTGTGGACTTTCCCACACTGGCGTTCACAAAACTTTCAGGTTTTGGAGAAGTCCAAGTTTTCAGATGAGGGCTATCCAGTCCACACCAAAAGCTTTAAGTTGACTTACATGCTTTGCTCACAACTGAAGGTCCCAATGTTGGTCCAATTTTGCTCTATCTCACACTGCTGCCATACTCCAAAATCTGAACCAGGCAACATTCAGGGATTCACACATTCCAAACTCACCTCACATGATGCAACAACTCAGATGGTTTAATTTTCTCATATCACAAATGAAAAAAAAATGGAGGCTCAGGATAAGTGACTTGAACAAAGCTGCGTGGGTTGGGCGAAACAGGGCGGTGATTTAAGGTCCCTTGATTCTAGGTACAATGCTCATCCCACTGTCCTCACCATCATTCTCAACGACAAAATCACCCAAAGCTCAATCAGAGCTGCCTTGCAGGCACCTTCCTAAATAAAGTATGCATCTCCATAGTTGGCAGGAGATGCTGAGTGTTCTGTTTCGGACCACCGTCTGCCCTGGCTGGCTCTGTTGTACCAGCTGCTGTCAGTCGAGGCAGCCCTGGTGACAATCTGAGTGGTTCTGTCTCTTGGCCTTGCTTTTGTGCTCTGGCAATCTCCACTCTTCTGCTCTCACCAAGAGGTGTACAAACGATGGTTCTGTGGTGGCCACAAAGAACTACCATACAGGAAGTTTACAGGAGTTTTCTAGTTGGCCCAACCACCTTAGATGAAAATGGTCAAAGAAGAGGGAGTTTGGACAATTAAGAATTAACGTTAGTTACTTAGCCTGAGTAGTACCCTACAATCACAATGACAAGAGCGGACTACAGTGAGAGTCATGGAGACTGTTGGAAGGACAAAAGCAAGCGCTGGTTCAGTTAGTTCCCCTTCCTCTAGGGAAGTGTCCCCTAGCTCCATCTCCAATCCCCTACAGGGATACAGCTGATCCTCCAGTCTATTTTCACCCTCATATTTTTAAACTCCTGTGGGGGTTCAGAAAAAAATTGGTCTGTTTTTTCATTTCCATAATTCAGGTTTGAATCCTACCTAGTTTGGTGTTTCAAGCAATATATTACAGACAATATATGTTAAGTAATATATATAATTTAAACAGTATTCTCTATTTCTACTATATTGGGGTATCTTCTATCTCCTGGGACGAATGTATTAAAAATTCAGCATATGGGCAGGCGTTTGGCCTAATGGGTAAGACAGAGCTTGGGACATCCTTACTACCTGTAGAGTGCCTGGCTCGAGACTGTGCAATCCTGGGAGGCAGCAGGCAGACACATTGAATAGTTGAGCCTCTGACACCTATACTGTTACCAGCTAAAGCTCAGCCTGCTCCCAGCTGTTCTGGGGAACAGGAGAGTGATCCAGCAGATGGGAATTCGTCCAAACAAGCAAAAAACATTCTTTAAAAGCTCTTTCATAAAAAACTACCATAAAGGGCCCAACATGGTAGCCTAGCGGCTAAAGTCCTCACCTTGCACTTGTCAGGATTCCATATGGGTGCTGGTTCTAATCCTGGCGGCCTTCTTTCCCTTCCAGCTCCCTGCCTGTTGTCTGGGAAGGCAGTCGAGGACGGCTCAAAGCCTTGGGACTGTACACCCATGCAGGAGAACCAGAGAGATTCAGGGCTCCTAGCTTCAGATCGGTGCAGCTACAGCGTTGCAGCTGCTTAGGGAAGGAATCATCAGATGGAAATCTGTCTGTCTCTCCTCTCTATATATCTGACTTTCCAATGAAAATAAATCTTAAGCAAACTGTAAAGCAAGAAATATGTATACTTACCCATCTGTCAAGGAATGAGACGTGAACTACTCAGTACATCACCCAAAGCCATCTTTACATTTTGTGTTTATTTTAGAATTCTAAAGTACAATAGTGTAACCTCTAATTCATGGTGCCATAAATACCTCTCACCTACTCAAAGGTGCTAGTGGCCTCAACCACCTCTTACTGGCAACTAGCACAACGTAGGGGTCCAAGTAGGTGAGGGGTACTGTGCCTCAGCAAGCACGGGCTCCATCAGTAGAAAACACCACTTCCTGTCATGGGGAATGCACATCCTAGGCCCCTGCCTCCACCTTGGCCACGAGCACCACGGTTTCAGAGTCTTAAGAATGAGCAAACGTGACAAAGCTATGATCTTAACAGCTCATGTAAGTGGGTGAAAATGCAAAGCCTCAAATGATCTCTACTTTATAATCCAGGTCCATGTCTAAGACTGGAGTTTCTCCCTGGGGTCTGCAAATCACTTCCAAAGTGTCACCTCCTTTACAACATCACATTCCACATCCCAGCTCTTACACAAATTCATGCACATCTCTAAATGTGTGGGTCAAGCATTTTCATCTAAATGTCCCCTTTACTTGAAATTTTAGTTTACTTAAAACTTTCCACCTCCCTGAACTGTTTTATCTAACACCTGTATGTAACTCATTTTAATACCTATTGGTGTCACCAAGGGACAAAACAAATAGCACTATGAAAGATTTAACATTCTGTACAAGTGCTGAATTACAAAAATCCTCATATTAGTTCTGAGCATGGCAAACTGTCAAGTAAGACTCATTGACAACATGTTCATTCAAGTGACTTCAATTTTATTCTTTTTTTTTCTTATAATGTTCAGAAGGTGGGAGAAGTATCATGTAGAATCTCTGCCCACCCCTCTCCCCACCAATTCTAATCATTCAAGAAAAACTGGGGTCTAGTTAAAGCAGTCGTAGATGATCAGCGGTACTGTTACGTACAATTGGTTCAAGCACCATGCTAGTAAGGCCAGTGTCCTAGGACTAATCTCCAAGCGCCAGTGAGTTGAGATCTGTTCCGTGGACCCGCATGCTTTCTGACAATGCGTCCAGCACACTGGCAAAGTGACAGATGGGTGAAAACAAAGCTATCTCTACTAATCAAGAGAGAGAGAGAGAAAAAAAGTCCAAAGGAGACTGACTACTAACAGTGGGTCAGTAAAATCTTATCTGTAAAGAAAAAGCTGTATATACTCTTAGCCCTATGTTAAACATATTTCAGGTATAAAATATCCAATGACAGTAACATTTACCTTTCGCATTTTAGAATAAATAACATTCCACACAAAACTATAGTAAAGGCCCTGATGACTGTTACCCAGTTTGTGTAACTGTTAATTCCGCACAAGCATTCCTTGCTCTGCAACTATTCATGTACCATAATTTTTGCATATTTACCATGAACTATTTGGTTCAGAATACTGTGAAAAACTCAGCTAGAAAATTATTCATTAAACTCTATTCTGCATTTTTAAAAAATTTTCCCAACAACCAGGGTCCACATTTAAAATGCAGAATTTGCAAATATAAGTTAGTCTAATAATTCAATTAAAAATAAAGCAAAACAGCTTCCTTTAGTATCACAATACACAAAATGGTATTATAAATTCCAGATGTCAAGGTTACTTATATGACAATACTGCCAAAAGCTGTGAAAGTCATTGAATCTCTGAATGAGCAGGTTAGTTGGAAGAACATTTCCATGTTCCATGACTACACATGAAACAAGCTTTCATTGCATTATAAAGGCTCAGCAAATCCATTCATGGCATACTCTGGGGTCAAGCAAGACTTTATTTTTACGACAATGAAAATGTATTTAAGCAAACAGAAAATCTTCTCAATTGTTGAAAAACAATTGCTTGTGGAGGACAAAATCTATTTTAAAATATACTGACTTACCAAATCTCAATTTGTCAGGCTGCTGACTACTGATGTAAAAGACTGTATTTAAAAATATCACAAATATCTATTTTATTTAACAGTGAAAATTTCCATGTGGTTTCATTGCAAAGCAATTTTCACCTGAGTAGATTTTGAAATTGAGTGCTCATTTTGGGGGGTAGGGATGGGGCGAGGAAGGCTGAGGAGGAGAGGGAAGCCCCACTCTTGTATCTGACAGAGCTCCTGGTTGCTCCTTTCACACTGTTTCCTGGACCAGCGCTGCCATCATCCTCCCCAAATGCTGCCCCTCTCTCCCGCATAAATTGGCTCTGGCGTTCTATCAATCCTCAGTAGCCATCACATATTTCCAAGTAGCTACCCATTCAAGCACAATAAAATCCAATTCATTCAGTTCTATACAACAGCATCTCTATTATGCACAGGTTTAATTATCAATAGAAAATAAAAATTTACAGTGATTGAGAAAGGACCCAAAGAGGGATAGGAAAGTAATACTGTATCATCAGAACAGCCTATTCTCCTATCAGTTTTAATGACAGGGTGCTCCTTTTATTAGCTGAAATACAAAGAAGGCATAGGGAGTCTCAGGAAAATAACACTATATATGTGTGTGTGTGGGTACATATATATATATATATATTTCAGAAAATTCAACGTGCTCCATCATCAGGATGTCCATCACACATTTAATTTCTTCGGTACAACTTTTTATAAACTTGTTTTTCCTTTTTCAAAATCATTGGATTTCCAGATTAAATTCAGCACTACACAGTATGCCCTTGAAGTAAAATGAGGTTACCTGCTTTATTTGGATACCAAGTTCCCTTCCAGACAGCATTAAAATAAAGACAAGACTACACAGATAAAATCCAGTATAATTCAAATCCAACAATGAAAAATTTCCCCCATATTGTTGCAAAAGTCTTCCTACTGAAATGCTTTGCTACAATAATAAAAAGCATACATTACATATAAAAGATACCAGTGTACTAAAAAGTGACAGAAGTGGACTAGCAAACCCTTCAAAGCACATTATATAAATGACTAGCATTTAAAAACATTTCTCCTATAAAATGTAGGTCATTTACACTTATAAATTGGCGGTTTTCTTTCTAAAGCGGTGATGGGTGTTCAAAGAGTTAGCTGTTCTGTACAGTATATTATCTACCCAAACTACAATAGGTTTGTCTTTCTTTGTATTGAAGTTGAATATATTCATCTGATCAGCTGAGAAATCAAGTTTGAAAAATAAGTTTCTTGAAAAAAAAAAAAAGAACCAAAGTAGAAACTTTAGTTATTGAAATGTGGCTATGAAATACGAAGAGAACTATTTCACAAAGGAACGGAGGTCACCTCACAACTTACAGGCTTGAATCTAAAACAGAAACGTGTGAAAATCCAAAGCAAACCACAAGGCCAGGTAGCAAGTACAGAAGCAAGAAGAAGAAGGAAAGAAACAAACCCCCACGCCCCTTCCTTTAGTGTGATGGGCACTGTCAGTGTTCCGGTCCTCCCCCTCTCACAGCAGGGCACTCAGGCCAGTCAATGCCTAGTGGAGGTGAGTACAGATGCTGTCAGATTGAGCCTGTTTCCCCTGCAACTTCGATTATGCTGTGTAAACAGTGTTACGTTCCAACAGAAGGAACAATGGAATTTGCTTTTATAAAAACGGATTAAAGATCATCATTATGAAATCAAAGGAGAATTAGTAACTCTGAAATGTTTTTAGAACTTTCCTGATGCTACTTGTAAAGTTAGCACTGCTATGTATTATTGCTTACATACAGTACATCATCATATGCCTTCTAACATAAAGCAGTACTGTGATTTGTTTGTACATATTTACAGATTCTTAAAAACAAGCTGTAAAAACATTACATACTTTCAGACAATACAAATTAGCACATTGGTACTCACTTCAAAACAAATGGAATGCATAACATTAATAAACATCATAAAGGAAGACTCACATAAAAGTCCTTGATTGTCAAGACACGTTTATATATAAACTCTAACTGTGCAGAATTACAGGTTCAATCACAGGTCCATCCTCAGTCGATGAACCATATTTACAGCATGGTATTGCATAAAAAAATAAAATAATGTTTACAGGGTTTTACTTTTTTATCCATTGGATTAAAGAAAGCAACAAACATAACTAGTAATGTTTGTCTGCTTTAGTTTGTTTCCTACTAAAGTTTTTAAGTCAAAAAAAAAGGAAACGTACGGTTTTTATTTGCAGAATACAGCAAAAACAATTGGAAAATTATTTCCCTGAAATAAAGCAATTTGAAACGGAAAAGGTTTAAATTAAATTGCAGACTCAAAAGATGTCTCACTGATTATAATAGTGCTTCTTCAAGTAAATACACCATGAAAAAATGAGTTCTCGTTTAAAATGTCCTTAGAAACGTAGTACTACAGTAAATGCCTACTTTCAAAGTTTCCCGGCTTTTTATTTATTTATTAGTTTTTTTTTTTTTACAGCCCTTTAGAAACTCAAATTAATAAAACGAGAGAAGTGGCAAGAGATCTCACCTGGCTGGCACTTGGCGAGTGTTTCCCGTCTTAGAATCAAAAGCCTGTGCTAATAAGGAGCACATGGCCTGCTCTACCTCAGCAGGGACACGATGACCCATCCGCGGGCACCCTCAGCCAAAGCTGAGAAGAGATAGACTTCTACCTTAGCAAGTAGCATATCTGCATGTAGATCCAGAAAACTTTTAAGAGCCACTCAAATATTCCAAACCAAATTAAACATATATGCAATAAAAAAAATTAAGCTGAAAAATAAAGAGTAAACCCCAAAACACCTTTAGAGGATGTGTAGGAGATATTACCTCATCTACCATGATGCTTCCAATCTTCAAATAGGTGAGTAGACCCTAAGTGAAAAAGCGCACCTCGCTTACTTACATCGATCCAAAGTTTTAAGAGTGTGTGAGAGCATGCTTTCACAGGACAATCTGCTCAGTGCGAGAAATGGGAAGCCTGAGTTACACGAGGAGACCTCCCATCCTCTGTGTTTCTATCTAGAGCAGCAGCCCAGGCTGCTTGTCTTCTCTAGTAATGCCCGGATGGAATTCAAATCACTTTCTGAGCCAAACTGGGAAACCCAAAGTGTTGAGATGTTTATCATATGATGATAATACAAGGTGAGTCTGGTAGGCATTCAGCTTTTCACAGTAAGAGAGTGATGACTATACTTAAACAGCTAGTCAGTAAGTTATGCTGGCTAAGTATCATGTTATCTTAAGAATGCTTATAACCTGGTAGAAAAGTCTGCCATTAAGTAGATTGAAAGAAATGTGTTGACAGGAGTGCAACCCCTGAAATTTTGTTCACATGACTACCATTTGTCCAAGGCCTTCCTTCCCAAGCCTACCCTCCCCTAACTCAGCAAGAATCAAATTCTTAAAACTGTGCTGGTGATGTTCAACAAAAAAATCTACACTGTACCAAAAACGATGGCAAGTTCTCAAACACCCTTTTTTTTTTTTTTCCATCAGGCTCACAAGAGATCAAACTCAGGAGCTCAGTGCCTCCTCTGGGAGAGACACCACGGCTTCCCACTCCAGGGTGGGGCTCTGTGCTCACAGCTCACCTGGATGAAGTCTCCCGTGCACAACACACATCAATCTACAGAGTCAATAATGGCAGGACTTAAACATATTTACTTCAAAGAAGTCTCAAATACTTGTAAAATTTGGCAGCAAAGAAAGCTGTCAAATGGGAAAACTACTATTTCAAGCAAAGCTTCATAACCAAAGTGTAGAGGAAACCACATTAAACATAATTTATATTCCTTATAATAAAAAAACCACACCAATATATTCAAAATAAATGAATATTAAATGAAGGGTATTAAGGGTGGGTATTTCTTTGTTCCCTTTCTTTATGAGAACAGTCTTGGGAGAACAATTAAATAAAAGAAAATAATTTAAGTGGATAACATATTCTACACTGAAACCAAGAATGCACTTCCACAGGGCCAATGATAAAAGTGAAAATGGAGCTCAACAGTCTAAAGTTTCACCTTCCAAGAGTATTGATTTTAGATGATCACTGGTGCTGTATCCACATGTGCATCGTCACAAAGGCAGATTTAAAACACAAAAACCAAAAAGCTGGAACAAATCAAAAAAGGTAACAGAATATAACTAATGGTAGTCTCCAAAAATTAAAACTGGCCCGTGTGTAACTCCAACCATCATTCTTCAGAAAAGTATATATATACTTATATATATAAAAGCGCTATTTATTGTACCATGCTGTATTATTTTAAGACAAAGTATTAAAAAAAACATTCATGGTATAAGGTAAAGTCTGTAGTTTATTTAGGTTTGAAATTCAACAAAAAAAAATTCCCATCACTCATCTAGCTGAAAAAGAAATATTAGTTACTGGAATTAGTAAACACTTTTGGTTTGTAAAATTGTAATGAGCAGTGTTCATTAAAAAGTAACTTAAGATAAAATAAGCAATAAAAATGCCCATTTCTTTAGTTTCTCTGGATACTGTTTAATTATCCAATCTATTAAGATTCTAGAAAGAGGAGGATTAAACCAGGTTTTACAGTTCCAAAGATATTCCAATTTCTTTTTATTGCCAAAAAGTAAAATTGTCAATTATGAGATGATTATGACACAATCATATCAAACCTAAAATCTAATTTTTTTTTAGTCTGAGAAATCAAAAATACCAAATAGATTCTAAGTGCTCTATGTTAAATGAAGTGTATATGTAAAGTAAAATACAATTAAGCTTTAAAACGTGGAATATACATTTTATGTAAGCATTATGTTCTTGGGAATGTAATCTACAGAGTATTCTTTGCTAAAACTTCAAAACCTTGATACCTGCACATGAAAAATCATAGAAAATATCTAGGTACAACTGTACAAAGAAACTGACACCAATATGCACACTTCCATAGAGAAGTGAACGCTTCAACAGTTGTGTATTTTGGTAAAAGTTTTGAAAGTATGCATATTTTAAGAGTAATTAGGCTTTTAAATAGTAGAGTCTTAGACTATCAGATTTTTATTACTTTTTTTTTTCTTCAAAAAAACCCCACACAGGTCAATATAATGCAAAACGAAAACCAAGGGTCTGTGGCATATCATTCTTTTTAAAAGGTGGTTTCTTGGTTTTATTTTTCTTCTCCCATAGGACACACTAATTTATTTAAGCCATAATCTCTTGACATTTAAACTTTGAAGTTCACTCTGTCTATAAAGTATACTTAGATTCCCTGCTGAAGTGCAATGACTAGGCTGAAAAACTTAGAAACAGTATGAGTAAATTTCACACAATTACTAATCTCCTAAGAAGGTACAATGTTATCAGTTAGGAAACAATTGTGCGAGTCTTTTTTTTTTTTTCCTTTTTAACTTGGTGTAGATGGAATAGCAAGTTTCTGATCTAAAACAAGTAATGCATTGCTTCTATAAAGGTGACAACATGTAAGGCAGTTCAAAGAATGCTGACTAACCAAACAAAATGCAGTAACTGGATTATCTTGCTATTCATATCAGCTTAACTTGTTATAACGCATTGCTCTTAAATCTGTACAGCACTCCATTTTACACAGAGTAACCCCACTCTTGATTAATCTGTTCTAAAGTGCCAGTATTATTTACACTTTTTTTTTTTTTTTAGCCAAAAGTCTGGCCAGTTGTGGCATCGGGCGAAGATGTCATCCCAGCTCTGTTATCATTTACATTCACCAAGGGAAATTCTGAAAATTCAGCACTTGTCCCTGGTCCCCGCAGGTTCACCTGTCCGTTGGCAGTGCTAAACTGAGTAGCTATTCCAGCTCTTGATCCATGATATGGAGCACGGAAGGGCTGTTCAAAGGAGCTCATTTGGTAAGCTTGGTGGACAGGCTGAGCCTCAGCTTTCTTCTGAGAAGTCACTTGATCCAGAAAGTCCTGTGTTGACGTGGCAGAGGCATGGTTTGTCTCATCACCTGAAAAGGGAAATGAGTGTTGTGAATCACTAACTATTAGTCCAAAGTGGGACTTATCTGGAGTTGTTCTTAGTGGAGAATTCATTCCTGATCGAAAGCTGTTGATGGGCATGGCTGCATAGACTTGCTTGTCTATGGAAGAGAATGCTGGCTGATTGGGAAGGGTCTGGTTATCAGTCACAAAGTTAAGGCTCGGGCTATTCAAATAGGCATCATTTTGGCTAGTTCTGTCCAAAGCCTGCTGCAGAAACTTGGAGTACTCCTGCAACATGTTGGCTTTATCTGATGAGGATGCTTGGGAGCTGGATCCCACGCTCTCGGACGGGGTGACCTCAGGGACTTCTGAAGAATTTATGGATATGCTAGAAGTCACTTCAGTGTCCGCAACACTAAATGATATCTCGTGCTGTCCGTTAGCTTTATGGGAATAATGATCCAACAGAGTCTGTAGTACCTCATCTGGAATAACATTTTTGTCATGATTACTCTTAATCTCCACATTCAGGGCCTGTGAATCCAATATGGACGCTGTGGCACTTTCATCAATGACACTTGCCACAGCTGCTTGTGTTACGGAAGGCTGGGAAGCAATAGTACCCACATTCAGCGCATACTCCCTGCTGTTGTTGCTTGCTGCTTGAAGATACCGCTTCTTCTTCAGAAACTGCATAGCGTCGTCATAGTTAGTGCTGCTATGCACAGGCTTGCTGGGGCCCTCTTGCAAATTATCAACCTGATCTATGTCGGCATTGCCTTCTGAGTCCAGTAAAGTTTGCTTATCCACAAGTTCAAAAGCGTACTTTGAAACTTTGCTCTCCTCATATGTGGATAAAGGGGAAATGGTCTGATTTTGCTCCAGTGGCTGTTTCAGAGTTCTCTTGCTGTTAATCTTTTTGAGAACCAACTTTGGTGGGTGTATTTCTCCTGACGCGTCTTCCAAATGAGATCCCCCAACTGAAGAATGTGGCATCTCAACAGCATATTCTGCTACCATGTACTCATCTTTCACCTTAGTACTTGAAGAGTAGAGAGGCAAATAGTCATTTTTGTCTTTCTTCAGGTCCGATTTGTCCAAAGCACTCTCCTTGTCCATTCCGGATGATTTCTTCTCGGTTTTCTGCCTTTTCTTCTTCGGCAGTGAGTTGTCTTTTGGTGATGTAGAGAAGCCTGAATCCTCCTCGGATGTCAGAAGGCCACCTTTGATGGCACATCTGTTTAGTTTTTTGTCATGATTTTCATGGCACATACGTTTATGTTTCAAAACACGATCTGTTCTGGAAAAATACTGCCGAGTTCAGAGGTTGCAAGTAGTTTTTGTTTGTTTGTTTATATTTTTTAGTAAACCAGGAAAAAAGAAAAAGAAAGGAAGAAGAGCATTAATATAAAGCTATATAAGTATAATAAATCACCCCAAGTAAAATCACTGAGCCAATTTTCTGTTAAGTCTTATCAGTGACTGATATAAAGGTCCTAGCATCACACTTTCTAATTAAATCACTAGACTTCTTCTATAATTTGATTAGGACAGGAAGCTATTCAGGCCATTCTCTTACCTGTAAACAGTATTCACATTGGTAAGGCTTCTCTCCACTGTGAGTTCTCTTATGCCTTTCCATATGATATTTTTGTATGAATCTCATACCACACTCATCACAGCGAAATGGTTTTTCACCTAGTACATGATACACAAAATTTGAAATAAGTAGTGTAAATTAAGGAACTGATTTACCGCAGGAATTATTAAAATAAGTGGTTTTTGAAAGCTAATGATAGTTGGTT
This sequence comes from Ochotona curzoniae, assembly GCF_017591425.1. Classification (NCBI taxonomy): domain Eukaryota; kingdom Metazoa; phylum Chordata; class Mammalia; order Lagomorpha; family Ochotonidae; genus Ochotona; species Ochotona curzoniae. Next base: position 482,379 of record NW_024466924.1, read on the forward strand.
CTTATTAAATGACACAAAATCTCTAATACTTTAAGAGCATCTTGTGAGCCCAATGTGGTTGCAAAGTGGTTAAAGTCTTTGCTTTCCACATGCCAGGATTCCATATGAGCGCCAGTGTGTAACCTGGCAGTGATGCTTCCCATCCAGCTCCCTGCTTGTGGCCTGGGAAAGCAGTCGAGGACGGCCCAAAGTCTCGGGACCTGCACTCGTGTAGGAGACCCAGAAGAAGCTCCTGGCTTCAGATTGGCTCAGCTTTGGCCATTGTGGCCACCTTGGGAATGAATCAGCAGACAGAAGATCTTCCTCTCTATCTCTCCTCTTCTCTGTATATCTGACTTTCAAATAACAATAAGAAAGTCTTACAAATTTTTTTTTTTACTTCATAGAAATGAAAAGGATTAAGGGCTGGCACAATGGGTTCAATTAGCTAATCTTCCACTTGCGAGCACTGGCATCTCATATGGGGGTCCTGGCTGCTCTACTTTCCATCCAGTACCCTGCTTGTGCCCTGGGAAAGCAGCAGAGAATGGCACAAGGCTTTGGGACACTGCCCCCACATTTGAGAACCAGAAAATGGTCCTGGCTCTTAGCTTCAGATTAGCTCAGCTCTGGCCATTGTGGCCATCTGGGGAGTGAGTCAGCAAATGGAATATTTTTCCTTCTCTTAATCTCTCTGTAAATCTGCCTTTCCAATAAAAATAAATAATGTTTTTCTTTTAGAATGAAAAGGACTAGAATAATATTAGAAAGAAATGAAGGGCAGTGACTGAAACTCCAGTGGCATTCAGCAAATGGCGATCTGAACTCTACCAGCAACGAGGTGGGAAGGGACTTTCATGGGGAGTTTGGGAGGAGAATCCAGACAAAGAACTGCCCATCCTGTTGATCCATTTGATTTGACCAGGAGCAGAGACAGAGCAGCAGATCTCAGACGGGCAGTGTAAGAACAGGGTGAATTTCACAGCCCAGTCAGCCCCCTAAAGCTGAATTGAGCGCTATTTCATGTAAGGAGGCAAAGGCAAGGGAAAGGACTGAGCATGAATTCATTTCTGACTCAGTGAACTGCAGCAACATGGCATTCTACAGGTTCCACCCAAGACAGGTCTGGGTAGCCCTCAGAAGTGACGGCCAGCAGATCAAGAACTGTAGTAGTGGTACGTCAGGCACCATTTTGTACACTGTAGCAATAGCTTTAGAACTGCAGGGACAACAGTGAATAGTGAGTGCATCTGCTGAACTCACAAGAATTTACTGAGTTCAATGAACTGCATGGGTCCCACAGGAAATAATACCAACTGTGGCATCGTACGAGTCAAAATAGGTCCGTGTGGCACCCAGACCTAATGTCCAACAGGTTCTGACAAGATCAGCGCCACCAACAACCTAATTATATAGGACACCTGGTGTCTCTCTAATCCTGGGACCTGCTCCAACCAGAAGTGGGAGAAAGGTTGTACAGACAACGGTGCAACCTCAGCACAGTGTCACAGGAGGGGAGAGAGGTGAGTCAGGATCTAGGGCTGTGGAGACCAAGGTGGAAATCTAACATAAAAACCCAGACCTGGAACTCGCTGGAGGTTGTGGCACAAGTGGCTGCAAACAAAGAGCCATGTAACAACTGCAGTAAGTAAAATTGCATTGTAGACCTGTGGCTGACACAGCTTAGAAACCTGCCCAAAGGAGAAGACTCTGCTAACCAGAAATACAATGACCAAGAGCAAAACAGGAGACAAAGGTACAATGACTATTACTGAAAACTCCCCCTGCAAAGGAGCAAAACCTTATACCAACCTCAGAGTTAACTGAGGAATACATCAAGAATATGGAGGACACAGAATTCAGAAAACTCATTTTAAAGCTTCTGATCAAAAATTAGAAGTTGATGCAAGAGTTCAAAGAATTTAAGGAAGCAATGTATCAAATCAAGAGAGAAGCAAACAAAAAGCTGGAAGCAGAGCTGGATCAGGCCAAAAAAAAAGTATTCAAGAATTGAAAGACACTATTAAGAGGCCTAATATAAGAGTTATGGGAGTCCCAGAAGGTGCAGAAAGAGAAACTGGTTTTACAAATATATTTAATGAAATAATAAAGGAAAATTTCCCTAATCTAGAGAAAGAACTGGGAAACAAGACGCAGGAGGGACAGAGAACTCCCAACAGGCTTGATCAAAAGTGATCTTCACCAAGACACATCGTCATCAAGCTCTCTTCAATTGAACATAAGGAAAAGATCCTTAAACATGCACGTGAAAAAAATCAATTGACATATAAAGGAATGCCAATTAAACTCACAGGAGACCTCTCACAGGAAACTCTACAGACAAGAAGAGAAGAGTGACATATTCCAGATTCTAAAAGAAAAAAATTGTCAGCCTAGGATAACATATCCAGCAAAGCTTTCTTTTGTCTTTGAAAATGAAATAAAATTCTTCCACAGTAAAGAAAAGTTAAAAGAATTTGCCTCTTTCAAACCTGCCCTACAAATGATACTTCAAGATATTCTCTTGACAGAGAAGAGGAATAGCACCTACCAAAACCAAAGGCAAATGGGAAGAACATCCCAGTAAAATGACAACAGAAGCCTAAACCAATGAATAGCCCATTCCTATAATGACAAGACCAAAGTATTCAACTCTGAATGTAAATGGCTTGAGCTCAATTAAAGGTCATAGATTAGTAGACTGGATTAAAAAACAAAACCCATCTGTTTGTTATCTGTAGCAGACACACTTCAACAAAGATCAGCGGAAACTACATCGCATGGGTTTTGTTGTTTTCTGTTGGTTTTATCTCTTCAAAACACCTTCTTCTGATTAAATCATTCAATGACTCGTAGATCATGCAGTGGCATCATTTTCTTCAAGAAGGTTCTTGATTTTCATTTCTTTAGCTACATGTTAATCATTTAATAGCATGTTATTTAACTTCATGGTGTTGTTAATTTCTTTTTTCTCCCTGATGTTGATTTTGTTTTGTGGCTCTTCATTTAAGGGGATGTATAGTAGCTGTGTAATGGAGACTGTCATATCTAATAACATGTCAGTTAACTTCATGGCATTGTAAATTTCTATTTTTCTTTCTATTGTTGATTTTGTATTACGACATTTCATTTGAGGGGATATACAGTAGCTGTGAAATGGAGACTAACATCCATATGTGAGGATGCAGTGTAGTACGCATTTCTGCTTCCAGGCAAAGATGGACTTACAATGAAACTGTTTACTATATCTTGACAACAGTTTTCTGGACTCTCTGCCATTATCCCGTGCCCGCAATGATGGACATATGACTAAGTATGAAGAACTATATGCTAGTAATGATATAGAGGAACTGGGGGGGGGTGGAGGGAACTGGGGAGGGGATAAGGGAATATGGAATTGTATCATAAAATGATAATAATAATAAAATGTAAAAAAAAACAAAGGGGGGAGCTGGCAAGAAGGATGAAGTTGTGGTGGTCTGCTTGGAATTGTACCTATAAAACCTATTCTCTTTACAGTAATTAAAAACAAAAGAAAAAATTAAAAAAAAATTAAACTAAAGATAAATTAACTGAAGAAAACTCTGGCTTTTTCAGAAATAACAAGCACTTGAAACACCCATGACTTAAGAGCACTTTTCACAATCATTCATTTGTTGCTTAAAAACAAGCTTTCAACAGCCTATCCGTAATTACACACAGCCAGAGCATTCCTCATCTACGCATTCGAAACGCTCCAAAGTTCAGAAGTCCGTGAGGACTCACTTGACAGGTGGAAATTCCCGCAACTATGCTGACAAAATTTTGCACAAAATTATTTTAATACAGTACAAAATAATCTCAGGCTAAAAGGGTATATCTGAAACACAAATGAATTTTATGTTCAAATTGGGATCACATTTCCAATCTCACTTCATCTTACTGTATAAACCCAGATACTCCAAAATCTGAGAAATCTGGTATCAAAAGCAGGTCTGGTCCCAAGCATTTCAAGGAAGGGCCCTCTACTTCACAGAAGAGCTGTGGTGACTGAGTCAGCCAAAGAGGAACACTGATGGAAGCTACCCTCCTGGGTACCTATTCGTCTGATTAGCCAACTGCTGTAATCTTCATTGCTTTCTGTTCATTTGGATTTTTTGCTTTATTCTAGGATGTACTTTCTTTCTTCCTCTGCTTTCTTTTACATCTTTTAAACTTTATTTTTTTTTTTTAGCTTTTGATTCTTTGTCTTTATACCAGTCAATCTAGAAATGTTTAAGATGTCAGTTTTGCTGTTTAGAAATCTTTATAGGTAATGAAGTTACTTAGATACTTTCAAAGTATAGACAACAATAAAAACAAGTGTTCTAGGACAGTGGCCTCCTTCCTGGCTTTGTTCCCCCACAGGTATTTGTTTCCAGAACTTCTTAAAACAAGTATAAGTAAAATACAAATACTATCTTTTCTGTTTTCTCTTACAAAGAGAACATTTTATTCACTGTTCTCACCTACTTTTATCTTTCAGATAAGGAATCCTTTCTTCACTGTATCTTAGAAATCTAATTAGTAGAAAGAGGACTAATTCATTCTTTCTGATAGCTAGCATTTGCTTTTTACTGACAGGAGATAAGCTACTACATCCTATTTTTAATTAAAACTCTATTATTTCCAAACAGTTGCTATTACAAATCAAATAAAAAGCCTTGTAAATACTTGAGGTATACTCATAGAATGCACTCCCAAAATGTACTTAGGATTTTGAACTAAACTGATCTCCACAGCAGACCCAATCCACTGTACCTGCTACTGTAAGCCACGGCTGAGTGGCTATTCCTCAATTCAAGTCTCTGATGAGTGAGGAAGCCAACAGGCGGGAAGGCATCTGGAGGGGGAACAGCTTTGCATTTCATCTTCTGTGAACTATCTGCTCACTCCCCTCACCCTCCACGCTCTAAGTCTGGCCTTCTTCTTGATGAACTTCAAAGAACTTTATTAAAGAGGCTGCTCTTTGGTCTCTTTCCAAGACTTTTTCCTGGCCTTCTTCCCTGTATCAAACGGTGGGCAAGGTCAGGGTGGAGTAGTTTGGTACAGAGGATTTCATGTGTATGTAGTTGAATTTACCAGTCTTCTTTTTGTGGTATTTTATTCTGAACATTATTTAGATCCTCCTGTTCCAGCATATTCAGATTTTTACACTTTTATAGTTGTTTTTTAAAATTAGATTTTTGATAAATATAGAGTTCATCTGAGGCAGAATACGGGGTCTAAGTGGGCACGAACCTCTTTCTTGATAACTATTTGGTTTTCCTAGCACCATTCACTGAAAAACCTGACTTTTCCTGACCACATTTCTACATCATGATCACATACCAGGAAGTCCCTGGCAGGGCTTTCCTTCACATTGCTCTTTCCTGGGGTGTGGTCTGTCTTGTTCCCTCATAAACTTCAAAATTAGGTTATCTAGTATTTGAGGAGGGGAGGAAGTAGAACTGTCTGAAATGTTTATGGAAAACTGAAATCCTTTGTAATGTTGACTTGCTAAAACAAAAGGTTATGTGTTTCCATTTCACAAAGTCTTGCATCCTCAACAGTGCCTTTATTGATTTTCCTCATAGAGGACTCCCATATCTCATCACATTTACTACTACCTATTTTGTGCTTTTGTTGAGGTTATTGTAAAAAAAAATGCTTTCTCCTATTCAGCTTCTTCATAAAAAAGATTTATATATATATATTTTATTGGAAAGGCAGATACACAGAGAGAAGGAAACACCAAGAGAAAGATCTTTTGTTCACTGATTTATTCCCCAAGCGGTCGCAACAGACAGACCTGAACTGATTTGAAGCCAGGAACCAGGAGCCCCCTCTGAGTCTCCCATGCAAGTGCAGGGTACCAAGGCCTTGGGCCGCCCTCAACTGCTTTCCCAGGCAACAGGTAGGGAGCCAGATGGAAAGCGGAGCAGCTGGGATACTAACTGATGCCCATATGTGATCCTGGCACATGCAAGGTGAGGCCTCCAGGTCCCCTATGTAACTTCTACTGTTTGTGTAACAAAGAGAATGAGTTTCTGCTATTTTAATAAATTTTATTGTGCACAGGTTTTTTTTTTTTTTAATTGCTCAGGCTTTTGTTAAACTTGTACTTTTTTTGGCTAGTATTCTTTTTTTTTTTTTTAATTGCAAAGTCAGACATACAGAGAGGATGAGAGGCAGAGAAGATCTTCTGTCCAATGATTCACTCCCCAAGTGAGCGCCACGGCCGGTACTGCGCCGACCCGAAGCCAGGAGCCAGGAAGTTCTTCCAGGTCTCCCACGCAGGTGCAGGGTCCCAAGGCTCTGGGCCGTCCTTGACTGCTTTCCCAGGCCACAGGCAGGGAGCTGGATGGGAAGTAGAGCTGCCCCGGGATTGGAACTAGCACCCATATAGGATCCCAGCACATTCAAGGCGAGGACTTTAGCTGCTAGGCCAACGTGCCGGGCCCTCTGGCTACTATTTTTGAGCAGCATATTATATTAAAAACTAGTACTGATAATAAACTTTCTATCTTGTTCCTGATTTTGTTACTTTGGTATGCTTCCTACTCGAATAGAAATGAAAATGAAATGTCTGGCACCTATTTTCCATAAGGAAAATGTGAACATTTGAATGAAAATTTCCCTTGAAGAAATCCCTTCATTAGTCCTCTTTTTTTTTAAATGATTTATTTTATTTTTTTATTAGAAAGGCGGATATACAGAGAGGAGAGACAGAAAGGAAGATCTTCCGTCTGATGATTCACTCCCCGAGTGAGCGCAAAGGCCATCCTATGCCGATCTGAAGCCAGGAGCCTCTTCCGGTCTCCCACGCGGGTGCAAGGTCCCAAGGCTTTGGGCTGTCCTTGTCTGCTTTCCCAGGCCACAAGCAGGGAGCTGGAAGGGAAGCGGGGCTGCCGGGATTAGAACCACATGGGATCCCGGGCGTGCAAGGCGAGGACCTTAACCACTGCGCCATCACGCCGGGCCCTCATTTGTCATCTTTAAAACTTGTACCCCTGAACTGGAAAACAGATCTGTCTAGTATTTGCGTCAATTTGAGACTGCCTGGGAAAGCATTCTTTAAAAGTTTGTACGTATGTCTTATATTCAGGACACAGTAATATGGTGAGGGAACAACAATCCCAAGACAGCCCACAGTTATTTTCCAATCATCATGGGCTCTGGAGTTTGTCTTCACAGTGATGTTTTCCCCCGACAACTTCCAACAGTGCACACACCCAGCAGCTTATGGGTAAGAATGCTTACTTAATGCAGGCTGTTTTTAGGGTACACTGTGTGTAAGAGAATTTATAAGGCTCAACTGCAGTTCACAATGGCTTCACATTTTAAACTGATTTGGGGCAGTTTCAACAAGCTCCTCTTGCTGCTATTCCAACCAGGCTTCCAGAGGGTGAGGTGGTGCTAACAACAGGTTACTTCAAAGCCCTCAGTGGTGCCCAGCACAAGGGGTCCTTTCCTCGTCCTGAACTCCACTTTCCCTTGGCTTTGGAGACATCCAGACGCCTTTAGGCTCTGCTCTTTCTCAGCCTTCCTTCCAGTTCACCTTCCAGCCACCAAATGAGAAACATTTTAGCTCTTCAAGACTTCTTCAGTTTTCTATTGTTTTCATCTTAACATCTGGCGAGAAAGGAAGCTCATCTACTTCCAACCACATCACTTTTCTAACACAGGCACTGCATGCCTCCTAAGCACCTCAAGCACACTTCACTCACCATGCTAATGCATGATGTCCAACTCACAGCACGGGCAGTGAAGGTATTGTGCCTGCCAGAGGTCTCTCTCCATTTTCACCCATTAACAGGTCCTACTGATTGTTTGCTAAATGCTTGTGACTACTCATTTTTCTCCAATTCAAGTCACTAACAGCCCCTGGCTTAGACTACTGAATGAATTCCTCTGACATCTGCTCTTCTTTCGATATTCCCACAACAACCAGGTTCTGATAACATAAGCACATCTGATCATGTTCAAAGCTTACTGATGGCTTTCTACTGCTCTCAGGCTGAAATTGAAACTGGGTCCTCCATTATCCAATCGCTACAATTTTTTGTGTTCAATTTTTCTTCACACTAATCCCTTTGTTTTCTAGGCTACATGCACAGTAACTTTCTTTCAGTTTCTTTTTTTTTTAAAGATTTATTTTTTATTTTTTATTGGAAAGGAGGATATACAGAGAGGAGAGACAGAGAGGAAGATCTTCCGTCCGATGATTCACTCCCCAAGTGAGCGCAACGGCCGATGCTATGCCGATCCGAAGCCAGGAGCCTCTTCCGGGTCTCCCACGCAGGTGCAGGGTTCCAAAGCCTTGGGCCATCCTCGACTGCCTTCCTGGGCCACAGGCAGGGAACTGGAAGGGAAGCGGGGCTGCTGGGATAGAACCGGCACCCATATGGGATCCCAGCATGCAAGGCGAGGACCTTAACCACTGCACCACCGCGCCGGTCCATGTGTTTTCTCACCTCTAGATCTTCTTCCCCGCAAAATTCCCTCAGTGCTTTTCCTAAATCAATTCTTCATTACAATGCTAAATGTGAAATATTCAATACTTGAGGAATGGTATCTACTATTGTTAAACTGGAATATAAGTGGAAATTATTTTAATGATATTTATACAAATCTAGGTCAAAGTTATGCAACTTAGGGTAAAGTTCATAAGGTGTAGTACTGCCATACTTAACAAGAAAAGTATACCATCTATTTAGTCAGTCAGAAAAAACCCTAGTGTATAATAAATAATACACTAACCAAAGAAGATCATGCACTAATATGAAAAAGAATATAAAACAGCAGTGAAGGGTGCAAGTTCTCAGATTTTAATGCTGGTCTCAGCATTTCTTAACTGTGAGAAACAAGCATTTAATCTCCCAAGACTGTTCTCACCTGAAAGAAGGAAACATTAAAACTCCCTCAGAAATAAATGTTAGAAAACTCACATAATAAATAGGAACTTAAGAACCCACAAATTGAGCCTGGCACAGCAGCCTGCCTAGTGCCTAAAAGTCCTCACCTTGAGTGCACCAGGATCCCATATGGGTGCCGGTTCTAATCCTGGCAGCTCCACTTCCCATCCAGCTCCCTGCTTGTGGCCTAGGAAAGCAGTCAAGGATGACCCAAGGCCTTGGGACCCTACGCTTGTGTGGGAGACCTGGAAGAGGCTCTTGGACTCGGATCAGCTTAGCTCCGGTCGATGCAGCCACTTGGGGAGTGAATTAATGGATGGAAGACCTTTCTCTCTGTCTCTCCTCCTCTCTGTATGTCTGACTTTCCAATAAAAATAAATAAATCTTAAAAAAAAAAAACAACCAAGAACTAGCAGATTACAACAGACCAATAAATGTTGTGGCTGCTAACAATGCAATGAAATAGTTGACAACAGATGATTATGCTTAAGCCTACATATAAATTATAGTTAAAACAAATGCCTGGAAATTCCAAATAGGGGCATCGTTAAACCAAGTAAGATGTATGGGAAAGATCAAACAAGGAGATCTACAGAAACAGATTCCAGGACAACGGATGACACCCCAATACTTTTACTTAGAAATGTAGAGAATGTGAGATCTTTAGCACAGACTGTCCCAGAAATTAAAAAGATCATTTATCGGGCTAAGAAAAATCTATACTTGCATACCATGCAGGAAATTACAATCTACAGGAAATAAAAATCAGGTTATTAAACAAAAACTCTGAAGCTGCTGAAACGTGTTAAGAGCAGTTAAATCAAATGGAGAGGAGGGGTCTGAAATAAAGGCCTTAGGTAACTGCTGCAAGAAGCTGCTGTTCTAGATGGTATATTTTTCAAGCTGCACCTTTATAGTTTAAAATGGTTTTGTTTCCTGACAATGAAGGATGGGGAGAAACTTCAAGCACTTTTCAAATTTGAAAATCATTAGCAATTTTTAGCTTTACTTTGAGAAAGCAAATTTGAGAAGCAGCAGTTACAGTTTTAACGACTTGAGAGTAAGTCTAGAAATCATATATCAAAAATGCAAAAGTAGACAAACAAAAAATCCTCTTTTCTGCAGGAACAAATGGAACGCCACCTAAAACTTGCATCAGAGTCATAAATCAGTACCTATCTTGCACAAGTATCTATGCATATGATACTACACATTTGAGGTCCCCAAATGGCCCCCAGGCTAAATTAAAGCAATATTAACTTATAGTAAACATCATCTAAATGTTACATTTTAGCTAGATGTTGAATATCAACATGTACTAACCAAAAAAAATATGGGCTTCAACCCAAACTCATAAAACAGATTTTAAATGACAACATTTAAGGAAACACTATCCTGAACTTATAACATTTGAGGTTGTTTTGATTTACTTCTGAATTTGTAATAAATCTCCCAGTTACCAGCTACCACTTGAAAACAGTCACCCTAGAACGAGAGCTCAACAGTGGAAGCCACGTTAAGGACCTAAGGTGGTTAGTAAGAATTCTGTTTATTTCCTTCTTCATGAAAGACCGCACCGGTGCACATTAGCCTTCCCCAGCCACCACCTTTTTGTAACGAGCCAAGGCATCAGAGGATAAAGGACCATTCTCTTCAAAGCGTGTTCTCACCTCTGCAGTCCTTGCCCTACTCAGGACAAGTCTCCGTGACACTGTCAGAGTAAAATCACAAGCATTTTTATATTAACCGAAAATTACACTTTTCTTTCCTGTGTACTGTGTTTGAGAAATATGCTTTGGAAGCTGGGCAACCTTCTTTTCTGCCAGTTAAATACGCCAGAGAACAAGCATTACAGGTTTCAGGGACATGAATTTTGCTATAAGGACTCCACAGAGCATCGAGTTAAAAATACAGGCGAAAACTTTTACTCCAAACTAGAGCACCTATCTTCTCTGTGCTATTTTGGCTAAAAATTTTGTTGTGCACCTACCTAGGTGTGATTAAAATGTGCTGGGACACACATATTTCTCCTCGCCAGCCTCCAGAGCACACTGGGGCAATCAAGAGAAAAGGAGCCACTGTCAGTGCCCGAAGGGACAGAAGCTCGAGGAGACCCAACCTCCACATTGGGCCACACTGGCAAGGACTGCAGTCTCATGAACTGAAATGCACCGGGTAGCAGAACCAGGAACAGAAGAGCCCAGAGCAGCAGCGCCCACACTACAGGAGAGGCATGCTTCAGCAAAGCAGGGCAAGCCCCGCGGCAGGACCTTACAAATGGAGACATCTGCTCCAGGGCTGTGGGGTCTACCTGGTCTCTGCCCTCTCCCCTCACTCACAAGGGTAAAGCACAGAACTACTGGGTACCACATGCTCTGGCCTAGTTGGCCTGGTGCTCCCTTGAACCTAATCTCTACCCACGGGCCATCAAAGATTTTAACACACCCTTGGTTGGGATTGAGAGGAACATAGCATGTTGCTGCCACCACTACCATGGATTTAGAGGGAAAATTACAGGGAAACTACCTTAGTCCTCCAACTGGAACTAAAGTAAAAAACTCTACCAAACTAAAAACAAAGACACATTTTTTCAGGAAAAAGCCTGTAACCAGGAAGGATATCCTGTGTGAGACACACGGTCTGCCAAATGCACAAATATGAAAGCCGAATCACGAAGAGCTGCAGGTGACTTCAGGGGCCTGCTGGGGGCTTTTGACCCCTGCCCAGCTGGCGGTGACAGGGGTGGCTCCTGACTGAGCCTACCTGAAGCCATCTTGAACCCGCAAGCTCCTCAGGAGCTGTGGGAGATTTCAGAGCGTTTGGGCATGATGCAAGAATTTGAGGTTGAGGATTTGCAGGGAGATTGGAGGATCGTATAGTTGAGGGAGAGTGATGACTTGGAGAATTACACCCAGGTAAGGAATTAGTGCTGAGAGATACCCCTGGAAAAAGTCACCATAAATGTAGGTGAGGAATGACTCCAGAAGGACTCCCAACGACAAGTCCACTATACTTGCAGGTAAGCAAGAGGACTGAGACCTGGTGGTTTGAAGGGGAGAGACTGGAAGATGTTTATGGGTCAGACTGATGCTCCAGCCCACATGGGAGTTCTGAGCTGGGCTTGTTAGCACAGAACATTGCTGACTACCACATGCCAGCCCACATGAAAGCCAGGGCTGGGAGTCTGTGTGGCAGGGGTAGATCCTAGTACCTGACTGTGTGTCCGAACTGGGGATGGGTCACATTATGCTGGGCCATGACACAAATCAGCACGCAAGACAATCAGGTCCAGGAGTAGATTCTATGGGGGGATATATCGGACTAACCCTTTGGAAATACAAGTTCCACTGCTTGATCATGGAATCTGCTGACACTCATGGGTACTGGAACTGGGAATAGGATGGGCAGGTACAGGCTGCAGAAACCGTATGCACACCCTAAAACAGGGTGTGGTGCGGACTAGGTTGCATCACCCACCAGCTCATACAAAGGCCTAGATGGAGCAGGCAGGCTTTGCTGGGGAGGGGCCTGGCATTTGCTGGCATGTATGAGATCTGGGTCTGCAAGTAAAAACCCAGTTGGGGAACCTGGGCAATTCTCTCACTGGGTCATCACTCCTGCTGGCAAACACACGGTCCAGGCCTGAGTGTCAGGCAGACTGGGCAAGGTGGCTCTGTTGGCAAGTATGTGGGTTGATGGTAGAAGGGGGCAGGTTGGGTAGCTGTGGATCGGGCAGGACTGAGCAGACCTTAGCTCACTTTCAAGTGCAGAAACCAGTCTGAAAAGAAGAAGAAGAAAAAAAAAAAAAAAAACCCAGTCTGGGGTGCAGGTCACTCCAGGCTACACTACCATACCAGCTGGTTTGCAAGACTCAGGGATGGGAGCAGACAGAACAGGGTCAGGTTCTCAGCACCTGCCAGCCAGAGTTGGAACTGGGGGCTGGCTGGGTTAGGCCAAGCTACAGCATCCAAAGACAAAGGCCAAGACAGATAAAGGGCTATGCCAAGCTGGATTAGAGCAATCACTGGCATACACTAGATCTATGGCTGAGAACAGACCTAGTTGGGGAGCTAAGGGGACATCTTGGCTGGGTGGTGGTTCCCACTGGTTAGTGCGAGGCTGGAGTGGGGACTGTTATCTGGTCTGGACATGGCTGCAGTCTCCCTTGGCATGGGTGTGGACTGGGCCTGGGGTGTGCCAGACTGGGCTAGACTCCAGCACTCACTGGAGCTTGTGAGAGCCAGGACAGGTGTACAATGGGTTGGACTATGTGTCTGCCCATGCTGAGCCATGTGAATGTGTCTGGGTGTGGACCAGGCTTGGCTGGGGTATAGTACCCAACAGTCAGAACCGGAATGGGTAAGCATCAGTCAGGAAAGGCCAGTTTTCCTGCTAGGACAGAAGGTTGACTAAGTAGGGCTGGCTCACGGACCACCGGACCATGTGCAAGATCTGACATTGGGAGAGGTTTTGATGGAGGAGCTTGACAACTCCTCTATTGGGACACAGTCCCTGCAGGTGAGCACGGGAAACAGGAAAGGGAGCATCCCAGACCAGGCCAGGTAACAATATCCCCTGGCATACATTTGGTTCAAGTCTGGGGCAAGCCAGGCTGGGTCAGCTCACATTACCAGCTGGTAAACCCCAGAACCAGAATGGTGTGTGGATCAGGCTAGACTAGGCTGCGACACCTGCCAGTTCACACTGGGGCCGTCACTGGGGGCTGTCTGGACTGGGCTAGGCTGTAGCCCTACCAGCGTGAGCTGATACTGTGGAAGGCGCCAGGTTAGACCAGGCTAAAGCACCCACTGGCAAATGCCGAAGTGAGGCGGCCATGCCAGAATGGGCCGCAGAGCCCAACCAGCACACGTGAGACCTGGGGAGGGGGGTTAGGTAGCAAACACAGTAAGGGGACTGTATGGGCCTCCCCTGCTGGATCACTACTTCAACTGGTGAGCATGAGTTGGAATGGGGGCAGACCAGGCTAGGCAGGGCTATAGCACCTGCAGGCCTGCATGTAAGCTGGATCTGGGGAAACCAGGCTGGGTTGACTGTTTCTACCGGTGAAAGCACAAGCCAGAGTGGGTGTGGGCTGGGAGAAGTGAGCAATGCTTGAGGTGCACTGTTGGGTTACTTGACATTTTTCTACTTTTTCACTTTAGACATTTATTCCTATAAACTTCTCTCTATGCAGTTTTTGTTGAATCCTATAAGTACTGATATGTTTTGTTTCAAGGAATTTTTAAATTTCCCTTTGATTTCTGCAGTATCTCAGTGTTCACTCAGAAGCAGGTTGATCAGTCTCCATTATTAAATTATTGTTGGAATTTTTTATTATTGACATCTAGTATTATTCTAGTATCTTCAGAAAGTATATATGATACAATTTAATATTTTTGAATTTGTGGCCTAATATATATGACTTATGTATTCTTGTTGAATTGATCGTTGTGATCTTTTTGGTCTCTTTACAGTTTTTTGTGGTTTAATGAATTCTTGCACTGATAATGTTTCTTGCACTTGTAATATGTTTCATAATAGTAGTTAATCCGTTTTTGCTCCTGGATGTGCTGCTTCCTTCAGCATCATTGGTTAGCCCAGTCAGGTGGTGATGAAATTGTCAGGTTTTGCTTGTCTTGGAAAGTTTTTGTTTTCTTTTATTTCTAAAGGATAACTTTGCTGGGCATGGTATTATGTATTGTTTTGTTTCAGGGCATGAAATAGGCCATTTTGTTCTCTCTTGATCTATGCTTTTGCTGAGAAATCTGTTCTTAGTCTACTGGGCACTGTCTTAAATGTGACTTGGTGTTTGTTTAATCGAAGGGTGGAGAAAGACCGAGATTTCCCATCCACTAGTTAGTTCCCCAGATACCACAACACCCTGGTCTGGCCAAGGCCAAATCCAGGAGCTGGAAACTTGGTCTGAATTTCCCATAGGGATGGCAGGGACCCACCTACTTAATTCATCTTCTCTACCTCCCTGGGTACACACGAGTAGGAATCTGAATTTCAGAGCAGAGCTGGGACTCTGCTAGGGAATTCCACTGTTCCAGGTAGCATCCTCACTGCCCTGCCAAATGCCCGCCCATTCCCTTGCAGTTTCTAGAAACTGTTCCTGATGTGATTTTGAGAGTTTGACTCTAAAGGTGTCATGATAAGGATCTTTTCTGGTTGTATCTTTCTGGGGTCTTGTTGGCTTCCTATATTTGACAGTTTGCATCTTTACCCAGATTTTCAGCTTTAATTTCATTTAATAGATTTTTCTATGCCTGTTCTCTCCTCCTTTAGACTCCTCCACATTCAAATATTTATTCATTTAATGGTCTTCCTAAATGTGCTGAAGGCTCTTGTCCTTCTTTTATTTTTCTTTATTTTTGTATGTCTGGGATGTTCCTAAGACCTGTCTTTAATTTCATATAGTACTTCTTGCTTGATCTACTTACCTAGCCTGTTGTTGAGGCTTTCAGCTGTATTTTAAAATTTGGCTTACTGAGTTATTTCCAAGATTTCTGTTTGATTCTGTTTCAGGATTTCTCTTTCTGAATTTCTCATTCATGTCGTACTTCACTTTCCTAACTTTGTTAAACTGCTTATTTGTGGCATTTTGTAGATCTTTGAGTAGAACTCTAAAACTAGATCTTAAAGTCTCATTATTACGATTAAATAAAGCACTGTAAGTTTAACCAAGAAAGATTAGGACTTTGAAAGAAATAAAAGGCATACAAATAGGAAAAGAGAAACTCACATTATTCCTAACTGCAGATGATAAAACTTTACATCCAGAAAAACCTAAGGACTCCACCAGAAGACTATCAGAACTGATGAACAACTTTAGTAAGGATGCAGGATACAACTCAACATACACAAATCAGTACCTTTTTTATACACTAATTGTGAACTCTGAAAAGGAACTAGGACAGCAATCCAAGCCACTAAGTACCAAATACATAAAATCCCGTCGAATAAATGTAACGAATGGTGGCAAGGATGTGAAGAAAGGCGGATCCTTATATGTATTTAGGAAGACTGTAAAGTGTTAGCTCCTGCCTCGGAGTGAGTTATAAATGGTTTTTTAAAAGAGAAAATCCTGCTGTTTGCAAAAACATGTATAAACCTTGAGCGAACTGTTAAGTGAAAGAAGCCACGCGCAGAGAGGTTAGCATGATCTTCCATATGTGAAGTCTAAAGGGCAACAACTTACAGACACACAGAATGGTGCTAGCAGGGGCTCAGGGAGGGTCGGGTCTACTTCCAGAAAAAAGACAGTTGCTACCATAGTAGGGGAAAAAGTGTTTTGATGTTTGTTTTTCTTTTAAAACATCATTTCCCTAGTTATGACAAATGTATACACTTTTGAAAGCATTACTACAATCAAAACAATGAATTTATATAAAATCACAAATTTTCCTGTCAGGTCCCATTGCCCTTAACCCCTCCCCGATTTGTCTTTCCCTCCTGCATCTCCAGGCAACCAATTATGCTACTTCTGGTTGTACAGTTTACATTCCTTTAGTTAAAGAGAGCAGGGGAGAGACAGAGACCGAGACCCTTCCACCACTGGCTCACTACCTAAGTGACCACAGCAGCCAGCGGTGAACCAGGATGAAGCCAGTAAAAAAGAGATTCCTCTAGGACTCCCACATGGGGGCAAAGGCCTAAGCAAGTGGGCCATCCTCCATTGATTTCCCAGGTGCATTAGTAAGGAGCTAGATCAGAGCTGGAGCAGATGTGTCTCAAACTGGCACAATGTGAAATCCTGGTTCAAAGGCAGTGGTTACACCTGCTGCACCACAACACCAGGCCCCAGTTTATCTTAATTATTATTATACCTTTTTTTCAGAAGCAAGCAAGAGAAAGTAATGAGTCCTTCTATAAGCATCACCCATCTTTTATAATTATTTCGAACAGGCAATTTTAATTCAGCTAACCCTTCCCATTTCATTACTTCTTACTTTAAAGTGAACTTTTAGTGAAACCAGAGAAAAGTAAATTTTCATAAAGCTCACTGGCTCATATGATCAATAAACAGAAGATTTACCCAACCCAACATAATGGAACTATTCTCCAGCATTTTCAAATGGAAGTTTCATCATTTTGCTTCTCATAATTATATCTATATTTCATCCAGAACTGGCTTCCATGTATAAGGTAAAGTTCAAAGTCAAGCTTAATTTTCCCCATCAACTCAGCAACATCCATGAACCGCCAACCCTTTACAGCCACACTACAGTGCCGTCAGGTGCACATTCCTTCTGGACCAACTAATCTCTCTGCTTCTCCCCCTGCCGATACACTGTGTAATATGATTTAATGTTTATCATACTACCATGACATAGCTACCAGCTTCTACATGGCTATACTCCCTTCTCCAAGTTTTTCAAATCTAAACTGTTTCTTATCACTTATTTTATTTTTACTGAAATGACAGATTTACAGAAAGATCTTCCATCCTGTGGTACGCTCCCCAAACGACTGCAAGGGGTGGAGCCAAGACAATCTGACTATCTGAAGCCAGGAGCCAGGAGCCTCCTCCAGGTGTGCCATGCAGGTGCAGGGTCCCAAGGCTTTGGTGGTGCCCTCTGCTACTTTCCCAGGCCACAAGCAGGGAGCTTGATGGGAAGTGGAGCAGCTGGGGCATGAACCGAGGCCCACATGGGATGCAAGTGCTTGAAGGAAGAGGTATTACTGAATTGAGCCTTCCTGCTGGCTCCTCCAGTTCAAATTTTAGATCACTTCGCTAAGTTCTTCCCTGCCATCCTCTCTCCTCTATCCCTCCTGTGCCCTCCTGATCTCTTTTCTCTCACACATACACAAGTATTTTAATTGGAATCCAAGATAATCAATAGATCAGTTAATAGTTTCCAATCAAAGAACTCATTATGCTCTTCCATTTCTACTCATTATGCCCTTCTGTTTCTTTTAAATTTTCTTTAGTATCTCATGTCAATTACAAATCCTTGCATGTAATTTGTCAAATACTCCTAGTTATCTAATTTTTAATATATCAAGTGCACACTAAAATTTGTATACATAAAAACAGAATTAACTTATTATTGATTTTTTGTTACTGATCTTATACACAATGATAACTGCAATGAATTCACTATCTGCATGTTTCTTTCAGCTCCTCTGTGTATGTAAATAATTTGCAGTAATAGCTCAGTTATTTTTTAAAGGATTTATTTTTATTGGAAAAGTGAAATATACAGAGAGGAGAGACAGAGAGAAAGCTTTTCTGTCCAATGATTTACTCCCCCAAGTAGCCACAATGGCCAGAGCTGCACTGATCCAAAGCCAAAACAAAGCCAGGAGCCAGGAGCCTCTTCCAGATCTCCCATGTGGGTGCAGGGTCCAAGGCTTTGGGCCATCCTCGACTGCTTTCCCAGGCCACAAGCAGGGAGCTGGATGGGAAGTGGAGCTGCCGGTATCAGAACTGGCACCCATATGGAATCCTGGAGTGTTCAAGGCAAGGACTTAAGCCACTAGGCTTCCACGCTGGACCCAGCTCAGTTACTTTCTTCTCTCCCTTTTTTTCTTTTATCTTGGGTCTGGCATTCCTATACTGGCTTGGACCACCAGCACAAGTGGAAAAACTAGAAATCATTGTCTCACCCCTAATCCTAGGGAGACATCTGAAACAATATTCGATGATTAATTTTTAAAAATACCACTGATTGGGCCTGGCATGGCAGCCTAGTGGCTAATGTCCTCACCTTGCATGCGCTGGGTTCACAAGTGGGCTACCACACCAAGCCCTGCTCTCCATTTTTACAGCTTTTTTTTTTTTTGAAAGGAAAGTTTGATATAGAGACTGATCTTCCATCTGCTGGTTTATTCTTCAATTGCCTGCAGCAGTTAGGTCCCCCATATGGCTGACTTAAGGATGCTGGACATCACCCACCAACTTTCAAGGTCTGCATCGGCAGGAAGCTGGATGGGAAGCAGAGCTGGGACTTCATGCCCTCACATCTGGGATGCACATGTCCTAAGGAGCAGCTTAACATGTTGCAACACAACACCTGCCCTGTGCCTGTTTCTCTCTGTCCTCAAAGAAAATATATTTTCTTTAGAAAAAAGTTTAATTTACAAATTAGGCAAAGAAAGAGACCAACAATGACGCAGAATATTATAGCAATATATTATAAAAGTAACGTGACCGTAGTCTTTAAAATGATCCCACCATATGAAATCATGTAAAAAATGTAGCAGAAAAAAATACTGAGAAATTTATTTAGTGAAAAAAATGTCCAATACCCATGTGTAGCTTTTTTTTTTTTTCTTTTACAATGCACATTTTGCCAGAAACATTCTGAAGTATCCTGAGTTTCAGCCTTTCACTCGAACAACATGTTAGCCTTCATGGCTTCTCCTCGGCATATGCCCAAACTGCAAGCAGCAGTTCCACCCTATGGGATCATTACGAAGCAAGATAAAGGCATTTGACCCCTGTGACAACGTGACAGTCCCCTGTTAACTCAGATGGCTATAGAGTGACTGTCAGGCAGGTAGTGTATTCAGTGTAGTGCATACAGGTAGTGTATACAGGTCTGACACAGAGTGAAGGTGTGAGATTCTGTCACCCTGCTCAGAGCTGTGTGCACTTTAAAGTTAATATTTTTGGATGGCAGTTGACCATAGGTAATCGATACCATGGAAAGTAAAACTATAGACAGCCCCACTATATACTAAGGTCTTACAGGAAATTTAGTATTTAGGAAATTACTTATTAAATCAAGGGTCAGGAACATCAACCCAAGGACCATCTCAGGCACACAGTTATTTGGTCTGGCTCCATCAAGACAAACGCAGGCAAGACTCAAAATTCAGTAAGTCTACAGCTAATCTATTGGCTGCTAATTCTGTGGCAGCCCACGAATGATGTTATAAGCATTCAAATCACTCTGCAGAAAAAAGGTGCCCCCTGCCTGTAAATCATGCCATATTTCATTCAATGTTTCCATCTACTGAGATGAAATTTTTCTCAGATCTGCTTTGGGACTATTTAACCAATTTCGCCTGTCTGCCAAAGTTAAGTTATGAAAGCTAACACGGTCACTATAACACATTATCCTTTCCACATATTGGTAGATTTGATCATTAAAGTTCTGCATGGAACTCTTGTACCTGTGAGACAAAACAAGTCTGCAAATTTTCTTTAATTTTTTTCATGTCCTTTGGATGTGAGTGTGGTAGTTTCCTAGAACAAATTAAGAAGAGTTTCTTCTTTTCCTATTTTTTGGGACACTTTAATACCACAGTATTTTCTCCTTAAATATTTGGAGGAATTTATGGGGCTGGCGCTGTAGCACAGCCTCTGAACCCTCCACCTGTGGCGCCAGCATCCCATATCGGTGCTAGTTCTAGTCTCAGCAGCTGCTCTACTTCACATCCAGGTCTCCCTTAATGTTCCTGGGGAAGCAGCTGGGAATGGCCCAAGTCACTGGGCCCTGAGACCCACATGGGAGACCTGGAAAAAGTGCAAAGCTCATAGCTTCGGCTGTTGTGGTCCTTTTGAAGTAAACCTTCTCTTTCTTCTCTTTCTGTCATATGAAAACACAATAAATCTCGTGAAAAAAGCAAAACAAAACATCCAAGGGGAGCCACATGAACTTGGAGATTTCTTTGTGAAAAATCATTAATTTACATTGTAGGTTCTCTGGACGATTATTTATCTTTTGTTGTAAACTTTATCACCTTATAAATGTATTCATTGATCTTATTAATTTCTAAAATAAAGTGGTGACATTCTTGGCTTTGTGTGGTAATGTAGAGTGTGCAATGATGTATACCACCACTCCTGGTAACAGACATGTACGCTGGTCGTGCTAAGGGTTGCTCTAACGCCAAATGTTGCTGTTCTATCATTTTATGTTCCATCTCACGGACCCCGCAACACCTCTGAAGCCTGCCACAGGGCTCTGTGTTGATTTAATCTCCCCCTAAAATTTGGATACCCATAAGTTCATTTTTGTTACAATTTTTTCTCCGTTTTTGGACATTCTGACCTATAATTTGTCACTCACTGTAACTTTTGGTTCAGAAATACACATGAGAAATCACAGAAATGCTCAATGACATTACCATTTAAAACAGAACTGGTCCTTTCTTTCCCAGGGCTTAGAGAAGAGACAAAGCCAGCCTGACCCCGAGTTATTTTATATCAAATTCAAAACTGGCTCTTCAAAGTTATTTCCCCTTCCCATTTTTCTTTTACCCTTAAACGCACTCCCCCCCCACACACATAAACGAACAAAAAAAAATCCCCATAACTTTAAAAAATGAGAACCATTCTTCTGGGTGTGCAATGCATATCCACAGCTTCACAAAACCTGCATTTTGCGGCAACAGTATACTCCCTAATTCTCCATCTGGTTCCCCATCTTCTGCTATTGCTTCACTCGCCCCATCTGTCTCCCTCACTTCCCCTACCTTGGAGATGTTCTAGTCAGTGAACAAAGTGCCTCAACGATTTCTAGCCTAAGAGTATTAACAACTGCAAAAACTATTCCAATAGCATTCCTCAAATTTTATATAAACCATCTTATCTAATAGTATCAGGTCTTGATGAATTCTAGATGATTCAATGTGAAAGACGGTCTTGATTTACTAGGATTACACAGTTAATATCACACACAATGTGTCCGCTACAATTTGCTATAAAGCACAGTTTGAAGCTTCTACATAATTAGAATACCAATTGATTATATGCTGAAA
Organism: Ochotona curzoniae; assembly: GCF_017591425.1. Lineage (NCBI taxonomy): Eukaryota > Metazoa > Chordata > Mammalia > Lagomorpha > Ochotonidae > Ochotona > Ochotona curzoniae. The sequence continues at coordinate 503,987 of NW_024466924.1, forward strand.
ACATGTTCTTTTATTTTTATTGGACACTCAGATATAGACAGAAGAGACGTAGAGGAAGATCTTCTGTCCACTGACTTAGTTCCTAATTGGCTGGAGCTGAGCTGATCCAAAGCCAGGAGCCAGGAGGTTCTTCTGGGTCTTCCATATGGGTGCAGGGTCCCAAAGCCCCAGGCTATCCTCAACTGATTTCCCAGGCCACAAGCAGGAAACTGGATGGGAAGCAGGGCTCCTGGGATTAGACGAGATTGGGCGCATTTCGGGTGGTATGGCTGTAGACGCTGCTGGGGTTAGAACCAGCACCCATATGGGATCCCAGTATGTGCAAGGTAAGGACTTAAGCCACTAGGCTATTGTGCCGGGCCCTTGAAAACATGTTCTAAAGGTAATTTGCTTTCCAGATGAGCTAATTTTAACTCTATCAGCCTTTGAGTTTGGCAATGAACACTGACTTAAATGAAATCATTTACCTACTTCTTTAGAAAACAGATGTAATAAGACAAATATTAAATATTTAATATGAAATTAAATGCTAAGAAAAAAATTTAAAACTCACTGTAAAAATTAAAACATAATAATACTTAAGCACCAAACTTAACAGGAAGAAAAATAAAATCTAAAAGATTTTATAGATTTTTGCTTTTGCATTTCTATAAAATTTCAGAAAATCAATGTAAAATTGTTATTTTCTCATTTTGCACCAACATTAAAATATGAAAATTTTGGACAATAATGAGAAACTCATCAAAACATTAAAAAAATCAATTTGAAAAAAAAATCTATGGAACAAGAACTTCAAATTACATATCTGACTACATAAATACTGGGACTGGGGCTGGTGGTGCAGCTCATTATCCAGCTCCCTGCTTACGTGCCCGGGCAAACCTCAGAAGACGGCCCTGTACCCACAGGGGAGACCCAAATGAAGCTCCTGGCTTTCACCTGGCTCAGCCCAAGATGTTGTGACCATCAGATGGAAGATCTAACCCTTCCTTTCAAATACATTTTAAAAATTGAAAAAATGTTAATAAAATTCTAAAACTCCAAAAACTCAACAATAAGAAAATAATCCAATTTTCAATGAACAAACAAATTACACTGACATGACCTCTTCTTTAAAATGTAGATGAGCACACAAAAGGCAGGTCTTGTGGGAAATGCAGATTAAGCCACATGCTGATCAATAATTTTTAGTTGTGGGTAGGACAAACAAAAAGCACCATCAAGGATGAAGACTGCCGGGCAGTCTCACAGGGGCCTGCGGGAATGCTAACTGGCACAGTCATGTAGAAAACAATTCGGTACTTTCTTGTAACATTTTAACATACATTTACCATATGACACAGCAATTTTACTTCAAGGTATTTTCCCAAAGGAAGTCGCAAAAAATATGCTCACAAACAAAGTTGCAGAGAATTTTTATAGCTAATGTTTTTGAAAGCTTTACTCATTAATACCAAAGACCGGAAACAATCCAAATATACCTCAACCACAAAACAGATGAATGCCTGTGGCTAATCTCCATGCACTGATCTCTTAGCAAATAAAACACAAAGAGCAAAATTACAGATACAGAAAAAACATCAAAGTTGCCCAGAGAATGCGAGGTTAGAGGGCAGCTGAAGTAGGGGAATTTGGGGGAATAACAGAAGCATTCTGCAGCTTGACTAGACTAGTGGTTACAAAAACAGGTACATGTGTAAAGCTTACATAACTATACATAGGTACATTATGCAAAGACAAGTCTGAAGTCAAAACATATTTTTTTAAGATGAAAAACAAAATGTGACTCCTCAATCTACGCATCTTTAAAAGACCCCAGGAACACATTCTCCAGCTGTTTTGCAAAGTAAACCACTACTTTCCACACTCTTCCCAAAGGGCAGACCTTCCAGATTTACAGCTGACTAGACACAGTATACAGGAGCGACTGATTTGTCATCTGATGACGCCATGACACAGCAGGTAGGCAATCAGCTGAATGTGAAGGGGAAAGAGGAAGTGCTGGGCATTTATGGAAACGAGAAAATATGAAATAACAATAAACGGCAGGAAGGCTGAGAGGTTCTTTTCTGAAAATGGCCATAGTCAGTATTTCCATCAAAGAAGAGGACTGCAGATTTGGTGGGGTGGGGCCATTATGAGTCTGTAACAGCTTCTCAACTCTGATTGGGAGAGAGAACAGGTGCAGACAACCCATGATGTAACTGACACGGTTCTACTCTAAAAATGAAAGTTTAACTACTAGAACAGACTGCAGAAACGGGCTTGCTGGTCCAGCTGCATAGCCAGTCAAGAGATCTGGGACTAAGAAAATCATTTTCAGTGGACACTAAAAGCCCACTTGAAGGAAGGTCAGGAAATTTTTTTCTACCATCAAGTGCCATGGGGTAATTGTAGCATCATCTGTGAGTCATGCAGATTTACAGAAAGGAGAGACAGAGAGAAGGATCTTCCATCCTCTGGTTCACTCCTCAAATGGCTGCAACAGCCAGAGCTGAGTGGATCGGAAGGCAGGAGCTAGGAGTCTCTTCCACGTCTCCTATGTGAGTGCAGGGTCCCAGGGATTCGAGTCATTCTCCTTTGCTTTCCCAGTCCATAAGCAGGGAGCTAGATCAGAAGTGGAACAACTGATACAGGATGCTGGTGCAGCAGGGTTGAGGATGAGCCTGCTGTGCCTCTGTGTAGGCTCAGACAAAGGACTTTTGAAAGCTATGAACTACCTGGCATGAATAGAAATGACAGTAGGTAATGTTTTAAAACCAGAAACTGTCTACAGCAAAGGGGTCAGAGTAAATACCTCTAGCCAAATGGGCAGAGGGTAAAAATCAAGGGCATTATATCTAGACTCATGCAAAAAGAGAAAAAATATTTGTGAGTTTTTATTAATAAAATTCAAACTACTAATTTTCACTATAGAAGCCTATTAATGAGAACATCTGAACTCCATCATAAGGTGGAAAGCGATATTTCACTGAAAGGCGGTTTGGAGGATTGCAGGGGCCAATGTTGTGGTGTTGTGCATTAAGCTGCCACCTGTGAAAACAGTATCTCATAGCTGTGGCCAGTTTGTGTTCTAGCTGGATGCAGTTCCCTGCTAAATGGCCTGGCAAAAGCAACTGAGGATGTCCCAAGAACTTGGGGCATTGTTATGGGGGAGACACAGAAGAAGCACCTGGCTCCTGGCTTTAGGAAGCACTATCGCAATTGTCAAGGGCATGAAGCAGTAGATGGCAGATTTCTCTCCATAACTCCCATGTTCCAACAAATCAGTATTTTTTTAAGTGAGTTGTGAATGTTTATCTGTTAATGCTGAACTGCAATGAGGTTTTATGTGCATAACCTTAGAGACCACCATCACTAACACGTACTGACATCAACCCGTGAAAATATAATTTTATTGAGCTTGTCATGGCACCCTAGTGGCTAAAGACCTCGCCTTGGATGCACCAGCATCCCATATAGGTGCTGGTTTGTGTCTTGGCCGCTTGTGGCCTGGGAAAGCAGTCGAGGACGGTCCAAAGCCTTGGGACCCTGCTCCCATATGGGAGACCTGGAAGAAGCTCCTGGCCTCAGATCAGATCAGTTCGAAACAAACGAAAGAGAAAGGAAGGAATGGAGTGAGGAAAAGAGGGAAGCAACTGTTGCTTGAAATCAAAATATACATCCATGGTCACTTTGCCAGGAAATATGGATTTTATAATTCATAACTTTTAGTAATATGAAAAGTATAAACCAACATCTCATGATTCAACATTAGCTGATGTCAAAATAATTAATTACCACAGAAGCAGTTCTGATAACAAAGTGCTTAAAAATTTTTGTGAAAAATGGAACTAAAAGGTAAGTTCATTTTTATGCAAAATGTTTGAAATTCACAAATACAAGGTCTTCAAACAGATCCTGGCAGATGTGTATATTAAAAAAATCTGCATGCATTTAAAAATTATTTACACCAAAATAAACTTCTTTTAATTCTACTTTCCCTCGATTTTCTGAAGTACCTTTGTACTAGGTTGGATCAAGAAACACTTTTCAAGGCTTCAACAAAAGCAAATTTCCAAAGCCACTCTGCAGTATTCAGTAACAGCATCTGAGAATGGTTCTATTAATTCAGAAAGAAAAATAAAATAACCTTGGCTCAAAAATTCATACTTCAGACCTCCCAAGAAAATGTTATACCTCTAAGTTATCAAATGGCTATATGGGTTGTAAAAGTGAGGGCATTTAGCTTCTATGGCTAAAAAACAAACAAACAAACAAACAAACAAAAACAAAATAAAAAAATACCCAGAACTGATGATAGTTACGCTCAAAAGCAAATGAGGTTCACCGCTGACACTATTAGGTCAATGACATTTAACACACTGAAACGCACTGCACCAAGTATTGCTCACAAATACAGGGGAAAAGTCCTACATTCTAAACGCTTCACATTTTCTGAAGCTTTGCAAATGAGTCCAACTGAGACCTTTTCTGTTCCACACATTATTTTTTTCCCCACCACCAGCTGAAATAAAACTTAGCAGATCCACTTTGGGATACACTTTTTAAAAAACAATGTTTCCTACAGTAGTTTTTGTTTTTTTGCAAAGATTCTTTTAAAAAATTCATTGAGATTTCCTTCATACGCTATGAAATGCATGCACTTAAAGTGTATTAATTTTATTCTGAGAACATTTTTGCCAACAGTTGTTCCATAGAGGTTATTTCTTTAGGTATTTTATATTCAGCACTGACTACTTACATAAATAACAGTAATACTGATGGCATAATAAGATATATTTGATCTTTGTCCCCTGACAAAGTACTCCTAAAACCCTTGTAATTTCCTGAATGACAGAGTGATATAGCATTATTTTATTCTAACATTTGGTCTTTAACACTCTGAATCCTGATACACAGGGCCTTAAACCTTGCAATTTCCTGGGTGACGAGAGTGATAGGAGTGCTTTTCTGTTTCTGATAAAAGAGCTCTTACATTACTGGGAACTTTCTGGGCAGTAGAAGCGACTTCTGTCTGAATGAGGAGACTCTTGGCATGGCCTTAGACAGCTTCAGAAAACCTACAACTTTCAGTCTACTCCCCACCCCACAGCCTCCATGGAGGGAAGAGGGGCTGGAGGTGAAGCTAATAATCTAGGCTGCCTACCATAGCAGAGATCCAGAGTCCCTATCTGACCAGGCTCAGAGAGCTTCTGGCGCGTGAACTCATTCTGCTGCTGCATAGCAGGTGCACTCGAACCCCACAGGACAGAAGCTTCTGCCCCTGGGAACTTTCCAGGCCTCACCCATGTACCTTCTGCCTCATTACCCTTTATAAAACAAACAAGCAAAAACCATGGTCGATGCAAGTCAAGTATGTTCTTGAGCTCTGTGAGTCCTTTCAGCAAATGCTCAGCCCAAGAGGCGGCTTATGAGAACCCTTGATTTATAGGTGGTCAGATGTACAAGGGGCCCAGGCCACGAGCTGCTTCCTCAAGTAGGACAAACATTGGGCAACTGAGCCCTTCCCAGAGATGATGCCAACTACCGGCAGACTAGATGGCAGCAAAGGGGAATTAGAGGGTACGATACCCAGCAGGCATCCAGAGAGCTGAAGAACAGGTGCTGTAAGAAAACTCCCACACGCTTCAAGTCAGAAACAGACCACAGAGTAACGGTTATCATCTTAGCAGCTCACCAACAGACAAGGAGACCCACTTGGAATCATTTCCTTTGTTTTTGAACCGACTGCTGATACTGCTCCCATACAGAATTTAATTTGAAAATTATCATTCCACAAAAGAAGTTGGAAAAGTATTGTCCTATCCTTGTTTTGTACACCTTCCATTAGCACTAGTAAAATCTCACCCATCTTTACCCTGCCTTTGGGATGCCTTTCCTGTGCCTTTCACTCAATGTCTAGCCTTAAAGTTTTGTTCATAGTGCAGGCCCTCATCATCTAATAAAATATGCTCTGCTACAGGATAATGGCACTGCTAAGAAAGCTCATTATAAAAGTGATCATGCCAATGAAGTCAGGGAAAGAAAAATTAGGATTAGCTTCAAAAGTTACTTTCTTGAAGGGGGAAACAATTTCATAGCTAGTGAATTAGCTCTAAAACACAAACACTGCTGAGTAAATAAACCCAGACCATTACAAAGGCAGTAGTTTCAATTCTCAATTCACCATGGCAGTAATTTGTATAAACTTAATTTTATATTCAATATTCCAAAAGCTGTCATCCAAATGCAAAAACAAGTCAAATTTAATGTCTCAAATACAAGATATCATGTAAAATGTAAGAGCAGAAGAATAAAAAATGCTATTAATCAGTTAACATAATTCATTACATTACTGTTTTCTGGCTATAATCTTGTTCCTTTTCTGAAAGTCTTAGTAACTTTGATAGTTACAGAATAAACATAAGAAAATACTCTAGGGCCCGGCGGCGTGGCCTAGCAGCTAAAGTCCTCGCCTTGAATGCGCCAGGATCCCATATGGGCACCAGTTCTAACCCCGGCAGCTCCACTTCCCATCCAGCTCCCTGCTTGTGGCCTGGGAAAGCAGTCAAGGACGGCCCAAAGCCTTGGGACCCTGCACCCGTGTGGGATACCCAAAAGAAGTTCCTGGATCCTGGCTTCAGATCGGCACAGCATCGGCCGTTGTGCTCACTTGGGGAGTGAATCATCAGACGGAAGATCTTCCTCTCTGTCTCTTCTCCTCTCTGTATATCTGACTTTTCAATAAATAAAGAAATCTTTAAAAAAAAAAAAAAAGAAAGAAAAGAAAATACTTTAGCACAGCTCCAGGGGATTAAAGAGCAGCATCAAGCATTGTTTTTGGCAGCTGGTGCCCAACTTACCTAGCATCTTAGATCCTTGTCTAGCATCTCATCTACTTAATAACATCCCTTCTTAAATCTGTAGGGCAGTCCCTACTGCTTATATCTATGATTTTTACATTTGCCACTGAATCTTAACATTTTCAAATAATATTTTAGAACAGGGCAGCAGCTCAGTGGCTAAATCCTTGCCTTACATGCACCAGGATCTTATATGGGCACTGGTTTGTGGCCTGGCTGCTCCACCTCCCATCCAGCTCCCTGCTTGTGGCCTGTGAAAGCAGTCGAAGATAGCCCAAAGCCTTGGCATCCTGCATCCATGTGGGAGACCCAGAAGAAGTTCCTGGCTTCAGATGAGCTCAGCTCTGGCCATTGTGATCATTTGGAACCAGCGAATGGAAGATTTTTTTCTCTATCTCTTCATAAATGTGATCTGCCTTACCAATAAAAAAAATCTTGAAAAATTTAGTTACAGGTTCCTAAGAGAGCATTGCTCAACTTCTCCTAATTATCATTTAAAAAGAAAAACAAAAAACAGCCTAAGTTGCTGTCTGTGATGCTGTCAGCCATAAAGAGTCCTGCCTGCTCCACTTGTGATCTGGCTCCCTGCTTACATGCCCGAGAAAAGCAGATGATGTCCTAAAGTACTTGGGCCTGTCTCACATGTGGGAGAACTGGAAAAAGCTCCTGGCTTTTACCTAGCCCACTGTGGCCATCTGCGGAGTAAATCAGTGGATAGAAACTCTCCCTTTCTTTGCATCACTTTCAAACAAATAAATCTTTTTAATAATGCACCTAGAAAAGCAGAATATAGCCCAAGTCCTGATACCCTTGCAGCTGCATGGGAAACTCATAAGCTGCTCCAGGTTCCTAGGTTTGGTCTGATCTAGTCCTCAGTATTACAACCACTAAAAGAATAAACCAGCAAATGGAAAATCTTGCTCTGTAACTCTGCCTTTCAAATAAAGAAAACTAATCTTTTAAATAAATAAAAATAAGATATGCATGGAAATAAAGCAAGCTTTTATTTTTTTCCATCTCCTGTTCTATATAATTATGAATAGGAAACATAGTTAAGAACTTTCTAAAGACAAGTAGTACAAGTAGTACAGGATACAAAGAGTGGGAAGTCCTCGCACTGAGGGCCAGTAAGGAGGCAGCGTGAGAGATGAATTTGGCTAGACAAACAACCACCTGTTACTACAACCTACACTTTTTAGCAGCATCGTTCACTAAGACTTTTTCCAAAAGACATACAGAAAAGCAAAACAAGATACAAAAAGTGTGTAAGTTGTTGTTATTGTCCCAGTTTTCAAAGAAAGAAATGTCAGGACATTTTAACTAAATTCAAATATGAATAGAAATGACGACATTTAGGCATTTTCGAAAAACAAAAGTCCTTTAGATGTAACCTACAAAGATCTTCAAAGTATCCAGAAAAATAACCTTGGTTACTAAACTAAGATTGCTTTAACCATTCTAAATCCGATTTCTTCATTGTGATTATTTGTAAATCAAGACAGTATATTTCTGTCATTCTTTTGTCCAAGGACCAAATAAAACACATCAATGTTAAGCTTAAAGGTCACTTGACAAGCAGCTCTCTCAACAACGGAAAATTTTTTTTATCAGCCAATCCATATATCTGAAAACTTATTCATGGCTTGAAGTCACAAACGTTGGTGATTTGCACAATTAGATTTTGAAGTGACAGTAACTGCTGTCAAAAAGGCAAAAGCAAATTCTGGAAAATTCTGAAGCTCTTCAGGTATTTGAGCTCAAGAACACGGATTTCTAAAATAAAAGCATTAGCTCTAGATTCAAGTGCAGTGACATTTTATCTTCTATGGAATTTAAAATAACTTATCAAGGGCAAAGAAAAAACTAGACTAAAAAAAAGACAAAACGATCATAAAGAGAATTTTAAATAGTTGTTAAGGTTACTGAAATGATCAGAGTTAGAAAAACTATAAAAAACATGAGAAGTAATTTTAATATAATTTGGGATCTGACATAGGAGGAGAGCAGGCAGCAGACCTAGTGGTTTAAGATTCCAGTGCAGGGCCCGGCGTGATGGCGCAAGTGGTTAAAGGTCCTCGCCTTGCATGCCCGGGATCCCATATGGGAAACGGTTCCTATCCCGGCAGCACCGCTTCCCTTCCAGCTCCCTGACTGTGGCCTGGGAAGGCCGTCAAGGACAGCCCAAAGCCTTGGGAACCTGCACCCGCGTGGGAGACCTGGAAGAGGCTCCTGGCTTCGGATCGGCATAGTATCGGCCCGTTGCGCTCACTTGGGGAGTGAATCATCGGACGGAAGATCTTCTCCTCTGTCTTTCCTCTCTGTATATCTGCCTTTCCAATGAAAAAATAATAAAAATAAATCTTTAAAAAAAAAAAAAAGATTCCAGTGCAGACTCCTGCATCCCATAATGGAGATGTCTACTGATTCTAGCTTCCTGCTAATCCCAACCCTAGAAGGCAGCAAGGACAACTCAAGACCTCTTTGAGTTGCAAGTCCCCATTTTCAGCACAGCCCAGAACCAGCACCATGACTATCTGGGGAAGTACACCAGCAGGTTCAAGTGCTCTTTTCTCTTACGTGTTTAAGAATTATTTTTCAATTATTGGAAAGACAGAGTGGTAGAGAGGGAAAGACAAAGGGATCTGCTGGTTCACTCCGCAAATGGTCACAACAGCTCGGATGGGGCCAGTCTGAAACCAGAAGCTTGGAACTCTATCCAGGTCTCCCACATGGGTGCAGGCACCCAACCTCTTGGGCAATCTTCCAGGAATTTCCAAGGTACATCACCCAAGAACTGGATGGGAAGTGGAACAGTCAAGACAGGCATTTAAATGGCAACAGCATAACTCCACACATCAGACCTGGAGTAAATAGGGAACTCTGTATGTTGTTAAATTTGGGAGTTCTTAGCTCCTAACCTGACAGTTCATGTTTTCTATTCTCCTCAAAACTGACAAAGATATAAAGTTCAGGATTATTGCTTTGTTTCATCATACTACTGACTGAGAATTCCAAGTTTTATCTATTTCTCAAACTGGTCAAAATTAAAATAATATTATAATCTTTGAAACTTAACCATGTTCATGCTGTTCCATTTTCTTAAAAAAAACTTAAAAATATCTAAAGAAAACTCAATTATACATTTGCAATCCTCTGAAAAAATATATCTATATTATTAGGTAAAGTAGTAAATACTACAGAAAACTTTTCTATAGCAATTAGTAAAAAAAAACCTTTCTCTCAAATTTTGTCTTTCCTCAAAAATCATTCATAGTTAATACTATATTATTCTAACATGGAAATTAAATGTCCCAGTGCAGGAATGCTTCCAGGAATAAATATGAAAATCCTTTGTGAGCATGACATTAGGGCCTAAAGATCTTCTTAATTATCTACAAGGACCTGCTTCCTTCAGGTTCCTGGAAGTCTGAATATTTGAATAGACAATTTACTGCTCCTCATGTCCAGCATGTGCAACTATCCGAGCCCAAGCTCTAACACCCTATTCTCTGTGAGTGCTGGAACTGAGTATCAGCCCATCTGATTGCCTGTCCATGCCTAGAGATGCCCAACGTCAGCTGACTATTCTTCTGCTCCACCACCTAGAGAAATTCGATGACTACCCATGGTCCACACCTCACGCATTCTCAAGGCCATCCCAGTCCTGCCTCTTCCAGGAAGCCATCAACCTAAGTCCTCTCTAATCTATTTCATCTCAACTCCTAAGAGCAAAGGTTGTCTATACCACAAAATCCTTATCAAATTCCAGGTCACGTGATTTGTGTATGCCTTTAGTCAAGATTATAAAAAGCAATGGGATTGCTTCCGGAGTCCCAACTTTGCTAAACTAGAGACCTGTGAAAACAAATGGTGAACTCTTCTTCAACTGAATTTGAGAGGGAAGGATGCTCACAGAAAAAAAACATATATGCTTAACTAAAAACTCAGTAGCACTAACCATAAAGTCTGTAATTCTCCATAGTTTAGTTCTAAGATATAATATTAGAATGTTCTTCATCTCCCTGTCTCCCCTAAAGAAAACAAAAGTTAAAACATACGGTATATATGTACATATGCATGTAATATGTATGACTCGTGTTTACTGAAATAGGTAAATAATGTTGAGCCTTCTGTATGTATGTATGTTAAGCTTTGATATGTCCTATGTGCAACTAAAACTTTAGATGTAATTAAACCAAAAAAAATTGGTTTATGAATGTTTTGTTAAACCAGAGACTGTCATTCATCCTGGTGTACACTTCCCTGCTGCATCTACTCTGGCAAGTTCTGTGCAAGCCAATGCTTCCTGGTTTCAGCGAGCGCAACCCCAGGAGTTCCTGGTGACACAACTCTGAGCAGCAGCAATGCATTCAGTTCCTTCAGCCCCACACGGAGGAGTTCGCTCTAGCCAGGTCTGTAACTATTCCGACTCATAAGACTTCTCCGTAACAACTGATAAACTATAAATCACAACCGTGAAAAACACAAAAGGAAAATTTGGTTTTTATCAATAACTGATAACATATGGAAAGAAACAAAAATGTTGAGTTAGATTAGCCAAGGGATAATCAACATTCTCTTTAACCCTACCGTATTAGCCTACCAGGTTTAAAAAATAATTATATTCAGCTGTGTAATATGGTTCTAAGAATCACAGTCAGGAGTTCCAGGCATGAAGAAGGCTAACCTGGAAGACAGATTTTTTTCCAGGGTCACTTACTATATTTGTAGAGATACATTAGAATTGTTTATATCTAAGAACTAAAACTTTTTTTTTTAAAAAGGACTCTATGAGGATAGAAACCTATAAACAGTAATTTTAAACAACTTAGTTTACATTCAAAATTCCTTTTATTAGGGGTTGAAGGGAAGATCATTTATAAAAAATTCCCTATATTTAGATATAGTTTCATAACTTTTCAGCAGCTGAAATAAAAATCAAATTATAGAAACTGCCATGACTTAAAAAGCAACCATAATTCGCTATAAGAGTCAGAATATCAAGATAGCTACTCTGGAGGCTACCAATCCTGACACAGCAGGTTAAGCCGGAGCCTACAACACTGCTATCACACCACACTGGTGCGCTGGTTTGAGTCTCAGCTGCTCCATTTCTGTTCCAGCTCACTGCTAACGTACCTAGAAAAGGAGCAGAAGATGGCCCAACTGCTTGGGATCCTGTCACTCACACGGAAGGCTCAGACGCAACTTGTAGCTCCTGGCTTCGAACTGACCTAGATCCAGACACTGCAGCCACTCAGGTAGTGTGCTAGCAGACAGATCAATCTCTCCCCACGAACTCACCCACTGGGTCTCAATTAAATACAAACATCCTCGGAAAAAAAAAGTTTAGAAGGAGGTAATTATTTTGTTGCTTACTAGAGTCATTCAGAAAAATTAGAAATATTAAACTGTACTTAAGTTCTTTAACTCCTTTTTGATCCCACCCCTAACCCCCATGCTAAGCCAAGCACTTTCTCACAGTGAAATGATCACAGGTAAGAAGAAAACAGCGCCCACGGACACGTGCTGTTTGTTCTCTTATTCTATTACACGCATTCCGGAAATGCAAAGACGACACTGAGACAAAAGCACCTGATCACAAAGCACCCCGCCAGCGACATTAAATACTTAACCTTGCTTATCCTGGCTATCTACTGAGCAGTACCTCTGGCCTTCAACACAACGAGCAAGGATAGTAGCTTTAGCTGCAGCCTCGAGTCTGCACCTTCTCTCCCATATCCCCGAACATGTTGTAACAATACGGAGCTCACAAAGAAATAGAACTCCAAAATTACTAAAGATAGCAGTCCTGAAGATATTTGAATTTTGACTATTTTCAGTGCCTTAAAGAAACAGAGCTTTAATTGGGTTTCAAAGTGCTGCCTATGGGCAAAAAAATAAACTCTCACTCCTAAAATGGTATTCCCTCAACAAGCCCAAATTTCTGACAGAATTCAGTGATAGCCTGTCCCAAGCAGGTTAAACTTTTTTTTTTTTTGATTGAAAACACAATAAGCATTACTCTTGGCTATTAAAAGCTAGAGAAAACGTCTTTATTGTTAGAGCAGCAAAGCAGGTAATGATTTTTGTCAGGTGCAGACTTTATTGTTTTCAGCAAGCATAACCACTTACGGAAGAGAATAGTAAGCCTTAGAGCATAAATCCAACAAGGGTTACACAGCTTTATTAAATGACAAAACCTCATTAAATCAATACAACACTCTGCAATATTTTTGTCAGAATCATATTTTAGTGATAATTTTCACCAAGTATATCCTTGAAGTACCAAATTAAAACACTGTTTCAGCAAACAATCTTTGATGCAAATTAATGTTTTATGAAACTGTAAGTAACATAAGAGTGTGTATGCATGTGAGAAGAAGAGAAAGCAAGCCCCCACATACTGGCTGGATTCCTAAGTGCTTGAAACAACCAGAGTTGGCCCCCACACTCCCTAACTTCCTACCCCAGGCCCAAGTGAGGAGCCAGGAATATGGCCCACGACTCCCCCATGAATGGCAGAAACCCAAGGACTTGAGCCATTACTGCCACCTCTCAAAGTCTCTATTAGTAGGCACTCAGAGTCATGAATCGGAGCCAGTAATTGAGACCACTTGGATGCGGGATGCAGCCATCTCAACTACTTGGCTAAACAACCTCCTCCACAATTCCTCATTTTAAAGCAGAAGGCTAGTAAAGGTTGTTCTGTTTTATTCTCAAGTTGCTCCAAAAGCCAGGTACAGTTCCAATACGGGGAAAGCCATAAGCTCTAATTTCTGAAGTATTAGTGTCAATCCTAATTTCCAATTATATTTTTAAAATTTCCCTATCCTCACATAAATATTGGAGCCCTCAAATTTAAACAGCTATCTCACACACCACCAATTTCAGATGACTGCTTTGACTTAAAACCCCTACATCCTTTTGTTTTCATTATAGGTCAAACAGAGCTCACTACAGACTACCATTAAAAAAAAAGTGTCTACCTAAAATACACTGATTCTTTGTTTGCTTTGTTTTAAAGCAACAAAAAAGCCATACCTTCAGCCTGGAGAAGCCTGGGGGACCTGCTGGTGCAAGACAACCTTCGGTATCATTCTCTCCAAGGCTGCCATAGCCACCATCAGTATTCTTAGGCCTCCGCATGCCAAGCTGCTGATTCTTCACTCTGCCATCTACCTACGTGTTACTCGTTTTACCGTCTTGGCCATTACAGCATCTGAAGATCATCTTACTTGCCATTAGCCCTTCAAGTTAACCTGCCTAGACTGCCTCCTTCCACAACGATTTTGGCTTCTTGAATAATATTAGTTGTTCCCAGCCCTGGGGTTATGATTTGTCTGTAAGTCTCTCATCTACTGAAACTGCATTTATTAATGAAATTATAGACTTATATTCCACTGCTTTCTCTACAGGATCAACTACAGAATGCTCTTGTACATATTTTGGCTCTTGCTGCATCAGTAAGAGACATCACTAAGGCAAGCAGTGCCTGCTCTGCACGGTGTGCAACTTCCCAGGGGCACCTGTTGGTGTGTCCAGCCACACCCAGCTTCACATGGTTTCGAAGGGCTTCTGCACTGCACCTGTTCTAGCAGCATGGGCAGTCAGAAGTGTGCTCCACAGCCCAGACCTCCACAGTGCCAGCAGCTCGCATGACGTCACGCTGGAAAAAGCGACCTCCCCACACCCTGCCTCTCCACCTCAGCCTCATGGCCCGCAAGAGGTGGGAATGCTTGACCCTACTGCAAACAGAGCAGGGAATGGGACACCAAATGGGATGAGGAAGGCTGTAAAGCAAACACTGCCTTTAAGAACTGCTGGTTCTCACCATGCAAACCTTGAGATCAACTGACAGGTGACTCATTATCCAAGGGACAATTTAAAAATGGACAGACAAAGGGAACATTTGGTACAATTTAAATGACTTTTATACATACCTACAGAGAGAGAAAGCTCTGACACAGGCAAAAATAAGAGTCATTCAGAACACTGTATGATTTGATAAAGAACTCACAGTTCTGTGTCTCTATCTCTAGATGCATATGCACATGCCATACACATATGCATGTTTACACATATACAGAAATCTACCTGAGAACACACACACATATGCTTACATGTGTGTATTTCCAAATAGCTTTAAACTATAGGTACTTATACATGTGATTACATAAATATTTTATAGTCCTTAGAAAGACTCCAGAAAGATGGTCAAGAATATTAAAAAAAAAAAAAAAAAGAGAGAGAGAAGGAAAAGTTATTCTTATTTCCTCTTAGGTTGGTTTCACGAGAGGGCATCCGGGACAGTGGTACAGAACAAAGCCCTTCTCCTAAAGACTTTCCTTTGCTAGGGAATTACAGCAACGGCAGAGCCCTCATTCATCAGAACTATTTGATACAAGAGTCCTAGCCCAGACTTCCACCTTTTTCAAAGTTTAACCAAGTAAGTCATAATCAGCTTAGAAAGACAAGAAAACTTAAACAGGACAAAGATATTTTTCTGTTCTAGTTCCATTCTACATGGTCGGTGATTTCACATGTGTGCTCTGGAACCACAAAAATTTCAGCTGGAATTTTGTCTCCTTAGTGACATTTCTTAATTTCTGTGCATCTTCAACTACTTCCTCATCTATCCAATGGGGACAGTAGCAATAGTCCTTGTCTTTCAACACTAACATGTGGACTCTATAAGACACTTAATAAAACATTCAGCACAGTGTCCAGGACATAGTGAGTCCTCAGGAAATATTAACTACCCTCTGCACTCTGGTTAACTGAAATCCCCCAGCAGTTTCTACAGTCATTGGGATCACAGAACTGAAACCAACACTAGAATAAAAGTATCCAAATACCATAATACAAAACATTGTTTCAGAAATCTTTTTTGCACCCCCACATACACAGATACATCTATTTCTCAGCGTGGCCCATGCCACTTCCCCATCTTGCTCTCCCTAAGGAGCTTTCTAAGGACAGCACACGCACCTTGCCCTCGGGGCATAGCAGTAATCTGAACACTTTATATGAAACTGCAACAATTCATTATAACATGCTCATCTATGTCTGGCTCTTCTAAGGTAATGCAGACCGCAAACAAACTGTGTTATACTCTCTAAGTAAATAAAAAACCTGCTGAATGAGTAAGAAGTCATCAAAATCTAAGCTATGAAAAAAAGTACAAAATATTTAACCACTTTCGTTTGTATCTGAGTCAATTCTATCATTATAGAGAAACCCAAACTTATCTGTAAATCACAGAATTCATAAAACTGTCCTTTCTCCCAGTGCTGGGAGACTCACTTCCTTCTGAAAGGGAGGAGTACATGCTCACTAAAATAAGCCATGTGGACAGTGCTCTTCAGAAAGCACAACACCAAAGCATGAGCATGTACTGTACAGTGGAGGGTTTTAATTACACAGACCTGCTGGGCAAAGCCCAATGGTTAGCCCAATCAGCTAATCCACCCCCTTCAAACGCCAGCACCCCACATGGGCACCAGTTCGTGCACAAGCTGCTCCACTTTCCATTCAGCTCTCTGCCTGTGGCCTGGGAAAGCAGTAAAGGTCGGCCTAAAACCTTGCGATCCTCCACCCCCATGTGGGAGACTTGGAAGAAACTCCTGGCTCCTGGCTTCGGATCAGCTTAGCTCCAACTTGCAGCCACGTGGGGAGTGAATCAATGGATGGGAATATTTTTCTCTGTCTCTTCTCTCTGTAACAAAAAATCTGCTTTTCCAATAAAAATAAATAAACCATAAAAAAAAAAAACAATCTGCTACACTCATGCTTCTCTTTGGAGCAAAGACAGTTCAAATAAAGGAGTATCAAGCAAGAGAGGCTGTTTGTACGTGATAAATGCCAGAGGATCCCTTCCCCAGGTACTACAAGTACCACAACAGTTCAAGGAACAACTGCGCAGGTACTTGTGTGAGGCCTTAATACACACAAAGAACTGTAATATTTCCAGCCTTCCCAATTCTATTTAAATGTCAAAATAAATTTACATAAATTCATCAACTCTGTTTTTATTTCAGTACACAAAAGCAAAACACTTGAAATCAACTTGAAATAAACACTGATTTGTCACCAATCTTATAGATATCAAAGAGCAAGAAGTTGACAGTTGATCAAATCAGAAACTTGGTTTAGTCAAAAAACCTATGCAAAGAAGCATCTGCTCTAAAATAAAGGTTCCTTTACAGTGATTATCTGGAATATTTATTTTTAAATCATTAACAACTTGAATGAGAAACTGGTATCTTCCAGCTTATTAACATTACATTTCTCTTGATAGGGTAAGCTATAAACTAACAAAGGAAGGGAAAAAAAAAGAACTTAAAAGAATGGTACTGCTACCTTAGTGCTCATTCAAATGTGAATGGTAACTTTACCTATGCCAAACTTGATAAATCTCTAAGTAAATAACTAGTTCTGAAAAAGGTTTCTTCCTTTTGTGACTTTACACATGTATTTTTGGTTATTACACAACTGTACGTCAAAGTAAGTCACCGGGGGCTGGTGTTTTGGCTGAAGTCACCACAGGCAGCACTCCCTGTGGACGCTGGTTTGAGTCCTGTCTGCTCTATTTTCCTTCCAGCTCCCTGCTAAGTGTCTGGGAAAGCAGTGCAAGATGGCCCAAGCACTTGGGCACCTGCATCCACGTGGGAAATCCAGAAGAGGTGGCTCCTGGCTTCAGTCTGGCCCAGCTCTGGGCTGTTGTGGCCATTTGGAGAATGAACTGGCAGAAACAAGGTGTCTCTCTTTCTTTCTCCCTCTTACTCTATCTGCGAAACTAAGACTTTCAAATAATAAATAAATCTTAAATCACAAATGAGATGTGCCAAAGTCATTCAAAACCAGTAGCAGCAAAGTAATTTACTGGGTCTGGGTAATGAATCTAAAGTCTTAAGCACTAACTTACTGATGGAAGAAACTAAACCTTAGATGAGTTGTGATTACTTTTAAGAAACAAAATCAATGAAGTGGCAACAATCTGATACACCTGAAATAGTAATCTGAATGACCTTAGTAAGGGGGCAACACTCACCAGTATGAATCTTCTCGTGTCTCTGCAGCAGGTACTTCTGTATGAAACGCATGTCACATTGACTACATTGAAATGGTTTTTCGCCTTAAAATAATTTCACATTCATAAATTAGTTATTGGATAAAACAACAGGTCTTACTTTACTATTTCTGAGGAAAGACAAATCTTAGAAGTCCGTTTTGAGAAACAATCTTCACAAATTTTTGATATTGTTGATTAGCTTAACAACTTTATTTCCTTTCAAGTTCTTCCCCAGGATTTAAAAATTCACGTTCTCACCATCACATAAAAATGAGACTGAGTTTGATCTACAGCCTTCAAGGAGAACAAAAGGATAAACAGAATGATTTAAAACAGAATTTCAAAATCGTGCGGTGAGAAAGGACTCTATTAAACCTTGTCTTTTTGACTTTGAACAAGATCCCCCCAACCTGGTCTCCAAGGCTCACTCTCCTTTTTATGTCCTTTCACCTACGTTCTACTGCGCTCCTTTATAATCCCATCTCTGACACTGCCTTCCTCTGGGAGCTGGTCCCTTTTAAGGAACATGCTCCTCATCCTGCTCTCTTCTGGGAGGCCTTGCAGCTGTCCTGACAGCCAGCTTGTGGTGTGACCACTACAGTCCAGTATCCCCACACCTGCTCTTTATTCCAGAGATTCCCTCTGTCTCCTGCCTGGACGGGGGTGGTGGAGTGTGTCAGTTCTCTAGCACTCTCTCCCCTGCCGAGGGGAGGGGGGCTGCTGCTGTGACCTAGTGCTGGTTGGAATTTTCTCTGTTGGCTTCTGAGGTACTCTCCATTCTGGGTAGCCCTCCATTCACTCTCCTTCCTAACTGTCTTCCCCGATCCTGACTCACCTTACCTGCCCAGTTAGTTTCTCCAATGGCTGGGATCAGTCTTTAGTTCTGTTTTCTACTTTATGTTCTTTGTTATATTTGATTTCCAAATCCATATTTCAAACTCTGCCTGGACATCTTGCACAGAAACATGAATGCTGACAGGTTTTTAATACAATCTTTAATCACTCCTCTAACTTAGAGGAATACTTTAAGTCCAACAAGTGCCCAATTAAAGACCATTTCATTTCATACATCTATGCTAACTGTTTTCTTATTTGAAGTTTTTCCTGGTTTCCTTCTGAAATTCTGGCTTAGGAAATCTGTTTTGAATGCCAGGTTAGCTAAGATCTTAGGAATGAATGACATTTACATGAAGATGAAAATAACAAAGATAATAATTTTAATGGCCATAAGTCTGGTTTAATTCAAGAAATACCTGTATGAATGAAGACATGTCTCTGTAAGTGATAGTTCGTTCTAAAGGCAGCATTGCAGTGCTCACAAACGTGAGATTTAGGGGTTTTCAAACCAAGTGATCCATCCTCATTTATTGTAAGGATCTAGTTTAAAAAAAAAGGCAAAAACAAAAGAAACAAGCTTTAAAATGTAATTAAATACTAATTTTTAAAAATATAATACAAACAATGGTCACCAGAGATTATGAAATATTTTTACTTAAATGATCTTGAGAAATTAGAATGTCACCATTAATTGTAGAAAAGCATAACGTGACTCACAATGAATAAAAATCACCAATAAAACCTTAGTGAAGCTAGCTAAGATCTTGCCACTCCGCCCCCTCCCTGGAAAGCTCATGCCTAGTGAAGTCCCTGGATTTCTCTGCTATGGGGAACATACTTTCAACTTCAGTTCTCAAATATGCAGGGGAAAGTCTTTTTAGATATGGCCTAGAAATCAATCAGCACGAGAATGGTTAAATAAATCATGGACAATTAACACAAATAAAGGTTCCTTGTGAATTAAGAGCTCTTTAACACGAGAAAAGTGCCAGAATCTGCTTAAAAAAAAAGAGCAATGTTCAAAATCTAGGTTTTAATTTTGCTAACCTTTTTATACAAAAGAACACGAAGAGGAAATGTACATTTCTTCACATATCATTGAAAACTACTTAAAACATACACAATCTTGGCTATGATGGCCTGGGAAATGGGCAGGTAAAATATGAGGTAGAGACTTGACATTTGTACTTCAAGCATATTTTTTGAGCCATTTAAGTGCTGATTCATTATTTTTCATTTTTCTTTTTATCAAAGCAGAGAATAAATCTTTAACAGTCAACATAGAATAGAATCTGGAGTGTGTTTCATATTCCTAAGACTATTCTAGACCTACTACTATTAAACACACTCCTAAAAAATTTTAAATAAATTGGAGGTAGGTTTACACAAGCATGATGGGAGACAAAGAATTCACTCCCATCCTTCTGACCTGTGATGCAGACTACTGCAAGTGTGACTGCCAGAGCACCACAGAGCAGCCTCCCGTGCACTCCAGGTTTTCCAACTGACAACCTTGCTCAAGGTACAACAAGAAACTGTCAATCACCGAACACAGTGGCAGAATGAAAAATAATAAATAATCTTTGCTTCATTAGTGAGGATAATAAAAGAGATGGTAGACTTCAGAAAACTAGCATACAAGCTCAGTAAAAGCACGGCTGGTGAGAGGGAAATGATGCTGAACTTGGGAGCATACAGAATGGGAGCTAAGAAATGGTGCCCAAAACATGGTAATCTGGAACACAAATTAAGAAATACAAAAGGCCTGAAAATACTATGTTGATAACTTCTTAAACAGAGGTGGAGTAGGTAGAGAATAAAAAGGCCTCAATCTTTAGAAGTATGTTTTTAGTTTAAATTCACGAAGGCAACGCAGCTTATACTATATGCAAATCAGTGGTGATTATTATGCAAATTACACAGGGCATTTGGTTTCTGGGCAAACTGCCAATGTGGTCAACAATGCTTCAAAGTCTGTGCACCAAAGTCACAGAAGTGAAACATTTGGCAGGAGCATGCAAGTGGGTGTCCCAGCTTCCTGAACAGTCAGTGAAAACGAAAAGTTTCATCTCTGGCCATTCTAAAAACTTTCCAGCCCTTCCAAGTCACATAATAATACACAAGTCAAGATTAAAACGGGAGAGGGTGGGAATCTCCTGGAGTATGGTTCAAAATATTTCTAACAAAAAAATCAATAAATGAATGAATAATGATGAGTACTTTAAATAATAAACAGAAATAAGAACAAGGCAGGAGCAGGTACTTCCCCTCACACAGGATGATAACCAGCAAGATCCAAGTGCCAAAGCACATGGCAATTCAAAGGCTTTCAGTGGCATAGCAACAGCAGGACAAGGCTCTGTAAAGGAACAAACCTGACCCCAGCTCCTCAGTGGGAAGCGGATGTAATCCCTGACTGGACAAAACCCCTTTACAAACAGTTAAGGAGTTCTATGTCATTGTTTCCTGGTAATGGAGGTAATATAGTCCAGCCTTAATTCAAGGTGAATGTTACGGGTGAAACTGCTATCAAGAAACACAGTGAGAAGTCCAGCATTATCTACCAGCTCAAAGCCAGAAACACCAAATTCTTGAACATTTTGTATTTTCTTTTCGGGCCATAGTAAGAAACATCTTGTAGAAAGGACAGGTAGACTTTCCCAGAAAAGTGCCAATAGCACTTGAAATCTGCGATCTCTTTTAAGTACACCCACTTGATTTTTGGTTTTATGGACTGCCGTAGGCCAGTGTCTAGAGCATGTGCAGACCCTACACAGGTGTCCTGACAGGGCTGCCAAGTGTCCATACAAAACAGCCCTCGATGTTCACCACTTCACCGTTTTCTAAACGTGAGGGCCAAGAGTGATACTTTTCAATTGTTCAGTCCTGAGACCACTGAGTCTTATTAGGAGGAGGTAATATGCAAAAAACAAAGTCCCTCAGGACAGCGTAGGCCTAGCAGCTAAAATCCTCTCCTTGAACGCACCAGGACCCCATATGGGTGCGGGTTCTAATCCCAGTGACCCCGCTTCCCCTCCAGTTCCCTGCATGTGGCCTGGGAAAGCAAACAAAGACAGTCCAAAGTTTTGAGACCCCGCACACACGTGGGAGACCCGGAAGAAGCTCCAGGCTTTTGGCTTCAAATCAGCTCACCTCTGGCCATTGTGGTCACTTGGGGAGTGAATCATTGGATGGAAGATCTTCCTCTGTGTCTCTCCTCCTCTTGCTATATCTCACTTAGCAATAAAAAGAATTACAAAATGATGCCAGAACACCCCAACTTCTCACCCTCAGGGATAACATCTTTATGAAGCAGCTCTCCTATGTCTTAGCATCTCACAAATACAAAGCTTCTAAAATTAATAAAAGGTTTAGCACATTAAAAAATAAATTAATTAAATTTTTTAAAAAGCGCCCATCAATGAAATAAAAGCAGCCTAAGGACACAAGCAAAATTTTCTTGCTTGGTATAGATTTTAGTAAAACTGTGATCTGCCAGTTGATGGCTTATCTTAAAGGTCTAGCACTCTTACAACATATCAGTAGCATAAAATAATTTTGCTCTGCTATTTCCCCAATGAACAGTACTACAACTGAAGAATTTAAGAGTCAAAATTTAAATTCTAACAAGCCTAAAATAACATCTTTGGATGTTTACCATGCATCCTGCCACTGCAAGTTCAGGTGAAATACGGTATACTGTTACACCTTAGCAAGTAGAGATATTAGGAACAATCTTCTATAAAACATACTTGATTTAAAAAAAATTATTTGTTTAGCAACCGTGAACAGGGTTATGCAGAAAAATCTGCAGGGGGCTGCTGTGGTGAGGTAACACGTTAAAGCTTCTACCTGCAATACTGGCTTGACATACGGGTTCTGGTTTAAGTACCAGCAGTGCCACTCCCAACCAGCTCCCTGCTAATAGGCTGGGAAAGCAGTGGAGCATGATCCAAGGGCAACCTATGGGAGGCCCAGAGAAAGCGCCTGGCTCCTGGCTTTAGCTCTGGGCATTTGGGGAATGAAACTGTGGATGGAAGATCTCTGCCCATCTCTCTAACTCTGCCTTGCAAATAAATAAAAATAAATCTTAAATTGTTCAAACAACTAGAACACTTCAGTTAATGTGATTCATTTCCAGGTCTACTGTGGAGATATATATTTAGACAAATCTGTTCCCACCTAACCACACAGATATTCTCATGTATGTGGTGACAATTACCATAAGCAATACAGCCATTCTCAGCAGGCAAAGCCCTAAACTGTTTCACTTCTCAAGGATCAATGCCACTGGTAAGTGAAACCGGACCCTCCTTGATCAGGCAAAGTTCACTCTCCTATGAGGCAGACATAATCTTCTGTATCCCATGTTCCATCTCCTAAAATTACTAAAGCATACTTTGATGTTAATGATCACAACTTTATCATTATTTCCAAATCATTCAAAACAAACTTCTAAGTCACAAAATCCAAAGGTAAAGAGATTTGGGATTTCTCATCTATTAAGAGCTACTTTAAAGCAACAGAGGAAAGAGCACATCTTTTAAAACTCACTTCCTTTGCCAGATTCCATTAGGAAAGGAAGAGTACAACTCCAGAGACATACAACCACAAAGGTATCCAGAGTAAAGGCCATCCTCACTGCATCCCATTCTTTCAGCATTCAGGACTCTTCATTGCCGCTCAGTAGCAGATTTCACTCCTTTCCAAGTTTCATTTCAAAACACTCCCAGCTTTGGGAAGGAGGCACTGAGGCAGAGTGAGCTGGGGCATAGCGGGCTAAGCTGTGGCTTCGCTGACATCTCCTACTGCAGTGCCAGACGGAGTCAACATCCCAGATGGAAGCAACAGGTCATGTCCTGGTTGCTGTACTTCTGATCCTGTTGCCTGCTAATGCATCAAACCTTGGCCCCCCTCCACATGGCAGACAGGGATGGCTTTCAGGCTCCTGGCTTGGGCCCAGTGGCAGCAATCGTTCAAGCAGTGAATCAATGGACAACATTCCATTCATATTTTCTCACTCTTTTCCTCCCCTCCAACTTCACTTCTCAAAATAATAAATAAGCCTCGAAAATAAATGGTAACTTTTAAAAACACCAGAATATGAAATTCATTATCTCACAAGCATGACATGGTACTTGACATTCACCTTAACCACCTGAGTTTTAGAAATGGTTTTATCTAACCCTAATCTAACCCTAACCCATATATATTCTTGAATATAAAACATGACTAAAGAAAGATTTATATCAGAATCTTTTAAGTCAGGTTCAGCTCTATAAAAAACAATTTACCCGCAACACAGAATTCCTTGGGGGAACACATAAACAAAATGCATTGCTATGTTCCTTCAGTACTAATCCAGATTTCCTATCTTCATCTTCAGGCTTAAATACAGTTTCTTAGCAAAATTAACTTTGTTCAATAAAGAAAACATGTGGAAGAAAGTATAATAAATGTTTATTTTGCTGTTTCTTTTTCCAAATAAATTTTCTGCATTTTACATAGTTTAATTTTAAAACAGATGTCAGGTCTGACGAGGCAGCCTAGTGGATAAAGTACTTGTGTTGCACAAAAC
Source organism: Ochotona curzoniae (assembly GCF_017591425.1). Classification (NCBI taxonomy): domain Eukaryota; kingdom Metazoa; phylum Chordata; class Mammalia; order Lagomorpha; family Ochotonidae; genus Ochotona; species Ochotona curzoniae. The sequence continues at coordinate 528,321 of NW_024466924.1, forward strand.
AGCATCCCATACGGGTGCGAGTTTCTGTCCCAGAACCTGCTTCCCATCCAACTCCCTGCTTGTGCCCTGGGAAAGTAGTTGAGGATAGCCCAAAGCCTTAGGACCCTGCACCCATGTGGGAGTCCTAGAAGAAGGTCCAGGCTCCCAGCTTGGGATTAGCTAAGCTCTACCACTAGCACCACTTGGGGAGTGAATTATCGGATGGAAGATCTTCCTCTTGGGCTATCGTCCTCTCTGTATACCTGAGTTTCCAATAAAAATAAAAACATCTTAAAAAAAAAAACTTTGATGTCAAAAATCTTACATATTTCTTGGTACCAGCATATAAAGCCAATTCCTGCGCAAAAACTTTCTACATGGCTTACACTCTAATCTACTTGGGGGGCGAAAAGTGTTCTTCCTTTGAAGTTTCAACTAACTTTAAAGAATCACGCTTTTTTTAAAAATCTTTTATTTTTTATTATTATTATTGTCATTTTACGACACAGCTGCACAGGACTCTGGGATTTCCCTTATCCCCTCCCCATTTCAACCCCCCCCTCAAGAGTTCCCCTATATCATTACTAAAGTATAATTCTTCATACACAGTCATATGTCCATTATTGTGGGCATGAACAACGGTAGAAAGTCCATCATCCTATTGTGAAGAAATAGTAAACGGGTTCATTGGCAGTCCATCTTTAGTATGGAAGTAGACATGCATACTGCATTGTATCCTCACATCTGGATATGTTAGTCTCCACATCACAGTTACTATACATCCTCTTAAATGAAAAGCCACAAAACAGAATCAACAATATGAAGAATAGAAATTTACAATGCCATAAGTAAAATAACATGCTACTAGATATGAGAGTCTCTATTACATAGCTACTATACATCCCATTAAATGAAGAGCCACAAAACAGGAAGAAAAAAGAAATTAACAACACCATGAAGTTATTACATGCCACTGAATGACTAATGTGTCGTTGAAGAAATGAAAAGGAAAAACCTTATTGAGGAAAATGATGCTACTGTATGATTGATGAGTCACTGAAGAATTGAATCAGAAAAAAGTGTTTTGAAGGGATGAAACTAACAACAAAAAAATCAAAATCCATGATATACTTTCTGTTGATCTTTATTGGTGAAATATGTCTCCTGTAGGCAACAATGGGTTTTGTTTTTTAATCCAGTCTACTCATCTATGACCTTTAATTGAGCTCAAGCCATTTACATTCAGGATTAATACAAATAGGTATTAGCAATGGGCTGTTCACTGATTTAGTCTTCTGTTGTCATTTTCCTGGGATGTTCTTCCCATTTGCCTTTGGTTTTGGTGGGTGCTAGTCCTCTTCTCTGTCAAGAGTACATCTTGAAGGATCATTTGTAGGGCAGGTTTGGAAGAGGCAAATTCCTTTAACTTTTCTTTACTATGGAAGAATTTTCTTTCATTTTCAAAGACAAAAGAAAGCTTTGCTGGATATGTTATCCTAGGCCGACAATTTTTTTCTTTTAGAATCTGGAATATGTCACTCCATTCTCTTCTTGCCTGTAGAGTTTCCTGTGAGTTTAATTGGCATTCCTTTATATGTCAGTTGATTTTTTTCACGTGCACATTTAAGGATCTTTTCCTTATGTTCAATTGAAGAGAGCTTGATGATCATGTGTCATGGGTGAAGATTGCTTTTGGCCAACCCTGTTGGGAGCTCTGTGCCCCTCCTGCATGTTGTTTCCCAATTCTTTCTCCAGTTTAGGGAAATTTTCTGTATTATTTTACTGAATACATCTTTAATCCCAGTTTCTCTTTCTGCACCTTCTGGGACTCTCATAACTCTTATATTAGGCCTCTTAATAGTGTCTTTCAATTCTTGAATACTTTTTTTGGCCTGATCCAGCTCTGCTTCCAGCTTTTCACCCAGGTGACAGGAAACATATTCCAATTCAGAGATCCTTTCTTCCGCTTCCTTCATTCTACTTTGGAGACTCTCCACTGTACTTTTAATTTGCTCCACTGTATTCTTCATTTCTGATATATCAGCTTTCATTTGATTCATTTCCAGTGTGACATATTCCTTAAATTCCTTGAACACCTGCTTTATGTGCTTCTCATTGTTGATAAGAAGCTTTATAACAAGTGTTTTGTTTTGTTTTCTTATTTTTAATATTTTCATTATATTTTTGACAATCTTTACATAGTTAATTAGGGAAAAAAGGTTCAGGGCTATAGGAAAGTGGGTAAGACTATTATTTCAATGCTGTTTCTGTCATGTATCTGCTGTAAAGGGGGAGATAAAGGAGGAGAAAAAGGGAGAAGCCCCACCCAGTTTACCACCCATAAAGGTCCCACATGTAGGGAATGCTCCAAGGGTCTTGCTCAAGTGGTTTTGATAGTTCACCAGTTATGAATTGCTGCCAATCTCGCCACTCCAAGCACATTGAGGGCACTGAAGAATCCACTGATTGCTATAGTCCATTATAGAGTCTCCCTTTGCCCAGTATTTCACTGCCAACATACATCTGAGGTGGTTGATTGACTTGTTCTGTCCTCTCTTTTTTTGGTTAGGGTTCTGAGTCCGGCATTTTGATTGGGGAGATCCCCAAAGAGACTTTGTCTGAGGTGTTCCCAGACCAGATTCTTTTATGTACTGGCAATTTACAGGGCCCGGTACAGTCCATCACCCCAATCAGCTGGTGGTTGCAATTGCTGGGTTGGTTCTTTTTCCAGCGATGTCATTCACTGGAACCAATGGGTGTTGCAGTCCAGCCTTGCTTTGCCCAGCACATACCTGGCCCTCACATAAACCAATAGGCGCTGCAGCCTAGTCGGGGCGACTCCCCATATCGTTCACCAGGCCCGCCCCCTACTCTGGTTTGCCAGTATGTGCAGCACACTAGTGCAGTCTGTCCCACATGCCATTTGGCTCTCATACATGTCAATGGGTATTAAAGCTTTAGTTCCATCCAACCAGTTCGACTATCTAGCCCTCATGGATGTTGTTGGATGCCTCTCTGTCTAACCTGCCCAGCTCCTGTCCTGATTGTCATGCTCTCCAGTGGGAGTGGTAACCCAAGAGGGAGGAACCCACTAGTTTCCTCCGAGGCCTCTCCCACTCCCAGATTATGCACTCTCCATGTGCTTCTGCAGTTACTTGACAGAATTAGCCCCCCGTGCCAGCTTCTGCCAGCTGATGCTGCAGCTAAGCCCAAATAACCCTCACCCACTCAATGAGCGCAGCCTGGGTTTTCCCTGATCAAGTCCACATGAGGCACACAGGTGTTGTAGCCCTGCTTAGTCTGGTCTGCCCCATCCCAGCCCATGTTCTCCGGTGGGAGTAGCTGTCCAGTAAGGGAACACCCTCATATTCCCCCTGCCGGCTTCGACCCCTCCCGCCCTGGTTCTCACACATGCTGGTTAGGCGCTGTGGTCACATCTGGTACAGGCAACCTAACCTTGGCATTCCATATTGCACACTGGTTTTTGTCGCGACCAAACCTGGCTTAACCCACACTCTGTTCTAGTGCTCAGATTTGCCAGTGAATGACATGAACTGATTCAGCCTGGTCTGCCCCTAACCCATGCCAAATGTGTGCCAGTGGGAAACTTTCCATGGCCTGTTCTGGGCTGTTTCCTTTGTCTGTGTCCTGCCAGAGGAGTTGTCCAGGTTCCTCCATCAGAACCTCTCCCAATGCCAGATTTTGCACATACCAGGGGTCCATGAGCCAGCCCTACTCAGTTCACCTCCTGTCCTAGCAGGAACAGTGGCTTTTCCTGACTGGCCTTCAACCCAATCTGGTTCTTCCTGTTGGATGTTTCAGCCCAGCCACAGCTTGTCCATACCCACACACAGCTCACACATGGCTCAGAAGGGGTTGAGACGAAGCCTAGCCCATCCCCCATCTACCCTGATCCTCCAGGTCATCAGACAGTATTGGAGTCTATCCTGGCTTGGTGTGTCCAGTCCCATACCACACTTGTTTTAAGTGAGACTACAACAGTATCGTGATCAGAACGCAGCCCCCATTCCAGCCCCCACACTCCTCGGTGGGAGCCTCAACCCAACTAGAGTTGTCCCCTTACCTCCCAACCAGGCCTGTTCCCAGCCACAGATCAACAGATCATGCGCATACCAGTGGTTGCTCTGATTCAGCTTGGCACAGCCCCTCACCTGTTCCAGCCTCAGCCTTAGACACTGTGGCTTAGCGCCCCGGCTCACACAAATGAATAGGTGCAAGAGCCTAGCTCGGCATGACCTGTGCTCCATCCTGGTCTCTAGTTTTGCTTGTGGGCTAAGGTTTGCTCAGTCCTGCCTGGTCTACCCCATTCCATTACCAATTCACACATTAGCCAGCTGTTGGAGCTACTTTGCCCAGCTTGTCTGACCCCCAGGTCTGGACCACATGTTCACCAGCAGGAGCTATGACTCGCCAGGGGGAGTTTCTGAAGTTCTTCCACTTGACCCACTGCCAGACCCAGTTCTCATACATGCCAGTAGGTTTTAAATGGAAGGCGCAGTCTGGCCTTCCATTTAGCCTTGTATGAGCGGGTGAATGTTGCAGCCCATCCCACCCCACACCCTATTTTGGATGAACATTTGGATGCTGCTGCCTTGACCAGTCCAGACTATTGGGGGTTCCTTTAGCTGTGAGTGATGGCAGGCTCCTTGGTCACACCTAGCTTAGTCCATCACCACCCAACTCTTGAGCTAACTAGTGGGACTAGAATTTCCACAGGGTTTGGCCCACACATCCCACACAGAATCTACCCCCGGATGTGGTTCTTGAGTGCTAGTTAATGTCATGGCCCTGCCTAATGTGACCTGTCTCCTGATCCATCATCATGTCAGGTAATAGGATATGATCCTGCTGGACAAGCCCCAAGCCTTAGCTTTTGCATGGACTTGTGTTTGGTGGTCAGCATTGTTCAGTGATTACAAGTTCTTCAAAGGAATAGTTACTGTCATTGGGAATCTTTAGGACTGATTCACATCCCAGAAGCACAGTGGGTTCAACCTGGCGCTACCTCAGCAGCGATTCAAAGAACCAAAATCCCAGAGGTCCTGGTCAGGTGGCCAGCAGGCGCAGTCTGGCACCAAATGGTGCACTGGCAGGCCAATGGACAGCTCACCATGTGCACGAGATGGCTGTAGTCTGGGATCCGAGCAAAAAGACGCCCCATCCTGAGACCCACCAGCAGCCAGCAGGCTGCAGGAAGTTTCTATAACAAGTGTTTTGAATTCTGTATCCCCCATTTTCTCAATGTATTCTTCAGTTAACTCTGAGGTTGGCATAGGGTTTTGCTCCTTTGCAGGGGAGTCTTCAGTAATATTCATTGTGCCTTTGTCTCTTCTTTTGCTCTTGATCATTGTACTTCTGGTTAGCAGAATCTTCTCCTTGGGGCAGGTTTCTAAGCTCTGTCACCCACAGGTCTACAGTTTGATTTTACTTACTGCAGTTGGTACATGACTATTTGCAGTCACTTTTGCCACTCCCTCCAGCAAGTTCTAGGTCTGGGTTCTTATATTAGACTTCCACCATGGTCTCATAGCCCCAGCTCCTGACTCACCACTCTTCACCTCCTGTGACACTGTGCTGAGGCTGCACTGTTGTCTGTACAACCTTTCTCCCACTTCTGGTTGGAGCAGGTCCCAGGATTAGGGAAACACCAGGTGTCCTATATAGCTAGGTTGTTGTTGGTGGTAATCTTGCAGGAACCTGTTAGCTGTTACATCTGAGGGCTACATGGACCTATCTTGACTCATATAATGCTAAAGCTGGTATTATTTTCCTGTGGAACCGGTGCAATTCACTGAGCTTAGTGAGTTCTCTCGAGCTCAGCACATGTGTAGCTCACTGCTGTCCCTGCAATCCTATAACTTTGGCCACAGTGTACAAAATGGCACCTGACATGCCACAACTAGAGTTCTTGATCAGCTGGTTGTCAGGGCTACCTGGACCTCTCTTGGGTGGAACCTGTCGGATGCTACATTGTTGCAGTACACTTAACCAGAAATGAGTTCACTTCCAGCTCAGTACATGCAATCCTGTCCATGGCCCTTGCCTCCTTAAATGAAATGGGGCCTAATTCGGCTCTAGTTGGGCAGACTGGGCTGTGAAATCCACCCTGTTCCCCCACTGCCTGTCTGGGATCTGCTGCTCTGTCTCTGCCCCTGGTCAAATCAAACAGACGAGCAGTTCTTTGTCTGGGTTCATCTCTGGAGCTCTTGGTAAACGTCCCTTTCCACCTTGTTGCTGCGGAGTTCTGGCCCAAGATGGAGTTCAGATCGCAGTTTGCTGAATGCCTCTGGAATATCAGTCACTGCAACACCACACTGCTGTGTCTGCTGCTTCCCTGTGTCTGTCAGTCTCCAGGTGACCCTCTGTTGTCATCCTGTCCTCTCCTATTTCCTGGAATGTGCCCTGTCTTCTTCATACTAGTTAAAGTTTCTCTGTCCATCTAAATGTGTCCTCAAGCTATTCTGCCATCTTGATTCTCTGAAGAATCACTTTCTATTCAGACCAGTTAATGTACCACAATAAACATACCCATTAATTTCTTCTATCCCTGACAGAATATCTGATAACAAAGCAAGCACTCTAATCACTTCTTGAATCAATCCTAACTAATCTTTACAAATTATTCTGCTTGCAACCTGGGAAAGCAGTCAAGAACGTTGCAGACTTGGGATCCTGCACTCATGTGGGAGACCAGGAGGAAGCTCCTAGCTCCTGGCTTTGGATCTGTTCAGCTCTGGCCATTCGTTGCAGTCACTTGGGGAGTCAATTGTTGGATGCATCTGTCTCTCCTTCTCTCTGTATATCTGACTTTCCAATAAAAATCAATAAATCTTTTTTTTTAAATGAATAAAAATCCTTCTAAGGTGAAAACTAATCTTTTAATTCACAGAACAAAGGAGCAGCAAATACAGGTGGAAGCACTCCCTTTACTGGGAAACTGTAAGCACCCCAGATTTGAGGCTCTTAAAGGTACAACATAATCACATTAGGGACTTTTTTAATATTATTTTTTGTATTTTTAAAAAACTTTTTAAAAATAGAAATTCTCTGAGTTAGTCTCCAGCAACACACACTGGGCTTCCTTAACTGAACAAAGCCCTAGGTGTGACAAATGCGGAGCCAGCAGGGACAACTGAATTAAGCCTAGTATATTGGCCCACGTGTAGTCACTTTGCCTACCATTGTTGCTAATCCAAAATGAAACAAAAATAGACCAAGGGGTCAAAGGGAAGCTAGGCGGTCACATAAGTAGAGCCTGTCATTAAGAGAAAAGACAAAACAGCATGTCATTAACAGATGAGATGGTAGAGCAATAATGAAAAGTCCAAAGTTCTTAGAATCTAGCATTCAGGAGTTTTTAGATCAAAGGAAGGAAAAGTCCTCCCAAAGGGATTCACTGTATTACATATGATTCTTCTTAAAAAGATTTATTTTACCTGAAAATCTGACAGAAAGAGAGAGAGAGAGAGAGACCTTCTATATGCTGGCTCACTATCTAAATGGCCACAATGACCAGAGCTGGGCTGGGCTGGAGCTGGAAGCCTGGAGTTTCTTCCATGTCTCACATAGAGGCAGGTTCCCAAGGAGTTAGACCATCCTCCAGTGCTTTCCCAGGTCATTTTAGTAGGGAGCTGGATCAGCAGTGGAGCAGCTGGGACTTGAATGAGAGCCCATGTAGGATGCTCGTACCACAGGCAAAGGATTAACTTGATACACTATCACAGTGACCCCCAATCACATGAATTTTTTAAAAAGGTTTACAACATTAACCCCAAGATACTAAAAGTTATGTTATTGTGGGACTAGTGTTGTGGCATAGCAAGTAAACCTGCTATCTATGACACTGACATCCAATACGGGCACTGGTTGGCATCCCCACTCCTCCACTTTGGATCCAGATTCCTGCTGAATAGCTTAGGAAAAGCCACAGAAGATGACTGAAATATCTGAGTCCCTGCTACCACTGTGGGATATCCAGATGAAGCTCCTGACATTGACCTGGCCTGGTAGGCCATGGCAGCCATCTGCAACATGAACCATCAAATAGAAGATCTTTTTATTTTTTTCCCCCATTTCTGTAATTTTGACTTTCAAAAGGAATAAATCAATTTGGGCCTGGCACAGTGGCCTAGCGGCTAAAATCCTCGCCTTGGACACACCAGGATCCGATAAGGGTGCCAGTTCTAATCCCAATAGCCCCACTTCCCATCCAGCTCTCAGCTTGTGGCCTGGGAAAGCAGTTGAGGATGGCCCAAAGCCTTGAGACCCTGCACCTGTGTGGGAGACCCGGAAGAGGTTCCGGGCTTTTGGCTTCAGATCAGCTCAGCTCTGGCTGTTGTGGCCACTTGGGGAATGATTCAACGGACAGATCTTTTTCTCTGTCTTTCCTCCTCTCTATATATCTGACTTTCCAATAATAATAAGGTAAATCTTTAAACAAATAACAAAAAGAAATCAATCTTAGACTTGGTGTTGTTGACATAATCAGTAAAGCAATAAGACAGCCATCTGGCAACAAGGAAGCCAATAAATGGGGGCCAGTTCAAGTCCTGGTTGCTCTACTTCCAATCTAGCTCCCAGCTAATACAACTGGGAAAAGCAACGAAAAACTACCCAAGTCTTGTTGTGCTGTACCCATGTGGAAGAACATGAAGCTCCTGGCTTTACTCTGGCCAGTGCTAGCCATTATGGCCAGAGGAGAAGTGAACCCATGGATAAAAGATACTATTTAAATCTAATTCTTCCTTTCAAATCAATTAAATATATCTTCAAAATCATTTTTTAAATATGCCATCTAAGGTCCACCATGATAGCTCAATTGGCTAGTCCTCACCTTGCAAGCGCTAGGATCCCATAAGGGCACCAGTCTGTATCCTAGCTACTCTGCTTACCATTTAGTTCCCTGCTTGCAGAGGATGGTCCAGGACCTTGGGACCCTGTACTTGTGTGGGAGACTAGGAAGAAGCTTCTGGCTCCTGGCTTTGGATCAGTTCAGCTCCAGCTGCTGTGGGTATTTGGGGAGTGAACCAGTGGATAGAAGATTTTCTGTCTCTCTTCTCTATAAAACACCCGCAGTTCCAATAAAAATAAATAAATCTCCAAGAGGAAAAAAAACAAGCTACGTAGAGAATGCCACATGATGTTCCAATGCACTCTATTTAAAAGAAGATGTACGCAAAATCAATTTCCAACAAATGACTATAAGAAAATTTGAGATTTAAAAGGGATAAGATTCTAATACCCAAAAAATATATTTTCATAAAACAGCTAATTTCACAGTTTTAGGAAATTACTTGACCGAGAGAGTATTTCTTAGCTCTTTTTATCCTCTTATTTATTAGACATGTCAACATATATACCTTGTCGATTCAGAAGTATCAAATCTATCCCACGACAAGACTTGGCCACATGACAAATCAAAATTTCAAGACATTACAAATCAAGAATACAGTAGAAAAACATGGTAACAAAATAAACAAAGAAAAAAACCCAAACACAGAACTTACACACATTGTGTTGTTTTCAAAGACTTGAAAGTGACTCCCCCACAGATCAGCAGTGAAGTCCAAGTCACACAGTGCTACAGTTTTAGAAAGTAGTTTTTTTTTCTTAAAACATGGTATTATTCTACATATAAGAAACTCGCTTTTTGCATTAAAGAACAGAAATGACAAAAACATACTGCATAACTCACTGAGAAAATATAAAGCCCACCAAAAAAAGGAGGGAAGGATGAAAAGAGGAAGAGATGGGAGGTTTTATAGACATAACATTACAGGACTGCCATCTGGTGCATGGCCATTTTGGATGCCTGCATCCCTTGGGAGTGACTGCTCTGCTCCCAATTCTAGTTTCCTTCAAACACATACCCTATGAGGCAACAGCTGATGGTTCAAATACTGGGGTCCTTGCCACCCACACAGATCATCAGAGCAGGTCCCCAGTTCCTGGTTTTGACCTGTTCTCGTCCCTGACATTTGTGGGCTTCTGGAAGATCTGGCTGTTTCTGTTCTTTCATTTATTCATTCTTCTCTTTCTCTCTCACGCGCTTCCTATTTCTTCCTCCGTCCCTCTCAAACATAAAATTTTAAATTTTAAAATATAAATAAAATTAAAATGTAAGAGACAACATAGACACACCTGAGGCTACCAGCAGGTGGAATGTAGCTGGTGCAGATTTCTGGAAGGGGTAACAAACATATCAAGAAAACTCTAAAACTTCACTCTCTGATTCAATAATGTACAATGATATTTTAAGGGTAGAAGGAAGACAAAAAGTATACAACTTTACATCAAAATAACAACATCAGACATAATGTGATCACATTATGCTAATAAATATGTATCGGAACCAGTAATAATTTTAAAATGGCCCACACACATTGCTACAAAAGAGGAAATCAAATCTATATGTACCTGTGCATACATTAAAACAGAACATGGCAGAAAATCAAAGTATTTACCTCTAACAATGTTACTGTATTATTCCAGTCTCCATTAGTCACCAATGGCTATCCTAAGCAAAGCAGTGGAGAGCTGGTAAGCTTACCAGTGGTAAACTGGTAAAATCTTAACAACCAGTTAAGAAATCAGCGGACTGAGAATCATTTGCTCATTTCTAGGGTGTCAATATTCCCATTCTGGCCAATTCCAAGTCACTACAAGTATTAGCAACTAGCTTACACAATTCCCCCCAAAAATCAGCCATCAGCTCTTACAAGCCAGTAAAAGTCACTCCAGCATACCACTAAATCCACAAGTAACAGAAAATTTATAAATAATAATTGCTTCGAATCACAAAACATTAATGATCAAAAAATCATGTTATAATCTTCTAAAATACTTTTACACTACTTAGAGGAAGAAAAAAATGAAAAATAAGAATTAAAAAAAAAAAAAACACCAAAAATGCTACTTATAATCAAGTATATATACTGAAGGCAGAGAGGGAGAGGAGGAGCCGCCTAACAATATGTCATGTGTCTGTTCCTTATTTACAAATCCGTCTCTCCATCCACAGCATACCTGTGAAGAACTCATTATGCCTCCTACTCCAAGTTCTTGGGACAGTTGTGAAGGAAGTCGAGTTCCTGCCCTCGTGGAGCTCACATTCTATTAATGATGTCCTGTACCTTTTCTTGATGAACTGGTATAAAAATTTTCTGGAACCTTAGTACTAAAATAAGTAAAGCCACTATGAATGAGAAACTAGGCACTATACATTTCATCTGTTAGTTTTTAGAGAAAAGAAAGACATGGGAGAAGTTTGCTTTAGCAAACAGGGGCATGGTACAGAAAGTAGACAAACGGAAGGCAAAGGCCCACCACCTCCATGCAGGCATGCACCCCTCTCCTCCCGCCTGGTGAAGCCAGTGAGACGCGCCGACTCTCTAAGCCACTCGAGCCGTGACTGTGTGCCCCTGAGGTAAAGACAGCTTCCTGCCCACAGAATACATTGACAGTTTGGGGTGAAGAGGGTAGCGACCACCACCTTAACAGATTCTCTTACTTTTGCAGGAGAACGTTGCTTCCGCTTCTTCTTTTTCTGTAAGTCTACTGGCTCTCTGATTTGTTTTTTGTCTCTCATCAGTTGCTCAGATACATCAGGAAAAGTAATTTCCTGCTTTACACTTATCTGTTTAAAAAAAAAGCCAATTTTAGAAATGAATTAAAAAGTCCATTGTGACACAAAGCCATTGTACGTTTAATCCTTTGCTAAGTCTGCACACTGACACTCCTAGAATGACCAACCATATGTGCCAACCAAATCAAGTGCTACAGAATTCATTAACACGCAATTGAGAAATAAAACTCAAGAGTGAGTAAACAGAGAGAAATGAAGAAGTTTTAGAAAATCAAGTTGGAGGAAAGAGTGAAGATTTCTAGAGGAAAGATAGTCTTAAGAACTAGCAGAAAAAGCAGCAGAAGTCAGGACATAGTAACATCCATTTCATCCCCACAGTCAAAGAACAGATGCTGCATTTATAAACACACATGATAGGATCCAAAAATCAATATAAATCTTAGGGGACAGACAGATCATTCTGGTATCTTCATGGCTTTTATCTGTCTTTATAAAACATTACATCAATGGCACAAAGTACTAAAAGATGATTATCTTTATCTTTGATAGCAAAGGAGGTAGTAAGAGTGAAGGCTGCAGTGTTGCATAACCTGAGAGAAGCAGGTAAGATGAACAGAGAGAGAATTATTTTGATGCTCCACATTTCTGGCAAGATCAGAGCCAGTATGTCCCTATCCTCTATAAGAAACCGTCACCAAAGCTCTGATTCTAGAGATGCAAATAGTTTTAGGCCACTGCTCTGCTCTGTAAAATACAATTCTACTTTTATAAAACATAGTGAATGCATTTAAAAAGAGATTAAGGTTGCAACAACATTATCCACTCTTTAGATCTTTGTTCCCACAGAGCTGCTTGCCCTAAAACCACATGCCCCAACATTCTAAGATCATTTTGGCACCGTCAATTCTCATCCGATTTGCTGGTACTTGGTCATGCTCTCTTCATGCTACATTTCCCAGCCATCTTCAAGATGAAAACAAAAGGATCTTAAAAGAAACTTTCATGCAAATAGACTATGAAATTCAGCAAAAATCCTTCAGAATAATTTGAGAAGTACACTCTGAAAATAGCTACATTTTCAAAAATACAATGAAAAACATGGTGCAAAAAGATTATGACTATCTCTAGATGCACACATGAAGCTGAAAGATGAACAGCTGTATAGAAAGGGGACATATAACACAAGCCAGGGGCTTCAGATTGACACTGTAAAGCAGGAGCTCGCAGGAATTCCTGACATACAGCAGTGTATCAGAATCACAAAACAAGAAGGTGAGCACACGTAACACAAATGACAAGTTCGCAGATAATCCCAACAGGTGACGGAATAGTCCAGTGACCATTCTTCTGGCTTTTTTGGGCATCAACTATTTAGAACATAAATTAGAACAGTAAAATCACTACCAACAAAGCTTTGGAATTCATCTCACCACCACTGTGGAAGGGATGTTTACTGAACCTCCACTCCACATTTGGACCTGGTTATGAGACTGAAGAGAAATAATATGCTTCAATGTAAGCAGCACAATGGGATTGCTCTGTACTGTGCCGAAAGGGCACCAAAAAGTAGTTCCAACATTTCTGGCAGCCTATAAACTACAGGAAAAATCAAACCCATGGAGACATAATGAGCAACAGCAAGAAACAGAGGAATTCTTTTCAGCAGAGTTGTCAGGTAGAGCAAAAGAGAGATTCCTAAGTAAACTCTGCAACTAGCAGCTATTCACAAAACCAAAGAGGAGTCTTTAGAATAGTTAAAAAAAAAAAAAAAAGACAAGACACATATCTAAATCTTTTAGTTGTTTCCACCTGAATGGAAAGTAATCATATTTGTACTACCACCTTAACATAAGGCATAAATTAACATCATGAAAACACAAGCACAGACCTACAAGTGATAGTGAATGCCCCAATAGCTTTATCATTCACACATGAAATTAACTCCTCTCCATACTATTTAGGAAGTAAATGTGGCGCAGCCAAAGGTGCTCAGAAAAGAGCTGGAAAACCCAAAAACACAGAGATGGGTATGATAATGATAAGATGGCTGGAAAGGAGTTGCAGAATATCTGGAAAATCTCAAGCTGCCTGCAGCCCAGAGAAGATGACAAGAATCTACCAAAACAAGAAGACTCCTTAAGTATGGCCAGAGAGAATGCACCCTGAAGCTGCCTACCCTTTTCCTGAGAAATCCCTTTAAAAGAACACAAATTCACAGACTTGCTTTTGCTATCAACCAAAACAAAACATAGTTAATAAAAGTAGGGTGATGTTTTATAAAGCCTGGGTTGTTGGATTTTGAAAATACATCCATTAGAGCATTAAAAAAAATAGCCTTATTAAAAAGTAAGTAAATAAAATCTCCTCCCATACTTTCAGTGATATCTTTTCACCCAAGCCCTCACCAAGAGGCATTTTCCTGCCTCTTCCAGGGCCTGGATTTCAAATGCTGCTGTTCCAATTCATCCGGTCAGAAGTGTTTTCTCTATCCCTATCAATTCCTTCATCAGATTTAACTAAATCCAGAATGTCACCTCCTAAAATCCTTAAGACCCTCACTCCTCTAACCTTCCCTCTAGACTCCCTTATGTCAAAGGACAGAAGCCATTCACTGTGACTCCTATCTCCTTTCTATTTTCTAAATCAGAGGTGAAGAACTTTTTTTCTGCCTAGGGCTGTTTGGTTATTTACAACTTCATTCACAGGTCACACACAACTATCATCTCAACATTTCCCCCTGCTATAAACTTGCTTAATTCCAAGTCTAGCCTCTTGAGGGCCTTGTCTGGCGCGTGACTGGAGGTTCCCCAAGATGCAGAAACAGAGTTCTGTTCTGCGGTGTCATGCTGCTTCACCCTGAGCCACTGTCCTCACCAGCTCTTCACTGCTAGTTCTAAAATAGTCCTCCCTCTTTATTCTCCCAATCTTACACATAAAGAGACCTTTCAGACCAAAAAATTGTCCTCCTGATGCTCGGGCACAGGATGAGTCCCTTTACTTCATTTCTGGCCCCAAACTAAACTTATTTTTAATTATTTCATGTACTTATATGTTATTTTGACATTTTCAATGGCATTTCCCATAAGTCCTTTCACACATTCATTTATTCAATCATGTTAAAACAGTATAAACACTTACTGAGACCCTAATAAGCACAAATACTGAGGATATTTTCCACATATGAAGTCTCTTTTTCAAAGCTCTGAAAATAAAGATAAGGGAATTTTGATGCACTATGGGGCAAAAGAAAGAAACTAGTAATTCAAGATAGCACAGGTCACCCAATAAATAGAAGATAGGGGGCAGGGATTCAAATGGAGAAATGAAGATTTCAAGTAACTGTGGACAAAATAAGGGACTTAATAAGAGATGATAAACTTGCCAACTTCTTTCTTGAAGACTCAGTAATGTTAGCATATGACAGAACAAATATATAAGCAACTAAAACAATAATAACAGATAATCTGTCAATAACACTTCACTTGGTTTGTAAATTTTAGTCTATCTCTATCCCTACCTCCTGAACATAAAGTTAATTCCTTGTGATCACATTCGTCTTCATTTTCAACATCCTATATCCACAGCCAGTGATAACCATTTCACTCCAATTAAGTTTACCAACTTTACTGATTCAAGATACCATGATGTCCCAATATATTCTTCCACAAGTAAATTAATACCAAATGTTTTCACGTCATTTCCAGACTGAGCAATCCTCAGCAGCACTCTGAGGTATCAATGTGAAACGCCCCAGCTCAGCTTTCAAGATTCCTTACAATCTACTTTACAGAAAAGACCTAGGTTATTGGCAAGAGTAGGACTCTCAGGAGCCATGTGTTCCCACCCATTTCAACTTTGGGTTGTGGTCTTCTCACTTTCCCTTGCATCCCATCTGAGTAACAAGAAGGTATTTTTTCTGCTTTCCCCTGTATCATGCACTAAAGACCCCACTTCCACCACTCACCAAGCCACTGCTTCTTCACTCCCTCCCACAAAAAGTCTGAGAGACAGGCAGTGAGACACCACAGGTTAGATGCTGCACTTAGTATTCACATCCTTACAAGAGTGCTTGTGAGGAAGCAGCAGCTGTTCTACTTTCATTTCCATTTCCAGCTACTGAAGTACCTGAGAGGCAGCAAACAATGGCCCAACTACTTGGGATCCAGCCACCCATCTGGGAGACACAGAGTTCCTGGCTCTCAGCTTTACCCGGGCACAGCTCTCAGCTTCACCCGGGAGTGAACCAGCAAATGAAGATTAATCTTTTACTCTCATTCAAACTTTCAATCAATCAAAAACTTTAAAAATTTAAAAATAAATGAAATGGTCTTCCTGATTCTAACAGGTACTGACTTCTTTCTACAAGCATATTCAAATTTCACCTAGAAAATAAATTCTTGTGGACCAAAATTTTGCTAGAGAAACAGTGTTTCTGAGAGTGAAAGTAGTACACAGCCATTGGGAAAGGGTGTGTGTAACCACAGAGAGAACTTGTTCCAAAATGTTACCAAGCAAACACTCCGGCTCAATCATGGTGACCACAAGTATTACAAGTGTTTATACACAAAAGACACAGCACAAAACAAAGTTGGTGTTATTTGAAGGTATTCCTGGAGTACAGAAAAAGGGAAACTTAAGAAGCAGAGAATACTACCAAGATAGTTTTTGTAAAAAACAGTTAAATTTAACTAGACAACAAGATTTTACATTCCAAGCTCAGAGCCAAAGAAGAACGCAGGCAGGTAAGGCAGTACACTACTGAGCAGGTCTCTGTGAATCCAAAGTTGTAATTACTCCCTTTACTTGCCTCATAATTCCATACAAAATTCTCAAAGAAGATAACAATCATCAGGGGAGACAGTCAAAAACTGTTCTTCGGTTGCAAATATGCAGAAGGATCCACCATTCAAATCCTAATCACTGTCCCAATTGGTTTATTACTACAAATTTTGGTTACTACACTAGCATTGCAAAGTTTAGATAATGGAGTAAAAGGAGTGATCAAATCAACTGATCTTACTACTTAATAACCCCATCCTTCCAACTTCTTTGCATCACATGATCATAGCTCCCTCTCTTTCTTCATGGCAGTTCTGCTGAATTTATCCTTCCAGCAATTGCAGTACCTTTGCCACACTTCGAATACATCCACATTAGTGGCCAACAAAGTGTGGGAATTCTTTCATAGTTCACGAGACTAAAACCTTTGTGCTATTTATCTATTCTGCTTAACTTTTCTCTCATGAGTATGCTGTGGCATTTTAAAAGAAGCTAATAATGTCATCATAGACTGCATTCCTTAGTATAGATGACCACCTTGTTCCCATATCAACCCAGGCAAGATTTGCACAAATCCTCTTTTCACTAAATCTTATTTTAGAAAATAGGATTGTTTTGTCATTTAAAATATTACATACTAACATGCACAAATTTTAATGTTATTCACAGATAAATAAAACCTCAAATTTCCCAATTTTAATTTCCAATAAAGTATATATTAATTTTTGTAACTAACTAAAGTTGAAACTTCTAAGGACAGGTACATTTGGCACAATGGCTCAGAGGACCAGGTCCAAGTTCTACAGATTGCAGTTTCATGCTAACACATACCCTGGGAGGCAACAGGTGACGCCTCCGAGTATTTGGGTCCCTGCCACCCACATACGAGAGCTGGACTGAGTTCAGCTTTGTACTGGATGAACCCCAGCTGTTGCAGGCTGCTTGGGAGTCAATGAGCACATGGAAGAAGTACCTTATTTACCTCCACTTGCCTTTCAAATAAGCTTTAATATTTATTTATTTATTTACTTATTTATTATTTGTTTATGTTTCTATTTTGATTCTCAATATTTATTAAGGGTATAAAAGGGTCCAAAGGTCAAATGTTTAAGAACTGTTCGTCTAGAACAGGGTGTGGAATGTCTGGCCCACATGGCATACAAGGCCTGTGAAATCACATGCTCTATCCCTGGCAAAGCAACTACAAGCAGCACCCAAAATTCAATAAATCTTCAGCAGACTAATTTTTAAGTTGGTAATTTTGTATGGCTCACAAATTATGTCATAAATATGCAAATGGACCTTGCCAGAACAAAGGTTCCACACCTTTAGATTCTAGATACCTAGTTTTTTTCTTTTTTAATCATACAGTTCCATAGGCTCTGAGACTTCCTCCCAATGATTTCCCTTCTAGTTTTACAATGGGCGGTTCTAAATTCTAGATATATCTTAACTGCAAGCTGCATTGCCGCCTTCTTTTCCACTCAAACAACTTTAATAGGGATGCCTGGTTCACATCAAAATAGAGAAATCAGTACAAGTATTGTGTGCATAGGTGGTTAGGAAACACTGCCTTTCCTAGCTTGGTGTGATGAAACACCAATCACACCTGGCACAGAGTCTTTTGGTAAATATGAATATCCAAATAAAAGACAAGGCTTCTTAGGAACCGGTTAGATCTATGGCAGGGAAAATACAACCTTACAAACTAGGGGACCAGAAGCTAAAGCGCTCAAAACATGGGCTCATGTCAAGAAGACCACAAGAGCAAGCATTATTGTGGCACAGTTTGTTGGGACATCAGCAGCAAACATAAAAGTGGAAGTTCAAGTACCAGCTGCTCCATTTCCAATACAGCCTGCTGTTAATGTGCCCAGGAGGGTAGCAGAAAATGGCCCAACTGTGAAATCAGAAATAAATTCCTAGTTTCTGGCTTTGGTCTGGCCCAGCCAGAACTGGTTGTTTCATTCAACTGGAGAAAGAACCAGTGGATGAAAAATACCTCTCTCTCTGTGCTTTTCAAATAAATTTATTCTTAAAAAAATAAATTCATTTTTATTGGGAAGGCAGATTTTACAGAGAGGAGAGACAGAGACAGAAGGTCTTTCATCCACTGGTTCACTTCACAAATGGCCACAACTGAACTGAACTGAAGCTGGGAGCCAAGAGCTGCTTCCGTGTCTCCCACATGGATGCAGGGTCCTAAGGCCACTGGCAATCCTCCACTGCTTTCCCAGGCCATAATCAGAGAACTCTTCTCCCAGGTGGAGTAGCTGTGAAACAAGGATGCTGGTGTCACAGGGTGGAGGATTGGCAAAAAGTACCACCATGCTGGCTTCATCAAATATTTTTTAAAAACTCCCCAAGAGACAGCCATAAAGAGCTTTCGATGGCCAATGTTGGCATAATACTAGCAATGACAGTACTGGATCACAGCTCACAGAATAAAATGAGTATCCATACTGAAAGACACTGAAATATCAATGAAATAATTGAGGGAAAGGGACAGCAATGATAAACAGAACAAGGAAAGGCAAAATCACAATCAGGTGAACACCACAATAACAATTATGAGGGTTGCAAGGTTACTTCCTTGCAAAAGGTTCATGGAAAATGGGATTAAAAGGTAAGTTTATTTTGGTTTAAACAGGTTTTTGATCTATACGTAATTTTCTCACAACATGAATTCCTAAGAACTATTTGAAGGTCCCTTATATGCACGGAATGTAAAATATTTGAATAAAAAATTTGAAAGAGAGGCACAATCTTTCAATTCCATTTCCTATGAACTTGTTAAAACATACACTGATTTGCAGGAAATACCTATACCAACAAAAGTTAAAATTAGTGGCCAACAATCTAAAACAGGACAATCTGGAAGTACCTATTACAAAATATGTGCTTGTTACAAAGGAAAACATCCTAATCACAGCAAGGAAACCTGGTAAGCACTTCCTCAGAGAAGCATCAAAGTGACTATCAGAAGTCACATTCACAGTATGACCCACAGACAGGATACAGTGAGAGGGATGCAATAGCCACTTACCTATGACTGCCAGTATATAGCCCTTCAGCACAACTAGGAAAACATCAAACAAACTCAAACTGAAAGACAATGCTACAAAATAACTGACCAGCATTCATCAAAAGTACCAAGGGTATAAAAGAGCAATGATGAAAAGTATTTATACCCTGTCGCTCACGTGGAGACTTGGAAAAAGTCCTGGGCTCCTGACTTTGGCTGGGCCCAACTCCACCTATAAGACGTCTAAACAACCAGCAGACAGAAGATTTCCCACTTTCTCTTTCTCTAATTAAAACAAAACACACTAGGACTGAAACCAAGATCTGATACCCCTGGTCAATGCTATTTCCACTATTATAATTGCTTCTTTATAAATCTCCATTATTCATATTTGTTCGAAATGTTTTTACATAAGCTATTGCTTTTTCTTCATATAGCAACTACAGTACTGCCAGAATGCCCAATGGAATAGGTTCCACAGGGAAAGAAAATGTGAGCTGAGAAGTAACAAAGCAGACAAATTTCTACAATATTTAGGTATAATGCATTAGAGGACTTCAATTTATTTATTTATTTATTTATTTACTTGAAAGGTAGAGTTACACAGTGAGAGAGAAACAGAAATCTTTCATCTGCTGGTTCATTTCCCAAAACGGTTATAACAGCTGGGAACAGGACAAAGTGAAGCCACAAGCTGGAGAACTCCATAACCAAATTACTTGCATCATCTTCCACTGCCATTCCAGGCAGCATTAGCAGACAGCTGGATTCTAAATGGAGCAGTTGGGACTGAAACCAAAGCTCCTTTGGAATGCCACCATGATGGCCGAACCCACAGTACCACATGACCGGCCCCAAGATGTTAACTTCCATGCCATCTCTTCCAAATACTAGCTGAGTAAACTTACAAAGGTTAATAAAGATGACAGGAAAAACACAGGTTGGCAGATCAAATAAAATCTAATTCCAGATAGTAATTTTATCAATGTGAAATTGAACAACTGAAATATATCTACTTAAAATCGGTTTACCTGTAAAATGGAGGGAAAAATCCTCTTAGGATTTCTGTAGAGTTAAATGAGATTATACAACTAAAGCATTAAACCTACAATTCACAGCAATATACAGCAATTTCTTGACACTACCCATGATTATACGTACTTTCTTATCTGTTAATTGGCCATCTTATATCACAATATCAAATGAGATCCCACGTAGCCCACCATGAAAACCATGAAGTACTGCATAAACACAGATGGTTATTAGTCACTGACATAAACTGCAACTGTGTAACTGCTAGGACACACAGAGCTCCACTAAAACATCTTGGCATCTGAAACCCAAGATGGTAAAAAGTAGTCTTTCCTTTCACATTAGATACCCTTCCCAAAGTCCCGACCATACAAATATTATCCCAGTCTTCTGACTGAAGATATTATTTTCTCTAGCAAGACCCAATCCAAATGCAGTTTTTCTTTGTCTCCCCTCAATACCACATATGAATTTAGAAACAGTTCTGACTCCTCTAACTATTATAAAGACATTTAGTTAGAATTCTCACACGGTGCTACATGAAAACAAAACTGATTACACCTCTTAAAGACTACAACATGGCCAGCAGCATCAAGCTCACATGGCAAGAATGCACAATGTGCCATACTACTTCTGATAATAAAAACAGGTAACCATTTCATATTCAGCAATACACTGTGAGATAATATAGCTATATACATACATACCATATAGCTATGTGGGCATTATTTGATCATTAGAAAGCTAACTTTTTATTAATATGACAGAGCAAGACTCTCAGTTTAAAGAGAAGTGACACATGCAAATAAGGGCATTAATACATTTACAAACACACAAGAAAATGAAGGAAATTTTATACAAACATACAAATGCCTACGCAGGAAAGTTTAAAAGGAAAACATTAAAATGTTAAGGTATTCTAAAATAAATTTGTTAATAATGTGTTACCTTCTGTATAGTTGAAAGTCTTGTATTTTCAACATGTATTACTTTATCCTTAAAAAGATCTTGATTTGCTTAATATGAATATTACTAAAAAGCAAAAATGTATCTAACGTCATCTTGAAATACAAACTGCTCCAAAAACTATCCCAAGGGGAAGTGCCCCGGCACAGTAAACTAAGCTTCCAACGGCGGCATTCCATACCGAAGCCAGTTTGAGTTCCAGCTGCTCCACTTCTGATCCAACTCCCTGCTTATGGCCTGTAAAAACAACAGAGAATGGCCCAAGTCCTTGGACCCCTCCCTGTAGCAATGTGCAAGAACCAAAAGAAGCTGCAGGCTCCTGAGTTCACATCAGTTCAGCTCTGGATGTTACAGTCATTTAGGGACTGAACCAGCAGATCGAATACCTTCTCTGGGTGTCTCCCCTTCTACCTCTGCTTTTAAAATAAAAATAAAGTAAATCTTAAGAAAACAAAAACACCCTAATTAAACATTCAGCCAGCAAAGTGAAACTGAAAGAAAACCTCTATGGATCACTGTCTAAAAAACAGGGGTTAGGAAGTACTGTAGCGCAATGAGTTAAGCTGCCATCAACCATACTGGAGTGCCAGTTCAAGTTCTGGCTGCTTGGCTTCCAATCCAGCTTAATGCTAACGCACTTGGGAAGGCAGCAAGATGGTGGCCCAAGAGCTTGGGCTCTTGCCTCCTACAAGGTAGATGTGGATGGAGTTTCTGGCTCCTGGTTTTAACCTGGTTGCTGTTGAGTCCATCTGGGAAGTGAATCAGCAGACGGAAAATTTGTCACTTTCTTTCACTCTGGCATCCAATTAAATCTTTATTTTAAAAAACAACACACAGGTGCCAATGCATTGGTGGAGCAAACTAATTTTAAACTTGTAAGCACCAGCATCCCCTATTGGTGCCACTTCGAGTCCCAGTTCTTTCATTTTCATTCCAGCTTTCTGCTTATAGCCTGGAAAAGCAGAGGAGGATGACTTACTGCACCTGTGTAGGAGACCAGAAGAAACTCCGAGCTCCTGGCTTCAGATTGGCTCAGTTCTGGCTGTTGCTGCCATTTGGGGAGTGAAATAGTGGATGGAAGACCTCTGTCTCTGTCTCTCCTTCTCTCTGTAAAATCTACCTTTCAAATGAAGATATACAAATATTTAAATAATAATATATAGGTGATCAAATAAATGTTAATTTCTCCCTTCATATCACCAATAAAAATCAATTCCAAATGGACTACCAACCTAAATGAGAGTGGAAAACCATAAGGTTTCGGGAAGTTACTTTTTTGTAATATCTTCAGTATGCTTGGACAGTCAAATACTTCTTAAATGGGACAAGCAAAACACTCACAACCCTCAAAAGGTAAGAGTTAAAAACTGAACCTTATTAACTCCTATTTCTGGAAAGAACAAAGAGGTGAGCCTGCATGGCCAAGTGACAACTGTAATGCACATATCCAACAAACATATAACGAACTGCAATCTCTAAAAGAAAACAATAGGAAAATGGGAATAACTAAAAAAAAAAAAACCTTAAATTGTTACCAAATATGAAAAAAATAATTTCCTATCAGGAAAAGTAAACCTAAAATTACAATGCAATTTCACTAAACAGCCATCAAAATGGCTAAAATTAAAATCTGGTATTTTACCAAATCTTACAAGCACTTGGAACAATTATGAAATGGCAAAATTAACTAGAAAGCCTCTGGATAACAAGTACAGAAATTGAGCATATGTATACCCAGCAAGTTCAATCCTGTGTATACAAAGAAACTTCAAAAGTTCATAGAAAATTCAGTGTCACGTTTTCCATCTTTCTTTTTAAAGATCCTTTGTAGTCTAACAGTTGTTACAAGCACTCCTAAAACACATCTAAGGATATTCACAGCAGCACTTGCCATAACAGCCAACAATTACCATGAATCTAAATAAAGGCCTCCTAATTAAAATAACAAAAAATAAAAATGAAAAATAAATTAAAAAAGAAAAAAAATACAAAAAAATAAATAAAGGCCTCCTGTGTGACAATGGATGTCACACAACTGACTGCACACAAACAATACCATACTGCGACTACATACATTAACAAGAAAACATCTCACAAATATAAGCAAGAAGGCCAGACACTACAACACACAGCAAATACAATTTGGTGTACACAAAACTCAAAGTCATGTAAAAGTCTAACACTGGTAAAAACATTTAAGGTTACAGTAAACTTGCAAGATGTATATTCAGCGGTGGATATTTGATTCAGACTGGCTCAGTTCTGGCTGTTGCTGGGTATTTGGTGCAGTCAACTCCAATTTGACCGGGTGAGTCCCAGCTCTGCTCCATACTCCAGTGTTTTTGTAATGCATGCCCTAGCAGGTGGGCTTCCTCACACCAAGCAGGGGGATCTAGGTTCAGTTCTGAGCTTGTTCTGGCCCAGTCCCAGTTGCTACAGCCAGGCAGAGAGCGAACCAGCAAATGCAGGTTTTCTTTCTCTTTAAATAAGGAAAAACTTCAAAGATACTTATATAAGAATTAGCGCACTTTTCTATATGAATACCATAAGCTATTTTCAAGGAGCTCATGAAAAATGGTTATTATGAAAAATTATGCAAGGACTACAAAAAGTTTTGCACTTAAATCAACTTAGTTAATTCTCTTTTGTACAAGCAATGTTAAGTTCCCTGTATACATCCACATAAAACAAACACATGGCTTTCACAAATATTTCATGCATACTAGCCAATCTAGTAGTATGAGAAATGTAAATCTACAGTGGTTAAATGAACTATAACATACCATTTAATCAACCATCAAAATAAATAGGCTGGTTTTATATGCAATAACACAGAAATCTCTACAAAATATCATTAAATGAATAATTCAAATTTCAAAAGCATGCAAATAACATTATTCAATTTATGTAAAACAAAACAGTTTAACAGCTACATTAGCCTTCAGCATTATATACTCAAAATATATAGGCAAATGCAGATCAGTATTAATAAACTCTTGAGGATTATCACAGGCATAGGTAAAAAACAAAGAGCTTTTACTTCATTATTCCCTTCTATACTATTTCCATTTTCACAGAAAATGTAGCCTTTTTGTTAAAAAACTATGCCACAAAATTATCAAAATGGCAAAGCAGAGGCCACTTTGAGCTGGTTTCCTGAAGCCATTTACCACAGGCTCAGCATTCTTTATTCAAACATCAGAAATGCAAGATGTTCCAAAATGTGAGACAATGCGAGCACCAACATGATTCTACAAGTGGAAAATTATATACCTGACCTCATGGGATGGATCCCAGCCAAAACAGAGGCACGTAAAATGACCTTCGGGCTCTCTGCATAAGGTGTGAAATATAAATAAATTTCAAGTTTAGACTTGGATCTAAACCCCCAGATATCTCATTATAGATATGCAAATTTCTCCCAGATCCAGACTTTGTGCTCCCCAGCATTTCAGAGAAGGAACACTCAACTTACAGTAGAGCTCCTCTGACTCATATACTTATCAGGTAAGCTGAAATCAGTAACAATAAGCAATAACCTGATTCACCAGAAAGGAAGGAACAGCACTGCTTATGCTTTCTGCTCAAACAATAATACTATCAGATAAGATACTGAGTGCATCTGAAAGGAACAGAAGCGAGAAGCCAAGTAAAATCTTGTCAAGAAACTAGAGTTGATACTAGTTACCAGCTATTCCACTAGAAGCAATTTTAATTTATTTCTAAATAAATACCAATGTAGGTGTATGGCACAGTGGGTAAGATGCCTCTTGTACCTGCCACCCCAGAGAGCCGGAACTCTAGCTTCCTGCTAACGCACATCCAGCAGAACACAGCTCAAGTTCTTGGCTCCCTGAGACTCAACCAGAAAGTAAACCAGCAGACAGAAGACAGCCTCTTTTTCTCTCTGAATTCCAAATAAATACAAATTCTTTTAAAAAGATAACTGAAGGGCCCAGTGCAATGGCCTAGTAGATAACTCGCCTTGTAAGAGCCAGGATTGTATATGAGTGTTGGTTCATGACCCAGCTGCTCCACCTCCATGCTTGT
Source organism: Ochotona curzoniae (assembly GCF_017591425.1). Classification (NCBI taxonomy): domain Eukaryota; kingdom Metazoa; phylum Chordata; class Mammalia; order Lagomorpha; family Ochotonidae; genus Ochotona; species Ochotona curzoniae. The sequence goes on from NW_024466924.1 coordinate 553,757, forward strand.
GGCCTGGGAAAACAGTGGAGGATAGCTAAAAGCCTTGGAATCCTGCACTTGAGCGGCAGACCTTGAAGAAGCTCTTGACTCCTGACTTCAGATTGGCTCAGTTCAGTTGTTGCAGCCACTTAGGGACTGACACAGTGGACAGAAGATCTTTCTCTCTGTTTCTCTCTCTGTAAATATTCCTTTCCAATAAAAATAAATAAATCTTAAAGAAAAGGGGGAGTAGTGGGCTGGTGCAGTGGCCTAGTGGCTCAAGTCCTAGCCTTGAACGTGCCAGGATTCCATATGGGTGCAGGTTCTAATCCAGGCTGCTCCACTTCCCATCCAGCTCCCTGCTTGTGGCCTGGGAAAGCAGTTGAGGATGGCCTAAAGCCTTGGGACCCTGCACCCATGTGGGAGACCGGGAAAGAAGTTCCTGGATCCTGACCTCGGATCAACACAGCACCGTCCGTTGCAGTCACCTGGGGAGTGAATCATTGGACAGAAGATCTTCCTCTCTGTATATCTGACTTTGCAAAAGATAAATAAGTCTTTAAAAAAAAAAAAAAAGATATCTGAAGACTGCACTTAAGTAAAAAGGACAGCATAAAAAAACAAAAACAAAAAAAACCCTCCATATTGCCCCAGCAAAGGCAGATCCAATTACTACAAAATAGGATAAAGACTCAACAACCAATGAACACAATGGAACTACTGAACCCCTCAAATGAACTTTGGAAAAAAAATGTGATACTAATAAAAATTCCCTTGGGTACTGATATGTAATTTGACAGCAAAAAGTGGTCCCCTCTCCACTCTTCCTGTGGATAACAGATGAAGTAAAAAACAGAAACATTTGTCCCACCCACCTTCCTCCATGCCTCCATTCTCCCCACCCTAATCAGAGACTCACATAGCTGTGCAGTCAACAAGTGTCAAAAGTAAAACAGAATTTTTAAAGCAGTAAGAATCAGCCATGACCTATAAATGACTTTGAAAAGATATATGATATAATTAAAAAAAGATATATAATGGGTTAATTGTGATCTAGTCAAAAACAAGAAACATCATCTGACCATTGAATTCTTTCAGCAACAAAAGTAAACCGACTTGTCACCTTCCAGGAAAATTGTGAAACACAATTTGTAACAAATGAATGCAAATTCAATTCTGAACTAAAATAGCAGTACCAAAAACAATACAAGTAAATACTGTAAAACCACTGAAATGGACAAAAAGGATTTCTTTTTTTTTTAACAGGAGGAAAGAAGCTCCCCATTACAAGACATACACCTAATATTAGGTTTTACTAACTGAGATGCCACGGCAGAGTATTGGCACTCAGGATTTGAGGAAATTTAAGAACCAAAGGCTGGGGAAAGAAAGCACAAGTTTTATGCCAATGGCCAAATATATATATTTATATTTTTACTTTAACAAATTTTAACCTCTTTGGACACTAAAGTTAATCAAAGATACAAAATGCATAGCTATGTCTACAATTTTATTCACATTATTTTATGGTACAGAAACTCATGACGAAAATAAAATGCTGCCATATGTTTTTAATGATCTTTGATTACTTTCAAATTTGCTGTATATGGGTAAAATGGTCCTTTCCATTTTATTACTGTTTATATCCATTGCCTACCTTTATGTTAAACTACAGTCTTCTTGCTTTTTAGTAGTTCATTCTCTTATTAAGTGGAGCATTAAACACGTGACTGTAATCTAAATCTAAAAATGTTATCTCAAAAACAGACGAGAGAGAGGAAAGCAATTAAGGAAGAGGAAGGGAGGGAAGAATATTACATTCTTATATTCTTAAGCCACACTGAATCCATAAAAAGCTAGAAAACAAAAAATAAAAGAAAAAATAGATTTAAAATAAATACTGCAGGGGTCGGTGCTGTGGCGTGGTACTGTCCCAGCATCCTATATGCACACCGTGTCCTGGCTGCTTCATTTCTGATCCAGCTCCCTGTTTGTGGCCTGGAAAGGCAGGCCCTGTGATATGGATGTAGGCGGGCAAGTAAGCTAGTTCAGGGTCACAAATTTGGAAGCCACACTAAATCCTTTCTGCCCACCTGTCAGTCAAATGATGCTTCTGCAATCAACACTTCTCATTCTCTGGGATGTGAGGGGTGGTATCCTCTAGCCACTCCCTGCTCAAGCCCATACTGAGTAGAAGCTGGCTCTCTGCTCTCTCTACTCCCCTTATGAACGCAGACAGCAGAAGTTAGACACCTCTCTCTCCCTCCCCTTTCTCTTCCTGGCACACTCTCCACCCACAGGTGTGCCTGGATTCCCCCCTTTCTGAATAAACCTAAGTATTTTCTTGGCCATGTTGATGAATGTACTTACAATACTTTTTAAATAAAAACTGAACCTACAAAGTAAATATTAGACCCAAGCCTAGATTACCATAAACTGACATCAGATACTAGGAAGAGAATTTATAAGAACTTTCAGTGATCAGGCCTGGCGTGATAGTGTAATGGTTAAGGTCCTTGCCTTGAACGTGCCTGGATCCCATATGGGCGCTGGTTCTAATCCCAGAAGCCCCAATTCCCATCCAGTTCCCTGTCTGTGCCTGGGAAAGCAGTCAAGGACGGCCCAAAGCCTTGGGACCCTGCATCTGTGTGAGAGACCTGGAAAGAGGTTCCTGGCTCCTGGCTTCAGATCGGCACAGCACCGGCCTTTGTGCTCACTTGGGGAGTGAATCATCAGACGGAAGATCTTCTTCTCTGTCTCTCCTCCTCTCTGTATATCTGACTTTCCAACAAAATAAATAAATCTTAAAAAAAAAAAAAAGAACTTTCAGTGATCTAAGGAAGGCCTTACTTTTTGTTTTGAATTGACAAACTATATATATATATATATATATATATATACATATGAAAAGTTCTTTTTGAGTAAATGAAAGGAGGAAACCATTAACTTGTTCAGTGTCAATTTTTATAAGGCTTTGGCACAATCTAGAAGGATCTGAGTAAAATTCTGTTAGTTTGAGTGTCTACACTGTGGGGGATCTAGAATATATTTTAAAAATCACTGTCCTCTTGAATATAATTCCATGATCCCAAGATCTGTCCTTCATCACTAAGCCTTACCAACAGGAACAGAGTAAAAAGGAAGAAATGTATTTTCTTGTCAGTTACATTCTACTATGATGAAATGCTTCACAAACTCTAAATTCTGTCCCTGACATATGGCATGATACAGCTTTTCATTGACCATTTTCAAGAACTCAAATTGGTCTTTATCTATTAAGAGTAACAAGACTCAGCTGTGATTCACCCTAAAAATGGAACATCAAGCAGGCATTGAACAAGCTGTAGGATAAAGGAGTTAATTTCAGAACAGGCAAGTGAAATGAGCAGATAAAAATAAGATCCTATCTATGCAGGGTATGCATATTTAAAAAGCATAAAGTAGGGCCAGGGTGGTGGGACGGCAGGTAAAGACAGTGTCTGTGGTTCCAGCATCCTATATGGAATTCCAGCTGCTAACTTCCCACCCAGCTCCCTGTATTGCACCTGGGAAAGTGACATGGAACCACCTAAGTGCTTGGGCCCCTGTACCCATGTGGGAGAAGGAGAAGAAGCTTTTGATTCCTGGCTTTGACCCACACTAGCTGCAGGTATTGCAGCCATTTGGAGAATGAACCAACAAATGGAAAATTTGTCTGTCTCCCTCACTGCAACTCTGCCTTTCAAAAAAACAAAAAACAAAACAAGGAAAGGAAAGGGAAAGGGAAGGGAAAGCAAGGGAAGGGTAAAGTATAAGGTCTAAATGTGATAGAAGTGAATACACCAAGGTGACCAGGGTACGGTAGGGTACTGATCCTGGAGATATGGATGCCTATGTTTCAGTAAAGGAATAAACTGTGGTACACCACCAGAGAATAATGCTCCATAACACAAAGGAACACATTATTGGGTAACGCAATAGCTTAGGTGGCTTTCTAGGGCATTGAGCTGGGTGAAAAGTCACTGACCTAAATAATGTGACAATTCCATTGATGTAACATTTTAAAAATGACAAAGTTAAGGAGATTCAAAGCAGATAGGGGCAGCTCATTACTGGGAATGGTGAAGAGGCAGGGAAGAGGTATACACTATACAGGACTGACAGCAGGGAGAGCTGTGTCCTAATGACTTAGTTCTCTAGCCTTATCACCCTAGTCGTTACACTAATCTATACAGGTATCACAGTGTGCAACACCGAACATGCTGTAGAGTAACAACTGCTTGATTTTGATACCGCACGACAGTTACATAAAGTGTAACTGCTGGGGGAACCTGAGGGAATGGCTTATTGAACCTCTGTACTATTTGTGCAACTTCCCATGTTATCTAACTTTAAAATAAAAAGCTTTCTTAAAAGCAAAAAGGATCAAACTTGACCTTTCCCCATCCCTCTCTTTCCGCTGCTCTCACCCTCTATGAATCACACAGCTCTAACGCCATAAACTGGGACAGAACAAGCTGCTAAATTCAAGACAGAATGGAGAGGGAGGCCCTAGTACTGCCCAAGACAAGCTGTTACAGCCCAAAAACAGCCTGGAGAAATGTCCTTCCTCAAGCAGAGCTTGAGACGCTGGAGTCCAAGTGAAATAGGTGTCAGTCCACACACTGTGAGGTTAGCACAGCCTGCACAGGCTGTTAGGCTGAGTGCGGTAAAGGAGGTATCACAGAGCAAGTGTGGACAAGCCTAGGGTATGAGGGCAGAGCGAGCAGGAGAGGGATCCATGGGGCACCGTTCCAGTGATTAAAGCATGGGCGGGGCACAGAGGCTTAGAGGAATATGCACTAGGCAGCACAGGAAACAGAGCCAAGATGGAAAACAAAACCAGGTTTCTCACTGCCACATGTACTAGTTGGTTGTTGGAGTGTAACCAAAGGTCTCAATGGGAATGAATGGCTTTCAGTACTGACAGATATGCCCACAAATAATTTTAGAGGTGTGTGTACAAAAATGCACAGAAATGCACATAATTACTCACTTACATAGAAACAGTCTCAGGCTCTGTCAGAGGGACGCAGCAGCAGGTATATCTCAACAGCAGTGAAGAGGAAGAGGAGGAGTGGCAGCAGTAGCCTTTGGGTACTCAAATCTTAGCTTCTAAATACCATTTCTCCACTGAAGTGAACTAGGGCTTCCTGGAAAAATGTCTGACTCCAGAACCGAGGTAGGAAAACCACAAGAGAAATCTAGAACATCTTGTGCTCAAACACTGATGTGATAATCCATAGACTATGAAGCTTGGAGAGGCTCATGGTGATCACAGAAAATTCCAAATCTATACTGCTATATATAAAGAAAAAACAAGGGCTAGTGTTACGGCACAGCCAAGCAAAGCTGGCATCCCCTGTGGGTAGTGACTTGAGGTCCAGCTGCTCTACTTCGCTTCCAGCTCCCTGCTAACGCGCCTGGGAAAGCAGTAAAACATGTCCCCAATGTGCTTGGGTCTCTGTACCCACATGAAAGAGCTAGAGAAGCTCCTAGCTCCTGGCGTCTATCCAACCCAGCCCCAGCAAACACAGCAACTCTCTCTCCCCTCCTCTTCCTCTGTTAATTGAACAACTCTCTCTCTCCCCTCCTCTTCAACTGTTAATTCAGCCTTTCAAATAGATAAAATGTACTTTTTAAAGATGAACAAATTTATTAAGACATCATAAAGAAAAACTGCTGCAGCAACAAACCCGGCAGATTCCATCGTACTCCATCAACAGAAGTGAACAGTAGGAAGTAAATAAAACCCTCCAGTCAGACACTTCAAGGAGAGAACACATTGCTGTAACATTCCTGCCAAAGATGCTTACGTTACATTTCATGAGGAAGAAAAAGTCAGATAAGCGCCAACTGAGGGACAGTCACAACAGAAATATAAAACACAGAAAACAATTCCAAACTAACAAAACTAAGGAGACTTAACAATAAATTGCAATTTGTAATTTTGAAGTGGGTCTACCTGCAACCAAAAGTTATCTCATAAGATACCAATAGTCTAGTGAGTAAATGATATAACAAGTAAATCATTATGAATATTAAAGAGCCAAAGTACTGCATAATTTGATCTGATTTAAAAAATAATGGACCCAATAACCAGGTTATACATTCTTTGCCAGAAAATATGCAAAAACATTAGTGCATATGTTAGGCAAATTTCAATAAATTTTAAAGACTGAAATCATATAGTATATACCGTAACAGTAAGATATCAAAAACAAAATGGTAAGTGAAAAATTTCAAAATTTTCAGAACCTAATTAGAACATTTGTAACTAGCTGTGGTCAAAAGAAATCATAAAAGATACTAAAAACTATCGCAAGTGAACTACAATGAAAACGGCAAAATAAATGCAGCAATTTTGAGAGATTACAAATAAATCTCAAACAGTCTACATTAGAAATGAAAGATCTAAATTCAGTCATCTGTTTTTCTACTTTAAATGGGCAACTCAGGACCCAATGCGTGGAGGCCTAGGGCTAGTCCTCCCCTTGCACACCCCCAGAATCCCACATGGGCACCAGCTGCTATCCTGGCTCTCGAGCTTCCCATCCAGTTCCCTGCCTGTGGCCTGGGAAAGCAGTCGAGCACGGCCCAAAGTCTTGGGGCCCTGCACCCACTTGTGGAAGACCTGGAGGAAGATCTGGGCTTTGGAACAGCTCAGCTCCAGCCGCTGTGGCCACTTGGGAGTGAACCAGCAGACAAAAGCTCTTCCTCTATGTCTCTCCTTCTCTCTATATATATATGAGTTCCCAATAAAACTTAAAAAAAAATAAATAAATCTAAAAAGGCAACTGAAAAAGTAGTGGATAGAAGAAAGGACACAAGAGCAGGAATAAAAGGCAGTAGAATTAAAGTGAAATCAAAGAAACCATAATTTAATTTTTTTAACAGGCCAGGAAAGTTGCTATCTCTATTCAAGTTAATGAAGAAACAAGGCAAATTACCAATGTCCAGAATGAGAGAGAGGAAATCACAGCAGATCTTTACAACAATGTAAGAAAATATTAAAGCATTTAAACAATTAAGAATGGAAAAATTGCTTGAAAACAAATTTGCCAAAACTTACTCAAGAAAAAAAAACAAACTTTGAATCTGAGTAGACCTCCAGATATTTTTTAAACTGAATTCATAATTTCAAACCTTCCCACAAAGAAAATGTAGCCCTAAATTAACTGTTCAGTGAAAACAATCAATAATTCCACAATCACATCAGCTACTGTGAAAGCAGACAAGGTAATGCTTCCTAACCCATTTACAATGAAGATGATGTATCTAAAAACGAACATGCTACAAAACTATAGGCTAATATCCCTCAAGAGTATATACACAAAAACTTAAATACTAGTAAACTGAATCAACAAATACGCAATATGACCATCACAACCAAGTACAGTTTAATTCTATAAATGCAAAATTTAACATCTGAGAACCAATCAGTGCAATTCATATTAATACACAAAAATCACTTGCCTATGTCCATAGTCCAATTAAAAACACAAAACACACATTCATGCTTTAAAGACAAAAGAAGCTTGTTTAACCAAATAAAAGTCAACCCCTTCCCTCCCTCTCACTCTCTCAATAACTCTGCCTTTCAAATAAATCTTTTTTAAAAAAAGATTATTTTTATTTTTTATTTTTAAAAAGGCAGATTTAGGGAGAGAGAAAGACAGAGATCTTCTATCCACTGGAAAACAAATGGTGACCACCCCCTCAACCACCAAAAAAAAAAAAATCACTGAGCCATTCTTAAGAGAGGGAGTAGATGGAGGGAAAAAATGTAAAAAAACTTGTGGCATTAAAAATAATCCTATCACTGGAAGAACTAACTGCAGAGCTCCTGGCTTCAGCTTAGCGCAGCTCCAGACATCGCGGCCACTTGGGGAGTGAATCAATGGACGGAAGGTCTTCCTCTCTGTCTCTCCTCCTCTCTATATACCTGACTTTTCAATAAAAATAAATAAATATATTTTTTAAAAGAGAAGAGATATCTCTCTCTCAAATAAATCTTTAAAAAAACAAACCTCTATAGGGATATGATACAACCTATACAAATGTAAGTGAAAAATATGAGGCTGGATCTGGGCAGTCTAAGCTCTTTGATGTGCTTCAAGCGGGAGTCAGGGAGATCGTGATCACTACAGAAAAGGCAGGATGAGCAAGGACTGATTATGAAAGCTATTTCTGCCCCTTGCCCTCACCTCCGCCAAAATGCACTGTAGTTGTTTGATAACAATTAATCACTGGATTAGTCAGAAGTATAAATCCCATTTGGAAAGATACCCATAGACACTACCTAAACAGGGGTAAGGGACATCTAGCTCATGAGCCATATACAGCCACAACATCATCAGGGCTAGTCCTGCCACAGCAACTGCAGGCGACTCTTGGATTTCAGTAATTCTACAGCAGTGTAAATTTTAAGTTCATAATTTTGTATGGCAAAGGAATGATGTTATATATACAAATGGGGTTGGCTCAACAACTCAAGTGGCTAATCCTTTTACTGCAAGTGCTAGCATCTCATATAGGCCCTGGTTTGCGTCCCATCTGCTCCACTTCCTGTTCAGCTTCCTGCTTTGGCCTGGGAAAGAAATAGAGGAAGACCCAAAGCCTTGGGACCCTGCACCCATGTGGGAGATTCAAAAGAAGCTTAGATTTATGGCTTCAGGTTAGGCTTGCTCCAGCCATTGTGGTTATTTGGGGGATGAACCAGCAGATAGATCTTTCTGTCTGTCTCTCTTTCTCTCTATAGATCTGCCTAGCCAATAAAAATAAACAAATTTTCAAATGACCCTTGGCAGATATAAGGTTCCCCACAATTAACCTAAAAGATACATGCAAAAAGGTTCAGGCCACAAACTGTTACTCATTCTCTCCTCAAAATAAATAAATAAATAAATAAATAAATAAATAAACCCTATTGCAATCCTCGGATTACTTTCTCTCTCTCACTCACATGGAACGTTTGCAACACAGCACACTTTAAACATAAAATGCACCTTAACAAATTAAAAATAATAATGTTGACAGAAAACTATCAACAGATAATATTACTATCAACAGACAATATTCTGGGTATTATCTGCTCTTGAATCACAACAGAATTAAACTGTTAACAGGAAAACAGCTGAAAATATCTCAAAATAATAAACAGAGAATAAACAATGCGCTTTTTAATTACACAGCATTCAAAGAAAAAAATCTTGCAAGTAAAAGATGTATATACTGGAGTCATAGCAGTGACATAACTGTTAAGCCTCCATCTGCGGCATTAGTTCAAGTCCCAGCTGCTCTACTTCTGATCCAGCTCCCAGCTAGTCATCTGGACAAACAAGAAAATGGCCCAAGTCCTTGGGCACCTGCACCCCAGGTAGGACACTCAGAAGCAGCTTACGATTTGTGGATTCAGATCAGGCTTGCTCCAGCTGTTGCTGTCATTTGAGGAGTGAACCAGCTAATGAAAGATCTTTTCTGTTTCTCTCTCTCTCTAACTGCGTTTCAAATGAAAAAATAAATATTAAAAAAAAGGACATATACACATTGCAAAATGTGTGTTTGGCTAATTAGAGAAGATGCTCCGTTCTCACAGGACAGGGCCTCGGCTCTGTTCCCAACTCCAGCAACTTGACCAACACAGACCCTGGGAAGCTGCAGTGACGGCTTAAGTAAAAGGATTTCCTGTTGTCCTACCTTCCCACTAAACACAAATAAAAAGCCTAAATACAAATTAAAAGTCTGAAACTGGTTATCTAATCTTCTTTGGAAGATTAGAAAAATAAACTAGATGCAAGGTAAACATTAAAAAATGATAAAACTTAGCAAAAAACAAAAAAAGAACATTACTAGAAAAAAGTGAGCAAAACAAAGGGCATTTCAGCGTCAGGCATTTGGCACAGTGGTTAAATCATAGATTAAGACACCTGCACCCTGACCTGGCACAGCAGCCTAGTGGCCAAAGCTCTTGCCTTGCATGTGCCGGGATTCCATATGGGCACCCGTTCTAATCCCAGAGACCCCACTTCCCATCCAGCTCCCTTCTTGCAGCCTGGGAAAGCAGTCAAGGACAGCCTAAAGCTTCGGGACCCTGCATCCAGGTGGGAGACTCGGATGAAGCTCCTGGTTCCTGGCTTTGGATCGCCACAACTCCTGCCATTTGTGGCCATTTGGGGAGTGAATCAATGGATGAAAAATCTTCCTCTCTGCTTCTCCTCCTCTCTGTATATCTGACTTTGCAATAAGAATAAAAAATTAAATTAAATTAAAAAGACACCTGCACCCACCCAAGAGTCCCAATTCTGCTTCCAGTTTTAGCTTCCTTTTAAAGCACAACATGGAAGTAGCAAATGATAGCTCAAACATCTGAGTCCATGCCATCCATGGAGGAGATCTGGATTAAGTTCCAGGTTTCTGACTTCAGCCTGCCACGGCCCCAGCTGCTTTGGGCATTTGAAAGCAACCAGAGGATGAAATACATCTATTTATCCAGATCTCTGATTCTCTTTTTATATGCTTTCTAAACAAACAAATATTTAAATTTCCTTCTTTGTTGTTAAGATTTATTTTTATTGGAAATGCTGATTTACAAAGAGAAGGAGAGACAGACAAAGCCCTTCCACCTGCTGATTCACTCCCCAAGTGGCCACAACATCTGGAGCTGAGCTGATCTGAAGCCAGGAGTCAGAGGCTTCTTCCAGGTCTTCCAAATGGGTGCAGGGTCCAAGGCATTAGGCCATCCACTACTGCTTTCCCAGGCCACAAGCAGAGAACTTCGTCACAGGTAAAGCAGATGGAACAAAAACTGGCACCTTACAGGATACTGGCACTTGCAGGTAGAGGATTAGCCAGTTGAGCCATCACACCAACTGCTTACACTTTCAAAAAAAGAAGAAAACAGCTGTTTCATTGAAAGTATCAATACTTCTACTAGGCAGGAAGGGAAAACAGTGGTCCTCAATGGATACAGAGGTCAGCACTATTGAACCGTAGACTTTAAAATCGTTATTAGGATAAGGCACAAGAGAGAAAAAAAATGGTAGGCTGATAGTCAAGCTAACTATAGGGGGGGGAAAAAAAAGACATGGAGGGAAAACCACACGCCATTTCAGAACGATGGACAGTAGTAAAAAAGCTAAAATGTGCTCACAAGTTTGACAATATTAAAAAAAAATTTTAATCTGAAAAAAAAATGCACACAAGTAGAAACAGTCTGAACAGATGAACAGACCTTCATCTGTAATAGAAGTTCTATTAATAATTAATAATCTTCTGTCACAGAAAATACCAGACTCAGAAAGCAGTGCTAATGCTACTTAAAAATTTTTTGAGAAAGAAATCATGCCAATTCCCTATAGTCTCTTCCAAACTAGAAGCAGGGGAAACACTTCCTAACTTGTTGTGTAAGGCCAGCACTATGCTGACACCAAAGGCCCACAACTGCAAGAAAAGAAAGCAATAGGGGCAGGAATTTAGCCCAGAGGCTAAGAAACTTGGCGAGGACACCCACACTCCACACTAGAATGACTGGCTTCAAATCCCCAGCTCTGGCTACTGACTCTACAGTTTCTCCTAAAAGCAGGCCCAGGAAGGCAGCTGTATTGTTTCCAACAGTTGGGCCGTTGCCACCTACTTGTACTACCAGAATTAAGTTCCTAGCTCCAGCAGGGGCCAGTTCCAGGCACTGCAGATACCCAGCCAGTATACTAGCAAAGAGGTTCTCTGTCATTTCATATGCACACATGGGGTTCGTGTGTCTGTGTGTGTATATCAGTATCTGCCTCTCAAAATTTTTAAAAGACCAAAAATCTGAAGCCATTGTGCTGGCAGAGTAGTAAAGCTACTCCGTCTATATCCCATGTGAGCGCCAGTTTGAGTCCCAGCTATGCATTTCTGAACCAGCTCCCTGCTGTCTGGGAAAGCAGCAGAGAATGGCTCACACACTCATAAACCCGTATTGGAGACCTGGATGGAGTTTCCAGCTCCTGGCTTTGGCCTGGCCCAGCACTGGCCATTGCAGACATCTGGTGAATGAAACAACAGAGAGAAGATTCTCTCTTCCAAGCTCTCTGACTTGCAAAATAAACAAAAGAATCCATTTTTTAAAATAAAAAATCAAACAGACCAACAGTATTAAAAAAAAAAACAAAAGGATACTGGCTAGCTAAAAGCAGTGACCAAATGTTTTAAAATAAAATATATGCCAACAAAAGCGATATGAACAAAGTAAGATAAAGCCCCTGTCCTTGCAAAACCCACAATCTACCAGAGACACACTGAGCAGGTAACCTCAAGTCCCTACAGGGGGATGATAATGATGATAAAGAAGCAGGAGCATTATGTAGGTTTAAAAAACAAACAAACAAACAAACAAGGATATGGCCAAATGGAGTATATGAAAGTTCAGAAGCAAAGGAAAAGTGCAGAATACTAAAACAGTGAACTTAAAAAAACATGGGTTCAATATCACAGAAACAAGAGATGAGAATTAGTATGGCTGCAGATTTATTGCTCACTGGGCAAAAATAAAAGTAAAAGCGAGAAAGATCTAAAACCTATCAAAGAATACAGACAGAGATCAAGCAACTGGAACAAACAAGGACCAGGCAGAGTTAGGGTGTATTAGCAAAGGATGGATGGGGCAAGGGTTGAAAAAACTGAAGAGTTTGAAAGAAAAAACCCTCAAGTGTGTGATTTTTTTCTAGGACGTTTAAGATTCAACTTCCCCACCCCTTACAACTTTGAGGTTTAACAATTAAGCACTTTCAAGTATATCCATAATCCTGATAGAGAAACACTAGCCCAGAAAAATTTCCAAAATAACATAAATACTTAACTTTGCCTTTAAATATGGTTTCTGTCAATACTTTAGCACAGCTATTCAAGAACAAGAACAATATTTAGCTTATAAATTGTCTGAAATTTCTTTTGATGACTTGCAGCATTACTTAACACAAAACTAACTGCATGCCTAACCAGAATGGTCAATATTTTATAGAGCAATTACTTACGGGGACGTTCAGTGCATACTGCAGTCCTTGAGGAAGTCTTTCGTGTGTTTCCAACTGTTCTTCATCATTTTTCACTGTCTCCTCGTGGACCATGAGTTCATCGTGAGATATCATATCCTGTTGTCTCATTTCACTCTCTTGTAACACTTCATCTGCTGCAAGGATCTCCTGGTGAGGCATACTTCGATCCTGAAGAACTGATTCCTGTAGTTCTCCAGACACAGCAGACTGGCCAGACACTCCACCCATTACAACCATTGCCCTGGAAGACTGCATTTCGTCTATGCCGCCACATTTAAGAAACAATCCTTCCAGTTTGTCGTCAATGTTCATGCTTAAGTATAACTGCCTAGAAGACCAAGTTTGGTAACAAAGCAAAACAAATTAGCTTCGTATGTCACTCTATATCTTCTCTTCAATTTCAACTTTCGAAAGACACAGCACAGCTCTCAACAGAAAACTTTACTTCACCTAATTTAGAACTTTCAAATTAACAGGATGTTTCCAAAAGCTGCTAGAGTAAAAATATAAACTGTCATTTTGATAGTAAGACATACAATCCCAATCTATTTAATTACTGAAAAAATGAACTTCAGATGAAACAGAGGAAAGTATTTTTAAGATATGTATTCCTTAATACAGTAAATGGTCATAAACTGCAAAATAAAATCAGATGAACTCAATAAGAAACTGACAAGGAATGTAACTGAGCATATTATTAATGAAAACTTAGGGAAAAAAATCATAAAATCCTATGTTAAAAAGTCATACTAGTAACCAAAGAAAGAAACATTAGAACAAGAGTACCATATTTTATGCACCAAACTGTTAATGAGTGTTTTAAAATTATATTCAATGCTAAGATGGCTTAAAAATATAAGCTGTCAGCTACTGATGGGAGTATAATTTAAAGCTGTTCCAAAGGCAATTTGATGGTACACATAAAAAGGCATAAAAGTCCATACGCTCTTTGAACTAGTAATTCTATATTGAAGGACCCTTATCCTGATGAAATTAGGAATGGTCAGGGCCAGAGCTGTGGCATAGTTAGTGAAGCTGCCACCTGAAGTGCCAGGATCCCAAGTGGGCACTGATTGTCTCACTTAATATTCCTGAAAAGGCAGCAGAAGATGGCCCAAGTGCTTGGGTTCCTACAGCTATGTAAGAACCTGGAAAAAGCTCCTGGCTCCTATTTTTGGACCAGCCTAGTTCCAGCCACTTTGTCCATTAGAACTAGCAAATGAAAGATTCTCTCCATGTCTCTTCCTCTGTGTGTGTCTCTCTCTGTAACACTGTCTTTCAAATAAATAAATAAATCTCTTTTTTTAAAAAAAAGGAAATGTATACAAAGTTATATTTCAGATATATATATCTTATATATACCTTATATATTATATATTATATTATATATCAGAAAATGGCTACACCAGGTGAGTGGTGGGGATCCACCCACATGAGCCATCACCATTGCCTCCAATGACCTGCATTAGCAGAAAGCTGGAGTTGGGAGCCAGAGAGCTGGCGTCACACATTTGGATATGGGATCCCCAACACATTACATAGTCAACAAAGAAAACAGGCTAAAATATGCTCAACTGTATTTTTAAAGCTTCATCATACAGGTGGGCATTGTGCCAATAAAGATCTCTGCTTCCCATAACACAATATTTGGGATCTAGTCTCACCTCTGCTTCCAATTCATCTCTCTGTTAATGCGTCTGGAAGACAACATACATCAAGTCTAAATACCTGAGTGCCTAGGAGACCCATACGGAGCTCCAGTCTCCCGGCCCAACACTGGCTGCTAAAAGCAGCTGAGGAATAAACCAGAGGATGCAAGATGGCTTTCTAACTTACAAATAAATAAATAAAATTTTTAAATGTATTATAACGTTTTTTACACAACTCCATAAAATTTATTGGAAAGCATCAAATTTTATTGTATGTAAATTATATCCCACAATTTTTCTTAATGAATTCAGTAGAGTAACTGCCTTTTCAGTGGTAAGAAATGCTTGTGATAACAAGCAGACAAGGAGAGCTCCCGAGCATTTTGATATTTTATATATTTTTTAATATATATATCAATCTATTTATTTGTATGAAAGGTGGGACTGGCAAGAGAAACACTTGGGTTCACTTCCCAAATGACCACAACGGGCCAGGACTAAGCCAGGCTGAACCCAGGAGTTCCATCCAGCTTTCCTGGATGCGTGACATGGGCCCAAGCACTTGAGACTCTCCAAGCAGGGAGATGGTTCAAAATGAAGCAATCAGGCTTGAACCAGCACTTAGATATGGAATGTTGGTGTTGCAGGCAGCGGCTTGAGCCCTGTGCCACAATGCCAGCTCCAGAGTTTTATCTGGAAATGTTGTGGAGCTACTATCATTTTGTAAAATATTAAGACACACATTTATGATGACATATGTACTTTGTTCTCACTTACCACACGTCAATAAAAAATAAAAGCTTGCTGAAATTCAAAGAAAAGATCATAGTCATAAAAATATTCTTCAAAATTATAGGCAGATTCATGAATATACCACAATATATAAAGGAAAACACGTCCACACTTATGTGCATGTGAAGGCACCTGAGTTTGTGCAAACGCTGACAATACCACACTGTGTACTGAAACTATGTTGAGCTCTAATTTTAAAACATTCTATAATAAATTCTTACTACATTTTACAAATGTTTAAAATCTGTGTAAATAAGTGTTATTTTACTTCTAATATATTTTTAATCACACACAACTAAATTATTACAATAGGGTTGTGGGTAAGAAATTTAAAACTAGGAGGCTGGGACCCAGGGCAGTAGCCTAGCAGCTAAAGTCCTCATCTTGCATGCGCCAGGATCCCATATGGGCACCAGTTCTAAACCCGGAAGCCCCCACTTCCCATCCAGCTTCCTGCTTGTGGCTTGGGAAAGCAGTCAAGGACGGCCCAAGACCTTGGGACCCTGCACCTGTGTGGGAGACCTGGAAGAGGCTCCAGGCTCTGCATTGGTTCAGCTCTGGCTGTTGTGGCTGCTTGGGGAGTGAACCGACAGACGGAAGATCTTCCTCTCTGTTTCTCCTCCTCTTGTATATCTGGCTTTCCAATTAAAATAAAGAAATCATTAAAAAACAAAAAACAAAAAACTAGGAGGCTGCAGATGTGACATAGTAGCTAATGCTGTCACCTGCAGCCCTAATCCTATACGGGCGTCAGCTGGAGTCCCGGCTGCTCTACTTCATCCAGCTCTCAGCTAATGTGGCTGGGAAAGCAGCAGGGAATATTCCAAGCACTTAGACCTTTATACACACTTTACTCAAATTAACAACTCAGTATAAAGACTAGAATCAACAAAAGTTTAATTCATACTTCTCAATGTTTTCTTCCCCAGTACCACATATTGCAAGTCTAGAACACAGGCTGGACAAAGGCAAGCATCTGTCTTAATTTTTCAGAATCTTTACATAGAATACTTAAATTCTAAAAGCCAAACACTTCGCCAAAAACTATAATCTTCAAATACTCCATTTATAAGTGAAATGTCTTATAAACTTCAAATTTTATTACATTGTCCTTTTCTTTAAAAGTCCTTACAAATCAATTACACTCTTGGCTAAACTGTTGAGTGTTTTCATAAAGAACCTGTAAAATCCCTAACTTAATACGAACATTTATAGGTTGGTTCAAATAGTTTGAGGAAAACATGAATTTTCAAGATCAGTTTATTCTGGTGAAAAACAATGTGAAAACCACATACAATTCTGTTTATAACAGTCACTCTGCATATTATTTCTGAAATACTTATATACACAAGGCCATCCTTTACCACATTTTCCCACTGAGGCTCCTATTACCAAATTCACTGTTATTTTTAAAATGTGGATGCTCCTTAAAAAGACAAGAGATGTAAAAGACGTTACTAAACTAAGACAGATTCTCATTTTGCTCCTATTCTGAATACAGTAGCCAAAGTTGAGGCTGAATTGCGGACCCAGCTGAGGGTCTGTATCTCCCTGCCTCCACTGTGTTTTCAGCATGCATCTATTGCATCAACTTAAAACATTTTAGCATTGTCCAACATACGGACACTGTTTGAAACCATACTGCTGCAGCACTGTGCCAATGTACTGAGTACAGTAAAACAAGCAGAGAATATTTTTATTCGTTGTATGAAGAAACCAAAAGTTCTCAGTGACAGAGGATGCATAAAAAGCCACAATGAGGGATTTGGGACAGGAAGATATCATACTTCATTACAGAGGCAATAAACTGAAAAGAAAGTAGAAATATAGAAAGTGGAAAACCAATTGGCCTCTTCAAAAATTTTCCTGTAAAAAGACCACATGCATAGAAAAAAAAAAGAAGAATCTCTTTTATTTTACATGTGGTTCCCTAATTCCAGTCGCTTCAAATGAAGTCATATATTTAGAGTAATAGGCTAGCTTGCAGAGGATTTCTAAGAGTTTCCCTGACACCAGAAAATACTGAAGTATCAACACACATTCCAGTGTTACTGAACATTACTCAGTTTTAATGTGAGCCTTGGAAACAGCTAAAACCTCATTCTCATACCTAGAGATAAACAATCCTATAGTACAACCAAAAATGAGCAGAAAGCTCCTATGCATTCATTCATAGGAGACTTTAATGTGGAGGTCCTAGCATTGTGGCATCATAGGATAAGGCGCTAACTTCAATGGCAATTCAGGGGTTAGCCATACTACAAAGGAGAGAGGAGAAAATAACGATTCCTTCAAGTCATATCACTCACATGAAAGATTGTTACAGAAGGGGAACAAAAGGTAACAACTTTGAATTCCCAGAAATCTGTCCAACTGGGGGAAAAGTACACAGTGGAACAGTAAGTTACCCTGAGCTCTTTGTGGGTATTCTTTACCTGTATTTGAAAGGATCATCAGCAACTGACATCCAAGAGAACAAAATGACATGGCTAGTAAGGACCAAAACAGAAGGGACACCAATGTTCATGAGCTAATGTGGATAAACATGGGATGACAATCCTTCCTCTGTGGTTCGGGCCACTCAGAGCAGAGAGGACAACCCAGGTTCAGGCAGGAGACAGAAACGAAGAACTGCACACCCAGCTCAGGCCAGTGTCTCCTAAACATGCCCCTAAAAGACACCATTACTGTGAGTGCCTCTCCCCCTCCCAAGATGGACTGCCCACTCATCATCACCCCTATGTTCCCAGAAGTGGGACAGTCTGGTCCCAGGGTCCTTAGGGCATCACACTTCCTACAGCATTAAATCCCCTCACTCTTTCTCTTTCTCTCTCGATCTCTCTCTCTCTCTCACACACACACACACATACACACACACTCTCACTCAACCCTCTCTCTCTCTGCAGCATTAAATCTCACTCTCTCTCTCCATCCTTTATTACTGACAAATGTTTGCCACAGCTATAGAAACAGGATCCTAAAGACAGCAATTAAAGTAACTTTTCTTTTTTTTCAAGATTTATTTATTTTTATTAGAAAGCCAGATTTGCAGAGAGAAGGAAAGACAGAGAGAAAGATCATCCATCTGTGGGTTCACTCCCAAAGTGGCCATAATGGCCACAGCTGAGCCAATCCGAAGCTGGGAGCTAGGAGCTTCTTCCAGGGCTCTCAAGCAGGTGCAGGATCCCAAGGCTTTAGGCCATCTTCTAGACTGCTTTCCAAGGCCACAAGCAGGGAGGTGGATGGGAAATGGAGCAGCCAGCAAACAAACTGGCACTGAAAAGGGATCCTATCCTGGCACTTTGAAGTGGAAGGATTAGCCAGTTCAGCCATCACACAAAGTAATAATTTTTTTTATTATCATCATCATTTTATAATACAATTTCATACGTTCTGGGATTTCCCACCCCTTCCACAAATCTCCTCCCCCAAACTAAGTTTCCCTATATTATTACAATATATAGTTCTTCATACACAGTCATAAGTCCATTATTGCGGGCATGTTCAATGGCAGAGTCCAGCATCCTGTTGTCAAGACACATCCAACAGTTTTACTGGGAGTCCATCCTCGATCCAGAAGTAGAGATGCACACTGCACCATATCCTCACATCTGGACATGTCAGTCTCCACTACACAGTCACTACAATCCCCCCAAATGAAAAGCCACAACAAAATCAACAGGAAGAAAAACAGAAATGTACAATGCCATGAAGTTAAACAACATGTCACTGGATATGACAGTCTCCATTACACAGTTACTACATATCCCCTTAAATGAAAAGTCACAAAACAAAAACAACAGGACAAAAAATTTACAATGCCATGAAATTAAACAACATGCTACTGAGTGACAACAAGACAATCAAGAACCTTCTTGGAGAAAATGATGCTACTGTATGATCTATGAGTCACTGAAGAATTTAATGAGAAAAAAGTATTTTGAAGAAATGAAACTAAAAACAAACATCAAAATCCATGAGATATATCCACTGATCTTTGTTGGTGAGATGTGTCTCCTGTAGGCAACAAACAGATGGGTTTTGTTTTTTCAATTCAATCTAATATAGAGATGGATTTTGCTTTTGAATCCAGTTTACTGTCTATGACCTTTGATGAGTTTAAGCCATTTACATTCAGGGTTAATATAAATAGATGGTAATTTAGTTCTGTCATTTTAGCAATGGGTTGTTAACTGATTTAGTTTTCTACTGTTCTTTAATTGGGATGTTCTTTGCATTTGCCTTTGGTTTTGGTTAGTGCTACTCCTTTTCTCTGTAAAGAGAACATTTTTAAGTATCATTCGTAGGGTAATATAGAAGAGGCATATTCTTTTAAATTTACTTTATTGTGGAAGACTTTTATTTCATTTTCAAAGACAAAGGAAGACTTTGCTGGGTACCTTATTCAGGGCTGATAATTTTTTCCATTTAGAACCTGAAATTTTATTCTTCTCTGCCTGCAGAGGCTCCTGTGAGAGGTCAGATGTGAATCTGATTGCTACTCCTCTATCAACTGATTTTTTTCACGTGCACCTTTAAGGATCCTTTCCTTGTGTTCAATTGAAGAGAGCTTCATTAGCATGTATTGGTGTGAAGATTGCTTTTGGCCAACCCTGTTGGGAGTTCTGTGCCCCTCCTGGATGTTTTTTCCCAATTCTTTCTCCATATTAGGGAAGTTTTCCTTTATTACTTCATTGAATATACCTTTAAACCCAGCTTCTCTTTCTGCACTTTCTGGAACTCACATAACTCTTATAGTTGGCCTTTTAATAGTGTCTTTTTTTTTTTTAAGATTTATTTATTTTTATTGGAAAGGCAGGAGGAGAGGCAGAGAGGAAGATCTTCTGTCCGATGATTTACTTCCCAAGCGGCCGCAAGGGCTGGAGCTGAGCCAATCCGAAGCCAGGAGCCTCATCCAGTTCTCCCACACGGGTGCAGGTTCCCAAAGCTTTGGGCCGTCCTTGACTGCTTTCCCAGGCCACAGGCAGGGAGCTGGATGTGAAGCAGGGCTGCTGGGATTAGAATTGGTGCCCATATGGAATCCTGGCATGTGCAAGGAGAGGACCTTAACCACTACACCATCGTGCTGGGCCCAATAGTGTCTTAATTCTTCAATTTTTTTTTTAGCTTGACTTAGCTTTACTTCAGCTTTTTTATTGTTTCCCCATGGTGACATGAAATACCTTCCAATTCTGAATTTTTTTCTTCTGCCTTCTTCATTCTATTATTGAGACTTTCCACTGAATTTTTAATTTGCTCTATTGCGTCCTTCATTTCCAATAATTCAGCTTGATTTTGTTTCAGTGTTGCTATTTCCTGTGTAATATATTGCTTAAATTCCTTGAACTCCTGTATGTGCTTCTACTTGTTGATAAGAAGCTTTACAAAAGTTTTCTGAATTCTATATCCCTTATTTTCTCTATGTCTTCCTCAGTTAACTCTTGAGGTTGGCATAGGGTTTTGCTCCTTTGCAGGGGAGTTTTCAGTAATAATCATTGTGCCACTGTCTCTTCCTTTTCTCTTGGTCATAATACTTCTGGGTAGCAGATTCTTCTCTTTAGAGCAGATTTCTAAGCTGTCACCCACAGGTCTACAATTTGTTTTTACTTTATGTGTTGGTACACGGCTCTTTGTTTGCAGTCACTTATGCCACTCCCCCTAGTGAGTTTTACATCTGGGCTCTTATGGTAGACTTCTACCATGGTCTCTGAAGTCCCAGCTCCTGGCTTACCACACTACCTCCTATGATCCCATGCTGTGGCTGTACCATTGCCTGTACAAGCTTTCTCCCACTTCCGGATGGAACAGTTCCCAGGTTTAGGGAAAAACTGGGTGTCCCATATAGCTAGGTTGTTGGCAATGCTGTTCTTGCTGGAATTTGCTGGCCATTAGACGTGAGTCATAAGATGCCAAAGTTAGTATTATTTTCCCTGTGGGACAAGTGCAATGCACTGAACTCACTGAGTTTGCTCCCAGCTCAGCACATGTGCAGCTCACTGCTGTCCTGCAGTCTCAAAGCCTTTGCTATCCCATATGTTCCTGATGTGTTATTCATGAAGTTCTTGATCTACTAGCCATTAGGTCTGGGAGATATCCAGACCTATTTTGGATGGAACCTGTAGGATGCTTCAGTGTTTCAATGTACTTAGCTAGAAATGAGTTTGCTCCCAGGTTAGTGCATGCACAGTCCTGTCCCATAGCCTTTGCCTCCCTACACAAGATGGCACCCAAATCAGCTCTACTGGGTGGGGAATTGAGCTGCGAAATCTACCTGTCCCCACACCGCCTGTTTGAGATCTGCTGCTCTGACTCTCCTCTTGGCCAAATCAAACAAACAAGCAGGACAGGCAGTTCTTTGTCTGGGTTCACCTGAGCTCCCAGTAAAATTCCCTTCCCATCTGGTTGCTAGTGGTGTTCTGGCCTCTGATGGAGGTTAGGTCACCGCTCACTGAATATCCCTGGAGTATCTGGTCATTATAACACCACATCATTCTCTCCACTGCTTTCCTATGTCCATCTCTCCAGGTGTCCCTCTGCTGTCAAGTCTGTACTCTCCTATTCCTGGAATGTGCCCTCTCTGCTTCACCCCGGCTAATTTTTCTCCGTCTGTTTAAACATGTCCTTACTCTCTTCTGCCATCTTGATTCTCCCCAGATAACTCTTACATACAAGCATTTTGGCTGGGTGGCAAAAGTGTACTTCATACGTTATCAGCCATCACTTTCTCCTCTTTTTAGAATACATAGTTGACTTATCTTGTCACCTGCCAAAACATACAAGATCCAAGACTGGGAATTGCCTGGCAGAAGAACTTTTGGGGACTTTCCTGTTACACTGTGGTTTCCTCTGAAGAGTGTGAGAGCCAGGCTACGGGCACAGTGGCCTGGACAAGACTGCAGTACCCATTAGTATGCATATAGTCTAGGTTTCAGGGTAGGCCAGACTAGGCTAAGATTTAGGACCCACTGGCACTCAAGTGAGTCAGAATCGGTGTGGGACAGGTCAGGCTAGGCCATGGTACCCACCAGTTCACATTAGAGACAGATTGGGAGGTGGCCAGGCAAGGCTAAGCTGTAGGATCCACTGGTGAGAGCCAGAATGGGTACAAGCCATTGGAGCTAGGCCACAGTACCCACCAATGAGTGCCAGGACTGGAAGCTCACCATATCAGACCACATGGTAGCACCTGCCCACACACATGAGATCCAAGGGCTGGGAGTGGGGTCTGGCAGAACATGGGGAACTCTGCTGCATGGCTACAGATCTCGCTGATGAGCAAGAGAGTTGGGTATGAGAGTAGATCAGGCCAGGCTGGTCTGGGCTTCAGTACACAACAGCATATGTTACATCAACCAGGACTAGGGACAGGCCAGGCTGGGCCAGCCCACAACACACACTGACACAACTGAGAGTCATGAAAGGGCACTGGCCAGGCCAGATTGGACTGCAATACTCACCAATTCATATAGGGGTTGGGGATGGTCCAGGCTGGGCTAAGTTGCTGCACCCATAAGAGAGAGCTGGCACTGGGGGCAAGCTAGGCTGAGTCAGGCTGTAGAACTTCCTGGTGAATGCCAAGACTTGGGGCAGATCATCTCAGACTGGTCAGCAGCACACACTGGCATGCACAGTACCCAGGGCTGGGAGATGACCTGCTAGGGGAATGTCAGGGACTCCTTTGTTGGCCACAGCTTCCACAGATGAGCAAGAGAGCTGGGACTGGGGGTGGCCAGACTGGAATAGGCTGACACACGCATGGGGACACATGTAAGCCAGAATGGGTGCTAACCAACCAGGCTAGACTGCAGCACCCACTAGCAAGCACAAGAACTGGGGTTGCGAGTGGGGTTGGTAGGGAAACTGTAGGCATTACAGTTTCATCTTCTGCTGGTGAGCAAGAGCCAGGGTTGCTGACAAACCAGGCTAGAAATGGCAGCAGCATCTATTAGCATGCAAGTGGGCTGGGTCTGGGAGTGGGTTGGGCTGCACTAAGCTACAGCATCCATGAGTGTGCATAAGAGCAAGATGGAATGTAAACACGCGGTGCTAAGCTGCATCACATGCCAGCACATAAAAACATGGCAGCTGGAGCAGGCCTGCTGGGGGTTATTGGTGTTGCCCCAACAAGGCTGTATCACCCATTAGTGCTGATGAAGACAGGACCTATAGTGGGCTAGGCCAGCCACAGCACCCATCAATTTCAGGCAACTGCATCCACCAGTATTTGCATTGGCTGGTGCAGGTGACAGACTGAACCTGACCCTGCACTGGCTGGCACACACAAAGTCTGAGGTCACCCCAGGTGAGGTTTCTTGGGAGAAACCCCACTAGATGGCTTGACTCAAACTCTGGCCACAGGGATAACCATAAGATATGTGGTCCAACCATCATGTGCATGTGTTGGATTGGGCAACCTCAATTGCTAATGCCTGTGTGCTGAATAGCATGTCCAGATGCACACAGGAGACACAACAGCCAGATCATCTGGGTCAGCATTAGAGGATGGAAAGCTCCTTTGTCAAGATTTATAATATATTCCTGGGCCTGTGGACTGTACACTGAGACGGACTTGGTCAGCTAACACATCTTGCAAAGATTTTCTCAACTATGTTGCAGCAAAGCCTACAATGTCTCAGAACTATCAGCACTACTCAATAATACTCTCCCAACACTCTTTCCCACCCTGAGGTCTCTAAGATGTCCTCAAACAAATGCCTACCCACTACTCCCCAGTGCTGATGTAGTGTGACAGCAGGCGTGCCCCTTCCTCTGCTCCTCTAGGAGATAGAGGGTAAAAAAATCGAAACTTCTATGTCAACTACCTCTTCCTTACTTTGAACCTCACCGCCCTAACTGGAGACCCACACGGACGTGCATCCCATTTAGCTATGTAAACAATGTTAAAAATAAGACAAAACAAAATAAATAGAACAAAAAAATTAAACATATTGCTGGATGCTTTCCACAAGAGTACTTTAAAACTGTCAGAGAAAATGGAATCAGAAATGTTTATTTTGGTGCAGAAGTTTTTTTTTTTTAACTCAAGCATAATCCTTTCATAAGATACATTTTTCCGTGAATTTCATAAAGATAGCCTGCACATGTTACTTTACTTAAAATGTACAATAACACTCAAGCCTCTAAGTATATATTCAAGATCAAATAAGCAGAAACTAAACTGGGATTTCAAACAAGGCTCTCCTGGCTCAAGTACACACTTGTTTATAAAAGATACATTTTATTTCTATTGGAAAGTCAGATATACAGAGAGGAGGAGAAACAGAGAGGAAGCTCTTCTGTCCCATGATTCACTCCCCAAGTGACAGCAACAGCCGGAGCTGTGTTAAGTCAAAACCAGGAGCCAGGATCCTCTTCCAGGTCTCCCATTCGGGTACAGGATCCCAAGACTTTGGGCCATCCTCCACTGCTTTCCCAGGACACAAGCAGGGATGTGGATGGGAAGCGGGACTGCCAGGATAAGAATCAGTGCCCATAATGGATACCAGTGCATGCAAGGCAAGGAGTTTAGCTGCTGGGCCACAGCACTGGGCCCCATATATATTTTTTTAATCTAAATCATATAATGTCACTTCTCAATTTATACAGGTCCTAGACACATCAAGTCATTGAATTTGTACTCTTCTCACTGCCTAAGCAGGGGTCACAGGGTGAGCCAACTCAGGAACCTAATTCTCACCACCTTTTCTATGAAAATAGTAACTTCAAATTAAAACATCCTCACAAATTCAATAATACTCCATCCTCCCTGTACCAGAACCCAATCAACATAAAAATAAACTTCATTTTAAGTAAAAGTACTGAAAGTAAGTTGTTCTAAAGACAAGTACAACAGAGATGCTACAGCTCAAAATGACTCCTTATCCAAAGTATTTTCAGCAAACATCTTGATAGAGGACGTCAATTAGACTATATTGGCGACTAATATTTTAACCTGTATTTGAGTCAGTAAAAATTACATCTTAAAGATATCAACAATAGGGGGCCTGACACAGTAGCCTAGCGGCTACTATGTATCTGCCAGGATACCATGTGGGTCCGTTTGTGTCTTAGTTGGTCCACTTCCCATCCAACTCCTGCTTGTAGCCTGGGAAAGCAGTCAAAAATGGCCCAAAGCCTTGGGACCCTGCACCCACGTGGGAGACCTGGAAGAAGCTCCTGGCTCCTAGCTTTGGATCGGCTCAGCTCTGGCCGTTGTGACCACTTGGGGAATGAACCAGCAAATGGAAGATCTTTCTTTCTGTCTCTCCTTCTCTCTGTATATCTTCCTTTCCAATTAAAAAAAAAAAACTAGTAAGATTTAAAATCTTTCTAAAAATGTATTAACACCAGAAATATAAACATGGGGGGGGGGGCTGAAACTGTGGCTTTGCCGGTTGAGCTGTCACTTTACAATGTCAGATTTCCAAATTTGGGGAAATCCTTTTGAGTCTAGGCTGGTCTACTTCCATGTCAGCTGTCTCCTAATACTTCTGGAAAAGCAACAAAAGGGGGCCCAAGTGCTCGCACACTTGCCACCCACTTAGGGAGCACAGGATGGAGTCCTGGCTCCTAACTTCAACCTCGCTCAGATAGATAACTGTTTTAGTCATTTGGCAAATGAAACAATGGATAAAAAAATCTGCTCTCTTTCCTTCCTTCTTTCTCTTTACTGCTGCCTTTCAAATATGTAGATCTTAAAAACAAAACAAAACAGAGGCCAGTGCATTGGCACAGTAAACCAATTCACTGCCCTGTGGCACTGGCATGCCATATGGGTACAAGCTCATGTTCCGGCTACTCTACTTCCCATCTGGTTCTCTACTTATGGCCTAGAAAAGCAACAGAGAATGGCCCAAGTACATTAGGACCCTGCACCAATGTAGGAGAGCTGGAAGACACTCCCAACTCCCAGATTTGGATCAGCTCAACTCTGGCCACTGCTGACTTCCTGGGAAGTAAACCAGTAGATGGATGACCTTCTCTCTCTATCCCTTTTGTGTAAAGCCCACCATTCAAATAAAAAAAAATCTTAAAAATAAAAAAAAGGGGGGAGGAATACTCAAACATCAGGTGGAGGTTGGCACAGCAGTAGGTATCACATGGGTCACCAACGTCCTCTCTCAAGAGTACCTGCTTACTCCCCCCTTTCTAATCCACTTTTATGGCAACACTCACCTTTAGGAGGCAGCCGGTGATGACTGTCAACCATGAGGGAGACCAGAATGATTCTAGGTTCCTGGCTCTGCCCTGACCCTGCCCTGGCTATGGAAGGGACTGGGGAATGAACCAGCAGTTAGAAGTTCTCTGTCCATATCTCTCTCTCTCTCAAAATCATTTGATGAGATTAAAGGAAGCCATGATCTACACCAAAACCTTCAAGAGTTTGCCATCTGTCATTATCAAGAAGTTTCTTATTCTCTCATTCTTCAAAAGTAGTTTTGATCTAATCAAAAATTGTTCATCTCTTATTCAAAAACAAAGAAAAATATTTCTTGCCTAAGCATAGGCTACATTCAGACACCTCTTCAGATAAACCTGTGTATAACTATCATTTTGTATCCATAAAGCCTATGTTGACTTTTGAAGTACTACTATTTCAAAACATTCAAAGCACTATTTATAATAATGGAAACTGGACAAAATGGTCTTTCTGATTAATGACAGCAAAAATAAAACAGGGATCTAATTTCAACAGCTACTAGCATCATGATTCATCAGAAATCATAAAATCAATCATTTCATAAAACAATTTGCGAAACTACAATCATTTTAACTGTGTTAAAGTAAGTTGTAAATATTTAAGCTACAATTAGCAAGACCACTTCAGATAAATCAGGATCTAGGCATATTCAGCACTCCCAAAGGCTTCCAAAACCAAAAAAAAAAAAAACAGGAACAATATTGGTAGTTAGAAACATTCTTTTCCCAAAAAGAAAAAAATCACATTTATGTCAACTCACACTGTTAAGAAAGAGCTGTCATTTGTCTTTAAGAGGTGGAAGAGTCCAAGCAGGGGGCAGGTATTTAGCACAGCACGTTAAGCTGCCACTTGAGACTACCACATTCCATCCCAGTTTGAACTTGGTCAGAGTCCCAGCTCTGCTCTCCACTAGAACTTCCTCCTAATGAGCACCCCAGCAGCAGGTGCTGGCTCAAGGACTTGAGTGCTTTTCACTCACACAGGAGACCCAAACCGAGTTCCTTGCTCCTGGCTTCAACTTGACTAAACCTAGCTCCTGTAGGCCTTTGGGGAATGAACCAGGGGATGCATGCGTGGTATCTCTCTCTCCTTTCATTCCTCTGGCTTTCAAATAAATAAAATTAGAAATTTTTATAAAAAGATCCAAGCAAAACAGAATCTTTCACTGTTAGATCTATTCGTTGCATCTTACTTCAAACATTAACAGTTAAAATTTGACTCCATTAAGGAAACTGAATCTTACCTAGGATTCTATAATGAATAGAGCTTATTATGAACAAATGTTAAACACCTAATGGTTATTTCTAATAGGTATGATAGTAACTGGACATTCTGGAATAGAAAAAGTGTGCAGTATTTAAAGCAACATCACTTTGTTTTAGTGAAAAGTATGCTGCCAGAAACACTAATACGACAAACAACTGTTTCACTTGAATGTTTTTTCCTTCTTACCAAAATAATAAAAATTGAGACACACAGCTACCCAGGCAAGAATCCTTTTCCAGCGCCCCATGTGGGAGACCTGGATGAAGATTCTGGCTCCCAGTTTCTTGCTTTGTCTTCACTCAGTCCTGGCTGTTGTACCCACTAGAGCAGTGAACCAACACATGGAAGGTACCTCCTCTGCCTCTCCCTCTCCCTGTAATTGTGACTTTCAAATAAATAAATATTTTTACATAAATAAATAAAATTATTTTGTCAAGAAAACCTTCAAAGTTTCTTCTAAATGCAAAAATACAAAGAATTATACAAATGTAGCATCAAGTTTTAGCAGCCAATAGAACAGCTCTATATTTGAAAGAAATTATTCAAGATTACGAATAAGCAGTGTTAAAATTACCTGAGTCTATGGTAAAAATGAAGACTTCAAGGAAGGGAATGCTGTAGAGTTGAAACAGAAATCATGGTTGAGTTTCTACCTCTCATACACGTTCAGAAACTCTCAAAACTACTTTAATCATCCAAGTCCTACAATAAAACACACACAACACACAGATCATCACGTTATTTATAGAGGAGAAAAACGCTAAACAACCACCACATGTGCAAGCAATACTGAAATGATGGCTCTCTGTAAATGAGCCACTCCTGAAAGACCAATACAACAACTTGACTGAAACAAGGAAAACAGCTAGACTTATAAAGGATAACAGCCTAAACGTAGAGTCAGAGACATCAGATATTGAGAAATATTTAGATGTTTATAGACCTAAAACCTTTGAAGAAAAAGATTAAAGACTAAAGCCACTATTCCTATCTACTTTGTAGTATTTATCAAAGAAGAAGCAAGCACAACAGCAGTCTTACAAACTGAACTACTAGCACATAGAACGGTGTGTATTTACAACAGAAAGATGTAACTGTAAAACCATATTAAATACTACAATATACAACTTAGCAGCAAGGTTATCTTTTGACACAAAGATGGAAGTAATCCTAGAGAACAGTATACCATACCAAAAATGAAATTAGTACAAAGAGCTAGGTAGCAAAGTAAATATTTTACAAAATTCCCCTACCCCAGAAGTACTTCAAAATATTAGCTCCTTTCTCACAGGAACAGTTTGCACATGCTCCCTCCTAGGAAGCTTCAAGATGAGACGCTCCATGAAAGGCCCTACAATTTTCTATCAGTATACAGAGCTTGTAAGATAGAAAGCTTTCTTCCTACTTGCAGCAAATCCAGTAGCAGTTCCACCCTGGCACTTTAGAATGTAGATTAATTCATTTAAAACACACATTTCAACATGGTTCCCAATGATTAGTTTCTGATAGAACCATCACTTCTATACAATCTTTCACTCAAGGGAAAAACCCCAATTAATACAAGCTGTCCCTGCATGTCCCTCATACGTTGGTTTAAGCAAACCAAAATTTCAAAATCTGTATTATAGATGTTGTTTGTGAGAGAGACAGACAGACAGACAGAGAGAGAGAGAGAATGATTCCATCCCATGGTTCAACTCCCAACTGGCCAGGAGTGGGTCAGGCCAAAGATCAAAGCCATGAATTCAGTCCCAGTGTTCCGTCTGCATGGCAGAAACCCCATTACCTGAGCCATCACTGCCACCTCCCAGAGTCTGAATTAGGAAGCTGGAATCAAGAACCAGAGCCACTCACCAAACTCCAGCACTCTTAACGATGACATAGTCCTGACCACTGACCTAGCATCACTTACACAACAGATATTGTAGAATAAATAAACCCATGGCTCAAGAACTTTAAATTAAGAAAACAATTAACAAATAAGAAGCACTGGGGTCCATGCAGTAGGTGTGAAGAGAACAGCTCCCTGCTTGGCAGGGCCCGGGGGAGCTTACAACTGTTTGGCAGGGCCCAGCGGATTTCTCTCTGACCACCTTGACGCGGTCTCACCCCCTTTTTGCATGAACACTCAACCACCCCACTAAGAATTCTGAAATCTATTAAGGCATTGTTTGACACTGTGGGATGGCTTTTGCCACCAACGTGAACTTGAGAGTTAATGTTGTTGATAATGTCTTGATGAGTGGGCCTTTGACAATTTACACACAGGAGTACAATTAAACCCATGCCATTTCTGGACACCTTATTGTGTACCTACCCATTGCCCTGAAATCAGGCCCAGACATATAGCATGCCTTCTGGGAAATGGCTTAATAAGAATTTTACAAAGTAATGGAAGTGATGGGAGTGAGAGACGAAACTGCTATGGCAATAAATATAGTTATTGTTATCTCAAAGGCTAGCCTGTCTTTGCAATTTTTTGGAGCATAGAAAATGTAACTGTTTTAGCCACTTTTATAATTTTTAGCTAGAGAAATTAAGGATGCTTTTATTAAAGAAAAATGCTTTTGATTATTGTTTTATTGTTTATGGGGTTGTAGAGTCTATAGTTGTAGGGGGATTTAATACTTGGAACTTGTTTTAGATTTTGCATTTTTCCCCCTGTAACCTATTTTCCTATTAAATAATGGGTAAATTGTAGAAATAGAAATGTGGTAGGAATGTACTACTGATTAGGAGGTAGTCGTATGTGCCTTGGCCTTGGAGGCCCGGCTTTTGCTCCATGGCTACTGTTGAAGAATGAATAATGGCTTGCTTTGAAGAATATGAATACAGTATTTTGCAGAATTATCTTTAGGGGCACCTGCTTAGCCCTGAAGTGCAGACAGAATGACCAAATGTCTGTACATGCCCCCTTAGTCTTGAAGTAAAAATAGAACAATTAGTTGCTTGTGTAGAAGCTTGTGAGGTGTCTGAGTAAATAAAAAGGACAGCTTTTTCTTGAGCTGTTGTGAGAACGCACCAAGTGTCTGTGTCTGTGTCTTTCTTTATCGCTGACTCCACGCACCCTTCCCGAGCTCCGAACTCGGCTGGAGCTGGACTCCAGCAAAGAAGTGTTCAATAAAAACACAAAGTGATATGCAAATGGAAATCCTAAAGAGTACAGTGACTGAAATTAAAAATGTATCACAATGACTCAACAGCCAACATAAGAAGAAACAACCTGTAGCTTTAAAAACATACCAATGGAAGTTATATAATCAGAAAAATCCAGAGAAAAAAACCTTTGGAAAAACAAACAAACAAACGAAAAGGAGCCTGAAACAGAATACAGGACAATATCCAGCTTGCCAGCACCTCTGGAACACCAAGACAAAAGAAAATAAAGAGGTAAAACAAAACTTAATACTAGCCTAAAATTTCTCAAACTTGATTCATTTAGAAACGTAAATCCATAGAACCAAGATGCACAGTGGTCTTCAAAGTAGGATATATACAAAAACAAAACAAAACCAAAAAACCTACACTTAGATACATCACAGTCAAACTGTTGACAGCAAATATGAGAAAAATCTTGAAAGCAAAGAATGAAAAATGACTCACAGCACATGCAGGGAACCATGAGAAAGCTCAATAATGGCCAACTTCAATCAGAAACAACAGAGACTAGAGAGTGGAAACACAGAGACTGGAAGGAAAAATGTCATCAGCAACAAGGCAGCAAAACCATTCTACGAGAAGGGATAACATTTTTCCAGATAAAGATTGAGTACATTTTTCGCTATTACAAAACAATAAAGGAATCCCATGAAGCTGAAAGACAAAAGAAATGCATAGTGCTTTGGCTTAGCATGTGAAGCCTCTGTCTACGGCACTGGTATCCCAGCTCAAATCCTGCCTACTCCACTTCTGATGCGACTCCCTGCTAATGGCCTGGGAAAGCAGTGGAAGATGACCCAAGCACTTGGTTCAAGAGCTTGTGCCTATGTGGGAGACCTGGAAAAAGCTCCTGGCCCCTGACCAGTCCAACATCACCCATTGTAGACATTTTGGGAGTGAATCAGCAGATGGAAAATAGCTCTCTCTCCTTAGCTCTGACTTTCCAATAAAAATAAATTAAGTCTTAGAATAACATGAAAAGAAGAAAACGTGAATTAACCTAAAATAGTCTACGAAAATAATTTTGTGATTCCTTCTGTAAGAATGCAAAAAGTGATGATTCTAACACTATTTCTGGTTTTACAATCGGTATAACTGTGATACTCCAGAGGACAGGAAAAAAAAGAACTATTTTAAAACAAAGTTTCTGTATTTTAGTGATATTAAGCGGACTTAAAATGTATAATCAATTCAACAGGAAACAATAAAAATGTTTAATAATGGGCACAATAAACAGAGCACACTAACGAAGTATTTAACGCAAAAAGCAGTAAGGATCATCAGAAAAAACAAAAATATATGAGATGCACATAAACAAATGGCAGAATGACAAAAACAAACTTAACCATATCCACAATTAAAGGTGAATGAGCTAAACAACTAATTGGAAAAGCAGAAACTGTTCAAATTGAGCTTTTAAAAAAAAGGCAAAAACACAGAAGGGCCAGCCATATGCTGTCAACAACAAAAACCTCTAGGGCCCGGCGGCGTGGCCTAGCAGCTAAAGTCCTCGCCTTGAATGCGCCAGGAACCCATACAGGTGCTGGTTCGTATCCCGGCAGCTCCACTTCCCATCCAGCTCCCTGTATGAGGCCTGGGAAAGCAGTCGAAGATGGCCCAATGCTTTGGGATCCTGCTCCCGTGTGGGAGACCTGGAAGAAGTTCCTGGCTCTTGGCTTTAGATCGGTCATCGGCCGTTGTGCTCACTTGGGGAGTGAATCATCAGACGGAAGATCTTCTCTCTGTCTCTCCTCTCTGTATATCTGACTTTCAAATTAAAGAAAAAAAAAACCTCTATATAAAAAAGTAAAACAAACTGGCACGAAAGGGTGGAGGGTGGGAGAGGAAGAGGACAATGATGTGCCATAGAAGGTGAATCTGCCACCTGCAGCATCAGCATTCTTACACAGGCGCTGGTCCGAGTCCTGGGGGCTCCACTTCCAATTCAGCTATCTGCTAATGCACCTAGGAAACCAACGGGTGATGATAACCTAAGTGCCTCGGCACATGCAGCCATACGGGAGACCCAGAAGAAATTCCTGCCTCCTGCCTCCCGCCTGGCCATTGCAACCACTTGGGAATAAACTAACAGGTGAAAGGACTTACTATTTCTCTCTCCATTACTCTTTCATTCAAATATATCTTAAAAAAAAACACACACACAAAATAAAATGCATATTCTTTTTTGTTATTTATTATCATTTTTATTTGAAAGCTGGAAAAGACAAACTGAAAGAGATAGTCCATCCACGGATTCAGTCCTCAAAAGTTCAGGGTTGTGCCAGGCTGAAGCCTGAAGCTTGGAACTCAATCTATCTCAAACACAGGTGGCAGGATCTCTCCAGGTGCACGTTACACTTGATATTAGCCAAAAGGCCGTGAAGTGATCTGGGTGCACATTAGCAGGAAGCTGAATGGAAGTTGAGTAGCTGTAGTTCAAACCATCTGTTACGGGATGGGGTACTCTCACACAGCGGCACCATCAGTACTGCATGAAAAACCAAAACCTGCCCATTTTCAAGCATATGTAAAACATTATTTAAGACAACCTACACATGAAAATTTAAAATAACTTTCAATATATTAAAGGGTAACAGGTAGTGGGCCTATGATTAAGACCCCAGTTTGGACATTTGGAACTAACTTCAGTATCTGGTATCATGACCCAGCTATCAGCTAATGAGCACCTTTGGGGGGAAGACATGACAGACAGTTCGAGTACCCTGACTCCCACGTGGGAGATTCAGAGTAAGTTCCCAGCTCCAGGCTTTAGACTGGCACTAGGTCAGACAAAACACAAGGGTCAAAGAAGAAATGAAAAGGGAAATAAGAAAACTGAAAATGAAAATAAATTTTCCCAAATATATGAGATGAAACTGGGATGCAGCTAAAAGAGTACTCAGAAAAAAATTAAATAGTTTTAAATTATTTTTTTAATTTTTTGTAAGATTATTAAAATTTGTTTTTATTGCAAATCAGATAAAGAAGAAGAGAAATAGATACAGAAAGATCTTCTGTCCACTGATCCACTCCCCAAGTGGCCTCAATGGCTGGTGCTGAGCTGATCCAAAGATAGGAGCCTGGAACTTCTTCCGGGTCTCTGACGTTGCTGCAAGGTCACAAGGACAGGGGCCATCCTTGGTCACTTTCCCAACCCCCAAAAAGGGAGCTGGATGGGAAGTATAACAGTCAGGATTAGAACTGGCACCCATTCGGGATCCTGGCACATGCAAGGTGAGGACTTTAGCCACTAGGCTACCACACTGGGCCCAAAATATTTTAAGTATTTTACTATCAAAAAATGTGAAATGATTCAAATGCTCTTTCTTATTCTTAAAGAGTTTCAAATTTTAAAGCAGATTGCTCCCAGGTATTTTACTATTTAGTTATAATTTCAAAACAAAATATACCTTTGCTCCCATTACAGATGTCAAAGTCTATTATTTGCAGTTTAAAAACAACTTCATGCTTTTTTTTCTTTGTATAAATCTTATTTTTGGTAATTTTCACATATTTGACCAGGGTGCAAAAAGTCAAGGGCTAGAGGAAAGTAGGTGTTTTCACATTCTCTTCCTTCCTGTATCTGAGGAAAAGAAAGAGACAATGGGGAGAAGCCACACCCAGCCTCCCAACCACCCCAGGGTCCATGATGTGGGGCATGCGCCACAGGTCCTGCTCAAGAGGCTTCAATATTTCAACAGTTCCGAATTACTGCCAATCTCACCACTCCAAAGCATGATGAAATCTCTTCAGAATTCACTGGCTGACATAATCTACCTTAGACTCTCCGTTTGCTTTTGGCTGGGGTCGTTGATTAATTTGTTCTGCCCTCCGTCCTCTGTTATGTCACCAGGTCACTGCCATATCCTCCATGTGCACCTGGATATGCTGTCCACTGCTCCGTCTGAGCCACTGAGGAGGCCCAGCTCTGACACATGCACTCCACAGTCAGACCATGGTGTTCTCTCCATGGTTGGGGTTCTAAGACCAATGATTCAGCTGGAATCCCCAAAGAAACTTCATCTGAGGTGATCCCAGACCTGATTCTTGGGTGTGCATGCCAATACAGGGTCTGGCACAGTCCATCGCCCAAATCAGCCTTCATGCACACAGTTAGTTTCGTCAGTTGTCTCCAGCCCTGTGTTCTATGCAAACTAATGGATGTTGCAGTCTAGCCTGATCCTGCCCACTGCACACTCGGCCCTCACGCAAATCATTGGGAATTGTAGCCTTGTCAGAGTGACCCAAAATAACCCTCACCAGGCCCACCCCTGCCCTGGTTCCCATGCTTGCCAGCATGTATAGCAGACTGGTTCAGTCTGGTTCACATAGGACTCTCATATAGGTCAATGGACACTAAAGCCTAGTTGAAGCCAACCAGCTTCCCCATCCAACCCTCATATGTGTCAGGAGGTGCCACTGTTTCTAGTCTTGTCTATCATCCCAGTCCTGATTCTCATGCTCATCAGTCAGAGTGGCAACTCAAGATGAAAGTGTCCACTGTTTCCTTAATGGGCTCACTCTCACTCCTGGATCTTGCACTCTCCAGGTGGTACTGCAGTTTGGCTTGACAGAGTTTGCCCAGCTCCCCTGCCCACACACACCATCTTCCAGCTGATGCTACAGCAAAGCCCAACAAACCATCACTCGCTCTGGCTAATGCATGTACCAGTAGGAACAGTCCAACTAGCCTGGCTTTTCCCCGATCCAGCTCACATGAGGCCAACAGGTGTTGCAGCCCTGCCTGGCCTGGTCTGCCCCCAATCCCAGCTCTCAAGTTCAGCACTGGGAATAGTGGCCCACAGTGCTCCTATTGGGTTCAAGCACTCTCCCATGGGTCTCACGCATGCTGGCTGGGTGTTGTGGCCCAGTCTGGCATGGCCTGCCTCACCTCAGCATTTGCCAGTGGGTGCTGTAGCCTGGTCCGGTTTGGCCCATCCCCAGTTCCAGCTCATGCTGGTGGGAAATACAGCCTAGCCAGCCCAGCTCGTACCCACTCAGTGAAAGCCCTAATGTGAACTGGCTAGTATTGTAGCCCTGCCTGGCATGACCCATACACCATTCTGGCTCTTGGATTTGCCAGCAGGTGATATGAACTGGCCCAGCCTGGCTCACCCCAGACCTGGACAAAAAGTAAGCCTGTGGGTACCATTCCCTGAACTGGTCTGGGATGCCCCCTGTCTTGGTTCCCGTGCTTACCTGCAGTGACTATGTCCTGACACAGGAATTTCCCAAGCTCCTTCATCAGAACCTCTCCCAATGCCAGAGCTCGTGCACAAGGTGGGTCTATGGGCCAGTCCTACTTAGTCCACTTTCTGTCCTAGCAGGAACACTGGCCTTTCCTGACTGGCCCTCACCCATTCCGGTTCTTACTGTTGGGTACTATAGCCCAGCCAAGCCTGGTCCACACCCAGACACAGTTCACATATGGCTCAGCAGGGGCAGACACCTAGCCCAGCCCATTCTACACACGTCCTGGATCTCACAAGCACTGTGGGTGCTGGAGTCTAGCCTAGTTTGGCACACCCCAGACCCAGTCCACACCCATGCCAAGAAAGACTACAGCCATGTCCAGACCAGATAACAGCCCCCACTCTGGCCACCATGCTTACCAGTGGGAACCATAACCCAGCTAGGGCAACCCTTAGCTCCCCAACCAGGCCTATTCTCAGTCACAGATCTTGTGTGTGCCAGTGGTTATTTTTATTCAGCCCGGCACAGTCCCTCAATCTATCTTGGCCCTTGCTTAGTCCAACTGGTCCCCAGTCCCAGCTCTCCTCTGTGGATGCAGCAACCTGTCCCTGCTCAGTCTGCTCTCATCCCTGGCTCATGCAAGCCAGTAGGTATGGCAGTCTAGCCCAGCATGACCTGCACTCCATACTGGTTTCTGCACTTGCCAGTGGGCTATGGTTTGCTCAGCCCTGCCCAGTCCACCCACTTCCAAAACCAACTCATACACTTGCCAACGGATGGAGCTACCTTGCCCAGTCTGCCCTACACCCAGGCCTAAACCACGTGCTCATTAGCAGATGCTACGACCCACTAGAGGAGTTTCCCAGGCTCTCCCATTCAGCACACTCCCAGACGCAGATGCTTAGCCCTTACACAGCTTGGCTTGCCCTTCCAATCTGACCTCTGTATAAGTTGGTGCGGCTGAGCCAGCCCCACACCCTGTTATGGGGTGCTCATGCAGGTGTTGCAGGCTGGACCTCCCCCCCACCTTGTTCCCAGCCCCAGCATCGTTGAGCATGCTCAGACCATGATGGTGGTGGTGGCTGGAATCATGGTCCTGAGCATTCACAGAGGAATCAGATATCCGTCCCCAACATGGTCGCTGTGGACGAAGCAAATTCTTAGACCTCAGGCTTGGACAAGACATGAACCCTCCCCCCCAACCAGCAGCAGTAGATGGAGAGTTAGAATCCCCAGCAGGCAGACTGGCATGGCATGGGTTCTCCAAGCCACAGCCATGTGGCTGGGAGAGTATGTTTATTTTCTAGGGAGCTCTTTTACTGAGGTCTCCCAAATTTGGGCTGGTACTATGGCTTAACAGGCTAATCCTACATATTCAAATTCTAGCATCCCATATGGGGCCTGGTTCATTTCCCAGCAGCTCCACTTCCCATCCAGCTCCCTGCTTGTGGCCTGGGAAAGGAGTCGAGGATGGCCCAAAGCCTTGTGACCCTGCAGCAACGACAGAGACCAGAAGAAGTTCCTGGCTCCTGGCTCCGGATCGGCATAGCATCAGCTGTTGCGCTCACTTGGGGAGTGAATCATCAGATGGAAGATCTTCCTCTCTGTCTCTCCTCCTCTCTGTATATCTGACTTCGTAATAAAAATAAATAAATCTTAAAAAAAATAATAAAAAAAATAAAAACTAAGGCTTTTGTAGGTTAAGAT
Source organism: Ochotona curzoniae (assembly GCF_017591425.1). Taxonomy (NCBI): domain Eukaryota; kingdom Metazoa; phylum Chordata; class Mammalia; order Lagomorpha; family Ochotonidae; genus Ochotona; species Ochotona curzoniae. The sequence continues at coordinate 591,745 of NW_024466924.1, forward strand.
ATATATTAAAATATATACAAATTGTCCAGGCACTGTGGCATAGCAGGTACACCCAGAGATGGAAGATCTCTCTCTTTCTGTCTCGCTCCCTCTCTCTGTAACTTCGTTTTTTAAATAAATAAATCTAAATCTTAAAAAAAAAGTAAAAACATATCCAAGAATATTCAATGTTATCATTTGTAACACCAAAACCAAAAAAAAAAAAAAAACTACAAACCTAAACGTTCATAAATAAACCACCAGCTAAATAATCATGGTACATCCAAATACTGAATATTAAACAGAATGAGAAGGAATGAAACACAGACTTAAAGTTTTAAAATGAGCATGTTGTTAAATACCACATACATTTATGTAAAGAATATGCTAATTAAGGTGCACATAATAAATTCTTGTGTGTATACACAGACTGCCTGGAAGGCTGACCCAAGGCTGATCTCCAATAACAAAAGAGGAGAGCTATTTCTTTTTCTTGTAGTAGCACTGTCTACTGCTTAAACGTATATACAAAGACTGCAAACACAAAGACTAAAAACAATGAACATGACAACTACCAGAAGATGTGGCAAAAACAGTCATTAAAACATCATTACAACTGCAATTATTTTTCTATCTTCAAGGAATTCTCAAAACAATTTTTTTAATTCCCTCCTAAATTTTCATGATCACCAAAACTTGACCTGAAATTATGCCACTAACAAGTATGTAAATATCTTGAAAAATACTGAATATTCCATTTTCTTTCATGTTGTTTGGAAAACAGAAACACAGATTTAATAAACATACCAACACAAACCAACAAACAGAAGACAATGACCTGTGCTGCTAACAGGATAAGAGAATGCATAAAATGTTCTTGTTGGGGTGGGTGCTGTGGCATAGTTGGTAAGTCACCACATGCAGCATCAGCATCCCAAACGGGCACCAGGTTAAGTTCTGGCTCTCCACTTCTGATCCAGCTCCCTGTTAATATAATATGCCTGGGAAAGCACTGAAGGACAGCCCAAGTGCTTGGGTTCCTAAACCCACATGGATGACTCATTAGAAGCTCTGCTCCAGCTCCAGCCATTGTGGCCATTTGGAGAGTGAAACAGCAGACAGAATATCTGTTTTTCCCCTCTTTAACTCTTCCTTCGAAATTAATAAATAAATGTCAAAAGTGGGAGGATGTCCGTATCTACACGTGGTGATAGCATGCTATTTGTATGTGCTATTCATGTTACATGGGAATAACAGGAAAATGCAGGTATGGGCATTGTGGTATAGCAGCTTAAGCTGTCTCTTGGGTTACCACTATCCCTTATCGAGATACCAGCCATTTCAAGTTCCAGCACCACCTCAGCTTCTCATCATGCTTCCTGCGGACGCATCCTTCCCTGTTAATACTAATGTTTGGGCCCCTATAACCCACATGGAGACCCCAATGCAGCTTCTGGATCCTGCCTTTCATCTGACCCATAGGCATTTGGGGAGTGAACCAGCAGAGGAAAGAACAACTGATGTCTGTCTCTCTCACACACATATATTCTGCCTTTCAACACCTAAAAAACAGTAATAAAATATACTGTCCGATAAATACAATGGATCACCCAACAGTCATGAGTGTAACAGGGAAAATTATCACAACTGAAAATAAAAATTGTCTTAAAAGAATGTCAAGTTACCTCTATTAAGTGCTTCAGACAGATGCCCATCCCGCCAGATTGCTTGGTTAACTTTCCAAGCTGCTAATTTGCCCGTCTAACCTAAAAAAAAAAAAAAAAGAAGAAGAAAATTATAGGTTATCCTCCAAAAGAATCGGGATTAGACAGTCTTACGATAAGATAAAAATCACTATACCTCAATGTGTTAGCTAAATCAGCATATTTTTTCCATGATGCTGAGTTAAATAAAAATGAGTAGTAATTAGCAGTTCAACTGTAATAATCCATCAATACTAACTGATGCCATAAAAATAAGAAATGACTCAGGCAGGCACCTGTCTTTTTCCAACTTTTAGTTAAAGGATTAAGATTTCTTTAAAATCATAATAGTAACCCTGAATCATCTTAAACGTCTTGAAACTCGAAGGAAACACAAGTGTGCTTCATTAGAATCCCATGCTGACACGCTCTGTTACTCTAACAGTACTATTTCTTCCACAGGAACATTCCACTCAGCTCTAACAAATATAATAAAGCAATAATTTCAGATTATACAAAAATACAGGTATTACAAGGCTTCCAGAGTGAAAACATCTTAATAATGTTAAAACAGTCCACTGTCAGCCCCATGGCATAGCAAGCTAAGTCACCTCTTTCAAGCACCAACATCCCATGCGAACTCCAGTTCAAGTCCTGGCTACTCCACTTTTGATTCGGCTCCCCATTAGTGACCTGGAAAAGCAGTCGAAGATGGGCTAACTCCTTGGACTCCTGCACCCATAAGCGAGACCCAGCAGAAGCTCCTGGCTCCCTGCTCCCAGTTGGTCCAGTACTGGCCATTTTGGCCATTTGAAGTGTGAACTACAGGATGGAGAAAACTCCCTGTCACTCCCTCTCACTCTGTAAACTTGCCTTTCAAATATAAACAAATAACTACAGGTAAGCAATATGAATTTTTAAAAAATACTCCACTGATGCTTCAGTTAGGCTGTTCACTGCCTTTTAGTAGGGAGAAACACAGAAAACTAACACCCTATGCTCATATTTTAGCAATATTGGACATGGATAATTTTCTACATGTAACTGGGTTATTCTTCCCAGGTGCATGAAATGAGATAATAAAGTCTTAAACAACAGGTCAAATACGATCTTTATTCAGAAATAATAAAGTATTTATATAGTAACCATAACACATTTTGGGGGCTCAACAAATACCTTGCAAATCAATAAAAGTCATAACTGTAAAGCCAGCACAATGAAATGTTAAATCTGTAGAAAATAACCAACTACACCAACTCAAAGCTGTGTTACTATAACTTTATCAAGGGAGTACAAATAGCACAGTCCTTCTGACAAGCTAGAAGGGCTGCTGTCAGCCAATAATAGCTTTATTGCTGAACTAGTTACTAACAAAAAATAATCTATTTAAAAATAACATAGTATGAGACTGTAACTGCCTGTGTCAGACTTTGTGGCTCAGTATTCAAGGGCATACATATAACACAGAAAGTTAGTATTAAAAACATATGCCCATAACGATAACACTAAAAGGATATTTAAAGCTATAAAATTGGGCCCAGCGGCATGGCCTAGCAGCTAAAGTCCTCGCCTTGAACCCGCCGGGATCCCATATGGGCGCCGGTTCTAATCCTGGCAGTTCCAATCCCATCCAGCTCCCTGCTTGTGGCCTGGGAAAGCAGTTGAGGATGGCCCAAAGCTTTGGGACCCTGCACCCATGTGGGAGACCTGGAAAGAAGTTCCTGGATCCTGGCTTTGGATCAGCATAGCATCGGCCATTGTGGTCACTTGGGGAGTGAATCATCGGACAGATCTTCCTCTCTGTCTCTCCTCCTCTCTATATATCTGACTTTCCAATAAATAAATAAATCTTTTTAAAAAAAAGCTATAATATTATGCTATTGTGATAAACTTTATTAAAATAGAATAAAATAAAGCAAAACTATTTGTATTACACATTCATTGTTTCACATATTCTCTCTGTGTTTCAATATACTTTACTGTATTCAATGTTCAAGATTTTTAACAGACTTGCAGAAATAAAGTAGAGAAACAAAAACACAGGCCCAGCACAGTAGCCTAGCAGCTCAAGGCCTCGCCTTGTACACACCAGGATCCTATATGGGCGCTGGTTCGTATCCTGGGGGATCCACTTCCCATCCAGCTCCCCTGTTTGTGGCCTGGGAAAGCAGTCGAGGATGGCCCAAAGCCTTGGGACCCTGCACCCACGTGGGAGACCCGGAAGAAGCCTATGGGTTCCTGGCTTTGGATTGGCTCAGCTCCGGCTATTGCAGCCACTTGGGGAATGAGTCAGTGAACCCAGTATCTTTCTCTTTGTCTCTCCTCTTCTCTGCATATCTGACTTTCCAATAAAAATAAATTAATTTAAAAAGTAAACACCATGCAGTCTCTGTAGAAGAAAAGTCATCAAATTCTATATTTTAATTTCTATAGTGAGTCTCAAGGTTGACTTGCCATATCAGACAATTCAGATACTATTATCTTTCACCATATGACAGTATCTTCAGACTGGACAAATGTGTTTAAGTGTTACTATTCTACTGGAATCATTTTCAGAAAAAGCATAGTTACCTTTTTGCATCACTCTATCGAAAGCACTGAGTTAGGCTGTCACATATGACTATAACTACATATGTAAAAAGGGAAGGAAATCAAGACACTGAAGAAATAAAAGGAGACATCACATGTCTCACACTCACACACACAATACAAAATATAAATTTATAACTGTAAGTATTTTAGCATCTTTCTCATTACAACCTTTCCTCTATCGTGGAAACCCAAAATTTTCCACAAGCCATCTGCTATATAACCTCTCCTGTGAAACCCTGATTGATTTTCTACTGTCTATCAATTTCATTTCTTTTTCCAGTCTCTGTTCCTCTCTCTTGCACTCCTCCACCAAGAATGAAAAGAGAACCTATCAAGCCAGAAACTAAGACTTCTCAAGAACAAGGTCATCTGGACAACCAACCAAGTCAGGCAAGATCTTCCCCTTTCCTTGCCCCCAATCTCCCACTTAAGCAGTTAGTAAATAGTCCTGCTTGGAAATACACCGACTTGAATACCCGCTAGTTACAACTGGCACACAGCAAACCTTCGGGTTAAGAGATTCACAACCCACCTCCAGGTTCCACTTCCCACCCCTAGCTTTCCACCAAGTAGGACTGCAGGAGGCAGCAGTGATGACCACAGGAACAGGGATCCTGCCACACTTTCAAGAACTGGATTAAGTTCCTAGTTCCTACTTCAGCATCTCCCCAGTCCAGGATACTGCAGGCATCCGGGGAATAAACTGACAGATCGAGCAGTTTTACTCAACCCCACACTTGCTCACTCTCCCAAACAACAACAACAATTTTTTTTTCTTAAAGAATCACTTGCAAGGCTAGCACTGTGGCATAGTACCCAAAAGTCACTGCCTGCAATGCTGACATTCCATAGGGTCCCAGTTCAAACGCTGGACACTCCATTTCTAATCCAGCTCCCTGCTTTTGTCCCTAGGAAAAGTGTCAAGGAGTTGGGTCACTTGCACCCATGTGGGAGAGCAGGAAGACCGTCCTGACTTCAGATTTCACCCAACTCCAGCCATTGCAGCCATCTGAGCAGCAAACAAGCTGATGGAAAACCTCTCTCTTTTTTCTCTCAATGTCTCTCTCTCTCTAACTTTGCCTTGATTTATTTTATTTGAAAGGCAGAAAAACAAAAGACAGAGAGATGAAAGAGAGACATCTTCCATCTGCTGGTTCACTCCCCCAGTGGTCACAACAACCAGGACAAAGACAGCCTGGAGCCCGGACCCGCATGAGTGGCAGGAATCCAAACAGGAGCCACCATCTGCTGCATCCCAGGTAACTCAGCAGGAAGCTGGACTGGTCACGTGTAGCAGCTGGGACTTAAACCAGACACCGAATGATCAATGTACGATACAGGGCATCCCAGATGGTGACATTACGCTCATCACTATAAAATATACTTGAAAGTAGAGGCTTTATTATATGTGTGCTACCAAACAAGATGTATTTGTTTTTAAACCAAGAAATGTGGGTGCTAACAGAACCATAATAATAAATATAAGATGTTTTATATTATGCACTACAAATAAATACACTTATTTAATTTGCTGTCCTTACTAATTTTATTAACAATAGCATAGAAAGAAAATAACTAAAATGTTGGGGGGTGGGAGTTTGGGGGAGAAATCCCAGCCTATACAAAATTGTACCACATAATTCAAAATTCATAGTAAAAATATATTTTAAAAAAATAACCAAAATGTTTTTATGAAGACCACTAGCTACCAACCTGTTACTTAGCTCTGATACCCTGGCAATGGTCTAACTGTACTAACAGGTGGCCTGATTAAGCCAACACTTTTGTCACTAATTCAGTCAATAGTTCTGTTCATCTGATACAGACAAATACATTATCTTGAAGATTCCTAAAACATGCATAAAATACCATTATCTTTGGTCTAAAGGATTTATACTTAGGAGGAAATTTAAGCAACTTGTCATAAACAAATCAAAGAGCAGTTAGTTCTTCCTCTGCCACTTTCTCCAAGGACAAAGAAGCGGATCTTTGAATGTAGACTCCACATTTAAGAATGCAATGAACATTATATGCTTTAGACTTTGTTCAGTCGAATCCTTGAACTTTGTCAGCCCTAACTCAATGTAAATAACAAATCTATGAGACTTGTGCAGACTCAGCATCCTTAATATAAAAACTCAAAATCCAAAATGCTCCAAAATTCCAAATGTTCTGAGCATTGACATGACCACACAAGCAGAAAATTTCATCTTGACCTCAAGTGATGGTTCACAAACTACAGGAACATGGGGGAAAAAAAAACACTGTATACAATGACCTTCAAGTACATTGATAAACTGTATGTGAAATGCAAAATATAAGCATACTGTTTTAGTCTTAAATACCACCATCCCATTATTAAGGCCCCCATGGTGATATAATTGGTAAAGCTGCCACCTACAACACTAGCAGCCCATAGGAGCACAGGTGTGGGTCATGGCTACTCCATTTCCAGTTCAGCTCTGCTAGTGAGCCTGAGAGAGCAGCAGAGGAAGGCCCAGCCCTTGAGCTCCTACAGCCATGCAGAAAACCTGTATGAGGCTCCTGTCTCCAGCATGGCCCAGCCCCAGTCCCAGTCCCAGCCATTGTAGTCACTGAGGAGTGGGCCAGTCAGTGGATGAAGACTGACTCTCTCTCTCTCTCTTTCTCTCTCTCTCTCTCTGTGTGTGTGTGTGTCTGTTTCTGTCTTTCCCTCACTGATATTCAAATAAACAAATCAAAAAAGAAAATCTCATTGAGTATTTGCAAATATGTAAAACTCCAAAATCTAAAACACTTCTGGTTCTAAGCACTCTGGGTAAAATAATACTCCATCCTACACTATGTTTTTTTATTGCAACATTTTTTTAAATTATTATTATTATTTTATTGGAAAGGCGGATATACAGAGAGGAGAGACAGAGAGGAAGATCTTCCATCCGATAATTCACTCCCCAAGTGAGTGCAACGATAGATGCTATGCCGATCTGAAGCCAGGAGCCTCTTCCAGGTCTCCCACGTGGGTGCAGGGTCCCAAAGCTTTGGGCCATCCTCGACTGCTTTCCCAGGCCACAGGCAGGGAGCTGGATGGGAAGCAGGGCCGCCGGGATTAGAACTGGCGCCCATATGGGATCCCAGCATGCAAGGCGAGGACTTTAACCACTGCACCACCGCGCCGGGCCTCACCCTATACTATTATTCACATTTTACAGATGGGAAATCAACAGAGTTACATAATTTATCACAGAACACATAGCCAGCAGAAGTGCTTAGTCCTCACAATGGTCCACATACGGTGGTTCTATCCCCATCACTATCATCACCACAACCTTCACCTTACTTTTTCTATATGCTCATCCCTGTCCATGCAACTCCTACCACAACCTAACCTTCCCATGTTTCGAGAATTTCCAGAATGTTCCAGTAAGTCATAGGGTCTATTGCACTGACTGTTCATCTGTCTAGAACACTCTTGCCACAGAGACCCTAAGTAAACTCCTTTCATACTTCAAACTTTTTGCTTAAATATCATCTTGTTTATGAGGTTTTTTTCCCAGCCACATCATTTAAAACTGCAAAGTAGGAGCTGGTGCTGCAGCTCAGTAGGTTATGCTGCTACCTGCAATACCAACATTCCCTATGGGAATGACCAATCTAGTCCCAGCTGGCCCATTTCATATGTAGTTCACTAATACACTACGGAAGACAGAAGACAGGCCAAGTATTTGAACCACTGACACACAGGAGATCTGAGTGTTAAGTTCCTGGCTCCTGGATTCAGCCTGGCCCAGCTGCAACCCTTGTGTCCATTTGGGGAGTCAACCAGCAGATGAAAGCTCTCTTTTCTCTGCCTGCCTGTTTCCCTGTCTCTGTCTGCCTTTCAAATAAATAATTTCTTAAAAATAAATATATGAACAAAACTGCAACCTGGCCATACTCATCCAATCCCATCTTGAGCTATTAATACACTCTGTATTGTATTTACCACCTCTTAATGTTACACAATCTGCTTATTCATGATTGTTTTCTGCCCCAAATATACACAAGCATGAAAAAGGGCAAGAATTCTTGCCTATTTTGTTTACTGATCTGTCTTAATGGGTACCACACACATACTACACACTTAAAATTTTTAAATGTTCAAACAGAGCTAAAGTTTCCACCTAGGACATCAATCTCCAGATGCTTTAATGACCACATATTCTCCTTCAATTGTGGAACCACATTTAATGAAAGCAAGCCATACAGAAGACATCCCAGGATACACGAAGCTAATGAAATGACAGAACCCTGCATGAAAACCAGTCTATCCAGGCTTTGGCAACATTTCACCTGGAAATTTCCATCAAAAGGTTTGAAGGTCTTAGCATTCAAGAGTCCTAAACCTAGGATGTGGCTTTGGGTCCTTAGTTATGAAACACTGTGTCAAATGTACCCTGATACATGATAGTTCTTAGCAAAGTAAAGGGCAAGTTAATCTTCCCCAACTTTGTTCCCATCCTTTGTTTTAAGTACCGTTTGTTAAAAGCCACAAAATCTGCAAGTATTTACAATAACAACCAGGAATAATTACATTAATATTTTAAATACTTCACATACTTTATGTTCTGTGTATAGAAAAAAGACAACTTCCACTATTAGCATTTTCAAATTCTATCCTCCTTGTTATTTGCAAAATATACTAAGCCTATCAGCTTGTATTTTAATTTGAATTATTGCCTAGAAAAGCATTGCAGAAAAAGAATTTTCTTAACTGATGTAGCAAAATTCAGGGGGGGGGGGACAGGTGTTAAAAGAAAAACCCATAAAAACTCTGTCGGGGTGAATTCTGTGTTACAGCACACTAAGCCTCTATCTGTGGCACTGCATCCCATATACACCCTGCTTCAAGTTCCAGCTTCCTGTTAATGTGTCTGAGAAAGCAGCAGCAGAAGGCCCAAGTGCTTGGGTCCCTACAGCTACATAAGACATCCAGAAAAAGATCCTGGCTCCCTGGCTCCCTGGCTCCCCGGCTCCCCGGCTCCCGGCTCCTGGCTCCTGGCTCCTGGCTCCTGGCTCCGGCCCAGCTCCAGCCACTGCAGTCATTTGGAGAGAGAACCAGCAGAAGCAAGATTCTCTCTCTTTCTCTCTCTCTGACTCTTCTTGTATCTGAATATTTAAATTTTAAAATCATGAATATGAATTTCTAAGAAATAAAAATTTAACTGATTTATAATTATTTAATTTTCTTTTGTACCTTAATGTTACTCCCAAACATGACTATTGCAAGAAAGCCATGGATAAAGAACATACTTCCAGATTATTTAAGGATATCTTTTTCAAAGTTTCATTGAAATGAGAAATGCTTTTAAATTTTTGGTAATTTATACCACTCTGATCATTTTTCAAATAAAAATGTTACCTCTGCCCTTTATGTTAAAATAAAAGCTCAAAGATTAAAAAGTTAAATGATAGCACGGTGGGCATTCTGGCAGACTAGGTTAGGCCGCCACTTGAGACACTCTCACCCCACACTAGCCTGTCTATCTGAGTCCTGGCTACCCCACTTCTAATCCAGCTTCCTGACAAAGCACCAAAGAGATAAGGTGTGTCAGGGCCCCATGGCTGTGGCATAGTGGATAAAGCCATCACTTACGAGACATCACCATCCCACATGGGCACCAGCTCAAGTCACAGCTGCGCTGTTTCTGACCCAGCTCCCTGCTGATGGCCTCAGAAAGCAGAGGCAGGTGGTTCGAGCGTCTGGGTCCCGGTACCCACACAAAAGATAGAGAAGCAATTCCTGGCTCAGCTCCAACTGTTGTGGCCATTTGGAGAGTGAACCCACAGATGGAAGATCTCTCTCTAGCTCTCCTTCTGTCTCTGTGACTCTGCCTTTCAAGAAAATAAATCTCTTTTAACCAATGAAAAAAGATGCAATAACACTTCTTAACAGCGAAGTGCCTGGATGAATAAAATAATGAACCAACAGGGTCTAACTGACATACACAGGCTACTGCACCTAACAAAGCACTCTTCCCCCTAACTCATGCAACATTCACCAAATCTAAAACAGAGAAGAACTGGAAAAATCACAGTATATTCTCTGACCATAATCAACTAAAGTTAGAAATCAATAACAGACACAAGAGAAGAATTAATAATAATAAAATAAGAAATCCATGGATCAAACTGTACATTTAAAGAACTTTTAAAAATGTACATTTTATGTGTACATGTGTGCATGAAGACAAAATTACATAACAAAACACAATGATGAGAAAAAAATGTTTAGCACTCAAGATTTATTTAGAAATAAGAAAATGTTTTGAGAAATTGGAAATAAAGAAAGGGGCAGGCAGGACATTCTCAACATGCCTGGGTTTTACACGAGTCCAGAGACTGCACCCTCTAGCTTGCTGCTGATGCAGGCCCTGGAGGGCCAAGGAACCGGCTCAAGGACGGAGCTCCTGAGCTCCCAGCTCCAAGCTTCAGCCTCAGCACAGGCTCGGCTGCAAGGAGCAGTGGGGAAATCCAACAGATGCGCTACAGAGACCAACATAGCTCTCTCTCTTTCTCCCTCTTTCTCACCACCCCCACAAACATTCCTTAATCATATTCAATAAAAAACAATACACACATTAAACCAATAACCTAATAATCTACCACAAGAAATCTTAAAACAAAATTTAAAAAATGACATGAACTCAGGCTTGGTGGCGTGACCTAACAGCTAAAGTCCTCGCCTGGAACACATCAGGATCCCATATGGATGCCAGTTCCGATACCAGCAGCTCCAATTCCCATCCAGCTCCCTGCTTGTGGCCTGGGAAAGCAGTTGAGGATGGCCCAAAGCCTTGGGACCTGCACCCGTGTGGGAGACCTGGAAGAAGTTCCTGGATCCTGGCTTCGGATTGGCACAGCACAGGCCATTGTGGTCACTTGGGGAGTGAATCATCTGACAGATCTTTCTCTCTGTCTCTCCTCCTCTCTGTATATCTGACTTTCCAATAAAAATTTTAAAAATCTAAAAAAAAAAAAAAAAAAGATATGTACTCAAGCCAAGCATAAAGTCACAATAAAGAACAGAAATCAACAAAATAAAAAATAGGAAGCTGAAAAATAAAAATGAAGATCAGTAAAAGCCATATAAAACCAATAATAAGAGACCCAAATAATACTTGAAATGAAACAGAGTCTATCAGTACTAATCCTATAACAAATCACAAAGAGAATAAGGCAATACTATTAGCAACTTAAAACTGCTCAAAACCATACTATCAAAACACAATCAACATTCAACAGACAATATAAATAGCTTTCTAACCACCAAAGGAAAATCAAAAACCTCCCCAAAAAGAAGCATCCAGGCTCAGATGAATTCCACTAAATAGTTATTGGGGAATCAACAACAAGTGTTCATAAACTCTTCCAAATTTTCCCCAAAAATGGAGATAGGTTGCTCATTTCCCCACTCAGTCTATCAGGTCACTATCACTGAGTCCAAAAGGAGACAAAGACATCCCAAGTGGAGAAAACAACAACCAGCTAGTGTATCCCATGAACACAGATGCAAAGATCCTCAACAAAATGACTGCAAACCACATCCGTCCCCACATAAAAATGATGATACAACATGGCCAGTAGAATTTACCTAAAGAACCTGGAGTTGGCTTATTACCTCAAAATCAGACACACCACATCAAAAGAACAAAGGACAATCTTTTTTTCTGGCAGAGCACCTCAATAAATGAAGAAAAAACATGTGAGATATCTAACGCCCTTACCTCAAAAACAAGTTACAGGAAGAACTTTCCTCAACCTAGGGAAGGCCACCTTTGAAAAGTCAAGAGCCAGCAACTTACTATGCTGAAGCACTGAATGTTTCTTCCCAAGGGGAAAAAAAAGTCTGCCTACACAACTTATACTTAACATGTTGATGCCCGGTGTGGGTCTCAGGAGGACGGGGCGTCTCATGCCTGGATCCCAGACAACAGCCACCATGTGCACGTGGTGAGCTGTCCCCGGGCAGCCAGTGCACCATTTGGTGCCAGGCTCTGCCTACTGGCCACCTGACAGGGACCTCTGGGATTTTGGTTCTTTCTGCTTAGTTAACTCCAAGTTGAACCCATTGTGCTTCTAGGACGTGAAGCATTTGTAAAGATTCCCATTGACAGTAACTCTTCCTTTGTAAAACTTGTAATCACTGAACAATGCTGACCACCAAATACCAGTCCATGCAGAAGCTATGGCTTGGGGCTTGTCCTGCATAATCATATCATGTTACGTGACATGATGATGGATCAGAAGGGTCACATTAAGCAAGCCATGACATTAACTAGCATTCAAGAACCATAACCGGGGGTAAATTCTGTGAGGGATGTGTGGGCCACACCCTGTGGAAATTCTAGCCCCACTGGTTAGCTCAAGTGTTGGGGTGGTGATGGACTATGCTAGGTGTGACCAAGGAGCCTGCCATCACTCACAGGTAAAGGAACCCCCAATAGTCTGGACTGGTCAGGGCAGCAGCACCCAAATGTGCATCCTGAATAGGGTGTGGGATGGGCCGGGCTGCAACGTTCACCAGCTCATACAAGGCCAAATGGAAGGCCAGACTGCGCCGGGCACTGGCCTAAACCCAATGGCATGTATGAGAACTGGGTCTGGGAGTGGATTAAGTGGAGGAACTTGGGAAACTCCCCTGGAGAGTCATAGCTCCTGCTGGTGAACATGTGGTCCAGACCTGGGGGTCAGACAAGCTGGGCAAAGTAGCTCCAACAGCTGGCTAATGTGTCAATTGGTAATGGAACGGGATGTACTGGGCAGGACTGAGCAAACCTTAGCCCACAAGCAAAACTAGAGACCAGGATGGAGCACAGGTCATGCCAAGATAGGCTCTTGCACCTATTCATTTGTGTGAGCCAGGAACGCTAAGCCACAGTGCCTAAGGCAGAGGTCAGGGTAGGTGAGGGGCTGTGCTAAGCTGAGTCAGAGCAACCACTGGCATGCATGTGATCTGTGACTGGGAACAGGCCCAGTTGGGAAGCTAAGGGGACAACCCTAGCTGGGTTGAGGTTCCCACCAAGGGGCGTGTGACCTGGAATGGGGGCTGCGTTCTGATCTGGAAACGGTTGTAGTCTCCCTTGGCACAAGTATGGACTGGGATTGGATGCACCGAACTGGGCCAGACCCCAACACCCTCTGGTGTCCTGGAGGACCAGGATAGATGTGCGATGGACTAGGCAAGGTCTCAAACCCCTACAGACCCATGTGTGAGCCATACGTGCGAAAGGATGAGCCATGGCTGGGCTGAAACATCCAACAGCAAGAACCAGTTTGGGTTGAAGGCCAGTCAGGAAAAGCCACTGTTTCTGCTATGACAGGAGGTAGACTGAGTAGGGCTGGCTCATGGACCCACTGGTAAGTGTGAAACCTGGCATTGGGAGAGGTTCTAATGGAGGAGCCTGGGCAACTCCTCTGGCAGGAGACAGACCCGGCAGGTAAGCACAAGAAACATGATAGGAAATAGCCCAGAACAGGCCATGGAAAGTTACCCACTGGCATTCAATTGGCAAGGGTTGGGGGAAGACCAAGCTGAATCTGTCCACATCATCCACTGGCAAATCCAAGCACCAGAACAGTGTGGGTTGAGCCAGGTTCGGTCACAACAAAGACTAGTGCACAATACGGAATGCCAAGGTGAGGTTGCCTGTACCGGAAGGGACCACAGAGCCCAACCAGCAAGCGTGAGAACAAGGAAAGGTGGGGGCAGAGCCAGCAGGGGAATAAGGGAGGGTTCTTTTGCTGGAGGGCCTGGGCTGGGATGGGGGCAGACCACACTAGGCAGGGCCACAACACCTGTGCGCATGCCAGATGTGGACTAGATCAGGGAAAAAAGCCAGGCTGGGCTGATTGTTCCTACTGGTGCAAGCTACAATTTCAGTGGGTGAGGGTTGTTTGGGCTTAGCCACAGCATCAGCTGGCAGAAGCTGGCACTGGGGGCTAGTTCTGTCAAGTCAAACCACAGAACTACCTGGGGAGTGTATAATCTGGGAGTGGGAGTGGCCTGGGAGGGAAATAGTGGGCTCATCCCTCTTGGGTTACCACTCCCATGGGAGGGCACGAAAACTAGGACAGCAGCTGGGGTGGAATGGGGTGTGGGACAGACTGGACTACTGCTACACATACTGGCAAACCAGGGTAGGGGGCGGGCCTGGTGGGGTTATTGTGGGTCGCTCCAACTAGGCTGCAGCTCCCACTGGTTTATGCAAGGGCCAAGTATATGCTGGGCAGAACCAAGCTGGACGGCAACACCCAATGGTTCCAGTGGATGATAGGAGTGAAAACAGAACCAACCCAGCAATTGTAACCACCAGCTGATCAGGACAATGGACTGAGCCGGGCCTGAACTTGCTAGCACATGTAAGAATCTGGTTTGAGAACACCTCAGACAAAGTTTCTTTGGAGATCTCCCCAATCAAAATGCTGGACTGGACTCAACCCTAACCAAGAAAAGAGAGAAGACAGAACAGGTCAACCAACCATCTCAGCTATGATGGACTACGCCAATCAGTGGATTCGTCAAGGACCTCATACTACTTGGAGTGGCAAGATTGGCAGCGATTCATAACTGTTGAAATATCAAAACCACTTGGGCAAGAACCTCAGAGCATACCCTACACCTGGGACCTGGGGAGGGTGGGAAATTGGGTGGGCCTTCTCCCTTAATATCCCCCTTTAAACATGAATGAAACAATATGGAAAAAAATACTAATTTTACCCACTTTCCTGTAGCCCTTGAACCTTTTTACCCCAATTAACTATGTAAAGATTGTGAAACTATAAATAAAATAAAATAAAATAAAATAAAATAAGCAGAACCTAAAAAAAAAAAATGTTGATGCCCTACTAAGGTAAATCGGGAAAGAACATCAAAGACATTAAAGGCAAAAGGAACAACTATCACTTTTAAGCAGTTCCCTTATGTATACACAGAAAAGCCTAAAGAACAGTTTTAAAACCCACTACAATAAACAAGTTCAGTAAATGTGCACACTACAAAAGTACTTTAAAAAATCAGTTATATTAATAAAAACAAGCAAAAAAATCCAAAAATGAAATAAACAGCATAATTTATAAAACCTTCAAAGGGACGCCGAGAGGACTCGGCGCAGTAGCCTAGTGACTAAAGTCCTCACCTTGCATGCACTAGGATCCCATATGGGGGCTGGTTACTGTCCCTGTGCCTCCGCTTCCCATCCAGCTCCCTGCCTGTGGCCTAGGAAAGTAATTGAGGACGGCCTAACACCTTAGAACCCTGTACTTAAATAGGAGACATGAAAGAAACTTGTGGCTTCTGGCTTTGGATTGGCTCAGCTCTCAACACTGCTACCACTGGGGAGTGAACCAGCAAATGTGAAGTCTATCTTTCTATCTCTCCTTCTCTCCGTAAATCTGACTTCCCAATAAAATAAATAAATAAATCTTTCAAAAACAAAACTTCAAAAAAGAGTATTTAGCAATAAAGCTGCAAAAAAGCATGTTCATGTACTGAAAATTTAAAAACTATCACTGAAGGAAATCAACAACAACCCAAACAGATAACTGTCACTCGCTGATCAGAAAACTTAATATTGTTAGGACAGAAACAGGGTGGTTGCCTGTGGCACTGGCATCCCATACGGGTCCCATTTTGAGACCCAGCTGGTCTACTTCCAATCAAAATCCCTACTGATATGCCTAGAAAAGCAATGGAGGAAGGCCCAAGTCTTTGGGACCTACACTGATATAGGAGAACCAGGTAAACTCCTGGCTCCTGGCTCCCAATAGGCACAACTCTAGCCTGTGTAGTCACTTGCTAAGTGAACCAGCCAATGAAAGATTTCTGTATCTCTCTATCTCTCATTCTAAATAAGCTTTTCAAGCAAATAACAAATATTTTTTTAAAAGACAAAGATATTTCATTTAATTAATCTTCTCACAAATATCATAATACCAGTGTCTCTTTTTTTTCTTTCGCAAAAGTGAAAAAATTCATATGGTATTACACAGACCAAAAAAACCCAAAACAATTAAAGGACCCAGCATGGTAGCCTCTCCTTGCATACCAGGGATCCCATATGGGCACCAGTTCGTATCCTGGATGCTCTACTTCCCATCCAGCTTCCTGCTTGTGGCCTGGGAAAGTAGCTGAGGATGGCCCAAGGCATTGGGACCCTGCACCCGCGTGGGAGACCTAGAAGCTCCTGGATCCTAGCTTCGGATGGGAGCTCAGCTCTGGCTGTTGCGGCCGCTTGAGGAGTGAACCAGCGGAGGGAGTAATTTCCTGTCTTTTCTTCAATCTGTAAAAATCTGACTTTCCAATAAAAATAAGTAGTTAGCTTTAAAAAGTCAGAGGATGTACACTTTCAAAAGCTAATCCCTAAAGACAGAATGGTGTCCTAGCAGGTAACCTGTCCCTGCCGCAGCAGCATCTCACATTGGTACCAATCCACATCTCAGCTGCCCACTCCCATCCCAGCTCCCTGCTTATGCCCTGGCAAAGTCCTTGGGCCCCTGCACCCATGTGGGAGACCTAGAAGAAATTTTTGGCAACTGGTTTTGGATCAGCTCCAGCTATTGGGGCCATCTGGGGACTGAACCAGTGGATAGAAGATCTTTCCCTCTTTCTTTCTCCTTGTAACTCTACCTTAAAAAAAAAACTTAATAACTACTATAACCAAGATGTATTACTGGCATAAAAATAAGCACATAGATCAGAGAATAAAACAATCCAAAAATAAACACCTACATTTAAAGTTAACTTTTTTTTTTTTTTAGCAGACAGCCAAGCAAGACAATAGGAGAAAGCCTTTTCAGCAAAGGTGTTGGAACTAAATGGTTTCTATCCGCATGTAAAATAATTCTTTGGACTCCTTCATTAGTATGCACCAAAGTCCACTCTAAAAGTAAAGACTTAAATGTAAAAAATTAAAGCCATAAAATTCGCAAAACTTAGGAATAAATCTTTGTAATCTTGGACAAGGCAAAGCCTTCTTAGATGTGACTCCAAAAGCATAAGCATGGGGAAAAAAGGGTGTGGTAGTCAAGTCATCAAAACTTAGAGTGGGGCCCAGTGCGATGGTGCAGTGGTTAAGGTCCTCGCCTTGCACGCCCGGGATCCCATATGGGCGCCGGTTCTAATCCCGGCAGCACTGCTTCCCTTCCAGCTCCCTGCCTGTGGCCTGGGAAAGCAGTGGAGGATGGCCCAAAGCCTTGGGACCCTGCACCCGCGTGGGAGACCCGGAAGAGGCTCCTGGCTTCGGATCAGCATAGCATCAGCCATTGCGCTCACTTAGAGAGTGAATCACTGGACAGAAGATCTTCCTCTCTGTCTCTCCTCTCTGTATATCTGCCTTTCCAATAAAAATAAAATAAATCTTAGAAAAAAAAAAGAGTGGCTGAAATAATATCAGTAAGAATTAACAAGGCAAGATATCTGTAGACTTACAACTACACAATACCAATGAAAGAAAAAAAATATGGGCTATCATTGTGGCACAATGAGTTAAACCTCAGCTTGCAACAACAGCTTCCCATACCACAGTGTTGATTCTAGACCAGCTGCTCTGCTTCCAATCCAGGTGCTTGCTAATGCACTGCAATGGATGATGGTCCACATGCTCGGACCTCTGCCACCCCCATGGCAGACCCAGATGGAATCACTGGCTCCTGGCCCAGGGAGAGCTGCTGTGATAATTGGGGGAGTGATGAAAGATCTCTGTCACTTGGCCTTTCAAATAAATCTTTCACTTTAAAAATAACACAAAAAGACTAAATAGTACTCAGAGTGGATAGATTCAATGCAATGTCTGTTAAAATCCAAATGGTGAGGCCCACACCTTGGCATAGCACACAAAGCTGCCATATGCAGCGCAGACACGGACACAAGCAGCAATTTAGGTCCCAGCCACTCTATTTCTGATCCAGCTCCCTGATAATGAACCCTGCTTCAGACTGGCTCAGCTCCAGTCACTGCAGCCATTTGGGGAGTGAACCAGCAGATGGAGGCTCTTTCCCTCTCTGTCTTTCCTTCCCCTAATAAATTAGTAAATCTGCGGGGCAAAGCTGTTGCACACATTGGAGAGAGCCAGAATGGGGGAGGGGGAGGAGGCTGTCTGCTAGGCCACAGTATCCAGCAATAATCTCCAGAACCGAGGCCCAGCAACATCAGGCTGGGCAGCAGCACCGAATGGCACACGTGAGATCCAGGGCTGGGAGCAGGTCTGGTAGGGGAACTTGTGGAACTCACATGCTAGGCTACAGTATCTTCTGGTGAGAACAAGAGCCAGAGTTGGGGGCACACCAGACCAGCTGGGCTACAGCACCTACGCATATGTCTGAGCCAGGTCTGGGGAGAATGGGCAAAGTCAGTCCACAGCACACACTAGCACAAGTGAGAGCCAGGACCGGATACAGAAGAGGCCAAGTAGGTCCACAACACCTGCCAGTTCACATGAGGGCTAGGGGTGTGCCAGTCTGGGCAAGGCTGTTGCACCCACTGGTGACAGGTGGGCTGCACCAATTCAGGCTGTAGATTCTGCTTGTAAACGCCGAGACTGGGGGTGGGCCATCACAGGCACCCACTAGCACACATAAGACCAAGGGCTGGGACAAAGTTCAGTAGGGGAACCGCTGGGACTCCTTTGCTGGGCCACTGCTTCCATGGGTGAGAGTCAAAGTTGGAACCGGAAGCAGGCTAAGCTGAGCTACGCTGCCACACCCATTGGCAAGTACTAGGACTGAGTGTGAGTCAGGTCAGGATGGCCCCAGTAACCCTTAGCAGGCATAAGACCCAGGGCTGGGGGAACTAAGACCCAGGGCAGGGCTCTCCCCTTCTGGACTGCACCTATTGTTGGTGAACAAAACAAGCAGGGCTGGAGTGGGGCAGCTAGACAGGGCAGCAGCACCTGTAAGCATAGGTGAGGTTAGGCTGAGCTAAGCTGAAGCACCCATGGGTGTATACAAGAGCCAAATGGGATGCAAGACACAACAAATTAGGTCGAAGCATAGGCTGGCGTATGCAAAACCAGGACACTGGGAGCAGGTTTGGTGGGGGTTATTGGGGTCACCCTGATCAGGCCACAGCACACATATGGGGCCAGGATGAAACTGTGGCTGCTTCCATCAGTACGTGCACTGGCTGGTACAGGTGACAGACAACCTGACCCTGCACTAACTTGTACACATAAAACTATGAGGTCAGTCGCAGCAAGGTTTTTTGGAGGACTCACTAATTGGACCAATGGACTCAGACCCCGGCCAGAGAAAATCACAATTTATGTGGAATCTGACCTTAGGTCTCTGCAGTTGCTGATGCCTGTGCAGTAGACAGCATGCCTAGATACACACAAGGGACATGACGGCCAGCTCATCTGGGTCAGCAGAGAATGTCAAGTGCCTCATCAGAGGATAGAAAGCAGAGCAGGTTGACCACTCTCCTGCTCAAGCTTTGCAACATGCTCCTGAGCTTGTGGATGCACTAAGGTGGATCTGGTCAGCTAATAGACCTTGGAAAGGATTTTCTCAACCCTGGAGCAACAAAACCAACAACTGTCTCAGAACTATCCATACCATTCAAGTAACATCCCTTGGAACACTCCTCCCCACATTACCAAAGGACCCTCCCCCATCGCGAGTGCTGATGTAGTTTGACAGCAAGGAGTGGCCCCTTGCCCCTCCTCCTCATTCCCTTAGGACGCAGGGTAATAAAACATTTATCCAACCCACCTCCTCTCTACCTCAAAACTCCCCACCTGAATTAAAGACCCACATGGGTGTACATCCCTCTTAACGATGTAAACAGTATTTAAAAGAAAAGTTTAAATTTAAAAATAAAAAAGGACTAGTACACCAGGTCAAACTACAAGGCTTATGCAAAGAAACTACCACAACCAGTTCAGTGAAAAGGCAACCTATGGAACAGAAAACGCTATTTGCAAAACACAATTGATAAGTGACTCACATCAAAATATAGAAGCTACTCCTACAACTCAATAGCAAAAAAGGAAAACACTACAATCTGATTTAGAAACAGGCAAAGGGTTAATCTTTGGCACGGTAGTTACACAGATTCCAGGAAGATCCACATCCCACATCCAAGTGCTTGAGTTCAAGCTCCACTCCACTTATGATTCCAGGCTCCTACTAAGCTGCACACAGCAGGTGACAGCTGATGGCTCAAACTCCCAGGTCCCTGCCATCCATCACATGAGATAGAGACTCGTGATGGTGCAGCTGCAGGTTCCTACTTTCCTCCTGACTCAGCCCCACAGTTGCAGACATTTGAAGAGTGAAGCACCAGATGGAAATACAGGTTCTCCCTTAACCCCTCTCCACAATACATACACACTTTCAAACAAATATATTTTTTAAATTGTTAAAGGAACTTTTTAAAAGATTTATTTTTACTTAAAGAATTACTGAGAGATAGAGATTTATTTATTTTTATTTGAGGGTCAGAATTACTGAGAGAGAGAGAGAGAGAGAGAGAGAGAGAGAGAGAGAGAGAGAGGAGAGACAGAGAAACTAATTTTCAATCTACTGGTTCACTACCCAAATAGCCACAATAGCCAGAACTGAGCTGATCCAAAGCCAGAAGGCTTTTCCAGATCTCCCACGTGAGTCCGGGAGACCCAGGACTCAAACCATCTTCCACTGCTTTCCCAGGCCATTAGTAGGGAGTTGGACCAGAAGTAGAGCATCTGTACAAGAACTGGTGCCAGATTATCGGTGGAAGATAGCCTACACTCTAGCACTGGTCCTGGCATAAGATCTGAATAAACATTTCTCCAAAGACAATTTATAAATGGCCAATGAGAGTATCTAAGAAGATGCTAAGCATTCCTAAGCATCCAGGAAATGCAACTCAATCGTAACAGGTCATGACCTCACACCTGTTGGGTTGTCCATTAAAAAAATAATATTGTCAAAGATATGAAAAGAATTGAAAACCTTGTATACTGCATTACTGGTGGCAATGTAACATGATGCAACCACCAAGCAACTTTTGTAGGCTTCTTAAAAGACGAAAGCAAGAACTACAATATATTCCAGCAAATCTACTCTGGGTATTCAGCCATAGAAAACAAACTCTGTAATATTCAATCACATGGATAAACCTTGATAACATTATGTTAAGCAAAGTGAGTCCATCACAGAGGTTCAAAGTTCTATGGTCCTACTGATTCGAGGTCTCTAAGGAGTCCCTCAGAGAAGGACAAAGAGGGATGGCAGTTGCTAGGAGCTGGGGAAAGGCAGAAGCAGAGAGCTGCTGCTATTCAGGAACCAAGTTTGAATCACACAAAATGAAAAAGGAGATCTGCTGACTAACAATGCAAGTTAAAAACACTGTACTGAGCACTGAAAATTTTAAGAGGAACAGGCATTTAGCCACATCCCGTGAGTACCTGAGTTGAATTTCCAGTGTCAGCTCTTGACTCCAGCTTCCTGCCCATGCAGACCCAAATTGAGTTATCCAAATTGAGTTCCAGGCTCCCAGCTTCAGCCTCAGCCTAGCTTAGCCACCACAGGCATCTGAGGAATAAACCAACACATTAGAGCACCTTCTGTATACCTGGTGAGCTGCCATTCTATTTCTCCATCCCCCCATCTCAAATACAAATTCTTAAAAACACATGTTTCTAACATACATTTTTTTTTAAAGGCAGATCATATACTTTTGCAACTATTTAACAAACTAAACTGCGGGGCCTAGCATAGCGGCTAAAGTCCTCGTCTTAAATGTGCAAGGATCCTATATGGGTACCGGTTATACTCCCAGTGGCCCCGCTTCCCATCCAGCTCCCTGCTTGTGGCCTAGGAAATTAGTCAAGGATGGCCCAAAACCTTGGAACTCTGCAACTGCATGGGAGACCCAGAGGCAGCTCCTGGCTCCTGGCTCCTGGCTTCGGATTGGCTCAGTTCCAGCCATTGCGGCCACTTGGGGAGTGAACCATTGGATGGAAGATCTTTCTCTCTGTATCTCCTGCTCTCTGTATATCTGCCTTTCCAATAAAATGAATAAATAAATCTTAAAAAAAATAAACTGTGGGGCGTGGCATGGGTACCAGCATCGCATACAGGCACCAGTTCCAATCCCAGCAATTCCACATCTGATCCAGCTCCCTGCTAATGGCCTGAGAAAGCAGTGGAAGATGGTTCAAGTCCTTGGATTCCAGCACCCATGTGAGAGACCCATTAGAGGTTTCTGGCTACAGGGTTCAAAACATCTCAGCTCCAGCCACTGAGGCCAGTTGGGGATGTGCACTACTCCCAGGCGAAGTGTATCCAGAACAAGCCCACACCTTTGGGCTTTTTATGAAGCCTGCTTACAGAGATGAGCGGCCTCCATCAGATGCTGGTAAGCCGCTGAACCTTCAGCATCCCTCCCCAGGCCAAGAGGTAAGCCTGCAAGCTCCTACCACCTAGCCACACAATCACTTCCCCCTGCAACCAGCTCCCTTCCTAGCACTAACTGCTCAAGGCAGAGCAGTCATGGCTAGCGATGTTTGCGAACAGCATTGGCTTTTCATCTACTTCAGTGCTTCCAAAATAAAAGGTAGGTCAAACTACAGGAAAGCAATTTTATTAACATATTAACAGCAGTCCTTCTTGTTGATTTTCTTTTTTCTAATATGCATTTTTGGTTTCTTCCATAAAGTTTTTTAAAGATTTATTTGAAATGCCGAGTAACAGAGAGAGTTTTTCCATGCACTGGTTCCTTCTCCAGATGGCTTCATGGCCGGGGCTGAGCCAGACCAAAACCAGGAGCATCAGCAGGGTCTCCCGACCTGGGTGGTAAGGGTCCAAATACCTGGGCCATCTTCCACTGCTTTTCCAAGACCAGTAGCAGGGGAATGGATTGGAAGGAGGGCAACTATAGCATGAATCAGCACCCACAAGGGACACCTGTCACAGGCAACAACTTCACCTGCTATACTACAACACTAGCCCCTACAAACTTTTTTTTAACACACTTTTTATTTGAGGAAAGACTGACAAAGGAAGATATCTTCCATCTGCTAGTTCATTCCCCAAACTTCCCCAATAGCCAAGGCAGCCTAAGCCGAAGCGAAGAGGCTCGGAGTACAGAAATCCCTCCAGACTTCTCACACAGGTGGCAAGGACCCAAGCACTGGACATCGTCTGCTTCCTCCCATGGTACAGGTTAGCAGCAAGCTGGACTGCAAGCAGAGACTAGAATAGATCCCAGGCACTCCTACATGCAACACGTTGTCCCAAGTCGTACCTTAATCCACTATACCACAGCACCCACACCTATGAATTTCTCACATGAAACATTTTTTAAAAATCTTTACTTATGGTAAAGTCTTTTGTCTTGTTTCATTTTTTTTATATATATAAAGAAAACACTACTGAGGAACATTCATCAAGCTTTAAGACACCCACAGTCCTTATGCAGTCCAAAGCCTGATTCCCAGCCTGAGCTCCTGACCCCAGTGCCCTGCTGGTGAAGATCAGAGGAGCCAGCAGTGACTGCTCCAACAGCTGAGGTACTGCCGCCAGGAACTCAGATCCCTAACTCCTGAGCCTTCTGTCCTGGCCCTGCAGCCCCAGGCCCTGCCCAGACATCACCCCTGTCCACATCTGGGGAAGGAACCAGCCAGCAGATAAGAACTTGCTCTTGCTCTCTGCTTCTCAAACAAAAACTAAAACCTACATCATCTTCTAACAATAACCTGCTTAAATAACTTTAAAATATTTCATATAAACATTCAATTTACATCTTATTTACCTGCACTGCACCTCAAGTTTTCAAAATCATTTTCTAGGACATAGAAAACACATAAACTCTAACAGCCAACTCAACTTTGGCGACACGCCAAGTGACAGGAGCACATCTGAAACCAGGGTAAGTCACCCTGAAATTGGAAATCTGACAAGCAGGCTGCTTCAGGCGTGCACGGCTTGGTGACCTTCAGCACCACTGCTGTGACCCATCCTCCTCTGTACTTCCGACACATCCTTTGCCCTTCACTCAGAATCAAGCTCTCTGAAAATGACCGAGCAACTCCCCAGACTTCAGCGTCTGTTTTTGAACATTTATGCATTTGAAAGGCAGAGTCACAGAGAGAAGTGGGGGAAGAGGCGAAGTTGGGGGAGCAGAGAGACAAGCAGGGGGTGTGAGAAAGAGAGAGAAAAGAAACGATTTCATCCATAGGTTCACTCCCCCAAATGGCTGCAATGGCCAGGGTTGGGTCAGGCAGAAGCCAGGAGCCAGGAACTCCATCTGGGTCTCCCACAGGAGTGTTGGGGCCCAAGAACTTGGACCATTTTCAGCTGCTTTTCCAGGTACATCAGCAGAAAGCTGGATCCAAAGGGAGCAGTTGGGAGTCAAACTCAATGCTCATGGGATGCAAGTGTTGCAGACAGTAGTTTAATCCACTACATCATAACACCAGGTCCTCAAATCTTTTTCTAAAGTTAAAATCAGCACAACAATTCACCATTATAGTGATTTTCACTCAACAAATGTTAAGATATTTTGGGCCCAGCACACTAGCCTAGCAGCTAAGGTACTCACCCTGCAAGTACCAGGATCCCATATGGGCGCTGATCCTAATTTCAGCTGCCCACTACCCATCCAGCTCCCTGCCTGTGGCCTAGGAAAGCAGTCAAGGATGGCCCAAAGCCTTGGGACCCAACACCCACATGGGAGATCCAGAAGCGGCGTCTGGTTCCTGGCTTTGAATCAGCTCAGCTCCAGCATTGCAATTCACCTGGGGAGTGAATCATCAGACAGATGTTTCTCTCTGTCTTTCCTCCTCTCTGTATATTTGACTTTCAAATAAAATAAATCTTTTTTAAACAGTTAAGAGATTTTAATAATTTTGGATAGATATAAGTCAAAAATTGGGCCTAAGACATCACACCGAACTTTCACTGTGTTTCAAGATTTTGAGATGGGTGTCCGGGAGGAGGAAGGGGGTCGCCTGCAATCCCTGCATCCTACATTGAAGAGACTCAGTGTCTGGCTGCTGTACAGCCTGGGAGGCAGCAGCCCAAGAGCACGGGCCTTTGCCTCCTGCAGGGAGATCTGCTCGGAGCTCCAGGCTCCTAGCTTCAGCCTGGTGTGGGCATCTGGGAAGTGAACCAGCAGATAGACGACACCTCTCTCTCCACCTTTGAAATAAAATGGAAATAATTTTTTTTAACTTATATGTGACATTGTTTAGAATTTTCAAACATTTTCCCAAAACGCTGATTACAAAACTGAAAAATTTGTAACGGCTATAATACCTTGCTAAATGCAGCACTCAACAAACATGCGAATTTGAAAAAACAATAATTCTCTTAAAAGTACTTAAGAATACTTCTCACAATGCAATTATTTAAAGCTTTTGTTATTTAACTTGTACAGCAAGAAAAAATACCATTTCCCACATTAACATGATAGAAATTATTTTTTATAAACAATTAAAAACTAAATTATAATAGAAATAACAAGAGACTTGGGCCCAGTGCAACAGCCTAGTGGCTAAAGCTCTCGCCTTGCATCTACCAGGATCCCATATGGGCACTGGTTCTTCTCCCGGCTGCTCCACTTTCCATCCAGCTGCCTGCAAGTGGCCTGGGAAATTAGTCAACGACAGCCCAAGGCCTTGGGACTCTGCACCTGTGGGGGAGACCCTGAAGAAGCTCCTGGCTCCTGGCTTCAGACCAGCTCAGCTCTAGTCCTTGTGGCGACTTGGGGAGTGAACCAGTGGATGAAGATCTTTCTGTCTCTCTTTATCTCTGAAAATCTGACTTTCCAAATGGCGCAGGGGAAGAGGGGGGAGTAACAAGAGACCTGACTTACACATTATCTGGGACCACAGATAATTTCTCTGAAACATCATTTCTTCAACTACAGACTTATTACTCTTCCATATCCAAAATCCTGTATTCTAATGTCCTACAATATATTTTATTATCTGTATTCCTTCATCATTCTGATAACAACTCTGGACTAAGAGTCATACCATATGTGATATAAAGCTATTAATTACATAATAAACTACTTTCATAGTTTTGAATTATTTGGGAGATGTTACTAGGAGCCAACTAGATGAACTCCAGCACTACAGACTTGTTTAAAGGTTATCTGGTTATTCCAGCTGGAGATAACAGTCTAGGTTGCTGTACCTAGGCAAGTGTTACACTGCAGGGAGACAGTCAATGCTGGCATGCAGTCTGTGCCTGGTTAATACCAATGTGTTAACTACACCAGTGTGCCAGCATAGTTGCTTATTCTATTTCTCTTTTTTTAAAGATAAGAGAGGAAGGAGGGGAATACCAGCCCCCCAAGGGCCTCAAGGCGAGGGGATTGCAGACCGCTCGAGGAAGAAGGCCTGGGGACACACTGGAGTGGGAATGGTTGAGGGCAGAAGGAATGACTTCCGTGGGCTTCTACAGTCCTAGCTACTGCACTCACAGGTAGGCAAGGGAGCTGAGACAGACTGGTTTACAGGGAGGAAACTAAAGGGCATGTTTAGGTCAGGCCAAGTCACCTGCCCACCACCCTCTGACACACACAAAAGCTGGGGCTGGGAGGCAAGCCTTGCTGGGCTAGACCATAGTACCTACCCTCACAATGTTGCAGCAAGGGGCAAGCCATGTCAGGCTAGGCTGCAGCACGCACCAGAACAGGAGAGACCCGGATCTGGGGACAGATTCTGTAGGAAACAATTGGGATCACCTCTTGTTGATTGTGGCACCCAACAGTTTGCTTGGGGAACTGGGGATGGTGACAGGTTGAGCCAGGCTAGATCAGAGAAACTCACTTGACTCACAGGAACTGACGCTGGGAAGGGGCTGGCCGGATCAGCATGCAGCACTGTCAATACATGCAAAGGCCAGGAATGAGGGCAAACTATGCCAAGCAGGACACAGCACATGCCAATATACCTGAGATCCTGGGCCTGGTAAAGGAGCATGGGAAATTCCCGTTAAGCCACAGTTCCCACTGGAGAACACAACAGCTGGATCAAGGGGTGGGCCAAGCCAGGTAAGGCTGCAGCACTGGTCAGCATCAGTGGGGGTCAGGTCTGAAGGTAGTTTAGGCTGTGCCAGGCTTCAGTACCACAGGCACGCACTAGAACCGAGACAGGGTGTGGGCCATACCCAGTTAGGCAAGGATGAAGCACCACCAGCATGTGTCTAGCCTGGGTTTGTGGACTGGCCAGACAGGGGTAGGCTTCAATACCCACTGGCACTCATAAGAGACTGGGTGTGGGATAGACCTGGCTAGGCCTCAGCACCAGCTGGTTCACACAAGAGCCAGGTCAAGGGTGGACCAGAATAGTCTAGGCTGTAGCAAGAGCCCAAATGGGTGCAGGGCAGTTGGGCTAGGCCACAGCACCCGCCACTGAGTGCTAGGACTGGGGCCGGCCATGTAAGGCTGGACTGCAGTATCTGCTGGAACACAACAGATCCAGGGCTGGGAGCAGGGTCTGGTAGGGGAACATGGGAAATTTCCCTGTTATGCTAAAGCTTCTGCTAAAGCTTCTGCTGGTGACTGTGAGTTAGAACTGAGGGTGGGATAGACCAGGCCAGGCTGGGTTGAAATATCCATTGGCATATGTGTGAGCCAGGTCTGGGAGCAAGCCAGGCTGAGCCAACCCACAGCACACACTGGCATAATCAAGAGCCAGGATGGGGCACAGGCCAAGTCAGGCAGGACCACAACACATGCCAGTTCCATGAGTGCTAGGGGTGGGCCAGATTGGGCTAGGTTGCCGCACCTGCAGACAAGAGCTAGAACCAGGAGGGGGGAAAGTTGAATAAGGCTGTGGAACCTCCTGGCAAATGCCAAAACTAGGGGCAGGACATCTCAGACTGGGCCACAGCACCTGCTGGCATGTGCAAGACTCAGGGGCTGGAAGTTGGATGTGTAGGGAAACTTTAGCAGCTCCTTTGCTGGGCTGGGCTTCACGAGAACTAAGACTGGTGTAGACCAGGCTGGGATAGACTGCCACATTCACTGACATGCACAAGAACCAGAATGGTTGCTCACCAGCCCAGCTAGCCCACAGACTCTTCTGGAAAGTGCCAGAGCCTGGTAGGTTATGTATGGCTGGACTGCAGTATGCCCTGGCAGGCACGAGAGCTGGAGCTGGGAGTGGACTTGGTAAGGAAACTGTGGGCATTACTCTGCCAGGCTACAGCTGCCACTGGAGAGCACAAGAGCCAGGCAGACTGGGCTGAGTTAAGCTGCAGCACTCATGGGTATGCACAGGAGCCAGATGCGATGCAGGATGCACTGGGCTAGGTCAAAGCAGAGACTGGCATGCACACACAAAAACCAAGGCAGGAGGATGGGGGGCTTGGTGACAGTTATTGGGGGTCGCCCTGATCAGGTGACAGCATCTGCTGGTACACATAAGGAGTAAGTCTGTGGCAGGCTAGGCTGGACTGGGCTAAGCTTCAGCACCCATCATTTTGCATGAGAGATGGGGCTGGGTACAAGATTGATCGGGCAACTGCACGCACCAATATGTGACGGCCAGCTCCTCTGGGTCAGCAGAGAATGTCAAGTGCCTCATCAGAGGATAGAAAGCAGAGCAGGTTGACCACTCTCCTGCTCAAGCTTTGCAACATGCTCCTGAGCTTGTGGATGCACTAAGGTGGATCTGGTCAGCTAATAGACCTTGGAAAGGATTTTCTCAACCCTGGAGCAACAAAACCAACAACTTCTCAGAACTATCCATACCATTCAAGTAACATCCCTTGGAACACTCCTCCCCACATCAAGGTCTCTAGGACATCACCAAATGATTATCACCCATCCCCAGGTACTAATGTAGTTTGAGAACTCCGTCCCTGCAGACACAGGGGAAAAAAAATTGAAACATGTGCCCCACCCACCTTCCTCCATACTTGGACACTACCCATCCTAACTGGAGACCCACATGAGCATGCATCTCTTTCAATTAAGTAAACAATGTTAAAAAATAAAAATAAATAAATAACTAAGAGTATCTGGGTTTGTTTTGTCTGAAGGTCAGAGAGAGAGAGAGAGAGATCTTCCATCTGCTGGTTCACTTCACAGGTGTCCACAATGGCCAGGGCCAGGAGCCAGTAGCTTCATCCAGGTCTCCGAAGTGGGTGTCAAGGGTCCACGTACTTTGGCCATCCTCTGCTGCTTTTCCCTGCCCACTAGCAGGAAGCTGGATTAGAACTGAAATACCTGGGATATGAAAGTGTGCTCATATGGGACGCCAGCATCACAGGCAACTGCTCTATTCACAATACCAAAATGCCAGCTCCCACCACTCCTCCATTTAAGACTGAATTATTGATGTGCAAGCCAGAGTAACACGGCAAGTGCATTGGTTCTGTGGCTTAAGCCCTTACCTTATAAGCACCAGGATCCCACAAGGGCACTGGTTCATGTCCCAGCTGCTCCACTTCCCATCCTACTCCTTGTGGCCTGGGAAAGCAGTCAAGCACAACCCAAAGCCTTAGGACCCTGCATCCGCATGGGAGACCCAGGAGAGACTCAGGTCTCCTGGCTTTGGATAGGCTCAGGTTCGGCCATTGCGGTGACTTTGGGAGTGATTCAATGGATGCAAGATCTTCCTCTCTGTTTCTCCTCCTCTCTGTATATCTGAATTTTCAATAAAAGTAAAATAAATCTTTAAAGATATACAGAGAGGAAGAGAGACAGAGAAAATCTTCCGCCTGCTGATTCACTCCCTGAGGGCCGCAGGAGCTTCTTCCAGGTCTCCCACATGGGTGTAGGGTCCCAAGGCTTTGGACCATCCTGCACTGCTTTCTCAGACCACAAGCAGGGAGCTGGATGGGAAGTGGGGCTGCCGGGATTAGAACTAGTGCCCATATGGGATCCTGGTGCGTTCAAGGTGAGAACTTCAGTCACTAGGCTACCACATTGGGCCCAAAAACAAATCAATCTTTAAAAGGAAGGAAGAAAAGGAAGGGAGGAAGGAAGCGAGGGAGGGAGGAAGGAAGAGAAAACAGAGTAGCCAATTTTCAACTAAGCACTTGATAATAGGACGCAGGTGTCCTAATGAGCAGCTTAACCCACTGCACCTCAACAACCATACAGCAACACTGGCATTTCACTCTGGACTATTTCTTAGTGTGGAGACCATCAAATACACTGTAGGATTCTTACTTAACATGTATCCACTAGAAGCGAGGAAAGTGCCCCAGTGTGATAACCAAAAATGTCTACAGTGTTGTATTAGAAACTTCCAAGTACTTTTAAGGATTTCAAAGAAATATCGTTGTGTGTGTGTGTGTGTGTGTGTGTGTGTGTGTGTGTTGTAATACAGCAAGAAAAGCTAACAATATTCTCCAACAAAACAAAAAGGTACAACTGTTACTCATATACCCTAAGAAGCAAAGGCTCCCTTCTGAATGAGGGCTATTGAAAAATATTAACCAAATATTGTTTTGTGTGGCTGGCGTAAGGGGCAGGGTATTGACACTGTGTGGGAAATCTGTAGGAAGTCCATACACCTTGAGAAGCACCCTCAATGAAGAGGGGCAAAGGTTTCAAAGAAAGTAATGACGTTCAGGTAATTCCTCCTCCTCTCTCCAGCGTTTGCCAGGAGGCTGAACAACTCCAGTACTTGCTCTTCTCTAGCCACTGAGGATCCCCACATCCACCAGAGCTCAACACCAAAAGCATCTATTTTAATCAAATGTAAATGTGATATAAATCCGATTAAAAGCAACAAGAATGTCCTCAAGCCCTTTATGTTTTCAAAAGAGTCAAAGAAGCCCTGTGAAGAGCAATCACATTTCAATGTTAGCACAGAAAATGAGACATTCCCACATTAACATTTTTAGCTCTTTAATACTCACTATAAAATTAACTGAGCCACATTTTCCAACAAACAGATAAATACCCAGTTTCCTCGGTCTATTCTCGGATAGGTCATCAGACTGGGAATAAGAGACCCAGAGTCTATTCCCAGCTGCAAAACAGACTGGTAATCTCAAGCAAATCATTCACTCAGGTTAAGGTTCTACGCCCATATCATGCTGACAATATTGAAAATCTGCCCAGAAACAAGCACACAGAAGCCCAGGACTAACTCCCGCACCCACAGGACAACTGCAAACATATTTTTAGATTTATTAAATCTAAAAATCTGAATAGGTTTTATTTATAGCAACATTTAACATACTTGAAATTTCAAAACTGGTATCTCTACTATTGCTCTATATAAAATCAGTAAGAAATACTGTTTTTAGTCAATTTTGCAAAATTTGTATGCAAACTAAACAAATCACAATTATTACATAAAGCAACAACAACAAAAGCTGTGTTAAAATCAAGCTTTGGGAAAAGTTCAACTTTCACATTTCTTAATTAGCTTTTGGTCTAGTATACAAATAGTTATTTCCTGGCAATGTCAGGGAAAAAAAGTGCTTTGCATAGTCTGGAGAGCAAAAGTTTGCCCCATAACCTAATTCTAGAAAGGCCTTAGGATCGTTCTTTCCTCTAAGCATGCAGATTTTACTAGTGCAACTAACATAACCACGCAGTACATCTGTCGCTTCTGACACAAACTTAAAAAATAAATCCTCCCCTAGACCAAGTTACCCGGCCGACCTTCCATAGCCCACAGACTGTAAACACGATGCAGCGCAATGGAGGTTTTGTAAAAAGAAGTTAAGAGGAAGAGGAGGGGGGTCAAACTGCCTGCGGCAGCCACCCTCACCCCCACCACCATGCGCAGTGAGGTAGACACTTGTTAGCCACCCAGAAGCCACTCACTCAGTTTCCCAGTTCGTTCAGAGAAGAGGGCCCCCACGCTGCGCCCGCCGGGCCGACCCGGAAGACGATGTCAGGGAGGCCGGGCCGCCGCAAGGGCTCCAGCGCCCCACCTCGGCAAGCTAAGCCTGGGATCGTGCGCGCTCCGCCGCCGGCCGGCACTCGGATCCACGCACGCACGCGCGTGCGTCCACGTCCACACACACACACACACACACACACACACACCCCAACAAAAGGAAACCGTGGGAGCCGCGTGGCCAGAGCCCCTCCCCCTGCACCAGGGCCCCGGGCCTGCTCACTTGAGTGGAGCGTCCCCCGAAAGGCCCGAGCGTGCGCAAAAACGCTGGACTCGGCCAGCACCCGCACGCGGTTCCGTGGCGCCGCCACCGCAGAGCCAGCCCGCAGCCAGGAAAGCCACCAGAGAAGTGCGGCTGGTCCCAACGGGCCTGGGCTCCCCACTTCCTGGGTAGCTTAAATAAAGCTATTACATTTGATTGCCCTTGGTAAAAATTCACTCCCCTACAAACCACGGTCTGCTAATTAAGTCCCCTTTCCTTAGTGAGCCCAGAATGAATAGTAGCCCACGTCACACCCCAGAAATCTTAACCGTAAAAGGCCTTTCAGTACCTGCCTCAATCCTCCCTCTTCTTTCTCCATACATGATGCATTTCACCTTTTGGCTGCCTTTGCCACATTTTCCCTAAAAATCATCTCTAGGCCATCTTGCCATCTGAACTTTTTTAAAGTTTACTTTTCTACTAGTGACAAGCTGCAGAAGTCCCTTCATAGCACCTCTATTTCAGCTACTTAAAAATCTCTCCAAAACCTCTGGAATTTTTATCAACACCAACCAGATCAACTCAAACACAACCTCTACAACCTTCTCCAGCACTCTGTTTTTGTCTGTTTCCTTACTCCCTAAGAACTAACACTTTGCAATTTAATAAATAAATTTGCCCCCCAAAGGGCCCTCAGAGAGGCTACCAACTGTTGAAAGCTTCCATTTCTAAAGTATAC
Source organism: Ochotona curzoniae (assembly GCF_017591425.1). NCBI lineage: Eukaryota > Metazoa > Chordata > Mammalia > Lagomorpha > Ochotonidae > Ochotona > Ochotona curzoniae. Next base: position 624,784 of record NW_024466924.1, read on the forward strand.
TTCTAATAAAAAGACAACAATCTTTTAAAATATTCTCTACTATACGGTTTGAACACTCCCCACTACCCGGCCCTTTTCCCCAAAGACAACCTAATCAGGTGGATGCCCTCTCGCTACCATTCTACCCATCCACACGGACAAGTGTGTTCAAGTCAACAAATACAGGACACAGTCACCCAGTCATCACAAGCCCTTAGACATTGGTTCTCCACTTTACAAGGGAAATCCCACGCCAGCCTAGGTTTCCAAGAATCCCACCTCCAGCTTGGGTCAAACTACTCTAGTCATCATTGCAAACATGCCTCTCTCCATTTCTTTAATTATTCCCAACATCTTCCTCAAAATACCCCACACAGGGGCCCAGCGCAATAGCACTGCAGTTAAAGTCCTCACCTTGAATGCGCTGGGATCCCATATGGTCTCCAGTTCTAATTTCAGCCAACCTACCCCATCCAGCTCCTGCCTGAGGCCTGGGAGAGCAGTAGAGGACGGCCCAAAGCCTTGGGACCTTGCACCCACGTGGGAGACCTGGAGGAAGTTCCTGGCTTTGGATTGGCTCAGCACCAGGGAGAGAACCATGGGATGGAAGATCTTCCTCTGTCTCTCCTCCTCTCTGTATATCTGCCTTCCAATAAATAAACCTTAAAAAAAAAAAAAAACCACAGAACAGCCTTTCTCTCCCCACCACCCAACAACAGAGCCTAGAACTGATCCTAGAACAATCAGACCACACTGCTACATCATATCCCCACGTTTGGGAAGCGGGGCCTTCCCGGAGGCTTACTCATCACGTGCTGCATCACAGGTGCAAAAGCAGAACAAAGCAAGAGGACCATCCCAGGGCTAGACACAGGCGGAGACTCTGAAACAAAGCAGCACCAGGATGAAACACCACCCATCCAATGTATTTTCACCTTGTCATATTTTGCTCACTGTCACTTTGTGTTTCTGTGTCTTCTCCCTCTCGCTCCCTCTGAAGCATACACTAACATCAAAAACTCTGACCTAAACCCAGAAAAGGAAAGTGCTTTTTGCATTCACAAACAGCAGTCATGGGAGGGACAGAATGCAAATTCAGAGAAATCTATTTCTTTCTTTCTCTCTCTCTTTGTCTGTGTAATTTTGCCTTTCAAGTAAATAAATAAATCCTTTAAAAAGTTAAATAACCAGAAGCCAGTAAAACGGAAGAAGTGATGGAAAACAAAGTTTGACAAAAATAAATACCACTGAAATACCACGATTTAGAACTGGACAAACTAAAGCCTGAGAGTCAAAACACAAGCCAAAATAAAGAGGGCCTGCTCCAAGTCTTAAATACCAGCATCAGAGGTAAGTAAGTGGAAGATAAGCTTTAAACCCCAAGATTCTAATGCTCAAGATCAAAAAAAAGGAAAAGTCTCAGTTTCAGGTAAATTTTGTTTCCAGAATTGGCAAAACAGCTCCTTTAGAGAAACTCAAAACATAAACAAGAACTAAAATAAGCCAAGAAAGCATTTTCTCTATCTTGCTGTGGATACTCAGTACAACGGGAGGACAGAGCCAAAGGGGGCCACCTTAGGGACTCGGATGTGTCCTTCCTGCCCTGGCTGCCACCCCTGAGTCACCCAGGCACTGTGGCAGTTTCCCACGCGGCATGTCTCCCCACATTTTCTCCGCTGCAGGTACTCCTTTCCCTTTTCCCTCCTGCTCTTATTCACATGCAGGTCACCCCAACCTCCTCATTCACTTCCAGTCCCTCCATTTACTGCCTTCTATCAGCCTGTCCATGTTGTGTTGCCAACAAACTGCCCCACATGCTTCGCTTTTCACCTCCACCTCCATTTTATCCAGTCTCATCGCTAATCCACAAATATCCCTCAGCTGAATTTGTATCAGCATAATGTAGATGAAGTTATGATTTTTCCAGATATTATTTTATTTTATAAAGAAATCAAAAGGTTAGTAAATCTAACAATATTTTTATTTCCCTCAATTTCAATACCTCAAACATTTACATCACATCTTGCCTGGATTGTAATAACTACCTCGTCACCTTAACTCAAACGTGGCTTTTTCTGGACCACCTGCTTCCACAAACTGGTGATGTCAGTCACTTGATAAAGGGACTCAACCCCAGGGCCACTCACACTGTTAGTCAAGTAGTTAAAGAAGAAAATGCCTGCAGTTTTCTTAACTCACTTAGGTCACTCACTCTCCAGACACTTCAACTCTGTGTTGTCCATACTCAACCATTACTCTCCATGACTTCTACGAGCATGCTAAGGACTTCCCACACCCGACCTTCCTGAGCTCTGAAGCCTTCACATGCACACAGCCCACCACGCTGGTCCTAAACTGCAAGTGCATACTACCACAGTGGGCCAGGACTTCAGCCTCCTCCCCCGCCCCTTTTATTTCCAATCATAACCACTGCATACTCTGATTCACTAACCTCCCATACAACTGAAAACTGTCCCTCAGCCTTTTTATCACTTGCCTCCCCTAGAACATTAGGGCCTTCCACTGCCTTCGGTGGGCATCTTCTTAACATGGACCATAACCTTCACCGTCTGTTCTCCTCACAGCAGCACACTGGGGTTGAAGCACCACCAGAAGGTCACTGAATAACCCCAACCATTTGCACATGCAAATCCGTAATCTCATCCAACTCAATCCCTCCCGAAAGACTCGCTCAAATCACACCTTCTCCCCCGTAATCATGTCCTCTTACAGCTTGTAAAATGCTTTTTACTTCTTGCCTGTAATTTTGAAATGTTATTCTTGGGCCAGGCGGCGTGGCCTTAGTGGCTAAAGTCCTCGCCTTGAATGTGCCAGGATCCCATATGGGCGCCGGTTCTAATCCTGGCAGTTCCACTTCCCATCCAGCTCCCTGCTTGTGGCCTCGGAAAGCAGTCAAAGACGGCTCAAAGCTTTGGGACCCTGCACCCGCGTGGGAGACCTGGAAAGAAGTTCCTGGTACCCGGCTTCGGATCGGCACAGCACCAGCTGTTGTGGTCACTTGGGGAGTGAATCATCAGACGGAAGATCTTCCTCTCTGTCTCTCCTCCTCTCTGTATATCTGACTTTGTAATAAAAATAAATAAAATTTTTAAAAAAATGTTATTCTTCCTTCCTAGATTCCTACCCTTATCGCTTTTCATATTCTTCCAATTTCCTCAGTAAAGCCCCATGTATCCTAGTCTCTAAACTGCTCTCTTAAAGATCACAACTGCCCCCAACCCGCACAAAAAAAAAAAAAAAGAATCTGAATAGAAACCCTATCTCCAGTCCTCCCATTCCTTCAGTGCTCAGCAGTCACACTTGAGCTGTCCACCCTGGCTTAGCTGAGCACCTGCTTCTGCTGTGCGCACACGCCTGCACACGGTTCTCGGCACAGGATTCTGCGCTGATGTTCCTGCTTGCATTACTGCTCCTCTTTTCGGCCCAACTTGTGTGGATTTTCCCAATGTCTGTCCTGGAGCTCTCTCTAACTCCCCCTCAGAATCTCAACCCTTACCATTGCTTCCATTTTCTTTCTGCATGTGAATATCTCTCCTTAAATCCAAAAAACAATCTTTAAGCCATCACCCTCTGTGACAATCCTGAGGAACAAGAATATATATACTTGAAACTTCATTCTTCACTGCTTCAATTAACACTTCAATTATCAGTCAATCCACACAATGTCATAACCAGCAGCACCCTATCAAATCCAGAATTAGCAGCTTCAATTATCGACTCTGTGTTAGTCCCAAATTTCCACTGGACCGTTTTTTCAGCTCCAGGCCAGTATTTCCCTCCAGCTAGATAAATGCCCCTGAGCACTCCAACTGCTGCCTCACTTATGGGTTGATGTGCCTTAGAACAACAAAACATTTCTGCTGCCTGATTCAGTAACTTCTGTTAGCGGCAGTCTCAGTCACCACGTAAAGAAGCCCCTGAAGGATTCTTCGTCCCCAGTTTCCCAAAAGCACATGTGCAATCAAATCTTTTTTTTTTAAATTAATTTATTTTTATTGGAAAAGCAGATTTACAGAGAGAAGGAGAGACAGAAAAATCTTCCACCTGCTGGTTCACTCCCAAGTGGCTGCAAGAGCTGGAGCTGGAGCTGATTCAAAGCCAGGTGCCTGGAGTTTCTTCCGGGTCTCCCACACAGGTGTAGGTCCCAAGGCTTTGGGCCGTCCTCTGCTGTTTTCCCAGACCACAAGCACGGAAGGAACTGGATGGAAAGCGGGGCTATATGGGATCCCAGTGCGTTCAAGCTGAGGACTTTAGCCGCTAGGCCACCGCGCCAGGATCCACATCAGTATTCTTAAGCACCTCATTATTTGCCCAGTCCAAAATCACCGCTGGTTCTCCACTGCATACTGAATCAACTTGAAGCTACTTTGATTTCCAAAACTTAGAAACTATCCACCTGTGCAATAAGAAACACTGTGACACATTCAAATAGTGGAATCTCACACAGTAAAGACAGTGAGTTACAGCTATACATGATGCAGATGAAGCTCATCTGTATGTTGGGCCAGACTCAGGGGCACAGTTGGTGCAGTGGCTAAGATGCTTGCTACCTGGGACATCTCTATCCCCCCCTGTCAGAGTGCCTGGTTCAAGTCCACTTCTGATCTAGCTTCCCACCAACATGCAACCTAGACGGTAGCAGACAATGGCTCAGTACGCAGCTTCCTGCCATCCATGGGAAGACTAAGACTAGGTCTCCTGATTTCAGCCTAGTCCGGCTTAGCCAATCCAAGCACCTGAGTACTCAAACTGCAGATGGACAATTATCTACCTATATTTAACCCTCTCTACCTTTCAAATTTTAAAAAAAACTCTTTAAAAAGGAAATACTAAAAATAAACAATTCCTTAGACCCCCCCAAAAAAAGAGAAAGAAAATGTCTAACAATCAAAGAATGGATAAACACTGTGACACAGTCAAATAACAGAATTTTACACTGTGAAGGAAAAAGAAGGACTGACCGTTACATGCACTGGGGACGACCCTTACAGGCAAGAGGTGACCAGAAGAAACCTGACAAGGAGAGCCGTGTGAGACAGCAGTTAGGATGCTGCCTGGGGGGCCCACATCCTGTATCAGATATATGGACCAAATTCCACATCCTCCACTTACATCCAGCAAGGAAGCAGCACTTGGTGGCGTAAGTACTTCGGTCCCTGCCAATCATGTGGAAGGTCTAGAATGAATCTCCAGCCCTGGCTACTGAGGGCATTTGGGGCATGGACCAGTGGATGATTCATCTTTCTCTGCGTCTCTGCCCTTCCAAAAAAAAATTTTCTTTTAAGAAGAAACGAAGAGAAGAAAAACCAGACACAGTAAATGTGATTCCACCTGTATGAAATGCAGAAACACAAGACAACTCTATTATGTTGGAGGTCAGACTAACAGTCACTTTCAGCTGGAAGAAACACCAGCTTGGAGATGGCAACACTTCAGGGTGCCTTCTGAGAATTCAGATTGCTACATACCTAAGAAAAAGTCATTAACTTGTACCCCTATGACCAGAGCAATTCGTATGTCTCACAAAACTAGGGCTGGTGTGCAGCATGGCTGCTAAAGCCATCACCTGCAGTGGCCGTATCCCACATCATCCTGGTTCAACTCCTGGCCAATCCACTTCCAATCCAGCTCCCTGCTGATGCTCCTGGGAAAGCAGTGAAAGATAACCCAAGTCCTTGAGCCGCTGCATCCACGTGGGAAACCGGAAAAAAGCTCCTGGTACATAGCTCTGGACCAGCCCAGCTCTGGCCACTGTAGCCATTGGGAAGTGAATCCACAAACAAAAGACACTGCTCTTCTCTCCATTTCTCTCTCTTTGTAACTTTGCTTTCAAATACATATTTTTAAAAGATCAGTTTAGTCTACATTTTGAGGTTTTCTATCATGTAGCTTTATTTTCAACATGAAACTCAAAAATACAGCCATTCTAAACCATGAACCCCTAAACATGATAACTTTTCTCACCATCATTCATATCACTCCCCCATCTCAGAATGCCCTCGCCATCTGCCCTACTATAATCCCATTTATCCTCCAAGGGTTAAGCCATACACCAATTACTCAAATAAAGCTGCCCTGATCAAACTTGCCATAGTGATTGTACCATGGATGTACACACATTCTGTACCTGGATAAATTTCTGATAAATATAGAATGCATATTTCATATACAAGGGTATTTCAGAAAGTTCATAGAAAATGAAAATTAACAAAATCATTTTTTGTTTAGAAAGTTTTAAATCTAAACGGTTTTTTCATAATCCACATTTTCCTTTTCATAATCCACATTTTCCATGAAACTTTTGAAACCCTCTGTATAAATGTGTACACTTCACTGCCTACCACAGAAACCTGCACATAAGACATATACAAAAATATTTCCTAAATGAATAAATTCTAGCATGCAACCAAAAATACCCTTCAGGGGCCAGCAATACGGTGCAGCAAGTTAAGCTGCCACTCGTTAACACCAGCATCCACATCACAGTTTTGGTTAAACTAATACCCCTGGGAAGGCAGCAAAAGACTGCTCGAGACCTACTGCCCATGTGAGAGACCTGGCTGCAGTTTCTGGGTCCCAGCTTGAGCCTGGCACAGACCAGGACATTGCCAAATGGGGAATGAACCAGCAGATACAATATTTCTCTTGCTGCCTCTCTCTTTCTCTCTGTCACTATAATTTTCAAACAGCTAAAAAGAAAGGGAGGGAGGGAGACAGGGAACCCTTCAACAGCACATCCTCATACTCCATCACTATCTCTACTCATGTTCAATTCCAATTTATGAGTTTAATCCTTCAACAGCAAAGAGAACCTCTATTCCATGAAACTAACAAGATCCTCTAATATACACTGCTAAAATACCAAAGACCACAACCAAATTTCAACTGCTGAAATTCCAATCTTTGCACAACTCTAACCTTTTAGTCACCTTGACAGTTATTCAAGTCTCCCTCCTTCTAATCACACCCCACCCCACATTTCTGATATTCCTGCTATCAAATAATTTAAGCCCTTATCAATTTTCCAATATCCTCCTAACTGGTCTTCTCATTCATAATCTCACCTCTACAATGTCTCAAATTAGATTCAACAGTAATAATTTCTAACAACATGTGCTAATACATTTTGAATTCAAATCCTCACAACCACCCTTTCCAGGAAGGTAAAAAGAATATAAATTTCCTGATGAGAAAACTTAAAATTCACAAAGAAAATAATTTTCCATAATCAAAAGCAAGTAAATAGAAGAGCCAAGACTAAAATTCAACTTGTGTTTGCTTACTGAGCACAAAATTACATCATATCAAATATGAACTCCTTAGCTTGCCCTTCAAGGCCATCCGCATTCTTCCTACCTTATATCCCATGCTTCCCTAGTCATTAACTCATTCTGTTCCAAACGACAAGTTGCAATGTGTTTAGTTGGTCATGATCAGACTAACAAATGACAACCAACATTTTTTTCCCTTCTCTCAGCCAGCACTTTTTCTTTTTAATCAATCAGAATAGATAACGTCAAATATATCCAATATGGTAGGAACAGTTACTGTGTTACAAAGCTTTGTTTTATCTATAAGCATTCAGACTAATTGGGTGAAGATTTTATATTTTATATTTATTACTGTGGGTCACAATTTAAAATTAAAAACTGACCGGGGGGGAAGAGGCCAGCTCAACTGCCTAATCCTCCACCTTCAAGCGTCAGGATTCTATAAGGGTATTAATCTGTGTCCCAGCTGCTCCACATCCCATCCAGCTCCCTGCTTGAGGCCTGGGAAAACAGCAGAGTACAGCCCAAAGCCTTGGGACCCTGCACCCGCATGGGAGACCTGGAAGAGGCTCCAGGTTCCTGGCTTTAGATCAGCTCAGCTTCGGCTGTTGCGGCCATTTGGGGAGTGAACCAGCAGACAGAAGACTTTTCTGTCTGTCTCTCCTCTCTGTAAAACATCCTTTCCAATAAAAATAAGTAAACCTTTCTTAAGAAATTAAAAACAAGCACCATTCTCCATACATTCTAAGCTTATCATGTCCATGGTCTTTCTTTGTGCTAGCGAGAATGCTGTCTTTCAGTAATGGTTGCCAGTGAAAATCTGACCCATACTTTCAAAAACCAGCTAAATTCTGCCTATGGTGGCATGGTATGGGGGGATCCCATGGCATTGCCAGCTAAGCCTTCACCCGAGGTGTTGGCATGCTCTGGGCATTGCTCCAAATCCCAACTGCTCCATTGTCAATGCAGCTTCTTGCTATTATGCCTAGGAAAGCAGCAGAAAACGGCCTAAGTCCTTGGGCTCTACATCCACATGAGACCTGGAAGATTCTCCTGTCCCAGCTCTGAAGCCGCGTGGACGGAAGTGCACGTGCTCTCCTGCTCGCTCGCTCGCTCACACGCTCACATGCTCACTCTCTTCCCATCCTCTGTCTTTCAAATGAAAAAATGCAAATCTTTAAAAAAAAAAAAGGTTACATCTATGCAACTCAAATGCAGTCCAACAATTTGCCCTAAGTGGATTTGGTTTCTACCTTTTAGTTCAAGCATACTGGTTATTTTTCCTATGATATCTGTGATAGCTATATGTACCCAAGTCCAGCTCTCCTACCAGATTATGAATCCCCAGATCTGCGCGGTAGCCTAGTAGCTAAAGTTCTAGCCTTGCGTACACCAGGATCCCATATGGGCACCAGTTCATATCCTGCCTGTTCCACTTTCCTTCCAGGTTCCTGGTTATGGCCTGGGAAAGCAGTAGAGGATGGCCCACATGGGAGACCTGGAAGAAGCTCCTGGCTCCTGGCTTCGGATCAGCTCAGCTCCAACAGTTGTGGCCACTTGGGGAACAAGGCAGCAGATGAAAGATGCTTCTCTCTGTACAATATTCTCTGTGTAAATCTTTCTAATAAAAACAAATGAAATCTTAAAAAAATGAAACAAAAGAGAATATGAATCCCAAAGGAGTTATTCCTGATTACATCTAACAATACTTTTGCAAGCAATAATTGTGTATTATCTGTTAGATAAGGAAAAATTCACCCCATCGTTTTCTGAAACTTTCTATTATAAATAACACAATTTCAGGGCCCAGTGCAGAAGCCTAGTGGCTAAAGCCCTCGCCTTGCATGTGTCAGGATTTCATATGTGCAACGGTTCTAATCCCAGGGGCCTCACTTTCCATCCAGCTCCCTGCTTGTGACCTGGGAAAGCAATGATGGCCCAAGCCTTGGGACCCTGCACCCGCGTGGGAGACCCAGAGGAAACTCCTGGCTCTTAGCTTCAAATCAGTTCAGCTCCAGCTGTTGCGGCTACTTGGGGAGTCAATCATCAGACATAAAATCTTCCTCTCTGTCTCGACTCCTTTCTGTATATTTGACTTTCCAGTAGAAATAAATAAATCTTAAAAAAAAAACCACACACACACACACACAATTTCTACTACATTCCTACATTCCACACTTTTGTGAACTCCTGTCCTTCCGATAGCCTCACCATTTTCCTCCTCACAAACAGCCCTTTCAAATACCCGCCCTCACCTTCTACCTGCTCCCGCTTCTCCTCTGTACATCCTCTCAGTTCCCTGTGTTCGGACTCCTCCCTGCTGTCAGGTTTGCCCTCTTTCCTCCATCTGCCTGCCTTGCACTGCTTTCCTAGTTCTCTCACATCCGTGCTGGTAGCACCTAGCTTCTTTCCTCAACAGATTTTTTCCTTCATCTTTTTTCTCCTCAATTAGACTTCTCTGAATTACTTCAGCTCATTTCTGGTGCACCTGTCTTTGTCAGTCCCATTAAGTGTTTTGTAGAAAAAGGTAGGTTACGAATAAAATAGAACAGAATGCATACAGAGAATTCAGAGCTCCTAAATGATCTCAAATACTTTCCCATTCATTCATTTATTTATTTAGCAAGCATGCATTAACTGGACAAATGCTCTCAATCCTTTTCTGTCTCATTCTGCAGGTCATAAAGCAGCTCTGAGCTCAGGAAAAGGCTTGGATAACAGGGACCCACTTGACTCATGCTCTTCACATACAGAGACCAAGTCATCGACAGGGTACAGGCTCAGCAAAGGGCACACTCAGAGCTACACTAGACACAGATGGAAAAAGATCCACACTTGTTCCAGGGGGCTCAGCATCTACCCAACAAATGTGAATTTCAAAAGGAACAAACCAGTAGGAGTAGCTAAAATGCAATAAGCAGAAAGCAGAAATAGATTCAGGCTGTAAGTTCATTCTAGGGCTGTAAGGGAAATGTGGAGCCATTCAGTGCCTCTCTGAAATCCCTGAAGAATTCTTCCATCCACCTGGTAAAACATAGTTCACTTAAATCCTCTCCCCGCAACCCAAACCTTACCAATATTTGTGTCTCTATTATCTGCGCTCCTATCCCACCTATGATCTGTAAAGCCCACTGGTGGGCGATCAGCATAGCATTTAAGGAAGCTTCCTAGAGCACCAACACCCATATGGGCAGTTCAAGTCCTAGTTGCTCCACTTACAATCCAGCCCCCTGTTAATGTGCCTGAGAAAACAGTGAAGCATGGCCCAAGTGCTTAGGCTCCTGCACCAATGAGACCCAGCCCAGGCCACTGCAGCCATTTGTGGAGTGAACCAGTGAAAGGAAGGTCTATCTGTCTAACTCTACTTTTCAAATGAATAAATCTTAAAATATATATATACATATGTATATATATACACATACACACACACAAGCTTAACCATAAACTATCATAACCTATCTTAGTTTGAGGTAATGAAATTGTTAATAAACATTACCAAATTTTATTTAAAATATCAAATCAGTATGATCCTTTTTAAAATTTTTGTTTGCTTGTTTATTTTATTTGAAAGGCATAGTTACAGAGAGGAGAGACAGAAACATTTTTCATCAGCTGGTTCACTCCCAAATGGCCACAATGGAGGGGAGGGCGGTGAGAGGGGTGTCCTTCCGCATGGGTACAGGGACCCAAGTATTTGGGGCATCATCTGCTGCTTTCCCAGGCAAATTAGCAGGCAGCAGGTACAGCAGGGACTGAAACTAGACCCCCATAAGGGATGCCGGCAGTACAGGCAGAGGACTAGACTGTTTGTGGTCCTTTATAAAGTAAGTGATCTGGGAAGGCTATAACTTACTCATTTACTCACTCCATCATCCAACCATCCAGTACACTCCACCAACATTTACCTAGTGCCTACCTACAGGTGAAGCTGTCATCACCATCCAAAATACGCCTGACTTCCTCTTTGGGAGTGTTCTCCAGAATCCATTTAATAAGTTAAATAAGAAAATCATTTCCCTTTCTGTTTCTATCCAAATTAAAGCAAAACTATTCTTTAATCATTCTATTTATAGTCTGTAATTTTAAAAGTCAAATCTTTCAAAGCAAAACGATACGCCAACAATGACATCATTCAGAAATAACACTGTACCTTTTGTTATTTACAAATGCATTACAAACCCTTAAATATAGAGAACACGTCTCATTGCCCCATACAGCCCCCACCTGCAACAGCACTGGAGCTTTAGAAGATGACTGAGAAAACATGGTGCAGTAAAGATCGGAACTTTAGGACTGAACACAGCTACCTGTGTGGCAGGTTAAGCTGCCACTGTGGACACCAGAATCCCATATGAGTGCTGGCGAGAGTCCTGGCTGCTCCACTTCCAACCCAGGTCCCTAAATGTACCTGGGGAAGCAGCAGAAGATGGCCCAATGCTTGAATCCCTCCACCCACAGGGGAGAATCCAAGTTCCAGGCTCCTGCCTTCTGCCTGACCTAACTCCAGCTGTTGCAACCATTTGGGGAGTAAATCAGCAAATCCAAGACCTCTCCCTCTGTCTCTCTCTGTAACCCTGCCTTTCAAATAAATAAATCTTTACACTAAAAATAAAAAATAAATAGAATATTAATTCATCTGGAGATGTAACTTTGGGATTTATTAACCTCCTGAAATCTTACACTGCTACTGAATTATTTCCCAATGTGTCTTTCTCCCCCAGAAGAACGTAGGATCTTGGGGCAGGCCCAGGTGGTCGGTGCAATGGCTGTGTGGGGATACCCACACACCATACTGGAGTCCCTGGCGTCCAACTCTGACCCCACAGCTCATTCCAGCTTCATGCTAGCGCACAGCTGGGAGACAGCAGCATGGTACCAGCACCTGAGACCACACCTCCCAAGCAGGAGACTTGGACTCAGACCCTGGCTCCTGGCTTCAGCCTGGCACAGCCTCTTTAAGGGCACTTGAGGGGAGTGTATCAGGGAATGGAAGATGTCTATTTCTCTCTCTCTAGCTCTCTACCTTTCGAACAAGTAACTTTGTTTACTTGACTTTGTTTATTTGAAAGATAAGAGATACTTAGAGAGCAGACACTCTCCAAATGGCCCCATGGTTAGGCCACGCCAAAGTCAGGAGGTAGGAGCTTCTTCCAGGTGTCCCAGGTGGGTACGGAGGCCCAAACACTTGGGCCATCTCTTACTGCTTTCCCAGGCACTTTAGCAGGGAGCTAGATATGAAGTGGAAGACCTGGAACTGGAACCAGCTCCCATATCGGATGCCAGTGCTGCGGGCAGCAGCAGCTTAATCTGCCACATCACAACACCAGTCCTTCAAACATTTTTTTAACTGTAAATTCCTCTAAGAAACTAATGTTATCTTTTGCATTGTCCTAAAAATTAATAAAATCAAATTAGATTTTGTTTTGTTTTTAAACCTCATTGTTTTATTTGCTTGAAAGGTAGAATGAGAAAGAAATTCAGACAGACAGGCATCTTCCATCCACTGGTTCACTCCTTACATGGCAACAAGAGTTGACAGGGGCCTGGGACTCCAGCAGGTGTCTCCCATGAGTGGCAGGGAGACCAGCACTAGAGCCATCCCTCCCCTGTGTTTCTCCAGGTGCAAGAGCAGGCAGGTGGCTCCAAAGCTCAGGAGTCACTCTGATAAGCGCCTGAACACTGGGCCCCTACACAGATTATTAAAATAGCTTGATGCCTGAGGTAAGAAAACACAAAGGCAACAACACCCTGCTCCAGGTTAAACCCACCAGATTAAAGGGACACACTTTGCTAGCACTCCTGGTCTGCAGGACCGTCCCACACCATTCTAATCCACGCCCCGGCCAGGTCTCCCTTTCATCCTTCACTCTCTCACACGGAGACATACTGTTATCTACACGGTCCTGTACAGCACTCAGGAAGGCGTACAGCCCGCCCAGTGTTCACCAGCAGTGGACACTACTGTCTATCAGTCATTCTAGGAACCAAGCGGTGGTGAACAAGCTCAAACAAGTCTCAGCTCAGCACAGGTTACAGTCCAGGGACCATGTGCACAACAAAGCAAGCAATTCTCACCAGCAAACACAAATTCAGCAGTACACCATCCAGAGAGGAAGGCTAGGAGACTGGACCGCGGTGCTCCCTACTCTCACTGTTCTGCCATGCACCCCCTCCCCCAGATCTTTTCTATCACATTCCCAACATTCTAGTGATTTAAATATGCTAAGTCCCTTTTATCTGCCACAAATCTCCATGTCACCACCACCCTGAGGGAAAAGGCTCCACAGGCAGATGCCCTCAGAATTCTCAGCCTTCCCCCTCCCACCCAATTATCACCATCTCTGGCCTCCTCCTCCATCCTCTTCCTCCTCCTCTATCACATTTCCCATCCCTCCTAGCCCTCTGAACAAACAAAAACAAAATCCCTGTGTAGGCTGACCCCACTCCTTCCTAGAACCCTAAGAACTGCCCCCAAGAAACCTGGAAGGAGCACATAGGCCAATCCCAGTGCATCTCCAGGGCCGCACGCTCAAACTCCATGACTCCACAAACTCCAGCATCAAAAACCTCTTCCTCCTCATCTCCCACCAAGTGCACCATGTACAAACTGCTTTCTTACCCAGCCCACCTAGAGCTTCCCCGATCATCTCACTGGCATTTTGAGCCCAACTTTAAATGCTCTCCTTTGTTCAGAAAGCTACTGCTTGCCTAAGCCTTCACCTGCCACTGTGGAGGTGCAGATATACTGCCCCAGTGTCTTCAGCTCTAAAGACCAACGCTGGGGTGCACATTAGCTTGGGATGTGCATGAGACAGTGTCTGGATTGAGGTCCTGGTTCTGCTGCCAATTCCAGCTTGCTGCTAAAGCACACTGCACACACCGTAGGAGGAAGGTGATGGTGCAAGCAGCTGGGCCCCTACCACACATCAGGGAGACCTGGAAGGAGCTCCTGCCTCCTCAACTTTGAGTACTTAGGGAGTGAGCCAGCAGGTTAGAGATCTGCAGCTCTCCAGCAATTTAAAAAATAGAGATAAAATCAAGGCTTAAGCATGCCATTCACAGGTGTAAAGACACAGAACAAAAGAGCTAAAATGATAGCTTTCAGAAGTCAGAAAGAAGAAAAAAGGGAGAATGTCAGTGACTTCAACCCTTTTCAGCCCTTCACCCAGGAGTTTTCTGAGTCCTTGACAAATCAAGAAGTAACAGTAAATGTCCACTGCAAGGGAGAGAACTGAGGCAAGGAATGCCCTGGGGAGGGGGGGTGCCCCAAGGCACCATCAGGCAGGGTTCCAGCTGCTGGATGAACCCCTCCAAGGAACATCCCAAACCACACGCATGCACTGCCTCAGACTTGCAGGAGCAGAGAAACACCCAGAGCACACTGAGGTGAACTGTACCTACCAAAACAACAGGCAAAAACACAGTATCTGCAAGCTGTCCCTCTCACACTATGGAAACAATAAAAACAGCCAGTACGCTGTTAGTACTGTGTGATATAATCAAGTCCTGTGCAAGAAGGGCTACATCTAAAACGGACTGACGAAGCGTTCTCAGCCTTCTGAATAATAATTCTGGATTATTTCTATACGAAAGCTTGTAATTAAAAAAAAACAGAGTTCCTCTCTGCAGCTAAATTATCATCCTCTTGCAAACGTACTTGCCAAAGGAATACATAATTGAGTTTTCCCTTCCCTTTCCAAAATTCCTTTCACCTTCCTCATTCATCTCTTCACCCACTAGTTCCATAAAAAGAGCCTTCACACTTGGTGCCCGCTCTTCAGTTGAAGAAATAGTACAATGTGATGTGCATGTACTTTTTTTTTCCTTCTTAACAAAAGGTAATTATCCAGGTACTGTGACCCAGAGGTCCCTCCTGAAAACTGTGTCTGGTGTTCTGCACAAGGAATCAGCTGGAGAGGCTGGCTCATTTCCTGCTGCCGATATGCTAATCCTCTCTCCAACTTGCCTCCAGAAATATCCAGTCTCTTCAGGTTCCTCCACCTCCTGATAACCAAACCTGACCGCCCTGCAACCCAAGACCTAAACCGGTATTCTAGCTCCTCCATTCCGCAAGGTGCACGCTTGGCTGGCTCAGACAGTGTCTTCCATACCAGCGTGCCTTGGTGACAACAGTCAAGAACATCAGGCACCGGGGATGGAAGCATGGGTCTCTCCCTCCCCTCACCACCTCCACAGCCCTGGAATCACCTGCCCAACGTCCCTCCTGAGAAGGGTCACCCCAGATGGATACCCCTTCACCTGTCAGTCAGCATCTTGGGTGCTGCCATCCAGGCTGGGCATCAGCCCTCCTGGCCCAGGGAACTGGAAGGCAACGACCAAGAAGCGCCAATTCAAGTCACTTCCACTGGGGCACTAGCCAGGATAACAGTTCCCCCAGGCGCTGGGGAGTGCCAAGACTTCAGAGATCTAGGGGGGGCGGCGGATCTCAAAGCCCTCCGGCAAAGAGTCCGAAGCCAGTGTCCCTTCTCTCTCTCAAGGTCTGTGTGGAACGTTCTCACGCTTACTGGTGCGTGGGTCTTAAAAAAAAATAGTCTCAGATCAAACTACCGAAGAGGGGAGTCTAATGGTCAGTGACCCCCACCAACCCACCCAGCCACAGCCCTGATATCCACACTTACCAGATGTCATCTACCGAGGAGCCCAAACAGGTTCGAAACTAGGCCACCCGGGCCCATCTGGAATACCTCTTTAGTCCTTGGGCCTACGTTTATTAATGATAGTACATCTGTCTTTTCTATTATGCACGTTCCCTGCATCCTCTCTTTTAATATTTAGCACCCCACCACCAACCACCTCCGCTCTGGCTTTCCAACGCTGTCGTTTCTATTCACAGAAAAACTCCTGCCCCGTGTCCCCTCAGAAACGCTCCGGTTCTTCCCATCACGAAATCCCTCACGTAGCTGCACAATGCACACCGCTCCCCCACCGCCTCCCCAACATTCGCCAACCCCAGACTCCTGAAGACTCCTCCACCCGGCCACCCCCTGCATTCCTCCACCTAGCCGGCATCTTTCCTCGGGCCTCTCTCTCTCAAACACTCCCACCAGGTTCCCCTGAAAGCATTCGCTTATCCTCCAACCCCTGCCCTTCACAGGCACTGAGGCCTGCGGTGCATAAAGCACTGCACCAGGCACGGGTGCACACGCAGACCTGCTGTCCCCTCGCGCCTCTTCCCACCACCCTCCGCCGCCCGGCGCCCCCGGGGGCCCACAGCCCCGCGCCTTCCCGACCCCTGACACCCTCCTCGGGCCTCCCGGGCCGCCTGCTCGTCTCCGCCACCCCCGTCATTCTCCGCTCGCCAACCCTACCACCCACCCCTCTCGGCGCCCGGCTTCCTCCCCGTGCGCCCAGCTGGGCGCCCGCCCGCGTCTCCCACGGCCTCGCCGGGGGCCCCCCCCACGGCCGCCCGGCCGCTCGCACCCACCCACCCCGGGGTCAGGCCGTTCCCCGCGCGCTCCCCCGCCACCCCCGTCGGCCGCGCGCCGCTCCCTCCCCCTCCCGCGCCCTCCCCCGGGCCCGGGCCTGCCAGGCCGGAGCGCTTTACCGCGGGCGGGCGGGCGCCGAGTCGCGCGGTCACCGACTGCAGGCGGCGGCAGCTCCAGCCTTCCTGAGGGGCTTGGAGAGGAGGGGAAGGGGGGGAGGGGGGAGAACTTTTGCTGTGGCAGCTTCGGCTCCAGCTCCCACCCCTGCGCCTTTCTCCTCTTCCTCCCCCTCCTCCTCCTCCTCCTCTTCCTCCTTCTCTTCCTCCTCCCAGAGCAGTCGAGAGGCAGACATGCCGCGGCTAGAGCGCCGCCGCGGTCGCCGCCACTTGCCGGCGCGGTGCATGGTGGGAAGCCCCGCACACGGGAAGCGCTCCGGCGGCGCCCTCCCCTCGCCTGGCGCAGCGACCTGACTGGGACGGGACCCAGCGCGTGGCTTCTATCCCGGCGCCTGCGTGTCACCCAGAACAGCGTGGCCCGGGGGAGCTGGCTCCGAGCCCGCGGCGCCCCCCGGGGAAAGCGACTGAAGGAAACCTCCGAGAGGAGGTTGCGGCCGCCTTTGAGCCTTTACACCTGTGTTGCCCGCGGGCCGGGAGACGTGGACGCCTCAGAGGGAGGCTGGTTCGGGAGCATTCCTGGCTCTCCGTTCATCCTCTCTTACCTGCCCCCAATCCACCGCGTTCCGAACGAGGCAGCCGCTCGCCCTTGAAGCTGGCGAACTCTCTCTGCAGGTTGTCAAGCATAGACAAAGATACCGAGACTCCCAGGCAGGGTCTTTGGGGGGCGAGGGGTAGGGGAGTGTTTCCTGCTCGCTTGAACTAGAACCCAGACCTCCTGTCTGCGGTCTTGGGCTCGGGGCTTGGACTGCACGGTTGTCACATCCCTTGCCTCCTCTCCCCCCCTGTAAATGACCAGTGGCCTTAGGGGTGGCTTCGTTCCTCTCACGTTTATGAGGAGCCCTGAGGCGCCTGTGCATACTGCTGTGGTTTACCGTGACTCATCTACGTGTCCCCGCCCCCAGCAGCAAGGTCAGCCGAGCAACAGAAAAGAAGCCCAGCGAATCTTGAGTGATTGTGAGCGACAGGAACTTGGCCACAGGATGAAAACACCTTCCCTGAGATGTCTTCCTGATGAACCAAAGACCCGGCTTAGCACCTCTCTGCCTTACTTGGACATAACCTCTGAGGGGTGAGAGAAAGGAGGAGGTGACATTAAAATATCCGGCCCACACCCACATTCCCACCCCTTACCTACCAAGTGAATAGTACTTTCTGGCCAAACTCCCAACTCTGGCATCACGCACTTGGGATGACACTGAGTTAGTGTCTGCAAGGTTGATGTTCCCCTAGCCTTTAACCTTAGTAAGTCGTGATGCCTGTTTAGAAATAGCCTGGACACCAGGGTTCAGCTTAATTTAGACACAGGTACCTAAGAAGAGCAAGGCTAGGGGACAGCTCCACCAACAACGCTCCCTGCACCAGCTCTACTAAGAAGCATACATTTTAATAAGATGACAGTGCATATTCTGAATGTTAATTGCAACCCAACAGTGATATAAGCTAGAGCAGGGTACAGTTATCTGGAGGACAGCCTTCTGGCAACTTCTAGCATCTGCAATGGCATCAAATTCAAGATGTTACCAAAATATATATATACCTCTGGCAGCAAAGCGGCAGACGCTTAGTATCAGGCAGTGGGAAAAACTAATAAGTCAGGCATGGAAGGCTGGCAGATTTCACCCAGTGGGCCAACACTGCTTGTTTCTCCCTAAGTAAGACAGCTCTGCTCAGCATCATGACCTAGAACAGAAAAAGCCGCATCAAGTGGGTGGGGTCAAGAGCCCTCCTGGGCAGTTACAGCAGAAGAGATGGGGCCAGTCCTGTGTACCTCTCCATGCTCCTCTTGCCCAGCTCCCCAAAAATCAGCCCAAAACTACCCGCCTACGTTTTCGGTATCTTTCAAAACAAAACACACCCTTCTGAAATAATGAAGGATTTGAAAGAAAAATATGGAGTCTCTTACCCACGACCCAATTCTCCCCACCATGGTGACATTTCATAAAGCTCCCGTAAGATTCCACACTGGGCTATTGACAATGGTATGGAAATAATTGTCAACTAGAACTCCAGAACGTAATATTTACCATTATTTTAACCTGCACTTGTGAGTGTTCAGTGCAGTTCTATCTCACATTGCAGATTCATGCAGCCATGGCAAGCTTCAAGCCATGAAATTGTCGGGCCATCACAGAACTGCTTCATGTCTGCTGTTGGTAGTTAGAAGTTTACAAGTCCCTTGCCAAGCTAACTCCTGTCCCCTGATAATCTGATCTCCATCTCCATAGTTGTGTCATTGCAGAAGTGTTGTGGAACAGTACCATGGCATAGCAGGCTAAGCTTCTACCTATGATGCTGGCATCCCATATGGATACCGATTCTAGTTCCAGCTGCTCCACTTTTCATCCAGCTCCTTTCTTGTGGCTTGGGATAGCAGCAAAGGATGCTCCAAGTAATTGGGCCCCTCTACTCACGTGCAAGACCTGGAAGCTCCTGGTTCCTGGCTTTGGATTGCCACAACTCTGGCGGTTACAGCCATTTGTGGACTGAAGCAACAGATGGAAGGGGTTTGTGTGTGTGTGTGTTCTATCTCAGAAAAGGGTGCTGCATAAATGGAATATTGTGCCATGTAACCTTTCTCCCTTAATATTATGCATCTTGAGTTTCTTCTATGTTATTGCATGTATCAGATGTTTATTTGTGCTTTGCTGAATGCCATCCCATTATATGGATTTACCAGAATTTGTTCATCCATTCCCCAAATTTGGTACATTTCAGTTGTTTGTAGTTTGGGTTTTGTTTGTTTGTTGCTATTACAAATTGTAACTCCCAGTAACACTTATATGCTGATATTGCGTACACTTAAATTTGTATTTCTCTGGGATAAATGCCTAAGTGTATGATTAGTAGGTCAGATGATTTAGTTGTTTTTAGAAATCGCTCTACTGTTTTCCAGAGTAACTATCATTGAGCATACCCACTAGCAAAGTATCTGAGATCCAGTTTCTCCATTCCCCTTTGCCAGCATTGTCACTGTTTCATTTTTGAGCTTTTGATAAATAATCTTTCTGTATCAGCCCACTCAACCAACACAGATAGAGAACATTCATTTAGGGGTGGGCACAGTGCCTCAATTAGCCAATCATCAGCTTGCAAGTGCCGACATACCATATGGGCACCTGTTCATGTCCCAGCTACTCCACTTCATCCAGCTCCCTGCTTATGGCCTGGGAAAGCAGCAAAATATGGCCCAAAGCCTTGGGACTCTACACCTGCATAGGAGAAGCTGGAGATACTCCTGGCTCCTGATTGGCTCAGTTCCAACCCTTGTAGCCACTTAGGGAGTGAACCAGCAGATGGGAGACCTTTCTCTTTGACTCTCCTTCTTTCCATAAATCTGTCTTACCAATAAAAATAAATCAATCTTAAATTTTAAAAAACACATTGATTAAAAAAAAATCCATATCTGGGGGCTGGTGTTTGGCTTGCAGTTGAAGTGCTACCACAGATGTCCCTGTCCCATCCTCCCAGCTCCAAGCCCCAAACCCAGCTTGCTGCTATTGGGCACCAAAGGAGGAGGTGATGGCTGAAGTAGCTGGGATTCTACCACCTCTCTGGGAGACTGGGCTGAGTTGGTGGCTCCCAGCTTCAGCCCAAGCACTGTGAGCTGTCTCACAGCTGAGGGACTTTAGATCAACCTACTTCCTACATCCTTTGGATGTTTCTGAGAGCACAGAGATAATTTATTTTTTTGAGACTGAAGAATTTACCTCCATTCCATGTTCTAAGCAGGAGAGAGTAGACCATTTGTTAGTTTCACTTATTCATTAAAAAATATTTGAGATGCAGAAGTGGGGTGGATGAAATGTGAAGTGAAAAGGTAGAAACACTCTCAAAAAATGTGTATTATATATATACACACATTTATATGTATATATATGGAATACATAAGATTTTCCTGTTATTGCTAACTAATGTAGTAAAACAACTATTTCTAACATTCACATTGTTCTAGATACAATAAATAATCTAGAGATGCTTTATTCAGAAGGATTGCATAGGTGATCCAAGGATTTTGGCATCCATGGAGAGTGCTGGAACAAGTCTCCCATGGATCCCAGGGCTCACTTCACTGTGTTCTGAAACTAACAAGGAATAGCCATTCAGCCCTAGTGCTTAAGACGCCCCCCCCCCCAATCCCACTTGGACCATCCAATTCCAGTCCCAATCCCAGGTCCTGATTGCAATTTCTGTCAGTGCAGTGATGGCTCAGCTAAGCTTTTGCCAGTCATGTAGGAGACTTAGACTGCATCTCTGGCTCCTGGCTTTGGTGGTCACAGGCATCTGGAAGAGTGAACCAGTCCATGAGAGAGTACTCTCTACCACTTTCTCCCCTTTATCCCACCCCAGCCTTGCCTCTCAAATAAATAGCTTAAAACAAACAAGTGACACAAATGAATGGTCCACTCTCTCCCACTTGGAACACGGAGTACAGGTAAGTATTTTAGTCTGGAAGAGCAAGTAGTCTTCCGCCTCTCAGAAACATCCAATGGACGGAGGTGCTAGACTGAAGTCCCCCAGCTGTGAGCTCAACTGGAAGAGATACAGGAGAAAGTGTGTGAAGTAAAGGATACACAAGAATGGGATAAAAAGAGACCTTGGAACAGGATGATGTCCATGAGAAAGGAAAAACACAACAAAATGAAGCAGCATTATGAGAATGCTGTTAACCTCTAGAAGCTGATATTGTGGGTAAATACACAAAGAGCGGCTAAAGCATTGTGGGTTTGAATGCAATCTATAACATTTACGGGCTTTGCACTCTGAGATACTTAACTCCTCAAAAATGCTAGCACTAGTGTTGAGGCACAGCGGGTTAAGTCATGGATGTCAATGCCAGCATCGCATATGGGCACCTGTTTGAGTCTCAGTTGTTCCATTTCTGATCCAGATTCCTGCTAAGGGCTTGAGAAAGCAGCAGAGGTTGATCCAAGAGCTTGGAATTCTGCACTTGCACAGGAGACCTAGAAGAAGCTGCTGGCTTTACCTACCATGCCACACACTAGTCACAGGGCCCTGAGTCTGCCTAACCAATGTTATGGGGCTTGAACAAATTGATCAGTTGTAAAGTTGTTTGCTACTGGTTATCCAAGTGTCTCCCTCTTGTTTTTCAAAGACAAGGTCACTATTCTAGATTAAGGACATGAGTTCTCACAAAATACAAGTAATAGCAATTGGAAATTTTTTAAGATTCAATAGCTTTCAAAGAACTCACACCTTTGTTGCAGAGATAGTATAATATAATACAGAAATGAAATTTTCTTATTTTTACCATCTTCATATAATTTAAATTAAAAAGTATGCCAAAATTCTGGATTTACCAAAATATTTTTAAACTACCCTGTTACTAAATAGTCATGTAGATCAACACAGAGAAGCTTGGTTGAGTGCCCAAAAATGACTATTTTCTTACATGCCAATCTCACATTAAATATTTACTTAAAACCCACATTACCAGGAGAGGTGTTTAGCCCAGTGGTTAGGATGCACCCCTCCCACATTGGCTCTGGGGCTCAGCTCTGGCTCCTGACATCAGGTTCCTGCTCATGGGCAGTCTGCAAGGCAACAGCTAATGGCTCAGGTAGTTGGCTCCCTGCTGCCCGAGTGGGAGATACACCCAGGCCTGGGGTGCATTGCCCATTCCTGACTTCCAGCTCCCCTTCCAGCTCAAGCATCTGGAAGGTGAGCCAGCAGGTCAGCGTGCTTGCACGTTCTCTCTCTCTCTCTCTCTCTCTCTCTCTCTCTCTCATGGCATCTCAAAGAAATAAAAATAAAACACCCCTGTTCAAGTCACTATAAAAGCACACACACACACACACACACACCCCACAGAAAAAGAGGTATTGGGTTGCATAAGTCCATCAGCCATGAGATAAATGGGTTTGTAGGTCCCAAGCAAAGACACAAAGAAAGGTCAAGATATGAAAGACACAGGGATGAAGCGTTAAGGTTGTGATTACTTGGCTTTTTCAAGTAGGCAGTTGCACTTCCCTAAAGAAAACTGTATAGCTAGGGGAAAACTAAAAGGTGAGTTAACATCAGGGGCTGAAAACAAAGGAAGTCAAAAGTGCTCTGGGTTCCCACACTGGCTAATCCTCCACCTCAAGGCACCTGTATGCGAAATATGGGCAGAAGTTCATGTCCAGGCTACAGACAAAAGGAGATATAGAGAGGATTACCTATCTACCAATTCACTCCCAAGTGGCTACCAGAGCAAGAGTTGAGCTGATCTGAAGCCAGGAGCCAGGAACTTCTTCCAGGTCTCTCACACGGGTTCAGTATCCCAAGGCTTTGGGCCGTTCTTGGCCGCTTTCCCAGTTCACAAGCAGGGAGCTGATGGGAAGTGGCATAGCCAGGACACAACCAGCACCCATATGGGATCCTGGTGCATGCAAGGTAAGCACTGGGCTACCATGCTGGGCCCAGTGGAAGATCTTTTGTCTTCTCTCTGTAAATCTGATCTGCCTTTTCAATAAAGTTTTTAAAATTAGGGCCCCGCTTGTGGCCTGAGAAAGCAGTGGAGGATGACCCAAAGCCTTGGGACCCTGCATCAACACGGGAGACTTAGAAGAAGCTCTTGGCTCCTGGCTTTGGATCAGCTCAGCTCCAGCCATTGTTGCCACTTGAGGAGTGAATCAGCGGACAGAGGATTGGTTTTTTTGTTTTGTTTTTTGTTTTTTGTCTCTCCTCCTCTCTGTAAATCTGAATTTCCAATAAAAATAAGTAAATCGTTATTTAACATTTTTTAATTAAAAAAAAAAAAAAAACAGTGCTCTGGGCTCCCAGGCAAACACATCCTCCAGGTTCTTACATTGTTCTGATAGCAAAGCAACATTTCCTGCCTTGTTTATATATTTAAAACCTTACAGACAAAATTCTATGCGAGTATCAAACAGTATGCAAGGACTTTCACACTGAGACAAGCATTTGTCTCTGGATAATTAAAAAAAAAATGTGTAAGCTGGGGCCTGTGTTGTGTCTAAGCTTCTACCTGCTGGCACCAGCTACCCATATGGGCACTAGCTTTGGTCCCTGCTATTTCATTTCCATTCCAGCTTCCTTCTTATGACCAGCGGAAGCAACGGAGGAGAGCCCACATTCCCAGGTGCCTGGACCAACATGAGACTGGCCCAGCTCTGGCTGTTACAGCCATTTGGGGAGTGAAATCAGCAGATGGAAGATCTCTCCGTCTCTCTCTCTGTAACTCTGCCTTACAAATGAAAACAAACAGGTCTTTCTGAAAAAATGTGTAAACTTTGAGGCAAGTCCTTTCCCACATGTTTTCCTTGAAATGATTGCAGAATAGCCCTCCACATTGCACAAACAAGTTATAAGCAAGTAAGGTTGAAGGGCAAGTACAAACTGAACATGAAGTGGAAGTGATCTACAGCTGTAGTGGTGAAGGAAATGATAGCAGCAGTGACAAAGCAGATAGCTTTCTGGCGGGAGGAGGCTGCTTAACATTTTCTATCACTAACTGGTATTTCCTAAGACTCACCATTGTACACTCTCTCTATGGAAGCATCATTCTTCCCTTAAAAAAAAGAAAGTTGGGGGAAGGTAAGGCACAGCCCAGAATCAGCTCACAGGGGGTTTGTTTTAAGATAAGTTTGTGTCAGGGCTAAGGTCATTATCCACCTAGCCTCAGACCACATATCTTCTGGTTGCATGTGTCCACCCCTGCCTGTGGACCTCTACCATGGACAGATATGACACCCAAATTACTAGTGTCCACAAGAAACACCCCCAATCCTCCCTTTTGTTTCTTAATGTCTTGGTGTTTACAAAACAAAACTAATCAACCACAAGGTAATTCCCAATAGTATACTCCCCATTAGACTTACACAAAAGGGTTTTTTTTTTTAAGATTTATTTATTTTTATTGGAAAGGCAGATAAACAGAGAGGAGAAACAGAGAGGAAGATCTTCTATCCATTGATTCACTCCCCAAGTGACCGCTGTTGCCAGAGCTGCACTGATCCGAAGCCAGGAACCAGGAACTTCCTCCAGGTTTCCCACACAGGTGGGTACAGGGTCCCAAGGCTTTGGGCCATTCTCAACTGGTTTTCCAGGCCACAAGCAGAGAGCTGGATGGGAAGTGGAGCTGCCAGGATTAGAACCAGTGCTCATATGGGATCCTGGCACACTCAAGGCGAAGACTTTAGCCGCTAGGCCACCACACCAGGCCCACACAAAAGGTTTTGAATACAATGCAGTTCATGTGAAACCTTTGTTATGCATACCATGATCTTAAAAGAAACACTGTAACCAGGTGTCATAAAAATCATATCCACATCTGTTGATTCCTAAAAACTTAGAAAAGGGAGAAAATAGCATCAAAATCTTGAAGTACTGTGACAATAACCTCAACTGTGGGTGACAACCCACATAAGGCATGTTTTTAATACTAATTCAATGTTTTGTATTTAATTTATGGCTACTATGCAATGAATAAGAAAATCACTTTCAGGTACATATCCCCCACTGTGACGGCTTTCCCTGGTTTGAAAGGCTTGTTTGATTTAGGTCACAGATACACCTGTTGACCTCATGTCTGACCTCTCCTGGAGCTCAGAGGGGGAGGATAATGTCACACAAACATGCTTTATTGAAGACTAGCCTCAGAGTGTTAGCCTTGAATTTCTTCTTATTTATTTGTGGAGAGAATGAGTGCTCTGGTCCCACGCCCTGGTTCACTCCGTGTATCTGCAGCTGCCGAGGCCATGATGATTGAATCCCAGACCTGGGAATTCAGATCTCTCATGTGGGTGGCAGGAATCCAGCTACCTGAGTCATTATTGCTGCCCCTATGAGCAGAAATCCGGAATAAGTAGAGTTAGAAATTGAATCCAGGCACTAAAGTATATAGTAGGTGACCATCCCTCAATTTTTTTTTTCTTTAAGATTCACTTATTTGGATCTGGTGTTGTGGTACAGCCATTAGGCATCTACTTGTAAAGGCAGTATACCATTATGGCACTCATTCAAGTTGTAACTGCTGAGCCCGGCACCATGGCCTAACAGCTAAAGTCCTCCTCGCCTTGAACGCGCCAGGATCCCATACGCTCACTTGGGGAGTGAATCATTGGACGGAAGATCTTCCTCTCTGTCTCTCCTCTCTGTATATCCTCCTTTCCAATAAAAAAAATAATAAAAGCAAATCTTAAAAAAAAAAAGCTGATTTATCTCCAACTGTAGGCAACTACTTAGTTTGCCTTATACCAACATGAGAGCCAAGACTGGAGGCAGCGAATCAAGCTGAGCTAAGCTGCAGTCCCCATGAGAGCCAGACGGGATGCAGGATGCACCAGGCTAGACCACAGCCTGCCAGCACACACAAAAACCAGAGGGGAAGGCCAGCCAGCCAGGGTTATTGAGGGTCACCCCAACCAGGCCACAGCATCTACTGCTGTGAGTAAAGAACTGGCCTGTGGCAGGCTGGGCTGGGCTAGGCTGTAGCACCCATCAGTCAATGAGCAATGGGCCTGGAGGCAGAACAGATTAGGCAGCTGCATCCACCAGTACATGTCTTGGCTGGTGCAGGTGACAGTCTGAATCTGACCTTACACTGCCTGGGGCACACAAGAGTCAAGTCTGAGGATACCACAGGAGAAGTTTTTTGGAGGACACCCTCAGTTGATGACTGGACTCAAACCCCAACCACAGGGAAAATCACAATATGTGTAGTCTGACCTTGGAGTGAATGTGTTAGCACTGAGCTCCTCAGTTGCTAATATTTGTTCATCGGACAGCATACGCCAATGCACATGGGGGCGCATGACAGCCAGCTCATCTAGGCCAGCAGAGAACACTGAGTGTCTCATCAGAGCATGGAATGTAGAACAGGTCGGACCTCTCTCCTGGCCAAGCTTTGCAGCATGTGCCTGGGCCCGTGGATGCACTAAGATAGACTTGGTCAACCAATATACCTTAGAAAGATTTTCTCAAACCTAGAGCAATGAAATCAACAGTGTCTCAGAACTGCCAAAACCATTCAAACAACACCCTTGTGCCACTCTTCCCCACACAGGGTCTCTAGGTGTCCGATCCCCAGGTGCTGATCTAGTTTGGCAGCAAGGAATAGCCCCCTTGCTATTCCCTGCTGTGGATAAAGGAAAGAAAAAAATTGAAACATGTGCCCCACCTACCTTCCTTCACACCTTGGCCCTCCTCACCCAAATCAGAGACCCACATGGGCATGCATCCCTTTCAATTATGTAACAATGTTAAAAAATAAAGAAAAACTTGATTTATTCAAAAGGCAAAGTGACAGAGGAAAGGAGAGACAGAGAGAGCGAGAGCTTACACCCACTGGTTCAATCTCCAAATACATCAACCAGGAATGGGCCAGGGCAAAGCCAGAAGTCAGGAACTCAATTTGAATCTCCCATGTGATTGACAGGATCCAAGAAACTGAGCCATTACCTGTTGCCTCCAAAGGTGTGCATAAGCAGGAAGCTGGATCAGAAGCAGAGTTGCCAGGACTTGACCCTGCAAACCCACATGGAATGCCAGGATCTCAAGAGGTAGCTTTACTCACTGTGCCACAATGCAGGCATCTCAAAACAAAATTTAAAAAAGACTTACATATATTTTTTTTTATTTGAAAGGCAGATTTACAGAGAGTGTGCGTGCATGAGAAAGAGAGCACAAGAGATTTTCCATTTCTGATTCACTCTCCAGATGGCCCCAACAACCAGAACTGGGCTGGACTGGAGCCAAGAGCCTGGAGCTGCTTCTGAGTCTCCCACATACATACAAGGGCTAAAGCACTTGGGCCACCTTCTACTTTCCCAGACATGTTAGCATGGAGCTGGATTAGAAGTGGAACAGTTAGGATTCGTACCAGCACCCGTATAGGATGCTAGTATCACAGGCAGAGGCTTAACCCACAATGCCATGGCGTTGTCCCCTGATTTAAAAAATGAAAAAAACAACATGTTAGAACCAGCATGATGACTCAATTGGCTAATCTTTGACTTAAAAGCACTGCCATCTCACATAGGCACCGATTCATGTCCCAGCTGCTTTACTTCCCATACAGCTCTCTGTTTATGGCCTAGAAAAGCAACAGAAGACAGCCCAAGTTCTTTGGACCTGCACTACGTGGAAGACCCAGAAGAGGCTTTTGGCTTCAGATTGGCTCAGTTCTAGCCACTGCATCCATTTGGTGACTAAACCAGCACAAGGAAGATATTTATCTCTTTCTCTGTATAAATCTGCCTTTCCTATAAAAGTAAATAAAATTTGTAAAAAGTATATTACTAGCACGAAGAAAGCTCTCACTTCAATCACTCAACAATACTTTTTTTTGAATGCCTGGCTTATGTCAGCTAATGTGCTGAGTTTAGGTATATTCAATCTATTGAAAAATCCATACATTTATTCTTTTATTGATTGAATAAATTGGCACTGAATGCCTGGCACTATATAAAATATTAGAAGTACTATGGTAATGAGTCAACATTATAGTACAGCAGGTAAAACCTTGACCACTTGGAGTTCAAGTCCCCACTGGTCTGCTTTCAATTCAGCTCCCTACTAGTGCACCCGGGAAAGCAGCTGAGGATGGCCCAAATGTGTAGGTTCCTGCCACCCATGTGAGAGACCTAGATGGAACTGCTGGCTCCTGGCTTGGGCCTGGTCTAGCCTCATTATTGAGGTCTCCTAGGAAGTGAACCAGCAGATGAACCATCTCTCTCTCTCTCTCTCTGTCATCTTTGTTTCTCCCTCTATCACCCTGGTCTCTTTATTTCTTTTTAAAGATTTACTAGAAAGGCAGACTTACACAGAGGAGAGACAGAGAGAGAAAGATCTTCCATCCCTTGGTTCAATCCCTAAGTAGCTGCAACGACTGGAACTGAGCCAATCCAAAGCTAGGATCCAGGAATCTTCTCCAGGTCTCCCACACAGGATCCTAAGACTTTAGACCATCCTCCACTGCTTTCCCAGGACACAAGCAGGGAGCTGGAAGGGAAGTGGAGCAGTTAGGACACAAATCCCATATGGGATCCCAGCACTTACAAGTGGATGATTAGCCAATTGAGCCATCATGTCAGGCCCACTTTGCTTTTGAAATAAACAAATCATACGGGACTGGCATTGTGGAATAATTGGTAAAGCCATGACCTGGAGCACAGCACCAACATCCCACTTGGGTGCCAGACCATGTCCCAGCTGCTTTACTTCCACTCCAACTTTCTGCTAATAAGCTAGCAAAAGCAGCAAAAGATGCCCCACCCGCCAAGTGTTTGGCCCCCATACATAGGAGAGACCAAGAAGAAATTCCAGGCTCTTGATTCCAGCCTGGTCCAGCCCTGGCCTTGGTGGCCATGTCGGAGCATGAACTGCTCCAAGAAGATCTCTCTATATATAGAACTTTGACTTTCAAACAAATCAATGCATCTTAAAAAGTAAAAATACTGTGGTCAGTAAACAGACTCACCTGCTGCAAGAAAAGCCTGTCATCATCAACCAGAGAGCCACTTCCCTTGAAAATGATGCGCTCCCATGGGGGGGTGAGGGGGACAGAAGATACTGGGTATGGATGTGCCACAGTCCTGGGGCCAAGAATGCTTTCCCAAGGGACCATTTAGGCTGAGACCTGAAAGGAGAGTTCTGGGTAAAGGAAGGAGATGACCCATGCACAGACCTCATGCCAGACAGAATTCAGTGTCTTTGGGGACCTGTGTGCCACTCAGAGTGAATGTGTAAAGAAACTGGCATAAATAAATAAATACATGCTGCAGGGAAACCCATGAGCAACAGCAAGCTCCCCAGGGCCCTGTGGCTTGGTTGAGGCATCTAACATCTGTCCTGAGAGCAGGTTTCTCCAAAGTGTGGTTGGCTGGTAGGTAAGATCTTTGGTGGTACACAAACCAACATGTTCTTCTATTAGTAGTTCATAGATTCACTACACATGAGAAATAATACGTAACTCATGCATCCAGCATATTGTTTCTTTTTTACTGTTCAGGATGAGGCTGTATGACAAGTGACTCAACTGACAAAGATTAAATATATTGGGTTACACTGCGTGCTTGAACAACCAACTGTCTGATGGATCAGTCATCCATCAACCAACAGAAAAGACTGATGCTTGGGAAGAATTGCCTGTGACCCAGACTGCTACTGTAGGCAGAGCACTAACTAACATACCAGGACTTCTAAGTCAGAAAGGACTCTGCTCCTAGAGAAGGGAATAGGGTCTGTCTCATTCATTGTCCATTGGTGTAACAGAAGACCTGAGATGATTTACAAAGCTCGTTTGTCCAGTGGCCAGCACGGCACCAACATTTGACAAAGTTTCAGTGCTCCATCATCCCACGGCTGAAGGCAGAGGGGTAAGACCAAGCAAGACTGGGGACCTGCACAATGGTTCAGTAGCTAAAACCTTGCCTTGCAGGTGCCAGGATCACATATGGGCACTGACTTGTGTCTTTGCTATTCCAATTCCCACCCAACTCTCTGCTTGTGGCCTAGGAAAACAGTAGAGGACAGCCCAAAGCCATGGGACTCTGAACCCATGTGGGAAACCCAGAAGAAGCAGAAGCTCCTGGCTCAGTAAGTCAGGGAGTAAACCAACTGACAGAAACTCTCTCTCACATTATTCCCCTCTTTATTTTGTCCTCTGTTGTCCATCTCTCTGCCTCTCTAATACTTATTTGAAAGAGAGGAGGAAAGGCAGAGAGAGAAAAAGAGAACTTCGATCTACTGGTTTACCCCCCAAATGGCCACAACAGCCCAAGTCTAGGCCTTGCTGAAGCTAGGAGCCAAGAATCGCATCCAGGTCTCCTATAAAAATGACAGGGGTTCAAATACTTGGGCCATCTCCCACTGTCCTTCCAGACACATTAGCAAGTATATAGATAGCAGATGGAGCAGCCAAGACTCTCACCAGCATCCAGATATGGGATATTAGCACCTCACTCATCAGCTTAACTTACTGTCAACTTATCCTGCTGCACCACAACACTGGCCCCAACAACCAAAGAAAATTCACAATACAAATTTAAATGTGTAACTGTGAGAGTTTTTTAAATGAAACACAATGGGAAAGAATAAAGAATATTAAATAGTTTTACCCCTAGTTGGATGTTATCACATATACCAATACTTTCTTAAACTTATTTTTCAATTTGAGAAGCAGAGAAAGACAGTGACAGATAGAGGTCCGAGACCATTCCTCCGATGCCCACAGTACCCAGGATTGGCCCAGGCTGAAGCTGGGAGTCAGGAATTCCATGAAGATCTCCCGCATGGGTAGCAGGAACTCAGTGGCTTGAACCATCACCACTGCTTCCCAGAGTCTACCTTAGCAGGGACCTGGAGTGAGAAAGAAGCAGTGGTCATGAGCCTCAAGTACTCTAACACAAGTCATGAACCACATAACTGGTGTCTTAGCTGCTAAGCCAAATGCCCTTTTGAAAAATCAATACCTTTAGGCCTAGCATGGTAGCTTGGCTAAAGTCCTTACCTTGCATGCACCAGGATCCCATATAGATGCCGAGTCATATCCCAGATGTCCACTTCTCTTCCAAGTCCTAGGAAACAGTCAAGGATGATCTAAAGCCTTGGCACCCTGTACCTGTGTGAGTGACCTGAATGAAGCTCCTGGCTCCTGGCTTTGGATCAGCTGAGTTCAGTGATTGTGGCCATTTGGGGAGGGAATGAGCAGATGGAAAATCTTTCTCTCCTTTTCTGTGTTAATCTGCCTTTCCAATAAAAACATATAAATCATTTTTAAAGATGTAAGGAAGTTTAAAAGTCACAGGAAATAGACCAGTTAGGAAGCTAGTAATTCTTGTACACATTTTGCATAATAGGTGCTGTTCTAGGAACTGAGAATGTAGTTAGTGAGCAAAATAGATCATATGCCAAAGTTCACACCTGGGTAATGAAGAGACAGCAAGTTCCTAGAATCAATAATCCAAGAAAGAAATGAGTGGGCCAGTGTAGTTGGGTAGCAGGTTAGGCTACTGCCTCTGATGCTGGCATCCCATATGGGTACTAATTTGCGTTGGATCTGCCCCACTTCTTTTTTTTAATATAAAATTGAAACCATATGAAGTATTTAAGATTTGTTGTCATTTATTTGAAAGGCAGAATTACAGAGCAAGAAGAAGAGACAGAGAAAGAAAGAGATCTTCCATCCATGGGTTCATTCCCCAAATGGCTGCAGTGGCCAGAGCTGGGCTAGGCCAAATCAGGAGCCTGGAACTTCCTCTAGGGCTTCCACTTTGGTACAGGGGATGAAGTACTTGGGCTATCCTCTGCTGCTTTCCCAGGCCACTAAAAGGAAGTAACTAGGACTCAAACTGGTACCCATATGGGATGCTGGCATTGCAGGCTGAAGTTTAGCTAGCTATATCACAATGCCAGCCCCTACAACTGCTTCTTTCTGACCCACTTCCCAGCTAGTGGCCTTGGAAAAGCAGCAGAAAATGACCCAAGAGCCTTGGCCACTGTCCCCTACATAGGAGAGATGCTCCCGGCTTCAACCTCACCCAGCCCTGGCCACTATGGTTCTCTAGAAGCTGGAAGACCTCTCTCTCTAACTCAGAGAGGGAGAAGAGATGAAGCTTCACATAGACTGGTTTTCCATTACTGTATCCCAAGCTCCGAGAAGAGTAGGAGTACCCAGAACATAGACACTGCCCAAGAGGTGTGAATGATGTGGTTGAGGTGGCACAGGTGGTAACAGTAGAAGTTAAAAGTTGCAGATGGGTTCAAGATATATTCAAGAGGTAAAATACACAGAACTTCGCGAGAAAGATGTGAAGACAGAGATAAAGAGCCATTCTACCTCCAGTTCCAAACACAGGAACCAGAATAATCCTAAGATTCTTCCATTCCAAATCCTCCCACAGTGCCCTTTCCTACTGTGAGTTAACTCAAATGTCTATGAAATCCTTGCCACCCATAAGAAAGATCTAAAAGAATTTCCAGGCTCCTGGCTCTGGCCTGGTTCAAACCTGCCTGTTGTGGCCTTTTGAGGAGTGAATCATCAAATGCAAGATCTCCCTCCATCTCTCTGCCTTCCAAATGAATAAATAATCATAAAAACAGGTGAACGTAGGGCTCAGTGCAATAGCCTAGCAGCGAAAGTCCTTGCCTTGAATGCACTGGGGTCCGATATGGATGCCAATTCTAATCCCAGAAGCCCCGCTTCCCATCCAGCTCCCTGCTTGTGCCCAGGGAAAGCAGTCGAGGATGGTCCAGAGCAGAGCATCTGGGATGCTGAAAATGCTAGGTGAGGACTTTAGCTGATAGGCTACTGCATTGGGTCCTGTTACAGGATTTGTTAAGAGGTTGTTGCCGGGCCTGGCGTGGTGGCCTAGTGGCTGGAGTCCTTGACTTGAATGTGCCGGGATCCCATATGAACACCAGTTCATATCCTGGAAGCCCTGCTTTCCATCCAGCTCCATGCTTGTGGCATGGGAAAGCAGTCGAGGACAGCCCAAGCCATGGGACCCTGCACCTACGTGGGAGACTCAGAAAAAGTTCCAGACTCCTGCCTTCGGATTGGCTCAGGTCACTTGGGAAGTGAATCAATTGATGGAAGATCTTCCTTTCTGTCTCTCCTCCTCTTCATATATCTGAATTTGCAATACAAATAAAATAATCTTTAGAATAAAAAGAGAGAGAGAGAGAGTGGCTGTTCTCAAGGTGTTGGCCAAAACCATGGCTCATTGGCAAGATTCTCTGGGAGAGTGCTCTCCGTCCTGATCCTGGTTGGTGGGATCCAAGTTCCAAAAACACGGGAACACAGACGTTGAGAAATGAGTCAGAGCAGAGAGTAACTGAGTCTTTTTAAAAAAAAAAAAAAAAGATTTGTTTTTTATTGGAAAGTCAGATATACAGAGAGGAGGAGAGAGAGAGGAAGATCTTCCATTTGATGGTTCACTCCCCAGGTGACTGCAATGGCTGGAATTGAGCCAATCCGAAGCCAGGAGCCAGGAGCTCTTCCGGGTCTCCCACACAGGTGCAGTGTCCCAAGGCTTTGGGCTATCCTTGACTGCTTTCCCAGGCCACAAACAGGGAGCTGGGTGGGAAGTGGGGCTGCTGGGATTAGAACCAGCGTCCATATGGGATCCCGGCGTGTGCAAGGCGAAGACTTTAGCCACTACACTATCACGTCAGGCCCAGAGAGTAACTGAGTCTTGTGCAACCTAATCTCAACAGCTCTGTCATTCCACCTCACTTCTCTCTCCTTTTAAGGGTCAGGAGAGAGCGAGCTGATTCAACCTTACAAGGGAGAATGAACATGAGGCGGGCGTGGACCATGGGACGTCCGGTTTTCCAAATAGCATCCTACAGGTATGCCAGAGTGCTCAAAATCCTCAAGCAAAATGCATGACCATTATAGAAACAGCAAGCTGAAAACCAGATGTGATTAGCAACAGAGATGTGTCACTTGTACAGCTTAAAAGGCTTGTTGGAAACATGTAGGGAGTTCAGGAGAAAAACAACAAGAGCTTAAATAACTGTTAGGGAGCTGACAGGTCCAGGTTGTCTCTGACATACAAAAAAAAAAAAAGACAAAGCATAGGTCAAGGTCAGGTGAAGAATAAGATTAGCCAAGGATAGGTACACAATGAAGAGGGAGTGCAGACACACGCTAGGGTGAGCCACAACGAAGTTCACAGCCAACCCCTTGTACAGAATCTGGAGGTGCAGCAGGTGGTATAGTAGGCAGTTTTCCAGGAAAGCGTGAGGATTGCCAGGAATCTGAAACCTGCCGAATGTCGGGCCACTTTAGGAAATCTCAGAAGTGTCAGGCCATTAGGTGTGGGAGTGTCAGCCATGGTAATTCAATTGGAACCATATCATAATGGGCCAGAGGTCACCACTGGGACACAGTCAGTGGCCATGTTGGACATTTGGGGATAGCACAGATTCTGGGCAGCTGCTTTGCTGTGACAGTCACTGCCGGCCATGTGAAGAATTCTAGTTCTGGTTCTCTCTTTGATCCTTGTCTCCTTACCTACAATATAACCACCATTTACTAAGCTCTTACTTGTCCTGGCTCACCGCGTTAAGCACTTTCCCCGTATAACCTTATTGTTTCCAACTCCCCAAAGTAAACTGTTTACCCATGGTCTACAAGCGAAGAAACCAGAGACACCAAGCAACTAATTCAAGGACGCCTAGGAAATACGAGGGGCGGGGAGCGGGAATCTGAAACACATCTTAGTCCACGGGTCCCAAAGTGGAGCAGCAGTGACCTCACATGGGAACTGGACCCTGACAGGAAAGCACGTCATCAGGGTTCACCCAAGACTGAGTGAATCAGAAACTGCAGGGGTAGGGCCCAGCAGTTTGTTTTTAGCCTGCCTGGCAGATAATCCGGAAGCTTGCTGTCGTCTGTGCACTGAGATAGCGTCTTCCGGGGGCCCCAGCAAGGGTCTGTGATAACCCGGATCAGAGGACAAGGATTATCTAGAACGTTAGAGGAAAGTTAACACCCAGAATGACTGCCAGGCTTCCAGCTCAGGTGACTGAAGGTGAACTTGGGACCATGATGGGCTTCGTTCTTCACAAGCTGAGTCCGGAAGTGCTCAGCAGCGCTGTTAGGCCAATGAACCCACATGCCTGAATCTGTACCAGGACAGGCTTAGCCCTTGCAGAGCCTGGGGCAAGCTAAAACCACAGGCCAGAGACCTGAATGTTGAAAAGCTGTAAATCAAACTAGTGTGTTCTCAAGTCAAATATAGTGTTTTCTTTTTATTTCAACAGATGTATCTTCCTTATGTTAAACATTTTTTAAAGACTTATTTTTATAGCAAATAAACAGATAAGTCTTTTTTTTTAGAAGATTTATTTATTTATTGGAATGTCAGATAAACAGAGAGGAGGAGAGACAGAGAGGAAGATCTTCCGTCCGATGACTCAATCCCCAAGTGACCGCAACGATGATGCTATACCGATCCGAAGCCAGGAGCCAGGAACTTCTTCCAGGTCTCCCATGCAGGTGCAGGATCCCAAAGCTTTGGGCTGTCCTCCACTGCTTTCCCAGGCCACAGGCAGGGAGCTGGATGGGAAGTGGAGCTGCCGGAATTAGAACCGGCGCCCATATGGGATCCCGGTGGGTTCAAGGCGAAGACTTTAGCCACTAGGCCATGCCGCCAGGCCTGATAAGTTTTTTTTTTTAAAGATTTTTTTTTTTTAATTGGAAAGTCAGATATACAGAGAGGAGGAGAAACAGAAAGAAAGATCTTCCATCTCCTGATTCACTCCCCAAGTGACTGCAACGGCTGGTGCTGAGCTGATCCGAAGCCAGAAGCCAAGAACTTCTTCCAGGTCTCCCACGTGGGTGCAGGGTCCCAAGGCCGTCCTCTAGTGCCTTCCCAGGCCACAAGCAGAGAGCTGGATGGGAAGTAGAGCTGCCGGGATTAGAACCGGTGCCCATATGGGATCCTGCGGCATTCAAGGCGAGGACTTTAGCTGCTAGGTCACGCCGCCAGGCCCCATATGTTGTTATGACAAAGATTTTGATGTAAGTTGTATTCAGTTGAAAGTAGTGATGTCAGAGGCTCAAAAAGACATTTCCTGAGGCCAGCATGATGGCTCAGAGGCTCAATCCTCTTCTGCATACACCAGGATCCCATATGGGCGCCAGTTCATGTCCTGGTTGCTCCATTTCCCTTTGTCTCCCTGCTTGTGGCTGGGAAGGCACTAGAGGACGGCCCAAAGCTTCAGGACCCTGCACCTTCGTGGGAGACCCAGAAGACGCTCCTGGTTCCTGGCTTTGGATCAGCTCAGCTGCAGCCGTTTTGGCCATTTAGCAAGTAAATGGAAGCGGATGGAAGACTTTTCTCTCCATTTCTCCTATGAATCTGACTATCCAATAAAAACAAATATATATATATACAATATATATATATATATGGAATGCACACAAAAGTTTTAAAAACATTATATAAAAATGCAAATCGGGGCAAGCAATCACTTGGGATGCCTGCATATGTCATATTGGCGTACCTGGGATCATGTACCACCTCCACCTGTTTCTGATCCAGCTTCCTGCTAGCGCACACCCTGGTAGGCGGCAGATGACGGCTCAAGTTTTTGGATTCCTGCCACTCCTGTGGGAAACCCAGACTGAATTTTTCCTTTTTCTGGGCTTGCTCAGCCCTAGATGTTGTGGGCATTAGAGAAATGAATCAGCAGATGGCAGATCTCTTTCTTCCTTTCAAATAGACATAAAAATGAATTAAATACATGTTCAAATTAAAGCAAAAATGATATTTAAAAAATATACTGGACAGGGCCTGGCACAGTAGCCTAATGGCTTAAGTCCTCACCTTACAGTGCTGGAATCTCATATGGACGCTGGTTCTTATCCCAGTGGCCCCACTTCCCATCCAGCTCCCTACTTGTGACCTGGGAAAGCAGTGGAGGACAGCCCAAAGTCTTGGGATCCTGTACTCATGTGGGAGACCCGGAAGAGCTTCCTGACTCTTGGCTTTGGATTGGCTCAGCTTTGATCATTGTGACCACTTTGGGAGTGGATCAATGGACAGAAGATATTCCTCTCTGTCTTTCTTTCTCTATATATCTAACTTTACAATAAAATTAATAAAATTATATATATAATATATATTTAAATATTTATGGTTTTTATGTCTTATTTATGTAATTTTATGTATTCATATGTATTTATAAAATATATATCCTGGACAGACCCTTCAAAACAAAAAAATTTTTTTCTAGCTCCCAACTGTCAACAGAGCTAAGATTGAGAAACCCTCACTAGTACATGAGAGCAGTCTTGCTTACACCATCAACTAAGGTACAAAGCCACAATGGCTCTGCAATCACACAGACCCAGGTTCAAATCCCAGCTCTACCATCTTCGTGGCCTTCAGCAAGTTCTTTAACTGCTTCAAGCCTCAATTTTGTCTTCTGATGATCACTGCAATACACATACATTCATATGCATATAAAATCATCTAACATAAATAATAATCACCTAATATACATTTACAAGTATATGTATATATATATATAATTTATAGCACTGTCATTGGTACATAATAAATACCCAGCATAAATACATATTAGTTCACATTAACAGAAGTGACAGTAATATCCTAAAAAATCGTATCACAGGTTTTTTTTTTTTTTAAGATTTATTTTTATTATTTTCTCATTGGAAAGGCGGATATACAGAGAGGAGAGACAGAGAGGAAGATCTTCCGTCCGATGACTCACTCCCCAAGTGAGCGCAACGGGCCGATACTATGCCGATCCGAAGCCAGGAGCCTCCTCTGGGTCTCCCACGCGGGTGCAGGGTCCCAAAGCTTTGGGCTGTCCTCGACTGCTTTCCCAGGCCACAGGCAGGGAGCTGGAAGGGAAGCAGGGCTGCCGGGATTAGAACCGGCGCCCATATGGGATCCCGGGGCGTGCAAGGCGAGGACTTAACCACTTGCGTCAATATTTGAAAGGCAGAGTTATGGGGTTGGGAAGGAAAATGTGGAGAGTGGGAGTGGTCTTCCATTTGCTGGTTCACGCCCCAAGACTGAAATAACCAGAGCTAGGGAAGGGCAAACTTGGGAATTCCATCCAAGCCTCCCACGTGGGTGCCTAAGCACCAGGGCCACCTTCTGCTGCCTTCCCAGGAGCGTCAGCAGGGAGTTGGAGCAGAAGTGAGGCAGCTAGACATTCAACCCTTACTCCAAAAAAAGGGATTCCTGTATCGAAGGTGGTAGCTTCACCCAATATGCCACAACACTAGCCCTTGTTAGATTTTCTGAGAGCTTATCAAAGTGTAGTTTGTACAGAGTAAAACATCCTTTTTAAACACACATTTCAATGAGTACTGACAAATGTCCACAATTGTGCAAGCACCACCACTATGCAGACACAGCCCAATTTCATCACACCTCCCAACTCCCCCATGCCCCTGTGTGGCAAGTCCCCATCCAAACCCAGCCTCAGGCGACCCCTGATCTGCTTCTGGTCCCCTCCAAGTTTTGCACCTTTTTCAACACTGCCTATAAACAGAACCATAAAGCACCGGAGCCTGTGGCATCTGGCTTGTCTCACTGACACAGTCCCTGGGAGCCTCGGGCTGCAGCTCTGCTTGCATACAGCGCTGCTCCTCTCGCCTGGCTGCGCGCTCCGTTGTTTGGATGTCCTGGCGGCTTGTTTACCCGTTTCCCAGGGCCGCTGTGGACTCCTGGGTTCTTCCCCAGCAGTGGTCCTGCCAGAGGCTTTGCTGAGCATGTGTTTACCT
The DNA here is from genome assembly GCF_017591425.1 of Ochotona curzoniae. Lineage (NCBI taxonomy): Eukaryota > Metazoa > Chordata > Mammalia > Lagomorpha > Ochotonidae > Ochotona > Ochotona curzoniae. Next base: position 663,911 of record NW_024466924.1, read on the forward strand.
TCAGAACAAACTGCCACACCGTTTCCAGGGCAACTATCACTTTTGCCTTGTTGATCTAACTCCTTGGCTCTTGGGGCTATCCGTTGTTTGGGTTTGTATTTTAATTTTAGCCCTTCTAGAAGACAGGTAGTGAGGATTGCGCCGCGTTCTCGAATCTCAGTTTTCCCCAATAACAAGCGAGAGTTCAGCTGCTTTTTTTCTTTCTTTCTTCTTCTTTTTTTTTTTTTTCACTTCGCAGACCACGTGGGGTGCACTGAAAGTCACGGAACTCTATTAGGTAAGTAGAATAAACAGCAAGTGCAGCGTAGTGGCAAGAATTAAACACGTGCCTTTTCTCCTCCCCATCAACCCTAAGAAAAGGCGACGTCTGGTTTTGTGTGCTCGGATAGCAGCCCCGGGCGGCAGCCAACCTGCGTCATCCTCATGGGTAATTAGAGGCTGGAGGTGCCCACGTGTCTCATTTTTAGGATCCTGTGGGCTCCACTTAGCCCACCATAGGCTATACTTTCGGCATTGTGCTATGTACCTTTGTACATCTCTCCCCACCATCCCCCTCCATCCAGTATGCTGTTGCTCAAAAGGCGAGTCAAAGCGCATAGGGGATCTGGATTGGGTCGGGAGAACCCATGCTGGCACGGTAGCGGGGTGAAGAGACTGCGCTCAGGCGCTTCTTTACAACATGCAAAGCAAGAAAGCAAACCTCATGCTCCCCTCCCACAAGCCCCGGCTGGTTCAGGGTCTGTCTACAAAAAATCCAGCGGGTTTTACTGCCCGCGACTTCCTCCCGCGTGGACACAGGACCAGGCAGCACCACCCTCGCTTTTCTTCACCTCCTGTTAGTTGTGAGTGCCCGACACCATACAGGACGCCTGGTGATAAATTTTTATGAGTGTGTCAGCGTGTGTGTCCTATGCAGTGTTTGAAGGCCAGTGCAGTGGGAGCCGCCTAACCCTCACTAAGGAAGCCGGGATCTTACCTGGGGACAGAGAGAATAACCTTGGTTTCTATCCGATCTGGCCCTATTTCTTTCCAGAAGCAAGGGGTACAGACAATTACTTGTGTTCTCCACTGCACTTACAAGAGCTGTTTTTTTTTTTTTTAAGTTAATTCTCTTTACTTGAAAGGCAGACTTAGGAGAGGGAGGGAGAGGTAGAGAAAGAGAACATCTGCTTGCTGTTTCACTCCCCAAATGGCCACAGCAGCCATGTGACTCAAGTCAGGAACCAGGAGTTTCTTCCAGGTTTGTGACGTGGGTGCAGGGACGCAAACATTTGGACCATCCTCTGCTGCTTTCCCGGGCACATTAGTAAGGAGTTGGATGGGAAGTGGACCAACTGGGACTGGAACTGGCCCTGGCATGATAGGTGGCAGCTTTACCTGCTATGCCATGATGATGGCACTTCAGAGGCATGAAGGGGAGGAGGAGTTATGGTCCTTAGGTGAAGCTCCTGGTTGGAATGCCCCCGACCCATATGCCAGCTTCAGTCCTGCACCCCTCTTTCTTTGTTTCTTTCTTTCTTTCTTTTTCCTCTTTCTTCTTTCCTTCATTTCTTTTTTTCTTTCCTTTCTTTCCTTCTTTAAGAGTTATTTATTTACTTATTTATTTATTTGGAAAGGCAGATACACAGAGAAAAGAAGAGAAAGATTTTCCATCTACTGATTCACTTCCCAAGTGGTCATAATAGCCAAAACTGAACTGATCTGAAGCCAGGATCCAGGAGATTTTTCTGGGTCTCCCACCTAGGTGCAGGTTCCCAAGGCTTTGGGCCTTCCTCTGCTGCTTTCCCAGGCCACAGGCAGGGAGCTGGATGGCAAGTGGAGCAGCCGGGACATCAGCCGGCACCCTTATGGGATCCTGGTACTTGCAAGGTGAGGATTTAGACACTGAGTCATTGTGTGCCAAACTCTGCCCCTGTGTTTCTAACACAGTTTTCTGCTCCTGCACCCGCCCCACGAGTAAACATTAAAGCAGCAGCAGCATAGAGGACCAGAGCCAGATGGCAGTGCTGTGCCCTTCAAGAACAGTGCCTGCAATGGAAAGAAAGCCAAGTTCCTCTGGGCGAGCCCTACTCAGAGTCAGCAGGGGCTGAGCTCAGCACCATCTCAGGGCCACTTAATCTCATTTCTGCAACTAGCCTAATCTGGAGCCATTCATTTAACTGTAATATTCTTGAGTTGTTACCCTGGCTAGCAAGCCTGCTACAGTGAGCTTTTCCTCCAGTCAAGAGACAGGAGCTAATTAAAACCCTCAGGCCTCACGTGAAAAGTTAATGAGATAATAAATGCAAGATGTAAATGAAAGGAGAGGCAGGTATGTAGCCGAGAGGCGCAGATCTGCAGTTAACAGACTGGTGCTGTGGTGCAGCAGGTTGGGTTATCCCATAGCAGCACTGGTTTGATTGCAGTCTGCTCCATTTCTGAATCAGTACCCTGCTAGTATCCTTGGGAAAGCAGTGCAGGATGACCCAAGTGTTTAGGCCCCTGCACCCACATGGTGAGACCTAGACGATGTTCCAGACCCCTGACTTCAGCCTGGTCCTGCTCTGGCCATTGTGGCTATCGGGAGTGAGCCAGATATGGAAAATCCCTTTCTCTCCCTCTCTCTGTAACTCTGCCTTTCAAGTAAATAAGTGAAACTTAAGGGGAGGAAAAACGTGATGCAGTTGGAAACATTTGTTTCTCAAATAAGTAAGTGCAATTTTTTTTTTAAAGACCTCCAGTTAGGATACCCACATTCCTCATTCCATACGGCAATGCCTGGGTTTCCTATTTGGTCCCAGCTCTCAACTCCAGCTTCCCGTTCCTGCAGCCTCTGGAAAGCACTAGTGATGGTTCAAGACATGGGATTCCTTCCAATCATGTGAGAGACCTGGGTAGAATTTCCAGATCCAAGTTCTGACCCTTTGACTCCTTGCCCATCCCCAGCCATTGTGGGCCTTTGGGATGTACACCAGCAAATGATAGCATTTTTTCTCTCTGTTCTGTCTGTCTGTCTGTCTCTCTCTCTCTCTCTCTCTCTCTCTCTCTCTCTCTCACAGAGTCTTTTAAAAAATATCCCATGCCCTACATCAGATTTTGCAATACTTAGTAATTGGTCAATGCTTATAAGTAGCTTGCACTTGAACATGGATCAATCTGCCTTTGAAACCAGGGGCCTCTCTCCTTATCCACTCAATCCTGATACCATCATCATCCAGAGAAGGCAAGAGAAACTTTCCAGGAAACTGCAGAGAGAGGTGGGGAGTAGCACACTAATTAGCCCCAAAGCACACTGCACACAAAGCTACCCACCTAATGAAACCCTCAGGGCAGCCCTGATCACGAGGAGACGGTAGGTCTGATGGGACCATGCTCACAAGTTGTTGTTTTTTCTCCCCAAGATTTGAAAGGCAGAGTTATAGAGAGAAGAAGAGAGAGATCTTCTATCTGCCAATTCGTTCCCCCAAATGGCTTCAAAGGCTGGAGCTGGAAAGTGCTGGCCACCTCTGCAGTTCTGGTTCCACTGGGCCCTAAGGAGCCTGCAGGGAGCTGATGGACGGGAAGGAAAGAAGACCATCTGCGAAGGCAGGTTGTCATTAGAAACAAGGAATAGAGACAGAGACATTGCTTGTAGAGACAGGTGTAGGAAACAGGTACATCCCTGCAGGAGAGAGATGAGATATCGGAGAGGTGGAGAGGTCCTGGGAGGTTACTGCAGTGAGGCTGCGAAGAGGCTGGAACAGGAAAGGACTTGCGGGGAGGGGCGGAGGCATGTAGAGTGCTGAGCCTAGGACACTTTCTCAAACAAGCCAATCTGAATTCAGGTAGCCCAGTCACAGCCACAGCATGTGAGGTCATCTGCCCCCATCAATCAGCTTTTCCGACAGCTGAGACTGCTGGGGAAATTAACAGAAAAGGCAGAGAAAGGACTGCTGCTAGGGTGGATTAGCATCCCAGCGTCTGGGGGAGGCACCCTGCCTCTCTGGGAGGAAAGTAATGAATATGCAGTACTTCCCAGCTATAGTTGCAGCCCCGGGCCAGAGCTGTTTCCCATTGGAGAAGCCCAGCAGGACGCTGTGCACGAGGGACTGCCCTCCCAGGCCCTCTAAGAGCTGCTACTCGGTACACGCACGTGTGAAGACGGAGCTGCCCACGTCCTACTGTGTTGACTTTGGACTGCCACACGCGTCCACAACCTTTCCATCTCTCCTCCCTCGGGCGGTGACTGCTAGCTGGTTGACATCTGTTGCAGCAAATGCCATTTCCAAGCCTGCTTTTCTCTCCTCTGAGACTTGACAGTCCCCTTTGCTCTGGCTTCTCCCAAGGGAGCCTCTGGATCCTGTGTTTCAGTGTAGTCCCTAATATGAGCTCCTGCTCATGAGCCGGGCAGCAAGCTGACTTGCTGCAATAGAAAGACTTAGCATGAATAATGGGGTGATGGAGTGGGCAGGGGGGGTCCCTAAAAATAAATATCCTTTTGTGAAAATCTTTTGTGAATATTTGTCTCCAGTTGTCATTATGGCAGATCACTTTATTTTTTATTATTATTTATGTTGTTTGAAAGGCAGAGCTATCGAGAAAGAGAGAGAGAGAGAGAGAGAGAGAGAGAGAGGAAAGATTGATCTTCGGCCTGCTGATTCACTTCCCAAATATCTTCAGGAGCAGGGGCTGACCCAGGTTGAAGCCAGGAGCCTGGATTCCCACTCAGGTCTCCCATGTGGGTGCCAAGAGCTCAAGTAGCTGGGTCATCTTCCACTGTTTCCCCAAGTGCATTAACAGGGAGTTGGATATAAGTGGAGCAGCTGGGACCTGAACTGGTGCCTACACGGAATGCCTGCATCGCAGGCAGCAGCAGCCCCTGCCCAGGTCTCTCGCAGGCCTTGGGAGAACTCAAGAATGCACTGTGCATCTGGCTCCTGTGTATGTCTCACCTCTACTATCTTAGGAGATTCCCCCCAGAGGGCAAAAATCAGATTTGATGCTGCCTTATCAGCTGTCAACCATCCGGAAAATCAGGAAGTCTTTTGCGATAAGGCATTGTGCACCTGGTGACCTGCTGGAGACTAAACAATGAGAAAGCTGCTGCCTGGCCACTGGGCTAGGGAAGTGCAGAGGCGCCCTCCTGTGGGAGGGTCCCAACACCAGGACCACCTGAGCCTGCCAGCAGCCACCACGGTACCTGCTTCCTCCTCCATGCAAACACACCCCACTTCCTGCCTGCAAGATCCCAAACCTCTCCTCCACTGCAGAGGCAGCAGGCTCTTCAGGTTCCACTCTGACAACTGCAGACACTGGAGCAGGCAAGAAAGTGACGTCACTCCTAATTACCATTCCTCCTGCTTGGCTTCAGCACCCGGAAGCTGCCTGCTTGCTGCTGGCCTCACCTTCAGACTGGGCTCTCCTTGCAGCCTTCGCCTTCCAAGGGCAGATCTGCCTCGGGCTGCTGCTCTGGAGATCACTTCCCGTTCCCACACCCCACCTGACATTCTTGCAGCCCTGACTCCCAAAGCAGGTGTGTGAAACGGCTGAGACAGCTGTCCGCTTCCTTTTTTCCAAGGGAGGGGGCAGAGGGTGGCATTTGATGAGTGTGTCTGGGGTTGAGAGCTGGTCATACACGCCCATTCAGCTCCATCTCTTCCCCCACGTTGCTTTTCCAGTCTACCAGCTCCTCCTGGGGCATGCCCAGTGCCACTTGACCTCTGACTTTCCCAGACCCCAGCCCATGGGGGCTCTTGCCTCCCAGGAGGGCACAGGAAGGTTGCCCAAATCCTTCTGCTATTGTTCTCCCTTTTTCCTTCAACCTTCCCTATTACCAAAACCATACATTGAGTGAACCACGCACTTTCAAGATATTCCCTAGTGAAAATAAAGGGACTGATTATATTAAAACTGCGAAGTAGCATCTGTGTGTATGATCCTCAGTGACCGCGGGGGTGGGAGAGGATGCTTAGTCACACAGCTGTCTTCCCTTGACTGCGTGGCTGCTTTGAAGATGGGCGCCTGTGCACTTGACCCTCCCTTTCTGGTATGGGAGCATCTGGGTATGGCACACGCATCTGTGTATGTCCCCTGGGTGGCAGGTTTCAGGACGAACCCAAACCAATCTAAGAGGACAACATAGGGTGAGGCATGTGAACTGACTCACACCAAGACCACTGTAGGACGCAGGATGGAGGAGGGCCAACTCACAGAAGGACATGGCTGTCATGGGCACTCCAACATGGGAGCAGGGCAGGGCAGGTGCTGTTTTTGGAGCAGCATCAAGGACGCCTTTTCCACCGCAGCCCAGCTTTGCCACCGAGTGGTGCCTTGTGCTCCAGGAAGACAGGAGTTGCCTTTGCACCTGTAGCGTTCCAGCAGGGCTGGGCTGGAAGCAGTCCTTTGGCAGGAGGACAACATCTATTTCCATGCAGAAGACAGGTAGGGGGTGCAGAGGGTGGCAGCAACCACAAGCCCGGAGGAAGCTTTGCTGCCTGCTTGGGGCTCGGGACATCAGTCAGCCTTTGCCTGTGATTCTTGTTCTTTGAAATGCTGACCCACTCTCCAGCAATTGCAAATCTTACCCTTCTGCAAGTGGACACAGCCTGACAGCTTTTACATTTCAAACTTCAAAGCTGCTTTGGGAATAAAAGTGTGCTTTTTTTTTTAAAAGCCATTTTAAAGGTTTCTGGTCCTAGAAAAGGGATTTGAATTTGGGAACCTGGCTTTGGAAAATTGAGACCTATGGGTCAGCTTGCTGGTTAGCATGGAAGTCCCTCTGGCGTGTATAAGCAGTCTGTTGAACTTGCCTTTGCTCTCTGAAACAGGAGCCCTACCTCTAGCCCAGAGCGCTCAAATATGTACGTCTTCGGCTTGGCTACATGCTGGCAGTCCAGGAGCTTCAACTAACTGCCCAGGCCCCATCCAGAGCCCTTGACTTCAGTGGGCTGGGGTTGGGCCCAGCCCTGGGGATTTGCTGAAATTCCAACACGCAGCGTGGGAGAGAAACCCTTCCTGGAGGTTTAAGACTTACTGCATGGTGTGTGTTCCTCTGAGACATCACTGCAGATCAAGCAGTTTATTGGGCTGGGTTCCAGTGGATCTCCTATTCCAAACTACCACTCAGGAACAAAGATTCTTTTTAATTGTTATATATATATATTTTTTTCAATATTTGAGAGTAGGAGTGTTCTCATCTGCTAGTTCACTTCTTTTTCTTCTTTTTTTAAAATTAATTTTTCATGATGCTTACATGGTGGGAAGGGTCAGGGGAAAGTGGGTAAGACCATTACTTCCAAATTTTATTTTTTCTTCCTCCTGTATCTGGGGGAAGGGGGTAAGATAAGAGGAGAAGCCTCACCCAGCCTCACAAGGATGGGGAACAGCCACCTGATGTCACCCCAGGGTCTCTGATGTAGCACATATTCTGAGGGTTCTGCTTAAGTGGTTTCAATAGTTCTGAAATGCTCTCAATCATGGATCCAAGGATGAGGAAATTCTTCCAAGGTCCATTGGCTGACACAGTCCACCTTAGCATCTCCATTCACCCAGATATTCACTGCCAATACTTGGCTGGGGTAATTGATCAATTTGTTCTGCCCTCCTTCCTCTATTATGGTACCAGATGTCCTCTGCAGGTTCCAACAGACTGCCAAGTCCTCTATGTGCATCTGGGTATGCTGTCCACTGCTCTAAGCCACTGAGGAGACCCCCAGTTCTTACACATGAGCTTTATGGTTAGACCACAGATCATGCGATTCTCCCCATGGTTGGAGTTTTGAGTACAGGGATTCGGTTGGAGGGATCACCAACGAAATCTCGTCTGAAGTGATCTTAGATCTGACTCTCGTATGTGCTTGCTAATACTGGGTCCTGCTCAGTCTGTCTCCCACATGAGCTTACGTACACACTGGTAGCTGGAACTGCTGAGTCACTTCTGTCTCTAGCCCCAACTCTTATGTAAACTATTGGATACTGTGGCTCAACCCAACACTGCCCACCACACACTCGGGCCTCATGTACTCCAGCAGGAACTGCGGCCTAGTCGGAGTGACCTGTGATAACCCCCCATCAGGCCCAGATCTTGCACTGTTCAAATGGTTATACAGTCTAACTTGACAGTATTTCCCCCAATCCCAGCACTTGCCAGCTGATGCTGCAGCAAAGCCCAATCAGCCTGCTCTTACTCTGGTCTATGCATGCACCAGTGGGTACAGTTGATTAGCCCAGCCTGGCTCTCCCTCTAACCCAGCTTACATGTAGGCCAAGAGGTATTGTAGCCCTACCCAGCCTGGTCTGCCCCCACTCTGTTCTCATGCTCACCAGAGGGAGTAGTGGCCCTGCAGAGGAATCCCTTGTAGTCTTCCTACAGGGCTTGTATGTCCCCCAACAGTAGGTCTCAAGTATGCTAGTGGGTGCTGTGGCCCAGTCTGACATGGCTCCATCTCATCTTGGCATTTGCTGGCAGTTGCTATAGCCTGGACCAGCCTGGTCTGCCCCAAGTTCCAGCTCATGCTGGTGGTGGGTACTGCAGCCTAGCTCAGCCCAGGCAGCCCCAGTCCCAGCCCTAATATGAGCTGGCTGTTGTTGTGGCCTGACTTGACCTGTCCAGCACCTCATCCTGGTTCTCAGATCTGCTCGTGGGTGTTATGAACTGGCCCAACCTGGCCCGCCCCCTGGCCTGACCCACACTTCTGTCAGCAGGTACTGCAACTTTGTTAGTTCACTTTCAAATGCCTGCAATAGCTGGAGCTGGGCCAACCCAGTGCCAGAGGCCACAAACTGTCTGGTTCTCCCACCTGATTGGCAGGGATGCCATGGTGATGGGACTTGACCCACTGTTTGCTGACTCCTCAGAGCAAGCATGAGCAAGAAGTTGGAATAAGAAGTGCAGCCAGGACTCAAACCCAGGCCTGCATCCCAAGCAGTGTCTTTTTTTTTTTTTAAGATTTATTTATTTTTATTGGAAAGGCGGATATACAGAGAAGAGGAGAGACAGAGAGGAAGATCTTTTGTCTCCCAATTCACTCCCCAAGTGGCCGCAATGGCCAAAGCTGAGCCTATCTGAAATCAGGAGCCAGGAACTCTTCAAGGTCTCCCACGCAGGTGCAGGGTCCCAAGGCTTTGGGCTGTTCTCGGCTGCTTTCCCAGGCCACAAGCAGGGAGCTGGATGGGAAGTGAAGAAGTTAGGATACAAACTGGTGCCCATATGGGGGTGTTGGCACTGCAGGTGGGGGTTTAGACTACTATTCCGCAGCCCTGCCACGTAGTGTCTTAACTATTGTGCTCAACAGTTATGCTGGATGGACCCTTGATTTCTGCTGTTTGTTGGTGGAGCCTGTGCCTCTGGTCCACTCACCCACTATGAGCATGTGAGCTGACGGAACTATGGAGGCCGCGATATGTTGTCGTTGTCCAAATGATGGAATCAGGATTTCATGGTCCAGCTAAAATCAGCCATGGGTGTTGTGAGCTTCCTCCGCTGCCCCTTGCTGGGACCCAGCTCTCCTGCACCTGCAGAAAAGCATGCCTGAAGCTTCCAGAGTCTCCAACAAGAGGAGCAGACAGTCCTTTAGGGAGGCTTCTCAGATGCTGACTGCATGCATGCCTACAATGTGTTCCCAGATAGCTGCCCTGGGGAAAGTCACACCCTACAGCTAGTAGGGCACAGCTGCCCACAGGAGCTGATGGGCCAGCAGCCACAGCCACCCCACTGGAGGTGAAGGCCTGTGGCCTTGCCTCAAAGGCAAGCTCCAGGCAGGCACCTCCACCACCCCAGGGCTCTTGCTCAACCTTGGAACTTCAAAGCAGGAAGGCCATCCAACTCAAAGCCCATGGTGCAGTGAGGTCTGCAGGAGAAGGGATGAGTTTGCTGATAGTCGGGGCTCAGAAAGGACTTGAGCAAGATAAGAAAAAGCACCTAGAAAGGAGACAGGTGCCTTGATTCCATATCCAGCTTTTACCTAGAGTTGCCCAGAAGGGCGCTCTGAGACCAGCAAGAGGCCTTTGAGATACCTTTCCACCTGGGAGGCACAGGAGGTAGCCAAGAGCAAGTCCATCTGCTAGAAGCCTTGAATCTCCTTCTAAATCAGCAACCAGGAGCCTGGTGTGATGGCTCAGTGGCTAAATCCTCACCTTACAAGTGCCAGGATCCCATATGGATGCCAGTTCATGTCCTGGCTATTCCACTTTCCATCCAGCTCCCTGCTTATGACCTGGAAAAGCAGCAGAGGATGGCCCAAAGCCTTGGGACCTATACCCACATAGAAGACCCGGAAGAAGCTTCTGGCTCCTGGCTTCAGATAAGCTCAGCTTGAGCTGTGGCGGCCACTTGGGGGAAATAAACCAGCGGATGAAAGATCTTTCTCTCTGTCTCTTCTTTCTATAAATCCACCTTTTCAATAATAACAAAATATTTCTTTAGAAGAAAAATTATGGACTATATCAGCCAGTGGATTCTGGAGAGATTTCATTGTGCTTGGAATGGTGAGATTGGCAGCAATTCAGAACTGTTGAACTATCAAAACTGCATGAGCAGGACCCTCGGAGCATGCCTCACATCGGGGACCTGGGATGGGTAGGAGGCTGGGTGGGGCTTCTCCCTTTATCTCCCCCCTTACTCCAGATACAGAAAAGATGATAGAAAAAGAAGAAAAAAAGAAACATACTGTGAAAAAAATGGTCTTAACCCACTTTCCTGTAGTCCTTGACCCTTTGTTCCCTAATCAACTATGTAAAGATTATCAAAACAAAATAATAATTTTAAAAAAAGAAAAAGAAAAACCAGCAGGCAGAAGGCCCACAGGCATGGTACCCTGACCTTTACCCCCTCAGCCAGAGCATATTCAAAGTCCCTCTTCACAAAGGGCTACTCTCCTGGGCCCTACTACTCTGCGTAATGACACCCACTGATGCCCTGCCAAGCCACTCTTGCTGTCCCTAGGTCTCAGGCCAATCCCCTAGCCTTGTACAGCCCAGTTGTACTAACTGTAGAATACCTTGGCCCAGTCCAGCTAGTGAGGCATCATCAAGCACTTTCCTCCTCCCCCTAAAAAGCAGCAACTTGGAAAGTCCTAATTTTTTTGTTTTGTGTATGTGTATGAAAATATTAGAATTAGTGTTGTCCAGTCCTGGCAGTGTGAAAATCATCTTTAGGAGATGCATGCATATTTAAATTACAAAAACAAAAAAAACGAACCTCCAAGCAGCTGCATTCTCTGCATCTCCAGGGCTTATAACACATCCCCCAGAGAACAGAGATTCAGACTTCAGAAAGTGGGATTGGAGGAAAAGATTCCCACCCGATCACCAATCAAGGTTCATCTGGCCTCCCGCTGCTGCTGCCTGCCCAGGAGAGGCCTGGTATTACAGGAGCAGAGTTGGTGAAAGGACTTTTGGCTCTCCCCACACCCTGGCACTGAGCATGTGACTTGGCAGAGCCCAGCACTTGTCCCCTGCACCCTCTCTGGCTGTTACAATAAAGAACTCTCACTTGGGGGTTTGGTCAGCTTCCCAGCAAAAGGAACTTGCTCCTTCTCAAAGTAGGTGTTATGCTGTGCCTATGGGAACATTGCACAAACCAAACATCAGGACCCCCAAAGGGTTCATACCTTGAGACCATTGGATTTTATCACACTCTCTGACCGTGAATCCAATGTTGGCCAGGAAAGGTGCTAGCCTCATGGATAGATCTGGCAAGATCCCCTCACTGCCTCATCCAGACTGAGAGGCTCATGCCCTTGGGATTCACTCACCTAGAAAGACATAGAGAGAGTGCCTGGCTCTGCCACCAGCACTTAGAGGTGGAGAGTCAGAGGCCCATATTAGAGGCAGAGCAACATACATACTCTTCAAATCCAGGGGCTCCCTGACCTATAGTGCTTCCACCCCTCTCTGAAATATACACCCTGCACAGCTGGCGAGTAGTCACCCACGCAGGACATCTCTGCCACACCATGGGAGCCCCCACCCCAGAATTCGAGGGATTGTAGACCAGGAGACAGCGCATCTTAAGTAACATCTGGCTTGTAACCATCTGATGCAGCATTTCCCAGCGTCCCCCTTAAAGTCCACGTGGACACAGAAAAAGATGAAGATTGTCATTCAGACATTCACAAATGACTCATCTGACAAGCGCTGAGTAAACAGTGCCTGCTCTCTAGGAATTTAGGGTCTAGTTAGCAGATCCAGCTCCTAGTTAATTTGCCATGATACAGACACCACAGCACTCAGTGGTGACACACAACACATTTAGTATCTTGCGGTGGATGGGAACTCATGTGGCTTCACTGGGTCCCATGGATCTTGGTTTATCTTAAACCCACAGCTGCACTGAAGGTCCCCTAAGATGGACACATCTCCCCTCCTCTTTCTCGTGGCTGTTGGTGGGAGTCAGTTCCACCAAGGTGGGGAGACTGGGGATCCCTCTATCTCACACCATGGAAATCCACAACGTGGTGGCATAAGCAACCGGGGATGGCCCCAATGCTTGGGTCCCTGACATGGGGAAAAATGTTGCAGCCATGTGGGTGAATGAACCCATGGGTAGAAAATCTCTCCCTGTCTCTGTTGCTCTGCCTTTCAATTAAATAAATGAATTGGGAATAAGTATCAAAGTCCAGAAAAGCAGTTGAAAAACCACTGAAAAACTCCAGGTGAAAAACATTGTTCTCAGGGCCTGACACGATGGCTCAATTGACTATTCCTCTTCCTTGTGGTGCTGGCATCCCATATGTGTGCTGATTCATGTACCAGCTGCTCCACTCCTGATCCAGCTCCTTGCCTGTGCCCTGGAAAAGCAGCAGGGGATGCACCCCCCCCCCCCAAAAAAAAGACACTTGCACCTTGCACCATCAAGGTGGCAAGGGAGGTGGTAAGAAGTCACAGTACTCTAAATCTATTTCAAAGGTAGAAAGGTTGACCAGGTGAGGGGAGAGAGGTGTGGAGGTCACGTCCAAGGTTTCTAGCCTGAGCAAACTGTTGCTACTTGTGAACCACAAAGCTTGGAGACAGAGCAAATTGGGGAAGGTGAGGCAGTAAGTGTGCTGCTTCAAGGATGTTAACGTGACAGCCATTTAAGACAACCGAGGGGACATGTCAGGACCGGGGAGGACTCTGGGTTACAGGTATCAACCCAGGACTCATCGGTGTACCAACATCACTGAAGCCCATGAGACTCAATACCTTCCCTGAGAAGTCATAGCACACAGGGAAGAGCAGGCAACGGGGGATGGAAGGAAGGCAGCAAAGTAGCAGATAGAGTAAGGAGAGAAGCAAGAGAAGGCAGCACCAGGAAAACGAGTGGGGAAAGAAGTTCAATGCTAATACACTTAAAACTCCGGTGCAAGGTACTAAGGTATTTCAAAAACGTTCTTGTAAAAAATGAATTGCAAGGTAACTTTTCTTGTGTGTCAAAAGTCTTCAAAGCTCATAAATTTTTCACAATAGGCATGAACTTTCTGAGGACCACAGACATTCACTGGATTTTTTAAAAATTTGCAACAAAATAAACTTATCTTTTAAATACATTTTCTATGAATTTTTGGAGGGTCACTTTGGTATATGCAACATTTGGTTACTTTAATGGGAAATACAGAGGATTTTCAAGGTAATTAAGTTGCTGACTAAAGAACATAATTGTGGGGCCCGGCAGAGTAGCTTAGAAGCTAAAGTCCTTGCTTTGCATGCACCACATCCCATATGACCACTTCTGAAATGAACCAGTAGAAAGAGGATCCTTCTCTCTGTCTCTCCTTCACTCTGTAAATCTGCTTTTCCAGTAAAAATAAATAAATCTGAGAATCAAGATGGCGGAATAGGATAAGAACACGTTTAAACAGATGGAGAAACATTAGCCAGTGTAAACCAGACAGGGCACATTCCAGGATATAGGAGAGGACAGAATGACAACAGAGGGGCACCTGGAGACTCACAGACACAGGGAAGTAGCAAAAACAACGATGTGGTGTAGCAGGGACTGATACCAGAGTGGCATTCAGCTAAGGGCGATCTGAACTCCATCATGGGCCAGAATTCCACCAGCAACAAGGTGGGAAGGGGCATTCACTGGGAGCTCAGGAGGTGAGCCCAAAGAACTGCCCATCCTGCTGGTCTGTTTGATTTGACCAGGACCAGAGACAGAGCGGCAGGTCCCAGACAGGTGGTGCGGGAACAGGGTGGATTTCACAGCCTAGTCTACCTCCTAGAGCCAAATCGAGTGCCATTTCTGTAGGCCGACAGAGACTAGGGGTCAGGTGTGTGCATGCACTGAGCTGGGAGTGAACTCATTTCTGCCTCAGTGAACTGCAACAATGTGGCATCCTACAGGTTCCACCCAAGATAGGTCCAGGTAGCCCTCAGACCTGATGGCCAGCAGATCAAGAACTCTAGTAGTGGCATATCAGGTACCATTTTGTACAGTGTGGCAAACAAAAAGCTTTAGAACTGCAGGGACAACAGTGAACTATGCATATGCTGAACTTAAGAGAACTCACTGAGTTCAGTGCATTGCACTGGTCCCGCAGGAAAATAATACCAACTTTAGCATTGTATGGGTCAAAATAGGTCTGTGTGGCACACAGACCTAACATCTAACAGGTTCTGACAAGATCAGCGCCACCAAAAACCTAACTATATAGGACACCTGGTGTCTCCCTAATCCTGAGACCTGCTCCAACCAAAAGTAGGAGAAAGGTTATATAGACAACGGTGCAGCCTCAGCACAGTGTCACAGGAGGTGGAGAGTGGTGAGCCAGGAGCTGGGGCTATGGAGACCATGGTGGAAGTCTAACATAAGAACCCAGACCTAGAACTCGCTGGAGGGAGTGGCATAAGTGACTGCAAATAAATAGCTGTGTACCAACTGCAATAAGTAAAATCGAACTGTAAACCTGTGGGTGACACAGCTTAGAAACCCGCCCCAGGTACTTCTGACGATCAGAAGTACAATGACCAAGAGCAAAAGAAGAGACAAAGGCACAATGAATATTACCGAAGACTCCCCTGCAAAGGAGCAAAAGCGTATACCAATCTCAGAGTTAACTTAGGAAGACATTGAGAATATGGGGGACACAGAATTCAGAAAACTCATTTTAAAGCTTCTTATCAGCAATGAGAAGCACATAAAGCAGGCATTCAAGGAATTTAAGGAATATGTCACACTGGAAATGAATCAAATGAAAGCTGATATATCAGAAATGAAGAATACAGTGGAGCAAATTAAAAGTACAATGGAGAGTCTCCAAAACAGAATGAAGGAAGCAGAAGAAAGAATCTCAAAATTAGAAGATATTTCTTGTCACCAGGGGGAAACAAACAAAAAGCTGGAAGCAGAGTTGGGGCAAGCAAAAAAAATTTTTTTCAAGAATTTAGAGACACTATTAAAAGGCCAAGTATGAGTTCTTGGAGTCCCAGAAGGTGCAGAAAGAGAAGCTGGGTTTACAAATGTATTTAATGAAGTAATAATGAAAAATTTCCCTAATCTAGGGAAAGAATTGGGAAACAAGATCCAGGAGGGGCACAAAACTCCCAGCAGGGTTGACCAAAAGCAATCTTCACCACGGCACAGGGTAATGAAGCTCTCTTCAGTTGAACATAAGGAAAAAGTCCTTAGATGTGCCCATGAAAAAAAAAATCAATTGACATATAAATGAATGGCAATCAGGCTCACAGGGGATCTCTCACAGGAAACTCTACAGGCAAGAAGAGAATTGAGTGACACATTACAGATTCTAAAAGAAAAAAATTGTTGGCCCAGGATAACATACCCCGCAATGCTTTCTTTCGTGTTTGAAAATGAAATAAAATTCTTTCACAGTAAAGAAAATTTTAAAAAGACTACGTCTCTTCCAAACCTACCCAACAAGGATACTTAAAGATGTTCTCTTGACAGAGAAAAGGAATAGCACCCACCAAAACCAAAGGCAAATGGGAACAACATCCTGGTAAAATAACAGAAGACTAATGAACAACCCATTGCTAAATTGTCAGGACCAAATTACCACCCATTCATATAAACTCTAAATGCAATTGGATTAAACTCATCAATCAAATGTCAAGGATTAGTAGACTGGATTTTAAAAAAAACATCTATTTGTTGCCTACAGGAAATTTATCTCACCAACAAAGTGGAAACTATATCTCATGGATTTTGATTTTTTTTGTTAGTTTCACCTCTTCAAAACTCATTAAATTCTTCACTGACTCATAGATCATACAGTAGCATCATTTTCTTCAAGAAGGTTCTTGACTTTCTTTTTCATTTCTTCAGTGATACATTAGTCATTCAGTAGCATGTTATTTAACTTCATGGTGTTTTTAATTTCTTCTTTTCTTCCTATTGTTGATTTTGTTTTGTGACTTTTCATTTAAGGGGATGTACAGTAACTGTGTAATGGAGACTATCATATCCAGTAGCATGTTATTTAACTTCATGGCATTGTAAATTTCTATTTTTCTTCCTATTGTTGATTTTGTATTGTGGCTTTTCATTTAAGGGGATGTATAGTAACTGTGTAATGGAGACTAACATATCCAGATGTGAGGATACAATGCAGTATGCATCTCTACTTCCAAATCAAAGATGGACTCCCAATGAAGCTGTTAGATATATCTTGACAATAGGATGTTGACTCTCTGCTATCGTTTATGCCCACAATGATGGACATACGACTGTTTATGAAGAACTATACTACAGTAATAATATAGTAGAACTCAGTGGTGATTGGTCAGGAGACTTGTGGTGGGGGGGTGGGGGGGGGAGAGTAAGGGAAATCCCAGGACCTACTGTGTCATAAAGTAATAATAAGAAGAAAATAATTACATAATTTTTAAAAACACACACACAGGGCCCCAGCGTGGTGGCGCAAGTGGTTAAAGGTCCTCGCCTTGCACGCCCGGGATCCCATATGGGCGCCGGTTCTAATCCCGGCGGCCCCGCTTCCCTTCCAGCTCCCTGCCTGTGGCCTGGGAAAGCAGCGGAGGACAGCCCAAAGCTTTGGGAACCTGCACCCTGTGGGAGACCTGGAAGAGTCTCCTGGCTTCGGATCGGCATAGTATCGGCCCGTTGCGCTCACTTGGGGAGTGAATCATTGGAGGAAGATCTTCCTCTCTGTCTCTCCTCTCTGTATATCCGCCTTTCCAATGAAAAAATAATAAAAATAAATCTTTAAAAAAAAAACACACACACACATACAATTGTAGGGGCTGGCATTGTGGTACAATAGTTTAAGCTGTTCCTTACCAGGCCAGCATTCCATATCAGAGTGCCACTTGCAGTCCTGGCTGTCCACTTCCAAAGCAGCTTCCTGCTAATGTGCCTGGGAAGGCAGCAGGTGATGGACCAGACTCGTAAGCCCTGCCACCATGTGGGAGACCCAGATTAAATTCCAGGCCTCTGAATTCGACAAGGCCCGGCCTCAGCTGCTGCGGACATTTGCGGAGTGAACCAGTAAATGGAATATTCTTCCCACACTTTCTCTGACACTCTTTCAAATAAATAAATAAATAGAATAATAGGTAGACAGATATTTATCACAAATTGCCTTGTCCAAAGTCAGCATTTATCAGAGAGTAAAGTGTTATTGGTTTATTTCCTTCAAGTTTTAAAATTTCATTTTTTGGGGCCAGCATGGTAATACAGCAGGCTAAACCTCTGCCCATGGTGCCAGCAATCCAGGTAAGTGCTTTCTTATGTCTTGGACACTCCACTTTTTTTTTTTTTTAAGGATTTGTTTAGTTTTATTGGAAAGGTAGATTTACATAGAGAAGCAGAGACAGAAAGAAAGATCTTCCATCCACTAGTTCACTCTCCAAATGACCACAATGGTCAGAGCTGAGTTGATCAGAACCCAGGAACAAGGAGTTTCTTCCTGGTACCCCAGATGGATGTAGGGCCCAAAGGCTTTGGGCCATCCTCTACTTCCTTCGGGCCACAAACAGGGAGCTGGGTGGAAGTGGAGCAGCCAGGACATGAACCGGTGCACATATGGGATCCTGGTGATTGCAAGGGGAGGATTTAGCCATTAAGCCACTCCATTTCTAATCTAGCTCTCTGTTTATGGTTTGGGAAATCAGTGGAGGTAGCTCAAGTCCTTGGGCCCCCTGCACCTAAGTGGGAAAACTGGAAAAAGTTCCGGGCTCCTGTCTTCAGAATAGCTCAGCTCTGGCTGTTGCATTTAGGGAATGAACCAGCAAATGAAACATCTCTCTCTCTTCCCTCTCTCTGTTAAATCTGCTTTTAAGTTAAAATTTCATCTAGTTATTTTAGGATTTAAAGTGTTTGTTTATTTTCATCTATTTGAAAGAACAATAGAGATAGAGCAAGATTTTTTTAATGTCTGTTGATTCACTCTCCAGTGACTTACAACTGACCAGACTGGGCAAGACCAAAACCAGGAATACATAATTCCATTCAGGTCTCCCTGGTAGATTACAGGGACCCAAGCACTTGAGCTGTCATTGGATGTTTCCCTGGATATACAAGCAGGATGGATTTAAAGTGTAGATCCTAGAATTCCAAAGGACTCTCTGCTTTGGAATGTGGTGTCCTCAGTAGCAGGTTAACTCCAAGGCACAACACAGGACATTTATTTTATTTATTTGAGAGATAAAGACAGATAGGAGGATAGACACATCCTTCTTGTTGGTTTATTCTCTAAATGTACATTAATAGTTGGGGTTAGGTCAAGCCACAGCCAGGATCTGGGATCTCAGTCCAGGTCTCCCATGGGGGTGGCAGATATTCAACATTTGAGCCATCATCTGCAGGACATAAACCCAGGTCCCATTGGGTGCGGGTATCCCAGCTGGTGTCTTAACCGCCAGGCCAAACACACACTCCTTGATCATCTTCTGCAATTACAATTTTTAAAACTCTATACAAAATTAGCAGCTCAACAAGTACCAACGCATGGCCAAGCTTGTGTCTTTTATATTCCATTCACACCTCCCGCACAACTGGGAAAGATTCCATAAACACTTCATCATTTCATCAGTAAATATTTCAGCAGAGTACAGTGCCTTTATCACCACAGCTGACATTTCCTAACTAACTAGATAGATAGATACAGATATAGATGTAGATATAGACATAGATATCCCCAGAGAGGCTCCAATGTTTCAATTATTCAAATTGAATAGTTTGTTGGATTCTGAAACCAAGTGAGATCCATATGTTGAGAAATGGGAAAATATCTTTTGCGTCCTTATATGTTGCCCTCCCACCATTACTTGCCTATCTAGTTTTTCCTCTGACACTGTTGATCTAAAATAAGGATGTTGTCATTCCCCAAATAAACTGAGCAATTTTGTTTCCTTTGTTCCAAGTAAATAAAAAGAGGAGGGCAAAAGGTGGAGTCCATGAAAAACAAGGGCTAAGAAATAAGCGAATGGGCAAATCTCTTCTCTTTTTGAAGACTAAGAGAATGGAAAAGAATGTCGGGAAATCATGGGGCATGTTCAATGGAAAGGAGGAAGGGGTGCCTTCCACACAACCTGTGCAGTCAGCCTGATAAGGAAGAGAAGCAGAAGAGGACAAAAGTAGCAAGGACATAGGCAGAGGAGAGGAAGACTTCCATGGAAAATCAAAGAAGAGCAAAAATACAATCAGACTATATACTCAGTACCATTATGATTATCTAACAGAAGATGCCGTTAACTTTTTTTTTTCCCCATGATATTCTTATGACTAGACTGTGGATAATTCAATGTGTGAAGGCTCATTTAATTCAGTGTGTGCCAGGTTTTTGTTTGTTTGTTTTGCCACTGTGAGCCACATGAAAAGTATGCATCCATGTACAGCTGCCCATGAATTTAATACCTATTTCTTAATTTTTTTTAAGATCCATTTATTTTAGTTAGAAAGTCAGAGTTACAGAGAAAGAGGGAGAATCAGACTTCTCTCTGCTGCCTCATTCCCCAAATGGCTGCAGTGGCCTGAGCTGGGCCAGGCTGAAGCCTGGATGGAGCTTCTCCCTGGTCTCTCACGCATGTGCAGGGCTCCAAGGACTTGGGCCATCCTCCCTTGCTTTCTCAGGTCATAAGCAGGGAACTGGGTCAGAAGTGGAGCAGCTGGGACATGAACTGGCACTCATATGGATGTTGGCACCATCAGTCAGAGGATTAGCCTGTTACGGCACCATTCCAGCTGCTTGATAACTACTTCTTGGGTGCCTAATGGTGACTGGGCATGGTGCTAGGTGCTGGGGAATGTTGGTGGTGAAAAAGACAATACAGTCCTCATCTTCAGGAATGTCATGGCCCAACAGGGAAACAAGAATGTGAAATTTCAAGTAGCAGAGAAAAGAAAATGGTAAGGGACTGCACAGCCAGGAAACCCAGCCTGAGAAAGTACCATGGAACCCGAGACCTCAGAATGAGAGGCGTTGAGCTAAGAAAAGAATGGCAAAGCAATATTTTCATGCGAGAGAACAGCATGTTCAAAGGCCTGAGTGTGAGCGGGAGACAGCAAGGCACACTCTCAAGATGAAAGAAAGTAACTCACAAAGGGCCTTCCGAGGTGGGAGGGGACTGCCGAGGTCGAGCTCCTACTTGGAGCTTGCCAGACTTGATCAGAAGCAGGGAGGCCTTTGAGGAAGCAGTCAATAGCCCAAACAGGAAAGGGCAGTAGGCTGGAAGAGGGTGTTGGGAGCGAGGATATGAAGAATCAAATAGCAAAATATATTTAGGAGAATCTGATTCATTGGCTGTGGGTGGCAAGAGGGAGGGGGAAGATGAAGCTGGCTCCCTGCGCTCCAAGTTCACCGCCAACAGGAGGAAGACACAGGACAGATGATAAGTGCACTTGGCGCCTCCACGGTTCCCTACGTGGGAGCATCCAATACACACTGGATTATACCGAGTGTGAGCTTAGCAGGGAGGTCCAGACTAGGATTCCCGGTTAGGGGTCTGTTGGCAGGTGGATAATGGAAATGCTGGGAATGGCTGGAGTCTTATGCAAAGAAGAGTTGGAGAGGGAAGACATGTGCACCCAGGCCAGGACCCTGAGGAAAACATTAAGGCAAAAGGAAGAGACTCTTTGGGAGAACCAGAGAGGTAGGATGAAAAGCAGAGAAAATACACTCCACACAAGCCACAGGCGGAGTTGGTGTTTCAGGAGGAGGCACAAGGCTGAAGAGCGGCAAGTACTCCTCAAAAGACAGATATCATTGGTTCTCACTGATGTAAGGAAACATTCATGCAAATACAAAACAAAGGGATATACATATATTCTCACAGAAGAACTGTATAATGAAGATTAGCATACCTGGAGGGGAAGATACACATCTCTACTTGCAAATAAAAGATAGACTCCCAGTGAAACAATGAAACACACCTTAACAACAGGATACTAGATTTTCTACCATTGTCTATACCTACAATGCCATGATATGCTTAAACAGCAGAATGCTGGACTTGTGACTTTTGCTGAAGGACTACATTATTGTAACAATATGAAGAAAAATGGTGGTGGTGGGAGAGAATGTGCAGAAACAAAGGGGAGAAGCAGTGGAGAGGGGAACCCCTAAACCTACCAAACCATGTAATGGAAAATAATAACACTAAAAATGCAAAAAAAAATAATAAAACAAAACAGGAAAGGGGAGGGAAAACTTCTTAGAAAAAATTACAACAATTAGATAATTTTTCCATTATTCAATGGAGCCAGTGATATTCAAAATTATTTTACCATTAAATAAAAGAACTGGAAAAACAAAGGGCTGGGGGAGATAAAAAGGTTATTGGATGTAGTGACCTCCTGAACATGACCGTGGCCATGGTGACCAGAGCAGTGGTAAAGTGGGCATGGTGATCAGATTTCCCAGGGTGGAATAAGCCAGCTGCAGGTGAGGAGGTGTTCAGTTGCTCATGTGACTTCGGACCCAATTGAGAATCGTTGTCTTTTACTGGGTAAGTTTAATTCATCCACACTTTTGTTAAACAGTTGTCTGTGGGACTGCCCCTTTCATTTTGCTTTATGGATCTGGTTTTTAGGTTGCCTTGATGTTTCTTTTCTATTTTTTCCCCAAGTAGACTATTAGGTGGATCACCAGGGCATGGAGTGGATTGAAAGGTAAACAGTCTGTCCTTGAAATCTAAGGAATGGAACCAAAATTTCAACCTAGGAAATCCAGAGTGACTGTTCTCAGCCACTGTGCACACTGCTTCTGTGGCAAGCCAGGGTCCTAACAGATGTGGCAACATTGATAAGTTCTTGTAAACATGTGGGAAACCACTTCAGTTCCAGAATGACATCTTGAGGAGTTCATCACAGCAGCAGGCACGGAAGGGCAGTGGGTTAAGCTGCAGTGCGGCATGGCATACCCACATTCTAGACCAGAATGCCTAGGGTCAAGTGTCACTCTGCTTCTGATCCAGCTTCCTGCTGATGTGCCTGTCAGGCAGCAGAGGACGGCCAAGGATTTGGGAGACCAGGATGCAGTACCTCACTCCTCGCTTCAGTTTAACCCAGTCCCAGCTGTGGTGGTCACTTAGGGAGTGAACCAGCAGGTGGAAAATCACTGCTTCTCCCTCCTTTTCTGTTCTGCTGCCTTTCAAAAAGATAAGTTAATCTTAAATTATATCTATTTACAAAGACATGTGTCTATACATAGATATAATTTAAGATTATAAGATATAAATTATGATTATAATTTAAAAGAGTTCTCTCCGGTGTTTAACTTGCTTGTAGTGTGTATTAGAAATTTCATGGGGGGCAGGGGGTTTGGCCTCGTGGTCAGGACACTATTTGGGACACCTGTACCCCATAGAGGAGTACCTGGGCTGGAGTCCTTCCTCCATTCCTAATTCCAGCTTTGTGTTAATGCACACCTCGACAGGCTCAAGTACTCGGATCCTTGCCACCTACGCAGAACAAGACTGACTTTCTGCTGCCAGGCACTCTGCCTCTCTGCCTTTCCAAAAAGTAATCATCATCATCAGAAACAGTTAACTTTAAAACATGTTGGTCTTACACATGTATGAATTTTAGCTTTACATTAAGCAAATTCTTTTTAAAAAGCTGATTGATGCACTGTTGACATGGAGACGCATGCCCTGCTGGCTGCCTGGGCTGGCTGCCTGCTTACAATACAGAAAAGACCTGGACACAGAAGGACAGGATGGCTCGGGACCACCTGAAGGTGGCGGAAGGGGCCAGCGTTCCCTGGCACCAGAGCTGAATGAGGAATTCGGGCAGTGAAGCAGAAGGAAGCCCAGGACATTACATAATTTTCATTGTCCAATAAGACCAAGAATTCTAGCAAATCCTTCTGCGGAGGCAGCTTCCTCTAGAACCCAAATCCCAGCAGGAATCGATGATTGTGGATCTGCTATAAAGGAGACTGAGGGATGCTGAAGACTATCTTGAGGCAAGGCTTTCTAAAGAAATCCTGTTAGTGCACTTGCTTGAGTGGGTCTTAAATGCCAGAAAAGCTTACAGTCCAGACAGCGGTATGCAGGCTGGCCAAGGTGTGTCAGCGTCGCAGCTGACAGGTGGGCTGTGCGTTCTGTCTTATGAGCATCCAGTTCACTGGAGAGCTCTACACCCCCGCCACGGGCCTGATATACTCCACGCCCTCCCGTGAACACCAACAGGGCCCCGCTAAGATGAGATTGTAGCCCAAAGAGGCCAGATGTAAGCTAAAAATTTCTTTGAAGATTTGCAATTTATATTTAAAATCCATGTGCATTTTACAGTCTGTTTCATAATGTGGTTATGGATCAAAATGTGTTTTCCTCCTCAAAATCTCTAGCAAAAATGGTTGTATCCAGGAGGATGAGGTATATTTATCGTGTCCGTATATCCCTCAGCATGTTCCCTGGGACCTCTGAACTGAGCCCCCGGACTCTATGGACACATCATTGCTTCAATCTAATGCTGGCCCAGTACTGCTGGAACCTGGAAGATTGACTGCTTTTTCTAGTATTATATGTCTTGGCATTGAACATCTTAGAGGAGAGTCCTCAAAAAGTTCACAGAAATGCAGATCATGAAAATTAGGCATGAATTTTAAACTTACACACACACACACACAGCTCAATCGGGTAATCCTACACCTCTAAGCATGGTATCCTTTGTGGGTGCTGATTCATGTCCCAGCTGCTTTGCTTCCCATCCAGCTCCCATCCCAGCTTGTGGCCTGGGAAAGCAATAGTGGATGATCCAAGTCCTTGGAACACTGTCTCCATGTGGGAGAACTAGAATGAGCTTCTGGCTCCTGGCTTCAGATCAGCTAAGCTCCAGCCATTGTGACCATTTGGGGAATGAACCAGAGGATGGAGGATCTTTTTTTCTGTATCTCCTTCTCTGTAAATCTGTATTTCTAATAAAATAAATTTTAAAACACACACACACACACACACACACACACACACACACACACACTAAGATTTATTTGCAAAGCAGAGTAACAGAGGAAGGAAATACAGGTTTCCCCCAAATGGTCACAACAGTCAGCACTGGGCCAGGCAGAAGCCAGGAGCTTCTTCTGGGGCTCTCACGTGGGTGGCAGGTGCCCAAGCCCCTGGATCAACTTCTGCTCTTTTTCCCAGGCCATTAGCAGGGAGCTGGATGGGAAGTAGGGCAGCTGGAACTTGCACTGGTGCCAGAACTAAAGAGAGTTGTTTTACCCACTACACCAGATGTCAGCCCACCAAAAGTTTTTTTTTTTTTTACCAAAATAAACTTATCTGATAATGCATTCTTCCATGAGGTTTTAAGTACTTTTTTGTTGTTGTTGCTGTTGCTTAAAAATGTGTTCTATTTGTTTGAAAGGCAAAGTAACAGAGAAATAGAATTGGAGAGAGAGAGACTCTTCCATCACTGGGTTCACTCCCCAATCAGCCACAACAGCCAGGCTTGTGCTGGGCTGAAGGCAGGAGCCTGGAGCCTCTCATAGTCTTCCATGTGTGTACATGGACATAAGGATTTGGGCCATCTTTTGCTGTTTTCCCAGGGAGCT
Organism: Ochotona curzoniae; assembly: GCF_017591425.1. Lineage (NCBI taxonomy): Eukaryota > Metazoa > Chordata > Mammalia > Lagomorpha > Ochotonidae > Ochotona > Ochotona curzoniae. The sequence continues at coordinate 688,828 of NW_024466924.1, forward strand.
GGATAGGAAATAGTACAACTAGGTCTTGAACCAACACTCCTGTAGTAGATTGTGACTTCGCTTGTTGTACCACGACACTGGCCCCTCAAGTACTTTATATGCCTAGGAGCAGAATATATGTACATGATTGAAATTAAATTATTATGAAAACTAATTTGTTGTAAATTTAAGACACTATTTATAACTCCAAAAGCAATTAAGCACAAAGAAAAAGACTGAGACATAATACACACGAAGTCTCCATGGTGCTTCCGTGTCAATGGGTTGTGCTGCCCTGTGGTAGCTTGGAGTGATGAGAGAGAGGAGCTGCTGTCACTGCTTGCAGGGCCCTAAGTCACATCAGGAGATTGCCCTGCTGTGGGAGCTACAGGGCCATGGTGCTTCAGTTTGGAGACCAGAGCAAGTTGCACCTATGGGAGTTTGCCTGGGAAACAAGGGCAGAGGCCTACCTGCTGCTTGCCAGCCTGGTTCTCCACCTCTCCTTCCACTGCAATGGGGTCCCCCTGCCCAGCAAGCTCCCTCTCCATCTCCTGCAATCACATTCCTACAGGGCTGCTAGCCCTACCTCCTTTGGAGGTTATCCCTAATCCAGGCTAGCATTGTGAGGCATCTGGTGACCTGGCTGCTCCACATCCAATCCAGCTCCATGCCCTAGAGGGAATTCTAGGCTCCTGACTTCAACCTGGTCCAAGCCCTACCATTGAGGACACGTGAGGAGCGAACCAGCAGATGAAAGATGACCAAAGAAAGAAGGGAGAAAGAGAAAGAGAACCTACCTGTAGGTGGATAGGGGAGAAGGGGGTCCAAAGGTTGAGAAAGGGAATGAGGCCAGGCATGGACGTGAGGGACTGCCAACCTTGAGTGGCCACACACCGGGCTGCTGGGCATAAATAGAACCTACCCTGGGGGACAGTCAGGGGGAACAACAAACTTCCCACCTTGTCCCTAGCCTGCTTCTTTCAAACCTGGTCCTCCTCACTTCACACATGGACAATCTTACCCAATGGGTGAGATTCCAGGGCCATCCCTGGCAGTGGTCCCCATGGGCAGGTCACTGCATGGTGAAGATAACATGATCAGGCCACACACAAGTGCGGGGAGCCATGCTGGGTATTCTCAAGGCTCCCAAGCAAGTCCCTGCGCAGGCTTCCCAAGGCACAAACTCATGGCCCTACATGGAATTACTGCAGGACTAGGACCTGGGACCTTGCCTTAGAAAGGCCCTCTTCCCACCAGGCTCCCACCCCTCCAAGCTACTGTTTCTTGTCGTGAACCCTACTCCTTCCCTCTCTTCTCCTTCTAGGACTTCTGGCCCACTGCTGATCATTCCCTGGGCACTCAGGAGGGTGAAAGGGCCCCTATATGGAGCAAGGATGGCTTGTGCCACTGCCACCAAAAGGAGAAGGTGTCCCAGAAGAATGGCCCAAGGCCCACACTATATAATCAGGGACTCAGCAGCACAGCCCACACCAGGAGTCCCAACACTGCCTATACGCCACAATGGGACAGCCCACTGACTGTGGTTCATGGAACTTCACTAAGGCACTGTGACCTTTCACACAGAACACACACATACCGGCAGGAACTAATGTCCCCATTTGTCCACCTGAGAATGGGATGCAAGGACCACGAGTGCCGAGAGGTCACACACAGCTGCTGCTGCACCGACCCTGTGCCTGGCTCCAAGCCTTATTCCTTGGAATCAACGTGTGTAAGCTATTGCTGGGAGTGGCGGAAGGGGGAGGGTGGGTTACCTTGGCAATCCTCTCAGTCACTTTCCGTGGAATAGCTCAGGTGCACGCCAAGGACTACATCACTCATGGTCTGCTCAGACTGAAGCAAAGACAGCCCCAGTTCTTTCCAGGAGGGAGACTGGACATCTGCCACCCGTGTTGAGGCTACAGCACCTGTTTCCCTTCCAGGTTTAGAAAAAGGGTCCTGCTCTACAAACCATTTCCCCTCCCCCTGGAACATGGAAGAGAAGACAAACAGGAGTAAGGGAAAGGCTGGGGTCCCGGGAAACACAGTCCCCGCCGCACCCCACCCCTGCACAGCCATGTCCCCAGGCTGGAGGGGGTCTTCTCTCTACTGGCAGCATCGATCCTCCCTTGCCTGCTTTCCCCGGCCCTTTGGCTTACCCCAGGCTTGGCAGAGGCGGCTTTGGAAAACCAAGGTTGCAACCAGACATGCTAAACACCTCACAGAGACACCCCAGGCACTTGGTCTCCCTCCCTGACATGCGGCTGGCGGGTTTCATCCCTGGCTCAGACCCTACCCCATAATGTCAAGCACCGTGGCTCTCAGGGTCTCTTTGTTCTCCACTGAAAATGCGTGGGGTGGAGTGGGGAGGGGGCACTGCGTATGGGTTCTCTCAGTTCTTCGGACATACACATTCTTGTAGACCAGACTGGTCCTTCCTAGGGACCCGGCACTTGGTGTGCTTCAAGCCTTTCACTCGCTCCCCCAGCTTCTGGAACCCGTCAGCTCTCCTCTGCTTCCAAAAGACCTGCCTTTTTAGATGCTCCAATGTGCTTGTCATCAGGTGGTAACCCGGGCAGCAGTCACGTGCTGCCTCTAACCATGCCATGATGCGAATGTGTGCAAACATCACGTGGAAAACTGACAACTGTGATCAATATCCCCGAGAAGCAAGGCCAAAAGCTTCAAATAGAAATGAAGCAAACTCAAGCAGCACGGGAATCTCCTCTTGAGGATGTTCCCCCCTGACTTGGTCTCCTAGGGAGCCACTGTTGTCCTCTGGACTTCACGAGGCCTGTCTCTGGGCCAGTGGGATGCAGGATGACTGCACAGGAAGAAGTTCAAGTTCCTCCTGGTGGGCAGTGACCACTGCCAGCCCAGGCTCCTGCTGGATGCCGGGGGGTGGGGGGGAGAGGCGAGGCCACCACGACCTCCTGGGGCTGCCTGGCTGGGCCAGCTTCTTGCTGCAAGTGGCCACACACTCCTGGTGCTCAGGGAGGAGTGGGGGAGGGACTGCTCAGCTGCAGGCTGGGGAGGGGACAGTCCTTCTGGTCCTTCTGCAGTGGAGGGTTGGAAGTGGAGTAGGCAGAGACAGGCTGCAGCAGGGAAATGAGATTCATTTGCATTCTCCCTCAAGTCCCAAGGCACAGATTGCCAGGGCTGCGAGGCACCCCAGCCCCCATGCCACCCCCTGGGGTTGCCCTTCTGTTAGGGAACTAGCCAGCCAGCCTGAGGGCCATGGTGCTGCCATACTGTCTGGCAAGGATCATGCTCCAGGCCTGGCCAGAAGCCCAGGCTGGCTGAGGACTTAGATTTCAGCATCTTGCGGGAGCAACCACAGGTTCCATGTCTGTACTTAAGGTTCTTGTGGGGGCCCAGGTTCAGCTGTCAGTGGCCTGGGATGCTTCTACTATGGTCTTCTCCCTGGGGTCACAGGTCAATCTCTCTGGGAATGAAAGAGGCGCTACTGAACTTATATGAGAGGGAAGTACATGTCCCATCCTTGTGGGACACAGTCTTCCTGCTACCTCAGGTCGCAGGGCAGGGGGACCCCGTCAGCACAGTGCATGGAGCCAGCCACCCAGGTCGCAGGGCAGGGGGACCCCGTCAGCACAGCACACGGAGCCAGCCACCCAGGTTGCAGGGCAGGGGGACCCCGTCAGCACAGCACACGGAGCCAGCCACCCAGGTTGAAGGGCAGGGGGACCCCGTCAGCACAGCACACGGAGCCAGCCACCCAGGTTGAAGGGCAGGGGGACCCCGTCAGCACAGCACACAGAGCCAGCCACCCAGGTTGCAGGGCAGGGGGACCCTGTTAGCACAGTGCATGGAGCCAGCCGCTGAGGCTCAACACGTCCTGCTATGACACCATCCAAGTCCAAGTCTGGAAGCTGCCAGGGCACAGCACTGGGAGTCCTGGGGGAACACAGCCAGCTTTTGTCCCACATGACCCTGTGGCTCTAGCCAGATCCAGCATGTTGAACGCTCAGGCCAGCATGCAGCTTTCCAAGTCCCTGTCAGGTCCCTGTGTCAGTGTAACAGCTTCTTGTGGTGGAAGCACACAGCCAGTGACATCTGATCCAACACTGGGGTCCCCTGCTCCACTCTCACCCAGAATAGGGGTGCTCTGTGGAGATCACAGGCTCTAGGAACCTCAAGCTGCTTGGGGGCCAGCACCTGCATGCCCACCCGTGTCTCCCATGCTGGCAGGAGGTGGAGAAATTTCTGATCTTTCCACAAGATGACTCTGATGGGGGCCTGGGTGCTTGCCAGAGCTGCTGGGAACCTGTGGCCCTGAGGACCTTATAACACCCAGCAAGGACCTCCTTATGGCAGCAGGTGCAACAACCTGGGGGTGGTGAGCTGCTAGCTACCAACCCTGGGAAAGGTACTCAAGTAATTACACTGACTCTGCTACCCAGTGAGGCTGAGGTATACTGGCGACACCAACTGCTGGTATGAATAACCTACTACACCAACAAGACCAAAGGATAAAGTTTTTAACCTATAACAATCCATTAAACGCTGAAGAAAAAAAATAAAATAAAACAAGCAACTATTCCATCACAGGGAGAATTAGACAGTTTTTTTTTCTTTCTAAGATTTATTTTTATTGGAAAAGTAGAATTACAGAGTGAAGGAGAGACAGAGAGAAAGCTCTTTCATCTGCTGGTCTACTCCCCAAGTGGCTGTGATGGCCTGAGAGGAGCCGATCCAAAGCCACGAACCTGGAGACTCTTCTTGGGCCCTCGGTACAGAGGTCCAAGGACTTGGGCCATCAGCCAAGAACTGGATGAGAAGTGGAGCACCAGAGACATAAATCAGTGGCTATATGAGATGCCAGCATCCCAGGGTGGAGGATTAGCCTGTTGAGCCACAGTGCTGGCACCAACAAAGATCTAGAGACATCAAACTGACTAAAGCTGAAGCACAAAGTCATAGAAAACCTGACTAGACTGAAAAAGCTAGTAATGAGATTAAGTCAGTTATCCAAAACCAACAAAACAGTAAACCTCCCGAAAAGGCTAGCTCTGGATCTCACAGCTTTATTAGAAAATTTTACCAAAGATGCAAAGAACTTAACACTGATCTTTCTCAAACTCTTCCTAAAACCCAAGAAGGAGAGAGTCCTTCCTGACTGTATCCTATCATGCTGCAGCTGCCAGGAGTGCCATTCAGGACAGGAATCCCAGGAGGGGACATCTGAAGGACCACCCGAGTGAGGAGGACAGTCTGGGGCCAGGCAGGATCTGGTGCACTATGTTGTAGGGTGAAGAATGGGTGCAGATCATCAGCTAAGAGAGATCCAAATCAAAGCAGGTCCACACGTGGTCTCTGTGGTAGGATGGGAGGAAGAGCACACCATTGTGGGCGAGACAAAGCTGTGAGCCAGGTGTGTGCACCTCTGTTTCGCTCATGAGGACTCTCAGGCACGGGGATGCATGGGCCAGGGTCACTGAGCTGGGACTCTGCTTCCCTGTCCTCCCCACCCTGTGTGCAGTTCAGGCTCTGGTCTCTGTGCTGTGTGACGGGTCCCAAATCTTCCTCTGGGTCATCTGAAATCTTGTACTTTTGACTACAAATGCCCCATCCACCCCACCAAGACATCCAGTAACCATCACTGGATTTCCTGCCTACCAAAGCTCCACTTTTTAGGATTCTACAGGTGCTATTTGTCATTATGAGATGAATGATGGGTTAGCTTGACATATGCATAAATATGCTAAACCCACTTTCTACTCCATTAATACATAGAATAATGGGCTTGTTCATTGAATATCATTAGGGGGTGGGTGCCAGGCCGGGATCGTCTCCATGCTCAGAGCCCCAATTCCAGCCACTGCTTCACGCGGTGACCTGTCCCTGGACCTGCCAGAATTCCAGAGGCTGCTCCTTTCACATTGAGTACAGCGAAGGGGGAAGTTTGGAGGGCTGGGCAGGCCTGAGCCCCATCTGCCACCATCATTCTGTAGTGGATGGTTTTGGGGAGGAGGTGATCTTGGGGTCTGGGGATTAAAACTTCCAGCCACCAGGCTCTGCCTGCTGGCCACCCGGCAGCCAGCTCTGGGGTTTTGGGGCTTTGAATTGCTGCTTAGGTAGCTCCATGTTAAGCCCACTGTACTTCTGGGATGTCAATCAATCCTAAAGACTCCCAATGACAGAGTAACTTTTCCTTTGAAGGTAAGCGAGGGTAATGAGACCTGGTAGGTTGGAGGAGAGGGACCAGATGATCTTTATGGATAAGACTGATATACCAAACTCCTTTAAATCCTGTGTAGTACTTGTAATCACTGAACAATGCTGACCACCAAACACCAGTCCATGCAAAAGCTAAGGCTCAGGGCTTGTCTAGCAGGATCATATCCTATTACCTGACATGATGATGGATCAGGAGACAGGTCTCATTAGGCAGGGCCATGACATTAACTAGCACATGAGAGAACCATATCCGGGGGTAGATTCTGTGGGGGATGTGTGGGCCAAACCCTGTGGAAATACTAGCCCCACTGGTTAGCTCAAGAGTTGAAGTGGTGATGGACTAAACTAGGTGTGACCAAGGAGCCTGCCATCACTCACAGGTAAAGGAACCGACAACAGTCTGGACTGGTCAAGGCAGCAGCACCCAAATGTGCATCCTGAATAGGGTGTGGGGTGGGCCGGGCTGCAACATTCACCAGCTCATACAAGGCCAAATGGAAGGCCAGACTAAGCCTGACACTGGCCTAAAACCCACTGGCATATATGAGAACTGGGTCTGGGAGTGGGTCAAGTGGAGGAACTTGGGAAACTCCCCTGGTGGGTCATAGCTCCCACTGGTGAACATGTGGTCCAGACCTGGGGGTCGGACAAGCTGGGCAAAGTAGCTCCAATGGCTGGCCAATGTGTGGATTGGTAATGGAATGGGATGTACTGGGCAGGACTGAGCAAACCTTAGCCCACAAGCAAAATTAGAAATCAGGATGGAGCACAGGTCATGCCGAGCTAGGCTCTTGCACCTACTGGTCTGCATGAGCCAGGGACGCTAAGCCACAGCATTTAGGGCAGGGGTTGGGACAGGTGAGGGGCTGAGCCAAGCTGAATCAGAGCAATCACAGGCACGCGTGTGATCTATGGCTGGGAACAGGCCTGGTTGGGGAGCTTAAGGGACACCCTAGCTGGGTTGAGGTTCCCACAAAGGAACATGGGGCTGGAATGGAGGCTGTGTCCTGATCACGATACTGTTGTAGTCTCAGTTAAAACAAGTGTGGCCTGGGACTGGATGCACCAAGCCAGGCTAGAATCCAACACCATCTGGTGCTCTGGAAGACCAGGGTAGATGTGGGACAGACTAGGCAAGGTCTCAACCCCTACTGAGCCATGTGTGAGATATATGTGGGTATGGATGAGCTGTGGCTGGGCTGAAACATCCAACAGTAAGAACCAGATTGGGTTGAAGGCCAGTCAGGAAAAGCCACTGTTCCTACTAGGACAGGAGGTGAACTGAGTAGGGCTGGCTCATGGACCCACTGGTATGTGCGAAATCTGGCATTGGGAGAGGTTCTGATGGAGGAGCCTGGACAACTCCTGGCAGGACACAGACCCTGCAGGAAAGCACAAGAAACATGATAGGAAACAGCCCAGAACAGGCAATGGAAAGTTTCCCACTGGCATACAATGGCATGGGTTGGGGGCAGACCAGGCTGAATCCGTTCACATCACCCACTGGCGAATTAGATCCAGAATAGAGTGTGGGTCAGGCCAGGTTTGGTTGTGACACCCATTCAGCATATGTGCTGCCAGAGCCGTCGTTTTCCATGGTAGCTGAAAATGGCTTGGGTGCTGAACTTGTCTCTGGATGTGGAGTTGTTAGCGCCTGGACTGAGAATCTACATCCTTGTTTGTGTGCAGTGATCAGCATGCTTGATTTCATTATTGTGGCCAGTGCACATTACGGAATGCCAAGGTGAAGTTACCTGTACCAGATGTGACCACAGCACCCAACCAGCACACATGAGAACCACGGAGGGAGGGCATGGAGCCAGCAGGGAGAATATGAGGGTGCTCCCCTGCTGGACAGCTACTCCCACTGGAGAGCATGAACTGGGATGGGTGCAGACCAGACTAGGCAGGGCTACAACACCTGTGTGCCTCATGTGGACTAGATCAGGGAAAAGCCAGGCTGAGCTGATTGTTCCTACTGGTGTAATAAAAAATTAGAGTGGGTGAGGGTTGGTTGGGCTTAGCCACAGCATCAGCTGGCAGAAGCTGGCACTGGGGCTAATTCTGTCAAGTTAAATCACAGAACCACCTGGAGAGTGCATAATCCGGGAGTGGGAGTGGCCTAGAAGGGAAATAGTGGGCTCCTCCCTCTTGGGTTACCACTCCCACTGGAGGGCATGAAAACCAGGACAGGGGCTGGGGTGGCTAGACAGAAAGGCACCCAACAGCATGTGTGGGCTGGATAGTGGAGCTGGTTAGATGGAACTAGGCTTCAATGCCCATTGACATGTATGAGAGCTGAGTGGGATGTGGGACAGACTGGACTAGTCTGCTACACATACTGGTGAGCTTGGGAATTAGGGTAGGGGGCTGGCCTGGTCAGGGTTATTGTGGGTCGCTCCAACTAGGCTGCAGCTTCCACCAGTTTTTGTGAGGGCCGAATGTGTGCTGGGCAGAATCAGGCTGGATGTAATACCCACTGGTTCCAGTGGAAGACAGGGCTGGAAAAGAACCAACCCAGCAATTGCAACCACCAGGTGATTGGGGTGATGGACTGTGCCGGGTCCTGTAAATTGCCAGTACATACAAGAATCTGGTCTGGCAACACCTCAGACAAAGTTTCTTGGGGATCTCCCCAGTTGAACTGCCGGAGTTAGAACCCTAACCATGAAGACAGAGGACAGAACAAGTCAATCAACTACCCCAGCCATATGTTGGCAGTGAAAAACTGGGCAAAGGGAGACTCTATGATGGACTATGTCAATCAGTGGATTCTTCAACAACCTCATCAGGCTTAGAATCACGAGCTTGGCAGCAAGTCATAACTGTTGAACTATCAAAATCACTTGAGCAAGACCCTTGGAGCATGCCCCTAATGGGGACCTGGCATGGGTGGGAGACTGGGTGGGGTTTCTCCCTTAAAATCCCTCTTTACTTCAGGAACATGACATAAACAATGTGGAAATAATAGTCTTACCCACTTTCCTATAGCCCTTGAACCTTTTTACCCTAATTAACTACGTAAAAATTGTCAAAAATATAATTTAAAAAATGGAAAAAGAAAAAATAAATAAAACCAAACAACCATGACCGAAATGAAAAGTAACATTAGGGGCAGGTGCTTGGCACAGGGCTCTGCCACCAGTTGGGATACCAGCAGGCAGTGTCAGAATGCCTAGGCTCAAGTTCCCCTCTAGTCTGCTTCCAATCCTGCTTCCTTCGTATATGCCCCCCAGGAATGTAGTAAATGATGACTCAAGAACTTGGATTCCTGTCGTCCTGGTTTCTGGCTTCCATTTGGCCCTGCCCTGGCATCTAGTGAGTCAGCAGTTGGAAGATCTCTCTCCATCTTTCTTTCCCTTTCAAATAAAATGGAAATAAACGAACAATTTTCTAAATGGAAGATGGAGAAATTCTTCCACATTTATTTTTACAAGACCAGCATTACCTTTATAACCAAAACAAGACAAAGAGAAAACAAGAAAAGCAGCAGCTATATGCCAGCACCCCTGGGGAACATGGATGTGAAAATCCTCAATGTAATACAAGCAATGCAATACAAGCCAACTCCCAACAGGACGTGAAAAATGTGAATCATCTTCACTGGCTGGAATTCACCCTAGCCATGCAAAGATGGTTCAACACATGCAAATGGATGTCATATGTTGTGGGCTAAGGAGTTGATTAGCATTTATTGGGATGGGCAGGAACTGGACTTGCAGCTAAAAACACCTAGACTAATTGGACTTTTCTGTATCCAATATCCTGCTAAATGGGGATGTGGGGGAGAAGAGCGTATAAGGAGAGGTGAAGGAGCAATAAAGCCAGACTTCCCAGAGACTTCTACCATCACTGGTCTCCTGTCGGTGCTTCATCCCCAGACCTTCTCCCTGTCCACATTACTGGCTCTGCTGGCCAGAGCAGTCATACACGACAGAGCAAGGACCAAGATCACATGATCAACTCAATAGAGGCAGACATGGCATTTCATGAAATCTGAAATAGTTTCATGAATGCCGAACAAGTGAGGTATAGAAAGAACTTATCATGACAAAGGCCACAGCCAGAAGCTCCTGTGGGAAACGTAGATTGAGCTGCTGGTTCCTGACTCTGACTTGGCCCAGACCAAGCTTTTACAGGTGTATGTGGGTGAGTGGGAGAGCATCTTCTTTCTTTGTCAGGTTCTCTCTCACATAAATAAAAATAACAATTTTTATTTAATTTATACTTTAACATTTATTCATTTGGAAGAGTTGTGCATGCATACACATACACAGATCTTCCACCCGCTGGTTTCACTCCTCAAATGGTTGCAATAAACAGAGCTGAAACAAGCCAAAGCCAGGAGTCAGGAGCTTCATCATGGTCTCCCATGTGCATGGCAGAGGTCCAAGCACTTGGGCCAACTTCTGCTACTTTTCCCAGATCCATTAGCACGAAGTTGGATTGGAAATGGAGCAGTCAGGCCTTGAATTGGTGCCCATGTGGGATACTGGCCCTGCAGACAGCAGCTTTAACCACTATGCCACAATGCCAGTCCCTCTTCCCCCGCAAATCCTGCTTATTTTTTTAAAGAAAAAATCATCATCATAGTCCCTTTCCAGAAGTTTCTCTCATTTGCCAAATAGAAAATTAAAGTTTCCCCTTAAGTTCTTCTACTTGAGTCACAATTGATGAGCATGAACATCAGGTAACTGTTCTGAAGAACTATAAAGAAGAGGCAGCAAAATTGTAAAGTGCAAGCGTGTTATTAAATGGGCAGTGGTCAGAGAGGGTGGCATTTGAGCCGCTACTGGAAGAAAAGGCATAGGAACAGCGTGTTAGCTTGAGGTAGGGAGTGGTTAGCTGATTCAGAGCAAGCTAGACAAACATGCGTTGCTGAGCGGTTCAACTACAGGTGTGCCATATTAGAGAGCTGGCTGAAGTCTTAGCCACTCTGCTTTCAATCTAGTTTCTTGCTAATGTGCCTGGTAACGATAGCCCAAGTGCTTGGGTCCTTGCCACCCACATGGGAAACTCAGATGGAGTTTCTGGCTCTTAGCCGCTGTCTGGTCCAGCCCCAGCTGCCACTGTCATTTGGGGAGTGAATTAGCAGACAGGCCATCTCCCTTTCTGTCACCCTGCCTTTATAATAACTTGTTTGCAAATTAATTTATTTTTACTTGAAAGGCAGATTTACAGAGAGATGAAGAGACACAAAGAAAGCCTCGATCCACTGGTTCACTTCCCAAATAAACAATGGCTGGAGCTGAGTCAATGCAAAGCCTGGAGCCAGGAGCTTCTTGTAGGTCTCCCATGTGGATGCAGAGTCCCAAGGCCTTGGGCCTCCCTCTGCTGCTTTACCAGGCCACAAGCAGCGAGCAGGATTAGGAGTGGAGCAGCTGGGACTAGAACCAGCTCCCATATGGGATGCCAGTGGAGAATTAGCCTGGTGATCCACCACACTAGCCCCTAAGGTAAATTATTTTTTTAAAGATATTTTATTGTATTTTTTAGTTGGAAAGTCAGATATACAGAGAGAAAAATCTTCCATCCACTGGTTCACTCTCCAAGGGTCACAATGGCCAGAGCCGAGCTGATCTAAAGCCAGGAGCCAGGAGCTTCTTCTGGGTCTCCTACATGGCTGCAGGGTCCCAAGGCTTTGGGCCGTCTTTTACTACTTTCCCAGGCCACAAACAGAGAGCTTAATGGGAAGTGGAGCTGCCAGGATAGGAAATGGCGCCCATATAAGATCTTGGCCACATGCAAGGGGCGGATTTATCCACTAGGCTATCATGCCTCAAGTAAATTATTTCTAAAAACACAAAGTTAGAGACAGAGAGACCAGCCAGGAAACAAGAGAGCACACATCTGCTAATTCACTCTTCACCTAGCTGGGACTGGGTCAGGCAAAGGTCTGTAGCCAGGAACTCAATCCAGGTCTCCCATGGGAGACACGAGCCATCCTTGCTACCTCCCAGCCTCTGCATTAGCAGGAAGTTATCAGGAGCCAAAGACAGATATTGAACCCAGGGACTCTAAGATGATACATGAGTGTCTTAATTGGTGTCTTAGGCACTAGGCTAAATGCCTGCCATGCACTTACAGATTTACAGAGAGGAGATACAGAAAGAAAGATATTCCATCTGCTTGTTCACTCCCCAAACAGTTGCAACAGCCAGAGCTGAGCTGATCCAAAGCCAGGCGTTTCTTCCAGGTCTCCCACGTGGGTGCAGGGATTGGGCCATCCTCCCCGGCTTTCCAAGGCCATAAGCAGGGAGCGGGATTGTAAGTGGAATAGCCAGGACATGAACCAGAGTCCATATGAAATCCCGGGGATGCCGGTGCTTACAGGTGAAGGATTATTCAGTCGAACCATTGTGTTGGTCCCCATCATGTAGTTTTGTTTTATTTTGTTTGTTTTGATTGCATTTGGATATTCTTTGCAAACAGCACCTGAGAATTCAACCTCAATTTCGTAGCTCTTCAGGGATGCAATCGGTCACTTCTTCATTTTGATGGCTTGCAGAGAGGAAGATTCTGTAAAATAGCTGTACTGCCAAGACATTCTGACGTTCTGTGGATAAGGGCACAGCTTCTGCTTTATCAAAAGACCACAGGAACCACTTCCCTCCTCACTGGATGGAATGCCCTGAAGGTTTACTGGCTTACCCATGCCAGTAGACTGCACACTAAGAACTTTGCTCATGAGAGTTGCAAGCTCCAATTTCAGAATACAACCTACCTCCCATCCTAGTCAGCATCAATGGCAGCCCAATCTAGCACTAAATCCAGCTGGAAGATTTGCACAAATCAAGCCTCCGTTTAGAACCGTTAGAACCGAAACTCAATGTGCAAAATCTGAAAGCTTCAACCAGAGCAAAGGGCCAACAGAGTAAAGATTGGGCCTACAGGATAACTGACTCCTGTGCGGGAGCTCTCAGAGCATGCCTGTTCTCAGAGTCTGGGCCAGCTGGGAGGCTGGGAGCTTCCCCTTGGGGCTGTGGCAAGCACCTAACACCCAGTCCTGCCCTGCCCAGGACTTCAACCAGGTCAGCAGAAAACACAAATGCCAGAATTTAAAGGATGCTTTCTGGAGAAGGGGCTGTGACCTAGTGAGCTAAGTCCTCTCTGCAATGCCAGTATTCCTTAGGGTGCTGTTTGTGTCCCAGTATGCTCCATTTTGGATTCAGCTCCCGGGTCATGTGCCTGGGAAAGCAGAAGATGACCCAAATGCTTGGAATCTCCAGGTTCCTGGCTTTGACCTGACCCAGTCCCAGCTGTTGTGACCACCTGGGGAGTAAACCAGAAGATGGAAGATCTCTCTTCCTCTGTCTTTTCCTTCTAACTCTACCATTCAAATGAATGATAAGCACCAACTGTCACAGTGGTCACCCCTGTTTGATCCAATGTGGAATATTGCTCAATGCTGTCTAAATGGGGAGCCAATTCACAAACATTGCCATCTGCTAACTAAAACCTCTCTAGGACCATTCTTTTCTGAGTTAGAAAAAATATGAAGACACTTCTAAAATACTGTGGGAAAAAATGATTTAAAAAAAAGTGCAGCTTGGGCTCGGCGCGATAGTGCAGTGGCTAAAGTCCTCACCTTGCACGCCCAGGATCCCATATGGTTGCCAGTTCTAATTCCGGCGGCCCTGCTTCCCGTCCAACTCCCTGCTTGTGGCCTGTGAAAAGCAGTTGAGGACCACCCAAAGCCTTGGAACCCTGCACCCACATGGGAGACCTAGAAGAGCTCCTGGCTCCTGCCTTTGGATTGGCTCAGCTCCAGCCATTGTGGTCGCTTGGGGAGTGAACCATCAGACCGAAGATCTTCCTATCTCTCCTCCTTTCTGTATATCCGCCTTTCAATAAAAATAAATAAATCTTTAAAAAAAAAAAGTGCAGCTTGACCCGGCACAGTAGTCTAGCAGCTAACTGTCCTTGCACACACCAGGATCCCATATGGGTACCAGTTTTAATTCCGGCAGTCCTGCTTCCCATCCAGCTCCCTGCTTGTGGTCTGGGAAAGCAGACGAGAATGGCTCAAAGCATTGGGACTCTACATCCACACAGAAGACCCAGAAGAGGTTCCAGGCTCCTGGCTTTGGATCGGCACAGCTCCAACCATTGCAGCCACTTAGGGAGTGACTCAATGGACAGAAGATCTTCCTCTCTCTGTCTCTCCTCTTTTCTGTAGACCTTTTAAATTGAAAAAAAGGGCCCGGCGCGGTGGCGCAAGTGGTTAAAGGTCCTCGCCTTGCACGCCCGGGATCCCATATGGGCGCCGGTTCTAATCCCGGCAGCCCTGCTTCCCTTCCAGCTCCCTGCCCGTGGCCCGGGAAGGCAGTCGAGGATGGCCCAAGGCTTTGGGACCCTGCACCCGTGTGGGAGGCCTGGAAGAGGCTCCTGGCTTCGGATCGGCATAGCATCGGCCCGTTGCGCTCACTTGGGGAGTGAATCATTGGACGGAAGATCTTCCTCTCTGTCTCTCCTCTCTGTATATCCGCCTTTCCAATAAAAAAATAATAAAAATAAATCTTTAAATTGAAAAAAAAAAGTGCAGAAGCTGCTCTTATGGTGCAGTGGGTTAAGCTTGCTTCTGATCCGGCTCCCTGCTAATCACCTGGGAAAGCAACAGATGAAGACTCAAGAGCATAAGAGCCCTGTCACCTCTGTGGGAAACCAGGATAGAGTTCCTGACCTGCTTAGGCCTGGCCCAGATCTCGCTGTTATAGTCAGTTGGGGAGTGTAAATAAATGTATAAAGGCTTCTTTCTTCTCCCCCTCTCTCTCCCTCTGTCACTCAAATAAAACAAATCATCCCTTTAAAGAATGTCAGAAAAGGAACCAGAGAGAGAGGGCTCTTGTACCTGCTAGTTTATTCTCAAATGGCTACAACAGCAGGAGCTGGGACAGGTTGAAGCCTGAAACATTCTTTAGGCCCCCCAATGGGTGGCAAGGGTCCAAGCAGCTGGGTCTTCATCTGCTGCTTTCCCAGGCACAGCAGCAGAGAGCTGGATCAGAAACAGAAAAGCCAGAAATTGAACTGAGGTTCTGAAATGGGTTGCTGTCATTGCAAACAGCAGCTTAATGCTGACTACACATGATACATTCTTGATGAATGTCCCTATAATATGCAGAATTTAAAAATCAAAAAAAGGATGGGCGTTCAGCAGCTGTGGGTTCCATCTCCCTGTGACAGCCATACATGTGAGAGAACCACATGAAGTCCCTGGCTCATGGCTTTAGAAGCATCTGAGGAGTGAACCAGCTGATGGAAGACCAATCTGTGTGTCACTCTGCTTTTCACATATTAAAAACAACAACAACAAAAGAAATTCTGTTCTCATGAGTATACATAGGAGTCTGGGGTTGTGTTTTATCAAAGTTTTTGTTGTATTTTATTAGAATATCTGAGATTTCCTCTTCAATGGTATCCCAAGTCTGCTCTGCCCCTTGCCCCAAAAATGTCAACATAGCAAGGCAAGCACCTCAACAAGGTACAATCTGGGCCTGCACCTACTGATACCCAAACATGCGTCTGTGATGAAGGTGTAGCTTTCCAGAGAGTTCCAGAGGCCTCTGGGCCAGTATGAGAGCTTCAGAAACTAGCTACAGTTTTGTTTTTGTTTTTGTTTTTCCTTTTCTAAGATTTAATTTATCAGACAGACAGAGAGACAGAGCACTGGGGCCGTCACTTTCTAACTGGCTGCAACAGTCAGGGCTGGGCCAGCCAAAGCCAGGAATGAGGCACTCCCTCAGAGTCTCCCATGTAGGTAAGCAAGGACCTGAGGACCTGGGCCATCCTCCACTCCCTTGCCAGGAGCATTGTCAGGGAGCTGGATGGGAAGTAGATATCTGAGGACTCCAGGATGCAATGCCGGTGTCACACACGACAGCTTTACCCACAGAACCACAAGGGTAGCCCTTGTTGAAAAATTCCTATCTGATGACTTTGGGGCCCAGCAGAGAAAAAAACAAAAGTTTCTGATCTTGGGGGTTGACCTCAGGGTCCAGGTGACCTGTCTGGTGAGCCTCTCTCCAGCGGGGTGGGGGTGGGAAGAATAGGAACATAGACTCAGTGTGTATTAGCCACCCTTCAGTCCTCCAGTACAGGACAGCCTTCTTGCTTTCTCACAGCCAACAGCTGGAGGCAGCGCTGCCATGCCCATGGATGCAGGTGCCGCTGGCTTCCTCCCCTGACCTGGTCTGTTCCCCTGTCCACCCCACCGCACCTCTGTCATGGTGACAGAGGACAGGAAGGACTGAAGAAGCACTTAGGGGCTGGGTGGCTTTGAGCGCTCTAGGCTAGTCAAGGACAGAAGCCGTCCTGTGGACTGATGTGAGACTCCAGGCCCTGGGAAGCATCTTCCAGTTTCCCTGGACCCTAGGGATGCATCTGCTTGCTGGATGGCCACTTGGGACAGTTTTATATCCAGCATTTTGCAGCTGGGGTCTAGGCAGACTCTTGCAGTTGGCCTTTTCGCTCATTCATTCTGCCCTTGGTGCTGATGACTCCTGGGATGACCTGAGAGCAGCCTCCAGGGCCAAGGCTGCTCACACTCTGAAGAAGAGAATCCGACACCAACTCCTCTTACCCCCTTCAATTCTGGCGCCCCCCGGAGGTGGGTGCCAGCTCCGAAATGGGCACCAAGAAGTGGAGACCACTATTCCACCCCCTGGACTTCGAACTAGCCCTTGATTGTTGACCCGCCAGCACGTTCCAGAGTCAGGTCTCTTCCCCCCCCATCCCTGCAGGCCTTGCAGCATCAGCCAATGCCACGTGGGGCTGACACCCTCAAGAAGCAGAGCTCTAGTGTCCCCACATTGGCCCAGCCCACGCTGTGAAGCTGTGAGCTGAGCACAAATTATCATTGTTGCTTCAGCACCCCCTTTCTGCAGCGCTTTGCTTTGCAGTGGTAACAGTAAGTGGGATGCGTGGTGGCTTTCCAGGTTGTCAAGCACAGCAGCCTGTCCGTCCAGCTCTTATCCCATCACTCGCAACACCTGGGGTCATCTAAGACCTGCTGGAACTGTGGCTTCCTCTGCTCAGGGAACATGTTCTCTCTCTCTCTCTCTCTGTGCACACCATAGCTCAGCCTCTGGGGAACCCATGAGATGGATACAGCTGGTTTGTGAAATTTCCTCTGAAGTTCAGAGTGCCAGAGTTTCTGCCTCATGACTGCTTATATCTGGACTCCATCACAGAATTTCCTCAGTTGTGGTGGAGGTCCAAAGAGCCTGGGTGCAGACCTTGCACACCAAGGCCAGCATCGACCACATCTCAGGCACAAGATTGTAGCAGTTGGAGCAGCCATTTTACCAGATATTCTTAAATACAGAAAATCCTGGCAGAATTTCAAGGTTTTTTTTTTTTAATAAAAAGTTTTATTTGAAAGGCAGAGGTACAGAAAAAGGGAAAGAATGAGAGAGAAAGAGTTTTCAATCCACTGGTTCACTCCCCAAATGGCTGCAATGACCAGGACTGAGCCAGTCCAGAGCCACGTGGTCGCAGGAGCCCAAGCACTTAGACCATCTTCTGCTGCTTTCTCCTGGTGCATTAGCAAGGAGCTGGATCAGAAGTGGAGCAGCCGGGACTCAAACTGGTGCCCCCACGGAATGCTGGCATCACAGCTGATACTCCTCTACTGTGTGGCAGCACAGGCCCCACAGAATTTCACGTGAAGGCTCAAACTAGTTAGAGGCATGGTCTCATGTGGCCGGGGGAGGCTCAAAGCAGGACCTGAAACCCTTCCCTGCCGCTCATAGGGACCCCCTCCAGTGAGAAATGCCCTGGTTTCCACGGGACACACTCGGAACATCACCGTGGGCTTTGGGGTGCCATGAGCCTCGCTGAGCCTCAGTCTCGTGAAACGTGACAGATGATGATGCGAAGAGTTCCACCAAACTGGCGGGTGGCTGGGAGCATCCAGCCAGTCGGGGCCAGGCGTGTCTGCCCTCAGTGGTGGTCCCATGCACCACTTCCTCCCTCCCTCTGACTCACACTTTGACTTGGCAGCAGCCCCAGTCCTGCCTCCCAAGGCTCAGTGGGGAGCCTGCGGCTGCACCCCAGGTCTCTGCTCAAGGTCACAGTGTGCAATCATGCACAGCTCCCCTCCTGCAGATACCAGGCCATCCCCTGCAGCCAAGCAAGGGCACCTGAAGCCACACCCTGGGGAGAGAAGGGTGACAAGGTCCCCTCCCCCATCAAATGCTCCCTCATAAGGTTAAAAGCTGCAGTGGAGTCACAATCATGGTAGAGTATACATAAGCTTATTACATCTCACAACAGTTATTCCTTTTAAAATATGGATTTATTTTTATTAATTTATTAGAAAGGCAGATTTTTACAGAGAGAGAAGGAGAAGCAGAAAAATCTTCCATCCACTGTTTTGCTCCCCAAATGACTGCAATGTTGTTTCAGGCCAGAGTTGAGTTAATCCAAAGCCAGGAGCCAGGAGCTTCATCTAGGTCTCCCACACGAATGCAGGGTCCCAAGGCTTTGGGCCGTCCTCCACTTCTCTCCCAGGCCACAAGCAGGGAGCTGGATGGGAAGCAGAGCAGCTGGGACACAAACTGGTGCCCATACTGCTAACTCTTTTCAAAGGTTACAAACAGTGAACTACAGTGCCCTTCGTGCTTGCTTGCCTTGCAGTACCCGCTGGAGTCCAAGCCACTGCACTTCCCATCAGCTCCCTGCTAACACACTTTCACTTTCTCTCTCTCCCCTCTTAAAACGCACATCACCACGCCTGCCCTTCAGTTGTAAGCTCATGGGTTATCTCCCTTTCTAATGAGAAACCTTAGCTGGAGGAGGGGCAAAAAGAACTTTATGTGCCAGGAGACCATCTGCACTGGCCAGACCCCCTTCCTTCCGATCCCTGCACCAGCATCACCCCAGACCAGCCTCTGGCCAAACCAGACTTGACACACAGGCCTACAGAAAGCTACAATGTTGGGTGCCTGCCTGGTAGCCCAGCAGGTAGCAGCCGCCTGTGAGGCCAGCATCCCAAGAGCCATTTCAAGTCCCTGCCATTCCACTTCAAATCCTGCCAATGTTCTTGAGAGGCCGGGGACAATGGCCCAAGTGCCTGGGTCCCTGCCTCTCGTGGGGGAGACTGGATGAAGTTCCAGGCTTCTGGCTGCAGTCTGGTCTGGTACCACCATTTGGAGAGTGAATGAGCAGATGAGGGTCTCTCTTTATACCTGCCTTTCAAACAAAGGAATCTTTAAATAAAAATGTATAAATAGTAAACACATTAAAAGAAATCCACAAAGTCTACAGCATTTGCCACAAAATGCCACAGCTCCGTGGGAGCTGTAGGCAACATTTCTCAGCTGGTGCGTGCCCCTTACGGAAGGCAGTGCTGGCCACACCCCAGCCTCCAGCCGCACCCCAGCCTCCGGTCACACAGCCCCAAGGGCAGCTGAGTACTCACTTTTCTGGGGTCATCCTGGGGCGGGGCGGATTCTTGCTGGCCCCACCTAGGCACCACACCTTGAGGTTTGCTGAGAAAGGAGAAGGCAGCTTCTTGCCTGCTGGGGCTCCCTGGTCTGCAGCTTGGCGAGGAAGAGCTGCTCAGGGTGATGTGTTCCAGCTGACATTCCTTGCCCCATCTCACCTGCACCCAAGTGCCCTGACTGCCGCCAGGTGCTCTGTGCTGCTGCTCCCGCCCCCAGTGATGACAGAGCATCAGGTCACAACTGAGGGGGTCCCCAGCTTCTAGCGACTCTGTGGGCTGACCCCACTCTGGCGCTGCTAGGTGTCTGGGGATTGGCCTTGGAGCCCTGCCCCAGCATGAAGCCCCTGGCTGGGAAGCCCCTCCCCTGCTGGCGCTGCGCCCTTCTGGCGATTGGCCCCGGGAGAGAAGCTGCAGACACTCACCCTGATTGGTTAATTTCATTACCTGTGCGTCTCCCTCCTTAAGGCCCTGATTGGGGAGCTACAAACAAATGGCAGCTCAGGTGCAATCAAATGAGCGCAATTCCACCTGGGCTTCCTGGGTTGGGTTTTTGTAAAATCCTTCAGCCCACCACTATCTTCAGTGTACTTCTGGCTCTTTTTTTTTTTTTTTAAGATTTATTTATTTATTGGAAAGTCAGATATATAGAGAGGAGGAGAGACAGAGAGGAAGATCTTCCAGCCAATGATTCACTCCCCAAGTAAGCGCAACGGCCGATGCTATGCCGATCCGAAGCCAGGATCCAGGAATTTCTCCTGGGTCTCCCACACGAGTGCAGGGTCCCAAGGCTTTGGGCTGTCCTCGACTGCTTTCCCAGGCCAGAAGCAGGGAGCTGGATGGGAAGTGGAGCTGCCAGGATTAGAACCGGCGCCCATATGGGATCCTGGGCGTTCAAGGCGAGGGGGCCTTAGGCCACGCCGCCAGGCCCGTACTTCTGGCTCTTTAAGCCCTATTGGAACGGCTCGGGGGAAGCTCCTACAGAGAAGGAAGACCAGCACCCAGCCTCTGGCTACCACCCTGCACTGGTCCCTACACCTGGACCTAACCAGCTGATCTGATCCCTGGCTCTTGATCCCTCTCCCCCAACCTCCTTTGCTTCCAATGTCAACGTGGACTTTCCTAGTTGGCAGCACATACTCTAAACTGCGTGCTGAGTCACGTGGTCCCCCAACTGCCACTGAAGGTGCCTGGCGGTGTCACCTTGCTTCTCCTCCACATCGGCTTGCTCATTTAAATGGCAGAGGCAGGCATGTGGCGCACAGTTGACCTGCCGCTCAGGATGCTCACATCCTGTTTTGTGGAGTGCCTGGTTGAATTCCCGGCTACCCCATACTTCCGGCTCAACTCCCTGGGAGAGCAGTGGAGGATGGCCGCAGTGCTTAGGCCCCTGCACCCACAGGAGGGAAGCAGAAGACGCTCCCGGCTCCTGGCCATCTGGGGAGTGACTTGACAGATAGAAGAGCTCTCTCTGGGCCTCTCTGTCTCCTCTCCCAGCGAATCCCCGCTGCCATCAGAGCAACACTGATCATTCTAGAGCCTTCGATGGGGGCCTTGTGGACCAGCCACCAATAAAGGTCCATGACCCTGGGAGCTATCTCTGATCCCTTACCTAAGGGATTAGCTGCAACACAGGCGAGCACATTCTGCATGCAGAATGCCCTGCCCTGCACGAGGGAACCCTGCTGGCATCCCCACCCCCGACTTCTGCCGCTCTGCAGACGCCCTCCCAGGACGCACACGCCGCAGGACTTCTGATTGGTGCAGACAGATGCCAAATACAGCCTGAACTTGGCGTAAAACTCCCTGCCCTCTATGGAAGAGACCCTGGGGAGGGGTGGAGGGAGTCCCTCACCCCATCTCTGGAGCCTGGAACCTGCCCGGTGAGGGTGGGGTAGAAACAAGGCCCCCAAGCCAGGTCCACCTGCAAAGATTTGGAATCTACGCTGCCTACCGCTGAGTGGGGGTGAGGGGAACCCACAAGTGAGGCCCCGGCGTTTGCGCGACAGCACTGCGTAAACTGGGTACACCGCGGTGTGGGACAGCCGCAAGGGAAAACGGGGCACCACACAGCGCAAGAGCGGGCTGGTTGCGAGTCCCGCTTTTCTACATCGCACGCGGGGAGGCCGTCCCCGAGTCCCGCGCTCCCAGCCCTCGGGCCGAGCCTCTGCAGGGGCGGAGGTGGCCGAATGGGCAGGAGGTCAGCGGTCGTGGGCCAAGTGCGGGAGGTCGTGTCCCGCTCCCCAGGAAGCCTGTTGCAGAATTCCAGGCGACAGAGGTCCAAGTTCAAAGGTCTGTTTGTCTGACGGCCCTTTTACCGCTGAGGAATGTGCCTTGTTGGTTAATGTTTGTTTTGTCAAATGGGTCCATACTGAGTCATGCCCTTGACAGCCCGCGCACTTGCGCACACGGAAAAAGCGCAGTTCGGCAAGACTCTCACACTGCTTAGGTCCGTTGGCTCTGCCGCCACCTGGTGGCAGACGTGCGCTGTGCGGGGCCGGAGCGGGGACAGGGAGCTAAAACAAATAGGTTAGCATGTATGTAGTGCCTAGTGGCTTTTTAAAAAGACATTTGTTTTACTTAAAAGGCAGACTTATGCAGACAGATATCTTCATCTACTAGGTCACTCCCTAAATGGGTACAACTGCCAGGGCTGTGCACGGCAGAAGCCAAGAGCCAGGCGCTGCCTCTGGCACTGCCACATGGGTGCAGGGGCCCCGAGCATGCTCAGGTCATTTTCGGCTGCTTTCCCAGGTGCATAAGCAGGGAGCTGGATGGCAAGTGAAGCAGCTGAGATTTGAACCTGGCGGTGGACATAGTGGCTTAAAGCATTGGCCCTTCCACCTCCCACCCTGGGGATGAGCTGAGTCCTGACAGAGAGATGCTGAAATGTCACAGGAAGAAGGCTGATTATGAATTACATTTAAAATCCACTGAGTGTGGGCCCGGCGCGGTGGCGCAAGTGGTTAAGGTCCTCGCCTTGCACGCCCAGGATCCCATATGGGCGCCGGTTCTAATCCCGGCGGCCCCTCTTCCCATCCAGCTCCCTGCTTGTGGCCTGGGAAAGCAGTCAAGGACAGCCCAAAGCTTTGGGACCCTGCACCCATGTGGGAGACCCAGAAGAGGCTCTGGGCTCCTGGCTTCAGACCAGCTCAGCTCTATATACTGCCAGAATACTCAGCTGGCCCTAGTGGCCACAAGTCATTTGATGGAAGCTCTTCCTCTCTGTCCCTCCTCCTCTCTGTATATCTGAGATTCCAATAATAAAAAATGTCCATATGCAAATAGTAAGCACCAAAATGGATAATGCAAAAACTAGACAAAACTACAAGGAGAAATTGACAAGTCCAACCAATAGTACTCCCCTTTTCCACTTCCCCAACCCTTCTGAGGCCCCCCCCAACACACACAAAACCAGCAAGGAGAAAGTTTGAACAACACAACTGAGAAACCTCCTGTGGTGGCCTTGCATGGCACGCTGCACCGCACAGCTGAGGGAGGCACGTGACCTCCAGTGCACATGGACTTGGTGTAAACACAGACTCCATTACACACAGGTAAACCAAAGCCAGGACAGTCCCTGGTGCTGAATTCTGTGTGTGTGTGTGTGTGTGTGTGTGTGTGTGTGTGCGCATGTGTGTGTTGAATAGTCCCCCCCTTTTAAAAATTGTATTGATTTTGTTTTTGATAATTTTTACATATTTGATTAGGGTGCAAAGGGTCAAGGGCTAGAGGAAGGTAGATGAGACCACTGCTTTCACATTCTCTTCCTCCCTTCCTTCCTTCCTGTATCTGAGGGGAGGGAGAGATAAGGGGAGAAGCCACACCCAGTCTCCCAACCATCCCAGGGTCCTCACTATGGGGCATGCCCTGAGGATCTTGCTCAAGTGGTTTTGATAATTCAACAGTTCTGAATTGCTGCTCATCTTGCCACTCCAAGCACTAATGCCAACTCTTGGCTGAGGTAGTTGATCAATTTGTTCTGTCCTCTGTCCTCTGCTATGGTACCAGGTGTCCTCTGCAGGCTCCAGTATACTGCCATATCCTCCATGTGCACCTGGATATGCTGTCCACTGCTCTGAATAATAAGCTACTGAGGAGGCCCAGCTCTGATACATGCATTCCACGGTCAGACCACGGAATCTGCAATTTTTTCCATGGTTGGAGTTCTGAGTTCAGCGTTTCAGCTGGGGGGATCCCCAAAGAAACTTCATCTGAAATGATCCCAGACCTGATTCTTGTGTGTGCATGCCAATACAGGGTCTGGCACAGTCCATCACCCAAATCAGCCTTCACACACACTGTTAGTTGCAATTGCTGGGTCAGTTGTCTCCAGCCCTGTCTTCTATACAAACTAATGGGTGTTGCAGTCTAACCTGATCCTGCCCACTGCACACTTGGCCTCCACGCCGAGTGTGGGAGTTGTAGCCTTGTCAGAGCAACCCACAATAACCCCTACCAGGCCAGCCCTTGCCCTGGTTCCCATGCTTACCAGTATGTACAGCAGACTGGTCCAGTCTGTCCCACATCCCATTCAGCCCTCATACATGAAGCCTAGTTCAATCCAACCAACCTCCCTATCCAACCCACACATGCTGGCGGGTATCACTCTGTCTAGCCATGCCTGTCTTCTCAGTCCTGGTTCTCACGCTCACTAGTCAGATTGGCAACCCAAGAGAGGTGCCCACTGTTTCCCTAATGGACTCATGGATCTTGCACTCTCCAGGTGGTATTGCAGTTTGGCTTGACAGAGTTTGCTCCCCACGCCAGCATCTTCCAGCTGATGCTACAGCAAAGCCCAACCAACCATCACCCACTCTGGCTAATGCATGTACCAGTAGATACAGTCCACCTCACCTGGCTTTCCCCCGATCCAGCTCACATGAGGCCAAAAGGTGTTGTAGCCCTGCCTGGCCTAGTCTGCCCCCAATCCCAGCTCTCACGTTCACCACTGGGAATAGAGGCCCAGCAGGGGAGCTCCCTACAACGCCCCTCACCAACTGGGTTCACCCAATTTTTCACGTGTCTCATGCGTGCTGGTTGGCTTTTATAGCCCAGTCTGACACGATCTGTCTCACTTCAACATTTGCCATGGGTGCTATAGCCTGGCCCAGCCTGGCCCATCCCCAGTTCCAGCTCACACTACTGGGGAATACAGCCTAGCCAGCCCAGCCAGTCCTCACTCTTGACCCTAATGTGAACTGGCTGGTATTGTAGCCCAACCTGGCATGACCCACACACCATTCTGGCTCTTGGATTTGCCAGCGGGTGATATGAACTGGCCCAGCCTGGCTCGCCCCAGACCTGAGCCAAAGGTAAGCCTATGGGTACCATTTCCTGCCCTAACTGGGATGCTCCCTGTCTTCTTTCTTACGCTCACCTGCAGGGACTGTGTCCCTTCATAGGAGTTTTCAAAGCTCCTCCATCTCAATGCCAGATCTTGTGCACAGTGGTCGGTCCATGAGCCAGCCCTACTGAGTCCATCTCCTGTCCTAGGAAAAGTGGTCTTTCCTGACTGGCCTTCACCCATTCCAGTTCTTATTGTTGGGTGTTACAGCCCAGCCAAGCCTAGTCCACACCCAGACACAGCTCACACATGGTTCAGCAAGAGCAGACACCTGCCCCAGCCTGACCTGCACCTACCCCGGCTTTCACGATCACCAGTGTGGGTGCCAGAGTCTAGCCTAGTCTGGCACACTCCATACTAGTCCATACTAGTGCCAAGGGACATTGCAGCCATGTCCAGACCAGATAGTAGCACCCACTCTGGCCCCACCCTCACCAGTGGAAACTACAACCCAGCCAGGGCATCTCCTTAGTTCCCTATCCAGGTCTGGTCCCAGCCATAGACTTCATGTATACCCATGGTTGCTCTGACCCAGCTTGGCATAGTCCCTCCCCTGTCTTGGCCTTTGCCTTTGGATGCTGTAGCCTGGCCCAGCCCACCCGGCTCTCAAGTCATCTCCTCCTCACTCCTCTCACTGGCGGGTGCTGCAACCTGACCCTGCTCAGTCTGCTCTCATCCCTGGCTCATGTAAACCAGTAGGTGTGGCAGCCTAGCCCAGCATGACCTGCACTCCATCCTGGTTTCTGCACTTGCCAGTGGCCACAACCCACAAGCTCAGGACCCATCCACTGCCTAGCACATGATTGTGGCTGGAGGATTCAGGCACTTGCCTGCTGCTCAGATTTACCTGGACTCCTGGTGCTGAATTACAAGCCAGGGTAAATTCAAGGTGATTGGGGAGCCACAGCTCTTCACTTAGGAGCTCTCTCAGAGCAGGTGCAGATGAAGATGCAAGGATACGGGTACAGATGAGGGGGTGGAAGAATGGGGCCAGGCAAGAGACACAGGACGTCCCAGGGCCTGGAGGCCAACAGCACCCAGTGTTGTGGTGTCTTCCATGGTCCCCAAGCCCCAGAGTCCAGAGGTGGGAGCTTTGAGAGGTAGTTAAGCCATACGGGAATGTCGGCAGTAAGCAGGCTTGCCTGCCACAAGTTGGGGCTGCTTCCTCAACTCATGCATTTGTTCTTCTGCCTTCTACCATCGGAAGAAGGGGTAGAAGACCTCATGTCATCTCCTCCTCACTCTTGGGCTGCCTAGCCCACAGCAGGATGAGAAATAAGTCTTAGGTCTTTATAAGTTATCTGAGCCCTGCTAGCCAGCAGTAGCAAATACACCAGGACAAGTAGGTGCGTCCAGGAACCTGCAGCGGCTTCCCAGGATTTGTACCTAATGTGCCTGTCAGTCAGTCTGCCTCTGGGCAGTAACCGTATCAGAACTATTCAGGGCCCCGCCACCAGCCATGGTTCAGTTTCCTGGTCTCACAGGAGCCAGGGGTCTCCAGTTTCTACCAAGCTGGGGCACAGCCCACAGAGAGGAACCCGAGCCGGCCCCGGGAGCAAGAGCCTGCCCAGGGCTCAGGTGTCAGGTCAGTTTGGTGAGCACCTGTAGGTGGCACAGATGGACACACTGATCCTCATGAGCCCTGGGGCTTCCCCGCAGGCTGGGCCCAGCAGGCAGGGGTCAAGGCCACTGGAGCCTGGTGCAGCTTCCTCCTGGGGGAATTGACCTGCAGGGCTGCTCCTTGGATGGAGGTGTCACATACACAAGCCCAAGCTAAGGAGGAACCCTAGAGGTGTCTGCAACAGAAGCTGGCCACGCCTCAGGTCACTGAAATGACCCAAACCACGAAAGCCAACCGTGCCCCTCCAGGGACTGCCCCAGGATGCCTTCTGCCCCCTGTGGGCCTTACTTTGCATGTCCAGCTCTGGCTACTGAGCTACAGAGCCATGTTCAAGCACCCCTCGACTCCCCTAACCCCAGGGGAAAGAAAGGTGCAGGAATGCCCTGCCTACAGGCTGGATGTTTCCATAACCGGCTGTGCAGCCTTGAGTGAATCACTTTCCCTCTCTGCCTCCAGTTGTCTCATTTTTTTTATCCCCCTAAAGTTTTATTTGTTTGAAAGACAAAATTACAGAGAGAGGAAGAGAGACCAAGACAGAAATATCTTCCGTCTGCTGGTTCATTCCCCAAATGGTTGCAGCTGCCAGAGCTGGGCCAGTATGTAGCCAGTTACTGACCCAGATGCTTCTTCTGGGTCTCCCACATGAGTGCAGGGTCCCAAGGCTTTGAGCCATCCTCCACTGCTTTCCCAGGCCACAAGCAGGGAGCTGGATGGAAAGTGATGCAGCCAGGACACAAACCAGCGCCCATATGGGATGCTGGCGCTTGCAAGGTAAGGAAGGATATGTATACTTATTTATAAATTGGTATGAGCTGGGATCTCATTGTATTTATTTGTATTTCCTTCATCATTACTGATGTTGAGCATTTTCTCACTGGCCATTTGCATATCATCTTTGATGAATGTCTATTAAAGTCCTCTGCCCCTTTTTAAACTGGGTCCCTTTTTGGCTGTTGACTTGTTCCCTCTCAATAAATGTATTCTGGATACTAATCCCCTTATCAGAAACATGATTAAGGATTTCTCTGGGTTTGCCTTTTTGTTCTCTATATAGCATCTCTTCTTAAAATTTATTTCATTTTTATTGGAAAGTCAGATTTACAGAGAAGAAGAGAGACAGAGAGGAAGATCTTCCATCCACTGGTTCACTCCCCAAGTGGCCGCAGTGACCAGAGCTGAGCTGAGCTTTGCCTATGAAAGGCAGAGTGATACAGATCTCTCACTTGCTGGTCCTCTCCCAGATAGCCACAGATGCCTGTGACACTGGTATTCTGCTCCACTTCCTATACAGCTCCCTGCTTATGGCCTGGGAAAGCAGGCCAGCTTGGTTCAGCTCTGGCTGTTGAGGGCACTTAATGAATAAACCAGGAGATGGAAAATATCGCTCTCTTTCTGTCACTCTGCCTTTCAAATCAATCCATCTTTAAAATTTATTTTTCCTGGTCCTGGCACATTAGCCTCAAGACATACTACAGAGCAGTGGTTATCAAAACAGTCTGGTACTGGTACAGAAACAGAGAAGAAGATCAGTGGAACAGAATAGAAACACCAGAAGGGAGCCCACACATGTACAGCCAACTAATCTTTGACAAGAAAACTGAAAACAATCCAGGCAAAAAGCCTGGTCTCTTCAACAAATGCTGTTGGGACAACTGGATAGCAGCTTGCAGAATTAAGAAGCAAGACCCACACCTGTCACATTATACAAAAATCAGCTCTAAATGGATCAAGAACCTAAATCTACACCCAGAAACCATCAAACTATTAAAGGAAAACATAGGAAGCACACTCCAAGAAATAGGTATTAGGTAAGACTTCTTAGAAAAGACATCAAAATCACAGGCAGTTAGCATAAACAAACGGGACTACATCAAACTAAAAAGCTTCTGTACAGCAAAGGAAACGATTAACAAAGTGAAGAAGCAACCAATGGAATGGGAGAAAATCTTTGCATACTACACAAGTGATAGGGGACTAATATCCAGGATTTACAAAGAGCTTCAGAAACCCAGGGCTAGTAAAACAAACAAACACACACACAAAAAAACAACCTTGTGAAAAAATGGGCAATGGAAGTGAACAGACATTTTTTCAAAAGAAGAGATTCAAATGGCTGATAGACATATGAAAAGATACTCACATTCCCTAGTCATCAGGGAGATGCAAATGAAAACTACGTTGAGGTTCCACCTATTCCAAGGAGACTGCCTACATTCAGAACTCTACCAACAGTACCTGCTGGCCTGGATGTGGGGAGAAGGGTACCCTCCTTCACTGCTGGTGGGAGTGTAGGCTAATACCACCATTGTGGAAATCAGTATGGAGCACGCTTAGAGAATTGCAAATATCCTTCCAAATGACCCAGCTATCCTGCTCCTAGGAATATACCCAAAAGAAATGAAAACTGCATATGAGAAGGGGATCTGTAATCCTATATTTACAGCAGCACAATCTACAATAGCAAAGACATGGAAACAATCCAGATGCCTGTCCAAAGAGGAGTGGTTAAAGAAACTGTGGTACATCTACTCCATGGAATATTACTCAGCCATTAAAAAGAATGAAATTCTACCATTTGCAACCAAATGGTCCCAATTACCGACCATTATGCTCAGTGAAATAAGTCAATCCCCAAAGGACAGGCACCATATGTTCTCTCTAATACAAGGAAACCATCATGCAAATTAAGCTTTTGGTTTTTCTTTTAGTCACCGGTACATCGGTTATTCAGTGGTGCATTTTTCAACTCCATGGTGCTGTAAATTTTTTGTTTTAACTTCATATCTGTTGTTGACTTTGTTTTGTGGCTTCTCATTTAAGGGAATGTATAGTGATGGAGTAATAGAGACTATCATATCCAGATGTGAAGATACAATGCAATATGCATCCCTACTTCCAAATCAAAGATGGACTCCCAGTGAAACTGTTGGACTATACTGTTGTAACAATATGGGAAAAATCAGTCGGGGGGTGGGATTTTGGGGGTGGGGAAGAATCCCAAACTCTATGGCTTTGTATCATAAAATTTAAAAATCAAAATAAAAATTCAAACAAAATTATTTTTTGTTCTCTAGAGGGAACATATTTTTGCATAAATTCATTTATTTTTAATCTAAAAATGCTTAATACTGTATCTTATATCATGTAAACAACCGATGAATACTAAATGTGTTAACATGAAAAATCACAATCTCCTCTGCTTCTGTCCATTCCCATCCTGTCCCCATCCCCAATCTCGCCTTTGCCTTTTTTAAAACAATATTCCAGTTCTGTCTCATTGATCAGGTTGGGCATTAGAGCCAAGCACATGGTGGAATATGGGGGAACAGAATAAGGACATACAGACCTACATTTTTATCTCCTGTGGTTTTGACATTTGGATACGCTATTGTCATGTTTCCATTATTGTAGTTTAAGCTTCAGATCTACGTCTTAAACAAATTTGATGATTTTCTTGATAATGTTTTCTTTTGCATTAAATATTGTTTTAGAGAGACACGGATTGCCTTCCCAATGCCTGTAACAGCCAGCGCTGAGCCAGGAACTCACTCAGCTCAAGTCTCCCACTTGGGTGGCAGGGATCCATCGACCTGCCATCACCTCCTGCCTCCCTAGGTGTGCAGTAATAGAAGTAGGAAGCAGGAATGGAGGTGGGTACTCAACTCCAGTATGGGATCCTAGTAGTCCCAAATGCTAACTGCCATGCCAAACACCTGCTCCAACCTTATTTTTACTGCTCTTGTCTGTCTGTAGCTCAATCATCTCACTCCCTTGTCCTCCAAATGCAGCAGTCCACATCTGTCCCATCTAGCACTGCACCTGTTACCACAGCTTTCCCCAGCTGCGTCCTCTGGGGCCTCCTCTCCCTGCTCCGCCTGGGCAGGCTCTTCCTGCACAGCTCTTCTCCAGGCCCCTGGTTCCACTGTCTTGAGAATCTACAGTCCCTGTTTTCTGGACCCCGTGTCTTCCTGAGTTTTAGTCCCTGCTGCTACTCTCCATGTGTCTTCCTGAGCAAGGGCATCAGGCCTTTTGGAGACTGCACAGCTGCCAGAGTCTGTTTTCATGTCTCACTGACACTTTGCCTGTCAGGTTAGCTGTTATTTTCCTTGAAAGTCTCAAGTGAGTCTCTCCTGGCAGCTAAGAAATCTTGCCAGGAAGCAGCTTGGAGCTATCCTGATGACAATTCTTCAAATAGTAACAGGTTTTCCCTGAACATTTATAGAGAAGTATGGCCTCCAAAATTTATACTGCAATATAATCCCTGGGGCCCGTGCAGCTGGCTAACAGCATCTGATGGGCAGTGGTTCCAGTCCTGACTGCTCCACTTCCCTCCCAGCTCCCTGCTAATGCACCTGGGAATGCAGTAGAGGATTGCCCAAGTGCTTGGGCTCCTGAACCCACACAGAAGACCCAGAAGAAGCTCCTGGCTTCTGTGTATTTGCAGTCAGTTGAGGGGAATGAACCAGGGAATGAAAATCTCTGTCCTCTGAATTTCAACTAAATAAAATCTTTAAAAAGCAAAAAGAAGAAACAATCCCGAGTGTGATGAGGAGACCAGGCTGCCTCGGGTGATGAGGTCATGAGGACTCTGCAACCCAGGATGGGGTGAGACCTTTTGGGCGTCTGTACCCCACTTCCCCAGCTGTGGGCAGACCGGTAGAAGGTGCCCTCTACCTGAAAGAGGCCTTTCACTTGCAAATCCTAGCCTCCAGGATTGTGAAAACTAAATTTCTATGGCTTACAAGTGACCTGGTTTAAGGTATTTGTTGTAACATCAAGACTGAGACAGTACTTGAAAAAAATGTTGGGACTGGCACAATGGTTCAACTGCCTGTCCTCCACAAGTGCTGGAATCCCATATGGGCAGTTTCATTTCCTGGCTGCTCTACTTCACATAATGCTCCCTGCTAGTGGCCTTGGGAAGCAATAGCGGATGACCCAAGTCTCGGGGACCCTGGACCCAGGTGGGGAGATCCTGAAGAGGCTCCTGGCTCCTGAGTGGCTCAGCTCCAGCCATTGTGGCTATTTGGAGAGTGAACCAGCAGATGGAAGATCTTTTCATCTTTCTTCTCTCTGTAAATCTACCTTTCCAATAAAAGCAACTGAGTTGTTTTAGAAAAAACTATCATTTTGGAAGAATTCTAATAAATGGGCAAAGATAAACCCATATTTGTATCACTATATTTACCTGAAGTCTTCCTAATACTTGTATTTGATAGAAACCTCAATATAAATACTTTTGTTACTATCACATTATATTTTAGATTTTTTTTAGAGATTTGTTTACTTTGAAAGGCAGAGGAGAGCTAATTAGAGATCTTCCTGCTGTTGGTTTATTTCCAAATGGCTGCAACTGCTGGAGCTGGGCTGGACAAGTCCGAAGCCCGAGGCCAGGAGCTTCTTTGTGGTCTCCCAGATGGATGCAAGGGCTCAAGTTCTCGGGCCATCCTCTACTGCTTTCCCAGGT
Source organism: Ochotona curzoniae (assembly GCF_017591425.1). Classification (NCBI taxonomy): domain Eukaryota; kingdom Metazoa; phylum Chordata; class Mammalia; order Lagomorpha; family Ochotonidae; genus Ochotona; species Ochotona curzoniae. The sequence continues at coordinate 720,881 of NW_024466924.1, forward strand.
ACATCATCAAGGCATTGGAATGGAAGTGGAACAGCCAGGACTCAAACTGGTGCCAGTGTGGGAAGCTAGCACTGTAGTTGGTGGTTTTACTTACTATACCACAGTGCCCACCCCTAAGATTTAGTCTTAATATTAGCACACTAATTCTTATCCATTTACTCATTGCCAAGGCTTCACACTGTAAATTTCATTTTTGATATAAGTTTGTCAACTTTGAATTATACCAAATACTACTAGTTTTCTCTCTTTACGTGTATAACTGCTTAAATTTGTTTATTTGGTGAGTAAATGTCCCTAAATGGATCTCAGTTTGGCAAAGCTACTGGCTGAATAGCTAGAAGTTTTTCATATTCTATGCATATAAGGGGTGTCAAGTTCATGGAAAATGCGTATTATGAAAAGTCTATGCATGGATTTTGCAATCTGTCAAAGATTTATTTAATTCCATCTTCCCTCCTACCCCATGAGGGTGCCTTGTTGTAACAGCTTACTACCTGAAGGCTGACGTACAGCCCAGCCGCATGGATGTCATCTTGGGAACATACACAATGCCCCAGTGGCCGAGGCATAATCTGTGCTTGAGCACCTTAGGGCTGGAGAACCAGGCCAGTCTCCACAGCCGGTCACTTGCTGCTCTTCCTGCTCCCATTCCTGTAACTCCCAAGATCTTTTCCCCGCTAAACGCCTTGCCACGTGGGGACCTGGACCGTTAACTTTCCCCTCCCCCTGCCACCCTCACAGGTCAGAAGCACAGGCACTCCTGCAGGTTTCTGCACCTCGAGTCCCCTGCTGTCCCTGAGGAAACAGCCTCAGGTTCTACAGCCATGTCCCTTGGGTTTACACTCTTGCTCTGCTACCGGCTGGGGCACCTGCAGTAAGCCATGCTACTGTCCTGGGCCTTGGTCTTGGCTTCAGCAGTGAGTATTCAGGACATGCCAGCTACACCTGTGGGAGTCAGAGACTTACCAAGAACGCTGAGCAGTCACTCCACGTCTTCTGTTCAGTGGGGCTTCTATCACACAGCTACGTGCAAAGGGCTGCTTTCTTCATCCGGTGGTTTATTGCCGAGTCAACCAGCTCCTCTTCATCCAGGGTTGGATTTAATAATCATGTGTTGACTCAAGATTCCCCAATCCTCTGGACCAGGAATACATAGCTAAGGAAGACTACAGCCTTAAGGATGGCTCATCACCCTGCTGCAGGATTCAACAGGCCCAATGATACGTGGCGGGCAGCGGTGGAGGGAAGCTCTGTTGGAGGGAGGCTGGGGTGGAGGCTCACAGGAAGCTCAGAATTGCTGGGGACACAGTGTGAGCTGTATGTCAGGTGGGGGGATGGACACACATCGCTTCACGTTGCTGCCTCGTTGCTGATCTTAGGCTGAATGCTTGGCTTCCCAGCTACAATGCCAGCTACGGGATTTCCAGACACCCGGGATCAGACTTCACTGGTTTCCCTCTATTCCCAGTTTGCTAGGAGTCTATAATCATGCATCAGTTATGAGTTTCATTTTTTCTTTAAAAGAGTTTTTTAAAAGATTTATTGGAAAGTCAGATATACAGAGAGGAGAGACAGAGATCTTCCATCTACTGAGTCACTCCCCAAGCAGCCACAATGACTGGAGCTGTCAATCTGAAGTCAGGAGTCTCTTCCAGGTCTCCCACTCAAGTGCCAGGGTCCCAAGGCTTTGAGCCGTTCTCGACTGCTTTTCCCAAGCCACTAGCAGGGATGGGAAGTGGGACTGTTGGGATTAGAACTGGCGCCCATATGGGATCTCGGCTTGTGCAAGGCAAGGACTTTAGCCACTAGGCAACTGTGCTGGGCCCATCAGTGAATTTCAACAATTGTCTTTTCTCTAAGAGCTGAAATGATCAAATGAGATGTTTCACCTATCCCATTAACATGGGGGAATATGGTAACTTTTTAAAAAAATTTAACCTGAGAGGGCCCGGTGCAATGGCGTAAGTGGTTAAGGTCCTCGCCTTGCACGCCCAGGATCCCATATGGGCACTGGTTCTAATCCCGGCAGCCCCACTTCCCTTCTAGCTCCCTGCCTGTGGCCCGGGAAAGCAGTTGAGGATGGCACAAAGCTTTGGGACCCTGCACCCGCGTGGGAGACCCGGAAGAGGCTCCTGGCTTTGGATCGGCACAGCATCGGCCGTTGTGCTCACTTGGGGAGTGAATCATCGGACGGAAGTTCTTCCTCTCTGTCTCTCCTCTCTGTATAATAAAAACATAATAAAAATAAATCTTTAAAAAAATAAAAATAAAAATAAAATTTAACCTGAGAAAGCATTTATTTCATTTTATGACAGTTTTATAGGAATATGGTAACTTAAAAAAATATATTTACTTTATTTGAAAGGCAGAGAGAGAGAGAGATCTCTTCCGTCCACTGATTCACTCCCCAAACAACAGCCAGAGTTGAGTGAATCTGAAGCCAGGAACCAGGAGCATCTTCCAGGTCTCCCATGTGTATACATAGTCCCAAGGCCTTGGGCCATCCTCCACTGCCTTTCCAGGTTATAAGCTGAGAGCTGGATCAGAAGTGGAGCAGCCAGGACATGAACTGGTGCCCGTATGGGATGTTGGTACCACAGGTAGTATCCTACCTTGCTGTGCCACAGCTCATGCCCCAAAGGCAACTGACCTATACTGCTAAAACAATCTTGCATTGGGCCCGGCACGGTGGCGCAAGTGGTTAAAGGTCCTCGCCTTGCACGCCTGGGATCCCATATGGGCGCCGGTTCTAATCCCGGCAGCCCCGCTTCCCTTCCAGCTCCCTGCCTGTGGCCCGGGAAAGCAGTCGAGGACGGCCCAAAGCTTTGGGACCCTGCACCCGCGTGGGAGACCTGGAAGAGGCTCCTGGCTTCGGATCGGCATAGTATCGGCCCGTTGCGCTCACTTGGGGAGTGAATCATCGGACGGAAGATCTTCCTCTCTGTATTTCCTCTCTGTATATCCGCCTTTCCAATGAAAAAATAATAAAAATAAATCTTTAAAAAAAAAAAACAATCTTGCATTTAGACAAACTCTTCTTGGTCATGATAAACCATGTTCCTTGCATAGTGATGCATTCAATGAGCTAACTGTTGGCTAATTTTGCATTTATGTTCTTATATGTAATATATTGAGTCACTTTATTTTCTTCAAAGGTCTTTGACTATGGTTGGGTACTGTGCTGATTGTTCTTATAAAACTGGTAAGAGGAAAGTGTTCCCTTTTCCATATTTTTTGAAAAATCTGTGTAGAATAAGAACTTTTGTTCTTTAAATATCTGATAGAACTTCAGCAAGAAGCCATTGGACCCATAGTTGTCTTTAAAGGATGATTTCTGATATATGTTTTTTAAAACTATCACCTTGTTTCAATAGGCAGTACTTCCAATGAATTTTTAAATTTCATTCAATCAATGGTTTGAAATGACTCCTAATACTTCCTTACTATACTTTTAAAGTGTATTTGACCTATAATAACTTCCCCCATTTCATTCCTGATAGCAGTAACTTGTACATTTTCAGTCTTTCTTTCCCATAGTTTTGCTAGTTTATTGCTTTCAGAGAACCATCTGGCACTGTTTATTCTACTGTTAAGGTTTTCAGTTTCAGCGACTTCTGAAAAAAGTTTCATTTACTTGAAGGAGCACTTACAAGACAGAGAAGAGGAAAAGAAGAGGAGGAGGGCAGAGGAGAAGGGAGGGTGGAGAGGGAGGGGAAGACGAGAGACGAGCAAGGAGTGGGGGAGGGAGGGAATTTCCATCTATTAGTTGTCTCCCCAGACACATGCAACAGCTGGGCAGGCAGCATCCAGGAGCCCAGCACTCCATCTCCCACGTGGGTGACAGGGGTTCACACACTTGAGCCACCATTTGCGGTCTTTCAGGACACATCAGCATGGAGCTGGATTGGAAGTGGGGTACCTGGGACTTGGGTTGCATTCCAATACAGAATGTGGCTTGGCTCTGCATGAAGACTGCCTGCCTCTCAATTCAACATGCTTATTTCCTCCTCTAGCTCCTTCCTTTCATATATATTTTTCGGAGGCTACATAATTTATGAAGTTTACTTCTATTAATTTATCTTTTTATTACTTTATGTCTGGATTACTTAACCTGGGATCTTACAGTTCTTCCCTTTGGGGAAATTCACTGGGAGCATCAATGACCACCACCTGTCCACCTGTGTCTGAAGACTGACAGTAAGGATATGAAGCACCTAGCACTCCTGCTTCACGAACTTTGGAGTTTTCACTCGGTCCCTGCTTATCCGCCAGGTGTGGGAATGTTAAGGATCCTCCGTTTGCACTGTGAATGCCGTGTGGAATCACCAGTGACTCACTCGTATACACTCAGACCTGGGGATGTGAAGGCAGGTTAAACAGGACTTCAGCTCTGACCACACTAAATCCACTGGATCACTGGTACACTGCCTGGATCGAATCACCCTTTGAGACTAAGTACTTACGTTAATTTAATGAATCCTTGCTCAGAAGTTACTGCTTCTGTTACTCTCTTGTGGTCACGTACTTTAAAAAGCTTGTGGAATACATAATTAAGAAGCAATCCACCAGTTCACTCCTAAAACGCCCACAATAGCTGGGGCTGAGCCAGTTGCAAGCCTGGAACTTCTCATGTGTGTGGCAGGGCTGAGCACTGGAGTGAGCAACGCCTCCCTGGAGCATTGGTAGTGATGAGAGGATGCCCAGGAGTTGGGACTTGAGTCAGTGTTGACAGTGGAGTGCAGGCATCCCAACCAGGATGGTGTGGCTTGCACCACAACACCAGCCAGGGTGAGTTTATATTGGTGAAATAAAAAAAAAAAAAAAATTGAAACCCATGCAGTTTTTCATAATACATGCTTTTCACAGACTTAAAAAATAATAAATTATTTGAGAGAGAGAGAATCCCATTTAATGGTTCACTTCTTAAATGCCCACAACTGGGGTTGGGCTAGGCCTAAAGCTGGGAGCCCAGAACTTAATGTGGATCTCGCTCATGGGTGACTCAACCCAATGACCTGATCCTCAGTGTGGCCTCCCAGAGTGGGCATGAACAGGAAGCAGGAGACAGCTGCCAGAGATGGGCACTGGATCCAGGCACTCCTATATGAAACATGGAGGTCTGAGACTCTAGCCCAAATATCTTCACCCCATGCACTTTTTTTAAGAGTTATTTTTTATTGCAAAGCCAGATACACAGAGAGGAGGAGAGACAGAGAAGATCTTCCATCCATTGAGTCACTCCCCAAGCAGCCACAATGACTGGAGCTGCACCCATCTGGAATCAGGAGCCTCCTCCAGGTCTCCCAAGCGGATGCAGGGTCCCAAGACCCTGGGTCTGTACTCAACTGTTTTTCCAGGCCACAAGCAGGAAGCTGGATGGGAAGCAGGGCTGCCAGGATTAGAACCGGTATCCTGATATGGGATCCTGGTGCGTCCAAGGCGAGGACCTTAGCCACCGCGCCAGGCTCCCCATGATCTTTTAAAATATCCTTCAAATGCATTGTTTTGAAAGTTTATGCGCAATGAGATAAACCTACCTTTTAATTCATTTTTTTCACAAATTTTTCTAAGTATCTTTTGCAACTTTGGAATTCCCACATTCACTGGTTAATGATTTTCTTAAAATATCAAAAAAATTATTGAATACTACTTATTTTCTTTATAATTATTCTGATTAGTACAAATATTTCCATTATAAAATTCCTTAAGAGTTTTCTTTAGAGGAATGATTCTGCTATAAAATTAGACAAGCCAATTCACCAAGGGATTTTGAGTTGAATATACTAATAACTAAGTTTATGCTTATATATTTCACAGAACAGAATTTTTCCCCCAGATTTATCTTTTCAAAAACATAGGGAGGTGAGGCTAGTGTTGGGGTGTAGTAAGTTAAGCTGCCTCCTGTGATGTCAGCATCCCATATGGGGGCCAATTCATGTCCTGGCTGTTGCACTTCCCATCCAGCTCCTTGCTAATGGCCCGGAATGCAGCAGAAGATGGCCAAAGTCTTTGGCCCCAGACCCTCGTGGGAGACCTGGAAGAAGCTCCTGGCTCCTGCCTTTAGCCTGGCCCAGTCCCGGCCATTGTGGCCATGCGGGGAGCGAACAGGCAGATGGATGATTTCTCTCATTCTTTCCTTCTCCCTATAATTCTTCCTATCAGAAAAATAAAAACAAATTAAACAACAACCACCACCACCACCACCACCATAGGAAGCTGATAGCTATAAAACAAAACACACAAAAAATACCCTGATACATTTCATACAGAGTAAAATGAGCCCGGGAGGAGGTGGCTTCTGTTTTTTAAAAGCCAAGCAGAAAGGTCTTCATTTCATTAGTCAAAAGGTGATACTAGTCAGTGGAATGAAATATGTACCTGTACAGATGATTTTGCTGCTTCTTGGTAAAAAAAAAAAAAAAAAAACTCCAATAGAAATTTCAATATCATGTTACTTCAACACCTTATTTAAAAAAAAAAAACACTTCAATATAGTAGACCAATTTATACAACTAAACACTTCAGACATACTATGACATGTGTTTTTTTCTTCATGGATCATCAGATATTAATATATGTGGATCGTCCTGTTACAATAATAAAAATCTTCTGAAAATCAGCATGATACCTCATTTATTGATTGTGTAAGTTTGGCAAACAGCACAAAAATCCAGCAACAGTTTAAACATGTAAAAAAGTCAAATGCTGAACAATACTGGGAATTTTCATTTTATCATTAGAAATAATGAGTACAGTTAGGATTCTGCAAAGCTGGGAAAATGAAGGTGCTTGGCTTCTGAACACATACCACGAGAACATACATAAAAAAAGAACAATATAATTTATCTTTTTCAAAAAATTACAGCCAAGCAATCGAAAAGAAGGATGTTGATAACAGACAAACACCGGCACGTGCGTCTACTCGTATGAGAAATGCTACATCTCGTACCCTGAAATGCCATGTGCAGAGCCCAGCAGAGCAAGGGGAGGCTCCTCGCCGGGGGGAAGAACGCCAGGGGAGCGGGATCCTTCCATCCAACACTCAGCCACAGCGCCCTGCATGGCAGCCTCGGTCCTAGCGACATACTCCACTGTGCAGCTGAGCCGTTCTCGGTTGGCAGCATCAGATCTCTGGCCAGTATCAAAATTCTGATAAACATAAACTGAAGGCAGGTGTTACAGGGGGCTTCAATGAACGTGGGCGAAAACCTTAGAATCCATACTAAGTTTCTACTGCTGAGCTTGTCAAATCAAACAGCTCAACTGTAAGGCAAGAGAAAATAACCCCCTACAACAGACAAGTATGTCTTACTGGGTAAATACAGGAATTCAACCTCAGGGAAAAAACATCTTACATGAACAAATCTAAAACAGTTGGTATTAAAACCGGCATGTGGAAATTAATCAACATGTTGACATTCAGTCATTGCTTCAGAAGCCCAACCAAACAAAAAAAATCTATTGGTATATATTATTAAATTTACTTTTTGGAATCAGCACCAGTCCCCAAAACTCAAATTAATAATATTTAATCTTCATTAAAATACACCCTTTTTGTGCTATATGAACACAAGTGCAATCAGGTTAAAGAAAGCTGAACTTATCCAACTTAATGTGTATTTTTTGTAGACTGGGTAGTAACTTAAATTTCTGTTATTTACTTGTGCTTCTGTTTTGGGGCACTTTGATTGAAGAGGAATTCATTTCACAGGATTACATCTTGCTAAAGCATTCCTTAGCATTGGTCCAAACTTGAATTCCCTAAAAATAAAAATAACTTTAAAATATGATTCTGGAAGCATTTTTCAAAACCATATTTGGCTCAGCAGCATGCTAAGTTTTGCTTTTGGTAACAATTAACAAGTCCAGTAAATACGACACCATTTGAGGAAACTGCTGACAGGAAGTGAATGTTTAATTCTGCATTTATCCTCAAGACAGAGGAAGAACTTCTACAAATATCAGAAAACTGAGTTTCCAAGGTTTGAATCATAAATGCACTTACTCATGTCACATACTCGTTATCACCTCTGTGCGAGCAAGTCATGTTTTCAGACGGTCTTTTCGGTACAGAATTTGAAACAGAAGTTGTTAGTACAACAAACACAAACGGAGTTACTAAACTGCTGCTCCAATAGAGATGAAAACTCATCCTGTACCAAAACCTTGAGTTCCTCTCAGCTGTGCAGCAGTCCACCGAGTGCCACCTGGAGGTAGGCCTGGTAAGCCTCAAAGAAGGTGGTGTGTCACAGCAACCCTTGAGCAGGTGGCAGAAACAAAGGTGTTTAATAAGCGGGTATGGATTCTCCAATAACTGCCCATTTCAAAGAAGGGAACTTTTTAAAAAAAATATGTGGTATTAAAGTGTATCAGTATTTATCAAGGCATCAAACAGAAAACAAAAACAAAAAACAATAACCAAGAAATCTTTTTGAGTTTTCTTTCTCCCTGATGGGATACAAAAAGCAAATAGATTAATGAAAAGCAAAACTCTTCAAAATGCCTTAGATGGGCTGGATCAAGTCGTATCTAATGGAATGCTCCCTATCACAGAGTGCGACGGCACACGCTGCTGCAGTATCGTGTCCGCGAGAGACCAGAGAAGCCCAAACAGCACCCTGGCAGTCACTGTGCTCCTGCTTTTGCTCAGGGAAAATATGTACAAGACTACTTTACTTTGTAGAAAAATGAAATCAAAAGGCAAACTACTGTAGTGCAAATGTTGGTTCAACTCATGCACAGGAGAGGTTTGCAAAGAGTTAAAGGAAAATGTGTATCACAGGAAAACTATGTACGCCTGGATTTCAAAATTCTTTTTGCAACAAAATAACCTGATCTTTTAATTCCATTTTCCACAGACTTTTGGAAGTCCCCTCATAGCCTGTAAATGATTATGTATACACACATACATCTAACCTTGGGGTGGGCATTTGGCAGTTTAAGCAGCTGCTTAGGACCCCAACATCCATGACTGAGTCCTGGTGGGAGTCCTGCCTTCTCCCCTTCCAATCCAGCTTCCTGATAATGTACACACTATGCGGCAAGAGGTGATGGCTTCAAGTGTGTGGACCCCTCCCATTCAAGAGAGAGGCCGGACTGAGTGTCCAGCTGCTGACCCAGCCCGGCCTAGCCTGGCTGCTGGGGATATCTGAGGTGTGAATCAATAGATGGAAGATCTCACTCCTTTTATAACTAATTATACAAAAATAAAGTTGCTTAGAATCACTGAGGTTTTTTTTTTTTTTTAAAGTTTTGGCCTATTTGGCTCAATGAAATAGACAATTGCTTCCAAAATGGCTGATGCTAAAGCAGAATGTACCAGTACTGTGGCAGAGAAGGTTAAGCCACCAACTGCAATGCCTGATTCCATATCAGAGAGCTGATGTGAGTCCTGGCTGCTCTGCTCCCAACCAGCTCTCTGCTAATGTGCCAGGAAGGCAGAACAAGATGTCCCAAACACCCCTAGCACACTCACGGGAGACTTGGACAGAATTACTGGCTTCTGGTTTGAGTCTGGTGCAACCCTGGCTGTTGTGGCCATCTGGGGAGTAAACCAGTGGATGGAGGATCTTTCTGTCTTTCCCACTCTTTCTGTCACTCCACCTTTCAAGTAAGCAAAATATACCTTTAAAAACAATTTTTTTCTGTGAAAAACAGACATGTTGACTTGTTAGTACTAGAATGTGATTATATTCAATCAAAGCTTTGGTTACATTCAGTTAACACTGTAACTGGCTAACCAAAGAAAGCATAGTAAATGTTAAAAGTTAACACACAAGTAAGATTCACCTTCTATTTGTGTAAAAACTGACGCTAATCTTGCCTTCTAGAACTTGACTTTTTAAGTTCCTAAAAACACACTGCAGATTTACAAATAAAAAAATTTATTTCACTAAGGCAAGAAAATAAAACATAATGAAATGTTATAGCACTATTCTTAGCAAATAAAGTGAACATAAACCCTGGGGAAATCCTTGTTTATTATGGTTGTTAGCATCGCACATGTGAGTAAATCCCTAAGTATTCCACAGAATGTCCAATAAACTAGGGTAATTTTTTTCAAAACTAGAGATTACATTTGTAGCACCATTAATCAGCCCACCATAAAAATGCTGGGGGAAAAGTCCTTTAAACCATTATATTAAAGGTATTGCATTTTACTAATGGAAAAGGAGAAAAGTGCAATAGGATATCACAAGGAGCTTAATAATCAAATTTTCATAAAACCAAACCAAACAAAAACAGTTCCAAAAATCTCTGAGAGCTGATCTTTCAGGGTTCCCGAGGTTAAAAGAGGCAAATTAGAAAGGACTGCAAATGCCAAGCACCCGGCAGCTGCAGTAAGCAGGAGTAAAAAGATGATGGCCAGAAAGACCACCCAGCTGCAACACGTACAACCACTGGCACGGGCAGATGTACCTGTCAGAGTTTGTCGTTCCTTTATGACCTTAAAGATTCACAGTCTGAATCAATTTCCAGTTGACTCAGGCCTAACTATGAATTTGACTAAGCTAAGAAAAGCCTTCTTAAGAGCAAGTAGATCCAGTGTTATAAAAACATCTTTGTGCTGTAGTGCTCATGCTGGTGATGCAAGTGAAATAATGGAGGAAGGGATGGCTCTTGTCCAAAACGTTACGACTTTTGGATAAATTACAGTGCTAGAGTTGCTGATGAATACAGTGTTGCTAAGATCTCCATAATATGAGAATTCACTGTACCCTAGGCCTGATGTAATGCATGTCCAACTGCCTGGCACATGACATGCTTGGCAGACATAAAGCACTGGTGAGCATGTTGGCAGACGTCAGGTTATGAAGCAGCTGCCATAAGAAACATCCTCTACTTTCTTCTTAAACAGCATTTTAGAAAGATCTCCTGACAGCCAAAACTTACTTTAACCAGGATAAACTTTCATGTTCACACCTTTCACTATGGATATTGGTTATAGGAAAGATCACTTTATTAACAAACCATATCCATAACCAGATTTTCCCAAAGTAATGTTTAAAGCATTTGCCATCAAGACTTAGAGGTCACCATTAGGAAGAGTACTTTCCCGTTCTAAGAATGGGGAATACACATTTGGAACTTTACATGAGCAACACTCAATAACTGACACCTTTGCCCACATTTCTTTTGAAATTAAGAAGGGCACCTGAGAAATATTTCAGAAGACAAGAATGAAAAACGAAGATTGTAGCCCAAAAAGGGAATGTGGAGGCATCTACAGGCCTCCTGAAGGCTCCCAGACCCACCTTTTTGCACATACTGATCTGCATGACTGCATAGCTTATGAGGGCTTCCTTCAAGTCACGGTTCTTCTGCTCCTTGAAGCGTTCAATATCAGCCCAGGCATTTTTTACAAATTCTCTGCAATAAAAGGTATTATCATTACTGTTGTGTAAATTAAATAAACAATATATTACACATAGAGCTAACTAGTTCTGATTTTTTTTTAAGATTTCTTTTTTATTTGAGAAGCAGACTTGACAGAGAGAGAGAGAGGAGAGACAGAGAGAGGTCTTCCCATCCCCTGGCCCATTCCTCAAACGGCAGCAATGGCCAGAGCGGGGCTGGTCTACAGATCTGGGTGTAGAAGACGGGAATGAGGAGCTTCTTTCCAGGTCTCCCACGAAGATACAAGGGCCCAAGGACTTGAACCATCCTCTGCTGCTTTCTTAGGTCATGAGCAGGGAGCCTGGAATCAAACTGACACCCACAGAGGATGGTGGCGCTGCAGGTGGCAGATTAGTCTTTGTGCCAGCATGTGAACTGGTTAACTGTCTTACAGAGGAAACAGCTATTGCTTGCATGAGTTATAATTTTTTATTTTCCTAAAAATTTTAATGAGGGAAAAAGTAGGGACTAGGCACTAGGCACGTAGTTGTCTGCATTTTAGCAATTTCCAGTTTGGCATGAGAATACCACCTTTGAGTTCCCTCCATCCAATGGGTAGAGATGACTGCAAACCATTTCACCAACTGAGCAGATGTGGCCCCTGAGTGTCTGGCCAGCGCTGGCCAGCTGGTGATGGCTCACACTCTGCACACAGCTGCTTTACATGACAACTAGAGTTTTAGGATCCTGTTAGGAATTTGTCTTTTTTATCTACTAGGGAAAATTTACTTCAATGTGTTTGGTGGCAGCAGTTTTAAAATGAATAAAAACCACCTCAAAACCAGTGACAGACTCATGGTCAGCCTTAGTCTACTTTGTTTCAGAGGAAAAGAATTGTAAAAATCAGTGATAGCAGATTTCTGAGGACAGCAATTTTAGAAATGATTCTGGAAAACATGCCTAACCCTATGCGAGGTAGGTATGGGCACAAAGACAAAGAAGATAAAGTCACTGAATGTGAAAGACTTCTCATGCAGCCAGGGCCGCAGCCCCAGTACAGGCCTGCCACACTCGAGGAGCGTGAGCCAAGTGCCACATTGGCTGGAGGGAACCCAAGAAGGCATCACCCTGTGGTAATGTGGGATCTGGGTAGAGGGTGCTCAGGCTTTGCTCAGCAGAGAAGAAGGGACGGAGGGGATGTGCATGGGGAAGAGACATCACAAACAGAGCAGGGAAATAGCACCATGCAGCCGACTGCTGCCTCTCTCCACGACAACTGCTTCTATAACATGAGTTTTGCTAACTCACGTTTCTTAGATGGGCAATCACTGCACTGTAGACAAACAGGCTGTATCCAGGGACACTAAGGAAACTGACCATTGTTATTAAAAATAGAATAATAATAACTTGCCACACAGTCTACAGTCTAACTTTGTTCAACATGTCAGCATCTTTACCTGCCTTCCAGATTTTTGGATTTCAGCTGCTGTTCTCCTTCCTGTATTTGTTCTTCTAGCACCTTTATTCTGGCTTCTCTCTGCTCCGGAGTTTCTTGTCCAAACAGCTTGGTAGTCATTCCCTTCAAAGAGAATGTTCTCACAGTCTAAAAGGAAACATGAATGGATAAACGGTGTGTGACTGCGTGTGTCACAACAGAGCAGCACGCAGCCTCAAAACGGAGGAAATCGTGATACACCCTTCACCTCTAACAGCCTGCGGAACTCTTACCAAGTGACATGTTATCACAAAAGCAAACACTGCCCTTGTGTGACTCCACTCACATCAGGCACTGCGTGTGGTCAAATGAGATGCAAAGCACGGTGGCCGCTGGTGACAGGGCGGCAAGGGCTTGTGGGGCAGCAGACGGGCGGCTAGGGCTTGCGGGGCAGCAGACGGGCGGCTAGGGCTTGCGGGGCAGCAGACGGGCGGATAGGGCTTGCGGGGCAGCAGACGGGCGGCTAGGGCTTGCGGGGCAGACACACAGCCTGCTTTGTAAGGTGAAGAGACTACTAGGGACTGGCTGTGCGAATGTGCTACAACTGCTGCTTTAAAAAGTTTGTGCAAAATGGTAAAGATAAATTTTGATGCAAAAAATTAAGATTTTTTTTTTATTTGAAAGATTCAGAAATATGGAAAGATAGACCACTGGTTCACTCCCTGAATCGTCACAGTAGCTGGTGCTAGACTGATTTAAAGCCAGGATCCAGGAGCTTCTGGGATCCTCACATGGAGGCAGGAACCCAAGGACTTGGCCATCTGCTGCTCCTGCTTTCTCAGGCCATTAGCAGGGAGCTGGCAGGGAAGTGGAGCAGCCAGGACAGACTTAAACTGGTGCTCATATTCTCTCCTCCTCTCTGTATATCTGACTTTGCAATAAAAACTAAAAAAATAATTCCTTAAAAAAAAAAATAGAATTGATGGCTGCCACATGGCGGCCGTGAGCTCCCTGGGCTTTCAGCAAAGCCTCACGCCTGGATCGCACACGGCAGATGGCGCGCGTGGGTGAGCTGCCACCCAGGCGGCCAGCACGTCATTTGGCACTAGGCTTCGCCTGCTGGCCGCCTGGCCAGGGAACTCTGGGAATTCTGTACTTTGTTTGCTGCTTAGATAGCTCCATTTTGAACCCTCAGTGCTTTGTGAACGTGAATCAATCCTAACGATCCCCAATGACAGTTAATCTTCCTCAGATGAACCTGTAATTAATACTGTCTCAAACCATGTGTTGTGAAAAATTGCAATACCTAATATACTGTCAAAACCTTGTGCTACTCAGAAATGGAGCGGGAGAGCAGGGAAGTCTTCCATTTCCTTTGAAGGTGTGAGGAAGACTTGTAGTGTAACCTATCAGGAGCATAGCAGGTAACCTATTGACAATAGACTCAAAACAGAATTAGACAATGGTAAAAACACAAAGACATACAGGGGGAATCAAAAGAGATCCTAGCAACCTATTAACAGGTGGTCACATGCACAGAGCAGGGGAGGCACCCAGAGTGGAGCAGGTGAACAGGAGGAGGCTCGTGTCCCAAACCGGGAGACTCCCAGATCCCCACCAAAGACTGTCAGTACGGGCACCAAGGACTGCAGCCCTCGGAGGCCGAGAACTCAAAGGACATCCCACCCCTCACCTTTTCTCTGGACCTACCACACGGGATGGAAGAAGCCCGAGCCCTTCATCGTGGGACCCAGGGTCATCGAAACAACAGACAGGAACCCTGAGTGGTCCTCAGAACCAGAAGAACAGTAAACCTCCTTCAGAATTGGGGAGAGGAGCTTTCTCTAGCCCTTGCTTGGTTCCAACTTTGGGTCCTCACCCTCTCTGCAATGACCATTGGGGTTGCTCCAGAGCCCCCCCTCCAAACACACACACAAGTTAGAATAGATAGGCAGAGAACAAAAAGGAAAGCCTGATCAGCATAAACTCATACACACTTCACTAGGGAGGACACGAAGATTAAGTACTCCTCAGCAAGGCATTGAGAATTTCTCTGCATACCCCTCCTAAACTGTTTCGCACCTCAATTGTTGAAATGTCATTGAAGTAGTCACAGGATGTGGTTAAGAACTTGCATTTAATCTTAATATATTGCTTACTCAATACTATGTCAATTAGTTCCACAAAATTGTATATTGTTGCTGATGTTATGTTGGGGCTTGTAACTGACCGGGATTTTACTTTGTTGGCTCTAACATTGGACCAGAGAGGGTCTCCCCAAGAAGCTGTTGAACTTATCTAGAAGATGAGATGCTGGACTCTATGCTAGGTATATGCTCGCAGGAAAGGAATCTCAACTGAACTTGAACTGTGGATACACAACAAGGTGGAGGAATCCACCATGGGGGGAAGAGTGGGGGAGGAGAGGGGGAAATTCCAGTACCTAAAAAGCTGTATCACATAATGCAATGTAATAAATTTAAAAAAAAAAATAGAATTTCTGAAACTGGGCCATATGGGTCTGGCGTGGCAACCTACTGGCTGAAGTCCTCATCTTGTGCCTCATGTGCCAGGACACCATGTGGGCACTGGTACATACCCCAGTTGTTTCACTTCCCTTTCAGTACCCTGCTTGTAGCCTGGGAAAGTACCAAAGGATGACCCAAAGCCTTGGGACTCTTCACCCATGTGGGAGACCCATAAGAAGCTCCTGGCTCCTGGCTTCAGACTGGTTCAGCTCCAGCATTTATGGTCACTTGGGAATAAAAGAGTATGGAAGATCTTTGTCTCTCCTTCTCTCCGTAAGACTTTCCAATAAAAATAAATTCATCCATTAACAAATTAAAAAAAAAAAACAAAATAAAAAAACTGGGCCACAGTTATCATACAGAACAATTCTGATAGAACCTCTTCGGGCTAAACACCAGCATCCCACGTGGGCGCCGATTCATGTCCCGGATGCTCCATTCCCCATCCGACTCCCTGCTTGTGGCCTGGGAAGGCAGTGAAAGATGGCTGTAGCCCTTGGGCTGCCTGCACCCATGCTGGAGACCTGGAAAAGCTCCTGGTCTTGGAGCTGATCCTACACACGGCTTGCTCCGAGCTCGTGCTAGAGATGGGAAGAGAAATACTCACCCCTGTTGCCAGTTCCTCACACTGCTGCTTCTTGGACGCTAGATCCTGAGCAGCCATCTCCAAGTCGTACTGCATGAGCTCGTGCTTCCTGCACACGGCCCTAGGGACACAAACAGTGCCACGGTTCAATGTCTCTTCCTTGTGCCCAGGTTTGAACATGTTAAGACCTTTCAAACACTAAAGAAATTTACAATATAAGCTGAAAAGCCCCTTACATAGATTTAAAACAGAGACATTTGTTTCTAGATACTTGCAACATAATTTATCAATAAACAGCATTATATAATAAACATAATTTTAATACAAAATGCTGCAAGCTCAAATAGCAACCAAGCATTCTGTAAAGGAATAATGCTGCAAAGTTTGTTTTAAATTTAGAAATATTCATTAGTTTTTATGATAAAAAACATCATCCAGGGACCAGCATGCAGCACAGTGGGTTAGCTAGCCACCTGTGATGCTTCCCATATGAGCGATGGTTCGAGTCCCGGTTGCTCTACTTCGATCCAGCTCCTGCTGAAGTGCCTGAGAAGGCAGGCAGAGGGCCCAAGTGCTTGGAACCCTGCCATCCTCATGACAGACCTAGACAAAGTTCCAGGGATCCTGGCTTTAGTTCAGCCCAGCTCTGGCCATTGTGGCCATTGAAGCAAATCGAAGACTTTTCTGTGTGTGTGTGTGTGTGTTAATTCTGCCTTTCAAATTAAAATATATTTAAGATTTATTTTATTTAATTTGAAAGGCAGAGTTACACAGTGAGAGGGAGAGACAGAGAGATCTTTTCCTCTGTTGGTGCATTCCCTTATAGCCACCAAGCCAGAACTGGGCTGGACTAAAGCCAGGAGCCAGAAGTTTCTTCCAGGTTCCACAGGATGAAGTGGCCCAAGCACATGGGCCATCTTCTGTTGCTTTCCAAGGGAGCTGTATTAAAAATGGAACAGTTAGGATCTGAACTGGTGCCAATATAAGATGTCAAATGCAGGCGGCAGCGTTACCCACTAGTCACAGCACTGGCCTCCAATTTTTTTAGATAATCCATGCTTACTGTTAAAGAGAATAACATTCTAATTAAAAATGCACAAAAGAAAGGCCTTGAAGGACCCTCTCCCCAGTCTCCATATCCACTCATCATCCACACAGCTGGCCAGTGCATGGTTTTCCAGCATTGAGCTGGCCATTCCAAAAACACACCTCAAATGTTTTCTACCTTCCCTCACTTAGCAACATAAACATTAGTCTTGGTGAAAGTCGCGGAGTGGCCCGTGATTCCAGCGCCAGCAGCCCCTGCCTTCTGCCTGGTGGAGTAAGATGACCTCGGTGGAGCACCTTCCCACTCAGAGCTCTCCAAGCGCTACAAGCAGACATTTCCGCTCCAGTTCCTGAACAGTCTAAGGAAAACTGCACTTCCATTTTCCTTCCTGAGTTGCCACAGCGCTTTTAAAACCGACAGGAAGACAGACCCAAAGCCACTTATCCCAGGAAAATGATTCTTTTAAAAATTTAGCCAGAAAAAAAATGCAGAGATTTTTTCTTCATCAGGAAGACTGTCTTTCAGAGATTTCTGCTTGTCCCTGCAGGAGCGATCGTTAATGGCACCACAAGGCCTAGTGACAGTGCTCAACATGTATTTTGCTTCTAATTTTTACACCAGTAAAAATGGAAAAACCAACATACAGACAGAGCTGATGAGTGAGACCAACACACATGTTTTAAAGGCAGGTTGTGCTCTCCAGTTTTACACCTCTCCCTCTGCAACACAGAAGGCGGCAGCCTCCAGCCTGTACTGCATGGGACAGAGGAAGAGTGTGGTGGGAGCCACACAACTAGCGCTGACAGTCTCATCACACTTACCGCAGAGCTTCTGCATAAAAAAGATATTCTTTCAGCTGATCCGCATAATGTTCCTCATCTTCCAAAATGTCATCGATAGAGGAGGCATATCTGTTTCAAAAGAACGCTGCTTAGATCAACACGGTAAACAAGTGCTTTCGTTACATCTAGGTGACAACGTATAGAAAGTGAGAATTAGCCTTTAGGGACATAGTAATTTGCGTTTAACATGATGTTTTACTAAACTATAACAAAATACTTCAGTCATCGATGACTTAGAAATAAAAAATAATACCCACTTGGTAGCCTAGCAGCTGCAGTCCTAACCTTACAAACGCTGAGATCCTATATGGATGCCAGTTTGTGTCCTGGCTGCTCTACTACCTTTCCAACTCCCTGCTTGTGGCCTGGGAAGGCAGTCAAGGACGGCCCAAAGCCTTGGGATCCTGCACCCGTGTGGGAGACCCGGAAGAAGCTCCTGGCTTCGGATTGGCTCAGCTCTGGCCATTTCAGCCACTTGGGGAGTGAACCAGAGGATGGAAGATCTTTCTCTCTGTATCTCCTCTTTCTGATAAAAATAAATCTTAAAAAAATAAAAAAAAGAAATAACAAAGGAAGAAATGACCTTTACTGGAAGCAGTTTAAGAAGTAATTGGGTAGGGGGAATCCAGTGCCTAAAAAACAGTGTCACATAATGCAATGTAATAAATTAAAAAATAATAATAATAAAAATAAAAAAAGTAACTGGACACTGCAGTATCTTCTATGCAAAGACTTATAAAATGCCATAGCAAGAATAAAGCTTGGCATAATTAATAGACACATGTCCCTGGTAGCAACTACGTTAATTCTCAAAAGCATCAGGTGAAAAAGTAGTGTCAATCAAGATTAAAGAAACCTCTAGAAGTCCTATTTGAAACTGACTGGCACCAGCCTTGTGATCCCGTCAGGATGCTGTGCTCACAGCCACGTCACTCCCACTCCTGCACTGGATCCTGTGTCTGGACAGAAATGCTAGCTCACAGCGCAGCACTTTCCCAATTCCTACATGCACAAATCTGTAAAGCTTTCCAGGGTGCTTCTTTATCACTTTGTAAAAAGATTGGTGGGCCCAGCAGAGTAGCTTAGTGGCTAAAGTCTTAGTCTTGCACAATCCGGGATCCCATATGGGCGCTGTTTCTAGTTCCGGCCGCTCCACTTCCCAACCAACTCCCTGTTTGTGGCCTGGGAAAGCAGTTGAGAACGGCCCAAAGCCTTGGGACCCTGCACCCGCCTGGGAGACCCGGAAGAAGCTCCTGGCTCCTGGCTTCAGACCAGCTCAGCTCCAGCTGTTGCAGCCGCTTGGGGAGTGAATCAACAGACAGAAGATCTCGCTCTCTCTCTCCCCTCCTCTCTGTATATCTGCCTTTCCAATAGAAAAAATAAATAAAATATATCTTACAAAAAGAATAAGAAGACTGGCTTGTTTGTTTGAAAGATGCAGTGACAGAGAATAGGAAAGATGGAGAGAGATCTTCCCTTCACTGGGCCAGCTGAAGTCAAGAGACAAAAACTCCATTCAGGTCTTCCAGGTGGGTGCCAGGGACTCACCTGAGCCACCATTTGCTGGACCCCAGGCACAGTAAGCAGGAAGCTGGATCAAATGTGCAGAATTGGGGACTAAAACCGCTGAACTGAGTGCACCACAATGCCACTTCCTGTCACTCCACCAATTTAGAACTTGAAATGTCATCAGAGTAATGGCTTGTGTGCTTGGATTGATTCACTTATTATAAATTCCATAACATGGGATGTGTGTGATGTACTGCTTTTGCACAGAAGAGGCATCCTCCCTTAAATCAATTCTGATTCCTTAGTGTAGAAATAAAAACATACTTTATGTTTTCAAGTATGTCTCCTCTAGAAGAGGAAACAAAGTTTACTGGTATTATAAAATTAAATGAGAAAAAAAGATTCATTTGAAAAGCAACCTATGGAGCTGGTGCTGTGGCACAGTGCGCTAAGCTGCTTCTTGTGACACCAGCATCCTGTATCACATACTGCCAGCTGGAGCTCTGGCTGCTCAGCTTCTGACCCGGATCCCCGCTCATGCATTGGGAAAGCAGGAGATGGCGTGAGTGCTTGTGCCCTTGCTACCCATGGAGAAGCTCCTGGCTGCGGTTTGGCACAACCCTGGCCACTGTGGCCATTCGAGGAGTAAAGCAGCGGATGCAAGCGCTCCTATACCTGACATGCTACCTTTTAAACAAACAAAACTCTTAGAAAGAAAAAATGCATACACAATTCTTAACTGCAAGATACACTGCATGTACTAGTAAACTTTATCAGAATGAGGAATTTCATCCATGTGGCAGGAAAAGAAGTCTCAGCTCACAGATCTGACTTCAGGAGAGCTCTCTTTGTTCTTGACCTTAGGAGAAAATACCCAAACTTCACCGTGAACGACAGTATGAGCTGCAAATTCTGGACTGAGGAAACTCCCTTTTGTTCCAGGTTTGATGGGGATTGCTACTGTCAAAGAGTACTGAGGTTTGTTACAAACATTTTTCTGCACGATTTTAAATGAACATGCAAGTTTTTGTCTTTATTCTGTTAATTTATGAATAAGGTGGATTTTTAAACAATAAACTAACCTTGCATTCCTGAGATAAAATTTATGTCAGATCTGTACCCAGAGCATAATGTGAATGCCAATAAACTTGCTAAGAACGAGAGATTGCTGAAGGCAGCCATGTGACTGTACATGGGGCTGTGGGCCACCTCCTTGCGGTACTCACACGTCCATGTGATGGCCGGCACTCTGCAGCCCGTCGCCCATCTCTTTTTCTATGGCACTCCACTCACTAGGACCAAAAACAGCAAGAATTAGATACGGAACATTATCAAATGGACTCACACACAATTCTTTTCCAGTTGTTCAATAATGGACAATATATATATTGGGATATATCTTCTGCAGTCCAAATAGACTGTTTTCCCCACTACACTCCCAACTTTAACCAGTAAATGTTAACTGAAAAAAACTTCTCAAATCGACATGTGCTGCTAAGTACAAGTAAGTTTCATAGAAGACAGCTCTGCTTTTGTGTAAGATTCTCAGGGTGTCTACTCAAATCAATCATGGAACTTTAAAAAATATGGAATGGCAGTCCTTCTCTTGATCCCTGGAGACAGAGCCAAGGCCTGTGCACTTTAAAATGTCCATGCATGTTTGCAGTGAGCACACCTAGTTATGTGTGACTGGGCTAACAGCTAACAGAACAGGGCAACAGTTCGGAACATTTGCTGTACAGAAAGCCTTCATGCGATGCTGCGGCCTGCTGAGTAAGACTACCAGAACCACAGATCATTTCACTGTCATTTCTGTGAAATGTTTTTTATAAGGAACTCTTTTTATGGAAGCTACACATTCTTATTAAAGTAAACTGGGGAAGTAAATCTATAATCCCAAATACCACGAGATGATATGTTTTGCTCTCTCTACATGATTTGCTCTTTTGAGTCTTTTTACTTGCTCATTTTCATGCAACTGAGGCCACATGGCATGGGCAGTTTCTGTTGTAAACATTTTTTTCAAATGACAACTCAGAATCGTTCTCTAGCCTTACACTGTGTTCAATAAGCATTTTCAACAAACTGTAAAAGAAAAAAGCCATGGAACTCTTAAACAGGCAAGACTCCCTCCAATAATTTCCTTTCCTCAAAAATGTTTACTCAACGAGCAGCAGTTAAGTTGCTGTTATTCACAAAATGGCTTTTTAACATTCCCGACTCTAGCTCCAAGACCTCATTTCTATGCCTATAAGGCGATTCTGCTTTTATGTGCCTCTCATGCTTCAAATAAAACAAATCCAAAGCCCAATTCCTTGTATGAAAAATGAAATTGAGAGCTCTTGATAAGAACTCAAACGGTCACAGTTAATATAACCATAGGTCCTCCTAAAGGACTCGCACAGTGGCCAGCTTATGCCATGTGTCTGTCTAGTGCAGGCCCCACAGGTACTACATCATCTGCTGTTCAAGCATATTATTTACCATCTCAAGCTAACCAAGACCAGATGCAATTCCTTGATTCCTACGTAAGTCTAACAATGAGTGCAAGGAAGGGGGATTTGAGCATCTTTATTCCAGCTGAATAGTTTAATGACTCACGAATGCTTAGCAAATATAGTTTGTCAACTAAGTCAGTAAATGAATTATTAATTGTGAGGCAGCAAACACGGGCGGGATCTATGTACAGCCTCAGAACTGTGGCCAAAAGATGTAAGACCTCTGTCTCTTTCCCATCTCTCTGAATTCTGCCTTCTATACGAATTAATAAACTTAAAGAAAAAAAGGTGTTCAGGGTTCTGGTACTGTGGTGCAGCAGCTTAAACCTCCATCTGCAGCACTGGCATCTCATATGATGCTGGTTCAAGTTCTGGCTGCTCTACTGCCCATCTAGCTCCACACTCACCGATGGACCAGGATGAAGTCTTTGGCTCCTGGCTTTGTGGCCATTTGGGGAGTGAGCCAACAGATGGAAGGTCTTTTCAGTCTCTGTAACCTGCCTTTCAAATAAATAAATCTTTATTTTTTTAAAAAAGAAGTGGTCAGTGCTTACCTGAAAACTCGCCCATAATTCCCATGCACTTTATATACACCATAAAGTCGATCTGCTACTCTCTGAAATAAACAATAAAAATTGCTATCAGGTCAAATTATATGCCAATTAAATTTTTAAGAAAATTATGTTACTAGAATCAGCAAAACAAAAACAAAAACAAAAATCCATGCTTAATAAATGCGAAAAAGAAAAAAAAAATACCCCCAGAAAAGTTACAGAAAAAGCAAGTTCCATTTTTCCATATTTATATCAAATACTAACAAATTTCTTTTTACACAGTTTTTAATTATTGTTTTGAGGTTTCCTACAGCCGAGAACAGTAATATTTCTTCTCAGTAGTTTACTGTTATCCTTAATAAACACCGCTTTAAACAGTCAAATAAAATTTCACTGGGTTGTTATAAAATCCACAAACACTCCTCACTGGGTATTTAGTTACTCTGATGAAGTGACTGCATCTAAATATATCATCAGGTGATAAGAGAGAAGATGCAGCTAAGAAAAGCTATGAACTACAGAGCAAAAGTCTCATTTCTAGAGAAAAGGAAAGGCCCAAATGGCAGAAGGGTAAAACACAAATGATTAAAACCTAAAATCAGACTGATTCAAGGTTTGTAATTCAGAACCCTGGTGTCAGAGCTGGCACTGTGGTGAAGCAGGCATCCCACAGCCAAGTGCCAGCTCAAGCTCTAGCTGTTATGCTTCTGACCCGGCTCCCTGCCTCGCTGCCAATGCTCCTGGGAAAGCAGCAGGAGACGGCCTAATTCCCTGGACTCCTGCAACGCACGAACAAGATGAGGCCCAAACCTGGCTGCTGTAGCCACTGAAGAGAGTACACAAAACACCTGTATGTGTGTCACTCTGACTTTAAAATAAAGAAAGATTTAAAGAAAAAAAAAAAAAGGAAAAAAGAATCCAGGTGACAGGGAAAGGTGACTGTATAGAATTCTGATATAGAATTTCATTTCTTTTGAGAGGTCCTTCTATTTCAAAACTGATCATCAGGCAACCATTTTGGGAGGACACTGGACACACCCCCTGACACCAGAGGGAATCTGACAGCAGTTCTCTTTCTTCTGGAACTGAGAATGCACTCTCTCCTCACTACAACCCAAGCTAGTCAAGGAAGAGAGGGACAAAGTTGTATGACATGCCACTAAAAAGTTATTTTAAAAATCTGGATATGCATTTTTCCCCTTGATTCTTCTGAGTGAGATTATAAGATTTGAGACTCCTGGTACTATTTGCCACAACAGACTACAAGGGAGCTGGGACACCTCACTATTTCCCCAACACTGGATATCCTTTACAGGTGACCACAAGTAAAAGGCTAACCATCGTCTCAGAGTCATGCTCACGTTTACAATGTCAGCAAGGTTAAACACTTGCTTCCTCCCTTCACTCTTGGTATCCTCTAGAGGCGGCACAGGGTAGCAAGAAGTAAGGAACGTGAACTCAGACAAATATGAGTTCAAATTTCCACCTCCTTCTTAGGTTACAATTTGGTTTTGGAGAATTCACCATGCTACCCCAAGCCTTGGTATTGCATCTTTCTTTTGGAGATGTGGGAATGATCTTCCTCACAGGACTTTGTGAAGACTGGATGCCTGCAAGGTTCCTGGCCACCAGCAGGGGGCGGCTCAGGGACTATCAGATCCTCTTCCTCATCTCCCTATATGAATCCACACTCCTTGTCAACCTGTCATGTTTAAGAGAGTTAAGAAATAGAATTCAGGGGCAGGTCCTGTGGCATGGCACATAAAGCTGCCGCCTGTGGCAATGGCATGTCATATGCAGGCAGTCTGAGTCCTGGCTGCTCCATTTCTAACCCAGCTCCAGGCTAATGCACCTGGGAAAGGCAGCCGAAGACGGCCCAAGTGCTTGCGCCCTGCACGCACATGTGAGACCTGGATGAAGCTCGGGCTTCAGGTGGGCCCAGCTCCAACTGTCGCTATTATTTGGGGGAGTGAACCACAGGGTGATTCACTGTAACTCTGCCTCTTAAATAAACAAATGAAAGAAGGAAGGGAGGGAGGAAACAAGCAAGCAAGAAAACAAGAAAGAAAAGGAATCCAGAATCACTTGTCATGTTTAAGATCTGGCTCCACACCCATGTATTAAATGAGTCATTGGCCTCTGGTTTCCTACCCTGAAAACAGGGGCTGCTACGGAAATCAGGTGAGAAAATACTTCCAGCTGCCAGGCAGATTTCCATCAGAGAACACCCTGAACAATCGCCAGCTCTGCTTGAAGGACCTGACAAGTGGCAGAGACAGGTTTTAAACTCACCTCTTCCTCCTCTAAGGCCATCTGCCTTTTCTGACTGCTGTTTTTCCTTTTGATTGTTACCTTCACTTACTACACACCCAACTCTAACTCATCTGTAATTTTCTCTCGTCTTTTTTGTTTTGTTTTCCTAGCATCAAAGGAATTATCTTGGACAGAAAAGATAAACACTTGACTGTTTCCGCATGATCTGTTAACAAAATGTCATTTGCCTCAAACACTTGCAATCTTCTCTTGACTGTGTGACATTCTGAAATGAAAGGCCTTCCTGGGGTATAGTTTTGCCACTGTGTGCTGTCAGCAGGGGACTTTCACCTTTCAATTATACTTCATATCACTTCATTGTTACTATCTAAATGGCCTTCTCCTTATTTGAAAAGACCGAGTTTTAGGAGACAGTGCAGTAGCACAGCACGCTAATCCTCCATCTTATGGCACCAGTATCTCTTACGAGCTGTGATTCATGTCCTGACTGTCCTGACTGCTCCACTTCTGATCTAGTTCTCTGCTTGTGGCCTGGGAAAGCAGTGAAGGATGACTCAAGTCCTTGGGACCCTGCACCCACACGGGAGACCCAGAAGAGGCTCCTGGCTCCCAACTGGTTCAGCTCCAACCATTGTGGCCATTTAGGGAGTGAAATAGCAGATAGAAGACCAGTAATGTCGCTCTTCCGCACCCCTCCACCCTGTTGCTGCTTGATCGGCAAGGTGCTGACGGAGGGAAAGCAGGTGGAGGGGGTGGGAGGAAACCAGGGATTTGGCAGTAAGAAAATCAAGTGTCTACATCTGTGGAAGTCACCACCATGATTGGAGATAAGTAATGGCTGAGTGCATAAACAACATCAGACAGTACTGCTACCAAGACAACAGTAATACAAGATGCCAGAAGATTACATTAGCATTTCTAAAATGTTTCTTTTGAGAGGCAAGAAGAGAGAGATCTCGTCCACTTATTCAGTAAGACTGAAGGTGGGAAATGGGAACTGAGCCCAGGGCTCCCCTGTGTAAGGGAGGGCTCTAACCACCTAAGCCATCACTGCTGCCTCCCAGTGCCTGCCACGGCAGGAAGTGACTCAGCAGCCCGGGCCAAGGACGAACCCCAAGCACTGATACAGAATGAGGGCTTCTTAGCTGCGCTGAAGTGGTCTTTGCTATGTGACACTTCCAGAAAGATTTCACTAAGAAAGGGCTTGAGCTGAGATCTGAATAGAGAGAGAGACCAGGTCTGAGAAAGCAGTGAGGGTTGGGAGGGATGGGACAAGCATGGGAAGTGTATCCCCTAAAACCGTCCCACCCTCTACCCCTCATTGACTCTTTCATTAAGGAAAATGCCAGACCAATTCTCTCTTTTGCTATTTTGAAAACCAAGAAAACACATCACACATCAAAATTCACGTTCTGGAGCTGAGATAAAGCTAAAATTTGTTATCATAAAAAACTAGTTTAAAAACAAAAAAGGGAAAAAATTATTATACCAAAAACCTCAGCATATAGCCATAGATTTCTGGCTTGTAATCATAAAACTTATATTAAAGCAAATACCAGATCATATACTTCATTTCAGGAGGATTCCAGTATTAAAAGTCACCCCAGACCTGGCAGCACAGTTTGTTTCAAAGTCGGTTTGCAGGCAAGTTTTAAAGTTCCCCAGGAGCAGAAGAACCAGGTGATTTGACTTTGAAATATGTGACTAAGGTGTCATACATGTACATTTGCATGGATAGTGTGCTATTTAAATATATGTATACAGTATAAAATGGCTAATCAGGTAATTACAATAATTAGCATTTCCAGATCCTTTTCTTTCTTCTTTTTTTTAAACATTTATCTATTTTTATTGGAAAGGCAGATTTACAGGAGAGAAGGGGAGACAGAAAAACATTTCGTCCGCTGGCTCACTCCCCAAGTGGCTGCGATGGCTGGAGCTGAGCCAATCTGAAGCCAGGAGCCAGGAGCTTCCTCTGGGTCTCCCATGCAGGGGCAGGGTCCCAAGGCTTTGGGCCGTCCTCGACTGCTTTCCCAGACCACAAGCAGGGAGCTGGATGGGAAGTGGGGCAGCTGGAACATAAATCCCTGCCCACGTAGAACCCCAGTGCATGTAAGGCCACTAAGCCATCATGCTGGACCCTCTAGTTCCTTTTCTTAATGTTTGTACCTGTAAGTTCTTATTTTCCAGTTCTTCATATAAATTATTGTAAATTATGGTCAGGCCACTCTGCTTCAAATAGCATGAACTACATCACTATGAACTGCAGTCACCCAACACTCAAACCTCTATAACTGTTCTGGATCACCTTCCTCTAACAATACAGTATGAATAATCGAATATTAAAATTTTGAATGTAAAACCAGGTATTCATCACAAATACCAACCATTACTTAAAAATATCATGATCACATGAGAGGTGTCACAACGCTCTTGGGCACCACTTACAGCTCTGACTCGGAGCACATGTGAAATGACAGACTGCAGCTCGTCACTGTAGTGCTTTAGTTCAGTAAATCTCCTAGAACAGAAAAACAAACATTTTTCTCATGAAAGCAAGCAGTTAAGAGCAGAAAGATAAAACCGAGTTCCTGAGAATAAAGTGATTTCATTTAATCACATGCTGTGACCTAGAACACTTACATACCAGTCTAAAGTAAAAAAAAAAAAGTCTAAAATAAAATGATTCTCTCTTTTGCAAACCAAGGAAAGATGTCAAAATTTCAAAATTTACATCCTGGGACTGAGATAAAGCTAGAATATGTTAATATGAAAAGCTACTTTGAAAACAAAAAAGGAGGAAAAAAATTATTGTACGAAAAATCTTACATTGTAGCCATAAATTCCTGGCTTCTGAGTAATACTGTTCGGTAACTTTTGTTTCCCTAATCCACAGTGCCCCTTTCCTTAGAACTCTGAAACTTACAAGCCATCCATCACCTGTCACCTTCCAAACAAGAATTCAAGCAGAAACCTTCAGCTGAGAACCAATCTTCACCACCTCCTGCCAATCAGCTCATACACGTCCTCCTGCCTACATCATTGGGAGTCTATGCCTGCTATACTCCATATTTTTATTCACTAATTTTCCCTCTCATTATGAGCTTCTTCTCATTAGTACAAAAAATAACCCATCCACTTCCTTGACAATATACCTAACTTTAAAACCAAGCATTAACACCCACTAATAATGACTTCTCTTCCCTTCCCATTCACTGACTGGCATACTAGAATCCAGCATCTGCCAACAGCACTAGAGTAGAGGAGTATTTCTGACAAGTTACCAAGTATTTTCACCTCATTAATATGTAATGCTCTATTTCAGCCCTCCTCTGACTTAACGCTCTTGATGGTGTGACAGCTGACATGCTTCCTCCACCCCAGCCATTTGTTCTCTTAACATGATTGTCTTCTCATCACTTCTGGAGGACTGGTTCTCACTTCTTTCATCCATGTCTTACACTGCTAACTTCAGTGTTGGAAAGAAGCTGTGTGAACTACTGTGGGTCTCTGAGTAGGAGAGAATGCAAATAACCACAAGGACGCAGAGAGACACCCCCTTCCAGGGACACAGCAGTGGGAACTTACAACCTGCTTACCCACAGGCCTAGAACAACTGTACTCCTCTGGTCTCATCATTGAAAGCATCCTGAAAGTGTTGACATTCTTCAAGCTCAACAATTAGATTCTCACCCGCCTGCAAATACATTCCTTATGTGGCTGTCATTCATAACACTTAACACTTAGGATGTACATGTTGCAGAATTTCAAGTTTCTACTTTTGGCCCAAATCCCTCTTCCATAGTTCAAACCTATATAGAGAAGTGATTAACAGTGATTATACTTGCTGACATATCCAGGGCTTAATGTGTCATGCTCGATCCACTCCCCCTCCTCATCTAAATTGTGCTAATGGGCTCCTTAGTAGGCTAAATAATGAAGCTTCAGCGTCATCTCGTTTCTTACCCCACTCCGGCACCCCTACATTCCACTAACCACCCAGCTGGCCAATTCCACCTCTGGAACATTGCCTAGATGCACTCACTTGCCTTGGTGTGCAGCCAACAACCTGGATGCAGATAAGCATCATTACCTTTCACCTGCTAGTTCACTCAGCCCCAGGTCACTCTAACTTGCTGCCCTCTTGGCTCAGACGACCTCCCAAAAGCTCAAAGCTGCACTGCTCCCCTGCTTTTAGTCAGATTTCTTCATGAAACACAGGTTAATCACTGATCCTGCGAAAGAGTCCAGACCCCTTAACATGGCTTACAGAACTCTTCACAGACCATACAGATGTAGTAACTGTCATTCATCTAAACAAAGAGGCGGCTGGCAAAGCTGAGGGCATCTGATCATGATAAAATACTTTATGTTCAACATTCTTACTCCACTCTAGGCAGTATTCTTCAGCTAAAAAAAAAAATAATCCAAGGAGCAAGATTGGCACGTCATTTGATGGAGGGCAAAGCCATGTCTGCTCTTCCTTTTTACATCTCAGGTGGAAAACAGAATGTGCTCTTAGTGGTTTTTTTTTTTTTTTTTTTTTTTTTTTGCATTTCTGGTATAAAACTCTCAAAGGGGGCCGGCACTGTAGGATGGTGTGTAAAGCCGCTGCTCACGGTGCTGTCATCCCATATTGTCACCGATTCATGTCTCAGCGGCTCTACTTCCAATGCAGCTCCCTGTTAATGTGCCTGGGAGGGCAGCAGAAGATGTCCTGAGTGCTTGAGTTCCAGTACTCACGTCAGAGACCTAGAAGCAGCTCCTAGCGCAGGGCTTCAGACAAGCCCAATTCCAACCACTGCAGCCATTTGGGGAGTGAACCAATAGATGGAAGATCTCTTTGCTTTTCTCTCTCCCTCCATCTGTAACTCTGCCTTTAAAATAAACAAATCTTAAAAAATAAAATGGCCAACTCTGAAGGGATATGAAACTAAGAAGTTAATGTGAGAAGGAGTAAGAACAGACTGTGGACTCTTAAGTATCTATTGATTCATATACATCCTTTAACTACAGCCAATTAGAATTGAGTTGAAATAATTTTCAGCAGAACCTAAGATTTTGGGGCTGGCACCATGCTGTAGCAAATTAATCCTCTACCTGCAATATCACAGCATCCAATATGGGTTTTAGTTTTGAATCCTGGCTGCTCCACTTTTTTTTAAGATTTATTTATTTTTTGGCCTGGCACGATAGTGTAGCATAGCGGCTAAAGTCCTCGCCTTGCACATGCCAGGATCCCATATGGGCACCAGTTCTAATCCTGGAAGCTGTGCTTCCCATCCAGCTCCTGCTTGTGGCCTGGGAAAGCAGTCGAGGACGGCCCAAAGCTTTGGGACCCTGCACCCACGTGGGAGACCTGGAAGAGGTTTCTGGCTTCGAACTGGCTCAGCTCCCACCATTGTGGCCGCTTGTGAATCAGACGGAAGAGCTTCCTCTCTGTTTCTCTCTCTGTATAAACCTGCCTTTCCAATAAAAATAAATAAATTAAAAACTTTATTTATTTTTATTGGAAAGTAAAATATACAGAGAGGAGAGATAGAAACTGCTCCACTTTCGAATCAGCTCCCAGCTAATGCGCCTGGGAAGGCTGTGGAAGACTGACTCAGTGTTTGAGCCTCTCACCCACATGGGAGACCCAGAATAAGTTCCTGGGTTCAGACTGGCTCAGCTCATTACTGCATCCATTTGGGGAGAAAACAAGCAAATGGAAGATTTCTCTCTATCCCCAGCAGATAGGTTTCAGTCTCTCTGTAATTCTGCTACCATTAAAATAAATTTTTTAAAGGTTATTTTTAACAAAAAAGAAATTAAGGTTTGAATTCAAGTGTTGGGCCCAGTGCAGTGGCCTAGCGGCAAAGGTCCTCACCTTGAATGCCCCAGGATCCCATATGGGCGCCAGCGGGTTCTAATCCTGGCGACCTGCTTCCCATCCAGCTCCCTGCTTGTGGTCTGGGAAAGCAGTCGAGGACGGCCCAAAGCCTTGGGACCCTGCACCCACATGGGAGACCTGAAGGAAGCTCCTGGATCCTGGCTTTGGAATGGCTCAGCTCCAGCCGGTGTGATCACTTAGGAAGTGAATCATTGGATAGAGGATCTTCCTCTCTGTCTCTCCTACTCTCTGTATATCTGACTTTGCAATAAAAATAAATAGATCTTTTTTTAAAAAAATGAATTTCAGTGTCAGGAGCCAGACAGTTCCTTCAATCCTATCTCCCCTGATCAGAGCTTCCTCTGCTGGGGCTCAGGGAGAAGAAATTCTCTAAGGTCACGGAGCATCTCCAGACTTGATCAGATTTCCTAAGTACCTTTCCCAAGTTTTGAGCTGGCATAACTATAACTTCTTAGTTGCACATTAGGTAATAAGAGAATGTGTAAGAATATAATCAGTAAGACTCAAGAACACTTAAACTAGGAGAACAGAGGCTCCTGGAGCTGAAAGCAAAGGTCCATTCTGGTGGAAGAATGTGTAAGGCACATAACAGCTTCTGAATGTGATTAACAGAATGGCACAATCTGCAACATGTGTGTGTACTTGTCCTGGGCCAGCAGGCATACATATCCCCAGTGATCACATCACCAGGAAGCCATGGATAAAAGTTTCTAAGTAGGTGACAGACAAAATGTGCACCTTTGGAAAAAATCATGGATACAGGAAAATCAGAAGATCTAAAGGTGAAGGCTGAAACTTCATCAAGTTTTAGATGACAATGTGTATTTCACAGAATGAAGGAATTAATTTTCCTGTAAATAAGAGTCTTAAGTTCTTTGCCCAAGTCAGGAACTAGTAATATCTGCACACTAAAGTAAGGAACCCTGGAGGACCTTCAGCACAGCAGTTAAGCCACAGGTGGAGACACATGTGTCCCATTTTCTCAGTGCTGGGGCAATGCCTGCCTCTCACTCTTAACTACAGCTGCCTGCTACTGGAGACCCTACAAGGCAGCAGTGATGGCTCCAGGCATGGGAGATATGGATTCAGCTTCAAGTTTTTAGCTTGGCTTGATCCGGTCCCAGCCATTCAGAACATCATCATTGGGAAATGAGCCAACAGATCCAAGAACTAGTTGTCTATCTGGTAATAAAATCTACCCCCACCAAAAAAGATAAGATATCCTTTGATAAAGAGTACAAATCATGTAAAATCTCAAAATGATGTAATTCCACTTAACAGGATGGAGTTAAAAAAGAGACTTCAAACTGAAATGCTTACGTAAGACTTCTCTCTTGAATTTTCATGTATCTTAAATGCCTGCTTTTGAGACATAAAAATCAACATGTAAATGCAGATTCCGATGAGACTACAAGTTTGAGATTGTCTACCCCTAACCTATGGCAGGGCCTCGCCTTACACGTATGTTCTGTTCTTAAGACAATCTTAACACTACAGGATCTGTGCTTCACCTTATTCTCCATTCTCTACATACTTGTAGTTATTTCTCCTAAGCTTGAAGTGGTACCTCTCCTAATCAGATCAGAGTTTGTCCAGGCTTGCTTTGCACTTAAACAAAGTTTTTAACTTTAATTTTAATAAATTTTTAAGGTTTAATTTATTTGTAAGGCAGGGTAACGATGAGGGAGCTATGGAGACCAACTCACTCGCTCTCTCTTTCTCCCTCTCCCTTATTTTTATTGGAAAGGCAGATATACAGAGAGAAGGAGAGACAGAGAGATCTTCCATCTGCTGGTTCACTCCCCAAGTGGCCACAATGGCAGAGCTGAGCTGATCCAAAGCCAGAAGCCAGGAGCTTCCTCTGTGTCTCCCAAGTGGGTGTAGGGTTTCAAGATCTTGGGCATCCTCTTCTGCTTCCCCAGGCCATAAGCAGGGAGCTTGGTGGGTACTGAAGAGACTAGAACACCAACTGTCTCATAGGTGCCCATATGAGATCCCGGCACTTGCAAGGTGAGGATTTAGCTATTGAGCCTTTGCTCCAGGCCCAGCCTGATCTTCTGTTTGCCAATTTAATCCCTCTCTTTGAAATGCCTGCAACAGCTGAGGCTGGGCCAGGCTGAAGCCAAAAGGAATGAATTCTATCCTCTTGTCCCACATTGGTAATAGGAACCAAGTACTTGAGATAGTATCTGCTGCCTCCCAGGTGCATTAGCAGGAAGTCAGATGGGAAGCACAGGTGGGACTCAAGCCCAGGCACTCTGAGGTGGAACGTAAGCATCACAAGCAGAAGTTCACTGTGCTGTGTCACAACATCCATCCCAAGACTTGTCTTGACCATAACCTCCATCAAGGCTATTACTAACTAATGTCTCTCTCCAACCTCAAAGCTGAATACTTCAAACAAAAAACTGGAATCTAATTGTTGTCTATTTCATATCACTCTCTTCTTTTCACATGGCTTTACTTTTTTCTACTGTACTACACTGAAAGTATTTTTTAAATTTTATTGGAAAGACGTAGAGAAAAGAGACAGAAGTATCTTCCATCCACTGGTTCAATCAGCTGGAGCTGAGCCAATCCAAAGGCAGAAGCCAGGAGCTTCTTCCTGGTTTCCCACATAGATTCAAGGTCCCAAGGCTTTGGGCAGTCTTGGATTGCTTTCCCAGGACACAAGCAAGGGGCTAGATGGCAAGTGGAACAGATGGGAACTGGCCCCCATATGGGATCCTGGTGCTTGCAGGTGGAGGATTAGCCAGTTGAGCCATTGTGTTGGCCCTACACTGGGAGTATTTCCAGCTCTACAGCTTTTGCACCTGTATAACCAGCTATTATCTGAGCATAAACCCAGAGGAAAAACAATTCCATAAGCCCTGGTAGTCCGTGTGACTGTTAGAATACATCACTCTTCTCTCTACCCTCATCTTCTCTGGTTTCAAAATTTCCAGTTCCTGCCTCCCTATCCTTCTGAATGTGTTTTTACCATGGTGCCTTTTGAGAGCACTGAAAAAGCTCACTATAAATTCCTTCTCTCTTGGGGCTAGCACAATGGCTTAGCATACTAATCCTTGCCCTGCAGCATCAGCATACCAGCTGCTCCACTTCTCATCCAGCTATCTGCTTATGTCCTGGGAAAACAGTGGGAGGACAGCCCAAGTCCTTGGGCCCAGGAACCCATATAGGAGACCTGCAAGGAATTCTGGCTCCCAGCTTTAGAGCAGCTCAGCTCTGATTTTTGTGGTAATTTAGGGAGTGAATCTATCTGTCCTCTGTTAAAAAAAAAAATTTGCCTTTCAAAATAAAAATAAACGAATCTTTAAAAAAAAGTCTTCTTGGGCGCAGCACAGTGGCGCAGGGGTTAAGGTACTCGCCTTGCACGCCTGGGATCCCATATGGGCACTGGTTCTAATCCTGGCAGCCCCGCTTCCCATCCAGCTCCCTGTTGTGGCCCGGGAAAGCAGTGACGACGGCACAAAGCTTTGGGACCCTGCACCCGCGTGGGAGACCTGGAAGAGACTTCTGGCTTCGGATCGGCATAGTATCGGCCGTTGCGCTCACTTGGGGAGTGAATCATTGGACGGAAGATCTTCCTCTCTGTCTCTCCTCTCTGTATACCCGCCTTTCCAATAAACATGAAAATAAATCTTTAAAAAAAAAAGTCTTCTGGGCCCGGCGCGGTGGCACAAGTGGTTAAGTCCTCACCTTGCACGCCCGGGATCCCATATGGGCGCCGGTTCTAATCCCGGCAGCCCCGCTTCCCTTCCAGCTCCCTGCCTGTGGCCTGGGAAAGCAGTCGAGGACGGCCCAAAGCTTTGGGACCCTGCACCCGCGTGGGAGACCCGGAGGAGGCTCCTGGCTTCGGATCGGCATAGTATCGGCCGTTGCGGCTCACTTGGGGAGTGAATCATCGGACAGAAGATCTTCCTCTCTGTATTTCCTCTCTGTATATCCGCTTTTCCAATAAAAAAAAAAAAAAAAAAAAAAGTCTTCTCAGTCCTGGCGACGTGGCCTAGCAGCTAAAGTCCTCGCCTTGAACACATCGGGATCCCATAATGGGCACCGATTCTAATCCCGGCACCTCCACTTCCCATCCAGCTCCCTGCTTGTGGCCTGGGAGGGCAGTTGAGGACGGCCCAAAGCTTTGGGACCCTGCTCCTACGTGGGAGACCTGGAAGAGGTTCCTGGTTCCTGGCTTCGGACTGGCACAGTGCCAGGCGTTGCAGTACTGGTCATTGCACTCACTTAGGGAGTGAATCATTGAACAGAGGATCTTCCTCTCTGTCTCTCCTCTCTCTGTATATCTGACTTAGTAATAAAAATAAATAAATCTTTTTTAAAAAAATTTTAAAAAAGGACAAGATGTTAAAAAAAAGTCTTCTCTTCATCCATACTTCTAGCATAGCAAACTGACATAAGCAGACAATTCAGAATTCCCTCATAAAATCATAATCTTAACTGCCTAAGTAACCTGGCTTTCTTATAAAAGAAGAAAACCACTGTTTTATATACAATTTAACATCTAATGTGAGATTCATATGTATGATGCTATAATGGTGAACAGATACTATTTTCCATTTGTCCAGACACTACACCAAGAATGGCCGCTGTTATAAACGATGGACTTTGAGTAATAATGCTGTGCTCAATGCAACTCGGCGCAACAAACTCAGCACGGCGGTGGGGGATGACGGGAGGGGAGACAGTAAGAGAACTCTGTACTTTGCTCTCAAGTTGTCTATGAGCTTTACTAAAACAACTTTAAAAAGCAAAGTCTACTAGACAGAAAAAAAAATAAAGCTTTCAACTTACTATTATCAAAACTTTAAATATTCATATTCAAATTTCATGTTAAAATAGAGGCACTGTAATTAATGTTCTGTTATGTAAAGTCAGACACAATAGGACATCAGATAATAAAATGGAGCTGTTGTCTGATAAGAATGTACACTGTGTAGAAACCAACACCTAAGGACTCCCCGCAGGCATCCTAACAGAGTTGAAAAGCATGGCAAAGTGAGCCTGGCTCTGATGGACCAAGCTGCAGGTGCGCAGAGGAGACGTGAATTAGCCCACATTCAGAGAAGGTGCAGAAGCACAAACTTAAATACCTTGGGTCCTGTGCCTCAGCAAAGTCACTTCTGAATACACTGGCATCCTTGAATACAGAAAAGCTCTCCCAAACACCAACCTGATACTAGCAAGTCAAATGTTGTCAGACAAATCTACCTCCATTAAATCATTAGGCTAGTATGCATTATCTATCAAGTTTATGGCATACAAAGAACATTGTTGATTATGAAATACATAAGTACATAATTTTCATCTAGCGCTCTGTGTATATTTTACAGGCAAAGTCATACAAGGAAAACGATGCAATTAAAATTGTCATTTTTCTGACACTCTCAGCATTTAATAAATCCTTCTAGCAGTGCTTTCATTTTTGAAAACTTCAGTTATTTACAACTTCAAATTCAGTTAAGCTAACAAGTTTCCAAATCAGTTTTAGACTTTAAAAAGGACTTTCATCAGACATGAATTACTATTTAAAATACTATGCAAATAAATTGCACACATTCAGAAATGAAAAATGAAATAGATAGGAACCATTCAAAACAACATAGGAACTGTTATTAAAACAAAACCTTACTTGTCTGGGTTTTTCACTCTGAATGTTGCATTAAGCGCTTTTAACCTGGAGTCTGCCTGGAAAAAATAATTTATTTACTTAATACAATTACATTGGCGGGTATAAAATTCAAACAGTTTTACTGTCCCTTTAGAATTAAGATGTTCAAGTAGAGTTTTCATCATAACACATTAAATATCCCTAAAAATAGTTTAGGGGTTATCTTTGAGACTACTACTAATAAACGAGCCTGAATACATGACATTCGCTGATACCAAAAAAGAAAAAGAAAAAACTATAAACATATGGCATATGGCTTCTGCACTGTTATAATTCAGAACAGGTCATGTGGAAAAAGCAGTTCAAGAAAAACAACGGTCTAAACTAAATAAGTGGAACTAAACTAACTGGGCACTCCTGCAAGCAGTTCTCAGAATTCAAGCCAGATGTACACTGAGTTTTCTCATTTTCATAATCAGCATTTTAGGGAGAAATAAACAAATATGAGAACACATGCAGCAGAGAAGTGGAGCCAAATGACATCAAGTTACTTTTTAGCTAGAAGAAAATGTTACAAAACACAACTTGTTAACTATCTTTACTTATAACTGTTCATAAAAAAACAGAGGGAAAGACACTAAATAATCTTATGAATGCATGGACTATGTATTTAAATACCCAGATTTTACCCTAAGTACTCATTAAAAAAAATCTTTTCTGACCAAGGCAGAGACACAATAGAGTTTATATAAAGTAGCTTAATCACAAATCAACCTCAACTTCAAAATGTCCTTTGATTTTAAAAACCTCAATCACCTTGAAAACTTCTCAGTGATCTACCCGCTAATGCAGTTACAAAAACTCTTTAATATAACAGAACAAAAACATTCCCAGGGCTTCCCATGTTACTTGACTAAGAAAAACAAATATGACAATATCAACAGTCCCAGCATCCCTGAACCGCAGACCAGCAGATCCACAGTTATCTAAAGCTCAACTTGTCGCTGGTTTCAGGGTCCTCTCATTCCAAAATCATCTTTTTACCAATTCTTGGTCTGTCTTAACATCTCATGGGCAAATGAGTTCATTTGAAAGTCCCTACAAACACCAATACCTATAAACTTGATGCATTTAGCAAAAAACACTACAGGGGGTGGGGGTCTCATAGCTCAGCAAGTTAAGCAGTGCTTCAGACGTGTACACCACAGGTCGGCACACTTGGGGTGCAGCCCCCCAGAAGGCAGCAGATGATGACCTGGGACTTGGGAGGGCTTGATGGTGTCCACAGACACAAGTACATCAGGGAACATCAGGGGTGAGGCAGGAGACGGAAGATCTCTTATATCTTTCTTTATCACTCTCTTTCAAATAAAGAAGTCAATAAACCTTTTAAAACTCACTACATATCAAAGGAGCTCAACAAATTTCAATGTCCAGTCATATACAGAAGTGATTCTTTAAAGTCAAATTACATAAACACTATAAGAAAAACGTCATCTTTCCTTGAATCTTGTGTATTTTAGTACCACCAAACTTATTTTTCATGCTGACCTTTGCTGACAGAACACTGTTCAGGTTAGGTGCATCCCGGCACCCTACTCATTTTGCCAGCTGTTTCACAAGCCTCACGAATTTGGGAATTGTCTAAAACACAACCAAAAAAGTCTCCCCCAGGCTGGATCTCTGAAAAATTAACTGGACTGCTCCAATCTGTACAGACTTACCCAGTGAGCACCTGAAAGTGCCCCAATGCGTTATGCTTCATACAAACTTCTACTCCATCTAAAAGAGCATTATCTGAAATCAGTTTGTTTCTTGGCTTAACTTCAAACTCTAAGACATCACCAGGTGAACAGTGGCCCTGGAGTTGCACGAAAGCTATTGTAGCAATACTGGTTATACAAAGCTGTGCCATGTATGTTAAAGACAGAGAGATGAGACAGAGGAGGCAACGAGGTCGACCTTCCAGCTATCCACAAGCTCACTCCCCAAAAAGCTGCCAACAGCGGGAGCTGGACCAGAAAGAAGGCCAGAGTCTGAACTCCCTCCAAGTGTCTCTCATGGGCAGCAGGGGCACAACTACTTGAATAAATTAAAATAATAATAAATAGTCTTGTAAAAAACAAAATATTAACTCTGATTTGGATTGACCTCATTCTCACAGAAACACATCTTTTGGGCCCGGTGCAATGATTCAATTGGCTGACCCACACCGTGCCAAGCATCAGGATCCCATATGGGTGCCAGTTTGTGTCCCCGGCTGCTCCGCTTCCCATACAGCTCCCTGCTTGTGGCCTGGAAGAAGAGTAAAGAATGGCCAAAACCTTGAGATCCTGTACCTGTATGGGAGGCCCGGAAAAAGCTCCTGGTTCCAGACTGGCGCAGTTCTGGCCGCTGTGACCATTTGGGAAGTAAACAGTGAATGGAGATCTGTCTCTCCTCTCTGTAAATCTGCCTCTCCAATTAAATTAAATAAATCTAAAACAAACAAAAAAACCACACAGCTTTCTTTACTTCATTTTTTTCAGTACTTCCTTTACCAATATCTTTGCATGCATTAATTCTAAAAAAAAAAAAAAGAGAGATGGCAATTAAGAAGTTAATTGAGCAGCTAGTGGTATGGTGCCCCAAGTTAAGCTTCTGTTTTCACTGCTGGCATCACACATCTAATGGAATGCCAAGGTGCAGTCTGAGACCTGGCTTGGCCCTTTGTGTATACCACAGCTGCTGCCCTGATCCCTCGATACAGAGCACGAGGCCACAGAACCTTCACAGCTCCTAGACAGAGCTGCAAGTCAGCAATGGGAAGGGGAGAAGGGTTCCTGCTTCAGTTTCTACTTATAATGGTGTCATGAGAAAAATAAGGATTAGCTCTAAGGGACGGTGACAGCCCATGTCACTGCAGATCCAAAGTAGTAACAGAACATTGGAAACATGTACCACTAGCAGCAGAGACAGAGCACCTCCCAGCCCAAGAAAGAGGCTGAGAGCCATCTTCAACACAGACTGGAGAGGAGCTTGGTCAAGTCCCACAGAAAACATCCCCTCCCCTCAGGGGCTGCTCTAAAAACATGCCAAGAGTCCCCTCATTCTCTGCCTAGGACTCCCTAGTGTTATCACTAAGGTGGTACTTTCTCCGCAACATCCCTGAAGGCTTTTCTCCCATCTGCTGTTCTTTACCCTGGGGGACACTGGATGGAGGGTCTATCAGGAAGACCCCCCCAGAACTCCCAGCACCACCTCTGGATGCAGGAGAGGAGCCCCACTTGATTCCCATCAGCAGTGGGAACATAGACCTGCGCTGGGACACTGCGAGCTAGAAGAGTGACCAGATGTTTGGGACACTGGGGCACTGTGCCTACTTGTTCTGTATTTCTGCATTAATTTAATTATGCCATTAATTATGCTGACCCAGAATTAATTAGACCTACGGGGCAACTGACAAGCAAGTCAGAGGGATTATCACCTACTGCAACAACTTGGTGGTAATTTTTCTTGGGATATTATATAAAAATACCATAATTTTAATATATTAGTCATGATGTATTTAAAATACTAGTCATGTGGTCATCACTCTGGCTCAATTGGCTAATCCTCCATCACCAAGTGCTGGAATCTCATATAGGTGCTAGTTTGTATCCTGACTGTTCCACTTTCGATTCAGCTGCCTGATTATGGCCTGGGAATGCAGTGGAGGATGAAACAAAGCCTTGAGACCCTATACCCACATGGGAGACCTGGAAGAAGCTCCTGGCTCCTGGCTTTGGACTGGTGCAGCTCCGGCCATGATAGCTATTTCTGGATTGGGAGACCTTTCAGTGCTTAGGAGATCCTTCTGTCTCTCCTCCTCTCTGTAAATCTGCCTCTCCAATAAAAATATATCAATCCTTAATAAATAGATACATAATAAACAAATACAATTCACACAGTGCTAAAAAAAAAAAAAAACAGTGGTTTTAATTCCGTTAAAATACTTTGCATTACAAGAGAATGAGTAACACGGATATTAAAATCACATTAATAGATGTGTCCAAAATAAATATAGAAAAACTTCATGGAAAAATGGGTTCAGAGATGCTTACTTTAAGGCAAGATATTTCTTGGAATTCATGCATAGATTTTTCATAAACTACATTTTACATGAAAATTTCAAAAACATATTATGGCCTTATAGTCTCACTACTTTGGAAGCTATTAGATTTTTAATTTAAAGTAATATAGATATGTACAACTAATTACAAACTAAATACACAGCTTCAAGCCCCAGCACAAGGCTCATACGCTAACTCGTGCTTGCTTTTCTTGGTTAAGGATCTCAACATACTGTCAGTGACTACCTGGGGAGGCCAGTTTTCTGTTGAAGGCAACCACTCAGCATCTTTCTCTCTTTACAATTCTGAATTTAATGTTAAGCTTTGTGCTCAACTTTTTGTGCTCTTAAAATCAACTTTTGTGCTCTCAAAATCAAATCTGTGTCTGCTTTCAAACATTAGAAATGGAAAAAAGCGGGCCCAGTGGCGTGGCCTAGCAGCTAAAGTCCTCGCCTTGGATGTGCCAGGATCCCATATGAGCGCCGGTTCTAATCCCAGCAGCTCCTCTTCCCATCCAGCTCCTTGCTTGTGGCCTGGGAAAGCAGTCGAGGACAGCCCAGAGTATTGGGACCCTGCACCCGTGTGGGAGACCTGGAAGAGGTTCCTGGTTCCCAGCTTCGGATCGGCGCAGCATCGGCCGTTGCAGTCACTTAGGGAGTGAATCCTTGGACAGAAGATCTTCCTCTCTATCTCTCCTCTTCTCCAATAAAAATAAATAAATCTTTAAAAAATTGGAAAAAAGCAATCTGTCTAATCAAAACAAACAAAATACAAGCAAACAAAAAGTACTGAGGGGAGGGACTGTGGTGTAGGGGGTTAAAGCTCTATGTCAGATGCCTGCCACTCCTAACAGAGTGCCAACTTGCATCCCAGCTACATTGCTGCCATCCTGCTTCCAGCTGGTATAAGTATCTGAGGATATTTTAAAAATTTGAAGAAAAATGGAAAAACACAAAAAAATTTGAAATTGATGCATAATTTTTTTAAATGTATTCAATTTCATTGGAAATTTAGATGCTGATTCACCCCCAAACAGCCACAACAGCTGGAGCTGAACCGAAATGAAGCCAGGAGCCTGGAGCCTCCTCCAGATCTCCCATGTGGGTGCAGGGTCCCAAGGCTTTGGGCCGTCCTTGACTGCTTTCCCAGGCCACAAGCAGGGAGCTGGATGGGAAGCAGGGCAGCCAGGATTAG
Organism: Ochotona curzoniae; assembly: GCF_017591425.1. Classification (NCBI taxonomy): domain Eukaryota; kingdom Metazoa; phylum Chordata; class Mammalia; order Lagomorpha; family Ochotonidae; genus Ochotona; species Ochotona curzoniae. Next base: position 762,293 of record NW_024466924.1, read on the forward strand.
AGCCAGCACCCATATGGGATCCTGGCAGGTGCAAGCCGAGGACTTGAGCCACTAGGTTACCACACCAGGCCTGAAGCATAATTTTCTTATGTGCATCTTTCACATAAGCAAATGCCAGATGTGATAAATCTAAAAGAATTTTTTTTTCCAATTCTGATAACCTTTCTAATATCGTCTTACAGTAGCAGTTATCAGATTCTTTTTAACTTACTTATTTTTCTATTGGAAAGTCAGATTTACAGAGAAAAGCAGAGACGGAGAGGAAAATCTTCCTTCTGATTGTTCACTCCCAAGTGGCTGCAACAGCCAGAGCTGAGCCAATCCAGCCAGGAGCCAGGAGCTTCTTTCTGGGTCTCCCATGTGTGTGCAGGGTCCCCAGGCTTTGGGCTGTCTTCTGCTACTTTCCCAGGCTACATGCAGGGAGCTGGGATGCAAACCAGCACACATATGGGATCCCAGTGCATGCAAGGCAAGGACTTTAGTCACTAGCCTACAGTGCTGGTTAGCAGATTTTAGGGACCAGCATAAGAGTGCAGTGGGTTATGTTGCTGCCTACAAGGCCAGCATCACCCCACATTTCACAGTGCCATTTGACATTCCAGTTGTTCTATTTCTATCCCAGCTCCATGTCAGTGCACCTGAGAAGGCAGCAGGTCATGAGCCTGGTCCTCAGACTCTGTCACCCACCCAGCAGATAGAGTTCTAAGCGCCTGGCTTCAGCCTGCCCAGCCCCCAGAGTTGTGGCCATTTGGTAAGCGAACCAGCAGACCTCTTTCTCTCTCCCTATCCCATCACCCTACTTTCTTTTCTCTTCTCTTTTCTTTTCTTTTCTAAGATTTTTGTTTTCTGAAAGCCAGGTTACAGAGAAAAGGGAAAGTCAGAGGGAGAGGTCTTCCATCTACTGCTTTACTCCCAAAAGTGGCCACAATGGCCAGAGCTGAGCTGAACTGAAGTTAGGAGCCAGGAGCTTCTTTCAGGTCTCCCACATGGATTCAGAGGCCAAATAACTTGCTTTCCTAGGCCATAATCAGGGATCTCAATGGGGAAAGCAGCAGCCAGGGCACAAATCAGCTCCCATATGGGATGCTGCAACTGTAAGGCAGAGGATTAGCCTGTTGAGCCACTGCACTAGCCTATCCCTGCCTTTCTAATAAACAAAACAAATATTTTTTTTAAAAAAGTTAAATCTTAGGCTAGTGTTAGTTATCATTATATTGGAAAGCAACTGTGGGATTCCTTTCAAACATGCCCAATGACTCAGTCACACAACCCATAGCAAGCAAACTTCCATTTTTTCTTGAAGCCTGAAGAAAACCATTATAACCTCAGCTATAAGAGCCCAGCTGTAGGGCAGTGAGGTTCTGCGGTAAACAGGTGTGGGGATTTGGCCTCAGGCCAGTGAACTCACCCTGCAGTGTTTGATAACCGCCTACCGCTTCCTCCCCTTCCTTGCTGTCAAACCCACATGTCCACTGAAATGACTGCCAGTGGGTCTCTCTCCAGTATTACTTCAGTAATCTTTATTTCTGCTAAAATAGGTGTAGCCTAGAAATCAGCTCAAAAAAGTATTTCTCTAAGTATAATAGTAAGCCACATTATACCCAACTCAAGGTAATTGTAAATTAGAAACAATTTATGACAAAGCTAGATACTTAACTGTTCTCTGGACTGAGAAGAAAACCCTTTCTACTCTGTTTTCTGCAGACTGTCAAATGCCTATATAAAAATGCATAAAGCCTTAAAAGATATTTTTAAATTACTATAAAGGTATTTTGGGATTAGCACTGCAGTGAAGCAGGTTAAGCCTCTGCCTACCACACTGTTATCCCATATGAGCACCAGCTTGAGTCCCGGCCTCTCCACTTCCAAACCAGCTCCCTGTTAATGTGCCAGGGAAAGTAATAGATAATGGCTCAAGAGCCGCAGCCCCTGTTAGCCACATGGGAGCCTCAGATGAGGTTGCTGGTCCCTGACTCCTGCCTTTGGCCTGGTTCAGCCCTGGGTGTTGCAGTCATTGGGAGAGTTAGCCAGCATATGGAAAATTGTTTCTGGCTCTCTATATTTCAAGTAAGTAAATAAAACAGAATCTCAACAAAAAAAAAAAAAAAGATTTTATTTTGCTTGCCTAGACCGTTGTAACTGAACTGTTAGTACTGTATTATGACATGGATCATTGATTAACATATACTACATACAAACTGAATGTATCTTACCTGAAATGCATGGGACCAGAACCATCTAAGATTACAGATCTGGGAATGTTTGCATACATTTTACTGGCTGAACATCCCTAACCAGAAAAACTCCAAAATTCAGAGCATCTCACATCTCATATTTTTGGATTAGCTTACTCACGCTGTACTGTGTGTTTACATTTATCCACTTACTTGTTCATTGCGCCCGAGATTAAGCTTTGCAACCAGGGTGACCATCTCAGCACCATCACTATGCTCCTCAATTTTCAGATAACAATCTCATTTTCAAATACTACTTCCAGTGATTGAACAGGAGAAAACTAAGTAAGCCTGCAATACCAACACACGTTCCTGTGCCCACCGCAAACTGGCTGTCAGCCACCAAAGGCAGAAGAGCCATGGCCAATAACTTATCTTTTAGTCTATTAAAACGAGAAAAATCCAATTGTGAGTCTTCAGAAGTACTTTCTACATCTGATGAAGAGTGTGTGTAGTAGACCCAGGCACTGTGTAAGGCTGGCACCCCACAAGGGCACTGGTTCATGTCCTGCTGCTCTGCTTCACTTTCAGCTGCCTACTAACGGGCTGGGGCGAGCAGAACACAGCCCGAGGGTCTGGAGCCCTGCCACCCACAGAGCAGACCCCGAGGCTCCTGGCTTCAGCCTGACCCAGTCAGACTGTTGCTGCCATCTAGGGAACAAGCCAGGAGATGAAAGATATCTCCCTGTCTATCCCTCCCTTTCTCTCTGTAACTCTTTCAAATGAATAATTAAGTCAAAAAAGAAAAGAAAGAAACGAGAGTGAGGATTATGGGGAAAAGGGAGTGAGCAGAAACATGACAGAAAGAAGGAAAAAAATGGTAGGAATACAAATTCACTGTGAGAAAGTTACAGCTTGTATTTAAATCGATGCTTCGGAACATTCCTTCTCAGTAGAATTAACCTGCCCATTATGGTCTCACTGTGCAGTTTCTTTGCAAGCCTTACCAATGATACCACTCACTCTCCAGTCACCACACCCACTCCGCGCGCAGTCCACGCTGGGAACGGAAAGGAGCATAGCAGACTCTTTCACACAGTTTTTATTCTTACCTTCAGCTGGAACCCAGTTTCAATCACTGTCTCCTTCCAGTTTCCTTCCTGTAAATTCAAGTTAATTTGAGAAATTACTGCAAAGCAAAATAACCCATAAAGAATATTACATCTTACACAAATATCTTTCACTCTGTTTTTAACTTCAGGAGAGATGGCAGAGAGGTTAAAAAAAAAAAGACATCATTTCAAACTTAAGCATACAGTTCAGACGTGAGACAGACTTTATAGATATGGACTGCAAAAAACCGATGAGTAATTTTGATATCATTTAAATGTTACCAAAAAGTTATATCTTGACCTACTCCATTTCCAACCTGAGCCAGTTCACACCTCCTTGGGCAAACTAGTGGTCCTTGGCTCCAGGGAGGTGACCATACTGATACCTGAACTTAGTGTGGGCTCCTGACTGGCATAGCACACTACAGCCCAGAACTCCTGGACTCGGTGACTCTCAAGTAGCTGGGACTGCAGACATGCACCTCATCAACACATGGGTCATTCAGTAGCCTGTTATTTAACTTCATGGTGTTGTCAAATTTTTAACTTTAGTCCCGTTGTTGATTTTGTTGTATGGTTATCCATTTAAGACAAATGGATAACATTTACTATACTATAAATGTATAGCAACTGTGTAATAGAGACTATCACATCCAGATGTGAGGATACAATGCAGTATGCCATTTTTACTCCCAGATCAAAGTTGGACTCCCAATGACACTGTTGGATATATCTTGACAATAGAATGCTGGACTGTCTGCCATTGTCTGTACCTACAACATCAGGACACACTTAGATAGCAGAATGATGGACTTCTGGCTGCTTATGAAGGATTATACTGTTGTTAAATATGGGGAATAGTGTTAGGGGGAGGGAGTTTGGGGAGGGAGTAAGGTAAATCCCAGAGCCTACAGAATTGTATCATAAAATAAAAAATAAAATAAAGTTACACCGTCGATAACTATAAGTCTAACATATGCTAGTCAAAAGAATGAAGGAACCTGAAATTTTGAAATTCAATATAAAACAAAACCATAATTGCAGGGTCTTTCTCTTTTGAACCACCCCACTCCTGATACTCCACAAAAGGTTTCCATCTGTAATATCCTTAATAAATCTCACTTTGCACAGTGAAAAAAAATCACAATTCCATACGAATTATAAATTTGCTCCAAAAAGATCCTTAAGAATAGCATTCTACAGCTTAAAAAAAAAAATCATATGAACAATCTTAAAAGATGACACAAAAGAGAACTACCTGCGTCAGAAACAAATAGAAGATCTTGTCTCTACAAAGGACAGGATGGGAAGCAACTCTCAAGAGGAAGTTTTCCAGACCAATGCGCCGTCTCTCCACAAAGTCAGGATCCATGTTGTCAGCAGACAGCTTGTGCCAAACAAATTCTGCCTAGGTGAACAAAACATCATTAAGGACAATCCCGCTGCCAGCTACCTCCAAACCACTGTATTTCACTTCTTACCCGTTTTTCTGGCAGAGGTGGCACAACAATGTGTGGATAGTAAACTAACAGGTAGTTTCTCAACAGCTCGAACTCACTGTACCGCCTCCACAGTGCATCTGTTAGGACACTCTGGCCATCGGTGGGTTCAACTGACCTAAAAAGGAAGACAAGAACATTTCTATTATTTTTTAAAAATAAAAATACATAAGGTTTGGCATGGTGTTATAGCATGCTAAACGTCTGCCTGTGGTGTCTGCATCCCAACTGGACACAAGTCTGAGTCCTGGCTGCTCCATTCCTGATCGAGTTCCCTGCTGATGGCCTGGGAAAGCAGCAGAGGATGATCCCAAGTCTTCAGGTCCCTGAACCTGCTAGGAAACCTGGAAAAGCCTCCTGGCCTTGGACCAGCTCAGCTCTGCCAACTGTGTCCATCTGGGAACTAAACCAGAAGGTGGAAAAGCTCTTTCTCTCTCCCTAAACCCCGAGAACATTGACTTTCAAGTAAAAAATAAATAAATCTTTTATATATATATTATATTATATGTACGTATGTGTATATAATACAGATATACATATGTATGTGTATACATATGCATGTCTATATACATACATGCATGTAATACATGAATCTTTTTATATAAAATATAAGTATTTTGTATATATAAAAAAATATAAACACCTCTTTTAAGATTTACCACCATTTAAATGTTTGTGAACCAAGTCCCAAAATGCTTTTTGTGCATTTTCTAATTGAATCCTTACAAAAATCTGTGAAGCAGGGACCCTCCACCTTACAGATGAGGAACTGGCTGCAAGGCACAGGCTCTGCCACGGGCACAGAGACCCACACCTTGGTACGAACATCCATCAATACCAGGCCCCCACTCCCAACCACTTCCCTTCATTTACCAGAAACCCACTGCACTCAACAGACACAACTGTGCTGGAAACACTTCAAAAGCCACAATACATCATCTTAGATTTCAGGGTAAAATGTGGCTTGGCTACTATCTCATTAAATAAATATTTTTAATTCCAGTCCTTCCATGATGAAGGGACAATATTCACAATGAAGATTAACCTGCCACAAAATTTCAATTCAAATCATAAAGGAAATCAGATGAATCCAAGTGCAAGGAAACACAACAGCAAAACCTCAATGATCTCTAAAGGATGGGCAAGAGAAGCAGTAAAAGTCCCTTTCAAGTTTTACTTACAATGATGAAAAGCTGGCAGGCAGTACTATATGAGTTACAACTGGGAGAAGGCTGGGATTACAGCACATAAAAGATATTTGAAACTATGTGACTACTTGAGATTTCTGCCAGCATAAGCACTGTGAGAAAGAGAAAGCACCAATATTCTAACAACCTTTAGGACTTTCTTGTTTTCTGAGTGCTTGTTGGACAACAACTTCTTTGTACTCCAAGAAATGTACACACAACCACAATGCAAATCCCTATGCCTGAAAACAAAGACACAAAACATAAAAACACAAGAACATAAAGACAGGGAAACAGGGCTGGGGCTGGTGCGGTAACCCAACGGCTAAAGTCCTTCTCTTGCATCTGCCAGGATCCCATATGGGCAGCAGTTCTAATCCCGGCAGCCCCACTTCCCATCCAGCTCCCTGCTTGTGGCCTCAGAAAGCAGCAGAGGACAGCCCAAAGCCTTGGGACCCTGCACCCGCGTGGGAGACCTGGAGGAAGTTCCTGGCTTCCAGCTTCGGATTGACTCAGCTCTGGCCATTGCAGTCACTTGGGGAGTGAATCATTGGATGGATCTGTCTCTCCTCCTCTTTAAATTCTCACTTTCCAATAAAAATAAATAAATCTTAAAGAAAGGGAAGGAAAAAAAAAAAAGCAGCAGCAGCAGGAGCCTGTGCTGTGGTATAGAAGGTAAAGCTTCAATCTGCAGGGCCAGCATTGCTTATACACACCAGTTCGAGTCCTGGGTACTCCTCTTCTGCTCCAGCTCCACACTAATGTGCCTAGGCAAGCAGAAGATGGCTCGCGTGGGAAACCTCTTGGCTCCCAGCTTTGGACCAACCCAGCTCCTGTGGCGCACCAACAGATGGAAGGTTCTTTCTCACTTCTTCCCTCCCTCTCTTCTTCCCTCTCTCTGTAACTCTTTCAAGTAAAATAAATCTTTTTTAAAAATCATAAATCATTTTAAAGAGTTCACCTAAAATATTAGCTATATATTTTTTTAAAGATTTATTTTTTTATTTTTATTGGAAAGGCGGATATACAGAGAGGAGGAGAGACAGAGAGGAAGATCTTCCGTCCGATGATTCACTCCCCAAGTGACCGTAATGGCCGATGCTATACCTATCCAAAGCCAGGATCCAGCAACCTCTTCCAGGTCTCCCACATGGGTGCAGGGTCCCAAGACCCAAAGCTTTGGGCCGTCCTCAACTGCTTTCCCGGGCCACAGATGGGGAACTGGATGGGAAGCGGGGCCGCCAGGATTAGAACCGGCGCTAATATGGGATCCCGGGCGTGCAAGGCGAGGACCTTAACCACTGCACCATCGCACTGGGCCCAATATTAGCTATATTTAATAACTATTGCAATTCAGATTCTCAACTTTAGCTGAAGAAAAATAACAGTAGGTTTCAGATTATTAAACATTACTGCAAACACAATCCATGGCTTGCTAGTGACTACAGAAATAAAACTAATACACAGAACACCTAAAAGACTTGTAGAGAATCTGTTAAGCGTTAAGCAACAACAACAGGGGATAGCCTTGTGGTACAGCAGGTTAAAGCCGCTGTTTTTGATATGTCATCTCTTACCAGAGTGCCATTCTGAGTCTCAGCTACTTGACTTTCAATTCAGCTCCCTGCTAAGGTGCCTTGGAAGGGAGAGGAAGATGGCCCAAGTACTTGGCTCCTACCATCCATGTGGGAGACCAGGATGGAGTTCCTAGTTCCTGGCTTCAGCCTGGATCACACCTGGTTGTTGTGGATATCTGGGACATGAACGAGCAGATAGAAGGCATCTCTCTATAGTTATTTCTAACTTTCCCTACTGATCTACCTTTCAAATACATATTAACAAAATGAAGAGGCAGCCAACAAGATGGAAGAAAATTATGGCACACCACACAACAGATAGGGAACTAGCAGCCAAGATCTACAAAGAGCCTCAGAAACGCAACAATAGCAAAACATACAACGCTGCTAAAGAAATGGGCACAGGACATGAGCAGATATTTGCAAAAGAAGAAATTTAAATGACTAATAGACACATTAAAAAACCCTCAGGCTCCCTAACAGGGAAATGCAAATAAAAAACTACATTGAAGTTCGACCTAACAAACAGCTGGTAGTGAGGAGTGGGGGGAAAGCACCCTAATGCACTGTTGGTGGGCGTGTAGACCAGTGCAGCTACTAGAGTCACTACGGAGAGCGCTTGGACACACTGAGAACTGATCTCCATCTGACCTAACTACCCCATTCCCGAAATATACCTACTTCAGATTCAGCACCCAGCTTCTGGCCAAGAAAACAGGAGGATGGCCCAAATGCTTGGGACCCTGCAGCCACATGGGAAACCAGGAAGAAGCTCCCGGATGCAAACTTTGAACTGGCTCAGCTCTAGCTGTTGCGGTAATCTAGGAAGTGAACCCATGGATGGAAGACTTTCTTTTTCTATCTCTGTAAAATCTGATTTCAAATAAAAATAAATATTTTTCATTAACAACAACAACAACAAAAGGAAAATTCCAGGGGGAATGTTTGATCTACTAGTTTAAATGCTGGCTGACACATCTATATTCACGCTGAGTACCTTGCTTCAAATCCTGGGCCCACTGATTCCAGCACCCTGGGAGGCCACAAGTGACAACAGCTCAAGTAGCTGGGCCCTACTACCTACATAGAAGATCTGAATTAAGTTGCAAACTTCATCCTGGCCCAGCCCTAGGTATTGTGGGTATCTGGAGGAGCTATCAGCAGATGAGAATGCCTTGGCTATTCCACTTCCAATTCAGCTCCCTGCTTAGGCCTGGGAAAGCAGCAGAGGATGACCCCAAGCCTTGGGACACTGCACCCAAATGGGAGACCCGAAAGAAGCTCCTGGCTCCTGGCTCCTGGCTTTGAATTGGCTCAGCTCTGGCTCTTGTGGTTCTTTGGGGAGTGAGCCAGAAGAAGGAAGACCTTTCTTTCCTTTCTCCCTCTCTCCCCTCTGTAAACCTGCCTGTCCATTAAAAATTAACAGATCTTAAAAACAAATAAATAAAATAGAACAGAATTTATACGAATACAATTTTACAGTTTGACAATAATCCTTTAACTTGATGTCAGTGCTGTGGTACAACGTTAAGCCACTGCCTGTGACACCAGCATCTTACCGAGGGTTGGTTAAGGTTTCAGCTGCTCAACTTCTGACTCAATTCCTTGCTAACATACACAGAAAGTAATAAATGGGAAGATGTCCCAAGATCTTGCACCCATGCACCCATGCACCCACTTGGAGATCTGAATCAAGCTCCAGATCCGGGGCATCAGCACGGACCAGAAACACCCAAGACAGCCCTGCAGGAGTGAGCCAGTGGGTAGAAGGTCTTTGTTTCTTCCTCTCTCTTTTTAAAATAATTAAAAGCCAGGAGCTTCTTCCAGGTCTCCCATGTTACTGCGGGGGCCAAAGGACTTGGGTCATCTTCCAGTGCCTTCCCAAGTGCATCAGCAGGGAGCTAGACAAGAAGTAGAACAGCTGGGTCCCAAACCGGTGATCAAATGGAATGTTGGCTTTGCAGGTGGTGGCTTAACATGTTATACCACAACAATGGCCCACGTTTCCTAATTCCTAGTTCCATGGTTCACTTTTGTATTTTCTACCTTACCACATAGTCTAAATTGCCAATGTCAATTAATTTATCTTCCCATCAATTTATCTGCTACGTCCAACTGTCCTAAGATAACAGGTCTTCTTTATTTTTTTTTTTCTATTGGAAAATCCGATATACAGAGAAGGAGAGACAGAGAGGAAGATCTTTCATCCAATGGTTCTCTCCCCAAGTGGCCGAAAGGGCCAGAGCTGAGCCAATTCAAAGCCAGGAGCCAGGAATTTCCTCAAGGTCTCCCACACAGGTGCAGGGCCCCAAGGCTTTGGGGCTGTCCCCGACTGCTTTTCCAGACCACAAGCAGGGAGCTGGATGGGAAGTGGAGCTGCCAGGATTAGAACTGACACCCATATGGGATCCTGGCACACGCAAGGTGAGGACTTTAGCCACTAGGCTACCGCACCAGGACATTCTTTAAATTTTTTTTAAGTTGATGATTCATTTATTTTTACTGGAAGCTCAGATTTACTGAGAAGAGAAAAACAGAAAGATCATGCACCTGCTGATTTACTTCCCAAGTGATCACAATAGCTAGAGCTGAGCCCGTCCAAAGCCAAGGAGCCTCTCTCGGGTCTCCCACATGGGTGCATGGTCTCAAAGCTTTAGGCCATCCTCAACTGCTTTCTCAGACCACAAGGAGGGAGCTGGATGGAAGTGGAACAGCCAGGACACGAACCAGTGCCCTAGTGAGATCCTGGCACATACAAGGCAAGGATTTAGCCACTGAGCCATTGCGCCAGGTCCTGCTCCTATTCTTTACTCCTAGAGTTCTTTGTTAAGAATTTCCAAACAAAGAAATTTTCTGTATATTCCCTCAAGGACCTGGAGAATCTACAACAAAGCCATGTGTCCAGTAGCATTCCAGGTCCCAGAAGTATTCCACAAACTACTCTCTTCCCCCCAAGACAAATACATTAGAGTACGGCTACCGAGATCATGCCCACAAAAGGCCCAGCTGTGTACTTAATCTGTGAAAACGTAAAACAAAGTCAATCCCAGAGAACAAAGGAATTTATAAGATACTCAACTCCTCAACGCGGTTTGCACCAACAGCACAGAAAGCTCTCTGGACACAGGCCTCACTCTCGTCACCTACCGTGTTTCAATGAGGTAAGCAGTGTACGTTTCCTGCATGTTCATGGCAGTTCTTCCGGTTCGCTTTTCTGCTTCGGAAACACTGATTTCTATCTTCTTCAACAAGAAATTATTTTCTGTCATCTGGACAAAGGACAATGAGACAAGAACAAAAAATCCTTGAATACTTTGGAAAAAAAAAGACGTTGCTATTGTTCTTACATATATCAAGATAGTTTCTTCTATCTCTTGAATTGCGAGGGGTTACAACAGGAAGTCTCTTTTAACCAAGCAATTATAGTATGTTAACATTTCCAAGCTGTATAATTAAAGGAATCACACATTTCATTATTAAGATTGACATTTCACTAAGTGACCACAAATAAATCTCTATAGAACCACATAAGAAGTAAAAAACTTTGAGTACAGAGTGATGTCTCAACTGGTTAATCCTCTCCTTTCAAGTGCCAGGATCCCATATGGGTGCCAGTTTGTATTCCAAATGCTTCACTTTCCATCCAGCTTCCTGGTTATGGCTGGGAAAGCATTGGAGGATAACCCAAAGCAGTGGGACCATGCATCCGCCTGGGAGGCCCAGAAGAAGCTCCTAGATCCTGCTTTGGATCATCAACAGCTCTGGCCATTGCGGCCATTTGGGGAGCAAACCAGAAGATCTCTGGTCTTTTCTTCTTCCTGTAAATCTGCCTTTCAAATAAAAATGAAAAAAAATCTTTGGAAAAAAAAAAGAAAAATTTTTCCAAAGATTTATTATTTTTTTTATTGAAAAGTCACATACAGAGAGGAGGAGAGACAGAGAGGAAGCTTTTCCATCTGCTGATTCACTCAGCCACAACACCTGGAGCTGTGTCGCTCCAAATACATGAACCAGGAACTTCCTCTAGGTCTCCCATGCGGGTGCAGGGTCCCAAGGCTTTGGACTGTACTCCACTGCTTTCCCAGGTCACAGACAGGGAGCTGGATGGGAAGCGGAGCCACTAGGATTAGAACTAGCACCCATATGGGATCCCAGCGTGTGCAAGGTGAGGATTTTGGCCGCTAGGCCACTGTGCCAGGCCTGAAAAAAATAAAGTTTAAAAGCACATTATTCATGGATTCTAGGAATATGATAGCAAGCAACATGAATCTGTTTTCCCACTAAAACAATAATTATATGAGCAGACTAGATCTGATGCAAATATCTGGCAATTTTGTTGTCTCATGAGGACTTAAATGACAGCATGTAGTCAATTTTGATCAACTTCAGCTCTTACATGGCATGGCCTGCCCCATCCATCCCAGCCTTCGGTATGAGCTGGTGTGGCCCACTCCGCCCCATATCCTGTTTAGGGTGCTCATGCAGGTGCTGCAGCCTGGACCTGTCCCACTTGTTCCCAACCCCAGTACCACTGAGTATAGGTCATTTACACGGTAACACATAGCTCTGTGGGGCTCAGGGATGAAGAGGTCACTAAGTCAACAAGATGGTGACTAACAGTCAAGGTCACTAGGTTACACATGGCGAGCAAGATGGCAGCCAAGGACAGAGCCCTGGGTGTGAACCAGAGCAGGGGTCAAGTCATTTTAAAGAAAGATTGGCCAGGGCCATTTCGCTCACCTGCCCCTGGCCTAGGGGAGGTGGGTTCCTCAGTCATGTGGATGACAATTGACTCCTACTTTCTCCCCTCCTGGAATTCCTGGCCAGAGGCTGTTTGCTACCCTATATAAGAGTTTGTATTTCACAAATAAACCAGAACTACTTAAATGGAACCCCAGCTGCATCTGTTTGTCTCCTGCGCACCAGGAGGCTGGATGGTGGGCAGTAGGCTCACCCCCTCCAGCAACAGGGTACTAGAGGAATCTGTGGGGGAGACCCCACAGAGCTCAGCCTATTACCATCCCAAATTTCAAGCTACTGAGCAGGACTTGTGGCTCTATAGGGTTGGGCCCATTTGTCCCCCACAGAATCCACCCCTGGACCTGGTTCTCTTGCTTGCTAGTTGGTGTCATGGCCCAGTCTGATGTGACCCATCCCCTGATCTGACACTCACTGTCAGGTACTGGGATCTAGCCCTGCCAGACAGGCCCCCAGCCATAGCTTGCGTGTGTGCTGGTGTGTGGTGGTCAGCCATGTTCCATGCTAACAAGCCCAACCCAGGACTCCCATGTGGGCTGGTGCATCAGTCTGACCCATAAAGATCTTCAGGTCTCTCCCCTCCAAACCACCAGGTCTCAGTCCCCTTGCTTACCTGCAAGTACAGTGGCTTTGTCGTTGAGTGTCCCTCAGGATTCATTCCTCACATACATGTACAGTGGCCTGACCGATGGAAGTCCTTAGGCAGTAATAGATACCCCTAAAGCCCCAGAGCTCGCTGCCAGGCGGCCAGTGGGCAGAGCTCAGCACCAGTTGGTGCGCTGGCCACCTACAAGCCCAGGACCCTCCCCCGACCCAGCAGCAGTAGATGGGGAGCTAGGGTCCCCAGCAGGCAGCCTGGCACAGCACGGGTTCTCCCAGCCACAGCTATGGGGCTGGGGGAGTAAGGTACCCACTACACTGCTCAGATTTGCCTGGGCTCCGCCCATCAAGATGACAGTAGTAGGTGGAGCCATGGTCCTGAGCATACCCCTGAGTGGTCCGATATCCATCCCCAATGTGATCGCTGGGGAAAGAGGAAATTCTCAGACCTTGAGGTTGGACAAATTCAGGAGCCTTTCCCAACCCTGCAGCAGATTGGGAGCTGGGGTTCCCAGCATGAAGCCTGGTGCATCACAGGTTCTCCCAGCCAAAGCCACATGGCCAGGAGAGTAAGGTACCCGCTCTGCTGCTCAGACTTACCTGGGCTCCCCTACTCCATTTTCACCCAGTATGCTGCTAACTAGCTTGAGAAAGCAGAATAAGAGAGCCTGAGTGTGTGAGTTCTTACCACTCACACAGAGACCACAATGGAGGAGCCTGGCTCCTGGATTTGGCCTGACCCAGCCCTGGCTGATAAAAGCACACTATGCTTTACAAATAAGTAAATACATAAACCCATTTTTAAAGATTGATTTGTTTGTTTGAAATTCAGAATGATATATACACAGAGGGAGAGACAAAAAGAAAAAAATTTTTCCTCAGCTAGTTCACTCGTCAAATGGCCACAATGGCCAGAACTGGGCCAGTTCAAAGCCACAAAGCCAGGAGCTTCTTCATGCGGGTGCAGGAGCCAAAGCACCTAAGCCTAGATGAAATGGGCACATTCCTAAAAACACAAAACCTATCAAGACTAAATCATGAAGAAACAAAATTTTTGATACAACTGAAAACTAGAAAGAAGACTGAATCACTAATCAACAATCTCTCAACAAAGCCTGGAATCTAATGGCTCCACACTGCTAAATTCCACCAAACACTGAAAGAACTAATGTTAACCCTCAAGTTCTTCCAGAAAGTTCATCAAGAAGGGAACACTTCCTAACTCCACCTATGAGGCCAGCATTACTCTGATACCAAAGACAAAGATACTATAAGAAAACGGGGGCCTGCATCACGGCACAGCACGCTGACACTTCCAATTTTGGCATTTCGTATCAGAGTGCCAGTTCGAGTCCCTGCTGTTTCACTCGCAATCCACCTACTGATTATTCAACTAAGAAGGCAGAAGAGGACAGCTCAAGCACTTGAGTCCCTGCCTTCTACACAGGCAATCTGGATGGAGTGAGGATCCTGGATTTGGCCTGTCCCAGTTCTCTGCTTCTGACATAGCTTGCTGGGAATGTGCGCCTGGGAGGCAGCGGGTGACAGAGCTCAGGCACACGGCAGATCTGACTTGAGTTGCAGGCTCCTGGCTTCAGTCTGGATCCACCGGATCCACTGTGGCTGCTGCAGGACCCGGGGAGTGAATCGACTGAAGGTTTAACCTAGGGGTTAGAATTTCAATCCAGGACTTTTGGGAGGACACAGTCACTCAGTCCATTGCAAAGTGTGTTATCCAGATTTTGCAGGTGAGGAAAAGGAAGCCAAGAGAAGCAGCTCGCCTAGAGTCGCGTGACTCATCCATGTCGGAGAGGAGGGTCACATTCAGGCAAGGTGGCCACGAAGCTCAATCAGAACTGGTCTGAGGCTCTTTTAAGTACAAACTGCCTCTTCCCTGTTCACCAGCTGACCTGCCTGATGCCACCCACAAGGGTTTCTTTGGATTTAACTCTGCTCCAATGGTGCGTGTATTTCTCACACACTTCCACACCTTGTGCTATGTGCTACAAGCCTTTCTCCCATTTACCACAGGGAATTTAAAGTGTTTGCATTCAGTTGATTTTAATGTAACACAGCTTATACTTTGTTGCTTAACAGAATTTGTCTGTTTAGGCTTCTGCTTTTCAGGCCATCATTTCTGATTTTTATTCTCCATGATGATTTGGGAGGCATGTAACATTGTTTTTTTCTCCTTCAAAATACAACTAAAAAATTATTTACATAATGTTATGGCCATTAAATTTTCTTTTAAAGATTTATTTATTTTTATTGCAAAGGCAGATACACATAGAGGAGGAGAGACAGAGAGGAAGATCTTCTGTCCAAGGATTTACTCCCCAAGTGACCGCAATGGCCGGTGCTACACCCATCCGGAGCCAGGAACCAGGAACCTCCTCTGGGTCTCCCACGTGGGTGCAGGGTCCCAAGGTGTTGGGCCGTCCTCAACTGCTTTCCCAGGCCACAAGCAAGGAGCCGGAGGGGAAGTGGAGCTGCTGGGATTAGAACAAGCGCCCATATGGGATCCTGGCGCATCCAAGGCGAGGACTTCAGCTGCTAGGCCACCGCACTGGGCCTGATCACTAAAATTTTTAATAATTACATACATGTAAATAATCTCAAATGTGCAGCATGGACAATACAAAGAACTTTTCCTCCCAAGTTATTTGGATGTAGGTTGCTTTATCACTAGAACCTTTGCATGTATTTTTAGGAAAAGATTCTCCTGCAATACCACAACAGTACCCTAAGAACCAAGAGAACAATTCTGATCAGTAGCTGCTATGGACTCCCCAGACTCCCTTTGTCCTGCCATTTGTTCCAGTAATCTCCAGAACGGCAGGAGTCGGCACAGCCTCTTATTCCATTTAGTGGTTTTATCTCGTTACTTTCCTCCATCTTGGAAAAACATTTCGGTTTTTACTTTCATGATCCTGCCTCTTTCAAAGATGGAAAACTATTTACTTGGCACAACCTCTTTCAGTGTGGGCTTGCCTCCTGTTTCAACATGATTACATTAAGTCAGAAACTGTCACCAGAGTGAGGCTGTGTGCTTCTAATCCCATTTTTTCCACTTCCCCTATGGTTTTGATTTGCCCCGGTACTCTGAGCACTGGTATCTGCCCGGCTTCTCCAGTATAAACTTCCTGCTTTTCTTTTCAGTTATTTTAGCAGGAATTTATTTATTTATTTCCCTCCCTCCTTCCCTCCCTTCCTTCCTCTCTCTCTCTTTCTTTCTTTCTTTCCTCAAAGATTCATTCCCTCATTTAAAGGCAGAATGATAAGGAGAGACAGAAAGAGGTCTTCCAACTATTTAGGTTCCACACCCCTAAACAGCCACAACAGCCAGATCTGGGCCAGGTCAGAGCCAAGACCTCCAACTAGGGTCTCCCACAGCAGCGGCAGAAACTCAAGGACGCGGGCCACCTTCTGTTGCATTCTCAGGAGGCTGGAAGTGAGTATCCAGGACTCCACCTGGCACTCATGTGGGATGCCAGCATAAATGAACAGTGGCTTAGTGCACTGAACCACAAAGCCAGCCTAACAACACATGTGTGTTTGTTAGCCACTGTGTTTATGGTATCTTGTACCAGCAGCATGAACAGACTGACATAGTACCTAACTCACGATACCACTAAGAATATTAGCTAACAAAATGCAAAGAATTGTAAAGTTGCTTGACGCATAGTAAGAGCTCAAGTATTACTTATTGCTAGATTTAAGTTTTTCTGGTGATGAAAAAAACATGTAATGTACAAAAATTGAAAAGTATAGACAAACATCCAATCATAACAATGATTATCTGTGAAATAGGTGAGAGAGCCTGTAGTTAAAAATCCACCACTGGGGGTTGGTGCAATGGCTCTACAGGTTGATCCTCCACCTCCAAGTGCCAGGATCCCAGAAGGGCACCAGTTTGTGTCCTGGCTGCTCTACTTCCCATTTAGCTTCCTGCTTATGGCCTGGAAAGTACACCTACTTGGAAAAATATTAATTTCATTTCAAATAAAACAAGCTGTAAGTTTAAATACTCTTCCAGACTGGGTAACACATTTATGTTTCAGGACATTCATTTGGCAGACTGTGACTAACATTTCTTTTCAATGAAACAGAAATAGAAAAATATCAAAAAACATTGCATAAAGTAATGATTTATGTGCTATGTCCTGAGACAACACACACACACACACACATACATATGCTGGTTATAATGTAAAAAAATTGTAATATGAGTTATCTTACAAAAAATAGCTGGCAGCCACCGAGGTTAAAGAGATAAGAAAATTCTTGACCATGATTCATCTGCTGCTGCTGAACTCATAGATTCTGCTACTTACGCCCATGAGCACTCCCTTTTGTACATTACTCTCATTCACAGAATCCCTTAAGCCTTACAGCTCTGTTCCACTCCACTTAGTTCTTGGCTGACAATCAAAGTGCAAGTGACCTAATTTATCTGGAAGGCCAAGTGAGAGGTGGGGGGAAGAGACACACACAGCGTTCTTCTCCCATTCACTGACTTACTCCCCAAATGTCCACAACACCGGAGTTAGGCCAGGCCAAAGCCAGGAGCCAGGAACTCCAACTGGATTTTCCATGTGCGTGGCAGGAACCCAAGTACTTGGGCCATCACCTGCTGCCTCTGGTTCAAATAGCTGAGACTCAACCCAAGTACCCAAATATAAGATGCTGGTGCCACAATCAGTAGCTTAACCCGCTGCACCACTGTCAGCCCTGCATTGCAACTTTTTAGATTTATTTATTTATTTGAAAGGCAGTGTTAACAGAGATACAGAGACAGAGATCTCCCATCCACTGGTATATTTCCTAAATGGTTGCAATGACCAGGTCAGGGTGAAGCCAGATGTTTTCCCTAGTGTCTCCTGGGTTGGTGCAGGGCACCAAGCACTCAGTCCATCTTCTGTTGCCTTCCCAGTCCATGAGCAGGGAGCCGGATTCAGCCCCAGATCCTGTGGGCATTTGGGGATGAACCAGTGTGTGAGAGATCTCCTTGTGTTTCTCTAATTAAATATATAACACTTAACAGTGCTTGGAGCGGCAAGATTGGCAGCAATTCATAACTGTTGCAATATCAAAACCACTTGAGCAAGAACCTCAGAGCATGCCCTACATCCGAGACCTGGGGAGGGTGGGAAATTGGGTGGGCCTTCTCCCTTAATACCCCCCTTTAAACATGAAGGTAACAATATGGAAAACATACTAGTATTATCCACTTTCCTGTAGCCCTTGAACCTTCTTACCCTAATTAACTATGTAAAGATTGTCAAAATAAAATTTTATATATTAAAAAATATATATATATATATAACACTTAAGAAATCTTCAAGAAATAATTCCTGTCTGGCAAATACTAATATGCCCCTATCCCTGCCTCTTAATTGCAACTTAAATGGAATCTTTCAACCTAGAAGTAGTATTTCCTCCAATTTGTTTGCTTTTTCCTCTCCCTTCTCCTAATTATTACCTCCTTAAGAGATATGATTCCCTTTTCATTTTTCCATTTTCCAAATTATTTTAAGTAGAAATGCTCAAAGCCTTAAATTTGTTTTTTAATTTGAGCACAGTATGGTAGCCTAGCGGCTAAAGTCCTTGCCAGGATCCTAAATGGGCACCAGTTCTAACCCCGGCAGCCCCACTTCCCATCCAGCTCCCTGCTTGTGGCCTGGGAAAGCAGTTGAGGACGGCCCCACAGAGCAGACCTGGAAGAAGCCCTGGCTCCTGGGTTTGAATAGGCTTAGTTCCAGCTGTTGTGGCCACTTGGGGAGTGAATTAGCGGATGAAAGATCTTCCTCTCTGTCTCTCCTCCTCTCTGTATATCCGCCTTTCCAATAAACATAAATAAATCTTAAAAACAAAAGGTTTAATTAAAAAAAGAAAAGAAAGCCCTCCTCCTCATGGGGAAAAAGCACAAATTGGGGGTTTCTAATATCACAATGGAAAAGCAAAAGAATAACAGGCAGAAAAACAGAGGGCCATCGGAGGGTGTTTCAAAAAGTTCACAGTGACACAGGCAATGATCTCAGCAGTGAAGACGTCTGTTAGGACACAGGAGTCACTCACTGGAGAACACCAGGGAATTATGCATTGACCAGCACTGCGACAAAGAAGGTTAAGCTGCCATTTGTAAAATCAGCATCCCACAGGGTAGTGCCAGTTTGAGTCCTGGCTACTCTACTTCTGAGCCAGCTCCTGCTAATGCACCTGGGAAAACAGCAAAAGATGGCCCAGGTACTTGGGTATCTGCCACCCATTGATTTCCAGGCTCAAATAGATGAATTTTTTAAATTTAGAAGAGAAGGACAAGCATTTAACGCAGTGGTTAAGCTGCCAGGGATAGTCCCATCCCATATGCTGGTGGCTGTATTGCAGTCCTGGCTTTGCTCCTGATCCCAGCTTCCTGCCGGGGCTCTCTGGGAGGCAGCAGGGGATGGCGCAGGAAACGGGTTCCTGGCACCGACTCGGGAGACCTGGATGGAGTTCTGGCTCTCAGCTTCACCTGGGCCCAGAGCCGACTGCTGTGGGCATGTGGGAACTGAGCACAGCAGATGAGATGCCTCCATGGCTTCTAAATAAATATACAAACAAATAAAAAGTTATTTAAAAAATAAATAATTAAATAAAAAGTTGTGCGAGATTCCTTTTTAAAAAATGCAGTATCTACAAAGTGGTACAGTATACAGTCATGCAAATAAACTCAGTTACATTTTAGATAAATCCTGAAGGAAAAGAAGTCACAGAACAATTATTCCATTTAAGTTGTTTCAAAATTCAACTCAAACTAAATCATTCAAAATGCTTCTGAAGAGGTTGAACTATTGTTCAATTGGCTAATCCTCCGACTGCAGGGGCCAGCATCACATACGAGCGTCAGTTCATATCCCGACTACCCCACTTCCTATCCAGCTTCCTGCTTGTGGCTGGGAAAGCAGTTCAAGACTGCCCAAAGCCTTGGGACCCTGCACCTGCATGGGAGACCCAGAAGAAGCTCCTGGCTTCAGATCAGCTCAACTCCGGCCACTGTGGACATGTGGGGACTAAGCCAGTAGATGGAAGATCTTTCTTAGTGTCTCTCCTTCTCTTTGTAAATCTGCCTTTCCAAATGAAATAAGTAAATCTTTTTTTTTAAAGGTTGTGAAAAAAATAGGATTCGGGCTTATTTGTTGGGAAAAAAATGGAAATGCATAGTTTTCCTCACAACATACATTTTTCTATTCCCTTTGTAAAGACCTCCCCATACACTACTTAGGTAGCACAATAAAGAAAAAAATTACCCATACAAAATTCAGAACAGTGGCTAATTCTGTGGTGGATGAAAGGAGCTAGAATACAAAACGTATGGGGCTTCAAAGGAATCGATCAATGTTCTGCGAAAGCTGTGTCTGTCTTGTTGAAAGTTGGCAATATATACTGTTTTCAAGAGACTCCTAAGGCACAAGTGAGAATCTACATGAAAAAGAAGTCATATGGAAGTCAAATGTATGCATTAGACTTCTCTCACATTTCATATAAAATCCTCTGACCACTCCGCAAGTAGATTCAGGAAAAATAAATAAATAAATAAAATGGAAAGGTAAAACTCAACAATGGAAGAAAAGCTCATTTTAAAAAAGGCAAAAGAACTTTGCAGACACAGCACCAAAGATGCACTGACAGGAAATAAGCACATGCAAAAATAGTCCCCAAGACTTGTCATCCAGGAAATACGAATCAAAACGAGGAGATCCCCCAAAAGCATGACAGAACACCGACAACTCCAAAGGCTGGCGAGGAGCTACAAAACTCAGGTGGATCGCTGGCAGGATGGCAAAATGCTGCAACCACTGTGGAAGCCAGGCTGGCAGCTCCTCACCAAAAGCATGCTCCTACCCGATGACCATGCACCCCACCGAGTTAAAAACTTAGGTCCACCCCGAAGCTTGCGCCTGGCCACTTACTCCTAAATACCAAGATGTACCAATGAGTGGATCAGTAACCCGGGGTATGTTCAAACAATGGAAGATTCCCCAGTGCTAAAGAGAGAGGAGCGATCATGATAGACACAGAGCATTCTGGAAGTGAAGACACCCATCGCAGTCTGATTCCAGCTCCTGACATCATAGCAAAGGCTCAGGTGTGGGCTGTGAGCCCACAGAAGGTTCAGTGCGTGCGAGGCAGGGGCATAATGCTGTCTCCATAGCTTTGGGAAAATTGTTTTTACTTTCAAGAAAAAATTACAACCCTAAAAAATTTTAAGAACAAAGTTTTCCTATTACTTTCTCTACTTCAATATTTTTAAAAGTTGGCAAAAGTTTTAACTACCGAATGGAAGTCTGTGGTCAGCAGGTCTCTGGACTTGCAACGTTCAAGGGACAATTTGGCTTTATTCAACGTGAGAATGGGCAGTTTGATGTCAGGCCTACCATGAGTTCCAGAAAAAAAAGGCAGAAAATGACTAGATGAGAATAACACACTGCAAACCCCATACCTCACGTGATAACACTAGAAAGCAAACAACAGGATCTTTTTCTCCCCTCCTTTTCTTCTAGCAAGTGGAAATCAGTACCAAGCGAGAGTTGTAAAGCAGGTAAATACATGGAATATAGGCCATCTCCCACATCCCTAGCCGGCACAGTGACTTACAGGATAATCCTCCACCTGCAAGCGCCAGCACCCCATATGGTTGCCAGTTCAAGTCCCAACCGCTCCGCTTTCTTCCAGCTCCCTGTTTGTGGTCTGGGAAAGCAGTGGAGGACGGTTCAGAGCCTTGAGACCCTACACCCACATGGGAGACCTGGAGGAGGCTCCTGGCTCACAGCTTCAGATCAGCTCAGACGTTTGGGAAGTGAACCAGCAAATGGAAGATCTTTTCATCTCTGCTTTTAAAATTTGCCTTTCCAATTATACACACACATACATATGAAACTAAAGCCAACTAAGCTGTTGCAAAGGTGTTCCTTCCGTTCTGCCTTCTCCTGAGCCCGACACATTCTTCAGTTTCCTGAAGGATGGCAGCACGGGATCAACCACCCCGGCATCCCCCCACCAGCCCCACTAGGGGAGCCTCACTCTTGTCCCCCACTTCCTTCCCTCTCAAGCCTCCACCACCTCACCTCCCAGGATTGCAGGGTGTACCCGGGCTGCCCTCGGGGTCAGGACAGACTTCTGGACCGTGGACACCCGCGCCTTCCCGACTCCCCACCGCGCTAACGCCCCCTTCCCCGCACGCAGCCTCCGGCCCGCAGCAGCCGCGTCCCCGCCCTCCTGCCCTGCCGCCCCCGCAGGCCCCCCAGGCCGAGCCCCTCAGCCTCCGCCAGCCCAGCCCAGCCCAGCCAGCCCGCTAGGCCCGGACACAGGCCCCCAGCCCTGGGCCGCCGCTCCTCCTCACCGTGTCGGCCCCGCGGCCCTCTTGGCGGGCCCCGTCCGCGGCCTCGCCGCCCGCAGCCTCCAGCCCAGCGTCGGGGTTGCCCAGCGGCTCCAGGGGCGCCGGCTGCAGCTGCCGCTCGGGGTCCGGGGGTGGCTGCTCCATAGCTGCAGTTCCGCGCGCCGAGCGCAGTGCGCCTGCGCCGCCGCCCGGCCCTGGACGCCCCGCCCCGGCGCGCCGCCGCGCCTGCCCGGCCGTCAGGTGGCCGCGAGCCTGGGGCGCGCCCCGAGCCGCAGCCCTTTGCCTTCTGACCCCGTGGGTCCTATCTGTGTAACGTCTGGTTTCTATATTTCAAAGAGAAAAAAATCTCTCTCTTTTAATTTTTTGGATGATTTTTACATAGTTAATTAGGGTGATGAGGGTCAAGGGCTACAGGAAGGTGGTGAGATCACCATTTCCACGTTCTCCTTTTTTCCTTCCTTCTTGTATCTTGGGAAAAGAGGGAGATAAGGAGAGAAGCCACACTCAGCCTCCCAAACACCTCTGCAACTGGGAGGGAGGACAGCTACCCGACACCATCCCAGGGTCCCTTGTGGGGCATGCTCTGAGGGCCGTGCTCAAGAGGTTTCGGTAGTTCAACTTAACAGTCTCGCCACTCCAAAGCACGATGAAATCTCCAGAACCCACTGGCTGACACAGTCCACCTTAGAGTCTCCATTTGCCCAGATATTCCCTGCCAGCTCTTGGCTGGGGCAGTTGATTGATTTGTTCTGTCCTCTGTCCTCTGTTGTGGTACCAGGTGTCCTCTGCAGACTCCAATGTACTGCCATATCCTCCATGTGCACCTGGATATGCTGTCCACTGCTCCGTCTGAGCCACTGAGGAGGCCCAGCTCTGACACATACACTCCACAGTCAGACCATGGAACCCACAATTCTCTTCATGGTTGGGGTTCTAAGACCAATGATTCAGCTGGAATCCCCAAAGAAACTTCATCTGAGGTGATCCCAGACCTGATTCTTGTGTGTACTTGCCAGTACAGGGTCCGTCACCCCAATCAGCACAGTCCGTCAGCTTATGTAAATGCTGGTGGTTGCAATTGCTGGGTCAGTTCTGCTTCCACAAACCAGTTCTGTCAGTTCTGTCTTCTACACAAACCAATGGCTGTTGCAGCCGGCCCAATCCTGCCCACTGCATACTCGGCCTTCACAGGCACCAGTGGGAGTGGCTGCCTGGTCAGAGTGACTCGCAATAACTCCCATCAATCCTGCCCCTGCCCTGACTCCCGTGCTTGCCAGTATAGACATCAGACTGCTCCAGTCTGTCCCACACCCTCTTCAGCTCTCATGCATGTCAATGGGCATTGAAACCTAGTTCAACCCAACCGATCCCACTATCCAGCCCACACACGTGCCAGCAGGTGTTACTCTGTCTTGTCATGCCTGTCGACCCAGTCCTGGTTCTCAAGCTCACCAGTCAGAGTAGCGACCCAAGAAGGAGGTGCCCACTATTTTCCTACTGGGCCCATTCCCAGTTCTGGCACTCTCCAGGTGGTCCTGCAGTTTACCTTAACAGCCTCCCATGCCAGCATCTGCCAGCTGATGCTGTGGCAAAGCTCAGACAGCCCACACCCACTCTGACTTATCTGTGCATCACAAGAAGCAGTCAGCCCAGCCTGGCATTTCCCTAATCCAGCTCACATGAGTCCAACAGGTGTTGTAGCCTTGTCCAGCCCAGCCTGACCTGCCCCCCATTCCAACTCACGCTCTCCAGTGGAACGGTAGTCCAGCAGGAGAGTTCCTGACAGCCCCCCAACCGGCCTTGCCCCCTCCCCACCTGATTTCATGTGTGCTAATTGGGTGCTGTGGCCCAGTCTGGCATGGCCCACCTCACCTTGGCATTTACCAGTGGATGTTGTAGCCTGGCTAGGCCAGGCCCACCCCAGTTCCAGCTCACACTGGTGGAGGCTACAGCCTAGCCCAGCCCAGCCAGCTCCCAGTTCTGACTCTCATATGAACTGGAATGTGTTGCTACCAAACCTGGGCTGACCCATACTCCATGCAGGCTCTCAAATTTACCAGTGGGTGATATGAACTGGCCCAGCCTGGTTCACCCCCAACCTGCGCCAAATGTATGCCAGTGGGTACCATTCCCTGGCCTGGTCTGGGCTGCTCCCTATCATGATTCTTGTGCTCACCTGTAGGGACTGTGTCCTGACAGAGGAGTTCCCCAATTTCCTCCATGAGGCCTCTCCCAATATCAGATCTCAAGCCCATTGGTGGATCCATGAGCCAGCCCTGCTTAGTCCACCTCCTGTCCTAGCAGGAACAGTGGCCTTTCCTGACTGACTCTCACCCATTCCGGTTTTTACTGTTGAGTGTTACAGCCCAGCCAAGCCTGGTCTACTCCCAGACACAGCTCACACATGGCTCAGCAGAGGCAGAGACCTAGCCTAGCTCGTCCTACACCTGCCCTGGTTCTCATGAGCACTAGTGGGTGCAAAGGTCTAGCTCAGTAAGTGCACCCCAGACCCAGTCCATACTTGTGCCAAGGGACACTGCAGCCATGTCCAGACCAGATAGCAGCCCACTCTGGCCTTCACACTCACCAGTGGGAACCACAAGCCAGAGTGTCCCCTTAGCTCCCCAACCAGGCCTGTTCCCAGCCATAGATCTTGCATGTGCCAGTGGTTGCTCTGACCCAGCTTGGCATAGTCCCTCACCTGTCTTGGCCTTTGCCTTTGGATGCTGTAGCCTGGCCCAGCCTGGCCAGCCCCCAGTCCCAACTCTCACTGGCAGGTGCTGCAACCTGGTCCTGCTCAGTCTGCTCTCATCCCTGGCTCATGCAAACAAGAAGGTATAACAGCCTAGCTCGGCATGACCTGCACTCCATCCTGATTTCTGCACTTGCCAATGAGCTATGGTTTGCTGGGCCCAGGCCGGTACTGGAACCTGACCCTGCTCAGTCTGTTCCCATCTCTGGCTCATGCAAACTAGTAGGTGTGGCAGCCCAACCCGGCATGACCTGCGCCTCAGCCTGGTTTCTGCACTTGCTGGTGAGCTAAGGTTTGCTCAGCCCTGCCTGGTCCACCCCCTTCCAAAACCAACCCACACATTTGCCATCAGTTGGAGCTACCTTGCCCAGCTTGCCTGACCCCCAGACCTGGATCGCGTGCCCACTAGTGGAAGGAGCTATGACGCACTAGGGGAGTTTCCCACGTTCTCCCACTCAGTCCACTCCCAGACCCAGATCTCACACATGCCAGTGGGTGCTAGGCCCTTGTCCAGCATAGCCTGTTCCTCCATCTCAGCCTAGCATGAGCTGGTGAATGTTGTGGCCTGGCCGCCCAACACCCTGTTTTAGGGTGTGCATGTGAGTGCTACAGCCTGGACCTGCCCAGACTATTCTCAGTCCCTGTACCTGTGAGTGTGGCAGGTTCCATGGTCACACCTAGCTCAGCCCATCATCACCCCAACTCTTGAGCTAACCAATGGGACTTGTATTTCTATAGGGTATGGCCCGCATATCCTCCACAGAATCTACCCTCAGACCTGGTTCTCTCGCATGCTGGTTGGTGACATGACCCTGCCTAATGTGACCTATTCCCTGTTCTGACATTCAGTCTGGTACTGGGATCTAGCCCTGCTAGATAGGCCATCTGCCCTAGCTTTCACGTGGACTGGCATGTGGTGGTCAGCAATGTTCCATACTAACAAGCCCTACTCAGGACTCCCATGTGGGCTGGTATATCAGTCTGACCCATAAAGATCTTCTGGTCTCTCCCCTCCAAACCACCAGGTCTCAGTCTCCTTGCTTACCTGCAAGTACAGTGGCTCTGTCATTGAGAGTCCCTCGGGATCCATTCCTGATATAACCATACAGTGGCCTTATCCATGGATGTCCCTGGGCAGTAATTCCACCCTCTTAGGAACCAGAGCTCACTGCCAGAAGGCCATCGGCCGAAGCCCGACACCAGTTGGTGCTGTGGGCCTGAACTCATCCAGCAGTTGGCAGTGGTGGCTGGGGCTAGGGTCCCAAGCACTGAGTGTGACCTGGTTCAGATGCCCCCAGCAGCCGCCATGCTGCCGGGAGGTCCGTCCATCCAGTCCCTGAGAATGAACTCCCTGGGCCCTTCTTTCTTTTTAAAAAAGATTTGTTTTATTTTTGTTGGAAAGTCAGATATGCAGAAAGGAGGAGCGACAGAGAAGAAGATCCGTCATCTGTTGATTCACACCCCCAAGCGGCTGCAACAGCCAGAGCTGAGCCAGTCTGAAGGCAGGATTCAAGAACTTCTTTTGGGTCTCCTATGTGGGTGCAGAGGCCCAGGGACTTGAGCCATCCTCTACTGCTGCTTCCCCAGGCCATGAACAGGGAGCTGGATTGGAAGTAGAGCAGCTGGAACACAAACCAACACCCATTTGGGATGCTGGTGCTGCAGGAAGAGGCTGCTGGCCACTTTTTTTCTGTTCTTAAAGTCAGTAGTTAGTACTTGGGTCCCCTAACTGGTAAAGCTGGGAGGCATTTTTCCTGTACCCACCCACTGCAGGCTGAGAAGCCCAGGTCACTACTCGCAGCAAATGTTCTAAGGGCTTTAGAATCCAATTCCTAGGTCTCTCTAAACAGAGAAAAGGCACAGACTACAAATCTTCGTGAAAGAATAGCCCTCCTGGACCCGGCAGTGTGGCCTAGCAGCTTAAGTCCTCGCCTTTAACGCCCCGGGATCCCATATGGGCACTGGTTCTAATCCAGGCAGCTCCACTTCCCATCCAGCTCCCTGTTTGTGGCCTGGGAAAGCAGTTGAGGATGGCCCAATGCCTTGGGACCCAACACCCGTGTGGGAGAACTGGAGGAGGTTCCTAGTTCCCGGCTTCAGATCGGCGCAACACTGGCCGTTGCGCTCACTTGGGGAGTGAATTATTGGACGGAAGATCTTCCTCTCTGTCTCTCCTTCGTCTCTGTATATCTGACTTTCCAATAAATAAATAAACCTTAAAAAAAAAAAGAAGAAGAAAGAAAGAATAGCCCTCCTGTGATAAAACAGTCCTTTGATTGCAAGTATGTCTTCAAAAAGTTTGCCTGGCATGGTGGATGGGAGACCCCTTTGCCTGTTCTTTCCGTATCACCCTGCCTCTCAAAACAAATAAATCTTAAAAAACAAAAACACAAGTAGAGACATTCAGAATGTTTTAGTGTGTGTATGAAAGAAAATAACTTTCAAGACTGCCTTTGATATCCATTTTTATATTCAGCCAGATATAACTTTGTCTCTTTGTCCAAGATGGCCTTGAAAACCTTTGAAAACTCAAATTTGAAAATATCCTCCAGCACTCACTGGTGCTCAGAATAGGTGCGGGACAGAGCAGACTAGCTGCAGCACCTGCTGGCACACATGAAATCTAGAGCTGGGAGCGGCCTTGCAGGGAAACTTGAGGAACTTTGCTGCTAGGTTTCAGCTCCTGCAGGTGAGCATGAGAGCTGGGGCCAGGGGCAGGCCATACCAGGTTGAGCTATAGCACGTGTTGGCATACCTGTAAGCTGGAGGCCAACTAGGAAAGGTCAGTCCACAGCACACACTGGTAGGACCCAGAGCCAGGACTGAGAGCCAGGACAGGACACCCACCAGGTCATGTGAGGGCTTGGGGGCGGGTCAGACTGGGATAGGCTGCTGCACCTGTCAGTGAAAGCTGGGAATGAGGGGTGGGCCAGGCAGAGCCAGGCTGACCAGGCTGTAACACTTGCTGGCAAATGGGTGGCAGGAATTCCAAGCATTAGACATCTTCTATTGCCTTTCCAAGTACATTAGTAGGGAACTAATGTATCAGAAATGGAGCAGGGAACTCAAACCAGCACCCATATGGGATACTGTTGTTTCAGGTGGCAACTTAACACATTAAGCCACAATGCTAGTCCTCAAATAAATAAATAAATAAATAAAGGTCAGTAAGGGGCAGGAATCAAGGGAACTTCCTGCATGGTGACTCTGGAAACAAGAGGAGCCTCATCTCCGCAGGCCCCACTGCGGGAAGACCTGCCCTTGGGAACGAGAAGTAGATGAGAAAAGTCTGAGGCACAGAGCAACAGCCAGGCTGGCTTTCGGGGTACATGCCCCTCTGTGAGGACACAGTGGTCATCTCAGCCAGCACAAGGGACTCGAGTTTAGTATCTGAACAGCATGTTTTAGAATTCCTTCTGTTCATCACAGGCTCATGGATTATGCGGTGGCATCATTTTTTAAAAAAGAACTCTTGTTATTAATAGATGTTTGTTGTGCTCCTGTGCTAGCTGCCTGGTTCCATGAAATTCTCCGTGTCCCTGATACAGGTGTTCACCTCCTCCCACTAGGATCTGCTCACTGCCACTCAGAGACTGCGAGGGCATCTTCCCGCTCCTTGGGTCCTGCACGCTCCTCCAAATGCCCCCTCCCCCCACACACTGCACCTCTCCTTCCGTGGTCAGTATGGATGGCCTCGGCTCCTCATCACACCACAGGGCCTCATTCGTCCCCTCCCTGCTAGTGTCACTGTATTGGCGGGGGAGGGGAGTGGGGACAACGTTCCTGGAACAATTCCCAGTACGCACCTTCTCCAGAGCCTCCCACACAGGAGAAGAGCCCAGATGCTTGCCACACTACCTCTGAGCAAATGATTTCAGCCCAGCAGAGTGGACCCTTGAAGCCCCCAGGAGTTCAACTCCTCCAATGTCCTCCAGCAAGCAAGCTTCTACAGACGAACACTTCTTCTCTCCTGAATAACCTAAATGTTCTTTGAAGGCCCAGCTCTGTAGATGAAGCCAGCGCCCGCCACACCAGTACCGCTCACAGGTGCTGGGTTTGTGTCCAGGCCGCTCTATTTCCAATCCAGCTCCCTGCCAACATGCCTGAGAGAGCAGCAACGGAGGTGCTTCCGCCTCTACTTCCCCGCAGGAGACCTGGGAAGCTCCCGGCTGCTGGCTTCAGCCTGGCCCAGCCTCAGCTGTTGTGTCCATCTTAGGAATGAAGCACTAACTCAACACAAGGCAGATTTCTCTCTGTGGGCCCGGCGTGGTGGCGCAAGTGGTTAAGGTCCTCGCCTTGCACGCCCCGGGATCCCATATGGGCGTCGGTTCTATCCCGGCAGCCCCACTTCCCTTCCAGCTCCCTGCCTGTGGCCCGGGAAAGCAATTGAGGACGGCCCAAAGCTTTGGGACCCTGCACCCGCGTGGGAGACCCGGAAGAGTTTCTTGGCTTCGGATCGGCATAGCATCAGCCGTTGCGCTCACTTGGGGAGTGAATCATCAGACGGAAGAACTTCCTCTCTGTCTCTCCTCTCTGTATATCCGCCTTTCCAATTAAAAAAAAAAAAAAGATTTCTCTCTGTAACTTTGACTTTCAAATACAAGGTACTTCAATGGAGACGCTGCAGGAGTTGGGGAGGAAGAAGCGTGGATGATTAGCCAAGGCATTTCAGGACAAATGAAACCAACCTTCCACGTCTAAGGAATAGCATTTCTCCCATAGGGGTACACCTTCAAATGCAACAGGAACTTGATGCTCCAGAATGGAGTTTTCTGTGGTATCTAGAAGTTGGCAAACTTCTGGAAACTAGGCCTGCCTAAAAGTTATATTTGGCATTTGAGGGAGTTATTTTTTTTTAGGAGTTCAAAAAAGGAAGTCATAATTACTGCCAACTCTTCAAGCTTCCCAGCAACACCCTCGTCTAGGCTCTCAGACACAATCCCTGCTCCTGTCTGAATGTTTATATTTTCCTTCAAGTTCATGTGTTGAAACCCTAACCTCTGTGGCCATGAGGACGTGGGACTTGGGGAGGGGAGGAGGTCCTAAGGGCGGTGCCTCAAATACATGAGCACCACTCTGTGTCAAGTACTCAGTGCTTTTCATTGCTTTTCATCCAGTGTTTCTGGAGCGATCCTGATGGTCATTACGAATGAAACTCCTCAAAACTAACAAACAAACAAACAAACACTCTAGAATGGATAGAGAACAACAAGGAAGGCTTAGAATCAGACAGGAAGTGGTCAGCGGGGATGCGCTTATAACTCACTGGTGGAACACAAAGATTAGTTGCTCCTCACTAGGGTATTGAAGATTTCTCTGCACACCCCTCCTAAAACTGTTCACCTAAACTGTTGACATATGTCTTGTTAGAGTTATAGAGTTAGACTACCCAAAAACAGCCAGGTTCAGCAAAATCATGCTTCAACGCTATAAACTGCGACAGACTAAACAGAAAATAGACATGAGACAGCTGAATAGTAGTAATCTATAGCCATTTTAAAGTGTATAGAAACCAGTTGTATATAAACTAATAATTGAAATGTCAATGTAGAAGTCACAGGATGTGGTTCAGAACTTGCATTCTTTTTTTTTTTTCTTTTAACATATTGGTTACTCAATACCATGTCAACTAATTCCATAACGTTATAAATTGTTACTGATGTAATGTTGGGGCTTTTAATTGATTGGGATGATACTCTGCCAGCTCTACCTTCAGACCAGAGATGGTCTCTCCAAGAAACCGTTGAACTTACCAGGATAATATGATGCATAAATGCTTGGTAGATGCTTGCAATGAAAGAATCTCAACTGAATTTGAACTGTGGTAATGCAACAAGGTGGAGGAATCCACCATGGGGGTGGTTGGGGAGGGGAGGGGAATCCCAGTGCCTATAAAACTGTGTCACATAATGCAATGTAATCAATTAAAAAAAAAAAAAAAGACACAAGAGACACAGAAAAAAAAAAAAAAGGGATTGATTGACATCCCAGAAGTACAGTGGGCTTAACATGGAGCTACCTAAGCAGCAATTCAAAGCCCCCAAATCCCAGAGCTGGCTGCCAGGGGGCCAGCAGGCAGAGCCTGGTGGCTGGAAGTTTTAATCCCCAGACCCCAAGATCGCCCCCTCTCCAATCCCATCCACTACACAATGATGGCAGCGGGTGGGGCCCAGGCCCACCCAGCTCTCCAGACTTCCCCCTTCAGTGTACTCACCATGAAGGGAGCAGCCTCTGGAGTTCGGGCAGGCCCAGGGACAGGTCACCGCGTGAACACAGGGTGCTGGAAGTTTTAATCCCTTGAATTTGTTCTTTTGAAAAATGTCTGTTCATTTCCTTTGTCCATTTTATTACAGGGTTTTTTTTTTCTGTCCCTGGGTTTCTGAAGCTCTTTGTAAATCCTGGATATTAGTCCCCTATCACTTGTGTAGTGTGCAAAAATTTTCTCCCATTCTATTGGTTGCTTCTTCACTTCATTGTTTCCTTTGCTGTATAGAAGCTTTTTAGTTTGATGTAGTCCTGTTTGTTCATTTTGGCTTTGATTGCCTTTGCTTTTGGTGTCTT
Organism: Ochotona curzoniae; assembly: GCF_017591425.1. Classification (NCBI taxonomy): domain Eukaryota; kingdom Metazoa; phylum Chordata; class Mammalia; order Lagomorpha; family Ochotonidae; genus Ochotona; species Ochotona curzoniae. The sequence goes on from NW_024466924.1 coordinate 793,892, forward strand.
TTCTAAGAAGTCTTTCCCTGTTCCTGTATCTTGGAGTGTGCTTCCTATGTTTTCCTTTAATAGTTTGATGGTTTTGGGGTGTAGATTTAGGTTTTTCAACCATGTAGAGCTGATTTTCATATAATGTGACAAGTGTGGTCTTGCTTCTACATCTGCAAGCTGCTATCCAGTTGTCCCAACAGCATTTATTGAAGAGACCAAGTTTTTCCCTGGATTGTTTTCAGTTTTCTTGTCAAAGATTAGTTGACTATACATGTGTGGGCTCCCTTCTGGTGTTTCTATTCTGTTCCATTGATCTTCTCTGTTTCTGTACCAGTACCAGACTGTTTTGATGACCACTGCTCTGTAGTATGTCTTGAGGTCTGGAATTATGATTCCTCCAGCTTGATTTTTATTCTTCAGGATAGTTTTGGCTACTTGTGGTCTTTTGGGATTCCAGATGAACTTTTGTATCATCTTTTCTATTTCTGAAAAGAATGTTGTTGGGATTTTGATTGGGATTGCGTTGAATCTGTATATTATTTTTGGTAATATGGTCATTTTGATGATGTTGATCCTGCCAATCCAGGAACATGGTAAGTTTCTCCATTTTTCAATGTCTTCTATTTCCTTTTTAAATGTTTTATAGTTTTCATCATAGAGGTCTTCCACATATTTAGTTAGCTTAATTCCTAGGTATTTAAGATTCCTCTCCTCTTTCTCGTTCATGGATGAGAAATTTCTTTCTCATTCATGGAATTATTTGTGTACACTAGTGCCATTGATTTGTGTTCATTAATTTTGTATCCTGCTACTCTGCCAAAGTCTCTTATGAGTTCCAACAGTCTCTTGATGGAGTCTTTTGGTTTTCCTATGTAGAGAATCATGTCATCTGCAAATACAGTCAATTTCATTTCCTCTTTTTCAATTTAGATTCCTTTTATTCTTTTTCTTGCCTAGTAGTTCTGGCAAGGACTTTCAATATTATATTGAAAAATAGTGGTGACAGTGGACATCCCTGCCTAGTTCTAGATTTTAGTGGAAAGGTTTCCAATCTTTCTCCATTTAGTATGATGCTGCCATTGGGTTTTTCTTGTGTTGTTTTGATTGTGTTGTAGAATGTACCTTCTATGCCTATCTTTTTTTTTTTTTTTATGCCTATCTTGCTTAGGGTTTTCAGCATGAAGTGGTGTTGGATTTTATCAAATGCCTGCTCAGCATCTATTGAGAGGATCACATGGTTTTTGTTTTACAATTTGTTGATGTGATGTATCACATTTATTGGCTTATTTATTTAAAAAAATAGTAATCAGGTGGCGGGCACTATTGTGTAGCAGGCTAAGCCTCTACTGGCTTTCCCACATAGATGCCAACTCATGGCCTGGCTGTTCCACTTTTTTTTTTTTTTAAAGAATTTATCTATTTTTATTGGAAAGTCAGATATACAGAAAGGAGAGACAGAGAGAAAGATCTTTTACCCGATGATTCACTCCCCAAGTGGCCACAACAGCTGGAGCTGAGCCCCCATCCAAAGCCAGAAACCAGTAGCCTCTTTTTGGCCTCCCACGTGGGTGCAGGGTCCCAAGGCTTTGGGCCGTCCTCAACTGCTTTCTAAGGCCAAAAGCAGGGAGCTGGATGGGAAGTGGAGCTGCCAGGATTAGAACCGGCACTCATACGGGATACTGGCACGTGCAAAGTGAGGAGTTTAGCCAATAGGTTATCATGCTGGGCCCCTGCTCCACATCTGATCCAGTCAGTGCTTAGGGTCTGGGAAAGCAGCAGGAGATGGCTCAAGTCCTTAGGTTCCTGCGATCATCTGGGAGACCCAGAGAAATGTCCTGGCTCCTAGCTTTGGATAGGTTCAGCTTCAGCCATTTGGGGAGTAAACCAGCAGATGGAAGATCTGTCTCTCTCTTTCTCTCTATAACTCTGCCTTTCAAAACAAGACAAAACAGAGTTCATCCTAATATATGGGAAGATTCAATGATCTACATATGCAGTGCTTTCCAGAATTTTAAAACTTCTATTTCAGTAATTCCTAAAATGGCTCAACAATGCCCCCAAATAAATGAGGCTCATGTTTCAAACCATAAAACAAAGTATCGCATTTCACTTTAAATTCTCCCTTTGTCCATAGCAGAAGTTAATTTTTAAAAGGTATTTTTTATTTTTGAAAAGGCAGCAAGAGACAAAGATCTTCTATCTGCTGGTTCACTCCCCAAATGGCCACATCAACCAGGGCTGTGCCATGACAATGCCAGGAGCTTCCTCTGGGTCTCCCATGTGGGTACAGGGTCCCAAAGACTGGGGTCATGCTCCCCTGCTCTCGAAGGACAGATGCAGGGAGCTGGATCAGAAGTGGAGCAGCCAAGACATAACTAGATGTCCATATGGAATGCTGGTGCTTGCAGGAAGACAATTAGCCAGTCCAGCCATCACATCAGACCCATGTCAAATGTTTTAATTTTTAAAAATGGTTTATACTTACTCTTAGAGATGGAGTTTCCTGAAGAATTAAACATAAAATTAATGTCCCTCCCAAATGTATTCTACTAAATATAAACTTATTTTTCTCCAGTCATAAAACAGACAAAGGATTCATTGTTCTCTAGTTTTATTACTTTTTAATTTTCCCAACACATTAACTAACTTGTTTTGAAATTTTTTTTCAGTGCATTTCACAGCAAAATGGAAAGGGAATCATTAAAATGGTTGTACATAAACCAATTCTTGTAATTTACAGTTTGTTCAAAAATCTGTTTTGCTGTTTTCACCCTATCCATCCCTCTAACAGAACACACTTATCAGAGCACAAAGCTTACACTTCTTAATGATGATGCAACAGACGCGGCCATCTACAATGGCTGGTGAATAACAGGTTCATGTTCCACACATTGATTGGAAGACTACGCAGGGAGAAAGAGTAAGGCACCACTCTTGGAAAATTAAGGTAGCTTGCAGTAACAAGTGCTGAGCACCACACGCAGGTGCTCGGTAAATACTCGAATGAAGAAAGCCATCATTAGCACTATTCATTGCCAACAATTCTTCCACCTCAATAAAATACTTATTTAAAAAAGAAAAAAAAAAGATTTGTACCTGAATACAACTTCCTAATATCTTTCTTATTATTATTTCATACTTTCTTCAATATTTAAATTTCCTTGAAAAGAAAAGCCATACCTTATATACACTCAGTCACACAGATAACTGAATTCCTGACAAGTAGGAATAGCCATGTGGTTTAATTCTCGAGTGAACAGAGGTAAAATAAAGCATACATATCCAGAGGGATAGTACATAATACTGGATATTAAGCTACAGATGAAAGGAAAAAAAAGGAAAAAAAGTAACAGTTTTAATTTTTCATATCTGCTATTTTCTTTAATGCCTTAGTTCTCAAGAAAGGCCAGAACCTCATCATACTGACATTAACACATTTTAAAAAATTTTCTCACAAGTGTAATATTTAATAAAACTAGGTATTGAAAAATGCTCTGAAATTTTTCAAGTCAATGTCGTTTTCAAGTATATTAAAATGCTCAGAAGAAAAAATCCTCCATGGTTACACCTCTAGTCAATTTATAAATAGAATTTTTAAAAGAGTGTTCCAACTGAGGTGGGTGACGGGCACGTTGCTCACGCACAGGCACACAGTCTTTATGAAGAAACAGAATGCCTTGTTACTACAGCTCGGTTGGATTTTTTGTTTTTGTTTTGCTTTTAACACTGATTTCAGGCACAATGGCTGAATCCACGTCTAGGTCATGTTCTTTCTCCTCTTGCTTGTTTTTTAAGAGTAGTGAATACTTCAGTTACAGACAAAAGGCAAAACACAAACTCTGAAAGAGACCTCACGTTTTACTACAAAGAAATCAAAGTCATTGAGTTCTCATGGTCTTCTATCTGCTGCCCCTGTGCAAAAAATAGGGGAGTCCCACTTAGCCTTCGGAGCAAGAACTGGAGAAGAGCTGAGTCAGTTAAGAATCCAGGTAAAAGGTTTTCAGGTGGTATTGCTCGCATCCTGTGAACAGAGTGGTGAGAGGGCCACTGTGTTTCCCCAACACTTTGGTCTCGCTGCAGTCTACCGGGGCCCCAGTGGCTACATTCATGTTGAGCTAGCTTCAGTGTGTGCAGCTGGGAAGCAGGTCACTCAGTGCGATGACTCCATTCTGGGAGGGTTTGGGGTAAACACAGAAGAACCGCATTTGGTCGAGTCTGAGAAAGCATGTGTCACTCCGCTGGCTGTGTGCTTGGAATTACTTTCCAGAGGGGTTTGTGATAAACCCAGCCATCTCCCTGAAAGAAGTCCAAGAAAAACAATCAGTCTTCCACTCTGAAAAACTCTAACCACAACTGGAAGCACTTCACTGTAATGTAACGCTCTTTTAACAGAGTTTCTTTGTGAAGACGCAGTCTCTTCGCCTAAGACTTCACATAATGCCTACAGTTTAATGAGGATTACATGAGAACGCTAATATGGGACGACTCAAGATGCTTTCTTTTGCAGAAGACATTATCTCAGAGCTACAGGCAGCAAGGGGAACACAAAGACACAGTCCAAGCAAAAGATGTTGCCCATCTAAACTTGCATCTCTAGAATGTGGTGTGCTTTGGGATTTTCTGGCCCTTTTCTGACTCCCTACCATCATTAGCTTCCCCTGGTTCTGGCCTCTCCTGTAAAAGGAGACAACATTGCAGTTGCAAAGTGAAGCAGAGAGTCCAGTGAGGAAAAGCCTGAAGCAAAACTCAAAAGCAGCACAGTGGGGTTGCAACTTGGCTGAGTTCAGTATTAATGGGTCAGATTTAAACCTCGGTCCTCAGCCTCCATAGCTCCTTCAACTCATATGTGTATTTTCAAAGTTTGCATATTTATTATACTTTGTTACAAAATGTCTTAAGAGTTGTCAGTTGTTTGGTTCATAGTGCTGGACTTCGCACCTTGAAGAAATTAGGCTCCTCTGAGCATCTCTCCACCCTTGCCACTTTCTGAGATGTATTTATTTATTTGAAAGGCAGAGTTAGAGGGGGGAAGTGAGCTCTTCCATCTTCTGGTTCATTCTCTGAGTGGCCACCGTTGCAGGCAGGGCCAGGTTGAAGCCAGGAGACTGGAGCCAGGAGTTTCCTCCAGGTCCCCCAAGAGTTGGCAGTAACTTCAGCACTTGTACCATCTGCTGCTGCTCTTCCCAGGCCCTTAGTACAGAACTGCACAGGAACTGGAGCAACCAAGGACCCAAACCAGCACACATACTGATAGCAGCTTTCCCTGCTCTATTATGATACCAGCACCATCAGCTCTGGCTCATAATTTATCTTCCTGAGATTTATTTAAAAATAATGAACAATAATATATATTTTTAATCTTCACATTGAACACAGACTTGAGTGCATCAGACTTCTATATAAGAGATGGTCTCTCATATCAGCTGACTGTTGGGGAACACATTGCTGTAAGTGTGCTTAGGTGATGTCTCCGATGCTACACAATGTCCTCTTACATTACTCCAAAATCTTGCTTCCTGGTAGAAAGTTCTTTGTGATAAGCTCCCAATTTTTGACAAAGCATATACTAAATGACACCCATGATTTGGTTCTCTGCTAACCCTCTCCACATGTTACCACTTTACGATCCACTAGGTATCCAGTTACATCTGTCATGTCTCTCTCAAAATGTAGTCTTTGGAAGTGAAGAGCATTTGGTACAAAAGGCAGTGAATAATAAGTTGCATTTGCTTTTTTGGTAACTGAAGATTCTGCTACCATTTGCATCTGTGGCCAATTTAGATTCCTAAATATATTGCATCAGAACTGCACTTAAACCAAATTGATTGGACAAAGTGTGAAATGCCCATTAGAAATCTCATGATTAGGGTGTACTACTTCTAAAAATAAAACTGGATACAACTAAGCCCAGTAAACCCTAGTCCCTACTCAGCAGATCCGAGCTTTGGCCAGCACCCACAAATGGCATACCTCTTTAACAAAATATTTGGTCTTCCAGGGAGTGCCTGTTTCAGTACGATGCCTTTCTTCAGCTCTCTGGCGTTCTTCCAGGGTTCGCTTATGCTCTGTGGCCTTGTCAATCTCAGATTCTCTCAGAGAGTCAGTCACATTTTTCCATAATCGCCTGAAATACAAAAACTACATATTTTACACAATCTCTAATGAAAAGATAACTGAATAGAATGGACAGCCTTCAATATTATATTAATTTAAATATATATACATATTTGATACATTTATATTTTAAAGATTTTTTTCACATTATAACAATTTTTTTTAAAAGATTTATTTTTATTATTTTTTTATTGGAAAGGCGGATATACAGAGAGCAGAGACAGAGAGGAAGATCTTCCGTCCGATGATTCACTCCCCAAGTGAGCGCAACGGCCGATACTATGCTGATCCGAAGCCAGGAGCCTCTTCCGGGTCTCCCACACGGGTGCAGGGTCCCAAAGCTTTGGGCTGTCCTCGACTGCTTTCCCGGGCCACAGGCAGGGAGCTGGAAGGGAAGCGGGGCTGCCGGGATTAGAACCAGCGCCCACATGGGATCCCGGGCGTGCAAGGTGAGGACCTTAACCACTTGCGCCACCGCGCCGGGCCCTATAACAATTTCTAAAGCTTATTTTTAAAACCAGCTCTGTACTTTCCTGCCCAAGAGCTACAAGATCACTGACACTGCTCCTGTCCATGATGCTGATTCTCTTGAAAGCAAAATAATCTGTATTTTCCCAAGCCATACAGGAAGCTGCTTATTTATTTTTTAAAAAGACTTTTATCTGGAATGTTTACAAAGGGGTAGAGACAGAAAATCTTCTCTCTGATGATTCACCTTCAAGATGGCTGAAAGGCCAGGCCTGGGTCAGGTCTGGGACAGGTCTGGAGCTTCTTCCAGGCCTCCCACACAGGTAGCAGGGACCCAAATATGTGGGCTAGCTTTTGCTACCTTTCCCAGCCATTAGCAGGGAGAAACAGAAGTGGATATCCTATGGGATATTGGCATTACAGGTGGTGGCTTTACCCTCTATGCCACTACACAAGCCTCAAAGATTTTTATAAGGATTAACAAGTAAAAAGTAAAATAAACTTCAAAAAATTTTAAATCTGTTTTTATTGGAAAGTCAGATTTACAGAAAGGAGAGACAGAGAGCAAGGTCTTTGGTCCACTGGTTCACTCCCCAAGTGGTTGCAACGGCCGGATTGAGCTGAAGTCAGAAGCCAGGCTCTTCTTACAGGTCTCCCACACGGGGATAGGGATCCAGGGCTTTGGATCGTCCTCTACTGCTTTCCCAGGCCACAAGCAGGGAGCCGGATGGGAAATGGAGCAGCCAGGACACAAACCAACAGCCATATGGGATCCTGGCACATGTAAGGCCAGAACTCTAGCCACTAGACTACCATGCATCAGGCCCAGAAAAATAAACTTAAAATGCTAATATATAAACGCAGACTACCTGTGTTTTGGACACAACGAGGACCACATTTATTCTCCTGTCTCTGTTGAGCAGGAAACCAGACAAAGGTGTTTAGCAAACAGGTAGGTATAGGGCAGTGATCTTTCAGACAGGGAAATAAATGAGAGGAGTATGTTGGGCATTACAGCAAAAAGATGAACTCACAGCCTTACATCACATCACAGACAGAAACTAATTCAAAATGGACCATAGGCCTCAATGTAGAAGAAAAAAATAGCCAATACAACTTCTAGAAGGAGATATGGGAGAAAATCTTGGAGGTTTTGGATAAGGCAAAGATTCTTTGGATGTAATATCAAAACTACAGTGAATAAAACAAAACATTAATAATTCTACTTCATCAAGAGTAAAATCTTTTATACTATAAAAGCAACACTAACAGAACGAGAAAAGATAGTGTGCTAGATGAAAGTATTTGCAAAACAGATATCCAAAAACTGTCATCCACAATTTACCATGAATTCTCACAAACAATAAGATAAACAACTCAAATAAAAAATAGATAAAGGATATAAAACTGTAACTTCATCAGAAGATACACAAATGATTAAAAGTAATAAAAACAGAAACAAAATCATTATCAGCAAAGAAACACAAACACCACAAAGTGACAGTACTGGGCACAAACTAGAATGGGAATAATAAATAAGACTTGGGATTAGTGTTTGGTCTAGTGGCTAGGATGCCAATACTCTATATCCAAGCACCTGAGCTCCAGTCCCGGCTCTATTCCCTGCTCCAGGTTCCTGCTAATGCGTACCCCAGGGGCCAGCAGATGATGGATTGGAATGCTTGAGTCCCAGCTGCCCACATGGGAGACTTGGATTGATTTCCAGTGTCCTGAGTCTGGTCTAGCTCAGAATCAGCTGCTGCAGACATCTGTGGAGTGAGCCAATGGATGGAAGGTCTCTCTGACTCCCAAACAAAGACAAACAGCAGCAAATGTTGAGGATGCAGAGCAAAGGGAACTATATTACATGCCTGGTGGGAATATACAATGATGCAGCTGTTTTAGAAAACAGTTTTGCAGTTTTTCCAAAAGTTAAACATAAAATGGTTATCCAACTCTGCAATTTCAATCCTAGGTATTTATCTAGGAGAAATAAAAGTGCATGACCACACAAAGATTTGTAAGACAATTCTCCTGACAATGCTCTGATTCATCACAGTCTCAAACTGGAAACGCCTATCAACTGCTGAGTAGATGGCAAAATGTGATGTGTCCACACAATGTAATGCTATACTCATCAACAAAAAAGGGTAAACCACTTATACATGCCATGTCAGGGACGAGCTTCAAATCACTAGGCTAAGGAAACAAGCCAGGAATATAAGCTCATATATTGGATCATTTCATTGACATGAAATGTTGACACAAGACTGAAAGTGGTTGTGATATGATCACAAATACACTGCAGCTATCTTCTGCGGCTCCTGGCTCATAAATGCTTTCCCAAAGCAGACCAAAGAAACTAGACTTCCTTTCTGCCAATTAGAAACCCTCATCTTCCTCACCTTTCTCCGATACCCCTTGGCTGACAGAAGAAGACCTCCATTTTAGAGGGAGTCCCTTGCCATGGCCAAGAGGAAGAGACACTTTGCAGAGAGGCCAGGAATCACTACAGCAGATAATCCCTGTAAAGTCTACTGGCATTAGATATGTAAAGAACTTTCCATAAAAATCCGCAAACACAGGAACTGGAGAGCTCCTACAAAGCTGAACACATGCAGGTTTCCGCAGGGTGGTACACCCAGAGAGCACACATGCTCCAAGCCCCCTTGTCCCGCCCTGCCCTATGTACCTTCCCATCTGTCACATCTGGAATACTTTCTTTCCTTCTTTCCTTCCTTCCCTCCTTCCTCCTTCCTTCCTTCCTTTCTTCCTCCCTCCCTCTCTCCCTACTTCCTCCCTCCCTCTCTCCTCCCTTCCTCCCATCCTCTCTCTCTCTTAAGATTTATTTTTATTGGAAAGGCTGATTTACAGAGAGAAGGAGAGTCAGAGAAAAGATCTTCCATTGCTAGCTCACATCCCAAGTGACCACAATGGCCAGAACCAGGCCAGTCTGAAGCCAGGTTCCCATGTGGGTGCAGGGTCCCAAGGCTTTGGGCCGTCCTCTTGCTCTCCCAGGACACAAGTAGGGAGGTGGATGGGAAGCGGGACCGCCATGATTAGAACCAGTGCCCATATGGGATCCCGGTGCGTTCAAGGCGAGGAGGATGTTAGCTGTTAGGCCAGCGAGCTGGGCCCCCTAGTAGGTATTTACAGTTTTTCTGTTTTTGTGATCTACCCCTTTACCTCCGCTACCCATCTCCTGTTACTAATTTGTAAGAACATTTACAGTTCTTGCAAACCCTCCTCAAAAACTTATGCTCAGTTTAAAAATACTTGAAACTTGCTAAAATATAACTATTTCATATAATGTCATACTTCAGTGGTGAGTTTAAGACAACCAGATCAAACCAACCCTAATCAACGGACTGATGTAAACCAATGAAATAACCGACGGTCACGGGTTGTTAGTAAAAAGGTTTGCATTAACACACGGAGTTTTGGGGCTGGCTTTATAGTGCTGATTAAGCTACCACTGGTTTTAATTTTTTCCTTTGATTTTAAGATTTATTTATTTCAAAGTTAGACTTAGAGAAAGCCAAACACACACAGATGTGGGCAATTGCTTCCGGGGCTCTGCGTGCTACCTGGTGAGAGCGGCTTAGAGTGCACCTGCCTATGGTGTGAGGCACAGCTTCCAGGCCTAACTGTGGAGCTGACCTCCAATGAGAACAGGAGGTCTAGGGGAATATGCATGGTATATGACCTCTGACCTGACCAGAAGGTCAAGGGAGATACACATGCTTTCTGGCCAATTACTCTTTGTTGCGGGGGCGGGGTAGCGAGACTGCCAGAAGATGCTCTCCGGCCCTTCTTTTCCTTAACCTTTAAAACCCTGGAATTTGTGTTGAATAAATGGACATTCCTCACCAGCTTGTCCCCGGTGGTTCTTATAGTCAAACAACACCATCGCCTCACCTTGGTGACATGAGGGCCTGCTGGAAGGCTTAAACCGAAAGACACAAATACACACACATGGAAAGTAAGAGTAAGAATCTTCCTTCTATTGTTTCAATCCACAAATGGCTGCAACCACCAACACTGGACCATGCTGGAGTCAGGAGCTTCTACCAGGTTGCCCATGTGAGTAGCAGAGACCCAAATGGTTAGGCCATTTTCCAGTACTTTCCAGGGCTATTAGCAGGAAGATGGCTCAGAAGGCGAAAAGTTGGAACAGGTGGCAGCTTCAGATGCTATGCTGCAATGTCTGCCCCTTAAGCTGCTCCTGGTGATACAAGCATCATAGGAGTGCTGGGCAAATCCTGGGTGCTCCCTGTTCATATGCCTGTGAAGACAGTAGAAGATGGCTCAGGTACCTGGGCTCCTTCCATTCAAGCAAGAAGATTCCAGATGGAGTTCCAGACTCCAGGTTCCTAGGTCAGGTTGTGGTGGTATTTGGAGAGCAAAATCAGGAAATGAAAATATTTCATAATCCCAGAGCCTATGAAACTGTGTCACATAATGCAATGTAATTAATTTTATATATATATGTGAAAATCTTTCATATAAGTAGCACAAATTCTCTAAAGAACAAACAAAACCAGGGTCCGGCTCAAGTCATCGCCTTGAACGCACCAGGATCCCATATAGGTGCTGGTTCTAATCCCGGCAAGGCCACTTCCCATTCAGCTCCCTGTTTGTGACCTGGGAAAACAGTTGAGGATGGCCCAAGGCTTTGGTACCCTGCACCCGTGTGGGAGACCTGGAGGAAGTTCTTGGCTCCTTGTTTCAGATCAGCTCAGCTCTGGCCGTTACAGCCACTTGGGGAGTGAATCAGTAGATAGAAAATCTTCCTTTCTGTCTCTCCTCCTCTCTGTACATCTGACTTTCCAGTAAAATTCAATAAGTCTTAAAAAAAAAAAATCTGGAGCTTCTCTTTCCTGAACGGATGTGAGGAGGACATACCTGGATTCAAAGGGATCCTGCTTCTCCAGGGGTCGGACCCTTTTCTTCATCACGGCCAATTTAGTCAAGTCCACGTACTTTGTCTCCCCGTTGCTGTAAGTAAACTCTAGGACACTATTCCATTCTCCCTGCACTCTGCAGACCACAGTGTTGGTGAGATTGTGCTTTACTTCAGCTGTAACCCTACAAACAGGCAGAACAGAAAGACCATTTTCATGAGGAGGCAGCATGTTTATTTAGCAGGATTCTAAAGATGCAAGAACACGTGGTGTGAACTGAATTAACTCAGTGTCAACCTGTCAGAGTTGGACTCTTTATATATATATATATATCATTATAGCTTCCTAGATATTTTTTTCAAGGGATAACAATTACTAGCTATCAAATTGGAGACCTGATTACCTTAAATTATTATTTTTTTTTAATAAAAGACTTACTTTTAATGGAAAGGCAGATCTACAGAGAAGGGGAGACAGAGACTGATCTTCCACTTGCTGGTTCACCCCACCCTGAAATGGCTTTAATGGCCACAGCTGAGCCAATCAGAAGCTTCCTCAGGATCTCCGTGGGGGCTCATTGCTCCAGATCATCCCCACCACTCTCCACACCACAGGTAGGGAGTAGGATTGTAACTGGAGCAGCTGGAACATGAACTGACACCCACATGGGATGTCAATGACTGCATGTGGAGGACCAGCCAGTTGAGACGTTGCACCAGCCTAATCTTTAAGATGCTTTCCATAGGGTGTGGTGTGACGTCTCAATTGGCTAACCTTCCCCCTGCAAGCACTGGCATCCCATATGGGTACTGGTTCGCGTGCTGGTCCTGGCTGCCCCATTTCCCTTCACATCCTTGCTTATGGCCTGAAGCCTTGGAACCATGCATCCATGTGGGAGACCCAGAAGAAGCTGCTGGCTGCTGGCTTGGAATCAACTCAGTTATGGCCATTGCAGCCACTTGGGGAATGAACCAGCAAAGGGAAATCTTTCACTCTGTCTTTGCTTCTCTCTGTAAATCTGCTTTTCTGATAAAAATAAATGAATCTAAAAAAGCCCCAACCAAACAAAAAACAAAAACACAAATGCTTTCCACAAAGCCAGCATAAAGATTATATTAAAGCATTAAAAATATAAATATTTGCGTGGTTTTAAAAATATTTATTTATTTTATTTGAAAATCAGAATTAGAGAGAGAGGGAGAGACAGAGACAGAAATCTTTCACCTGCTGGTTCACTGCCCAAATGATTGCAATGGCCAGAGCTTGGCTGATCAGAAGCTGAGAGCCAAGATTTTCTTTCAGGTCTCAATAAGTATACAAGGGCCCAAGGACTTGTAGCATCCTCACCTATTTTCCCAGGCCATAAGCAGGGAACTAGATTGCAGGGGATTAACTGGGATTTACCCAGTGCCCATGTGGTATGCTGGTGCTGTAGGCAGAAGATTAGCCTGTTTTATAAGTAGTCTAAAAATGGCACAATATTGGGCCCAGCGCAGCAGCTCAGGGGCTGAAGTCCTAGTCTTGCACAAGCCAAGAGCCCATATGGGCACCAGTTCTAATCCTGGCAGCCTCACTTCCCATCCAGCTCCCTGCTTCTGGCCTAGGAAAGCAGTCGATGACGGCCCAAAGCTTTGTGACCCTGTACCCACATGGGAGACCCAAAAGAAGCTCCTGGCTCTTGGCTTCGGATTGGCTCAACTCCAACCTTTGTAGCCTCTTAGGGAGTGAATCATCAGGCAGAAGATCTTCTCTGTCTCTCCTCCTCTCTGTATATCTGACTTTTCCAATAAAAATAAATAAATCCTTAGAAACGATACAATATTTAGTATAATTAACTTTTTGCCTAAAACTAGTCTTGGAGAAGATATTGTGGTGCAGTGGGTAAAGCTGCTGCTTGTGATGCTGGCATTCCATACAGATGCTAGTTCATGTCCTCACTGTTCCACTTTCACTCCAGCTCCCTGATAATGTATTTGGGGAAAGCAGCAGAAAATGGCCCAATTGTTTGAGCCCCTGTCACTCACAGAGGAGACCAGATGAAGCTCCTGGCTCCTAATTTTGGCTTGACTCAGTTGTGGACATTGTGGCCAGCAATGTCCACATTAGAAATTGTGAACCAGCAATGAATGGTATCTTTTCCTACCCTCTCTAGAACTGTGATCTTAAAAAAAAAAAAAAATTCAGACTTGTATTTTTTTTTCATTTTACTTTATTTATTTATTTGTTTATTTTTGATAGCCTTACTTAGTTACTTCGGGTTGGACTTGTATGTCAAATGAAGTATTTCATGTTCACTGTGGGATACGGGTAATGGTGGTGTCAGACCAGGTAAAGATTCAAAACTGAAGGAATAGCAGTCAAAGTTTACAGTGTAATCAGTGTGTTAGCGATAGGAACTCCTCAGGATTCAATGAGTATTCCAAAAGACCAGAGCCTAACACAGCATTAGGAAATTTCTGTAAGGCATCAGAAAGAACAGCTCAGCAATTCTCCTTTAACAGAAATTCTTTCTTGTTCCACAACTCAAGTTTATGGAGATGAGATGGGACAAGTGTCTGTTTGAGATTGCAAGAAAGGAAAATAAAAAAGTCTCTTGATCAAATTCACAACATTTGAACTGGACAGATTTTATTTCAATAAAAGACACAAAAATACAGATTTCCTAGACACTGTCTCCATAGTTATTTGGGATGCTAGAAAACCACCGGAGAGATCAACGCACCTCTCAATAGCAAGGCTTGCATTGACTCAAACTGAAGACTTTCTCTGCTTTGGTTTTCACTAGTGGTATTTATAAGAACAGCTGCCTGAAGGGTGATGGCACTTCACACAGAACTTTTGAAGAAGGCCCTCAACGCCACACTGAAAGGATACATGCAACAAATTCCTTTGGAATTCGGTGCCAGGAAAAGAGTCTGTCTCTGGAAAAAGTGATTGGGTCCCTTTATCAGATATGGGGAAGCACAGGGAGTGTCATGTTTCTTTTTTTTACTTTAACAGATATGCCAGAACCACACTGCCATTCTCAGGCACAGCAACCATCAATTCTAGTTTCACATCTGCTTTCTCTACTTTGTGGTTACTGTGACAGATTTCATCTGAATTATTCTACATCAGTGTTTTTTTAAAGTCTTATAAATGCTTTTCAAAAACAGTACCCTGGGTTCTGATAAGTGAAAGCTTCTTGAAGGTACAGCCTTATTTCTATGTATCACCAGCATGCAGAAAAATACCACACACACACAAAACCATCCTGTAACCTAGATACACCGCCCACACAGTGTACATAAACATCTGAAAGTGACTGTGGAAACTGGGACAGGAGATGGATCAGTAAATGGAGAGTAGTTCAGTAGGGTCATTTGGCTGGATCACTGATAGTTGTGGAAAACAAGGGAGTAAGGAAAGACAGGTGGAATATAAGTGCAGGCAGCAGATAATGTGTCTGCTCCAATTGCAGGTACAGTAAAAAACCAGGTTATGCCTGAGGAGAAAGGCATAAAAAGAGACCTGAGGTAGGACGGTACTTAAAACAGTTTATGGAAAAACAGAAATAAAGGATAGATTTACTTGTTCTTTTGAAATCTTTGCATAGCATGATATGCATTTTTGCATGAACCTTCATATGCAGACTTTGAAAAATTTTCTACTTCAAAGCAAATTTATTAACTTTATTTTTCTTAAACTTTTTAAAAAGTAATTTTTAAAATTAAAAAAGAAAAGACATTAACAGTAAGGTTTATTCCTCATGTTAATCTTCTAAATAAGAAATCGGATTAAACCATTGGCTTTCAAAGGAGATCAGAATAGAAAAGGTGAGGAACTTTGGCTTCACTTGAAATTATGTTTCCCACCTTTGAGAATGAGTGCGTATGACTATGAGGATACAAAGGAGACAGCAAGATATGTTAGAGAAAAAAAATTAGATACATCCATGTGATAGGAAAACATAATGAGCGTGGTCTTACAGGTAAATAAAGGACAGGGAGGGATAAAAAAAAGCCAATTTAAGTAAGAAATTCAAACAATCCAGCAAATACAGTGACTGAATACATTTTTAAAAGTTTACTATCTGAAATGATAAGGCATTCTAAATATGAAAACTAGACATAAAAGCCAGGAAGGCCTTTGGCACACTTGTTTTTCGATGGTGCCTTAGAAACTCAAATCACAGGGGTAGGCCACGTGTGGGTCTTCTGAAGGACAGCCCTAGCTGAGCCACTGGCCAGCAGCCAAGATCAACTGCCTTCCACAGGGCAAGCTATCTTGGATATACAGGACGGAGCCCTTAGATGGCTGAAGCCCAGCCAACATCTGACTACAACTACACAGAAAACAACAAGTGAGTTTTTGTTTAATATTCACTAATTTATCTATTTGTAAGGCAGATATACACACACACGCACACAGAGTAAGATCCTTCATTTGCTATTTGACTCCCCAAACAGCTGAAATGGCCACAGCTAGGCCATTGAAGCCAGAAACATGGAACTCCTTCTGGATGTTCCATATGGATTGCAGGGTCCAAAATATCTGGGACATTTTATGCTGCTTTTTCAGGCATATTAGCAGGGAACTGGAAAAGAAGTGGAGCATCCAAAACTTGAACTGGCACTCATATAGGATACCAGTGTTTGTGGTGGTGTCTTAACCACCAACCACACCAAAAACATTTTAAAGATGTTTATTCCTGTAGTAGTTAACCAGGATACCAAAAACTGGGCACCAAGAAGAAAACATTTTTGAACAACATTGGAACAAATCAGTATTTATACATTATGGATATGGATAAATATTTTTAGAAAAGAACTGACAGGGCATGCACCGGGATCCCATATGGGCACTACTTCATGATCCGGCAGCCTTGCTTCCCATCCTGCTCCCTGCTTGTGGCCTGGGAAACCACATGAGGATGGCCTACAATTTGTGACCCTTGCACCTGCACAGGAGAGTTAGAAGAAGCGCCTGGCTCGCAGCTTCAAACCAGTCCAGCTCCGGCTATCACGGCCATTTAGGGAGTAAGCCAGAGAATGGAATATTTCTCTCTTTGTTTATTTTGCTTGAAAGTCAGACATACTGAGAGACAATGTCACTGAATCTTTTTTTTTTTTTTTAGATTGTCAATGGTTTGCTGCTTTTTTTTTTTTAAAGAGTTATTTTATTTTTATTGGAAAGGCGGATATACAGAGAGGAGGAGAGACAGAGAGGAAGATCTTCCATCTGATGATTCACTCCCCAAGTGAGCACAACCGCCAATGCTATGCTGATCTGAAGCCAGGAACCTCTTCCGGGTCTCCCACACGGGTGCAGGGTCCCAAAGCTTTGGGTTGTCCTCAACTGCTTTGCCGGGCCACAGGCAGGGAGCTGGATGGGAAGCGGGGCTGCCAGGATTAGAACAGGTGCCCATATGGGATCCAGGGCGTTCAAGGCGAGGACCTTAACCACTGTGCCACTGCACTGGGCCCAATAGTTTGCTTCTTAAATGCCCACAACAGGGCCTGGCATGGTAGCTTAGCAGCTAGATTCCTTGCCTTGCATACACCACGATCCCATATAGGTGTTGGTCCATGTCCTGGCTGCTGCACTTCCCACCCAGCTCCCTGCTTGTGGCCTGGAAAGCAGCAAAGGATGGCCTAAAGTCTTGGGACCCTGCACCCGTGTGGGAAATCGGAGGAGGCTCCTGACTTTAGCTTGGCTCAGTTCTGGCCGTTGCAGCCACTGGGGAGTGAGCCCACAGATGGAAAATCTTTTTCTCTGTTTCTCCTCCTCTCTGTAAATTTGATTTTCCAATAGAAATAAATAAATCTTAAAACAAACAAACAAACAAACAATGCCCACAGCAGCCAGAACTGGGCTAGGCTGAAGCCAGAAATTCAGCACTCGATTCCTGTGTGAGTCGTGAGGATCCAAGTCGTTGAGCTGTCACCTGCTCCCTCCCAAGATGCATATTAAAATGACTCCAAGTGAAGGAACCAAGACCCAAACCAGCCACTCTGGCTGTGGCGTTCCAAGTGGCGCCTTAATCACTGCAATAGGTGACCTGCCTTAGAAGATAAAATGTATTAAACAAACAAAAATATCCACAAATAAAAATCCAATCCCATTTGGGTTAAAAAATAAAGAAAAAAGCAGACAGAATACAGAGTTATAACACAGGATTAGATTGTAAGAATAAGGGCCAGACTGCATTAAAATGTTCTTACCGGTGCAGCTTGCCTCCATAAAATGGCTTCGTGTGAAAAGTGATACTGGCTGAATAGCCAGATTTTACACAGTTGACACTGACTTTGCCGCCCAATTCCACCCAAGGAACGGTTAGAATTGACCGAGCATAAGCACAAGGCAGGGAAAATGTATACTCTTCTCCATGCTCCAACAGACTGAGGACACCTGAACATGGAAACATGAAAAGGGGTTAACATCTTTTTAAAGATACAGTCACAAAAACAAAAATTTTAAAAATCTATTTTTCCTGGGCCCAACGCCGTGGCCTAGAAAGCTAAAGTCCTCGCCTTCAACGCGCCGGGATCCCATATGGACACTAGTTCTAATTCTGACGCCCCACTTCCCATCCAGCTCCCTGCTTGTGGCCTGGGAAAGCAGTCGAGGAAGGCCCAAAGCCTTGGGACCCTGCACCCGCGTGGGAGACCCGGAAGAAGTTCCTGGATTCTGGCTTCGGATCGGCATAGCATTGGCCGTTGCGCTCACTTGGGGAGTGAATCATCAGACGGGAGAAATTCCCCTCTGTCTCTCCTCCTCTCTGTATATCTGACTTTCCAATAAAAAATCTTTAAAGAAAAAAAAAATTACCTACTGTCATTTCTATTCATGCCAGGTAGTTCATAGCTTTCAAAAATCCTTTGTCCGAGCCTACACAGTGGCACAGCAGGCTCATCCTCAACCCTGCTGCACCAGCATCCTGTATCAGTTGTTCCGTTTCTGATCTAGCTCCCTGCTTATGGACTGGGAAAGCAAAGGAGAATGACTCGAATCCCTGGGACCCTGCACTCACATAGAAGACGTGGAAGAGACTCCTAGCTCCTGCCTTCCGATCCACTCAGCTCTGGCTGTTGCAGCCATTTGAGGAGTGAATCAGAGGATGGAAGATCCTTCTCTCTGTCTCTCCTTTCTGTAAATCTGCATGACTCACAGATGATGCTACAATTACCCCATGGCACTTGATGGCCTGGGAAAGCAGTTGAGGACGGCCCAAGGCTTTGGGACCCTGCACCCGCGTGGGAGACCCAGAGGAGGTTCCTGGTTTCCAGCTTCTGATCGGCGCAGTACCAGCCATTGTGGTCACCTGGGGAGTCCATCATCAGATGGAAGATCTTCCTCTCTGTCTCTCCTTTTCTCTGTACATCTGACTTTGTAATAAAAAAATAAATAAATCTTTTTTAAAAAATCTATTTTTCCTAACTAGCACATTAATATCATTATTTTGCTTAGCTTTCAATTAGGATGTGACTGATTTCATTATTAAATACATTCAACATTTTCCTGTAACAGTGAGGTGGGGTTACTTTTCCGGGACTTTGCTACCTTTTCAGGTCATGGGTTCAGCAAATGTTACAGTGAAAAGAGTCCAAGGGCTCCTGATAATGCTTCTAAAACTAAAATGAAGACTTAATCTAAGACAGCATAACAGAAAAGGTGCTTTTCATTCCAGTAGCAGTATACTAAAGAAAAAAATGCACTTCTATCATAGAAACTATAATCATAGTAATAGCTTTGTTGCTAAAGTTATTGAATTATTTAAAGTAAAGCTTCAAGAGTTACAAGTCTAAGTTGTGGTTTCCAATTATCTGAAGGGGTATGTCATGCTACATTAACGATAATTAAAAACATACAAAAAGAGGATTGCAATAATCAGTAATCAATGAGATAATCCAAAGACACTGATCTATACAACTAATCCTTTATTACATGTGCTGAATTAGATGTGTATTACTAGCCTGAACTCTTCTTCAAAAAATATTTTATTTTTATCTGAAAGGCAATTTTAGAGAGAAATAGAGAATGTGGGAGGAAGGTGGAACAAGAGAGAGACAAAAAAGCTTCCATCCGTAGGTTCACTCCCCAGATAGCTGTAAAAGGCAGGGCTGAGCCAATCCAAAGCTGGGAGCTTCTTCATTGCTTTCCTAAGCCATAAGCATCCTCCATTGCTTTCCTAAGCCATAAGCATGGAGCTGAGTCAGAAGTGGGGCAGTCACTAGAATCAGCATCCATAAGGTGCCACAGGCAGAGACTTGGCCTACTATACACCACAGTGCTAGCCCTTTGTCTGAACTCAGGATACTGCTCTATTAAGTACTTTCAAAAAAGTTTTAAAATTCATTTGAAAGGCAGAATTACGGAAAGAGAAGGAGAGAAAGAAGGGGAAGATAAAGGGGATGGAGGAGAGAGCAGGCAAGAGAGAGGGGGAAAGGGAGAGAGGAAGCTAGCTTTTATCCGTTGGCTCAATCCCCAAATGGCTGCAACGAACAGGACTGGTCCAGATTGAAACCAAGGGACAGGAGTTTCATCTGGGCCTCCCATGAGGGTGGCAGTGGCTCAAGCACTGGATCAATTCTTCATTGCTTACCCAGGTACATTAATAGGGAACTAGATCGGAAGTGGAGCAGCTAAGACACAATGCTGGCCTCAAATGTTTTGTTTTGTTTTATTTTTTAAACTAATAACATATGAGAACTTTTTTGATGTTTTCCAAGATGCAATTAACTTGAACTACTATTTGGAAATTACTCAGACAAATCACAATGGAGGGCCCGACGCCATGGCCTAGAAAGCTAAAGTCCTCGCCTTCAACGTGCCTGTATCCCATATGGGCACCAATTCTAATCCTGGTGCCCCACTTCCCTTCCAGCTCCCTGCTTGTGGCCTGGGAAAGCAGTCGAGGAAGGCCCAAAGCCTTGGGACGCTGCACCCGTGTGGGAGACCCGGAAGAAGTTCCTGGATCCTGGCTTCGGATCGGCATAGCATTGGCCGTTGCACTCACTTGGGGAGTGAATCATCGGACAGAAGAAATTCCCCTCTGTCTCTCCTCCTCTCTGTATATCTGACTTTCCAATAAATAAATTTTTTAAAAAAAAATCACAATGGAACTTAAAAATGGAGGATGTAGCAAAGGAGGGTGAATTTTTTTGTTTTCTTCACAGCTACAATAACACAATCTAAACACATTAGAGGAATAAGCTTAATCATAACATAGTTATTATGTTCCAAGTTTATACACAGAGCAGTTTTTTGTATACGAGTTTTTCTTCTGTGAGAGTGGAGAACAGGTGGCCAACAGGCTGTGTTAGGTCCATGAAATCAACTGTCCTGGGCTCTGCCAAGGCAACCACAGGTAAGACATGAAATTCATTAACTCTAAGGCAGGCTATTTTTTATTTTAAAGATTTATTTACTTTTATTGGAAAGGCAGAGTTATAGTGAAGGAGCAACAGAGAGAAATTTTCCATCTGTTGATTCACTCTCAAATAGCTACAATTGCTAGAGCTGAGCCAGTCCAAAGCCAGGAGCCAGGAGTTTCTTCCAGGTCTCCCAAGTGGGTGCAAGGGCTCAAAGCCTTGTGTCAGCCTCCGTTGCCTTTCCAGGACATTAGCAGGGAGCTGGATCAGAAGTGGAGCTTCTGGGACTCAAACTGGCACACATATGAGATGGTAACACTGCAAGCACAGGCTGCATGGTGCTGGAGCACACAGCAGGCTAATTTTAAAGCTGATAATCTTGTATGGCTTATGAATGATGTTATGAATGTTCAAATGGTCCTTTGTAGAAATAAAGATTTCCCATCTCTGCTGTCAAATTAATACAATGAGGCTTTTTTATTCTCTACAGTTTGCTAACTCTTCTATGATGATTTCTGATGTGGAGGTATGTGTTTGCATTTTACATTCTTGGCCCCAAGACACAGCATTTTCTAAAACTATTTTTCACAAAAAAAATAAAAATAAAAATAAAAGAAAAAAAAATAAAACTATTTTTCACAACTTTTGATGATAAAAAGTTGGGCAATGCATTTTAAAAATATTCCATGAGACTGCAAATAAAATGTAAGAATGAAACTTACATCTTTTGATTTAATTATTGCTTTTAGCTCTCATTTTACTCCTGTGAAATAGTCTCTATTTTTTACTTGTTGAATATTATGGTTAGTGGAATATTAAGCCTGTGATATACAATATTGAAGTCGTGTATTGTAAAAATTAACAGGAAAAAAGAGAAAGAAAGAAGAGGGGATTGTAGGAATGGCAGAAGTACGGTTATCTTCTTAGAACTGTATCTATAAGGGGCTGGTGCTACAACACAGCCTGCTAATCCCCTGCCTGAGATGCCAGCATCCCATATGGGCACTGATTCAAGTCCTGGCTATTTCATTTCTGACCCAGCTCCCAGCTTATGACCTGAGAAAGCAGTAGAGGGATGGCCCAGGGCCTTGGGTTCCTGTATCCACATGGAATACCCAGAAGTTCGTAGCTTCTAGCTTGGACAGGCCCACCTCTGGCTGACGCAATTATTTGAGGAGTGAGCCAGGGAATGGAAAATATCTATCTCTTTCTCTGCCACTTTGCCTTTCCAATAAAATACATAAATCTCTAAAAAACTGTATCTATGAAGTCTATTAAGCCTATTCTCTTTATATTAATAACAGTTCTATAAAAAAGGACATTCTACATAATAGCTGATAAAGGAATATGTGACAGGCAGTGGTTATCTACAAGACATTTTCTGATGTAGGATTTTTCTTAGCAACAGATATTTACAATCTTAAAGTTCAAAATAGAGGGAAATGACTAAATAACAGACTGCAAATACATTTCACATACTGTTAAACTGTCAGTAAAATGGCTTTACCAATGACATGGGAAATGAACAGAGCAATAAACAAGAATTAATCCTACTTTTATACAGTATGAATGTATATGCAATGAAGAAACATAAAATTCTAGCTAAAATTACTCATCTCTGCATGAAGGGATTTTATTTTCTCTTTTATACTTTTTTTGGCTTTCTAAATTTTCAGAGATAAAAATATTTTAGACAGCAGGAAAAAAAGCCACACTTTAAATTTGCATCAGTTCATAGACACGCTAGCTGGACTCTCCAGCATGCTGCCTGGAACATTGTAGGTTCCAACACAGCAGTACTGACATGACATGCCACACTTAGAGTTAATATCGATTTAGCTCCCTCAAATTTAAGATTCTGCTTTAGTATTAATTAAAAACTGGAGAACAATTTTTCTACTTACCTTCTCCAACCATGGTCACGCCTATGGACATGCCTAAGAATTTGCTCTTAGTCCAGACATGAGCATTTACACACATCTTCCTCTCTACACATTCTGCATAAAAACCCGAGACTGGTGGGTGATGGGAGACTTGCTCGGCAACAAATCTGACCGTGTAGCAGTCCGAGCCCACCTGGCTCACAGGCTCGTCTGGCGGCAGAGTGTGACTGGGGGCTGCCTGAGCAGAAGCGCCGCTGGAGGTGACCCCACTTCTTGGCATCCTCCAGGAGCAGTGGAACGTCTCTCCGATGATGGGATTGTACGGTTTCTTAGCGATGGCTCCCTTCCGGCCTTCATGAAATGAGGTAAGGTAGTACTCCACAAAGCGAATCATTCTGTCTTCAGCAGTGGCTCCATTGGTGATGGCTATGAACATGTCAGGATGAGACATAAAGTCTGCATACATTTCCAGCAAGGATCGTTTCTCCAGTATAAACGTAGGAAGCACCACCTAAAATAGCAATAACAGAAATCAGTAACAGAGTAAATGTAACCCATATTTTGGACAAGTTTTATTTTTCCCTTAATATGTATTTCAAAGGCAGAGTGATGCACAGAGGTAGATACATACTACTTGTAATCCTAATCTGCACGAGGTTAGCAAACATCAAGGTCACTGTAACACCAAACAATCACTCATATGACTTACTCATCTTAACAATATCACAACAGTCTCCTCTCAATCAATATAAAAATATTTTACAACAGAAATAATACCTATTTCAAATATTGGAGCTAGAAAAAAAGATGGCAGGTTAATGAAATCCTTTGTTAATTTCTAAAATGTCTGCTTCTTAGCAGGCTTTCAATTCAGTCCATTCACTTTAAAATCCTCTAATAAAACAGAACAAAAATAAACATGTTCTTGACTTTTAAATAAAGGGAAAATGCATTCTACTTGTTACATTTTCAAGTGAATGAGAAACAAGTTTCTACTCAATACTTTCACTATCTTCAAATGACCCCGTAAAATTCCATTTGAATCAGACTCTCTATAATCAACTTCAAAGTTGCACATTAATGCAAAATTGTGTCAGTAGTAATTTAAAGCAGATAATCTCACAGAAATTAAATCTGTCTTATATGGGTTATGAAGCTGCTTCCTTTTAAAATTAACATCACGGAAATCAGATGCAAATGGGAGAGTGCTGACATTATGGTGTACCAGCTTAAGTTGTTGTCTGTGATGCCAGCATGCCATATGAGCACTGGTTGTTCCACTTCCATTCCAACTCCCTGTTAATGTTCTTGAGAAAGCAATGGAGGGGATCAGGTATCTGGGCCCCTGAACCCAATCAGAGACCTATAAGAAGCTTGTAGTTGTGACCTGGCCGAACCCTAGCCATTGTGGCCATTTGGGGAGTGAACCAGTGGGTAGAAGATCTCTCTCTCTCTGTTTATTCCTCTCTTCTGAAGAAAAGGGTGTAATCTTAGGAAAGCATGAGAGATATTAACACTTGCACTGTACGCGTCCTTGCTGATAGTGAATGTTTTACACAGCTATGTGGGCAAAGCTCTCTCTTGTAGCTACTTTAGTTTTTTAGTTTTTATTTTATAAAAACGGCACAGGGATCCAATTAGCTAATCTTCCACCTGCAAGCACTGGGCTCTCATATGGGCACCTGTTCATGTCCTAGCTATTTCACTTCACATCCAGCAGTGCAGGCTGGCTCAAATTAATGGGCTTTGCACCCGTGTGGGAGACCCGGAAGCAGCTCTGGGTCCTGGCTTCAGATCAGCTCAACTCCGGCTCTCGCAGCCATTTGGGAAGTGAGCCAAAGGATGGAAGATCTTTCTCTGTCTCTTCTTCTCTCCGTGTAAGTCTGCCTTTTCAATAGAAATAAATAAATGCTAAAAAAAACACAATGATACAACTTAGGATATACAAATCTCACATTGGAGTGTTTAAGTTACATGGTTTAGTCTCAGGTCTTTCTATAAGTCTGCCATTCCAATAAAAATAAATCTTAAAAAAAAAAAATACCACTTAGGGGCCTGGCACAGTAGCTCAGTGGCTAAAGCCCTTGCCTTGCATGTGCTGGGATCCGATATAGGTGCCAGTTCATATGCTGGCTCTCCTGCTTCCCATCCAGCTCCCAGCTTGTGGTTTGGGAAAGCAGTCAAGGATGGCTCAAAGCTTTGGGACCCTGCATCTGGATGGGAGACCTGGAAGAGGTTCCGGGCTTCAGATCGGCTCAGCCGCAGCCATTGTGGCTACTTGGGGAGTGAATCAACGACGGAAGATCTTCCTTTCTATCTCTCTTCCTCTCTGTATATCTGACTTTCCAATACCAATAAAAACAAAAAAAGAAGAAAATAAATCTTTAAAATATAATTAAAAATTTACAAAAATACCACTTAAGATATCCAAATCCCATACTGGAGTGCCTAAGTAACATGGTCTAGTCCCAGGACCTGCTCTTGACTCCAGCTTCTGGCTGACACACACTCTCCTTAAAGTAAGCAGGTGATGGCTCAAGTATCTGGTTCTTACCACCTAAATGGGAGATCTGAATTGATTTCTGTCCTTCAGGCCTTAGTCTGGCTCAACTCTAGCTTTGCAGGCATTTAGGAAGTAAACTTGTGCATGAGAAATCTCTCTTTCCCTTTCAAGTAAATTAAATTTAAAAAAGAATAAATCTCCTGATAGCATTAGTGGTAATGGCTACAGTCCTGATGTACCAATCTTACAGCCAGCTCATCGCATTACTTACTCTTGTTAAGTCCATGCCCAGCTTGAGCTGGGACAAAAGATGTAGAATAACACTTCGTTGTTCTTCCACAGCTCCCAGGTCATCTTCCTTGTTGTCACCTGTATCCTCTATCTCATCATCAGCATTTATCTCCTCAGGTTCCTTGATGCAGAACAAAGCAAAAGTCTAGTGTCATAAGTATGCATTAATGTACAAGAATAAAAGCATTAACATTAGACTTACAGACATTCGTTTCAGGCCTTGATGGATAAGATTGGGGAAAAGTCCTCTGTAAATATGAGGGTCTACAAAAAGTTTATGGAAAATACATATTATAGAAAAACTGCCTAGATCCAAAGCTTTTTTAAGCACCAAAACACACTTCCTTTGCCAAGGAGTAAACAGCCTTCAATGAAGCCATTATGGCTAACACTGAATATATTGCGGTTCTGTTATATAAATCACAAACACAGATACTTTATGAAAATTGGAGTTCTCAGAATGTCTCCCCTGAATGTATGGGTTATCATCAACTGTAAGTCAAGTCCAAGTTGCTGTTGCTTCTTTTAAAGTTTTATTTTATTTTATACGAGAGTGACACAGAAAGGGAGAAACACTCCCCATATGGTTACAATGGCTAGGGTTGGGCTAGGCCAAAGTCAGGAGTCTGGAATTCCATCCAGGTCTCACACATGGGAGTCCAAGCACTTAGACCTTTTCCCAGCCATGTTAGCAGAAAGTTGGATGGGAAGTGAATCAGCCAGGACTCAAACCAAGGCTCTAATTTGGAGTGTTGACAATGCACGGTAGGAACTTAACTTGCTATGCTGTAACAGTGGACCAAGTTCAAGCTGTTTCAGAAAAAAAAATTGGGGGGATAAGGAGGGTGGCGCCGTGGCTCAACAGGCTAGTTTCACCCTGCGGAACCAGCATCACATATGGGCACCAGTTCGTGTCCCAGCTGCTCCACTTCTGATCCAGTTCTCCTCTAATGGCCTGGGAAAGCAGCAGAAGGTCACCCCAAAGCCTTGGGACCCTGCGCCCACATGGGAGACCCGGAAAAAGCTCCTGGTTCCTGGCTTCAGATCAGCTCAGCTCTCGCCACTGTGGTTGTTGTAACCATTTGGAGAGTGAACCAGTGGATGGAAGCTCTTTCTCCCTATCTCTCCCTCCTCTCTCTTTAAATCTGCCTTTTCAATAAAAACAAATATATTTTTAAAATAAAAATAAATCTTCAAATAAAAGTAAGTAAATCTTTACTTGAGTAACTCTTGGTATTATGATAGGTTTTTAAGTTATGAGGACTTTAAGAAGAAAAATTTTTTAAAAGATTTATTTTACTTTTATTTGAAAGGTAGAGGTACAGAGTGAGAAGAAGAGACAAAGAGAGATCTACCATCCTCTGGTTCATTCCCCAAATGGCTGCAAGAGCTGGAGTTGGGTCAGTCTGAATCTGGGAGCTTCTTCTGGGTCCCCTCTGTGGGAACAGAGGCTCACGTCCCTGAGCCATGCTCTGTTGCTTTCCCAGGCACATTAGCAGGATGACCCAAAGCATGTCACCCATATAGGATACAAGTGCTGCACGCAGAGGATTAACCTACTACAGTGCCAGTCACAAGGAAATTATTGTTAATATCTCTTTGTCTTTAATATCCCCATAATCAAATCAAATAAGACTATACAAGAAAAAACAATCTTAACCAGTTTAAAAAAATTAAAAATTCTGTGTTTTTTCCCAAAAATATTAAAAACAAAGTATAAAACAGAGACAGAATTAAAGGATAAAATGTCTCTGATCATTCTCTGCTTAAGGAAATCTCTTATCATCTTACATTCTGTTAAGTCAAAATTCCAACTCAGGGCCAGCAGTGTGGTGTAATGGCTAAAGCCTACACCCGTAATGCTGGCATCCCTTGCAGGTGCTAGTTCATGTCCTGACCTCTCCACTTCTGACCCTGCCCCTGCTAATGGTTCTTTAAATAAATAAATAAATAAACACATGTATCAAAATTATTTTAGAAATGTACAAATAACCATAAACTGTGCAATACTATGGACTCAATGAATCTATCTGAGGGCATAACCTAAGTAAATAATCAATGGGAGGAGAGGAGGAAAAAACAGAATCAATAGGATAATATGTTATACATAATTACAAAA
The DNA here is from genome assembly GCF_017591425.1 of Ochotona curzoniae. Classification (NCBI taxonomy): domain Eukaryota; kingdom Metazoa; phylum Chordata; class Mammalia; order Lagomorpha; family Ochotonidae; genus Ochotona; species Ochotona curzoniae. The sequence goes on from NW_024466924.1 coordinate 821,509, forward strand.
ATAATACAGACACTCAACAAAAGTATATTAACACAACAGCCTATTTCAGCTCTTACAATCTTAATTGCATAGGTCAAAACAATCTAGAAAAATGTTTGTAACAGAATCAAGTTAAAGAACTTATGAAACTACATAATTATGACTGTAAAAATGACACACATGAACTGAAAGACCAAAAATTAATACGACATAATCTACAATAGTAGACCTATAAAGAGAATACTTTTTAAGTTATGAGAAACATGGAATAATACTTAATAAAAAATATTAAATGTGAGTGCACATGTTAATTTTTTAATGTAGCAATATTTGAAACTGGTTTTCTAAAGTGCTCATTGTCCAAAAGACCAAAGACTAAACTCTAAGCCTAGAGACTTCATTGTAGCCATCTAGTAAAACACTCTTAAGATAAAAGGGATGAGAATGTAAATAACTACTATGCAAAAATCTTGTGAGGAAAAGTATTTTCCAGAAAAAGAGATTTGCAAATTTCAAATTCTAGAATACATTTTTATGATGGAAAAGTAGATCAGAATTTAAAAGTACATGATTTGATCTGGAAAACACAACATACATGTGTTTAAGAAAAGACTTCTTCCAAAGGGAAAGCAGTTCACAGCAGAACATCATGAGCAGGTGCAAGAGGGCAGCTCTGTGGCTACGCTGGCCTGCATGCCTGAACGGCCCTTTACAGCAACTCCTGATACTTTACAGAGACGACATTTCCACACCCCTTACCCTTGATGGGAGTCCAGGTTCTGCAACAGACTGCTCCTCCGGGACTGCCACTGGCTTACTCTGCTCGGCTGCAAAGGGCTGCTCAGCTCCATTTTTATAGTGGTTTGATAAAGGTATCTTTGGTTCCAACCACTCGATTGTCGTTCCTGAGGTAAGAGAAAATTTTTGCTGAAACTGGCTCATAATCTGGGAAGTTTAGCAGATGTCGGTTTTATTAAAGAATTTCGTTTTGTGTCTAAAAGACTACAAGCAATTTAGTTTAAGAGACTCTGTCAGGCAGTCACTTGTATCTCATTAGCATGAGCACCGTGATTGGGTACTTTAGAACACAGCAACTTGCAACCGGAAATTAGACACTATTTAAAAGAAACCAACCCTGAACAGGAGGACAGAATTCACTTCTTGAGCAAAGATGTGAGTCATAACATGTATTTCCAATCTCACAGCTGATTTTCTGTCCTCTCTATATGAATTCTGTTGCTCAATGATCAAAAAGTACACAATTAGGTTGTAAGGGGTCACAGCTATAAGAGGTGGCCAAGGCTAACAGTCAGAAAAACTTGCTTCAGGTTGGGACTGAACCATATTCCCAGCAGCAATTTCTAGTCTATCAAAAATAATCCGTTGGATCCAATTAAGAATTGCAAATCACAAAAAGCTCCATCTAACTTTTAAACTGCAATACTCTTCTACTGAATAAATAATAGCTGACCTAGTAAAAGGCAGTGGCCACATTTAAAGAGCTGTCATCTTCCCAGTTAATGACTCAAACATCTCTTGTTACCCTCAACTAGTTTAACAAAGTGGATTCTATGCCTAATCAATAATAGAAAATGTTCCATTTGATTTCAGGGGCTGATCTAGGTTTCACAGAAGCTAAACTATACAGAGCTGTAATACAGCATGTTCAGACCATGGCAGCAGCAATTTCAAAACAAAACCACTGACTTCGGTAGTTGTTATATAATAAGAGACCAGACTTCAGTAGAGGAATACATTATAAAGTATACACAAGGCTTCTAGAACAGCCTGACTTGTTCAGTCTCACTTGGCAGTGGGGGTGGAAATCTGCCATGTACGAAATACCTTGGATAAGTTTTGGTGATCGTTTTAAAATTCTAAGGATATTAAAACTTTTTGTTCTCACTTTAAATTATTGATTTTTAACATCAATACCCAAATACCTTACTTCTAAATATAAAACACAAATAAATCCTAAGCTTAAAAGATCTGTTTCAAGAGAGCAATCAACTGACTGGAAATTGAACAAAAGTAAGTGTGTTTTAAGTTTTTATTTACTTGAATGAGCAACTGAGAAAGACAGGCGCAGATCTTCCATATGCTGCTTTACTCCTTGAATGCACACAAAAGCTTAGGCCAGGCAGGAGCCAAGAGCCAGCAACTCCTTTTGAATCTCCCAGAAGCATGGCAGCAACAGAGAACTTGCTGCCTCTCCTAGTGCTCATTAGCAGAGAGCCGGATCAGAAATTCCCAGGTATCCTGACCTGGGATTTGACTTCCCAAGTGGCACCTTATTCTGCTACACAATACCTGCCTCACAATAACCTCTTTAAACTAATTATCTGCTTTCAAGTTCCCTCTAAGTCAATAACCCCTACTGAGTCTTTAGATAACACTTTGGGGGGGGGGGGCTGGTGCAGTGGCCTAATGATTAAAGTCCTCACCTTGAACACACTGGGATCCCATATGGGCGCCAGTTCTAATCCCAGCAGCTCCACTTCCCATCCAGCTCCCTGCTTGTGGCCTGGGAAAGCAGTTGAGGACGGCCCAAAGCCTTGGGACCCTGCACCTGCGTGGGAAACCTGGAGGAAGTTCCTGGCTTCTGGCTTCAGATCAGCGCAGCACCAGCTGTTGTGGTCACTTGGGGAATGAATCATCTGATGGAGGATCGTTCTCTCTGTCTCTCCTCCTCTCTGTATATCTGATTTTGCAATAAAAATAAATAAAATCTTTAAAAAAAGATTTTATGAGACTAATTTGAATTAAGACTTCATTTTCTTCTTAAAATTTAAATGGAAAAGTAATTAAGTTTTTCTCTTTGTAGCTAGATTTTCATTTTCAAATTATCTAATAATATATTTTAAACATCCAATTTGGAAAAATATACAACCTATACTGAGAGATACCAATGCTAGTTAACACTGCCAAATAACTACAAATCCGTGTTTCGAAAAAGTGACATGGTAAACAACTTTAATATTAAACATTTCTGTCAAGTTTACACTGTGCTTTACTTTCATAATTAAAAAAATAAAATTTGCATTATACATGTTTCTGTAATTATGAGGTAAACACTTAAGAACAAGATCATGGAGAGGAGCCTGGCACCTGTTGGTTTGGAACCCTGAGTTCATATCTCGGCTCCACTGCAGATTCTTTTTTTTAAAGATTTATTTTTATTATTTTTTCATTGGAAAGGCGGATATACAGAGAGAGGAGAGAGAGAGAGAGGAATATCTTCCGTCCGATGATTCACTCCCCAAGTGAGCGCAACGGGCCGATACTATGCCGATCCGAAGCCAGAGCCTCTTCCGGTCTCCCGCACGTTGCAGGTTCCCAAAGCTTTGGGCCGTCCTCCACTGCTTTCCCAACAAGCAGGGAGCTGGAAGGGAAGCGGGGCTGCCGGGATTAGAACCGGCGCCCATATGGGATCCCGGGGTTGCAAGGCGAGGACTTAACCACTTGCGCCACCGCGCCGGGCCCTCCACTGCAGATTCTAACTTTGTGCTGATGTCCACTTTGGGAGGCAGCACGTGATGGCCCATGTCACTGGGTCTCGGCCATTCCAGTGTGAGACCCCCACTGAGTTCCAGGCTCCTAGATTCAGTCAGGTCCAGCCATAGCTGTTGTAGGCACTTGGGGAGAAACCAGAAAATCAGAAATCTCTCTATGTTTCTTCCTTATCCTTTGCTCTCTTTCTCCTTGCCTTTCAAATAAATGTATCTACCACATTGTTATTTGGCGTACTTTAAAAAGAAATAAGCAATGTAACATATAAATAAAGCTTTAGAATCAACCCAAATTTTGTAACTCAGAACAATTCATCCATCACTTCTTGGTCTTTCGGCTAAGATTAAGTATAGAACAATTCATCCAATGTTCAGTCTCAGGAAAAAGTAAAATACATCTGGTTCCCTCAAAGGAACATAATGCAGCCAACAAAAAGTATGTTTGCCAAAAGCAAGTCATAAATTAGAAGGTACTGTTTTAAGAGTTAGAAGGAGAGAGGGAGAGTCAGAGAAAGATCTTCCATCACTGGCTCATTCCCAAAATGGTTGGAGCTTGGCTGGTTTGAAGCTGGGAGTTGGCTCCCAAGTGGGTACAGGAACTCAAGGCTTTAGGCCACCCTCAACTGATTTCCCAGGCCATCAGCAGGCCATCAGAGGTGGAGCAGCCAGCATTTGAATCGATGCCCATATGGGATCCATCATTGCAGGCAGAGAGTTAGCTTGCACCATGTCAGTCTTAATGACTGGTCTATTTAACGATGTCCCTAACTGTCCCTCTGGTTGCCAATGGCTTGAAATCTTGAATTTAGGCACACATGAGGATAGGATTCATATTATATCCACTTGACTACAGAAAAAATTTCTTGCTCAGAGATTCACTGTCTTTCAAAAATATCTTCCTTTCACAAAATAAAAGGAATTAATTGGAAACGATAACAAAAAGAATAGTTGTGAAACACTAAGTTACCATTATGAATACAATGTGTTAATCTTATGCATCTCACCCATGGAAAGACTAATCTTTAAAAAATTATTTTTTTAATCTTTATTTGAAATGTAGAATTGCAGAGACAGACCTTCCATCCATCCACTGGTTCATTCCCAAAATAACCAGAACTGTTAGCCAGATCAGAGCTGATTCAACGTCAGAAGCCAGAAGCTTCCTCTGGGACTCCCACATGGATAAAGGGGCACAAAGACTTAGACTATCCTCCATTGCTTTCCAGGCCATAGGCAGAGAGCTGGATCAGAAGTGGAGCAGCTGGGACACAAACTGGCACTTATATGGACACCGGAGCCACAAGCAGTTTTAACCTGTCACTCCTCAACAATGGCCTCAGAAGGATTCACTTTTGTATTCTAACACGATAACATTCTTTTTCCCCAGAACAATTTCATTTCAATAATAGGTGCTTTCAAATACCAGATAAATACATTTTTTTTTTTATCACAATGTTTCTACTCTAGTTATGGATAAATCATACCAACAATTTCAACAGGAATACATGAGATGGGGTTTTAAGATCAATTTTGACATGTGGAATTTGAAGTCTAAAGGAATATTCAAAATCATTTTAGATTCAAAGAACATAACTAGCAAGAATTTGTCCAATATGTGTGATAATTAGAAACCAGAAGACTCCCTGTTTTTCTTAACTTTTTTGCAGCTGGAATTGACAAGTCTAGGCCTTCCTATGTTTGAGTCCTCAACATCACGCCCTACCTTTTAACTTACCTGAAGGTAACGAGCCCTTCTGATGGGATGCATGCTGCAACTGGAGAATATGAAAGCAGTCATTTAAGCAGTTCATAGTTGCCATGGAAGTAGCTTTGAGCATTAAGAGATCCTGGTCCAAGGAACTAAGATGGCCAGAAGTAGGAAGGCATTCAATTCGTCTAATTAAGTCTCTTTGTTGTCCTTCAGCATGAGACATCATCTAAGGAAAACAACAGTTGCGTGGGTCCCACTCATAACTTACATATACATGTACACATTTCATTGCCAATTAACATAACATTCAACTTCTGGGCTAATTAAAAATGAATATTTTAAAGTTTTTTGAGAAACAGTGAGAGGAAGGCAGACAAATGGGCAGAGCATACTTCTATCTGCTGGTTCACTTCCCAAATGCCCACATTGGCCAGGTAGAAAACAGGAACCAGGAACTATCAGGTCTCCCACACTGTGGTAGGAACCTAACCATGTAAGCTACCACCTGCTACTTCCAAGAGTGCACATTAGCAATGAGCTGAAATAAGGAGTGGAGTAAGGACTTGAACTTGGGCATTTTGATGTGGAATGCAGGCGTTCCAACCACGGTCTTAAGTGTTAAGCCAAATGCTCACCCTTTCAAGACAAATTTTATGACTTAACGGGTTCAGAAATGTAGTTTAAGTTTGCCTAGCTACTTTTTATTTAGCTAAATAAATTATAATAATGACCATTAGGCTACTTATTATTTTGAACTAGTGAGCATTTAACATTTTATTTTTTGTTGGGCATAAAGACTGTGACTTAGGCAGCTATACGTTTTCTAGAATCAAAAGGGGTCAAAAGATTTGCTTTTTTTATTAGTAGTATAAATTTATACATGTCGACAGAAAACACATTCCAGAATGCCTTTAATAGCAGCACTGGGGCTGGCGCCGTGGGGCGGCAAGTTAACATACCATCTGTGATAGCATTCCATAAATGGTCCACTGTCAATCAAGCTGTCTGGTAATGCACCTGGGAAAGCAGAAGATGGCTCAAGTACATGAATCCCTATCTTTAGCTTGGCCTAGCACGAGCCACTGCAGCCATGTGGGGAGCGAACCAAGGGATGGAAGATTCATTCTCTCTCTCTGTAACTCTGCCTTTAGATAGCTTAGAAAAAGAATCGTAAAAAGAATAGCATCAAAAATTCCATTCTGAAGTAAAAGTGATTTTCGGGCTCTCAATCACTTTCCTCTCATATCTTCCTTCACAAACTTAAGTTGAGAGCATGGTGTTAAATATTTATCTGTTACTTTTTCCCTAATCTTATCTTATAATTCCATTCAATTAAGTTTAAAGTAAAAACTAGATCTAGAAATTTCAGGCTAAAATGGAATGGAATGACAGTGACTGGTGAATAATCAAATTTTTAAACTGAAAACTGAATTTATGATGCTTCACTATTTTCAGTTGTGAGTAGAAGTCTCTGATGACTTATCCTTTGAAAACTAATTCATGTAGAAATTCTATATTGCAGAAACTCTTCTAGCTTTCAGAGGCTCTGTTACTGATGATTTTTTAATACAGTTAATCAGAGGACTGATTAGTAAAAGGCGTAAAATAATCCCATCAAGCAGATTAAGTGTGCTGTGCATGAAACAGCCCCAGGAAACAGTCAGGGATCCAAACATTTCCCAGGGAAAAAAATTGAAAAGTCTGAAAATGAGAAATGTGGCTCTAAAGGTTATCTATAGCGAAATGTAGTTACAAGGGTATCTATACGTACCTATATACATGTGCTTAGTGTGTATGTAATGTTTCTGCATGCAAATTTGAGGACTAACTCCCAATAATCTAAACTTAATGAACAGGTACTTTCATTCATACTTTGGAATACAGTTTGGGCAATGTCTATAATCTAAGACACAACCATTGAATTTGGGCATGTAACCAACAGCTATGCATGTCTCCATAAACGCTAAAATGGATAAAAACTATTACAGTGTATTCATACAGTGACTATTATACAACAATGAAAAGAAAGGAACAGTTAGACTCAATATCAAAAGTAAATCTTAGATATATAATTTGGACTAAAAAGAAGCCATATCCAAAGGAATACATACTATGATTCCAATTTTAGAAATTGCAAAAATACATAAACCTAAGCATTCTCAAAACCAGAATGATAAGGAGGGATACAGTCCTGGAAAAGAATCAAAGGTCTTTCTAAGGTGCTGGTACTATGATATATCTTGATCCAGGAACTAATATCATCAATGTTTTTAATCCAAATTAATATATATAGAAAGAACAGATCACATGTTTGACACAGGAGTGAAAGTGTTGCCTGGGATGCCTACATCCCATCTCAAGAGTACTTGGTTTAAGTCCTAGCTACTCCACTTCTGACTCAGATTTCTGCTAATGCATACTTTGGGAGACATTCAATGATGGCTCAGGTACTTGGGTCCCTGCACCCATGCAAGAGGCTCATGTCAGATTGAGTTCCAGTCTCCTTGACTGGTATAGATATTTAGTAAGTGAACTAGCAGACAAAAGATGTGTTTTTCTTTCTGTGGCTTTCAAATAAAAGGAAGCAAACAATAACAACAACAACAAAAACCCACATGATAATGTAATGGACTAAGCCTCAGCATGCAATGCCAGCATCCCATTTGGTGCCAGTCCTGGCTGCTCCACTTTAATCCAGCTCCCTTCCAATGGTCCGGGAAAGCAGCGGAAGATGGCCCAAGTCCTAGGCCCCTGCACCTAAGTAGCAGACCTGGAAGAAGTTCCTGGCTCCCAGTTTTAGACCAGCCCAACTCTTACTGTAGCAGCCCTTTGGGGAATGAATGAACATATGGATGTTCTCTCACTGTACTCTGACTTTCAAGTAATATAAACTATTAAAAACAAAGAAAAGTTATACATAGATTAACTATCCAAACAAGGTACACAAAAGAAGGGATCTTCATGCAGCAGAATATAAAAATTCACTGAAAACAGATTCTCTAATTATCTGTTAAGAAACTGTCAGCTGTCTGGAGCTTGCATTGTGGTGCAGTGAAATGGACCATCACCTGACACACCAGCATCCCACATGGGCATCTGTTTATGCTCTGCCTATCCCACTTCAATCCAACACCCTGCTAAATAATGTCCTACTTCCAATCCAGTTCCCTGGTAATGGCCTGAGAAAAGTAATGGAAGATGGTCCAAATTCTTGAGCTCCTATCACCCTCCTCAGAGACCCAGAAAATGTTCCTGGCTTCCACATGGCTCTGTCCTGGCTGTTGTGGCTGCTTAGGGAGTGAACAAGCAGATGACAGGTCTCCCCCACTCCCTCTCTCTTTCTCCACGTCTGACTTTCAAATTGAACTATAAATCTTCCTTACAAAAAAGGCTTATTTTTTTAGTCACATATCTGTGAGAAGGCAAGTTTTCATCACTTACTTCAATCAAAACAACAAATTGCAACTGACTGCGTGCAGAACCAAATGTGATATTCCTGCTGTATCCTAATAAGCTGGACATTTGAAGACATTGCAAAAATGTAAAACAAAATCATTCCACTCTTTCCAATAATTATTTTGTTCCAGAGAAAGGTCATTGCTTGACATAAATCACAATATATTCTCATGTAATGGGCTTGCTACTTTTCATTTTAGAATAAAACAACCATGTCTTTAAATTTCTCAGTTTTGATTTCCAGTAAGGCAAACATCAATAAAATTAACTCATAAAACAAAATTTCTTTGAATAACTCAATAATTTTAAGAATGAAAGGGATCCTGAGACCAGAGTTTGAAAACCAAAGCAGGGCCCGGCAGCATGGCCTAGCGGCTAAAGTTCCTGGATCCTGGCTTCGGATAGGCATAGCATTGGCCGTTGCGCTCACTTGGGGAGTGAATAATTGGACGGAAGATCTTCCTCTCTGTCTCTCCTCCTCTCTATATATCTGCCTTTCCAATAAACAAATAAATCTTTAAAAAAAAAAAAATCTAAAAAAAAAAAAAGAAAAGAAAACACAAAAACCATAGGGTAGTTTGGTATTACAAATTCTTGGAAGAGAACCAGGTTTTACATAGCCTAAAAGTATCTCTCCAAAGTACTTACTACTTATCATGAGAAAAACAATATCCTTACGGTGGAAAAAAATTAATAGAAGTCATTTTAACCAAGTAATCAAGGGCAACATTACTAGTAATAAGACATAGGGACATCATGACCTTGAAGTGCTATTCCAAGGACACACATCTTTTCCATGACACGCTTTGTCACAACATAAATCCTCATTTAGCTCATGAAAAAGCATCAGATAAACTCAAATTCAGTAATATATAAACAGTAGGTGATTTTTGAAAAGGTCAATAATCTTCCTATGTGTCAAGGTCATGAAATACAAGGATGGACTAAGGAATAATCACTGCCTCGAGGAGACTAAGAAATAACGAGTAGGGGCAGGCATTTAGCCTGGCAGCTAAGATCCGCTCAGGATGCGTCCATCCCTTACCAGAATGCCATGATGGGATTCCCAGCCCTGCTTCTGGGAGGCTGCACCCACAAGGCAGACCCTGCCACCCACAAGGGAGACCTGGATAGAGTTTCCAGCTTTCAGCTTGGTCCTAAGTCTGGCTCTAGCCATTGTGAATACCTGAGGAATGAACCAGCAGATGGGAGCACTCCCTCTATGCCTCGCAAATTAATTACTTACTTAATTAAACATAAATAACAAATGAAAGAAAGTAAAAAGTCAGTCATTTATTTTGTTATTCAGTCTTTCCATTACTCTTTTATTAGATCTTTGATTAAATCACATCAAAGGCAAATGTATTTTTACTTAAGACCTGAAAGACATTGACAAATGAAGTGTGTCTGGTACATAGTTGACACACATGAGAAAACTAAATATTACACATTAAATCAGGGTATCTTTTTTACTTAAAAAAATACCAGACAAGAAATAATGAAGACACAAGCAATATTTTAAAACAGAAATGATCTTGTTCATGTTAATATTGCTTCAATTCACACTTACCTCTCTGACTTCCACAAGATGGTCTGGAGGTGAGTGTGTTCTCTTGCTTACCGACTGCAGTTTGGAATGTCCAACATTAAAGAAAGAAATGGCATTTTGACTTGGTCTCCTCTGCGATATAGGAGAATTACCACTAGATGCAAGCGAGAAACTCCGTGACTTCAGAGGAGGATTATTCTGTTAGGCAAAGAAAATAATCATTTTAAATGCAGATATTTGAGACACAGTTTTAACAATTAAACTGATGTGGGTATGCTGTGGCATAGTGAGTTAAGCCACTGCAGGAGACACCTATGGCCTATATCAAGGGCCAGGAAGAACATTATCCATTCTGCTTCTGATCTCACTCCTACTAATTATGCCTGGGAAAGAGGGTGACGGTTCAAGGAATGAATTCCTGCCATCCACACTGGAGAGCAAGAGTCCCTGATCTCTGCCTTCAAACTGGTTAGTCTCTAGTGAACGAAATCAAAGACACAGTAGGAATCGACCTTAAATTCAGCAAGATGGCAACAGCAAAATTTTTTTTTAAAGGGCAAGTATTGAGATTTTTAGAGAAATTGCCACCTTCATACATTGCGGTGAAAATGTAAAATGCCAATTCTGCTTTCGAAAATATTTTAAAACTTCCTCAAAAAATTTAAATGCAGAACATATCTCGATAATTACACTCCCAGATAAACACAAACTTGGATACAAATGTTCAGAGTATTATTCATACTATTTATAAAATACAAACAACCCAAATTTCCATCAGCCGGTGAACGAACCACAAAATGTGGTACATCCATTCACAGAGTACTACTCAGCCTTCAGAGGTTTGCTGGGCAGGCCTGGCGGCACAATGGGTTAAGCTGCCATCTATGACCCAGGCATCCTGTACCACAGCACTGATTTGAATCCAGGCTGTGCCCCTTCTCACCCAGCTTCCTGCCAAGGTAAGTGGGAAGGCAATGGACGATGGCCCAAGTACGCCCCTACCATCCACATGGGAGAGTGGGGTGGTGTTCGTGCCTCCTGGCTCCAGCCTGGCCCAGCAGAAGTTACTGTGGCCATTGAAGAATGAATCAACAGATGGAACCTCTCTTCCTTTGTCTCTCCTGCTCTGGCACTCTCACACAAATCTTGAAAACCAATGAATATTTACTGGCACATTTGATATCATGGATGAATCTTAGAAATATTAGGTGAGCAAAGTCAGACACAACAAACCACACTTTATATGATTCCATTTGGATGAAACGCCCAGAATAAGATGCATGAAAACAGAAAAGAAATTAGTGTTTGCTGCTAAGAACAGATCAGAGAGCTACTGTAGAAGGATATGAGTTTACGGAGGCAGTAATTAAAATTTTGTTGAATTAAATAGTGGCAATGGCTGTATAACCTTGTGAATATATCAATAATTTTTTTTTTAAATCTGCTGGGTTATATATCTTCAAAGGGCAAATTTCATGGTATGTGAATTACATCTGAACTTTAAAATGCACTTCAATAACATTTTCTCCGCATGCTATGGTTTGGAAACTGTTTACATCATCAGCCCCTCAAAAATTCATGCATTCAAAGTTTAGTCCTCAGTGTGGCATTGCTGAGGCACAAGAACTTTTATCAGGCAGAATCTAAAAGAAAGTAACTGGGTCGTAAGTGGGATGCTGCCTTCAGAAGCAACTATTAGAGTTCTCAGGGGCTCTGGTTAGTTCTCACAGGAATGAGTTGTTATAGAAAGAGCAAATCTTGCCCCTCTAGCCTCTGGCTTCTTGTGTCACCATATGATCTCCTTCATATGAAGCCTTCCCTAGAAGCCAAGTAAATGAGTTCCCCTTCTTGGATTTCCAATCTTCTAAACCATGAACTGCATGAACACTTCTTTAAAAATTACTCAGGCTCAGTTATTTTGCTATGGCAGTAGGAAACTGACTAAACCCACGTTTGCACATGAATATCATTTCTAAATTCTGCATTACCTTCCCAATAGCTTCAGTGTGGTGCTGTGTACATATCTGAAGTCGGCTAACCCAATGCTGTCGCTCTTTAGCATCCGTGGCTGGTAAAAAGAATGTAAACGTTATTTACTGTTGGTTTCTCTCCTGAATATGATTGCTTAAAGTATGAAGAATAAACCACTGAAAAGCAGAGACTGGGGCTGCTCCCTCTGCAGCCAATGTCCCTGACTTGAGAGACACAGGCCAAAGCCAAAGCATCAACCTTCTTAGCAAGCAGAGTAGACGGCTGTGCCTATTCCAAAAGGAAGACAAATGACAAATAGATACACAAGGACATGAGACTGACATGTCCTAAAACTCTCATAATAATATGCTCTCATTTGAAGAAAAAAGGTGTGGGCATTGTTGCACAGTGGGTTAAACCACCAGTTGGATTCCCCACTTACCCTTTAAGAGTACCAGTTTTAGTCCTGGCTGCTCTGCTTTCTAACAATCTTCCTGGCATAGCATCCTGGGAGACTCAAGTATTATGGGTCCCTGCCATCCTTGGGAAAGACCCAGATGGAACCTGGGGTTCTAGACTTGTGCCTGGCCTAATTTTCTTTTTAAATAATGAAGTGGGGCCTGGTGCAGTAGCCTAGTGGCTAAAGTCCCACCATGCATGTGCTGGGATCCCATATGATTATTGGTTCGTGTTTCAACTGTTTCACTTTCCCACCATCTCCCTTCCTGTGACCTGGGAAAGCAGTCAAGCATGGCTCAAAACCCTGGGACCCTGCACCTGCATTAAAGACCCAGAAGAAGCTCCTGGCTCCTGGCCTTGGATTGGCTCAGCTCTGGCCATTGTGGCCATTTGGGGAGTGAACCAGTAGACAGAAGATCTTCCTCTCTGTATCTTCTTTTCTCTGTAAATCTGTCTTTCCAATAAAATAAATACTAAAAATAAGTAAATCAATAAATACCTACTAAAGATCTGCTGTAAAATCACATGTTCAGATCTGTTGCAGTAAGTTTAGCACGAATCACATTATATTTTATATGTATTCATTAAAATCACAAACTTCTGTATACATTAAATCCACAGAATACGACATTTCAACAAATTCCAACAATGGATATTAGCCACTGGAAACTACAAAGAAGGCAGACACATCAAACCAACTGAAGAGGCAAAATACATGTTTTATATTTCAGTCATCAGGTTTTCCTTACACAAATCAAATTTTCAGAGTTCAATCCTAAACAAAGTTGCTCATTGACTCTTGAGAAAGTCAATTATTGAAACAAATTTTATAAATTCTCAGAGCAGTTTCAAGATTTAGAGTACTGTGTTTATACCCCTAATGACAGCAATTTCTGTTTCCAAAGGAGGAAAATCAGAGCATTGGTTCAAGAATCCCCGCCGTACCTCTGAGTTTGTACTGCTCCCCACTGGCAGCGTTCACGGTGAAGGTGTGCGAGTCCTCATCGCTGGGTGATATTACGGCTCCTGCAAGCTGCAAGGTGCCTCTGGGCTTTTGATTTCTAGACTGTTCAGTCACAAAGTACTCCAACAGTCCAGCTTCATTGTTCAAAACAAAAAACCTGTAAGGATTAAAAAAGTAAAAACTTTCAACTGTTATCCTAGCTAAATGGAAACAAAGCAAACATCAAGCACTTATATACTTCTACTTTTGATACTTTAAAAAATTTGTTTCAAGAACTTTCCTTCCTTTTCTCTCTAACTCTGCCTTCCAGAAAAATAAATATTTTTAAAAACCAGTGGGGAAGAGGAGTTAAGGGATGGTTGGTGCTGTGGTGTATCAAGTAAAGCCACTGCCTGTGGCGCTGGCACCTGATATTGTTACTGGATCACAACCTGGCAATCCTACTTCCAAACCAGTCACCTGCTCATACACCTGGAAAAGCAGCAAAGGATGGGTCAAGTACTTGGGCCCATGTACTCATAATAAGAGAAACTTGGAAGAAGATTCTGGCTCCTGTCTTTGGACTGGCTCAGTTTTGGCTGTTGTGGCCATTTAGGCAATGAACCAGCAGATGGAAGATATCGCCCTTTCTCTCTCCCTCTCTCTGTGTAACTCTGCCTTTCAAATAAGTAAAAATAAATCTTTAAAAACAAATTCCAAACCATTTGAGGAAGTTCAGTAGTCCTGCCTTATCTAAGGTTTTGCTTTCACAGCCACAGTTCAAAAATATCAATACGATGGCATAGCACGCTAATATTCCAGTTGGCCAGTTGGAGTTCCAGCTACTCCAGCTCCTTGCTTATAGTCTTGGAAAGCAGACTAGGATGACTCAAGACCCTAGTCCCCTGCAGCCACACGGCAGCGGACCAGGAGAAGCTCAAGACCTGGAGAAGCTCCTGGCTCCTGACTTCAGATCAGTTCAGTTCTGGCCACTGTGGCCATTGGGGTGTGAACCAACAAATAAAAAACTCTGTCTAGCTCTGTCTTTCCTCTCTGTAAATCTGCCTTTCAAATAAAAATGAAATCTTAAAAAAAAAAAAAAAAGAAGGCCCGGTGGCGTGGCCTAGCAACTAAAGTCCTCGCCTTGAACGCCCCGGGATCCCATATGGGCACCAGTTCTAATCCTGGCAGCTCCACTTCCCATCCAGCTCCCTGCTTGTGGCCTGGGAAAGCAGTCAAGGACGGCCCAAAACCTTGGGACCCTGCACCCATGTGGGATACCCGGAAGAAGTTCCTGGATCCTGGCTTTGGATCGGCATAGCATCGGCCATTGCACTCACTTGGGGAGTGAATCATTGGACGGAAGATCTTCCTCTCTGTCTCTCCTCCTCTCTGTATATCTGCCTTTCCAATAAACAAATAAATCTTAAAAAAAAAGAGCTACAAATGGAGATGCATAATCATGAGGAAATTGAGAATAAACAATTAAATATTTATATACTTTGGGAAAAGAGTCTGATACTTTAATTCCGTTCTAGATTAATTAACTACTTTTAGAATTATGCTAATTCAGAGACAACTTTAGGTTGTATAATGTTTTGTTGTTTTAAAAATAACTTTAAAAAATTTTTAAAATCCACACTTGATCTTATAGCATTTTGTCTTTCTACATATTAGCCTGTTCTGCAACACAATCTGATCCACTGCCAATTGCTGGAAGACAATCGTCACCTCAAACAACATGGCAACCACACCTCACTCAATCAGGGAGAGAAGGAGATCACCTGAGCAGAGGTAGGAAACCAAAACTTCTTCTACATCTTTTTGTATGCCACTAATTTTGAAAATTTTATGCACATCCTTTTATGAAAAGTATAAATTAATTTTAATATTTTCCAGTTTTAAAACTTACATTTAATTCATCATTAGAGCTTACTGTTTGTATGTGTTTATTAACTATGTAACTCTAGTTAACTACCAGTCCCATTTTTTCCACTTCTAATAGTATTTACCTTTATTCCTCCAAAGCTTTTGAAGAAACTTTTTAAAGTATTTGATGATTTATTTACTTGTTGATGTGTTATGTTAGAGACAAAGAGACAGAAAGACTTTCCATTCACTGGTTGACTCCCCAGATGTTCCCCAGTGGCACTGGGTCCAAGACAAAGCCAGGAGCCTAAGCCTTAGTCCCAGGCTCCCACAGGGGTGGCAGAGACTCAATTTCTTATGTAATCACCTGCTTCCTCCCAGGATGAATGGCATCAGGAAGCTGAAATCAACAATGGAGGTAGATTTTCAGTCAGGCCTTCCACTGTAGGATGCTGATGTCCTAAATGGCATCTTAACTGCTTGCCCAAACGTTAGTATTCAGTCATTCACTCATTTGAAAGGCTGAGAAACAGACTGACAGAGTTATCACCTGTCTGTCTATTTCTCAAATACAAGTAACAGCCAGCGTTGGACCAGAGCTGAAGCTGGGAGCTGGGAATGAAGTCCACATCTCCCACTCAACTATCAGAAACCCAATTAGTTGGGTCATCACCACTACTCCCTGTGAGCCACATGAGCAGGATTCTGGAATCCAGAGCTGGGAATCAAACCCAAGCACTCAGATATGGGATGCAGCATACTAACCAGAGACCACTTCTGTAGCAATGCTTTGAGTTAGCAAAATATAGCCCTTGACAAATGTCTAATACATACAACCTGTTCTCAGTAAAATGCACAAGTGTATATTCCACCAAAAGAGCCATTAAAAAAAAGTTCAAAGTTACACATATGACCCAAATTGTCTTCAATTAAAAAAAAAAAAGTCATATGGGGGGGCCAGAGTTTTGATACAGCCAATTAAGGAGCCACCTTCAACACCAGCATCCCATATAAATATCAGTTTGAGTTTCAGCTGCTCCACTTCTGATCCAGCCCCTTGTTACAAGCTTGGGAAAGCATGAGAAGATGTCCTAAGTCCTTGGGCTCCTGATACTAACATGGGAGACCCAGAAGGCTTACACCTGGCCCAGCCCCAGCTGTTTCAGCCATTTGGGAGTGAATCTATATTTTCTTTTTCTCTTTCGGGTTCTGCCATTCAAATAAATATGTAAATTTTTTAAAAATAAAAATCAAATCAGATAATCACAATTTTCATCTTTAACTGCCTAAAAATCATTATTTCATACATCATGTCATAGTTTTTACTTGTCTGAGGTAGGAAGCCAAATCCAGCTCTTGTTATTTCATCCTAATCAATAGCAGCAGTCACCAAATGATACACAAATTTAAAATAAGCACAATATGGCACATAAACTTTGTAAATACAACTGTGTCTGTAAAAGACTCTGGAGTCAAAATTAACTAGGTTCAATATTCAGCTTTTCCACTTCTATTTATTTATTTCTATTTGAATAGCAGAATTACAGAAAGAAGGACAGACAGAGATTTTGCATTTACATAGTTTACTTCCAATTGCCTGCAATCGCTGCAGCTCAGCTGACCCAAAGCCAGCAGCTTCTTCTGGGTCTCCCATGTGGATACAAGGGCTCAAGGACTTGAGCTACTCTCTGCTGCTTTCCCAGGCCATAAGCAGGAAGCTGGTTGGGAAGTGGAGGAGTTGGGACTAGAATCCGTGCCAATATGGGACATCAACACTATAGGCTGAGGATTAGCCTGTTTAGAACTGCACCAGTCCCTGAACTGTCTTTGTAAAGCAAACTAATATCACTTCACACTCATCAGGATGTCTATTAACTAAAACAAGACAGAAAATCATCAATGTCGTCAAGGATGTGGATACACTGAATCCTTGTGCACTGCTTGATGGGATTGTAAAATGGGACAGTCACTGTGGAAAACAATATGGAATTTCCCCAATGAAAAATATTATCCAGTAACTCTGAGTACAGATATAGAAGTGAGAACATGAATTTGAACACTTGGGCATTTCACGATAGTCTAGTGGCTAAATTCTTGCATTGCAACTTCTGGTTTGTGTCCTGGCTGCTCCACTTCCCACCCAGCTCCCTGCTTGTGGCCTGGGAAAGCAGTCGAGGACAGCCCAAAGCCTTGGGACCCTGCACCCGCGTGGGAGACCCGGAAGAAGCTCCTGCCTCCTGGAATGAGATCGGCTCAGCTCTCGCCATTGCGGCCTCTTGGGAAGAGAATCAGTAGATAGATCTTTCTCTCTGACTCTCCTTCCCTCTGAATATCTCACTTTCCAATAAAAAATATTAAAAAAATCAGAAAAGATTTTGAACACTCATATAATAATTGCATTATTCACAACAGCCTCAAGATGGGGATAACACATGTTCATCTATAGATCAATGGGTAAACAAAATGTCATATATACAATATACAAGGAAAGACACCTAGAGACATGCTATGACACAGAAGGATCTGTAACACAATCCTAAATGAAAAGACAAATATGTGGCCTGGTGCAATAGTCTATCAGCTAAATCTTCCTCTTGCATCTGCCAGGATCCCATGTGGGTGCCAGTTTATGTACCAGCTACTCCACTTCCCATCCAGCTCCCTGCTTGTGGTCTGGAAAAGTAGTGGAGGATGGCCCAAACCCTTGGGATTCTGTACCCATGTGGAGACCCAAAAGATGCTCCTGGCTCTTGGCTTCAGAATGGCTCAGTTCTAGCCATTGTGGCCACTTAGGGAGTGAACCAGCAGATGGAAGATTTTACTTTCTGTCTCTCCTTCTCTCTGTAGGTCTGCCTTTACAATAAAAATAAATGAAATCTTTTAAAAGAAACTTTACAAAAGATCAAACATGCTTTGATTCCAGTCATATGAATGTGGTGCCGGGAGCAGTCAAATTCATAGTGACCGAGGGTAAGTAATAGTCAATAGGGACGAGGGGAGGGGCAGTACTGCACAACGGGTATGGAGCTGCAGTCAAGAAAATGCAAAGCTTTGGGAGATGGATGGTAATGACAGCTCCATCTAATATCTGAAAATCAAAGATTTTATGCATATTTTGCCACACTAAAAAATTCAGTTTGACACAGTTGTTGAGGCACAGCAGCATCCAACAGTCAGAGCGCCGGTTCAAACACCAGCTTCTTCCCTTCTGATTCAGCTTCCTACTAATGCATCCTGGGAGGCAGAAGATGGCTCAGGTACTTGCACCCCTGCCACGACTAAGTGGGAGAGCAGACTGAGGCATGGGCTCCCGGCTTTGGCTTAACTCCTGCTCAGCTATTGTGGACATGTGGGAAGTAAACCAGTGGACAGAGAGATGTGTTCTCTTTCTCTCCTTCTCTCTGCCACTCTGCCTTTCAAGTAGATCAAAGTAAATAAACACCTTAAAAACAATAAAATTTAACGCCCTTCCCAAGCTCAAAAAGGAACAGAGATAACTGGTTTCCTATTATTGACTGCTCGTGTGGTCTTGCGTTGGTTACTTAACCTCTCTGAAGTGCCACAAAAGCTTTGAACATATGGCACAAATACAAATGTGTTTGCTGCCTCCAAACCTCTATTCTGCCAAGAGCCTAAACTCTGCAAATATTAAAAGCCGGAGGCAGATGACCTGTAGTAGCAACTTCTGAGGCATTTCAGGCCTGCGGACAGCTCCTCCCACCATCTAAGAACAAAATCACTTACAGAAAACATGGTAGATCCTTTTCTGAAATCTTTAATAGTCATGTTTTCACCAAGATAATAATAGAATGGAAAACAATCAGCCCCTTCTTTCTGGCCTTTCCGAAGAGATAGATGTGACATAAGTTACACTTACCTGTACTGCCACCCAGTGACAAGATTGGTGTACTTCATTAAGTAACCATACACGTTTTCCATGTGGTCACTGTTTCCAAAAGAAGATAGGGGAATCAAAATTAGAAAAAAAATAGAAGAAATCTCAGTAAGAGAACTGCACAGTTTTGAAAATAGTTGCAGACATGCATTTTTTTTCTATAAATGCCTCAAACATTCTTCACTAGTAAAATTTATAGGTTAACAATCAGACCTTTAACCACCCCAATCTCATATCTGTAGAATTTATTTTATCAGATTTCTTCAACACAAGTATAATACCATTATAACTCCCTAAGTATGATTACAAACATTGCAGATATAAAATTCCTAAACACTATATTATATGACCATAAAATAAATGTATAAAATATAAACATTCTACTGTAAGTGAAAATACATTATTTGTAATTTTCCAATAGTGAAGCAATAAAATCCAGTCTGACAGCTCAAAAATACATTGAGAAAAGTTTCCTCTGACTGGTGACGCACACACATGGACAACCTGCTAGGTCTCTAACTCTCTGTTTCTAAAATGAAGATCTCGCCAATAAACAGAGTTTGACAATTTTCTCCCATTGCCACACCCGAGACAGGCATGAGCCAGAGTGTTCACTGCAAGTCTCAACATCAGGAGGAGTTGATGTACAACCAAGTTTCTTCATTCCCTGTTCTCCCTTTTTTCATTTATTTACACATATGGTCTGTCAGCATTCCAGAGGAAATACAATATAGCATGGTATTTCTCCTCCATTTAAAAAAAAAAACTTATTTATTTATTTGTTTGTTGGAGAGGCTAATTAACAGAAAGAGAAAGAAAGGGTCCAGCATGATGACCTAGTGGTTAAATCCTTGCCTTGCATCCACCAGCATCCCATATGGGCCACGGTTCATGTTCCAGCTGCTCCACTTCCCATCCAGCTCCCTGCTTGTGTTCTGGGAAACCAGTTGCGGATGGCCCACAGCCTTGGGACCCTGCACACACACGAGAGACGTAGAAGAAGCTCTTGGCTTCTGGCTCTGGATTGGCTCACGTCCAGCTGTTGTGGCCACTTGGGAAGTGAACCAGTGGATGGAAGGTTTTTCTCTCTGTCTCTCCTTCTCTCTGTATATCTGCCTTTCCAATGAAAACAATAAATCTTTAAAAAAAGAAAGGGAGGGAGGGAGGGAAGGAAGGAGGGAGGCAAAGAGAAACAGGACTTGCATCCACTGGGTGTTTTATTTTCAGTTCGATTTTTTTGTTATTGTTTCATTGTTATTTGACTATATTATTTTATAAAGATTTATGTATTTATTTCCATTTGAAAGGCAGAGTTACAGAAAGAGAAGACAGATGGAGAGATCTTCCATCCACTGGTTCACTCACTAAATAGCTACAAGGTCCAGAGCTGGGCCAATTTAAAGCTAGGAGCCAGGAGCTTCTTACACATCTCCCAGCTAGGTGCAGGCGCCCAAGGACCTGACCCTCCTCCACTGCCTTCCCAGGCCATTAGCATGAAGCTGGATGGAAAATGGAATTGCCATGACTTGAACCTGCATCCATTTGGGTTACTAGCATTGCTTGCAGAAGCTTAGTTGACTATGCTTCTTTTTATTTATATTATTTATTCAAAAAGTAGCAACAGAACAAGAGAGGTAGATAGATCTCCCATCCACTCATTCATTACCTAAATGCCTACCACATTTGGGGCTAGGCCAGACCAAAGCCAGGAGCCAGAAATTCAACCCAGTTTTCCCACGTGAATATCAAGAACCGAATTATCTGAGCCATCACCTGTTGCCTCCCAGTATGTGTACTGGCAGGAAGTAAAATTAGATTGGAGTCAGGACTCAAATCCAGGCATTTGGGTCAATAAAGCATGGCAGCTGTCCTGAACCACATCTTAACAGTGTGTCAAATGTCTGCACATTTTTCTGCTTTCTCCTATTCCAAGGGTTAGGCAGCAATTCTGTTTATCAGGTCAAACTGCTCAAGTCCTATTTGGTTTCATAAAACAACCCATCTCAGGAAGACAAAGGCTGCAAGCTTCTAAAATGTTAACCCAAAGTCCTGCTAATGAGAAATCAGCCATTCCGTTGTATTAAACCGACATCTCCAGCTCAATTCTTTCCCCATTTTCTAGAGCAAACAACCACAGCAACAAAGCTCTTGCTACATTTCTCACACTTCCAGCCCTGGTCACCGTCAAGCCATTTCTTTCAGCTCCTTTAGTGCTTAGACAAGCACAGACATATTTTTCTTGTCTAGTTTCCAAATGTTTCCCAAATTTGGGGCTTAAACAGTACTTGGGACCACAGGAATCCCAAAACCCCTGGACTCTGTCCAAGAAAAGTCTCCCTAAAGAGTTCCTCCTCTAATTTTGGTTCTTAACACACAGCTCAGCTTCCGCAAATTGTTCTTGCGCAAAACATTTGTTTCTTTTGTCCATTCTGTCCCGGAGCTTCCTAACCTCAGTATTCATTTAGACTCAGCAATAATCCAGAAAAATGCCCACGGCAGCATAGCATCTAAATTAATATGTCCCTCAGGTGCCAAGACACTCCATAACACACCATTTGGGGAAATCCACCCTTTAATCCAGGTTCTCTACACCAACACTGCATTACTAGGTATCTATTCAAAGCAATTAGCATGTCACAAAAACATTACAGCAATTATAGCGCTATGCCTCAGGTTCTAGGACTACTATGTAGTCTTCAAATGCATACGAACCATGAAGATAAATTTGCACAAAAACTCAAGTATACTATCTACACCTGAGAAAACAAAACTTTTGTATCAAACCCTTTAAAGAAAATGCATCATCTCCTTTACTTTTATCCAGTCACTTCCCTTATATTATTAAAGTATCCCTCATTTTAGTCACACCTAAGTTATTTGTATCATTCATTCAATAAATTTTTTTAAAAGCATACAATTTTGGGGCCAAGTAGTAGCACAGTGGCTAAAGTTCTCACCTTGCACACCCAAGATCCCATATGCATGCAGATCACATATGGGTACTGGTTTATGTCCCAGCTGTTCCACTTCTCATCCAGCTCCCTGTTTGTGGCCTGGGAAAGCAGTCGAGGACGGCCCAAAGCCTTGGGACCCTGCACCCGCATGGGAGACCTGAAGAAGTTCCTGGCTCCTGGCTTCGGATCAGCTTTGCCCTGACCGTTGTGACCACTTCTGGAGTGAATCAGTGAATGCCAGACCTTTCTCTCTATATCTCTTTCTCTGCATATCTGCTTTCCAATAAAAATAATATAATAAATATATTTTTTAAAAAGCAAACAATTTCATACGTCAATTTCAATAACATTTTTCTTCATATTTCACAATGCAGAAATATTTTGTGTGTGCAATTTTCTGATGTTATAAATATTTTACTGAAGTTTACATCTAAAAAGTTAACTCATAAAAATTACAAGGACACCAACATTTAAAAATTCTTTTTTTGGGTGGGGGCAGGGGGTAGCAGCAAGAGAAAGAGAGCCCCATCTGTAGGCTCACTCCCTGCCACAGCTGGTGTTGACATGGTCTGTCTGACGCAGCAGAAAGCCAGCCTGAGAAGCAGCAGAAACCGAAACCAGCAAATATAAACTGTTGGCCTGGCTTTACTGTATGAAACAGCTGCCTGCAGGGTATCATGGCCCATTCTCTTTGTAAAAGAGGCTGTCCTGGGCCCGGCACGGTGGCGCAAGTGGTTAAAGGTCCTCGCCTTGCACGCCCGGGATCCCATATGGGCGCCGGTTCTAATCCCGACAGCCCCGCTTCCCTTCCAGCTCCCTGCCTGTGGCCTGGGAAAGCAGTCGAGTGCTTTGGGACCCTGCACCCGATTTAGACCCAGAAGAGGCTCCTGGCTTCGGATCGGCATAGTATCGGCCCGTTCGCTCACTTGAATGAATCATCGGACGGAAGATCTTCCTCTCTGTCTCTAATCCTGTATCCGCCTTTCCATCCAAAACCCTAAAAATGGCCTTTAAAAAAAAAAAAAGAGGCTGTCCTGGCTCTCTCTCATTTTTCCCATTTTCCATAAACTCCACAGATGAGCTGCTCCTCAGAGCAGCCTGTGATGTGGAACAACTGTGCCATCTGGTGGCCATCATCAAAAGTTTTGTGATAGGTCATGTTATGTTGCCACTTTTTTTTTTCTTTAAGATTTATTTATTTTTAGGGTCCGGCACGGTGTTCTAGTGGCTAAAGTTCTCGCCTTGAATGCTCCAGGATCCCATACGGGCACCAGTTCTAATCCTGGATGCCTCATTTCTCATCCAGCACCCTGCTTGTGGGTTTCCCACATGGGTGCAGGGTCCCAAGGACCAAATAGCATCATTACATTTGCACTCATCTAGATATTTTAATAGTGATTGTTTTAATTACAACACACTTATTTTTTAACCCATCCTTACCACACTAAAAATATATCTAAAATTCGGGCTACCACTTAGGCACAGCAGGATAACCTACTGACTATAGTACTGACATCCTGTATGGGTGCCAGTTCGAGTCCCAGCTGCTCCACTTCTAATCCTCCTGCAAATGCACCTGGGAAAGCAGCAGAAGATGGTCCAAGTCTTTGCACTTGGCTACCCATGTGAGAGACCTGGAAGAAGTTCCTGGCTTCTGCCTGCTCCAGTCCCAATCATTGTGGTCATCTGGGGAGTAAACCAGCAAAGGGAAGATTGCTCTGTCTCTGCCTTTCACTTTCAACCTGCAACTCTGCCTTTCAAATACACACACATACATTAGAAATTACGCTACTTTTTCAGTGGTTTCAAATTCTTTCCTTTCAATTAAACACAATTATGCAATACCAACTAAATAAAAAGCACTCTGAAAACATACTGCCAAGTAGGGGGGAAAAAAAGGAAAAAAAAAAAAAGACAAGGCCTCTCTATCCCAAGTTCATAATCTGATCCAAGAGAAGCACACCCCCACGAAGAAAGCGACAAAGTAAGCGCTCACAGCACTGCAAAAGACCGACAGGAATATACTTTGAGCCTTTTCACAAATAAGACAAGGTGCTTCATTAAACACAATGCAGGATGCAGTAGTGATGGAGGAGGCTAAAATGAGTTATGGAGTAAGTGAGAGGAGGAGGCAGGGGGAGAAGGGATAAGTGCTCCCAGCTGGAACAGCCTTCCTTGAGGAGGGTTCACCGAGGAAGGGTGGCATTTGCTCCAGGCTAAGCTGTGGACATCCAGGGAGACCTGAGAAAGGCAGTGTGACTCAAGCTGGTGATTCAGGTTTGGCAGCTGTCAGCACGTGGCATGTGACTGGATTAGGAAGCCACAGCAGAATCTAAGATGGCTGAAATGTACTAGGTGCCACTGAACTGTTTAAAAAATAACTGAAATGGCAAATTTTGTTATGTGCAAATGCCTTGATTAAAAAAAAAAAAAAATCCAGGGTGGGTCTCAGGACGGGGCGTCTCATGCCTGGATCCTAGACAGCTGCCATGTGCACGTGGTGAGCTGTTCCTGGGCCTGCCTGGGCTCTGGGGGCTGCTCCCTTTGGGGTGAGTACACTGAGGGGGGAGGTCTCTGTGACTGGGCAGGTCCGGGACCCACCCACCGCCTTCATTGGGTGGTGAATGGGATTTGGGAGGGGCGCGACCTTGGGCCTGGGAATTTAAACTTCCAGCAGCCTCCTGGCTGCTGGTGGGTCTCAGGACGGGGCGTCTCATGCCTGGACGAGCTGTTCCCGGGCAGCCAGTGGGCCATTTGGTGCCAGGCTCCACCTGCTGGTCGCCCGGACGGGGAGCTCTGGGGATTTGGTTCTTCGAGTCGCTGCTTAATTAGCTCCAGGTTGAACCCATTGTGCTTCTAGGACCTGAAACATTCGTAAAGATTCCCACTGGCAGTAACTCTTCCTTTGTAAAACTTGTAATCACTTAACAATGCTGACCACCAAATACCAGTCCATGCAGAAGCTATGGCTTGGGGCTTGTCCTGCAAAAGTAGCTCCAACAGCTGGCTAATGTGTCAACTGGTAATGGAACAGAGTAGATCAGGCAGGACTGAGCAAACCTTAGCCCACAAGCAAAACTAGAAACCAGGATGGAGCACAGGTCATGCCGAGCTAGGCTCTTGTACCTACTGGTCCACATGAGCCAGGGACGCTAAGCCACAGTGTCTAAGGCAGAGGTCCGGACAGGTGAGGGGCTGTGCCAAGCTGAGTCAGAGCAACCACTGGCATGCATGTGATCTATGGCTGGGAACAGGCCCAGCTGGGGAGCTAAGGGGACACCCTAACTGGGTTGAGGTTCCCACCAAGGGGCGTGTGACCTGGAATGGGGGCTGCGTTCTGATCGGGAAATGGTTGTAGTCTCCCTTGGCACAAGTGTGGACTGGGATTGGATGCACCGAGCCGGGCCAGACCCCAACACCCTCTGGTGTCCTGGAGGACCAGGGTAGATGTGCGATGGACTAGGCAAGGTCTCAAACCCCTACTGAGCCATGTGTGAGCCATATGTGGGTATGGACAAACCATGGCTGGGCTGAAACATCCAACAGCAAGAACCAGATTGGGTTGAAGGCCAGTTAGGAAAAGCCACTGTTCCTGCTAGGACAGGAGGTAGACTGAGTAGGGCTGGCTCATGGACCCACTGGTAAGCGTGAAACCTGGCATTGGGAGAGGTTCTGATGGAGGAGCCTGGGCAACTCCTCTGGCAGGACACAGACCCTGCAGGTAAGCGCAAGAAACATGATAGGAAACAGCCCAGAACAGGCCATGGAAAGTTACCCACTGGCATACAATTGGCAGGGGTTGGGGGAAGACCAGGCTGAATCTGTCCACATCATCCACTGGCAAATCCAAGCACCAGAACAGTGTGGGTCGAGCCAGGTTCGGTCGCAACAAAGACTAGTGCACAATATGGAATGCCAAGGTGAGGTTGCCTGTACCGGAAGGGACCACAGCGCCCAACCAGTGTGAGAACAAGGAAGGGAGGGGGCAGAGCTGGCAGGGGAATAAGGGAGGGTTCCTTTGCTGGACAGCTACTCCTGCAGGAGAGCATGGGCTGGGATGGGGGCAGACCAGACTAGGCAGGGCTACAACACCTGTGCGCCTCATGTGGCCTGGATCAGGGAAAAGCCGGGCTGGGCTGATTATTCCTACTGGTGCAAACAAAATTAGAGTGGGTGAGGGTTGTTTGGGCTTAGCCACAGCATCAGCTGGAATCTGGGAGTGGGAGAGGCCTGGGAGGGAAATAGTGGGCTCATCCCTCTTGGGTTTCCACTTTCACAGGAGACATAAAACTAAGACAGCAGCTGGGGTGGAATGGGGTATGGGACAGACTGGATTACTGCTGCACATACTGGCAGACTAGGTTAGGGGGCGGGCCTGGTGGGGGTTATTGCAGGTCGCTCCAACTGGGCTGCAGCTCCCACTGATTTATGCGAGGGCCAAGTATGTGCTGGGCAGAACCAGGCTGGACTGCAACACCCATTGGTTCGAGTGGAAGTCGGGAGTGAAAACAGAACCAGCCCGGCAATTACAACCACCAGCTGATCAGGGCGATGGATGGTGCCAGGCCCTGTACTTGCTAGCACATACAAGAAGTTTCTTTAGAGATCTTCCTAATCTAAATGCTGGACTCAGAACCCCAACCAAGAAAAGAGAGAAGACAAAACATGTCAACCAACCATCTCAGCTATGATGGACTATGTCAATCAGTGGATTTTTCAAAGACCTCATAGTGCTTGGAGTGGCAAGATTGACAGCGATTCATAACTGTTGAAATATCAAAACCACCTGAGCAAGAACCTCAGAGCATGCCCTACATCCGGGACCTGGGGAGGGTGGGAAACTGGGTGGGCCTTCTCCCTTAATACCCCCTTTAAACATGAAGGAAACAATATGGAAAAAAAAATCCAGACCTGACAATTTAATTGTGCCCTATCTAATCTTTGTCCTTTCTGTCTGAACTGGTCCTGAACTCAGGATATTACTTAGTAACCTCTCAAACACCCAATAATGGGTGTATGAGAACATGAAGAACCCGAGTGTCCAAGGAAGATGTAGCCATCACGGGCCACGGGAAACCACAAGCCAATCCCCTGAGGACAGCACTCTTACCCTTGAGATGTTTCATCAAGCAGAGCTGTAAAATGCTTGCTTATCAGATCAAAGCAGCAAAGAAATCTCCTATATAATCTGATTTTCACAGAGCTGTCTCTGAACAAGTATAACACATGGATTGAGTTAGCAGTCTTCTCTACCCTTGTCCTCCAGCTACCTGTTCTTTTCAGAGTTTAGAACTACAGGACTGTGCGCGCACCCAGCTCCACCCACGGCCCTGCACTGACGCCTCAGCCAAAACTCCAGGATGGCTTCTAGCAGCCCAAGCCTGCGTCCCTACAATGCTTCTTCCTGCTCCCCTGCCACCCCCCCCCCCAAAACGCCTGCCTGAGAAAGTTCAGGTTGCCTGGAAAATTGTTCTAGACAAAACTGACCTCAGGCCACTTACCTCCCCTTTCTTACAGCATTTACTAAAATGCACTTTTCAAAAACTTAAAAACAACTGTGACTATTATATCTGTGACTATTATATCTAACAACCAAGAAGTATCTTTTTCAAAAATCAGAATGCCTCTTTCAAAATAGAATCAGAAGAGATGTGGCCTCAATTACCCAGTTTTCAATGGGAGAACAGAACTTTCCCTTCGATAACTGACAGCTAGCAAATACTGCTGCTCTGATCACAGGTACATGAGTCAATTCTTGGCCGTTTTTCACTCTTCTGACTCTGCTGAGGGTCTGTTCTCTTTCTCCTTTTTTTTCTTTGTAAAATTTATTTATTTTTGTTGGAAAGTCAGAGTTACGGAGAGAGAAGAGACAGAAAGATCTTCCATTTGCTAGATTCCAAGTTACCGCAACAGCAGGAGCTGAGCTGGTATGAAGCCAGGAGCCAGGTGCTTCTTCAAGGTCTCCCACACAGACTCAGGGTCCCAAGACTTTGGGCCATCCTCGACTGCTTTCCCAGGCCCCAAACAGAGTTGGAAGGGAACTGGAGTGCTAGGACATGAACCACGCTGGGCCTGCCTGTTCTGTTTCTCTCTTTAAAATACCCAGGCATCTCTGTATAAACTGTAGTGCTGCTCAGCTTCCCCTCTACCGTCAGCAGTTATTGAATAAAAAACCTACTTAAACCACATCAACTCATGTCCAGCATGCTTTGCATCAGACATAGGCCAGGACTTTCTTCAATGTCCTATAGATCTCGCAAAAGATAATCTATGCCTCCATATACACACCCACACCCTCTTTGTGTTTCAAACAAATGGCTGCAATGCCCACACAGTTCTGTACTGTGTGCGGTTTTCAACAGTTTTATTTCAAAGCATCCTGAATCCACTTTATAGCAAAAATCCACAGTACAGCTGCTATATTTACCTAATCCCCTACCAATGCACAGTTGTCCTGAGGCTTTTATTACACAAACAATTCTGCAACAAATCAAACTGTACAAAACTTTGAGTACATTTGCTAAAAGTGAAACTGTTACATGAAAGACATGCATTTTTAAAAAATAGATACGCTCTTTTTGATAACCTGCTCTTCAAAGAAATGGCAACAATTTAATTCCAACTTTCAAGCTTAAAAGGCCTATTACTCATCCAGCCTTACAGCAGCAATGTTGCCAACAACACAAGGTATAGTTTTTACATGCCAACCAGATGTTACACATTCCTACTAAGTTTTTCAATATCCTTTGGCCAAAATTAAAGAGTCTTTTTAAGATTTATTTATTTTCATTGGAAAGGCAGATTTACAAGCGGAAGCAGAGACAGAGAGAAAGATCTGTTCACTGGTTCACTCCCCAAGTGGCCACACTGGCTAGAGCTGAACTGACTCAAACCAGGAGCCAGTAGCACCTTTCAGGTCTCCCACGTGGCTGCAGGATCCCAAAGCTTTGGGCCATCCTCTACTAGCCCAAGCAGGGATTGGGTTGGGAAGTGGAGTAGCCAGGACATGAACTGGTGCCTACATGGGATCTCGGTTCTTGCAAGAATTAAGCTATGACACTGGCCCCAATCATGTGCTTTCAAGACTATATATGTACAAAGCTATTCATTAAAGAATGATTTGTAACAGCAAGATTTTGGAAACATCCATCAATGGGAAACTGACTAAATGGACAACTGTACACACAGCAGCAGGGACCACACTGCCCCACCCTTACACTCACAGACTGAAGCACTAACCTTGGATGTGAAGGTATGTGGAGGTGGGGACTCGGGAGCCTAGTGAGTTTAGAGGATGGGTCCCCTGACTGGATTAGCACCCTTGCGGTGTGATGTGCCTCAGTGCTCTTTTTAAGTTCACACTCAAGAAACTGGAACATTCAAGTTTTTTTCTCAAAATGCAAACACTAGTTACTGAAGAAGTACAGACACAAATCATTGTAATGAGAAAATAAGTGAAGGGAGCTATGTAACACCAAGCAAAAATACAATATACCAAACAAGAATAAGTATATAATTTTCAAAAATAGCTTTCAATAGACTGGTGTTCAAAGGCTTTAAAAAAGATTACTACCACCAGCTTTTAAGACTATGCATGGAAAAAAATGATAATGACTTCCTATCTTTATAAAGCTTGCAGATTAAAAAAAAAAACAAGTCTCCATAAACATGTTTCAGATAATTATCTGCATTTCCAATCCATCTTGTTCCTGAAGGATGGCTGGATATAACAAACATGTTAGCAGCTGAAACTGGACATACCTCACACAAAAATGTAGGATTTAACTCCCCAAACCTGCTCTTCCTCCGAATTTTTCAAAATTCCCCCTTTAGATGGACTGAGGTTCATCTTTTATTTGCTTCCTTCACCATCACTCTCAACTGAATCATCACCCAGCTATCTGTCCATCCCCTCCTGGTGTCTTCCTCTGCTACTTCTTGTCCGGATCAAGGTACTGACTGCATGCTAGCTAGCTGCCTCTTATTCTCTAACCATCAAATCAAGTGTATCTCACCAAATCAAAGAAGTCTCAGTCCCCTAGCTTCAAAACAAATTTTCTCAATGCCTAGTGAAATCTACCTCAGTATTAAGTGATGATCTAGAATCCATCATTTTATCAACCACAGCATGGGCCCAGCTCGATGGCGCAGTGGTTAAGGTCCTCGCCTTGTACGCCCAGGATCCCATATGGGCGCCGGTTCTAATCCCAGCAGCCCCGCTTCCTGTCCAGCTCCCTGCTTGTGCCCTGGGAAAGCAGTCAAGGACAGCCCAAAGCGTTGCAACCCTGCACCCGCGTGGGAGACCTGAAAGAGGCTCCTGACTTCGGATTGGCTCAGCTCCAGCTGTTGCGGCCACCTGGGGAGTGAATCATCAGACGGAAGATTTTTCTGTCTCTCCTCTCTGTATATCCGCCTTTCCAATAAAAAAAAATAAAATAAATCTTAAAAAAAAAATCAACCGCAGCAGACAGTCCCTGGCACAGCTCCCAAACACCCCCACCTGCTGGAACTTACACCTTTGTATAGAACTCACTTCTAGTAGTGAGAACTGACGTGCCTTCACTTCCCTGGCTAGGTTGCAAAAGCCTTCACTTCCCTTTAGCCAGCGCTCTCCCATGCCTTCTCACTTCCTCGCTCTGAGGAAACAAGCTGCCAAGTTCAAAGATGCTCTGTGGAGACCATCTGGCCAGGCAGAAAATGAGACTGCTACTTCATGAGGAACTGATATCTCTGTCCAGTAGGCTAAAAGGAACAAATTGTGCTGAGTCTCATAAGGGAACCAGGGAGTGGCTCCTT
This sequence comes from Ochotona curzoniae, assembly GCF_017591425.1. NCBI lineage: Eukaryota > Metazoa > Chordata > Mammalia > Lagomorpha > Ochotonidae > Ochotona > Ochotona curzoniae. The sequence continues at coordinate 852,600 of NW_024466924.1, forward strand.
CCCCGGAAGGGTTCAGAGTCAGCGGATCCAAGTAAACAGCACTCAGACTTTGTGAATTAAATATTATAATACACTAAAATTTGAAGTAGCACAGTAATAGATAATACCCTATCTCAGATTTCAAAAGAAATTTCAGGTAAATTAAAAAATTATATATGAAATTAACAAATACTTTTAAATGGAACCATGGGGCTGGCAAAATGTCTCACTAGGTTAGTCCTCTGCCTGCAAGCACCAATATCCCATATGAGTGCTGGTCAGTGTCCTAGCTGCTCCACTTCTGATCCAATGCCCTGATAATGGCCAGGGAAAAGCAATGGAAGATGACCCAAGTTTTTGGGTTCCTACACCCACACAGGAGACCCAGAAGAAGTACCTGGCTCTAGGCTTTAACCTGGCATAGCCCTGCCTGCTGCAGGAGTGAACCAGCAGATGGAAGATCTCTCAGTAACTCTGTCTTTCTAAACAAATAAATCAATCATTTTTTTAAAAATCTATTTTGAGGCTATAGAACAGAATGAAATAAACAAGAATATAAGAGAAAGTTGTAGCACACAAATTTTTAGCACTGGTGGGAGGAACCTTTTTTCTCCAAGGACTTTCTCAATATTTACATCAGTCACAGGCCACACAAAATTATCAACTTAAAAATCAGCCTGGGGCCTGGCGCGGTGGCGCAAGTGGTTAAAGGTCCTCGCCTTGCACGCCCGGGATCCCATATGGGCGCCGGTTCTAATCCCGACAGCCCCGTTTCCCTTCCAGCTCCCTGCCTATGGCCTGGGAAAGCAGTCGAGGACGGCCCAAAGCTTTGGGAACCTGCACCCGCGTGGGAGACCCAGAAGAGGCTCCTGGCTTCGGATCGGCATAGTATCGGCCCGTTGTGCTCACTTGGGGAGTGAATCATCGGACGGAAGATCTTCCTCTCTGTCTCTCCTCTCTGTATATCCGCCTTTCCAATGAAAAAATAATAAAAATAAATCTTTAAAAAAAAAAAAATCAGCCTGCCAGGCCCAGCGTGGTGGCCTAGTGGCTAAAGTCCTTGCCTTGAACACATCAGGATCCCGTATGGGTGCCGGTTCTGGTCCCGACAGCTCCACTTCCCACCCAGTTCCCTACCTGTGGCCTGGGAAAGCAGTCAAGGATGGCCCAAAGCCTTGGGACCCTGCACCTGCATGGGAGACATGGAGGAGGCTCCTGGACCTTGGCTTTGGGTCAGCTCAGCTCTGGCTGTTGTGGCCATTTGAGGAATGAACCAGAGGATAGAAGATCCCGCTTTCTCTCTCTGTATATCTGACTTTCCAATAAAAATAAATAAAAATCTTTTTTTTAAATGCAATTTCTTTTTAAGATTTATTGGGCCCAGCATGGTGGCCTAGGGGCTAAAGTCCTTGCCTTGAATGTGTCAGGATCCCATATGGGTGCTGGTTCTAATCCCAGCAGCCCCCACTTCATATCCAGCTCCCTGCCTGTGGCCTACGAAGATAATCAAGGATGGGCCAATGCCTTGGGAACCAACACTCATATGGGAGATCTAGAGAAAGTTCCTGGCTCCTGGTTTCTGATTGGCACAGCACTGACCATTGCAGTCACTTGGGGAGTAAATCATCGGACGGGAGATCTTCTCTGTCTCTCCTCCTCTCTGTATATCTGAGTCTTCAATAAAAATAAAATAATTTTTTTTAATTAGCCTGCTAGACATTTACTGAATTTTGAGTCCCAATCGGAAAGGCCAGCTAGACTAAAGGATTTCAGAGCCTGTTGCAGCCCACAGGCTAGACATTCTCCATCCTTGATTTAAAGGAAAAGAAAAGCCAACCAATAAAACTGAGGCATGAACAGTATAAAAAGTGAAGACATAACTGACAGACAAGGGCTGGCATGGTAGCCTAGTGGCTAAAGTCCTTGCCTTGAATGTGCCAAGATCCCATATGGGTGCCGGTTCTAATCCTGGCAGCCCCCGCTTCCCATCCAGCTCCCTGCTTGTGTCCTGGGAAAGTAGTGGAGGATGGCCCACAGCCTTGGGTCCCTGCATCCTATGGGAGACCCAGAGGAGGGTTCAGGTTCCTAGCTTTGGAGTGGCACAGCACCAAATAGCCATTGCAGTTACTTGGTGAGTCATCAGACGGAAGATCTTCCTCTCTCTCTCTCTCCCCTCCTCTCTGCGTATCTGACTTTCCAATAAAAAATAAAATAAAAATTAAAGAAAAAAAACTTGAACAGTATATATATTGAGAAATTAGTGGATTAAGGATCTAAAACCAAAAAATAAACAAACAAAAGAAACTAAAAATAGGGTCTGGAATTGTGGTACAGATTATACTGCCACTTAATTCTTACATCCCATGTAAGAATGCCAGTTTGAGTTCTGGCTTCTCTACTTCCAATCTACCTCCTGCTAATGTCCTGAGAAGGCAGCGGGAGATGACCCAAGTACCTGGGCCCTGCCACCCATGTGGCAGACCAGGATGAAGTTCATGGTTCTTGGCTTCAACCTGGTCTGTCCTTGGTTGTTGCAACTGTTAGGAGAGTGAACCCGGATGGAAGATCTCTCTCTCTCTTTCTTTTTCCTTTCTCTCTGCAACTGTGTCTTTCAAAGAGATAATAAATATTTGAAAAATTATATATAAGAACAGTCAGCAGCTTTCAGTTCTTTACTGAGATGCCCACCTATCCTGCCAGGTATATTCTCCTCAATAAATATTGCTGGTATACTTAATGCTGATCTCTGTCTCACATCTGAAATTTTCTTTTTTTAAAATTTATTTATTTCCACATGGGTCCAGGGGGCCAGGGACTGGAGCCATCCTCTTCTGCTTTGCCAGGCACATTAGGAGGAAGCTGGATTGGAAGTAGAGCAGCTGAGACTTGAACCAGATCCCATACTGGATGCTGGTGCTCTACGTGGGGGTATAATGTGCTGCACCAAAGTGCTGGTCCTGAAATTCTTTTCTTATGCCAAGACAACCTCCACCCCAGCCAAGGCTGATAGTATCATTGGCAGACTCAGCTGGGAGAGAACGAGAGCACACAAATGGCCACTCGGTTGGACCGCACAACAATAAAGGAGAATCACTAACCTTTTTCTGTAACACAGCCCAGAAACAGCATAAATTAGAGGTTCAAGAATCATGGCCAGAAAATGGGAGCTTAAATTATAATATTATTTTACAGCCAAATCTATACTACTGGGTGCAGTCAATGGACAGAAGTGCTCTTTATTAATCAAATGAATGAGGAAGTTTTACTGATGACCTCCAGAAATTCACAGGCAAGTTGCTTAAGGTGGTCACTGTGTCTGGGTGCATGTAGGAGGACATAATTCTTAGACATCATCTAAACCCATAAGAAACAGTAGCAGAACATGTCCATGACTGCATATTTCTAACTCAGGCTGCCCCTGATAGTAGAAAAAGCTTCAACACCTAGGGATAGAATCAAATACCCCCACTGTGGCTAACATCCTAGAAACTGCCTCCACTCTAATCAGAAGCAAGAAGAGTAAGGGCTAGGCATAAGAAGTTATGGAAAAATAGACGGCAGGCCCAGCTGACAGGAGCCTTCCCTAGTAATCTGCCATCAAGGCCAGGAACTCCACAACCACCACATGCTACTGATAAGGGAATATAGAGCTTTGGGCAAACAGCTTTCATAACAAAGCTAGCCCCTACGAAAGCCCTGCCCATGTAAGATTTGCAGTCTTTGCTGGCCCTACACGGAAAAGGTCCTTCACACCACCCCCCTCCCAACTTGACCATCACTATCTTTGATCTTCCATCCGATGATTCACTCCCCAAGCAGCTGCACCAGCTGGAGCTGTGCCATTCCGAAGCCAGGAGCCAGGAGCCAGGAGCTTCTTCCAGCTCTCCCAAGTAGGTGTAGGGACCCAAGGCCTTAGGTCATCCTTGACTGCTTTCCCAGGGCACAGGCAGGGAGCTGGATGGGAAGCAGGGCCACCAGGATTAGAACTGGCGCCCATATGGGATCCTGGTGTGTTCAAGACGAGAACTTTAGCTGCTAGGCTACCACGCTGGGCCAACCATCACTATTGAGGGGATGGGGCCAAAGGTTGCTGCTGAAGTGGCAGGTAGCACTGCAAATTTTCTTTTAGGTTACAGGAACTGCCTATTCTGTCCTAATCTTCTTTTTGGGCCAACTCCCTTCTCAATGACCAGAAAATGGGAGTCAATAGGGTGCCTTCCCTATGGCAATTCATGCACCCCTCTCTGCTGCTGGAAGGGATGTTCTAAACCAGTTAGGAACCAAGCTAATCTTCTCTACCCCCGAAGGCAGCCAGATTTCCACTACTGCCATTTCTCATCCCAGGCCCTGCAGAACCCCACGAGACAGAGCCTCTGACACATCTAGTCAAATTTTCAAACCCCACTTGGCTATTATTAAGCCTTAAAAGCCCCTTCTGCTGCTGGCAGAGTGACTCAATTCCCTTACCCGTAAGCACCAACAACCCATATGGGTGCCAGTTCATGTCTCAGCTGGAGCAGGGAGACCCACCCAGCTCCCTGCTCATAGCCTGGGAAAGCAGTAGAGGATGGTTCAAAGTCTTGGGACTCCTCTGTACCCGTGTGGGCGACCTGGCTTCTGGCTTCAGATCAGCTCAGCTCTGGCCATTGTCTCCATTTGGGGTGTGAGCTAATGGATAGAAGATATTTCTCTCTGTCTCTCCATCTCTCTGCAAATCCCTTTCCAATAAAAATAAATAAATCTTTAAAAAAGGGCACCTCCTGGCACAATTTGCCTTTAAATGGGTTAGCATACAGGGCATAAAGTTACACTGAATTAGGACACAAGGATTTACACATAGGTGGGCCCGTGTATATCTGAATGGGCCCTTGTAAAAGACCTGAAGGACCACCACTGAGGGAAGATGATATAAAAAGCATTCAATCTGTCCTTACCTGAGACTCCAGTTTTGGGTGTCTGACTAGCACCCTTAAATTCCTAACAGAATGTGGCCATTAGGTACCCAAGGAAAAAGACTGACACATGAGCCAGGAGGTAAACTCTTGGACTTATCCTGCCCTCTGGGAGCAGGAACTGGCCCTAGAGTGGGTACAAACTATGCAGTAAATTCTCAGTCCTATCACCTTAAGACATCTCTAGCATTTCTGGGACTAACAGGATATTGCAGATTATGGATGCCTACATGAAAGCCCCAGAGCAGGCTCTCAAGAGCAAGACAAAACAAGGACCCCCTCCCTAGGGAAAGAGAATAAACCACCACCTTCACCTAGTTAACAGATGCCAGGACTGGGGCCCCTGTGCTAGAGTTACCAAGCCCAGCTCTTCAAAAACAGGCAGGACTTAGATGTGCTAACTGCTGCCCCAAGAGGCATCTGAGCCATCCTATATGAAGAATGTTGGCTTTGGGGGCCCACATTGTGGCAAGGCAAGGTAGGCTGCTGCCTGTGATGCTAACATCCTACATGGGAACTGATTTGTGTACCAGTTGCTCTGCTTCCAGTCCAGCTCCCTCATACTCAACCCGGAAAAAGAAACAAAAAGATGGCCCAAGTGTTTGGGACCCACCACACACACAGAAGCTTCTATTCCTCAGTCCACTGGGGTCAGCAGAGAACATCTGGTACCACAGCAGAAGAAGGAGGACAGAACAAACTGGACAACTACCCCAGTCAAACAATGACAGCAAACAACTGGGCAAATGGAGACTCTAAAGTTGACTATGTCAGCTAATGGACATTGGAACAGTTTCCTCATTCTTGGATCAGTGGGATCGACAGCATTTCAGAGTTATCAAAACCATGTGGGAAACTCCTTGGAGCATGTGCCACATCGGGGACCTTGGGTTAATGTTGGGTGGCCAGTCCCCAATGTCAGTATGGCTTCTCCTGTTTTCCCTTTTTCCCCAGACACAGGAAGAAGAAACAATGACCACATCTACTTTTCCCTGATTCTTGATCTGTCCTACCCTGATCAACCATGTAAAAATAAAAAATAAGAATAATTTTTTTTAAATAATTAAAAAAAAAAAGCAGCAGCTCCCAATTCCTGCCTTTGGCCTGGCCCCAGCTCAGCCTTTGTGACCATTTGGGAAGCTGCCCATTGCATTGAATGGTTCTTTTTCTGTCTCTCCCTCCCATACCTCTTTCTGTCCCTCATTGTCTATAACTCTGCCTTTCAACTAAACAAGTAAATCCTTAAACAAGAAAAAAAAAGTATTGATTTTGGATCAAACTGAACAAAACCAGACAACTCTAAGACCAAGCCAAATAGGGCTGGAATTTTTGGCCTAACAGCATATTTCAGCTATCCCACTGGAATATATGGCCAACCCTCTTGCTCCTGCAGGTCATTCCTCCCAGACTACGTGAAGACCACAGGACACACAGCAAGAACCAACTCTACACCCAAATGCTAGCCTGAAGAAGGTGCAGAAGACACACTTTACACTAGTTCCAATTACTTCTCTTGAGGGATGACTGTGAGAAAGGATTTGTAGAAATCAGCTTATTTGGGCCCGGCACGCCCAGGATCCCATATGGGCGCCGGTTCTATCCTGGCAGCCCCACTTCCCATCCAGCTCCCTGCCTGTGGCCCGGGAAAGCAGCAGAGGACGGCCCAAAGCCTTGGGACCCTGCACCCGCGTGGGAGACCCAGAAGAGGCTCCTGGCTTCGGATCGGCATAATATCGGTCCGTTGCGCTCACTTGGGGAGTGAATCATTGGACGGAAGATCTTCCTCTCTGTCTCTCTTCTCTGTATATCTGCCTTTCCAATAAAAAAAATAATAAAAATAAATCTTTAGGAAAAAAAAAGAAATCAGCTTATTTGTGAGAGGGGCCAAAGAGCAAACATAGTAAGTTCTGGTGGTTGACTGAGGGAAGAAACTTGAATACAAGAGAATAAGCCCTGGCAGCAGCCCAGCTTTTACAATCAGAAGTCTTGCCCATATCCAATAACCTTGAAGGTGGGTCCCAGCCCTCCCTCAGCCTTGTGCCAGGGCAGGACTATTTAGTTCAGGAACACTGTGCTGATAAAACCTCAGGAGAAATTTCATGAAACTTCATGCCCAGAAAGCACTGTCCACTGTCCCCTCCAACACAGAATCCCATAAGAAGAGGGGCAGGGAAGGAGACACAGTGGACCCATATGCATTAAATACTCTAGTCCGAAGACACACCAGGCTCTCGGTTCTTTCCTGGTGTCACCTGACTTGTCAAGTATATTCCCTTCATTAACCTTTGCAAGCTTGATGACTTCTAAAAAAATTTTAAATAAAATAAAAACATTCATTGTTCCTTGGTGAAAACAGAGCCCACCGCTATGGTAGGGAGATAAACTAGAGGTAAGGAAAGCAGGCAGTGAGTGTAAATCACTCTGAGGAGGAAAGAATTTGGTTGTTTTTGCTAGGGTTGTTGCTTTGTTTTTAAGGTCAACAGACCTCAGGGAAGCAGCAAGTAAGAGTGTTTAATCAGGGTGCTAGAGGACAAGGAAAGTGGATGAAATTGAGAGCTGGCTGCAAGAATCAGCCTGGAATAGTAACATTAGCCACATCAAAATCTAAACACAAGCCACTGTGCAAGTGCTGTAATGCCTTATTTATCTTCATCCTCGGGGTAGAGCCTGCATAAGTGAATTTTCCAGACACTTACGCATGTTTTAATGCTATTTTATTTGAAATTATTCCCCATTGATTATGCCTACTTAGACAGAATGTGCTCTCCTGTCGGACTTAAGGTCACTGTGACCATGTTACTGCGCCGAGAAGCAACGCAGCTAAGACTGCATGCTAATTTTTCAAATCTTCATTTAACGTCCTACTTTGTCGGTTGCCATTTCCTCTGTCATTCTTCTCCTAATAGCCTTTTTCATTTGTGCTTCCAGCAGATTCGGGTTTAAAAATTATGTAACTATTAAGTAATACCATAAACAAGAGTCACCATGGTTCCAAATTAAACGACAGCTTTCCAATTTAACTGAGACGGGCTTGCAAAGTGTTAAGGGGATCAGACCCCCTATCTTGTGGAATTCTACTTTCCCTTGCTTCCTTAAGTTATGCATCCAAATATCAGCTGCCAAGCAGCTGATAATCTGAAAGGGTTGGTCTTCAACCACACACATAAGCGAAAGGATCGCACTGATTCTCAGAGTGAGCCTAGGACCTTCGGTCACCGTGATGCACCCTCCTCTCCTAGTTTTAACCTTCCACACTGTTTCTCTTCTCTGTGGTAACACAGTTAATGCGATTTCCACACAGACAAGCACTACTCGGGACAAATGATCAGCTTCCTCCACAACCTGGGCTTCAACTCTGCCCAAATTTCACACAGTTACCTCAGCATTCATCCTTTCGGTTCCAATACCACGGAATGCCCTGATTTCATTCATTCTTAAAACTCCAGATGTTATTTCCCTCCCCATACAGACACATACACTTGCCTTGCTCCTCCAGGACTTGTCATGCTGTGCCTTACTTTTTTCATTCTTTTTCATTAAAAAAAAGTTAACACAAAATGTGCCTTCCACTCAGCCTGGCCCACTCAAACGGGGGACATCCCCAGGATCTGCCCACCTTGCCCTCTGTAGTCCATTCATGTCCATTCACCTCCCCTTCTGAGAATCGTGATTTGACCACTCCACCAACTGACAAACAGGGTGTGAGACCCTCAAAGTGGGTGGGCTCTGTGTACAGTTCCCGTTCTGGGGGGGGTGGAGGGGTGGGATCCTGTGAGAGAAGGCAGGCTGGTAAACAAGGACCCACGAGCACCAACAGGAGTTGAGAATGAAATCCGAGAGCCGCATTCACTCCGGCTGTGGAGTGGGGAAGTTGAGGGCTGTGGCATGTCATTTTCTGTATTGCCCTCCCGCCCCTCAAACGCCCTCCAGAAATACCTGTTGAAGAGACCAACGACAAGGAATCCACTCTCGCTCCTGCAAAGGGAGTCCACAGCTCCCAAGGACGAGAACTAATGGGAAGTTGGCAGGCAGGTGCTCCTGCAGCCCCTGGGGGAGCAGGGTTCCCCACCCCCCCCCTTACCTGTATTGCCAGCCTTTTGCGCTGCCACCACCACGGCCACTGCTGCTACTGCTGCTGCTGCTGAGGCCGCCGCCCCCACAGCTGCTGTTGCTGCTGTTCTTGTTCGGGATCACGGCGGTGGTCAGGCCCTCCAGCTTGCCTTCGCTCTCCGAGACTTTCAGGGTCGACACGGGCTCACCGCCCTGCATCTTAATTCCGAAGTCCATCTGCCCTTGTTGAGTGCAAGAGAACAACTCTGCTCTTTTGTGTGTGTGTGCGCGTGTGATCTGAATGGGATCCCAGTTACTAGATCAGTCGGCGCTTGGAAGCCGGGAACGTCGGAAGGTCCAAGAAAGATTACGCATTCCCACTCAAGTTGAACTTTCCAGAGGGAAGACAGCTATCCTTTAAATCTGCAGGCCAAAAAAAAAAAAAAAAAAGGAAAAGAAGAAAGAAAAAATCACCCAGCGACAGGGCTTGGAAGCATCTTCAGAGAGGCAGGCGTGCAGGGAGGTCGCTGGCTGGCCAGCCAAGGGGGCTGGGCTCAGGGCGGTGGACCACCGACAGGGCAGCCGTGGCCTGACCTCCGGGCTGAGGGACGGACCCGCCGCGCGGCCGCTTCTCGTGCGGCCGGTCCTCAGCGTGGCCCGGTCAGCCCACTGGGCGCCCGGCGCCGCAGCCCCCGCGGCTGAGCCGGCAGGAGGGTCGAGCACGGAGGCCGCCGGGGGCGGGAAGCCGGCTTCTAGAGCGGTCTCTTCTGGGGCCAGAGGCGTGTTGCTCGCGGCGGCTTCCTCCAACGCCCCTGGCCCGGGCCCCGACCCCTCGATAGGGTTCCCAAGAATGGACCTCGTCGTGGCCCTCGTTCCAGCCCCAATTACGATCGCCAGACTCCCGGCCACCGCCCCACCCACAGCCCCACAGCGGGTGACCCACCCGCCAGCTCTCTCCCCGCCTTCCCTTCCGGACTGGTGTGACCTCACTTCCGCTGGAGCCGAAGCACCTGGCACCATCTTGGATTAAGGCAACTCAACCCTGAAGGGGGCGGAGCTTCCTGGGGTGAGCGGCGACCAGAGGCTTATGGGTAAGAAAGGGAGAGGAAGGGCGAGGCAGAAGAACCAAAAAGGGGGTTCAGATAGAAGAGACAAGCAGGGACCCCAGTACTGCCTGAGGAGGGAATGTGAGCCCTTCAATTGGAGGACCAAGTCCACGTATTTTAGTAAGACAGGCTTGAAAAATAAAAAAGTAAAAAAACCTCAAGACCAAGAAGACGTTCCTTTTAGTCGTTTTGGGTAAAAAATAAATTAACATAACATTGAAGTAAGGCAAGTCAGTATAAAGTCTGAAAAAGAAGCTGTCCTGGAAATTGGCATCCTCAGAATCTGCTATGTACTAATCCTGTCCCCAGAGAAATCTTTCACCCTCTTCGGATCTTAGTTGCATCAGTAGAATTAGAATGGTTATCCAGCAGATTTCTAAAGTTCCTTCTAATTGCAATTCTAGTTTCCACCAATGTCACTTGTGACCTATATGTGTACAATATTCTAGGGCAGATGCAAAACAAAATTGTGGAATAGAAACAGGCATATAGTTAAGGCTCAGAAGAAAATAAAATGAGGTGATAAAGAACATCAATGAGATGAGATGGAGAACCTGCTTTAGAACAATCAAGGAAACCCAGCTATAACTATGGAGATGAAGTTGGAACTGAGAAATGTGGATGGGGAGTACCGAGGTATGAGCTCTGGCTCTTTTTTTTTTTTTTAAGAGTTATTTATTTGTTTTTATTCTTTTTTTAAAGATTTATTTATTTAATTACAAAGTCAGATATACAGAGAGGAGGAGAGAAGGGAAAATCTTCCCTTCGATGATTCACTCCCCAAGTGAACCACAACGGCTGGTGCTGCCCGATCCGAAGCCAAGAGCCAGGAACTTCTTCCTGGTCTCCCACGCAGGTGCAGGGTCTTGGGCCTTCCTCTACTGCTTTCCCAGGCCACAAGCAGAGAGCCTGGATGGGAAGAGGAGCTGCTGGGATTAGAACTGGCGCCCATATGGGATCCTGATGTGTTCAAGGCGAGGACTTTAGCTGCTAGGCCACGCTGCGGGGCCCTATTTATTTTTATTCTAAAGGCAGAGTTACAGAGAAAGAGGGAGAGACAGAGAGAGCCTCCATCTGCTGGTTCATTTCCCAATGACCACAGTAATCAAAGCTGGACTTGTCTGAAGCTCGGAGCTAGGAACTTTCATTTGGGTTCAGAGGCCAAAGGAATTAGATCATCCTGCACTGCCTTCTCAGGCCACAGGTAAGGAGCTCTACTGGAAGAGCCACTGGAACTCAAACAGGCACCTGTAGGAGGACATTGTGACCCTGGAAGGTCAGGGAGCACAGGATTGCAGTTCATTGGACAGTATTTGCATGAGAACAACCAAATGGCTACCTTTTGTATAAACAGCATGTGAATGAGAACACCTAGTGGAATAAAAGGAATTCCAATCAAGAGTAGGGAAACAGTTGATGGGTTTGTTGATGAGCTCAATACTTCCTTCCTTATCCCATATGGACTCTCAGTGTATAAAGTCTGATGCCCCTAATAAACTTCGGCTTTTGACCATCAGTCAGGGTCCACGCGTGTTATTATAGGCTCCGTGCACCAAGTCCATCGCTGCAGGACAGTGACAGGCACCCATATAGGATGCTGGTGCCACAGGCAGAGGCCTAGCCTGATATGCCACAGTTATAACTCCGAATTCCTGCCTCTTAGGAGTCCAGCTTCCTGCTAATCCATATCCTGGGAGGCAGTAGATGATGGCTCAAGAACTTGTATCTTGCCACCTGTGAGGAAGACTGGGATGAGGTTTCTCATTTTGACCTGGTGAATATTGTGGGCATTTGGGAAGTGAACCATTGGATGGAATCTCTCTCTCTCTCTCTCTCTCTCAATTAAATGAAAACAACAAAACACATGTAGATAGACAATAATCAGTGGTGTTGAGGATATGGAGAAATTAAATTCTCATACGTTGCTGGTGAAAATGTCAACCATGGTATGTCTCTGCAATGGAAAATCATTTGGCCATAAGAAGGAATGAAGTGCTGGTACATGCTACCATAGACAGGCAGTGAAAGCATGATTCTAAGGGAAAGAAGCAAGACACAAAAAGAGATACCCAGTGTGCTTCACTTATGTGAAATGCCAAGAATAGACTAGAGAAGGGAAGGAGACCAGTGGGTGTCCGAGGCTAAGAGAACATGGGAATGGGGATTGACTGCTTTGTTTTTGGAGAGGTAGGGAAGGGATAATGAAATTGTTCTAAAATTAGATAGAGGTGATGGATTTACAATCCTATGAATATACTAAAACCTGTTTCCTTATGTGCTTTAAATGGATGAATATATTACAATAAAGCAATGATCGTAAAAGGAAAATTCTCTAAAGAACAGATTTAATAAAAGAAAAGTAGCTTTGTTTTGTGGCAGTATTGTCGCCAGTGAGGCTTATTCGAGGCACAATTATTGCTGATTGAAAAACAGGAAAAGAGGAATCATAAAAGTTAGGCAGCAAGGGTAGGAAATGAGGTGAGAAATGAGAATGGCAGGGGGCCAATGCAATGGCTTGACTTATTAATCCTCTACCACTAAGCACTGGGATCCCATATGGGTACCAGTGCATGTTGCAGGTGTTCCACTTCCCATCTAGTTCCCTGCTTGTGTCCTAGGAAAGCAAAGGACAGCCCAAACCTTTCGGACCCTGCTCCTGTGTGGAAGACCTGGAAGAAGCTCCTGGCTCCTGGATTCAGATCAGCTCAGCTCCAGCTATTGTGGCCAGAGGTACCAAAATGAGTGGACCCAAGCTATAGGCATGGTGTGATGATGCGATGACGAAGGAACTGGATCTGCAGTGGTGCAGGAAACTTCTCCAGTTCCAGTTGACTTTGCACATGTTACAGTTCACCATTCTACTTGAGCTTATTTGAAACCAAGAACTAATCGCTTCTCGGCTTTTTGGCTACGATCAAATGAAACCAAGAACTGCACAAAGGCTTTCCATTTTTTATAAACACACACTCCTCTATCCAAGAAAAGAAAGATGGTAGAGGGGCTGCTATAACATTTGACTGAGACCCGTACAGGATGTAGAATTTAGTCAGCCTTTTAGAGTCCAGTGCGGAATAAAGTGAGGATCTGATCTCTATGCTGCCAGTGAGGTCAGCTGGTCCTAAGAAAGAGTCTTCCAGCCAAATAAACACTAAAAAGAAGCCTATCCATGCAGGCCTTCCCTGGAGGTCTTGGCAGGTGTGATGGGGTGACACACAAGGACAAACAACCACATGAAGTCCTTAGCTATAGAGTCTCTGAAGCTAGTTTTCATCGCTCCCAATGCTTTAGAGACTAAGGGATGCGTTGTGCTAACCAACCTCAACAGATATGTATCATGCAGAACACTGAAGTTTGGATCTCAGCACACTCTAGGTGAGAAATGCAACAGAGGAGCCAGTGTTGTGTCACAGCATATTAACTCTCCATTTGTGATGCCAGCATTTCAAGTCCTGGCTATTCCACTTCCCCTCCAACTCCATGCTAATATACTTTAGGAAAACAGTGGAGTATGGTCCAAGTGTTTGCGCCCCAGCTACTCATGTGGGCGACCCAGATGGAGATCCAGCTTCTGGCTTTGTTGTGGCCCAACTGGTCATTGCAGCTATCTGGGGTGTGAACTAGTGGATGCAAAACCTCTCTCCCTTTCTTTGTAACTCTGACATTCAGACAAATAAAAGAAACTCAACACAGTAAGCTATTATAAGAAGGCTATACAATATTCATGGACTCAGAGCCAGGACATTTGGTTGGAATGATGTGCTATATTGTTTCTTAAAGCAGAAATTCTGGTGGCTGTCCAATGAGAACCGTCTCTGAATGCTTCATTCGGGGACAGAAGAATATATGATGGACCCAGTGCAATAGCTCAGTTGGCTAAATCCTTGCCTTGCAAGCACCAGGATCCCACATGGACACTGTTTTTCTCTCAGCTGCCCCACTTCCCATCCAGCTCCCTGCTTGTGGCCTGGGAAAGCAGTCAAGGATGGCCCAAAGCCTTGGGACCCTGCACCTGCGTGTGGGAGACCCAGAGGAGACTCCTGGTTCCTGGCTTTGGATCAGCCTAGCTCTGGTCAACTTCACTTGGGGAGTGAACCAATGATGGAAGATCATTCTCGCTGTTTTTCTCCCTTTAAATCTACCTTTCCAATTAAAAAAAATCTTTAAAACAGTAATCTCCATTTTATTTTGAAGGCAGAGAGCGAAAACAAGAGAGAGAGAGAAAATGAATGTTCCTGTCCACCATTTCATTCACACTCAGCCAGGGGCTGGGTCAAACCAAAGCCAGAAATCCAGAATGCAGGAACAGAAGTATATAAGCTATCATCTGCTTCTTCTCAGGATGTGCAATACCAGGAAGCTGGAATTGGAATGGAATTGGTTCTGGGTCTCAAAACAATGCAGACATTCCAATGAAAGATGGATGTGGATGTCCAAAGCCATATCCCAACCCCAGCCCCAAACATTCCTGCCACCCTGAACCTTCTTGGTGTGTCTTCATATGGTTCAAAGCAAGAGAGAGAAAGAATTCCTGTCTTCAACGGGGTGTTCTTGATATTACTCTCATTTTACAGGTAGGGAAACTCAGGCCAAAGCAGGCAGGTAACTTACCCAAGGTCACATGTAGTGGAACCTGTGTGTCAGTCAGACATAAGCGTCCAGCATCTTGACCACCACAGTCTGCAGCAGCTCTCCACGAGAGAAAGATGCACTGATCCATCATCCAGCTGCATTGGGAGGGGAAGTGCTTTGAACTCTTCACAGAGATTAATTGCACTTCCTCTTTCTTCTGGAAGTTATGTGTCCTTTTTTAATATTTTATTTATTTTTGTTGGAAAGTCAGATTTACACAGACAGGAGAGAGACCCACAGAGAGCCTCTAAACCCATGGGAAAATAAGCTACTGTGGATTTAACCTCCATGGCCATGATATTTTGCTAGGGCAGCCCAAGCTGCCTAGCACAATCTCCACGTGTAAGTGACAGCGTTATAGGAGAGGATGTGTTTTGAGCTCTTAAGTTCCTCTCCCACACATGACACAGTCAGTGCTCAGCACCTATAAGTCATTGCTGTTAGAAAGGCAAACTTTACCTGCCTGGTGCAATGA
Organism: Ochotona curzoniae; assembly: GCF_017591425.1. Lineage (NCBI taxonomy): Eukaryota > Metazoa > Chordata > Mammalia > Lagomorpha > Ochotonidae > Ochotona > Ochotona curzoniae. Next base: position 867,791 of record NW_024466924.1, read on the forward strand.
GTGTTTGTGCTTAGCCTGTGTGCCCTTCAGCTGGCCAGTGTTAAAGACACTCAAAGCAGCACTGTGGAAGATATCCAACTGATTTCTGAGGAAGAATGCCATCTGTGCCTCTCAAATGACACAGTTTTCCATAGGATCCTAAACAGAAGAGACCAGGTGTAAATGTCGAATCCTAGGGATGTTACCTGGAACTGCCAGCTGATGGGAGTGAGTGTGAATGGGCAGGTGCACAGAGCCACCACTGCTTCCATGTCTTCTCTTTCATAGGGTCCTCTGTGATGGCTCCATACAGGGTGGCCAGCCCTCACCATTACTCTCTGTCCCTTCACCCTATGAGTTCTCCTCCTTATCACACTTGATGTTGTGATTTGTTGTGTGTTCCCAGGCCCTTGTAACAATGTAATCTGCATGAAGCACTGAGTGTTTCTTTCCACTCCTGTTTCCTAAGATCTAAATACTGCCTGGCACATTTATTCAATAGGTGGGTGCATTTATTGGCATTAGACTTTGACTCCTGGTCCCGCCACTTGGTGTGTTGTGCTTTGAGCAGGCTATTTGGTAAGCCTCCATGTTCCTATCTGTGAAATGATAATGGATGAAATAAGAAAACATATAGTGTCTGACCTCTAGTTAGAGCTGAACACATGGCTGGCTATCTGCAGTTTCTCCATCTCACCTTGACGAAAAGGGAATGGACGAAGGGTTGCTTGTTTCCCTGAAACACCAAGAAGATGCCTACTGCATGAAGCTGCAGCTTCAGCAGCTAAAATAAAAAGGTCCAGTCTCCAGGGAGGCTGGGACAAGAGAACAGAGCCCCCGGGGAGCATGGCCCCCGAGGGACAAAGGCAACATGGAGGCCGAGACACTTAGAGTCTCCCACTGGAGAATAAAGCATTGGATCCACGATTTCCAAGAACAGAAAGGCAGGCAGAACTATAAGAATCAGAGACCAATTGAGCAAGGCTACTGTTCCTGCCAGCACCGGCTGTTGCGATCACCTGGAGAGTGAAACATCAGATGGAAGACATTTCTCTCTGTCTCTCCTCCTCTCTTTATATCTGACATTGCAATAACAAAAATAAATCTTTTTTTTTTTTAAATATGTTCTCCTCAGTGAAATAGGTGGAACAGTGGATGCAGATCCTGATGCACATGGAGAATATGGCAGCCCATTTTGTACCGTAGCAGAAGGAGAACAAAGTCGGACAACTACCCCAGCCAAACAATGACAGCAAAAACCTGGGCAAATGGAGACTTGAGATCAATTATGTCAGCCAGTGGACACTGGGAGGGCTGCATCCCCTAAGAACATGCACCACATGGGGACCCTGGGCTGATATCAGGTGGCAGTTCCCCATCCCTGGGTACTGGGGCGTTTGGGAGGCTGGTGTGGGGAACCCCAGAATCAAGAAGAAGAAATAGCAAATTTGGAAACAATGATTTCACCCACTTTTCCCTAACCCTTGATTCTTCCCACCCTGATCAACCATGTAATCATCATCAAAAATTAAAAATTAAAAAAGAGAGAAGAAGCAGCGGGGGGTAAAGGGGGAAGGATGAAAATTCTAAGGCCAAGTGTTCACATTCACAAACGAGTGACACTGAGTCTCAGTACATCAGGAGTTCCTCTCCCCCTCCACTCTGGGCAGACAGCCCTCAGCCATTTCCCAGTCCCAGGGGGGAGACTCAGATAAAGGCTTCCAGGCAAGCAGCCACTCCTAGCCGCTGCCACTGCCAAGCTAGATGTGGGAGGAAAAGGCACAGTTCAAGCCTGAGTCTGTGCTTAAGAGGAACAAGGAACAGCAGGAAAAGAAGTAGCTGCGGTGCTCAGATTTTCATTAAATTACTTTTTGGGGGGCTTCCTATTGTTTGCTTTTCCCAGCACCTTGCTCTGGAAAATCTCTACTAAACAAGGAAGAATTTCAGTTAGATACCCAGTGGGTGGTAGAATCTCTTAAAACTCTGCTATGAGAACACCTGTTTCTTTGCTGGAAGGCATCCCTCTTGCCCATTTTTAGCCTTTTGTGGCCTGTGCGGGCAGTGCTATGCCGGCAGAAGCCCATGAAAATGCCCAGGGTTCAGGGGCTAGCATTGTGGTGCAGTGTGTTAAGCTGCCATTTGCTACACCAGCATCCTATATCAAAGTGCCTGTTGAGTCTCAGCTCCTCTGTTCCAATCCAGCTTCCTTGGGTCCCTGCCAATCACATGGGGAGACCCAGTTGGGGTGATGTCTAGGTTCTTGGCTTTGGCCTAGTTCAGCCCTAGCCATAGCAGTATTTACTATATAGTATATAGGTATATAAATACAGTATATAAAATGTATATTAAATATAATATGTATTTTAAATGCCCAGATTCAACGGCAGTCACAATCTCTCTGCTATCACATGGTGAATGCCAAGGATTACCATGGGAACAGAAAGGGAAGGCACACATGCTCACCAGTGTGAAGTCGGAGCCGTGTGAATTCTGGGCAGCACTTGTGCGCATCAGCTTCCAAAACAACTGAGAATCTGTTGTTCCCACGAAATGAATCTATTGGCAGGAGACTGACAGGAGATGCTAATTTGCATATCTATTTTGAAAACACTACATTCACTCACCACGATTAGAACAGTAATGACAGAATAGTACCTTCCACTATGTGCTGCTCCATGTAATGTTTCAGGAAAAGATATTACTTGCCTTGAAGTTTTTGCTGCAGAGATTGGATCATCTGGAAAACACTGATTTCTATTTCTCATCTTTTTACATTTTTTCAATTTTTCAATTTTTCCTTAATTTAAAATTTTTATTTTAGATGATGTTTACATAGTTGATCAGGGTGGGAAGGATTGAGGGTTAGGGAAAAGTGGGTATGATCATTGTTTCCAAATTTTCTATTTCTCCCTCCTGTTTCTGGGAGAAGGGGGACACAAGAGGAGAAGCCACAAGCTGCCAAGCCACCCCAGTACCCAGTGATGGGGCACGGCTACCGGATATCAGCCCAGGGTCCCCATGTGGTGCATGTTCCGAGGATTCTGCCCAGGTGGATGCGATAGTTTTTGAGATGCTGTCAATCTCATGATCCAAGGATGAGGAAACCCTTCCAATGTCCACTGGCTGATGCAGTCGACCTTAGAGTCTCCATTTGCCCAGATTTTCGCTGTCATCATTTGGCTAAGGTAGTTGTCCAACTTGTTCTGTTCTACTTCTTCTGCTATGGTACCAGATGTCTTCTGCAGGCCCCAATGGGCTGCCATGACCTCCATGGGCATCAGGGCCTGACATTCACTTCATCTTTTCCTCTGAAGAGGACCAGTTCTCATGGGCAGACCAAAGGACCTGGGCCAGGCAACCTGAGCCCCACCGGATCTCCCCAACCCCAGAACTTATGGAACCTGCCCCCGTCATGCAGGCAGGCCCAAGGACTCTCTCTCTTCAGGGTTCATGGTCCTGGCACCCCCCCGTCCTCAGACTGGTGTGGCTCGGCTCATCTTAGCATCCACCAGCAGGTACTGCAGCCTGGCTGAGTCCAGCCTGCCCACAGTTCCAGCTGATGGGTACCTGAGCATAGCCTTGCCCAGCTGGCCCCCAGTGCTGGCACTAATGTGGACTGGCTGGTATTGTGGCCTGACCCAGCCCCTACTGTACCCTGTCCTCGTTCTCCTATCTGCCAGTGGGTATTGTGAACTGGTCCAGCTTGGCCCGCTCCCAAATCTGATCCACATGAATGCCAGAGGGTACTGTAACCTGGCATGGTTTGGGCTGCTTCTTGCCTTGGTTCTTGCACTTACCTACAGGGACTGTGTTCTGACAAAGCAGTTCCCCGGGCTCCTCTATCAAGTCTCCTCCCAGTGGCAGATCTTGTGCACACTGATGGGTCCTTGGTCAAGGTTGACTTTGTTCACCTTTTGTCCTAGAAGGAACAGTGTGCTTGCCCACACCCATTCTGGTTCTTACTGTTTGGTGTTACAGCCCAGCCACACCTGGCCCATGCCCAGACAGCTCTCACATGGTTCAGTGGGAGCCAAGACCCAGTCTAGCCCATTCTACACCCACCCTCTCACGAGTACCAATGGGTGCTGGAGTCTAGCCCAGTCTGGTGCTCCCCAGACACAGTTCACACCCATACTGAGGGAGACTGTAGCCATGCCCAGCCCAGATCATTGCCCACATTTCAGCTCTCACACTTTCCAGTGGGAACCCCAACCCAGTTGGGGCATCCCCTTAGCTACCATCCAGGCCTGTTCTCAGCCACAGATCTTGCACATACCAACAGAGGCTGACTTCCACTGGGGGTGAGTCCAAACACCCCACACACACATTCTTCCCCAAGACCTGATTCTCTTACGTGCTGGTTAGTGAAATGGCCTAGCCTAACATTATCTGTCCCCTATTTCAACTCTCACTGGTGGGTACTGTGATTTAGCCCTGCCAAGTAAGCCCTAACTTCAGTGTGTGCCAGTGAGAGGTATTTGGTGGTGGTGAGTGCTAACTACCCCCAGGACAGTGGCCCTGTTAATGCCACGTTCCTCAATAGTTATTCCTCACCTGGACATGAACCCTCAGGTTCCCACTTGCTCCCACCTGTGTCTCCACTTGCATCATCCAGACTCCCTATAAGCACGCACCTTCAAGTTTTCAGTTTGTCACCACAGTTGTCAGGTGGGCAGGTCAGAGGTCCCCCTTTCTTTCCCATTTTTAAAGCAAGATTCAGAATTCGGCATGCTAACCTAGCAACTGAAGTCCTTGCCTCGCACCTGCCGGGATCCCATATGGACACCAGTTCGTGTCCCAGAAGCCTCACTTATCTAGCTCCCTGCTTGTGGCCTGGGAAAGCAGTTGAGGATAGCCCAAAGCCTTGGGACCCTGCAACCACGTAGGAGACCCGGAAGAAGCTCCTGCCTCCTGGCTTTGTATCAGTTCAGCTCTGCCCATTGCGGCCACTTGGGGAACCGGTGACCATATAGGATCCCAGCACATGCAAGATGAGAACTTTAGCGGTTAGGCCACCGTGCCTACGTGGTTCAAGTTCCAGGAATACAGGTATTTGCAAAGTGATTAAGATGCTTCTTGAGACACCTGCATCTCACATCGAGTTCCTGGCTTCTAGCCTTGGCTCTGCTCCTGATTCAACTTCCTGATAATTGTACCCTGTTAGCAGCAAGTGATGGCCCAAGAAGTCGGTTTTCTGTTACCCACTCGAAAGATAGAGATTGAGTTCTGAGTTCCTGGCTTTGGCCTGGCCTAACCCACCTCTCACTATTGTGGACATTTGGCGAGAAAATCAGTGGATAAAGACCTCTCAATCTCTACTATCTTTCTCGGTCTCATTACCTTTCACATAAATAAATTATTAAAAAGTCTATAGGGGCCGGTAATGTGACATAGTAGATTAAGCCACCACCTGCAATGCCAGCTTGAGTCCCAACTACTGCACTTCCAATCCAGCCCCCTGGGAAACCAATAAAGGTAGGTCAAGTGCTTGAATCCCTGCACCTACATGGGAAACCTGAATAAGCTCCTGAATCCTGGCTTCAGCCTGGCCCAGCCCCGGCTATTGTGATCACTTGGTTCATACCAGTGGACAGAAATGTTCGTCTCTCCTTCTTTCTGCTTAACTCTGCTAAACAAATAAATGAATAAATCTTATTTTTTGGGCCTGGTGCGATGGTGCAGCAGTCCTTGCCTTGAGCTCACCAAGATCCCATATGGGCGCTGGTTCTAATCCCGGCAGGGCCACTTCCCATCCAGCTCCCTGCTTGTGGCCTGGAAAAGCAGTCAAGGATGGCCCAAAGCTTTGGGACCCTGCACCTGCGTGGGAGACCCGGAGGAAGCTCCAGACTCCTGGCTTCGGATCGGCTCAGCTCCAGCTGTTGCAGCCACTTGGGGAGCGAATGATCGGATGGAAGATCTTCGTCTCTGTCTCTTCTTCTCCCTGTATATCTACTTTTCCAATAAAAATAAATAAATCTTTAAAAATATTTTTTTAAAAAATGTTTGTGGAAAAATGTGTGTAGATGTCTATTTAGGTGCAAAATGTTTTTGTAATTCGTGTGTAGTTTCATTTATAATATTCATTCTCTGTGAACTTGTTGAAGATCCCTGGTGCGTGCAGTATGAAACCCATAGAGAAAGGGGTGGGTGGAATGTTACTTAATGCAGTGGACAGTGAAGCCTCTCTAGAGAAAACTTACATTTAAGCAGATATCAGGGAACATGAGCTGAAGGCACTCTAGGGTGATATTTTGGGTAGAGGGAAGAACATGTCAAAAGATAAGAGAGAAGTGGTTTAAGCAGAACTTTCAGAAGTGTGTGGTAATCAGAACAGAAAATTCAAAAGGAATATTACAGATTACTCCAGATGGGTAGCCAAGGGTCAGGTACAAGAAACTTGGACTCTTTCCTGTGTGCAAGAGGAGCCATTGAATAATTCAAAGCAAGGGAACTAATTGTGCTATTTCTAGACCCAGCTTGTACATGGCCCATGTACACCCTTGGCCTGAAGACTTGTGTTTCTTTTTATATTGCTGGATATCATGTAGAGAGATGGCCTCTGGAGACCTCTCCAGGTCTTGCAGGCAAGAAAATATGGACAGAAACTTCTAGACATAAAGTCTTCTTCCTGCATCACTGAACAATAATAATGCGATGAATCCATATAGGGCCTGTGTGCTAGGGCTATTGGAGCCGGCTACCATGGACCAAGGTGGCTTCAGAACTGTACGTCCACATGACATTGCAGGCTGGAGGCTTGGTCTCTCCCAGGCCTTGTGAGTGGCTATCTTCTTCCTGGGACTTCACCTAGTCCTCCCGTCGGGGCCCCAAGGCTATCTTCTGATAAGAGCACCAGTCCTACTGGATTAGGGCCCAAATGACTTCTTTAAAGACTCTCCATCTAAATCAACAGCTCTGAGCTCCTAGGGCGAGGCTGTCCACATAGGGATTTTGCAGACAAACAATTCACCCCATAGCGGCAGGTGTCCCCCTTCACCCAGCCTCTCCTAGGACAGCACAAGGGCTTCTCATTCAACACAGGTGTGGCAACAAGTGCTTGTCCACGCCCTTAGGTAGCGATGCCTGGGAGGGCAAAGAGATAGGGAGACACAGACTCACAGAGCTGAAAAGTGCCTTCAGGGCCAGGTTTCATAAGAGGTCATTCTATTTAGACTCAGAAAGTCCCTATATCATATGACAGTACAAAGGCCTGGTACATAGACAGACAGGAAGGAGTCTTGGTCAATAATTCTTCTTTTTTTTTTTTTTTAAAGATTTTTTAATAATTTTTTAAAGATTTGTTTTCTTTTTATATTTTTTATTTGAAAGGCAGATATACAGAGAGGAAGATTTTTTTGTCTCCTGATTCACTCCCCAAGTGGCCTCAACAGCCACAGCTGAGCCGATCTGAAGCCAGGAGTCTAGAGCTTCTTCCTGGTCTCCCACACAGGCACAGGGTCCCAAGACTTTGGACCGTCCTCGACTGCTTTCCCAGGCCACAAGCAGGGAGCTGGATGGGAAGCAGGGTGGCTGGGATTAGAGCCAGCACCCATATGGGATCCCGGTGTGTGCAAGGCAAGGACTTTAACTGCTAGGCTGCTGCATCGGGCCCTTCTCCAAGGGATCCCTTCCCTCTGTAGCATCTCTGCCACATGCCCCAACTTCATTCCATGTCCATACATCTGACCACCGCAAGTCAAGACACAAATATCTCCATCATAAGCATGTTCTTCTCCTAGATTTTAAAAAAAAGTCTAATTGAGGTTAAATTCTCCATTTCTTTGACCTTTGTTTTAAAGCATAACTTTAAGGGGCCAGTGCGGTGGCTCAACAGGCTCCACCTGTAGTGCTGGCATCCTCTATGGATACTGGTTCATGACACAGCTGCTCTATTTTCCATCCAGCTCTCTGCTTATGGCTCGGGAAAGCAATAGAGGATGGCTCAAAGCCCTAGAGCCCTGTACCTGTGTGGGAGACCTGAAAGAAGCTCATGGCTCCTGGCTTCAGCTCAGCTCAGCTCAGCTCCAGCCACTGCAGCCTTTTGGGGAGTAAACCAGAAATTTTCTCTTTCTTTCTTTGTTTCTCTCTCTCTCTATATATAAAATCTGCCTTTGAAATAAAAATAAGCAATAAAATAAAATGCAACTTTATATCTCTCCACAGTGTTATAGATGCCGTAATAGTTGCCATACTAATTCTGTGCCTAGAAAGGAAATAAGCCTTCACCTGTGGCTGGGTCAGTTTCAAGGGGATCAGATCAAGCACTTCCCTGGCTGTGAAGAGTATGCTTTCATAGATGCAGCCAATAATCACCTCAGCACATCTCTGTGTCCTTACCCAGGAACCTGCTCTTCCAGGCTTCCCATCCACGCGTGGGTACTCGATGTTTTGTTTGTTTTCTTTGCTTCCTTTGCAATTGCGTCTTATCGACTTCCTTCATTGCTCCAACCCAGGAAGCTTCTTTCGAGTCTGACATCCTATCTGTTCACCCTCTCTCCTGGTTTCTAATGTGTCACCTGTCTGTACTCAGGCAAGCTTTTGCCCAGGGCAGAGCCTGGGTTCATGCGGATCCAGCCACTTGGAAGAGTTTGGTATGGTGGCTTGTCTTCCTTCTCACTAGGCCAATAGACCTGTGTCCGTCTCATTTGAAAGACTGTCTTGAGTAGGCTGAAATCCTGTGTCTACAGAAAGTCATTGTCCTGGCACCCAATGGCCCATCACCCAACAAATTGGTGGCAGTGCAGAGTCTGGTTGGTGTTTGCTGTCCCAGATGTCCCAAGCCACACGTTTTAAGACATGGGAAGCATACAAGCATACAAGCACAGTCAAGAAACTGGGCTTACCTCTTATGCATCAGCCAAGAGAACGAGGACTGTGAGAGGGGAGAGCCTGAGGATGACTGGCCCATGATTCAACTACTCCCTGGCAGGTACTGTGGCCTGGACATGCAGGCAGGCCCCCCAGCCCTAGCTTTCATGTGTGCCAGTGGCTGCTGATCCATGCCAACTAACCCAGCTCAGGTCTGCCATGTGGTCTGACCCCTGAAAGGTCCTCTGGTTTCCCATCTCCAAATCACGGAGTCTCAACTCCGTTGTTTACCTGCAAGTACAGTTGCCTGGTCAGCAGAAGTCCCCCAGAAGTCATTCTTCACTCGCAACATACTCTTTCAGTGGTCCCTCCTCCCACACATCCCCATTCCACACTGCCTGAGCAATCCACAGCTCCCATGCCTAAGAATGCATGAGTTCCCAAGCCCAGTCTTCTGTGGGGGCAGCGAACTGGCCTGGAGCTCCACCCATCCTGGACCTGAGTGCACGTGCAGATCCCAGACCCAGTCTGCCAGCACACCAGGACAGCGTGCCACCCTGGCATGGATCCATGGGACCCTAAAGACCATTTTAGTGACTAGTGCTGTGGTACAGCTGAAATCAACCGCCTGTGATGTCAGCATTCCTTATGGGAGTCACTTGTAGTCCCAGCCGCTCCACTTCCCAACTAACTACCTGCTAATCGGTGCAGCTTTGCACCATCCAGCTCTGGTCATTGTGATCATTTGGGAAGTGAACCAGCAGATACAAGATCCCTCTCTTTCTCATTCTCTCTATCTCTGCCTTTCAGATAAACATAAACAAGAATATATCTTCCCAGGCCATTAGCAGGGATCAGAATTGGAAGTGGAGCAGCCAGTACTAGAACCAGCATTCCAGGCAGTGGGTTAATATCTCTCTCTCTCTCTGTTTTTAAGATTTATTTATTTTTATTGCAAAGTCAGATATATAGAGAGAAGAGACAGAGAGGAAGATCTTTCATACAATAGTTCACTTCCCAAGTGGTCACAATGGCTGGAGCTGAGCCAATCCGAAGCCAGTAGCCATGAGCTTCTTCCGGGTTTCCCACACAGGTACAGGGTCCCAAGACTTTGGGCCATCCTCGACTGCTTTTCCAGGCCACAAGCAGGGAGCTGGATGGGAAGGGGCTGCTGGGATTAGAACCAGAGCCTATATGGGATCCCGGCACATTCAAGGCAAGGACTTCAGTTGCTATGCTATCGCCCCCAGCCCTGGCAGTGGCTTAATCTTAAACATCACAGAACTGGTCCTGACTCTATTTTTCTATAATAGTTGGCACACAGAAAAAATATACATAACATATAATTCAAGTACAAAGGACAGTATTGTTTCTTGCTATTTTTAAAAGGTTTATTTATGTGAAAGGCAGAGTTACAAAAAAAAAAAAAAAACAAAAATGGAGAGACAGAGAGGGAGCAAGATCTTCCATTCTGCTACAGTATTCTCCCTACAGCTGTAACAGCTGGGACTGGATAAGACCAAACTCAGGAGCCTGGAACTCCATTTGGGTGTCCCGTACATTTGGCAGAGGCTCAAGCACTTGGGCCATCTTCTGTTATTTTCCCAAGCACATTGGCAGGGAGTTAGATCACAAGTGGATCAACTGAGACTAGAACCAGTGCCCAAATGGGATGCTAGCACCACGAGTAGGAGATTAACCTGATAGGCCACTGCTTTTTGCCCTTCTTGACAACTGATTCCTGTACACAGTATCATGAGTGTTGTCCTTCATATATTTGTGATGAGTCACATTCATTTTCCCTTTGGAGTCAACCCTGCAGACAAAGCAGTTGGTAACTAGGACTTTGTCCTGAACTGTAAAAGAAACAGGACGGCAGGGAAAGGGAAGGGCAAGGCCGGTGGTGTAAATCACCCTTTGGCTAGCAGTGGGCTGCTAGGCTTTCTGCTCCTTCCAAAGCACATCCAGAGCCCAGCAGTTCTATTTGGCTCAGCAGCAGCAGTCCCCCTCTAAGCCAGTCACGAGATCCCATCATGCCCTTTGCCAGTGGAACGGAGCTACCTCTGGTCAGTGGCTTCTCAGGGCGCTCTGGGCAAGTCTAACTGACCCTGAGAGTGGCCGACCTGGTGCACCTGGTGGGCCTTTCCAATAACCCTGATTCTGTAAGAGAGGGCGGGAAGCACTTTGCATTCCAACTTCAGGTGCCAGGAACACTGCTTTCCTTGATTCTACTTGGCTGGGCCAGCACCTGGGGGTAGAAATGGTGCTGGGGAGAAAGGCGGACCATTCTGGCAGCAGGATCAGAAGTTTAATCCTCTGCCTCAGGTCATCTTTCCAGTCCTTCTCCCACCACATTCTGAATCGGGAACAATGGGAAGAGAAGGACATGTGCATAGTGTATTCCATTAGTATGGTGTTTTGCCAAGCACATATGACACGTGGTCTTCCCACACACCTCACTGGTCTTATGGGTACTTAAGACTCCCTCTTGAGTTGATTCTTGCTAAGATTTTTACTTGGGATTCAGGAATGAATGTCCTTTCTGAGGCTGTTGTAAGAAGGCGTGTGAAAAGGGATTCTGGACCCTGTGTGATAGACTGGCGGCTAAAGTCCTAGCTTTGAATTCGCTGCGATCTCATGTGGGCACCGGTTCCAATTCTGGCGGCCCCACTTCCCATCCAGCTCCCTGCTTGTGGCCTGGGAAAGCAGTCAAGGACGGCCCAAAGCCTTGGGACCCTGCACCCAAGTGGGAGACCCAGAAGAAGCTCCTGGCTCCTGGCTTCAGATTTGCTCAGCTCCAGCCATTGCGGCCACTTGAGGAGTGAATCATTGGACAGAAGATCTTCCTCTCTGTCTCTTCTCTCTGTATATCTGACTTTCCAATAAAAATAAATACATCTTAAAAAAAAAAAAAAACGAACGAAAGAGAAGAACTTCTACCTGAGTGGGGTGCTTGTGATGAGGTTCATTCCAGTCTGGTCTCTGTTGCGTCTATTAACAGACACGTATAGAGCGCCTCCTAGGGGTGGACACTGCTGGGTGAGCTAGCGATGTGGCTCACTCATAACTTAAGGTGTGACTCCTTTTTTTCCCCTTGCTCTTCTTCTTCTTCTTTTTTTTTTTTTTAAGATTTATTTATTTCTATTACAAAGTCAGATAAACAGAGAGGAAGAGAGAGAGAAAGATCTTCCGTCCGATGATTCACTCCCCAAGTGACCACAACGGCTGGTACTGCGCCGATCCAATTAGCAATCATCGCGCCTCGGAGAAACCTCATTGGCTAACATACTGCCACTGTGCAAAGCTACTGTGCTGATCCAAAACTGGGAGCTAGGAGCTCTTCCGGGTCTCCCACGTGGGTGCAGGGTCCCAAGGTTTTGGGACGTCCTCCACTGCTTTCCCAGGCCACAAGCAGGGAGCTGGATGGGAAGCAGGGCGACCATATGGGATCCCAGCACTTTCAAGGCAAGGACTTTAGCCGCTAGGCCACCACGCCAGGCCCTCTCCCTACTATTCTTTGCTTCCCACAACACGAAGGAATAGGATTGGGCATAAAGCCTGGCACGTGGAAATTAATCCAGGTCTCTCACTTGGGAAATAGGAACCCAAATACTTGAGCCATCACTGCTGCCTCCAAAGGTATGCATAAGCAGGAAGCTGCAGTTAGGAGCCAGAGCTGGGAAAGAGAGATCTTCCATCTGCTGGTTCACTCTCCAATTGGCCACTACCGCCATAACTGAGCTGATTCAAAGCCAGGAACCAGGAACCTCTGGATCTCCCATGCAGGTATAGGATCCCAAGAATTTGGGCCATCGTCTACTGCTTTCCCAAACCACAAGCAGGGAGGTAGGTGGGAAGAGCAGCAGCCAGCACACAAACCAGAGTTCATATGGGATCCCAGTACTTGCAAGGGGAGGATTTAGCCATTGGACCATTGCACTGGGCACACTGTTTTGCTGTTGTTGTTCTAAACCTATGTCTCAGTCTCCTTGCAGCTGACTTGGAAATGGATGGTGATTTCATGGTCTGTTGTTTACTGAGGAACTTGAGTTCCTTAGTCAACTGATCCCTGAGGCGCATTTCTGCAATCAGATGAGCTGCTTTCGACAGGTTCTTGGCCAAGTAGTTTAAATAGGACATAAGCCTTTATATTTGGAAACACAGCTAGTCTTTTGATCCTGGCTTCTTGCTCTCTCTTTTTAAAATTTATTTAGTTTTATTGCAAACACAGTTATACAGAGAGGAGGAGAAGACAGAAAGATCTTCCATCCACTGATTCACTCCCCAAGTGAGCACAATGGCCAGAGTTGCACCAATCCAAAGCCAAGAGCCAGGAGCTTATCTGGGTCTCCCACACAGGTGCAGGGTCCCAAAGCTTTGGGCTGTCCTCGGCTGCTTTCCCTGGTCACATGCAGGGAGCTTGAAGGGAAGTTGACCAGCTGGGACATGAACTGGAGCTCATATGGGACTCTGGTGCATAGCCACTAAGCTGTCACGCCGGGCCCTTACCTTTCTCATTTTGAGACAAACGTGTAAGCTGTATCTAGTCAAAGCTAAATTCTTAGCTCCTAGTTTCAGTCTCTTAAGGAACTCTGTATCCTGAATCCAGCAGTTTTGAATTTGTCAGCTACTAGTATTTGACTAGCCTGTCTCAGAAGCACAAAAGCATGGTAGCACAGTTGACTAACCTCCTACCCTGCAGCAGCAACATCCCTTATACATACCAGTTCATGTCTCTTCATGTCTGGGTATGGCTCTGCTTCATACCCAGCTCTCTGCTTACAGACTGGGAAAGCAGTAGCGGATGGCCCAAAACCTTGGAACCCTGCACCTGCTTGGGAGACCCAGGCGAAGCTCTTAACTCCCAACTTCAGATCAACTCAGCTCTGGCCACTGCAGCCACTTGAGCCTGAAGACTTCAATCTCTTTCTGTAAAATCTGCCTTTCAAATAAAAACATTTTCTATTTAAAACAAAATAGATCTTCTGACTATATTTCTTTCCCTCCTGAGATCTTGGGCAAGCTGTTTTACCCTGTGATTTCGTTCTCTATAAAAATGAGAGCAGTAATAGAGCAGATGCCATCTCTTAAATGTAGCTCTCCTCCCAGCTCTTAGCACAGTGGCTGCCCCCGAACTGGGTGCTGAACCAGCTGCACCAGCCACCCAGATGTAGGTGTTTCCTGAGGAAGGACCACCACGTGCTGGAGTGAGGACAGCTTCCTCTGGCTTGCAAACCTCTACTCGTAAATGGGACTGGAAAAGACCCCTCGTGCCTACAGCTCCATACCTCCCCTGGCTTCCGCTCTGATGTCAAGGACAATCTAGGGCAACCAAGAGAGGACTATGAAATGTTGATTTCTTTTCACTTGAGTCATTGCCACAAAGCCACACCCTGTTCACCCTGCCTGCTCTTTCACTTGGCTCTGCCTCTTCACCTGGCCTCAGCTCCAAGTACAAATACAGGTGAGTGTCTTGAGGGTGGGAAGCAGAAAGGCCCAGTAGGTGAGAGTTCAGACAGCACATGCGCTCTCTGGAGTGTGACCCTGACTTTTTTCACTTTTCTTCCCTGGTGGAGAGAGTGATGGCCGTCTGGAGTCTTCACGGTTTCCTGAGAGTCTGGGAAGGATGATTTTGTTTCCTCCATGACCTCTGTTCACCTGTTTGGGCGTGGCTCTTGCAGAATGCACTCTGGAGACCTTGGAGAAGATTGCTCTGGGACTGGAATTTAATCTAATACACATCCTCAGCAGGAGGCACCTGCTCTTACTATCTCTTTCCTTTAATCAATTGTGTTATTTAGCCTAAAGCATGAAGAGTCGAGGCTTATTGCTTTTTGATGATAATGAAAGCAAGAGGCAGGAACAGATAATTTTGGGAATCCCCTTTTAGCTTCTGGAATTCTCTTCTTAACTCTTAAAATAATTATTGGTTACCTCCTAATCGCCAGGTGCTAGGCTAAATGCTTTCATGTATATTTTCTCATTTAGTTCTCCTAACAGTCTTAGGAAGGTGATAGTGCGACCTTACTGTGCAGATAAAGAAAGCTCCAGAAGGTCAAGTGATTGCCAAGGTCACATAGTTTCCAAATAGCTGAAGATCCTTCATCCAATGAACATATACTGGGCACTAGGCACTAGAAGAAACTCTAAAATTACTGAAACAAACAAGAAGCCCTGTACTAAAGACAAAGATGACAATGTACAGACAAAGATGGAGGCTTGTGAGGTGGCATATAAGGTTAAGCCACACCTGTGACACCAGCATCCCACAAGAACACTTATTCAAGTTCCATCTGCTCTACTTCCCATGTAGCTCCCTGATAATATGCCATGGGAAAGTGGCAGAAGATGGCTCAGCTGATTCCCTCCCACCCACATGGGAGATGTAGATGGAGTTTCTGGCTCTGGGATTCAGCTTGGCCCAGCTCTGGCCATCGGTGGTCATTTGGAAAGAGAATCAGAGGATGGAAGGTTTTATTAGCTTCAAGCACGATTAAGAGACTTGCACAGTCTTTCAATGCTTTATTCTTATTGCAAACAACACACTAAATCAAATCCTACTTTGCTACCTAATCACACACTGACTCACACACAAAGTCACATTCAGTACTCATTCTTTTATCATCCCTACGGGAAGGTCCCATGAATGTCTCCGTTCCGGATGGGGACACGACCTGAGGTTGTCACGTTTACCTGCTCTATGGTCCCTGGAGGGGGTACGAAAGAAGCACAAGAAGAGGCGGCTGTCTCCCAGGCGAGGGTGGCGGTGCGGCAGTGCCAGGCTCTCTCCCGGGCTTAAGCTCAGAGTACCTGAGACAGGGCCTCATTTCTCAAGGAGCTAGCTGAGAGCAATTTGCTGACTCAGCTGAGCCCCTTTTTATGTTCTCTTCAGCCTCTCTCATATCTCCCCCTTACAGACCGGTGAGGGGGCGCTGAACACATCCTGTCTTACACACCTCACGAGCCAGTGCTGGTTCACAAACAAATCCTGACATGCCTCTTAGTCCTGGCCCTTACACTAAGTCACATACGGTTACACTTCATTAACTAATGCTTCACACATTTCCCATACAAGCTATACATTATGCCAGTCAATATTCCATATACAAAGCTATTTTTAAGCAAGTTTTGTCATTATGCTCATCAGAAAGGTCCATCTCTCCATAACTCCATCTTTCAAACAACAACAACAAAATAGGACAAAAAGGGACAAAGATGGACCTACAGATACTATCATCTGATGTACCTAATGAGAGCAGTGAAGAAACAGACAATGGAACTTGACCTTCGCAGTCCTGGAAGTGACCCGTAAAATAAATCTTAGGTGACCAATAACACTGAACTGATGAGAAAGGCCTGGGGGAGGATGGAGTTCCCTCCCCCACAACGGGGGTGGGAAGCAGCTTGACTGTACACCGCCAGCCTGGAGCTGTCAGGACACAGAATCAGCACAGGTGTGGAGGTGAGGCTGGCTCGGCAGACAGAGGTCCTTGCCATGTTTTTCTTTGCATCTCATGGGTAGATTCAGACTTCACCTGTGACGCTAGGAGACAGGTCTGCTCGAAGCAATAGGGGCTGGCCCAGTAGTGTAGCAGCCCATGTGGGCAACAGCTTGAGTCTCAGCAGTTTACTGCTAATGGCCTGGGAAAAACAGCAGAAGATGGCCTAAGTGCTTGGGCCTCTGTCATCCTCATGGAAGACTCAAAAGAAGCTCCTGGCTCCTGGCTTTCACCTGGACCAACCACAGATACTGTGGTCATTTAGGGAGTGAACCAGTGACGGAAGATCTCCCACTCTCTCTCTTTGTAACTCTGCCTTTCAAATAAATATGTCCTAAAAATTAATGAGAGAAAGAATATACAAACTTACGAACAAGTAAATGTGAATAAGACATTCACAACGTGTGGGACTCCAAGGAAGGGCTAGAGGATGGAAGCTTCGAAGAATGACAGGAGGAAGAGACATACTGTGGACAAAGGCTGTCTCCTTAGGCAGACTGTGGCCTGCATGACGGCCCAGGGCTGTGCTCAGTAAAATAGGTGAAAAACCTGGAAGCTGTGGGTGGTGACTTTCAGTTTCTTCTCCTGGACTCGGTCTTTCTGAGAGAGTGACAAGACACCCAGGAAGGGGGCAGGGATGAGATGGGTGATTGGATTTCTGTTCAAAGAAGCTTCCTCAGTCAGAGGAGGGAAACCCTTGCCTCTTCCTGCAGGAGAGAGGGGATCAAGATGCAAAGCGATGAAAGAATGGGAAGGTAGAAAATTTCCTGGTAAAGTTATGAACGAAATGTAAAGCAAACTGTGAGAATATTTATATAAAGACAGTAGGACCAAGTTGTTAGTTTTCAATAATTACCCTAACAAGAAATTTTTAAAAATAAAAGAAAAACAACAACAACAACAAAATAATAACCCTGAACGCAAATAGACTAAACTCTCTGATTCAAAGATTCAGAGTGACTGGGTTACAAAATAAGACGCATCTATTTGCTGCCCACTAGAAACACACCTCCCCAAAGATAAAGATCGAAAGTGAAAGGATAGGAAAAGATAGTCTACACAACAGAAATGAAAAACAAGCAGGTGCAGCCATTCTAATATCAGACAGACTTTAACACAGAAACAAAAGAGATGAAAAAGGGCATTACATGATTAAGGGGTCAATTCAACAAGAAGTGACCATAGTAGATATATATACACACACACACACACACATGCACCCCATTCCAGGGCACCTGGCTATTGAAACATTTTTTAAATGTTTTACTTTCTTTTTTTTTTTTTTTAATCTGAAATACAGATTTACAGAGAGAAAAGGAGGCAGGCAGCTCTTCCATCTCCTGATTCACCCCTCAAATGGCCACAAGCGCTGCACCTGAGCCAATCTGAAGCCAGGAGCCAGGAGCTTCTAGTGGGTCTCCAACATGGGTGCAGGTGTCTAAGTATTGGGTTGACTCCCACTGCTTTTCCAGGGGCTGAATTGAAGGAGCATCTGGGATGGGATGCGCATATGGGTTTCTGCGATTGAAGAGAGCAGCTTAACCCCTTATGACACAGCTCCAGCTCTAACAAATGAATTTTTCAATAAAATAAAACCTGCCCCGTGGGAGAGGCGTTTGGTACAAAAGGTAAGACATCACTTGAGACATCCACTTCCCATCTTGGAACGCCATACTGAAATGTCTGGGTTGGAGACTCTCCTTGGCTTCTGACCCAGCTTCCTACTAAAGCACGCTCAGGGAGTCAGCCGGTGATGCTGCCACCCACGTGAGAAACTCAGCTGGGGCTCCAGGCTCCTGGGCGCGGTCTGGCCCAGGACGGCTGCTGTAGGTATTAGCGGTGTGATCAGCATATAGAAAATTTCTCTCTGCTGTTCAAACAAATGAAAATAAATTCTCAAATAATTAAAAAATGTAATTCAAAAATCTTCCTTGAGAAGCTCTGCTCTTATCTGCAGCTGGGCTGGGGAGCTTTGACAATGAACAGCAAGCTTACTCCACTTTGAGTTTAAGAGGTCAGAACTGCGTAGGCTGAACCAGCCCAGCTGTCTGTGAGATTAATGAGTGTGTCTGCTGTTGGCTGTTGGCCCTCTTTGGCTGGGATATGAACAAGATGAATCTGTCCTCCCATGAGAAGGTGAATGGTGTACCCATGGGCACCTGCTGGTTAGACTGCTGGCTTCTATGGGGGTGCTGGTTTTAAACCACCAAGGACTGCTTTATCTTTTGAAATTTGTCCAGTTTCTTCTCCTATTGAACGTTTATTCTGTTTATTTAAAAATCAGAGTTACAGGCCCGGCACTATAGCCTAGTGGCTAAATCTTCGTCTTGCATGTTCTGGGATCCCAAATGGGTGCCAGCTTGTGTCCCAGCTGCTCCACTTCCCTTCCTGCTCCCTGCTTGCGGCCTGAGAAAGCAGTCAAGGATGGTCCAAAGACTTGGGACCCTGCACCCATATGGGAGACCTGGAAGAAGCTCTTGGCTCTTGGCTTTGGATCGGCTCAGCCATTGTGGTCACTTGGGGAGTGAATCAACAGACACATCTTTCCTCCCTATCTCTCTTTCTCTCTTCCAGGTCCCCCTGGTTCCCAAGGCCTTGGGTTGTCCTTGATTGCTTTCCCAGGCCACCAACAGGGAACTGGACAGGAAGTAGGGCTTCCAGGACCAGAACCAGTGTCCACATGGGACCCCAGCACATGCAAGAGGGAGACCCCATGCCAGGCCCTACATTAAAAAAAAAAAAAGGCAGAATTATAGAGGGAAAGGGGCAGAGAGAATAAGAGATCTCTCAGCTGCTGGTTCCTTTTTCACATGGTCACAGCTGCTGGAGCTGAGCCAGCCCAGAGCCAGGAGCCAGGAGCTTTATTTAGATCTCCCATGTGGATGCAGGGACCCAAACGCTTGAACCATTTTCTGCTGCTTTTTCAGGTGTATCATCAGGGAACTGAACAGGAAGTGGAATAGTCAGAACTTGAACCAGTGTCCGTATGCAATCCCGGCACAGCAGGCAATGGCTTAACCTGACCTATACAGTTCTTTCCTTAGTACACAACTCCTAGGAGTTTTTGAAAGCCTTTTGAAGGAGCAAACACACAAATTCTTCCTGGGGAAGGTAAATAGACACAGCTGGACCCACATTAGAACAGATCGAAGTAAAGAAACTGAGCATGAGTTAGAGATCAGAAGACCAAAGGCCGTTTCCCTCTGCGAGTATCCAAAGCAGAGCTTTAGCCCACACACTTCCCCGTTCAGTGCCTCAGTCTTCATCTGTAAGTGGAAAGGTCTGAAGACACAAATGTAAAATTATGGGGGCAGGATTAGATGGCGTCTAACGGCCCTTCTAGCCCCTGTTGTCTATCTTGTGACAATCCATGAACAGCCCTGGCTCCTGTGAAGGTACTTAACACTCACCAGGAACAGCTGTATAGCAATGCGGATTTTCTTGCTCTGTTACTTATTTGAAAGGGAAGGAACAAAGGAGGGAGGAAGGGGGAGAGAGAGAGAGAGAGAGAGAAGGAAGAGAAAGAAAGCTCCCAGCTGCAGGTTCACTTCCCAGATGATGAAGTGATGAAGCTAGGAGTCAGAAACTCAGTCGAGGGCTCCCACATGAGTGGCAGGGATGCAGCCATCACCTGCTGCCTCCCGTGATGAGAATCAGCAGGAAGCTGGAGCTGAGAGCAGTCAGAACCCAGACTCAACATGGCATGCTGTCATATCATTACTGATGGTGTAACTACTGAGTGTTTTCTTGATGCCTTTGTTGCCTCATATAACTGGGTCAACAGGGAAATTACATGGCTGTTTTGACTCCAGTATAAATATTAACATCATGCCTGGCGCAATGGCTCAGTTGCTTAATCCTTTCCCTTCAAACGCTGGGCTACCATATGGGGACTGGTTCATGTCCTGACTGCTTCACATCCTGGCTGCTTCCACTTCCCATTCAGCTCCTTGCTTGTAGCCTGGGAAAAGAGTAGAGGACAGCCCAAAAGTCTTGGTCCCCTGGACCAGCAATAGAGAAACCCAGAAGAAGCTCCTGGCTCCTGGCTTCAGTTCAGCTCAACTCTAGGTATTGCTGAGCCATTTGGGGAATGAACCAGTAGATGCAAGATCTTTCTCCCTGCAAGTTTGCTTTTCCAGTAAAAATAAATAAATCTTTAAAAAAAATATATTAACAGGCCCGGCGTGGTGGCGCAGTGGTTAAGGTCCTCACCTTGCACGCCCGGGATCCCATATGGGCGCCGGTTCTATCCCGGCAGCCCCGCTTCCCTTCCAGCTCCCTGCCTGTGGCCCAGGAAAGCAGTCGAGGACGGCCCAAAGCTTTGGGACCCTGCACCCGTGTGGGAGACCTGGAAGAGGCTCCTGGCTTCGGATCGGCATAGCATCGGCCATTGCGCTCACTTGGGGAGTGAATCATTGGACGAAGATCTTCCTCTCTGTCTCTGCTCTCTGTATATCTGCCTTTCTAATAAAAAAATAATAAAAATAAATCTTAAAAAAATATATATTAACATCACAAGAATGGACCACTCACTTTTCCTCTCCTCGCTTGGCAAGACATACATCCTCACAAGAACCAGTGCCCCAAATGTCCAGAGAAACAACCAATTGGACAAGGAAGCTGAAAGGTACTTGGGGTAGGTCAACTACAACTATGAAAGCCCAAGCACCTTCTAGGAGACCTGAGGCCCAACACAGTGAGGAACGGAGGTCTGGAGAAAATACAGAGCCAGATGCACTCCCTTCAGAGCACATTTCTGCGAAGAAAGTACATGGGGCTCAAGTCCCATTTTGGAACCCTGCAGTCGGCGTGGACAGGGGTCTTCACATTGCTGTTGGCACAGATGGAAGCTGTTATTGGCTGGCTCGGTGTGTGGAACAGAAGGCCCACACTTTGTGCCATGAAGGCTGCTCCCGCGAGACCACATTTCAAGACCCACAGGACACAGAGCAGAAGAGCGGTTCCTCGCGATGTCACTGCCAGGTCACACACACGCTATACTTCAGAGCAATACGTAGCCAGGGGGCTTCTCCCACGCCCTGCAGGACTGTCTTCCTTTCCTTCCCTCTGTCCTGAGTCGTCACAGAGCACCCTGTGCTCCCAGTGTGATCTCTGCCACAGAGCAGATCCCATGCCAGAATCTGCTGTGCATTTATACACACATATATGTATGTATATACACACAATTTATGGGCATATTATATATATAATTTTTATTTGAAAGGCAGACTTTACAGAGACAGAGAGAGAGAGGGAGGGAGAGAGAGAAAGTGAGAGAGAGAGATCTTGCATCTGTTGGTTCACTCCCCAAGGGGCTACAATGGCCATAGTGAGCCGATCTGGAGCCAGAGCCAGGAGCTTCTTCTAGGTCTCTGATGTGGATGCAAAATCCCAAGTACATGAACCATTCTCTATTGCTTTCCCAGGCCACAAGCAGGGAGCTAGATGGGAAATGGAACAGCCAGGACATGAACCAGCAGCATATGAGAACCTGCCCTTTGCAAGGCCAGGATTTAGCCACTGAGCCATCACACCGGGTCAGACTTAACCTTTCTTTCCTTTTTTTTTTTTTAAGATATATTTATTTGAAAAGCATAGAGGTAAAGATTTTCCACCCCCCACTCCTCAAACGGCCACCCAGCTATGGCTGGGACAGGCTGAAGCCCAGGAGCCATATTTCTCACATGACTAGCAAGGACTTAAGCACTGAGCCATCATCAGTTGCTTTGCTAGGTCCTTCAACAGGAAGCTGGCATTGTAGCACAGTGGGCTGAGCCACTGCCTATGATCTGACATCCAGTGTGAGTGTCAGAGTCCCGGCTGCTCTGCTTCCAAATCAGCTCCTTGATAATGCGTTTGGCGAGTAGGGGGAGATAGCCTGTGTGCTTGGGCCCCTGCCAACCACATAGGGGGCCCTAGCCATTGTGAATATTTGGGGAAGTGACCCAGTGAATGCAAGATCTCTGTCTCTATGCCTTTCAGATACACACATACAAACGTATATATATTTGTATGTTCATACATTCAGATGCACATATGTGTATGTGACCAGGAAGCTGGTCAGAAGCAGAACCGCCAGGACACAAACCAGCACCCCCACTTGCTGCAGACCTAAAACCTGCTGGGCCACAGTGCGGGGCACCTTGTGACTTAATCTTATCACTGTCCTTTTGTTCAATGCTCAGGGAATAAGCTGCAGGAAGTCTTGCTTGTCCTGACTACGGGAGACTTACGTAATTACCTGGGAGGCGGGGCTTGTTTTGCCAGGTCCTCCCTGGCAGCAGGGCAGCCCAGCTCTCACTGTGGGCAGGACACAGAAAACTGGAGAGGAGGTGGCTACCGATGTGCCCAGGCCACACGCCCTGCCACTGCAGGACACTTGCTAAGCGGCACAGGAGATGTGCTCCTTTGCCAGGGCCTTATGCTTGGCAGTACTTCCTCTGCTGTTTGTCCTTGGGATGGTGGGATGGACAAGTAGGATTATTGCCACTTAAGGTCTGGCAAATGGGCCCAGGGAGTCAAAAGTAGAGTTGGATGCCACACAGCCCCAGGTCCTGTCCATCTGCTTCCCCCTTTTCTCATTGACCGCTTCTGTGAGCGGTTATGAATAAACTCTGAATCTGTAATAGCTCATTGGATGAGTGTTCAAACCAGTTCTTGCAACAGACCATAGTGGGAGTTTCACAGCCCAGTGGGAAAACTCTACCACATTTTCCTTGCAGATAGAGAACCTCTCAATGAAACCCAGGGGGTAGTGGGGAGGGGAGAGGGTTGCTAAAAAAAAAAAGGGCCCAGCATGGTAGCCTAGTGGATCCCATATGGGTGCTGCTTCGTATCTGGCGACCCCTCTTCCCATTCAGGTTCCTGTTTGTGACCTAGGAAAGCAGTCAAGCAAGGCTCAAAGCTTTGGGACCCTGCACCCGTGTTGAGACCCGGAAGAAGCTCCTGGCTCCTGGCTTCAGATCAGCTCATCTCTAGCCACTGAGGCAACTTAGGAAGAGATCTAGTGGATAGAAAATCTTCCTCTCTTCCTCCGCTCCTCTCTGGATATCTGACTGTACAACAGAAAGTAAATAAATCTTAAAAAAAAAAAAAGCAAAACAACCACCAAAAAGCCTGCCATTTATTTACTTACTTTTGTTTTTGTTTGTTTTTTGCAGATTTTGGAATGAGAGCAGCCAGAAGGCAAGGGGCTGGATGAAACTACAGGGAAAGTGAGGCAGATGTTAAATCAGTATTTAGGGTCGAGGATGCTAATCCCAAATCCACTTCCAAGGCCCAAGGAGATATTTCCAGCTGGGCTACACTGTGCATGTGGAGAGCTGGGGGAGGCGGGGGTGACTGGGAGAGCCTACACAGGTCGAGCAGGTCCAGATGCTGACCAGGCCATCACCGGAGATGCTGTCCCTATGTTCATCATCCCTTTGAATGACATCTGAGCTGTACGCATGATCAGCTTGTTCCTTTGCTGGGCAGTCGTGGGCCTCTTAGCTGCTGAGCTCTGGTGGAGCAACAAGAAGGGCACTGCTTTGCCAGCCCTGGATCGACAGCCCCTCCTCTTAGGATGCTGCAATTCCCAAGCCAGTGTTGCTGCCCTAGGTAAGTGCATGTCTTATGTTTTTTCACCTTCTCCTGGGAATCGGGAAGGGGGGAGAGGAAGGTGAGGGGTGGGGAGGAAGAAACTCCAATAATTCCTGGAATCAACCGAAGGACACCCTTCGTGCCGCAGCATTCACATCCTGCACCTGGGGGAGGGCATGGTGCAGGGGGAGGGGGCGGTGGAAGGGGAGGGGTCCTCTGATCTGCAGGCCTTGTAACCCAGCCTCCTTGGCTGGGAAAGAATCACAGAGCTGCTCTGAAAGCTAAGGTCAAGAGCATGTGGCTTAAATGTGGTATTCTGGTCAGAAATAAGATCCCGATTTTATGTGGAACCTCCCAGGGTCCGGGATATCCCTCCAAAACTGGACTCTAGTGGCTGATCAATCCCTTTTAGGATTGCCCTCTATAGTTCTGGCATCAGAAAGCAGGGGTGAAATGCTTCTTTTTCTTCAGCCAAGAGCTGTTTAGTGAGCACCTGCTCTGTGGGAGGATGCGTTCTTGGCTCTGGGATCCCTCAATGAACTAAGTTGTGTCAGTTAAGGGTACATAAAAGTTTCAAGGTTTTTTGAGCTCGTGTCATCTCTTTCAGAGGCAGAACCAGGGAAAAAAACTGGAAGATGATTCGCATTTTACCCTTTTTCTGGGGAGAAGTAACCTGATGGAGAGGAGCTTCCAGGGTTCAAGGTCATCCCCAAGCCACGTTTCCTCTCTCTCCTCCCTGCTGCGCGCACTGATTGCTTCAAGGGCACTGGTTCCCAGAGACTGTGGACCGAGGTTCCTTTGACCAATGTGCTCAGGGACCATCTGGGCAGTGAACAGCCAACATTCTACACCTGTGGATTGATGAATGGACTCAAGCTCCTGATCCCCAACATTCTGCATTTCCAAAGCTAACCCAACACCTTAGTTCTGGAAGGGGTCTTCCCTGCCGTACCCACTAGTGCCCCCTCCTGATAATGTGAGCCATAGCCAGCATCCAGGCTGCCTGGTCCTTGTGTCTAAAGACTCAAAGCAAGGAAGCAGAGTTTGGTTGATTTCTAGATTCTTATTTTAGGTGAGCACCTGTTCTGGACCACACGGGTTCTAAGGAGCAGGGATGGGAGAGTGAGCATAAATGGAGACAGGGAGTGTCTTCGTGGCTCTCATGGGCTGGGGGTGAGGGGAAGGGAGGGTAATAAAAGTTGTGCAAGTCTGCTTTCCACACACTGCTCTGCTGTGGCAGACGGCTAGGCTGCGGCAGAGCAGGGGTGGGTAGAGAGCTTGCATTACTAATGAGTGCTCAAGAGATGCTGCTCAAAGCGCAGTTTGCATAGAACATAGCTCTCCAAAGTCACGGCTGCCCGTGCGATGAAAGACTACAGGTCTTGCTTGTCCTTCAAGGCAGGCTTCTCCAGCTTGCAGGGCCAGAGTGGTGGTGATTGTTAGAAGTAAGAAGGGAACTCCTGGTCCCTCCCCTGCATCACAGTTTCTCACTAATCAATAGAAAATGATGAAAGCCCAGCATAATGGTTCAATGGCTAAATTTTCTTTTTCTCTCTTTTTTAAAAAAGATTTGTTTATTTTATTGGAAAGGCAGATGTACAGAAAGGAAGAGAGACAGAGAGGAAGATCTTCCATCCGATGATTCACTCCCCAAGTGACCACAATGGCTGGTGCTGTGCCGATCCGAAGCCAGGAGCCAGGAACTTCTGTCTAGGTCTCCCACGCAGGTACAGGGTCCCAAGTCTTTGGGCCATCCTTGACTGCTTCCCCAGGCCACAAGCAGGGAGCTGGATGGGAAGTGAAGTGGAGCTGCCAGGATTAGAATCAGCGCCCACATAGGATCCTGGCACATTCAAGGCAAGGACCTTAACCATTACGCTAGCGTGTTGGGCCCAATGGCTAAATTTTCACCTTGAATGTGCCAGGATCCCTTATGAGTGCTGGTTTGTGTCCCAGCCACTCCACTTCCCATTTGTGACCTGGGAAAACAGTGGAGGATGGCCCAAACCCTTAGGATCCTGTACCCTCGTGGGAGACCTGGAAGAAGCTCCTCAGAAATGACTGTATTACTATTTTGAATTATTTTTTAAAGATTTATTTATTTATTTAAAAGGCATAATTATAGAAAGGGAGGAAGGGAAAGAGAGCTTTCATTTACCGGTTCACTCCCCAAATGCCCACAATGTCCAGGGCAGGGTTAGACCAAAGCCAAGAGTTTGGAACTCTATCTGGGTCTCCCATGTGAGTAGCAAGGACCCAAACACTCAAGCCATCTTCTGCAGCTTTCTCAGGCCCATTAGAACTGGAACAGTTGGATCAGAAGTGGAGCTCGCCCTGTGTTGCTATTCTTAAATGTCGAGGGAATTCAATAACAATAAGAAATCATTATATTTGGGGCCAGCACTGTGGCATAGTGGGTAAAGCTGCCACCTGACATGCCAACATCCTATATGGATGCTGTTTTGTGTCCCAGCTGCTCCACTTCCTATCCAGCTTCCTGCTTGTGGCCCGGGAAAGCTGTGAATGATGGTCCAAGTGTTTGGGTCACTGCACCTACATGGGAGATGGTGATGGAGTTCCAGGTTCCTGGTTTGGCCTGGCTCAGAACAAATGCCAAGACTGTGTA
Organism: Ochotona curzoniae; assembly: GCF_017591425.1. Classification (NCBI taxonomy): domain Eukaryota; kingdom Metazoa; phylum Chordata; class Mammalia; order Lagomorpha; family Ochotonidae; genus Ochotona; species Ochotona curzoniae. Next base: position 894,284 of record NW_024466924.1, read on the forward strand.
GCTCAGTGGTCATGTGTAACTCAGTTCATCACCACCCCCAGCTCTTGAGCAAACCAGTGGGTATTGCAGTTCCACAGGGATGAGCCCACATATCCCCCACAGAATCTGCCCCAGACCTAGTTCGCTTGTGTGCTGGTTAGTGTCATGGCCCAGTGTAATACGACCTATACCCCATGGCAGGCACTGCGATCTAGCCCTACCGGGCAGGCCCCCAAGCCTGAGCTTTAGTGTACACCGGTGGGTGGCGGTCAGTGGTGGTCCATGCTAACTAGGCCAGCTCAGGCCTTGCACGGGGGTGAATGCATTGGTCTGACTCTGAAAGGTCTTCCAGCTTCCCTCTTCCAAACTGCTTGGCTTCATCCCTGTCGCTTACCTGCAAGTGCAGTGGCCTTGTTGGTGGAAGTTCCCCAGAACTCATTCCTCATATGCCACATACTCCCTCAGGAGTCCTCCTGCCAGTACATCCCCCTACCTCCTTTCCTGAGAAATCCACAATCCCTGTGCTTGGGAGGGCATGGGTTTCCCAGCCTGGTCTTCCCAAGTCCCGTCTTTCAGTGATGTGTGCTGGCCTGGAGCTCTGCCTGCCCACTAGGGACCGAAGTTCCTGGCATGCATGCTGGCCTGGGACCCTACCTCTCCACCCACTCAAGATCCAAGCACATTTGTAGTTCCCAACCCAGCCCACCAGCACATGGCAAAAGCATGCTAACCTAAGGCTCAACACCACACTCCCTCCGTCCCCCAGAACACCCCTTCCTGGGTCAGGCACTTGGGGAAATCTCCAGGCTTGCTCCGCCTGTCTGGGCGCAAGCCCCCAGGTGCCCACATGCCTATGCTGGTGCCATCCTCCCCCCCAGGTCCCCTGTAAGCATGCACCCCCAAGCCCCTATGAGCCTGGCCACACCGGTGACGGAAGCAGCCAGCTGGCCGCACTGGTGGCACAAGCACAGAGCTGGGTTTTGAGCCCGGGTATTCTGATAAGGAAACATGTGAGTCACAAACAGCTTGTTAGTATCTATACTAAATGTCCTGTTCTCATATTCTTTTTTAAAAAAGAATTTTTATTTATCTTCACTATTTGAAAGGCTGACAGAGAGAGATTGTCTATCTCCTGGGTCACTCTCCTCTAGTTGCCCACAAAGCCAGGGCTGGGCTCAGGCCATTCCAGTCTCCCATGGGGGTGGCAAGGAGCCAAGAGTTTGAACCACCATCGCCTTCTAACATGTTATCAGGAAGCTATATCAGATGTAGAGGGGCTTGGATTTGAACTTGGCTCTCTGTTGCAGGACACAGCTGTTCCAATCACTGCCTTACCTGTCAGGCCAATCAGCCTTCCCAGGTCTCAGATTCTGAAGAGCAGAGGGCCACTTCAGAGACAAGGCTCTATCTTGCGAAGATAAAGTTACTTTGAAAAGTTCATAGGAAGTAGAAGTAAAAGATAAGGTTATGGGGGGGCAGTGACAGCATAGCAGGTTAAGCCACCTGTAGCACCAGCATTCCATATGGGAGCTGGTTAGTTTCCCAGTCGCTCCACTTCCAATTCAGCTCCCTGCTAATACTCTTGGGAAAGCAGCAGAAGATAGCCCAAATCTTTGGGCCCTTACACCCGCATGGGAGGCCTGGAAGAAGCTCTTAGCCTTTGACTTTGGAACAGCCCAGCAATGGTCATTGTGGCCATTTGGGGAATGAACCAGTGATAGAATACCTCTCTATATATGTGACTCTGCCTTTCAATAAAAGCAAATAAATCTTAGAGAGAGCGAGCAGAGAGAGCAGTCAGCCCTCAGCAAGAAGGCTGCCATGAGCCGGTGCTGTGGCATTTTAAGGTGCCACCTTGCCCATGTTGAACTATGCTTCCCTCAATTCCCTTCCCTTTGGGTTTCCAGCTGGGATGCAGCAGGATCTGTCATGCTGCTGAGGGTAAAGAGTTAACCCTAAGCCTGGTGGAATTTTGTTGGCCCAGCAAGAACTCTTACAAGTGGCCCACCTGCAACATTACAGAACCCAGCAGCTGAGTAGCTCCATGTCCAATGCCCCCTTATCTGAGTCACCAGTTTCTGATTACACAATGCCTCCGGTCCAGTAGCTTAAAATGGCCACTGCCAGCTGCCCAAGCAGGCCAAAACCTTACTTCAGAGTCCACCAGGCCCACCTCCTTAGAAAAAAATAGTTCGTGGCTGGCTCTTTGTTGTAGCTCCACTTCCCATCCAGCTAGTGCACCTGGGAAAGCAGCAGAGGATGGCCCAAGGCCTTGGGCACCTACACCCACGTGGGAGACCTGGCAGAAGCTCCTGGCTCCTGGCTTCAGACCAGCTGTTGCTGTTATATGGGGAGTAAACCAGCAGAAGGAACGTCCGTCTGTTCCTCTCTCTCTGAGACTCTTTCAAATAAACAAATGCGTTTATTTAAAAAATATTTTTGTTGGAAAGTCAGATATACAGAGAAGAGGAGAGACAGAGAATAAGATATTTCATCTGAGCTGAGCCAATCCAAAGCCAGGAGCCAGGAACTTCTTTCCGGGTCTTCCACATGGGTGCAGGGTCCCAAGGCTTTGGACCATCCTTGACTGGTTTCCCAGGTCACAGGCAGGGAGCTGGATGGGAAGCAGAGACCACAAGGAAACAAACTGGCACCAATATGGGATCCTGGCGGGTGCAAGGCTAGGACTTTAGCCACTAGGCTACCACTCCAGGCCCATAAATAGATGCATTTTTTTAAAAAGATTTATTTTTATTATTATTATTTTTTCATTGGAAAGGTGGATATACAGAGAGGAGAGACAGAGAGGAAGATCTTCCGTCCGATGATTCACTGCCCAAGTCAGCGCAACGGCCGATGCTATGCCAATCCAAAGCCAGGAGCCTCTTCTGGGTCTCCCACGCGGGTGCAGGGTCCCAAAGCTCTGGGCCATTCTCGACTGCTTTCCCAGGCCATAGGCAGGGAGCTGGAAGGGAAGCGGGGCTGCTGGGACAGAATCGGTGCCCATATGGAATCCCAAGGCGAGGACCTTAACTGCTTGCGCCACCGCGCCGGGCCCAGATGCATTTTTTAAATAAAGATATTGGTGTTGGGCCTGATCTCAGAGGGCATCGTAAGAAAGTCTTTGATAGGGGTAACATGTTCAGAGATACAGGAGGAAGGAACGGAGACTAGCACTGGGATAAAATAAATGCTCTGGAAAAAGCATCCAAATTCCAAACACTTTTTCTTCTTTCTGAAAAGGTAGCTGGGACTGGGAAGGGCACGGACAGGCGCCAGGGCAAGGAGGAAGGAAGGCAGGGTCATGCCCTAAGATCTTCAGAAGCCCGAAGGGAACATTTCATCGCCAAGTCCTTTCTCAATGTTTATGTCATGAAATATTTCTTTCTTCCCAGCTTGTCAAGGAACATGGTCTTAAGTGGAAAGGCTCTAACTTTATTAAATATATTCTCTGTCACACACTGGAGTAGTTAATTATGTGTGGAAAAGATATGCAAACTGTTCTATTTTTAAGTGTATGATTTTCTTTCTTCGTTTTCAACTCAAGTCTATAATTTATTCAGATTTCCTTGGCTTTTCCCTAATAGCCTTTTCCTGTTTCAGGATTCCATTTGAAAGTTTTTCTCTTAATGGTTGTCTGTAGCTTCCCAATTTTATACAAGTATATACATATAACGCACATACACACACATGCGCACAAAGGAGGCCCAGAAGAAGCTCCTGGCTTCAGAGAGGCTCAGTTCTGGCAGTTGCTTCATTTGGGGAGTGACCCAGCAGATGGATCCCACACGGGAGGCTGGCACCGCAGGCGAAGGCTCAACCGTTTATGCCATTTTGTCAGCTTCTTGATACAATATATGTAGACATATATATATTAATAGATTTATTTATTTTTATTGGAAAGTCAGATATACAGAGAGGAGGAGAGACAGAGAGGAAGATCTTCTGTCTGATGGTTCACTCCCCAAGTGACCGCAACGGCCAGAGCTGAGCCAATCCAAAGCCAGGAGCCAGGAGCTCTTCCAGGTCTCCCACACGGGTGCAGGGTCCCAAGGCTTTGGGCCATCCTCAGCTGCTGTCCCAGGCCACAAGCAGGGAGCTGGATGGGAAGTGTGGCCGCTGGGATTAGAACCTACGACCATATGGGATCCCCGTGCATACAAGGCGAGGACTTTAACCACTACGCTACCGCGCCAGGCCCGATACAATATATATTATTAAATTATTTTATTGATTTGGAAAGTCAGATATACAGAGAGGAGGACGGACAGAGAGAAAGATAATCTGTCTACTGGTTCACTCCCCAAGTGACCACAATGTCCAGAGCTGAGCTGATCCAAAGCCAGGAGCCAGGAACTTCTTCCTGGTCTCCTGTACAGATGCAGGGTCTCAAGGCTTTGAGCTATCCTTGACTGCTTTCCCAGGCTACAAGCAGGGAGCTGGATGGGAAGTAGGGCTGTCAGGGCAAGAACTGGTGCCTCTATGGGATCCTGGTGCATGAAAGGTGAGGACTTTAACCACTAGGTTACTGCGCTGGGTCCTGGATACAATATTTTAAAACATAGCAAGGACTATGCATAATTCTGTTAATATGTGTTCAGTAGTTTCCAAAGGGGAGGAAAAAGCGTGTACAGTTTTTTTTTTTTTTTTTTTTAAAGATTTATTTTTATTATTTTTTCATTGGAAAGGCGGATATACAGAGAGAGGAGAGACAGAGAGAAAGATCTTCCGTCCGATGATTCACTCCCCAAGTGAGCGCAACGGGCCGATACTATGCCGATCCGAAGCCAGGAGCCTCTTCTGGGTCTCCCACGCGGGTGCAGGTTCCCAAAGCTTTTGGGCTGTCCTCGACTGCTTTCCCAGGCCACAGGCAGGGAGCTGGAAGGGAAGCGGGGCTGCCGGGATTAGAACCGGCGCCCATATGGGATCCCGGGCGTGCAAGGCGAGGACCTTTAACCACTTGCGCCACCGCTCCGGGCCCGTGTGTACAGTTTTTTAAAGGTGAAAAATACATAATGAAATGGAACAGTGGAGTTTTTTTTCTTAATGTATTTCTGTATTTGAAAGGCAGAGTTTCAGAAAGAGAGAGCCAGCTCATAGCGCTTCCATCTGCACGTTCACACGTGCCAGTCAAGCCTGGAGGCGGCTCGCCCCCCATGGCAGGATGGGGTCACTCGGGGTGCACTCTTCTTCCTGTGCCGGAGTGTCTGCTCCTCTCTCTCTCCAGGTCCAGAACGCTCCTCTGCTCTCATCCTTGCCTTCCCTGAGCGTCTCCGCCTCTGAAATGTGGTGCTTGTCTGCGCCTCTGCTGTTACCATTCCCTGTATTTTCCCTCTGGATGACACGTTACCCAGGTGCAGCTTAACACACTTAGAGCATTCACTGGCGCCCACTTTACTCTTTTGTTAGACCCATTTTTGGGCTCAGCACAATAGCTCAATTAGCTAACCCTCTCCTTTCAAGTGCCAGCATCGCATATGGGTGTTGCATCTAATCCTGGCAGCCTTGATTCCCATCCAGCTCTCTGCTTGTGGCCTGGGAAAGCAACTGAGGATGGCCAAAACTCTTGGGACCCTGCACCTGCGTGGGAGACCCAGAAGAGGCTCCTGGCCCTGGCTTTGGATGGACGCAGCTTTGGTTGTTGTGGTCACTTGGGGAGTGAACCAGTAGACAAAAGATCTTCCTCTCTGTCTCTCCTCTTCTCTGTTTATCTAACTTTCCAATATAAATGAATGAATCTTTTTTTAAAAAATGGAAAATGGAATTACCAGGTAAGCTTGTTTTGATACAAAATGTTTCTGAGGGGGCCTGGCGGCATAGCCTAGCGGCTAAAGTCCTCGCCTTGAATGCATTGGGATCCCATATGGGCGCTGGTTCTAATCCCAGCAGCTCCACTTCCCATCCAGCTCCCTGCTTGTGGCCTGGGAAAACAGTCGAGAAAGGCCCAAAGCCTTGGGACCCTGCAACCCGTGTGGGAGACCTGGAAGAGTTTCCTGGTTCCTGGTTTCAGATCAGTGCAGCTCGGCCGTTGCTGCCACTTGGGAAGTGAATCATCGGACAGAAGATCTGTCTTTCCTCCTCTCTGTATATCTGACTTTGTAATAAAAATAAATAAATCTTTAAAAAAATGTTTTTGAAATCCATACATGCATACAAGGAGTCTTCACAAAGCATGTGATAACGTGTATTATGAAAAACCTAAAGATTTCAAATATTTTGCACCAAGATCATCTTTTAGTATTAATACCATTTTCCATAAGCTTTTTGAGCTACTTGAACCCACACTAACTTCCTGTCCATTTTTTCTTGAGGGAAACTAATGTTCTGCCAGCATTCCCCAGTGAGAGCAGCAGCCCTGGCTATGAGCAGAGATGGCCACAGAATCTTAGTATCTAAAGGTCTTCTTAAAAAAGTTAATTTAGTTTAGTTTTTGATGATGTTTACATAGTTGTTTAGGGTGGGAAGGGTCAAGGGTTAGGAAAAGTGGGTGACACCACTGTTTCCAAATTTTCTTTTTCTTCCTCCTATATCTGAGGGAAGGGGAGAGATAAAGGGAGAAACCACATCCAGCCCCCCAACCACCTCAGAAGCTGGGGATGGCGGAATAGCCACCCATGTCATCCCAGGGTACCCAGTGTGGTGCATGCTCTGAGGGTTTGGCTCAAGTGGTTTCGATAGTTCTGAAACGTTTTTGATCTCACCATCTCTGGATGAGGAAACCCTTCCAAGGTCCATTAGCCCAGATATTTGCTGTCAACACTTGGCTGGGGTAGTTGACCAATTTGTTCTGCCTTCCTTCCTCTGCTATGGTACCAGCTATCCTCTGCAGGCCCCAATGGACTACCATATTCTCCTTGTGCATCTGGGCATGCTGCCCACTGCACCATCTAAACCACTGAGGAGCCCCAGTTCTGACAATATGTACTCCACAGTCAGACTACAGATTCTGCGATTCCCCCAGTGGCTGGAGTTCTGAGTTCAGTGGTTCAGTTGGGGGTGTCCCCAAAGAAATCTCACCTGAGGTGACCCCAGACCTGATTCTTGTGTGTGCTTGCCAATACAGGGTCTGGCTCTGTTCCTCACTCACATCAGCCTACATGCACACTGGTGGCTGCAATTGCTTGGTTAGTTCTAGCTTCAGCCCCATCTCTTACATAACCCAGTGGATGCTGTGGCCCAGCCCATCATGCCCACCACACACTCAGCCCTCACACACACCAGCAGGAACTACAGCCTAGTCAGGGTGACCCCCCACTAACCCCCATTAGGCCTGCCTCCCAGCCCTGGCTCTCATGCTCATCAGTGAAAGTTGCTACCCATCAGAGAGGTGCCCACAATTTCCCTACTGGGTCCACTCCTAGTCCTAAATCTTGCACTCTCTAGGCGGTTCTGCAGTCTAGCTCGACAGGGTTTGCCTCTGGTTCCAGCATATGTCAGTTGACGCTGTGGCAAAGCCCAACCAGCCTATACTTACTCTGGCTCATGCATGTACCAGTGGATATAGTTGGTTAGCCCAGCCTGGCTCTCCCCTTAACCTAGTGCATATGCAGGCCAACAGGTGTTAGAATGCTGCCCAGCCTGGTCTGCCCCCAGTCCCAGGTCTCACACTCACCAGTGGGAGCAGTGACCCAAAGGGGAGACCCCCACAGCCCACTTACCAACTTTGTACCCCACCCACCCCTGTTTCACCTATGTTGGGTGCTGTGAACCAGTCTGGCATGGCCAGCCTCAACTCAGCATTTGCCTGACCTGGCCTGAATTGCCCCCAGTTCTAGCTCTTGCCGGTGGGTGCTACAGCCTAGCCTAGCTCAGCCAGCCCCCAGTCCCAGCCCCAATGTGAACTGGTTAGTGTTGGGTTCCAACCCAACCTGTCCTGGTTCTCAAACCTGCCAGTAGATGTTATGAACAGGCCCAAGCTGGTCTGCCCCCATTTCTGACCCACACGTATTCCACTGGGTACTGTAACCTGGCATGGTCTGGGCTGCTCCCAGCCTTGTTTCTTGCGCTCATCTATAGGGATTGTGTCCTGAAAAAGGTGTTCCCCAAGTTCCTCTATCAAGTCTCCTCCAAGTTGCAGGTCTCACACACACCGGTGGGTCCTTGTTCCAGATTGACCTAGTCCACCTCCTGTCCTGGCAGGAAAAATGGCCTTGCCCAACCGGCCCACACCCATTCTGGGTCTTACTTTTGTGCATTACAGCCCAGACACACCTGGTTCATATCCAGACACAGCTCTTGTGTAGTTCAGTGGGGACAGTGACCTAGCCCACCCATCCTATACCCACTCTGACTCTGGTGAGCACCAGTGGGTGCTGGAGTCCATCCCAGTCCAGCACACCACAGATTCAGTCCACATCCATGCTGAAGGACACTGCAATCATGTCTAGTCCAGATTGTAACCCCCATTCTAGCTCTCGTGCTCAGTGGTACATCTCCTTAGCTGTCTATCCAAGGCCTGTCTGTTCCTACACACAGATCTTGTGTGTTGCAGTGGTTGCTCTGACCCAGCTCTGCATAGACCACTTCCCGTCCTGGCCCTTGTCATTGGAGCTAAGCCTGACCTGACCCAGCCTGCCCCCAGACTCAACTCTTTTTGGGAGCTGCTGCAGCCTAGCCCTGCTCAGTCTGCTCCCATTCCTGGCTCATGCAAACTGGCAGATATGACAACCTAGTCTGGCAAGACCCCCACTCCATCCTAGCTCCTGTATATGCCAGTGGGCTAAGATTGGCCTGGCCTACAGAACCAACCCACACATATTTGCTAACGGTAGAACTACCTTGTCTGGCCTGACCAATACCCAGGCCTGAACCACATGCTCACCAACAGGAGCTATGTACCCCAGGAGTTTCCCAAGCTCCCCGATCAGGCCCTCTCCCAGACCCAGATCCCACATGTGCCAGCAGGTGCTAGGCTGGAAGTCTTTTCTTTTGAGAAATCAGTATACAGCATTTGGGGCTCAACATATCACATTTATGCCAATCAGAATATACATAGGCAAAGTATAAGTTCCTAAGTCAATTTTCTGACTAGTGAAAGTTCACAAAGACATCACAATTCATTTACCATTCAAACCAATCAGATATTAGAAAACAAGAAAGTGAGGTAATGGGCCTTCCCTACTCTAATCCTTCTCTCCCCCTAAGGTGAAACTGAGGCCTCACTAAGTTTGGGTAAGAAACAGGAATGAGAGCCAGTGTGTTGTGTTGTAATGGGTTAAACTGCTACCTGTGACACCAGCATCCCATATGGACAGTATCCAATAATGGCACCAAATCGTGTCCCAGTTCTTCTACTACTGACTCAGTTCCCTGCCAATGTACCAAGGACAGCAATGGAGGATGGCTCAAGTGTTTGGACACTTGCATCCATGTAGGAGACCGGAAGAAGTTCCTGGGTACTGGCTTTGGCCTGATCCACCCCTAGCCATTGCTGCCATTTGGAGGCGAAGCAACAGATGGAGGACCTCTTCTCTCTTCTAACTCTACCTTACATATAAAAACAAATCTCTTTTGAAACATGAATTGATTTATTTTTTAGTGGAAAGGCAGATTTACAGAAATAAGGAGATACAGAAAAAATATTTTTCATCTGCTGGTTTACTCCTTAAGTGGCCACAACGGCCATAGCTGAACTGATCCAAAGCCAGGAGCCTAGAACTTCCTCCAGGTCTCTCATGCAGGTGCAGGGTTCCAAGGCCCTGGGTCATCTTCCACTGCTTTCCCAGGCCACAAGCAGGAAGCTGGATGGGAAGTGCAATAGCTGGGACACGAACTAGTGGCCATATGAGATCTTGGCAGATGTAAGAAGAGGGTTTAGCAATTAGGCCATCACCTTGCCCAGATAAAAATAAATCCTAAAAAAAGAATGACCTGGACTCGATACAGTAGCCTAATGGCTAAAGTCATTGCCTTGCATGCACCGGGATTCTATATGGGTGCCAGTTCATATCCTGGCTGCTCCACTTCCAGAGCCTTGGGACCCTGCACCCACATGGGAGATTACAAAGAGATTCCTAGCTCCTGGCTTTGGATTGGCTCAGCTCTGGCTGTTGCAGCCATTTTGGGGAGTGAACCAGTGAACAGATCTGTCTTTCCTTCTCTCTATAAATCTTTCCAATAAAAATTAATCTTTAAAAAGTGAACCAAGAATGTTCAACCTCCGTACACACTTCCATTAGTCATATATATTGAGTTCTCCTGACATTAGTTCACCTAGGAAAAGGACAAAATAAAGCATGTCTGATCAGCAAGGCACTGTCCACAGCAGCACAGCTGTGAGGGAATTTTCGTTGACAAGCTGTGTGGAGGCAGGCATACTTGCTCAATTCTTTTTTTAAGATTTATTTTTGGGCCTGGTGTGGTGGCCTAGTAGCTAAAGTCCTCACCTTGAACACGCCAGGATCCCATATGGGCACTAGTTCTAATCCCAGCAGCTCTGCTTCCCATTCAGCTCCCTGCTTGTGGCCTGGGAAAGCAGTTGAAGACAGCCCAAAGCTTTGGGACCCTGCACCCGAGTGGGAGGCCCAGAGGAAGTTCCTGGCTCCTGGCTTCAAATTTGCACAGCACCAGCCGTTGTGCTCACTTGGGGAGTAAATCATTGGATGGAAGATCTTCCTCTCTGTCTCTCCTCCTCTCTCTATGTATCTGATTTTGGAAAAGCAGATCAGATTTATGAAGAGGAGGAGAGACAGAGACAAAGATTTTTCATCTGCTGGTTCACTTCCTAAAAGGCTGGAGCTGAGCTGATCTGAAGCTGGAAGCTTCTGGGCTCCATGCAGATGCAGGCTCCCAAAGCCTTGGGCCATCCTCCATTGCTCTCCCCGGCCACAAGCAAGAAGCTGCATCACCCCAGGCCCATACGTGCTCAGTTCTTGGTGGTGACCTCTTTGTGCTGTTGGCAGATTTTCAGTCAAATCCAGGAGACATTCCATGTACACATATGGCCACCCACTAATGTGCGCAATGAGAAATGCCTTCCCATCCCGCTGGTGCACACTTAAAATACTAGGACAGCCTCATCTGAGTTCAAGCCAGGGGATGTTGAGATGCTATGATTTAGGTATTTTTCAAATGAAACAAAATGTTGGAAAGCTGTTCTGTCACTTTCTGTTAAAATGGATCAAACTGTGTTGGTACTAAGTGTTAAGATAGTGACAGAATATAACTTTATAAGTAAAATGGGAAAGACATTGGCCACCTACCGGAATGTCAGATCACCAATTTGGGCTTCTCATTGTTCCATTTATTTTGAATACTTAAAATCATACTTCTGCGGGGGTTGGGGGGATGCTGGCACTATGGTTGAGCAGGCTAAGCCTCTACTTCTGGTGCTGGCATCCTATGCTTCTGGTGCTGGTATTGTGTCCTGGCTGCTCCACTTCAAATGGAGCTTCCTGTAAATATGCCGGAAAAGGTAGTGGAAAATGGCCTAAATGCTTGAGCTTCTGTACCCACACAGGAAACCTGGAAGCTCCTGGCTCCTGGTTTTGGACTGGCCCAGCTCCAGCTGTTGTAGACATATGAAAAGATGCTCAGGCTTGCTAACTACCAGAGATACAAATGGAAACCACACTGAGGTACCGCCTAACTCCAGTCAGATTGGCCTACACTCAGAACTCAACAACACCTGTTAGCGTGGACTGTCGCCATTGTGGTTGTGAACCAGCAGATGGAAGATCTCTCTCACTGTCTAACTCTCAAACGAAAAATAAACCTTAAAACAATGCTTCTGGCAGAACACCAACAAAGTCAATTCAAACTTTTTAGGGGCTGGTGTTGTACAGTGGCTTGAATAGCCACATCTAACACGAGCATCCCATGGGCACTGGTGCTAGTCCTGGTTACCCCACTTTTAATCCAGTTCCCTACTAATGTGCCAGTGGATGATGGCCCAAGTGCCTGGGTTCCTGCACTCAAATGGGAACCAGAAAAGTTCTGGGCTCCTGGTCTTAACCTGTCCTAGCCCTGGCTTTTGTGTCTATTTAGGGAGTGAAACAGCAAATAGAAGATCTTTCTCTCTCTAGAAACCTTCTTTCAAATAAAACAAAATTTAAAATCAACAAGCCTTTCCAGTTCAGCAAATCTCCTAGAAAGCTTGTGAACAAAACACTAAGTTCGGTAACAACATCCTTATGGGCTGACTAAATGGTAGCGTAAATCAGGTCATATATGAGTCACAGATAATGTATCCCCAATAAACTGAATGATGCTGGATTTATTTAACTACTCAGTTTTACTTACATTAAAAAATTTTTTCTACAGTCTGGCATGGTAACCTAGTGGCTGGGGTCCTCACCTTGTAAGCGCCAGGATCTCATATGCTGGTACGTGTCCCGGTGGCCACACTTCCCATCCAGCTCTCTGCTTGTGGCCTGGGAAAGCAGTCGAGGATGACCCAAAGTCTTGGGATCCTGCACCTGCATGGGAGACTTGGAGGAGGCTCCTGGCTCCGGACCAGATCAGTTCTCACCATTATGGCCAATTGGGGAGTGAATCGACGGACCGAGGATCTTTCTCTCTGTATATCTGTACATGCGACTTTCCAATAAAAATAAATAAATCCTTATAAAAAATCCTTCTAAACCTTCAAAACCTATTATTTAAAAATTTTCAAAGATTACATGGCTTTGTCAGATCTGTTTCACCCAAGCTTGGTGATGTTGCAAGCAGAATGGGCTCTAAGACCTTCCCATGAAGCATAAACCCAGGGCACTATCTTGAACTACACGCTGTTATGAGAAACATCCGTGACCACAGTCATGGCCCACTTGACACCACAGCGTAAACTGTGGTATTTGAGTACGCCAGGGTGGTTGAGCAATAAAACGTGTTCTGGCTCACAGCACAGAACACTGTTCCATTTCCCTGGTCTCTGTAGCATAAGGCCTCCCTCCATTTGTTAATTAGGACAATTTTCACATTTAAGTCAAATTCATTCCATAATAAACATCTGATTTTCTCCAAATGTAGCGCACACCTTTGTGTTACTCATACAGGTTTTTTACAAATCGATGGCGTTAAGTAAAGACGAGGTACAAATCAGTTTTAAATTTTATTAAAGTTGCTTCTTTCCTAAGGAATATATTACACTTGAAGTTCAATATCATAAATAAGAAAGATTAGTTCTTACATCCTCTACTTTATTAAAAATGTAAACAGAAAGAAAAAATTCATCACTCCTTCCCAACCCGGACACAAAGCACAAAATGAAAACACAGATGAATACCTTTCATTCACATGTGTTTTTTCAGAACGATAAACAGACTTACACACATCAGTCCTCCCGTGCCCACTGGAAGCAGGTGTTTAGGGCTGTAGCCAAACCCTCTCCTCCTGCTGGGGACCACTGAACCGCTCTCAGAGATGGCTCAGCATCGGGGGCCGTGGGCAGTGGCAGGCGCGGAACACGAGACGCAGGGAGGTGCACTATGTGTGGGAGGCGGTCAGAGGCGCAGTGGCCTGGCAGGGGTCTGGTGAGTGCCTGAGTGCTGCAGCTGGCAGGGCTGTGAGAAGCCAGCTAGCGGCTCATTTCACAGGGGACTTTGATCTTGGAGTCTTCTATGCCTGAAGGGAGGGCTGATTCTTCCTAAGACTATTTAAACCTCATAAAACTGTTTCAACTTCAAAGCCTAACTAGGCTGAAAACTAATTTTAAGCATAGTTTGCAACTACTTCTAGGATGTCTACTATAGGTCTTAACGGAAAGAATTATCCTACAGGACACCGTCAAGGGTACTGATTTTTTTTAAAACCTAAGTAAGGAAAGGGATATTTTTTAGATTACTAGAAGGGATCTCCATTAAGCCCACCCACCTGTTTGCTAGTTTCTTTAAAGCTGTCAGTTCCAGGCTCCTGACATGGCTCTGCTTCCTTCTGTAAATTCAGTTCCTGACAGCCTGAGAAAAACTCATTGATGTTTTGGACATCTGAGACCCTGAAATGATCAAAATGAACCTCTCTCTGGAGCTGAAAACTGAGGTAGTCAGTTCTCATACGCACTTGGCCTTTGCTGAGTCAGGCTGGGGCTCCCCATTCTCTGTCTGCGCCCCATCCCAGCTGCAGCCCGCTCAGTCTCCCTCCTCCCACAGAAAAGGCCTAGCCTGCTGCGGAATCCCTTCGCTTCGGTCACCTCCTGTGCCTCCGTTCGCAGGCGAGTTCTATCGCAGCCACTCCGTCTTGTAATCTCAGATCTCAAAACTCTTTGCTTCACTGTCATATTTTGTGTGACCCAAAACACGCCTCTTAAAGTTTCTTCTACATCCAGTGTGCTTCCCAGTCTTGCCGAGTATAGCAGGCAGATTGAGAGACAAGCAGCCTTGCCTGTGCCTAGTTTAAGAGGGAGACTCAGATATTGGGAAGACTTCCTAACATCACCAACACTCTGTCAAGTTTTGTGTTTGTGCAGACAAAATACTGGGCTACCACGTGTCAAGCTTAATAAATAAATATATATATATATATATATATACACATATATGTACACACACAAGAAAATTTCATCTATAATATCTTCTCCAGAAAGTCATCAGTGCAAATATATCAATAAAAATAAAGCAAAAATATATTTCAAGTATAAAGAGCACCGTGCTTGGAAACAATATCATGTCAACGGCATTACTGCACAACAGTCCAAATACAGTCAAACCCATCGCTGTGACTCTCAAATATATTAGTCATTCATTGTGTTTTTGGTGAAATTCTTTATATAAACTTTGCAGGATGGTTCACAATCGTAGTAAGTACCTAAGCTCGGAAGGTTCTGAGTTCCTTCACAAAACACTTATTTTTTTTCCTCTGTCCCTGGCATAATTTAAAGCACATACGCCGTAAGCATGGCTGAGCGCTACCAGCTGCCCACCGTCAATACCAGCTTTCTCTTTAGCTAAAGCTGAGTCCCAGACTCCCAGGCTTGCCTGGCAACGGAATCTGCCATTTAAAGCCGTATGCAAGTGTGGGTTTTTAAATGTACACATTTTGTAAAAAGACGTTCTTTAAAGTTGGAGCTGCAATACCAAATGGTCAGATGGAATTACTCCTTAGTAATTATGTGGTTATGTTTCACTTAGCACAGTTTCCAAAATGTAGAATTCAGGAATTACATGTTGACTGGAAGGAAGAGAAGGGGGGGTGAAGGAGTGAAGGAGGAAGCTAGTCTAAGGATTTCATTTATAATGTCACAGGATTTTATGGGTTTAAGAGAGAAAACTTGGGCCTCACATATCACTAAACATTTCAAAGGGTCGGTGCTTGTCCTGGCAGTGAGGAGACTGGTTGGGGTCCCTGCTTGCCCCTGGAGGGCCTTGGCTTGAGGCCTGGCTCTGCTCCCAGGTGCCCGCAGGTGTGCACCGCGGGAAGCACTGGGGACGGCTCAAGTAGCTGGGTCACAGTCACCCAGGTCACCCACACAGAATCCTGGACTGGGCTCCCTGCTGGTCTAGCCCAGCCCCAGCTCTGGCAGGCTCTAGGAGAATCACACCAGTGTCTCAGTTTCTCCCTCTCAGATACATCTTTAAAAAGGTTCAAACTGGAAGTACTACGTAAAGTTGGTGAGTTCTGTAAGTAGGACTGCTTTCTAGAAACTGTGCGGTAGCAAAAGGAATGTCAAATGCAGGCAGTAAAGGACATTTAAAGCAAAGGCAATCTCCCAGTGTTTATGGGTCTGTTTGTATGCTGGGTGCTAGAGGACCCGAGGAGGAGGGCCTACACCAAAACTATTCTTTGCTACTAAAAAGCAATTCAGACCATGCTGTTTTGCCCTATATTTATGTCCTTATACATAAAATTACTTTGAGATATTAAAAAAAATTTATAATACTTTCTTCGCTCACCTGAACTGCATACCTGTCTATACCAGAACGTGTTTTCATCATCATTGGTCAGGAAAGAATTCTTCTTTTTTTGTTCAATTACAGCTAAGTGCTCTACTAAAAAGCCCAAACCGGTTTTCCTGTTTACATGTCTTTAGCATTCCTACCAGGCAGAGCTGTTTTCCTCTCTCTGCTCCCACAATTTTCTGAGTCATGACTGAACCCAGGGAGAACGTAATTGGAAGCTGAGCTTCAAAGATCGGCAAGCATAGAGGGCTAAGAGTGACTCGAACGGAAGTCCAGCTGTGAGTCTGCCCTGCAGCCAGCGAAGAGGGGAAGACACTATCAAAGAACACTGACTGTACATGACAGGTGGGACAGCCATCTCATTCACAATGGTGTAAACGTCGTGTAGAAATCCTGGTCCAATTCTCCTCTGTAACCCGAGGGCAGGTGGTACCTCTGAGGCTGGGCACCACAGAATCCTGTAAAAGCCAGCTGTTGTTGCAGTGACTGCTGTGCGTTGGGGAGCAACTTTCCCATCCTTGATTTTAATGCAAACGCTGAGGTATATGATCACTCTGAATATCCCACCGCGCATCCATCTTCACAGGGGACTTGTCAGGAAGGTAAGGGAGCCTGAAACACCCAGAGCCGTCTCCTCTGCCCAGCCCCAAGGCGGCTGCGCTGCCGCTGAGGAGTGACAGTCACACGACTTCCGTGACGCGCTCCAACTGGGTCAACACCTCCGAGCTGGAGTCAGGAATGCCACTGACGCCATCTGCACGGGCTGTCACTCATCCGGATTTTGTGCTTTTCTCCCCCACAGGCACCTGTCTTGAGAACTCACTTTCCGTTCCTAGTGCCACACACACAGGAGAAATCCAGCTAGCAGAGGAAACAGATTGCCTAGCAGAAGCCAGAGGGTGACCACCAGGCTAGAGGAACGGGAACACAGATCTAGAACACAATTACATATTGACAAATAAGGAGGAGCAAAATATTGCTCTATCATCATTTCATATTGAACTCATATATCAAAACATCCGAAAAGGGCATGTGGCTGCGTGGGATGCCCACAGTCCAGATCAGGGTGTTTGGCTTTCAGTCGCAGCTCCACTCTTGACTCCAGTCATGCAGTCATGCAGTCATGCAATAGTGCATACCCTGGGAGGCAGCAAGTGAATGGGTCCCTAGTGCCAGGTGGGAGACCCACACTGAATTCCTGTTCCAGTTTCACAATAGCCTGGCCTAGCTGGCATCTGGGGGATGAACCAGCAAATGAAGAGCTCTGTCTGCCTTTCAAATAACATTCCAAAAAGAATTCATCAAAAATAAACATCTATCGAGCTTACCAGAGTCCCTGGTACTTTAATAACTGCTCAAGGGTTGCCACAATGACACACTGGCTCATTCACTTCTTTCCAGCACTGGCATCCCATATGGGCGCTGGTTTGTGTCCTAGCTGCTCCACTTCAGATCCGGCTGCCTGCTTAGAGCCTGGGAAACCAATGGAGGATGGCCCCAGCCCTTGGGTCCCTGCATCTGCATGGGAGATCTTGGGGGATTCCTGGCTCCTGGCTTTTCACAGACTCAACTCCCCATTCACTGCAGTCTTTTGGGGGAGTGAACTAGTGCACGGAACATCTTTCTGTCTCTCCTCTCTGTAAATCTGACTTTCCAATAAAAATAAATCTCATAAATTGTTCAGTAAAGGTTCTGTGCATGTGCTAATTTAAACATTAATAAATAGGAGAGATGGGGATATTTTAGCATTTCAACAGGGTACTTGTTAATATTTTATTTATTTAACATATTTATTTATTTTTATTGTACAGTCAGATATACAGAGAGGAGGAGAGACAGAGAGGAAGATCTTCCGTCCGATGATTCACTCCCCAAGTGACCGCAACGGCTGGTGCTGTGCCGATCCGAAGCCAGGAGCCTGGAACTTCCTCCAGGTCTCCCACGCAGGTGCAGGGTCCCAAGGCCATAAGCAGGGAGCTGGATGGGAAGTGGGGCTGCCGGGATTAGAAGCAGCGCCCATATGGGATCCTGGAGCATTCAAGGCAAGGATTTAACCACTAGGCCACAGCGCCGGGACTGAAAGTAAATCTTAAAAAAAAAAAATCAATGCAAAGTGTTGGGTCCCAGCCCCAAGAGATCTCATTACATAAATATAAATATTCCAAAAATCTAAACCCTAAAACCCTTCTGGAGCCAAGTACTTGGATTAGGGATATTCAAATGACACTACTCCTCAATAAAAGCCGCCCTGATCTTTGGCAGCCTGACTCCTTTTATCACACTTTGGTGTAGGTATCTCTATATATCCTTGCTTCTTTGCTTCTGCCTCTTTTTTTGTTTCTAATGGTTATTTTTGTTGGAAAGGCAGATTTACAGAGAGGAAGAAACACAGAAAGATTTCCCTCTACTGGGTCACTCTCCAAATGAATACAACACATAGAGCTGTGACAATCTGAAGCCAGAACTAGGAACCTCCTCTGAGTCTCCCATGTGGTGCAGGGTCCCAAGGCCCTGGACTATCTTTGCTGCTTTTCTGGGCCACAAGCAGGGACTGGACAGGAAGTGCAACAGCAGGGACATGAACCAGTACCCATTAGGGATCCTGGCACTTGGGATTAGCCAATTAGGCCATCATGATGTGCTGCTTTTTCCGCTTCGTGGAAGTATGTGATTTCACCTCACCCATTTTTAAAAATTTATTTACTTGAAAGATAAACTGTTACACAGCGAGGGAAAGACAGAGAAAGCAATCCTTTGATTCACACCCTAAATGACCGTAATGACCAGGGTTGGGCCAGGCCAAAGCTAGAGTCTGGAACTCCATCTTGGCCTCCTATGCGGATGGGCCATCCCTTCTGCTGCTTTCCCAGTTACATTAGCAGAGAGCTGAAATGGGGCCAGTGCTGTGGTGCAGTGCATTAAGCCACAGCCTGCAATGCCAACATCCCAAAGAGGAACTGATTTGAGTCCTGGCTGTACCATTTTTGAACCAGATCTCGGCTAATGCATCTGGAAGAGCAGCAGAAGATGGCCCAAGATCTTAGGCCCATGCATCCATTTGAGTCAGGGAAGAAGCTTCTGGCTTTTGACTTTGGTCTGCCCCAGCCTTGCCGCCATTGTCATCTAGAGAGTGAACTAGTACACGGAAGATTCTTTCCCTCTGTCTCTCTGTATTTCAAATAAATAAAATAAAATTTCAGGGAAAAAAAGGGGGGGGGTGCCTGCATTGGAAGCAGAGCAAGCAGAACCCAAACTGGTGCTCTAATATGGGATGCTGGCATCGCAAGCTGTAGTTTAACTCACTACAGCAGAATATTGGCCCTGCTTTTCCTTTTTTGAGTATCTTCTCTGGTGTTATTCCCTCATCTTTGCCTCATCTGGTTATGTTAGAACCAAAACATGTTGAAAGAGACTGTGTAAGTCACAGGATCTTCGCATGGTCAGATTCCACACCCATGGCTTGCACTGCATGGAAATGTCCATTTCCCCTCTTAGATTTCTGATAGTGGTGGGAAGGGTCATTTCCCATAGAAGTGCATGTGGAAGAGAAGCGCACCTTATTTTAGAACTCTCTTAATGTTTTACAGGCAGAGTCCCCTGCTCCCAGTATTTTCCGCCATTGACCAGAGGCACTCAGGGCACTCACCCAGGGGAAGGACTCGGGTCAGGTTAGCCACTGGAGGATCCGATTCGGGAGGACAGAGCTCACAGAAGTCCCAGCAGGATGGGCATAGCAGGTCTCCATTGTGAATCCAGCCGTTCATCTGAATGCTGACAGGCAGCACCTGTCTGGCCCGACTACACAGATAGGAGGTATCCTGGACCCAAACCTTCAGTCCTTGGGGAGAACAAGACACCTTCCAACGCGGGGAGGGTGGTGAGACACTCAAGTCAGTACCACTCAAGGGGAGGACAGATTCAGATTGGGGCTTCAACTGCAGGGATATACTAGGGAACTTCAAGAAATTTATGGAAACCACTTGGACAGAACCCTCGGAATATGTACACATGGAGACTCTGGGTTGATATGAGGTGGTGGTTCCTCATCCCTGGGTACTGGGACGTGTGGAAAGTCATGAGTGGTTTCCCCCCTTTGTCTCTCCCCTTCCTCCAAGAACAAGAAGAAATAGCAAATTTGGAAGCAATGGATTCACCCAATTTTCCCTAAATCTCAATCCTTCCCACTCTGATCAACCATGTAATCATTATACATACACACACACACACACACATATATAAAGAAGTTTGTGGAAATATTAAATTAAAAGGTAAGTCTATTTTGGTGCAAAAAAGTTAAATACATACACAGTTATTTCATAAAACATACTTCAACCTTTATAAGGATTCTGCTTATGCTAAAATTTACTAAAAATATTGAATATAAAACACAATTTGGGAGACTGCCATTATCTTAATGTTTTGTAAAGAGGGTTATTATATTTTGTTTTGTTGTTGTAGTCATCCTAGCACCTGTTTTAGAAACTAATGAAAACTAGGGTGCCTTCTCCTGAAAAATACTGAGAAGCAAATACATAGCTTTAAATGCAATTAGAATTCATAGACCACGAGGTCAAGTTAGAGTGACATTTCTGCAGTTTCCAGTATCCTTATATACCTCAGCTTAAGCCAGTGTTGAGTAACCATCAATCATGTCCCTCTCTCCATGAGTCATTCAAAGTTGTTAACCAGGAGCTGGCAATGCATGCAGAGTGAAGCCACTTCTCACAAGGCAGGCATCCCACATCCCAGTGCCTATTGGATTCCTGGAAGCCCCAAAGTCTTGGGCCATCCTCCACTGCTTTCCCAGGCACATTAATAGGGAACTGGATTTGAAGTGGAGCAGCTGGGACTCAAAGCAGCACCCACTTGGGAAGCACTACAGGCAAGGGTTTAACATGATATGCTACAGTATTGTTGTCAACATACTAAATATTAAGAGTCTTTAGATTCAAAACCAGCTTAGTTCCTAGAATTGATAGCTATAAACACAAATTCCAGGCAGGATATTGGAAGTTTTTTCAGAAAATTCTGAGCATTCTAAGAAGAAAACTTATGAAGATCTAAATATCAATGGTAAAAAGAGAGGCTTCAGGGAAGACCATGGAAAACAGGCCCAATGTATATGATCAAAACTTCCAAATGACTTCCCGTCAGTTCCTGAATATGAGTAGGTTGCTAAAGATCAGCAAAAATAGGTCCAACCCATTAGATTTTAGAATTTTAGGGAGATGCATGAAAAGTGAATATGCAAGTACTCAGCTTCAAGAAAGTAAAACATTACTAAATAAATCATAATGACATTGACTAGAATACAAAGGAAAAATGTCTTTAGAATTCTAATGGAAATGCTCTTAAAAAATAGTTACTAGCAGTTAAACTATTAAGGCATGGCAGAATATGCTCCTGCAATGTGCCATTTTGGCATAAGTACTCTTTAGAGCTAATGGTACTTTAAAGCCAGCAGCTACAGAGCAGGCATTTGGCACAGTGGTCACGAAGTCACTTGGCACGTCTGTATTGGACCACCTTGGTTTAAGCCAACTTCGGCTTTCAGCTAATGTGCACTCTAGAGGCAGCAGGTAATGGCTCAAATGGTTGGGCTTCTGCCATTCTTGTAGATCTATACAGAGTTGCTGGTCCCTGGCTTCAGCTTGGTGTAGCCCAGTTGTTGCGGGGATATGGGGAACAAATCAGCAGAAAAGGGGAGAGAAGGGGGAGGAGAGAGAAGACAGGAAAAGGAAAGGGAAGCAGAATGACCAGGGAGAACCTGGCAGAGACCAAGCTAAACAAGGTCAGCAGTAAAGGGACAAAAGGATACCCAAACAAAATAAGCACCATTTCTGTGACATTCCTGCCCAAAATGTGTTAAGCATAAGAAAACATCACAAATCAAAATTGAGATATGTCCTAGGCAAGGATTGGCCTGTAATCTGTGTCAAGGTTGTGAAAGTTAAGGAATGAAGGAGACCAGAGATGTGATCATCTTGCTCAAATGACATCATAATTCAAATGCTGAAACCCAGTCTTCAGAGTGACGGTGTTAGGAGGCAAGGCCTCTGGATAGTCTTTAGGTAGACTGGATAAGCAGGAATCGGATTAGTATCTTAAAAAGACACCAGAGAGTGACCCCTGGGGCCTTCTGAGGGCAGGGGTGTCATCTGTGAACCAGAAAGCTGACCCTCACCAAGGAAAGAATGTTGGCTGGCACCCTGCTCTCACACTTTTCATCCTGCATAAATAAAACAAATGTGTGCATCTGGTATTTCACTACGATGTATGTCCAGAATTTAAGTTATTATATATTATTAGCATACTTACTGAAATATACAAATACATGTATTTTAAACAAATGGAGACAATCTTTCTCAAAGGTTATATTTTCACAAAACACAAACATCCAAGCTAATACACAAATAATACATTAAAATGTTGTTTGCTTAACTATTTTAAAACAGAAGCAACTTGATAAGGTAAAACTATCTAATATTTGGCATAATTTTTAATAAGTAAAACCCTTCAGACCAGAGATGGTCTCTCCAAGAAACTGTTGAACTTACCAGGACAATAAGATGCTGAACTTTATGCTTGGTAAATACTTCCAATGAAAGAATCTCAACTGAATTTGAACTGTGGTAATGCAACAAGGTAGAGGAATCCACCATGGGGGGAGGGTTTAGGGAGGGGTGGGGGGAAATCCCAGTGCCTATAACACTGTGTCACATAATGCAATGTAATTAATAAAATAAAGGAAATAAAAAAAAAATAAGTGAAACTCTACCTGATAGCATCCACTCCCCCAGTCTGGATAGCTCAGCTTCCTCTCACACTTTTCCATGACAAATGCCGATTTCTGAATTAGGCAAACTGAATGAGGTCCATACTTCTCAGCACCATAGTTTTTAAAAATTTCTGAAACAAACCAGAAAAGTCTCGTCAGAAATGATTTTTTAATTTAAACGAGAAACTGAAATATTCATCTTAGTGGTTAAAACTGCTTTCAAAAATCTAACATGTGTGGTACCAGCATGGTTTGTGAACAGGCCAATCCTCCATCTGCCAGCACCGGGATCCCACATGGGTGCCAGTTTTAGTTCCAGCTGCTAGACTCCCCATCCAGCTCCCTGCTTATGTGCTGGGAAAGCCGTGGAGGATGGCTCAAGCACTTGGGACCCTCCACCCGTATGGAAGACCCAGAGGGCTCCTGGCTTCGGACTGGCTCAGCTCCAGCCGTTGTGGCTGACTGGAAGTGAGCCAGCAGATGGAGTATCTTTCACACCATCTCACTTTCTCTCTTTCAAATAAAAATAAATAAATCTTCTTGAAAAAACAATAGAGATCAAATCAAGCATGTTTAATGAAACTATTAAGCTTTCAAAAATTAAGATAAGCAGAACTCAGACACAGTTACTTCTCAATGAAGGAATGAGTAGGAGAAAATCACGATCAGAGAAACAAGAAAATAAAATGGTATCAGAGAAAGTATCAATAAATGATCTTAAATTGATTACAACAAGACTCCAGTTCATCTGTGGCTGAAACAGAAGTCACTTCCAGGTGATCCCAAAAAGGTTAAGGCCAAATGATTCGTATAACAAAGGCTATTCTGAGGTACGGCAAGTTTTTAAAAACTTTCTTGTGTCTTCAACTTGGGCCACATCCTGGAAGTTCAGAAGTAACAGCCTGAAGTAGTGCCAATCATGTGCAAATCTTCGGGCCATGGGGTAGATTAGTGACCTCGAAATACCCATTGGCCAAAGGATCAAACTCCTAAACCTAGCAATCACTTGTTCTTAATCCACTCTATACAAGCTGTATTTTGTAAAAGTAAAGTTCAGGTAGCCCATTTTGAAATATTATGAATATTTTTTTGCTGGTTTTGAAAAATCTTCACCACATAAGCTAAGTTTGAAATGTCAAACAGGGGCCCGGCATGATAGCATAGCGGTTAAGGTCCTCGCCTTGCACACTCCAGGATCCCATTTGGGCTGGTGGCCCTGCTTCCCATCCAGCTCCCTGCTTGTGGCCTGGGAAAGCAGTCAAAGACAGTCCAAAGCCTTGGGACTCTGCACCTGTGTGGGAGACCCGGAAGAGCTCCTGGCTCCTGACTTCGGATCAGCTCAGCACCAGCCATTGCGGCCGCTTGGATAGTGAATCAACAGATGGAAGAACTTCCTCTCTGTCTCTCCTCCTCTGTATATCTGCCTTTCCAATAAAAAATAACTAAATCTTTTAAAACTAAATGTCAAACAGAATAAGACAGACTCTACTTCTAATTAAGAGTTACAAAGTCTTCAAGAAACACTGATTAGCGCCAGAAGCAGGTTCTGGCAAGCTAGAGCCTTGGGGCCACATGTCAACCCACTCATTCATGTCAATCTGCCCATATATGCTGACCCGCAAAGCCTGAGGGTGTTATATTTTGTCCTTTACAAAATAAATCCTGCTGACCATATATCTAAAACAGTAAAATGTGGTAGTGTACCTTTAGCAGTCCCCAAGTTGCTAGATCTGCACATTTCTTCTTTAACGTGGAACAGCTTAGCATGAATAAGTCTTTATAATATTTAGTAATTAGGTCAATAATGTGGATTTAAAAAAATCCTTATTGTACAGATCCAGTTAAATCTGTTATGTTCAAAATGCAAAAGTAACATAGAAATTTAAATGTAAAATATCTTACTTATAACAAAGTTGGCAAAGGGAGAGACTGGGTTAAAAGTTTTGATGACCAAAGAAAGAAGGACAAATTGTTGCTCTTCATGAATATATCAGATTTAAGAATAATTCTGTTTACAACGATAGTTAATTATCACTGCAGAATATGCAACTGTCATATTTTCACTACCTTTTTTTTTTTTAAAAAGATTTACTTTATTTTTATTGGAAAGGCGGATATATAGAGAAGAGACAAGAGAGAAAGATCTTCCATCCGATGATTCACTCCCCAAGCGGCCGCAATGGCTGGAGCTGAGCCAATCCAAAGCCAGGAGCCAGGAACCTCTTCCAGGTCTCCCATGCAGGTGCAGGGTCCCAAGGCTTTGGGCTGTCTTCAACTGCTTTCCCAGGCCACAAGCAGGGAGCTGGATGGGAAGCAGAGCTGCTGGGATTAGAACTGGTGCCCAAATGGGATCCGAGCACGTGCAAGGCGAGGACCTTAACCACTACACCACCGTGCCAGGCCCACATTTTCACTACCTTGATAGCCCAATTAATTTATGTGTATTAACAAGAAATCAGTAATATGGTAATATGTCTTACTGGCCATGGAACAGTATCATTTTGATTTTTGAAAACTGATATATTACCTCTAAATTACACAAAATGAGCGCCCCTTAAAGAGGAACAAAGAGGTATATGAAGTGTTTCAATAAAATGTTAAAATCCCTGCTGCAAGGAATATCTTGTACTGGCATGAATTTACTATTCCACTCAGTGTCTGCTTACTTATCTGTGAAATACAGTACCTTTTCTACGCCACTTACAATGTTTTTAAAAGAATATACGAAATGATGAAAACCAAACTTCTTTTGCAATGTAAAGGACTACGTAGATGTAAGGTATGACGTTGTGTGGAAGCATGTCTGCACCTAACAGACAGCTCACAATCACGTCCGGGCATGTCGGGAATAGCTTTAAGCACCCAGTATATGAATTCATTTCATATTTACAACAGATCGTGAGAGAGCTGTTATCCCATTGTACAAATGAGGAAACAGATAGAATCTTAGCAAATTATAGATGGACAGCAGTGAACATATACCATAAAGTTACCACCACGTTATATTGCTGATATATAATGTTAACGTGTATATAACACTCACTTCACCAGAGTCCTAACCTGGTTGATTTTCCAGTATTCTGCAATCTGAGCTGCGTTGATATTCACCACTTAAATGCCAACTGAATTCCTGACTGAAAGGACAATAGTCAGCAATTTCCACTGAGCCCCCATAGTAAGGCAAGTCTTGTGCAGGAATTCCGCTGAGTTCATCGAAGTACTGCAAAGCAATGATGGGGAAGACAGGCATGACAGACACAGTCAGTATCCAAACAAAGTCCAAAGGCAAATGATAGCAATGCTTTGCTGCTATGTAACCTCTGACACTGATTACTTCACAAGCAGCTCAACACAAACACGTAACAAAAACCACATGAAGGGGATTTTCAAGTTGCTATAGTTTTAGAAATAAGCAACTACATCTAAACTATGTACTAGGATGGCAAATTTGGTTAACGTTTTAAAAGGAACAAATGAGGGCCAGGTTGGGTCACAGCAGCTTACATCCCCCTTTCAGATCCTGCTTCCTGCTAATGTCCTGGGCAAGCAGCAGAATATGGCTTTGGCCACTGCAATCATTTGAGGAGTGAATCAGTGGATGAAAGATCTCTCTCTCTCTCTCTCTCTCTTTACCTGCCTCTCTTCTCATTGCTCTCTATAATTGCCTTACAAATTCACTCCCCAAGGCCCAACACAATGGCTTAGGGGCTATATCCTCACCTTGCAAGTGCCATGGTCACATTTGGGTGCCAGGTTTGTTTCCTGGCTGATCCACTTCCCATCCAGGTTCTTCCTGCTTTTGGACTAGAAAAGCAGTAGAAGATGGCCCAAAGTCTTGGGACTCTGCACCTATGTGAAAGACCTGGGAGAAGCTCCTGGCTCCTGACTTTAGATTAGCTCAGCTCTGGCTGCTGCAACTGCTTGGGGAATGAACCAGCAGATGGAAGATCTTTCTCTCTATCTCTCCTTCTCTTTGTAAATCTGCCTTTCCAATTAAAAAAAATTTTTTTCACTCCATACATGGCCACAACAGCCAGACCTGAGCTGATCTGAAGCCAGGAGCCTCTTTCTGGCCCCCCAAGTGGGAGCAGGAGGCCAAGGACTTGGATCATTCTTCACTGCTTTCCCAGACCACAAGCAGGGAGCAGGATCCACAGTGGAGCAGCTGAGACACGAACTGGCATCCATGTGGGATACTGGCAACTGAAGGTGGAATATCAGCCTATGGACCATGGCTCTGGCTTTGGCTCCAAAAAATACATCTTAAAAAAAAAAAAGACTGCTGTTTCTAAAAATATAAGAAGTGAAATAAAATTACAACGAACAAAATAATATAGTTTTAAAAGATTGATTTACTTTTATTGGAAAGGCAGGTTTTTATATAGGAGAGAGATTCACTTGCCAGTTTCCTCAAATGGCTGCATTAGCTGGAACTAAAGGAATCCAACGCCAGGAGCCCCTCCCAGGTCTTCCACATAGTATAGGTGCAGACTCCGAAGGCATTGAGTCATCCTCTACTGCCTTCCCAGGCCATTAACAGGGAGCTGAAAGGAAAGTGGAATAGCCAGGACAAAAACTGGCACCCATATGGGATCCTGGCACTTGTAAGGTGAGGATTTAGCCACTGAGCCATCACACTGGGCCCAACTCTGCCTTTCAAATAAATAAATAAATGTGCTAAAACTTATCAAATCAAATACTCTAAATATCTCCTGCTATTATAAGGTGTTACTACCCATTTATTATTAAGTGGCAAACAGGGAACAAAGAAATTAAGGAATTCAGTGTTTTTCAAACATGGAAAATATGCTGAAAATTTTAAGATGCTTCATTCTTTTGATTCAAAATGAAGACTTTCTAACAAATCTATTCCTAAAATTATGTCCCACATGAGAGTTACCTGATACTCTGGTGGTAAAGGTTTTGGGAATTTCTGGAGATTGCACACAGCGACTGCCCTCTGGTCCTGTCTGCAGGTTAACTGCAGTGGGTTGCTCCTCAGTGTGTCACAGTAAGGGCTCAGCATCTGTCTCCTGCACAGAGAAGCATGAGCTGGATCAACTGTAAAACATCATCACTCATCTCTCCATTACGATCTAAACACATTTTAAAGGTGTGTAACTAACGCTGAATCAGGTTTTACGATTTTTCAGAGTAAAAGCAAATGATAAATGTAGATGGGAAGGTAATAGTAGATGCAATGTAACACTTCACTGATATTAAATAAGATCCTATATTCTTTTTTTTTTAAAGATTTATTTTTATTATTTTTTATTGGAAAGGCGGATATACGGAGAGGAGAGACAGAGAGGAAGATCTTCCGTTCGATGATTCACTCCCTAAGTGAGCGCAACGGCTGATGCTATGCTGATCCGAAGCCAGGAGCCTCTTCTGGGTCTCCCACGCAGGCGCAGGGTCCCAAGGCTTTGGGCCGTCCTCGACTGCTTTCCCAGGCCACAGGCAGGGAGCTGGAAGGGAAGCGGGGCCACCGGGATAGAACCGGCGCCCATATGGGATCCTGGGGCGTGCAAGGCGAGGACCTTAACCACTGTGCCACCGCGCCAGGTCCCCATGCTTTGCATTCTTAATACCAACAAATAAAATTCCTTATCCTGGGCTAAAGACTGTATCTTTGTAACAGTCTCAGAAAGAGATGGAGGTAATGTCCCCTTCTGTTTCACAGTATAAAGCAGAAAATGCTTCCTATGCATAATCTAATTTGAAGAAATTTGACAGTTTTATTCAGCTGCGAAAAAATTCACAAGACAACCTTGTTTTCCAATGGAAAATGAAGACTGCGTGCACATTCCCAATTGTATTCTGTTATCTGCTAAATCTAATCTTGGAACTGTAATTTGATAAAAAGGAATTCTGTGAATCCTCGAAAGATATCAGAATGTACTGCATTGTGCTATAAACATAACCTCAAACCTGTAACTCTGATCGGTCATCAAACTGATGCAATCCTAAACAACAGAACTATTCTGCAGGGCCCTGCACAGGAACCTAGTAGCTAAACTCCTCGCCTTGCATGCGCTGGATCCCATATAGGCGCCGGTTCATATCCTAGCTATTCCACTTCCTTTCCAGCTCCTTCCCTGTGGCCTGGGAAAGCAGTTGAGGACGGCCCAAAGCCTTGGGACCCTGTACCTGTGTGGAGACCTGGAGAAACTTACTGTCTCCTGGCTTCAGATTAGCTCAGCTCCAGTCATTGCGGCCACTTGGGGAGTGAACCTGCAGGTGGAAGATCTTTCTGTCTCTCATTCTCTTTGTAAATCTGACTTTACAATAAAAATAAAGAAAATTTTTTTTTAAACAGACCATTCTGTAAAAATGTTACAGAATCACTTCTGGTTTTTCTCTTCTCAAACATCCATTAAAAAGAAAATAACCTAATGCTACATTTCTTATTTTAAGGAAAAATTATACTTATTTCATTCAAATAGACAATGTTATATCCATAACATTTTTTAGGGACTTGCAGATTCTTAAGACAAAACATATTAAATATCTACCCAGGACTTCATTTGGTGCATTTGAAGCAGCACGGTGACATAGAAAACAAATAATGCTCAAGTCATTACAAGGTCTGACTTAAACACCAGAACCAGCCACTTACTTGGTATTAACTTTCCTAAGAGCCAAGTACAAGGCCTCCAGCCTAGCCCTGGAATCGGAACGTAGGCTGTACACATCACTTTACAAAATCTTCAAGTAAGACAATTTTGTAACTTTCAATGATAGTTTTCAATGAATAGGATCCATAATTTTCAGTCACATATCATTAAAAAATATATTTATCTTTAAACAGAGATGTCCATGGTTTTGGACCTCTCCCTGTGGATATTGTTAGCATATGATTAAAAACAGTACTGCAACTATTTATTATGAAATTGTTACCAAGGACTTACAAACGGTCATTGGAACAATTTGAAATTAGACTGCTCCAGGTTACATTTTTTAAATAGCTGACATTTTGGGCTTAGGAATAAAATCAGAAATTGATTGTGTACTCAAAGATATTATAGGGAGACAAATTTCTTACTCTTGCCTCTGCTGATCAATCCAGAATTTACAGCTCTTCTTGACAAAGTCGCAGCCCTTGCCTCGGCCCCAGTCTAACTTCTCGGCCATGCTGTAATTTGCCGTGTACCAGCTGTGGAAATAATTAGGCAAAGCAGTTTTAATCACTGTCACTTTGGAAGCCACACCACTTACAGGCTTCAACAGTGAGTTCCTTAAGACCTCAATAAGGACTCTGGAGGCCTCTGCCACATAGGTTGTTACCAAGGCCTTGCCACACGAGAGACCAGCAACCAGCCTTACAGCCCATACATCATCTTTGCTGTCTGTCACAATGTCCAAAGATGACAGGAGTCACAGAAGTGGATAAGATACACGGGTCATGAGGAAACAGAACGAGAGAGAGAGCACTGCGACGAAGGAATGACCAATCAGCTAGCCTTTACTTAATCAGATTCCACTAGCCCCAGTTTCTTGCTTTTCTGGCCTTTATTTCAACACAAGCTCAACATTACACAATACAACAAGACAAAGAATCCTAAATCCAGTGGTTTTTAAAGGTTCTAACCTTAGAACAAAGGAAATATTCAATTTTTCCTAAGTGTAACCAAGGGCCAGCAGTCAGTTTTGGCTAGTTTTCTTGGTTGTTAGGGAAAAGATTAGTTTGCAAAGTGTTAAAAAAACAAAAACCAAAATGGTTCCTTAACTGTCTCTGTTTCATCGTATCCCTTTAGTATTACCAAACTAGTAAACAAAAGTCTAAGCTCAAAGCCTGGGGAAGTGAGAACACCCCTCTCCACTCAGCTCCCCTTCCCATAAACATCAAATAACGGCAGAAACATGACAGTACTTTAAAACCTTCTGCACTTTCAAGAAAGACAACTCTCTCAGAGAGAAAAAATTCATAAACGAATTTCAGTGTTCCAGTAATAAAATGCCCACAACTTCTGTGGTTTTAGCTTGGACATCCCTGGCCACTGTGGCCATTTGGAGGGTGAATCAGCAGAGGAAAACCTCTTTCTCTCTCTCTCTCTCTCTCTCTCTGTCCTTTAAATAATGAAACAGATCTTTAAAAAAAACAAAAACAAAAACAAAAAAACAGCTTTGGTTTAAGAGGAAAAACACTTTACCATACCTAGTTAATGAAAGAACTAGAAAAACACTATTGTGTTAAAAGAAAAATGTCACTAACCTAATGAGTTAACTGATTCAGGAAGTAATTCTTAGTGGGTGAAAAAGTATCACAAAATGTTGCCTTGGAACTTTAAAAGGGAGGCATCAGATTGTACCCATGTGCACCCTGTCATCAACAGCAACAACATGGTAATGGGGAAAGCAGGCATTGTATACTCTCAACCTTACCTATGAAGTAAACTCCTTGACGAACAAACAGCTAAACCTCATCCTAACTGAGCATCCAGAGTAAATTCGTATTTATAAGTAGGGAGAATTTTGAACTAAGCAATATACAAGGAAGTTCAGAATACTTCATTGTCTATAATCAATGACATGAAAAAGAGGTAGAAGCGGGGAGATGTGTCAGAATTGTTCTAGATCAAAAGATTTAAGAGAGAGACTGGCATGACAGCCTAGTGGTTAAATCCCTGCCTTGCTTCTGTGCCAGGATCCCATTTGGGTGCCAGTTTGCATCCCAGATGCTCCACTACACATCCAGCTCCCTGCTTGTGGCCTGGGAAAGTAGCTAAGGATGACCCAGAGCCTTCAGAACCTGCACCTCTGTGGGAGACCTGGAAGAAGCTCCTGGCTCCTGGCTTTGGATTGGCTCAGCACCAACCATTGTGGCCACTCTGGGAGTGAACCAGATCTTTCTCTCTGTATCTCCTCTCTGTGTATCTGCCTCTCCCATCAAAAAATAAAATAAATCTTAAAAAAAAAAACTGAAGAAACATAACAACCAATCAGGATCTTATTTGGATCCTGAGTTAAACAAATCAATAACAAAACAAAAAACAGAGGGAATATCTAACAGATATTAAGAAATTACAATTAGGGCCCGGCGGCGTGGCCTAGCAGCTAAAGTCCTTGCCTTGAATGCACTGGGATCCCATATGGGCTGGTTCTAATCCCAGCAGCTTCACTTCCCATCCAGCTCCCTGCTTGTGGCCTGGGAAAGCAGTCGAGGACGGCCCAAAGCTTTGGGACCCTGCACCTGTGTGGGAGACTCAGAAGTTCCTGGCTCCTGGCTTCAGATCGGCATAGCATCGGCCGTTGCGCTCACTTGGGGAGTGAGTCATCGGATGGAAGATCTTCCTCTCTGTCTCTCCTCCTCTCTGTATATCTGACTTTCCAATAAATAAATAAATCTTTAAAAAAAAAAAAAAGAAATTACGATTAATTTTGCTAGTTGTGCAGATACATTAGAAGTATTCATATGTTTTAGGGATTCATGTTTGTGCTCCCAGGGGTCACATGACTTGATACCTTCAATTTTGGAAACTATAGTCTGAAAGGAAGCTACACATACAATTTTTAAGTAATTAAGATATAATTTTAATCCTTATTGAATCCAGGTTCTAAGCATTTGGACTTCACTGTGTTATACAGCATTCTATATAGATGTATTTTGTATATATTTGTACAATTCATAATAAAGTATTTAAAAGAACACATATGAACCTCAACAATTCGGTGTCACTTATAGAACATAATCTTTAATATTAAGGAATATACTATCATCTCTCTTCTAAAGGTACAAAGGTGCTTCAATTTCTCTGTTAGGCATTTATGTAAGCCATGGTCACAATATGCACTCCATTTTAAAAAGCACCTGATATCACATTCTCACAGCGGTCTTACCCAGTGTCCTCCATCAGCGCCAGAGTGATTCGAGACAGGACTCGGTTCTGGGTGTGAGAACCAGTCATTGCTTCATTCTGAAAACCAGCAACATATTCTGATTAGACGGTTGAATCCTGCAACTCCCAAGAATTTGTGATTCCTCTGACATAGATTCAAAATACTTCAAGTATGAGAGGCTGTCAAACTGCTCATTTAAAAATGATAGAAAACCGAACTCATTAAAATTCCAAAACTGAAAGTGAAATCTATTGTCTGCCTCAAATGTCTTCACTGTTAGCAATTGCCCTGGAATGGTAATCAACCAGAATTCACATACCTGTGTCTTTAATGTTTATGGTGGGTCTATGAAACACTTTAACAGTGATTATATCTGGAAAGTGAATTTCAAAATCGAAGGGGAAAAGTGGTACTTCAATTATGTTATAACCTATTTGAATACCTTTCCCATGAGTATGAATTACTTTCATTAAACATGTGAAAGTCTGAGGAACAGGTGTTTGGCTGAGCAGTTGAGATGCCCACGTTCCATGATCAGAAAACCGGGGTTTAATTCCAGGCTCTGGCTCCTCACTCCAGCTTCCTGGTAATGTAGACCCTGGGAGACAATGGAGATGGCTCACATAGACGTGCTCCTGCCGTCTACTTGGGAGACCTGGACTGCAGGCCCAGGTCCTGGCTTCAGCTCCCGCCCAGCCCTAACTGTTGCAGGTATTTGGGCACAGGACCAGTGGCTAGAAGATGAAAGCTCACTTGCTCTCTTTCTTTAACGAAAAAATAAATAAACATTCTTAAAGTCTAGTAAAATTTAAATATAAGCTGACCTCTAGTAACCGCTTCTCCCAGTGGTTGAGCTCAGTGCCCATACCACCTTGATTTTCAAGCTCCATTCCTTCAAGACCTGGACAGTTAAAATGTCTTCGTGCTTCATCCTAAGAATTGAAAAAAAATATAAATCTCATGAAATTATCATCAGAAACAACACTATATAACATGCAATAAAGTAGACACTGAAGAATTATGCTGATGAAAATTAAGAGCTTAATTTACATTCTTGCCTACAGTGTACAAAGGGTCCCCTTTCTTCCATACCATCAACATCTACCTGACATCTATTAGATAGTAACCATTCTGACAGACACGAGATGATATTTCCTTGGTGTTTGTTTTCTGAGCCCAGTAGGAAAACAGTGGACAACTCCCTCTTGGGTTATCACTGCCTCTGGAGAGCATGAAAATCAGGACTGGGGCAGCCATGGCTAGACAGTGTGGCACCCACCAGCATGTGTGTGGGCTGGACAGTGGGGCTGGTTGGGTTGAACGAGGTTTCAATGCCAATTGACACGTATGAGAGCTGAATGTGATGTGGGTCAGATTGGACCAGTTTTCTGTACATATTGGCAAGCACAGGAACCAGGGAAGGAGGCAGGCCTGTGGGAGTTATTGTGGGTTGCTCCAAGTAGGCTGCAGCTCCCACTGATTTGTGTGAGGGCTGAGTGTACGGTGGGCAGGATTGGGCTGGACTGCAACATCCATTGGTTTGTGTAAAAGACAGAGCTGGAGACAGAACTGATGGAGCAATTCCATACACTAACATATGCATAAACTGACTGGGGTAACAGAATGTGCCAGACCCTGTACTGGCAAGCACACACAAAAATCATGTCTAGGATCACCTCAGATGAAGTTTGTTTGGCAATCCCCTCAACTGAACTGCTGAACTCAGAACCTCAACCATGAAGAGAAGTGCAGGTTCCATGGTCTGACCATGGAGTGCATGTGTCAAAGCTGAGCCTCCTCAGTGGCTCAGATGGAGCAGTGGACAGCATATCCAGGTGCACATGGAGGATATGGCAGTCCATCGGAACCTGCAGAGGACACCTGGTACCACAACAGAGGACGGAGGACAGAACAAATCAATCAACTACCCCAGCCATGTGTTGGCAGTGAAAATCTGGGCAGAGACACTAAGGTAGACTATGTCAGCCAGTGGATTCGGGAGAGATTTCGTCGTGCTTGGAGTGGCAAGATTGGCAGCAATTCACAATTGTTGTGAATTATTTCATCCAATGAAACGCCACTACACAACTTCAATGACAGGAAGAAACATGGAAATTTACAATATCATGAAAGTAATTAACGTGGTATTGAGTGACCAATATGTTAGAAAATGCAAGTTCTTAACCACATCCTGTAACTACTTCATTGACATCTCAATTTTAGTATATACACAACTGGCTGCTATAAACCTTAAAATGGTTATAGGGTACTATTCAGCTGTCTCGTGTCTATTTTCATTTTTATATTTAGCAGCTTATAGTATTCAAGCATGATTTTTACTGAACTTTGCAAATTTTAGGATAGTCCAAACAGGCTTATAACTCTAACAAGCCATATGTTAACGATTGAGGAGCAGAACAGTTTTAGGAGGGGTGTGCAGAGAAATCTTCAATACCTTAGTGAGGAGTAACTGATGTTTGTGTCTTATCTAGTAAAGTATATGGGAGTCCAAGCTTTTTCCTGACTGTTCTAAGCTTTCCTTATTGGTCTCTGTCTGTCTATCTGATCTAATTTTGGGGGCTCCAGAGCGACCCTGATGGTCATTGCAAGAGAGGGTGGGGAGCCAAAGTTGGAACTAAGTAAGGACCAGAGAAAGCTCCTCTCCCGAGTCCCAAAGGAAGTTTACTGTTCTGTTTCTGAGGACTGCTCAGGGCTCCTGGCTGTTGTTCCAATGACATTAGATCCTGTGAGGAAGGATCTGGGCTTCTTCCATCCCGTGTGGGAGATCCGATAGGGAATGGTTGACCTCAGAGTTCTCAGCCTATGAGGGCACTCCAATTCCCTGTGATCTCCTTGGCAGTTGGGATATAGTCCTTGGTGCCCATACTGATAGTCCTTGGTGAGGTACCAGGAGTCTCCGGGGTTAGGATACAACTCTCCTCCTGTCCTCCTGTTCCACTCCTGTTCGCCTCCTGCTCTGTGCATATGACCTCCTACTAAGAGGCTGTCAGGATTGCTCTTGGATCCCACTGTATGTCTTTATACTTTTTGCTAATGTCTAATGCAGATTCAAGTCTGTTGTCTATAAATTACCTGTTACAATCTTGATAGATTATACTTAACATCTTCCTCACACACTCTAAGAAGGTGGAAGATTTCTCTGCTTTCCCAACCCACTGCAGAATAACATAATGTATTAAAAGCATATCAAGCTTTTCAGTTCTTTGATATTCATAAGCAGTCTGTCTCTCATTGATTATTCATTCATTTGTTACATCACAATATCTTATTGTGGGTGATATAGGCTGTTTGAGGGTGTAATAATGTTACAACTTACAGGTGCTATTTTTAGGAATGACATCATCTTAAATTAAGGCAAACATGTGGTATCTAACCTTTTGGGACTGGCTCATTTCCCTTAGCATAATGGTTTCTAATTGGGCCCATTTGGCCATGAAGAAATGCATTTTGTTTTTTTAATAGCTGAGTAGTATTCCATGGAGTACACGAACTATTGCTTTCTTATCCAACTTCCTGTTAATGTGTTTAGGAAGGAAATGGAAGAAGGTCCAAGTACTAGGGACCCTGTTACCCATGTGGGAAACCAGGATAATTTCCTGGTTCCTGACTTCTACTTAATGATGACATGGCTGATGTAGCCATCTGGAGAGTGAACCAGTGTAAGGAAAATTTTTCTCTCCTTCTCTACTACTCATTCAAATAGATGACATATAGACAGACAACTCCCATGAGCTGGTTCACTCCCCAAATGACCTGAGCTGGTCAGAGGTTAAAGCCAAGAGCCTGGAACTCACAGGTCTCCCATACGAGTAACAGAGACCATATTATTTGAGCCACCACTGCTACCTCCAGGATCCACATTAGCGGGAAGCTAGAACCAAGAGCTGGAACTGAAAACTGAATCTAGGTATTCCAAAATGGAATGCAATCTCCTAACTATTATACCAAACTCCTACCAAACACATTAACAGTTTTTTTAATGGGCATTTGGTGTAGCGGTTAAAGACCACTTTGAACACCCACTTCCCATGTAGGATTACTTGGAATACAGTCTTATTTTCACTCCTGGTTCCAGCTTCCTGCTAATGTGTATCCTGGGAGGAAATAGTGATATTCAAGGAAGTTAGTTTCTGGGCCAGGCACTGTGACAGTGGGTAAAGTCTCTACCTGGGACACCAGCAAAACTCAAAGAGTTCTGTTTCAAGTCCTGGCTGCTATACTTCCAATCCAGTTCTGTGTTAATGCACTTAGGAAAAGAGCAGAAGATGGCCCAATTACTTGGGCCCCTGAACCCACATGGGAGTTCAGCATAGCGTTCTAGAATCTTGACTTGGAATATCACGGTAAATTGGCGATTAGTTCACTGAATGGAAGATCTTTCTCCATCTTCTCCTGTCACAGCATTGTGACATGATGGGTTAAGTCACCACCTGCAATGCCAGCATCCTATATCAACACTAGTTTGAATCTCTACTACTCAGACTTTCCATCCAGCTACTTGTTAATGTTCCTGGGAAAACAGTGCAATGTGGCCCACTTGTCGCCCACTTGGGAGACAGAGAAAAAGCGCCTGGGGCTCCTGCTTTGGGGCTGGTTCAGCCCTGACCATTGCAGTACTCTTTGGAGAGAACCCATAGATTACAATTTCTCCCCTGCCACCCCACATCTCTGCCTTTCAAATAAACAAATAAATCTGTAAAAACAAGCAAAAAGCCAAATACATAAAATTAATCTTCAAAAAAAAAAAAGACAAACTGGGTCCCTACCAACCATGTAGGAGACCTACACTGAGTTCTGGCTCCCAGCCTCGGACTGGCCCAGCAGTTTTGGGCATTTGGGGATGAATCAGCAAAAGAGGTAACTGTAGCTCTGGCCATTGCGGCCACCTGGGAATGAAACAACAGATGGAAAATCCTTCTCTCTATATCTATAATACCTAAAAATTAATTCCTACACCCTATTAACATAATAAGTCCTTTTATTTCTTTGTGTTGTTCTCAATATTTTTCATCAGTTGCTTATAGTTTTCAGTGTGCAGGTCTTTAATCCCCTTGGTTAAATATATACCTAAGTATCTTATATTTTTATAGATATTATAAATGGAATTACCTTGACTTCTTTTTGTACAGATTTTTATTGATGTATAAAAACACAACTAGAGCTGGCATTGTGGAATGGCGAGTTAAGCTGCAGCGTGCAATACTGGCATCTCAGATGGGCAACGGTGTGAGTCCCAGCTGCTCCATTTCTGACACAGCTCCCTGCTAATGCACCTGGGAAAGAGGCAGAAGACGGTCCAAGGGCTCTCTACACCCACATGGGAGATACGCTAAAAGCTTCTGGGTTCTAACTCGAGCCTCGTCCAGTAATGGCTGCTGCCATTTGTGGAGTAAAATAGCAGATGAAAGACCTCTCTCTCTCTGTAATTCTGAATTTCAAATAAATAGACCATCAAACAAACAAAATCCAAAATTGATTTATGTATACTCATTTTGTAGAATGAATTTTTGCTGTATTCTCTAGTTCTAACAACTTTTGGAGGAGTCTTTAAGGTTTTCTATATATATATATTATGCATATTTGACGTAATCTCATTTGTCAACTACAACATCAAAAAAACTGCAATAACTGCACGTCTTCCTCTACTACTTAGGTGCCTTTTCTTTCTTTATTTTGCCTATTTGCTCTGACGAAGACTTTTAATATGAGGTTGAATAGAAGTAGCAGAAGTAGACATCCTTGGGACCAGCACTGTGGGTGAAGCAGCCTCCTGCAATGCAGGTATCATGTATCAGAGTACTGGCTTGAGTCCCAGCTGCTCTGATTCCCATTCAGCTCCCTGCTTTAATACCTGAGAAGACAGTAGTAGATTATAGTCCAAGTGTTTGGGCCCTGACCCTCCATATGGGAAACCTGGATGGAATTTCTAGTTCCTGGCTTTGGCTGGGTTTCACACTGAAATTTGTAACCATGTGAGAGTCAACCAGAAAATAAAAGATCTTTCCTTGACTAATCTGATACACTGCCTTTCAAATACATACAAAAATCTTAACAAGAAAAAAAAGAGGCAGGCCTGGCATGGT
The DNA here is from genome assembly GCF_017591425.1 of Ochotona curzoniae. NCBI lineage: Eukaryota > Metazoa > Chordata > Mammalia > Lagomorpha > Ochotonidae > Ochotona > Ochotona curzoniae. The sequence continues at coordinate 932,818 of NW_024466924.1, forward strand.
AGCCTAGCATGGATAAAGTCCTCGCCTTGAACACACTGGGACCCCATATGGGCGCCATTCGTGTCCTGTCAGCCCCGCGTCCCATCCAGCTCCCTCTTTGTGGCCTGGGAAAGCAGTCAAGGATGGCCCAAAGCCTTGGGACCCTGCACCTGTGTGGGAGAGCACCAGAGGAGCTCTGGTTCCTGATTCAGATAGGCTCAGTTCCGGTCACTGTGGTCAACAGATGGAAGATCTTCCTCTCTGTCTCTCCTCCTCTCTGTATATCTGACTTTGCAATAAAAATAAGTAAATCTTAAAAAAAAAAAAAGAGGCAACAGCTGGGCCAAGAAGCTTCTCTGGGCCCCCCGCATCAATACAGGGGCCCAAGGCCTTGAGCCATACTTCACTGCAGGTTGAAGCCTATTAAACGAAGCCTCGCTTAGGTGCTTCCGTCAGCTGGTTCACCTCTCAAATGGCTGCACTAGCAGGAATTGGACTGTTCTGACACCAGGAGCCAGGATATTCTTCTGGGTCTCCCATGTGAGTGCATGGTCCTAAGGCGTTGGGCCATCTTCCTTGACCACTTTTCTTAGGCCACAAACAGGGAGCTAGATGGGAAGTTGAGCAGCTTGGACGTGAACTGGCAGCCATGAGATCCAGGTACTTGTAAGTGAAGATTTAGCCATTAATTTAATGTGCCAGGCTATGTAATTTTTTTTTCAGGCTATGTAATTTTTTTAATAGCATCTTTGTCTGGATATGGTCATTTTAATTTCATAAGAGTCTGGAATTATTATCTCCTCTTGAATTTTCTGGAAGAGTCTGGGAAGAACTGGTATTTCTTCTTCAAACATTTGATAGAATTCAAAATGAAGTCATTATGCTTTTCTCTGATGGGAAACTTTTTATTACTACATTTATGTTTGATCTTTCCTGATCCAGTCTTGGCAGACTGTACGTGTCTAGGAATTTACCCTTTCCTTCAAGATTACCCAGTCTGGTGGCAAATAACTGTTCGAAGCAACCTTGCTGATCCTTTGTATTGGTTGCAATACTTCTTTTTTCATTTTTTATTTGTTTTTCAGTATAGCTAAAGGTCTATTCATTTTAACTTCTGAAAGAACCCACTCTTTAACTGATCGTCTGTATTGTCTTTCTAGTCTCTATTTCATGTTTTCCTCAGATCGTTATTATTCCTTTCCTCTTGCTCAATTTAGGCTTAGTTTGTTTCTAGTTCTTTGAAGAATATCATTAGGAGGTTCTTAGAGGATTTTCACTTTTTTTAATGTAGGTCTTTATTGCTATAGACTTTCTGTTTAGATCTGCGCTAGTATATCCCATAACTTTTGTTATGTTGTAATTCCACTTTCATTTGTTTCAAGATATTTTCAAATTTCCTTGTAACGCTCTTCATTGACCCTTTGGTTGTTCAGGGGCATGTTGCTTAATTTTCATATGCTTGTGAATTTTTTCAAAAATTGTCCTGTTGATCTCTAGTTTATATCACTGTGGTCAGAAAAGATGCTTGATATTATCTCAACCTTCTTGAATACGCTGAGGCTTGTTCTGTGCCGGGATCCAACTACTTGTGCAAACTCTTGCTGCCCAAAGGTATACACTAGAAGCTGGAATTAAAAGTAGAGCTGACACCTGAATTCATCATTTGATATGGACTGCAGACACCCCAAATGGCATCTAACTGCTTCACCAGATACCTGCCCCTAGGACAACTGAAATGTGGGTATAAACTGCTCTTATTACAAATATAGTCCTTCTAGGAAAAAAAAAATTGTTCCTAAGAATGTAACTTCACTCACTGGATTATGTCAGTCCTGCAGTTAAAAATATCTAACAGTAAGCAAAGAGCTACATGTAGCAAAAACTTATATGTGGTTAAGGCAATAGAAAAAAAAGAACAGCCTTTTGTTATTTAATCGGGGGAAATGGTCCTTGCGAAGATTGATTTTATCTGTCAGTTTGGGTGGGTGATGGCTACACATTTGATCAAGCATTATCCTAGATGTCTTTGTGAAGGTGCTTTTGGAGGAGAGGAATATTTAAATCACTGGTTTTGAGTTAAAGCAGATTGCTCTGTTGCAGTCATCTGGAGCAAACCAACAGATGAACAATGTTTCTTCTTTCTCCCTCTTGCACACCATTCTTTCTCCCATTTGCATACCCTACCATTTGTGTTTTTTTTTTTAAAGAAACTTGACTAACAAATCCTCCAAATTAAAGAAAAGGAGTTATGTAAATAGTATCAGTGATTCTAAAAGCTATCACAACAGAGTCATTCCAAATTTCTAATTTCTTGGATTTCCACTGGCATATTACTTTATTGTATCACCTTTATATTGCTTTTCCTTCTATGCGGTCTGAAATTTAATCATAAATTCTTAAGCAATAATGAATAATAAGCAAAGGATATAATGAAACAAAAGGGTAGAAAGCCAACCAGACCTGAAATTCAACAATACTTACAACAACACGAGGTGTCACCAGAAGATACACAGTGTGACGAACTACTTTATTATCTCGAACATGCCACAACCTTTCCACTTTTCGAACTACTTTATCACTCCACTGATACAATCCAAGACTGTAATTACAGAATAAAACAAAGTCATTTTTATAAATTTAGCCACACTTTACATATAAAATATAAAAATCAATGTGAAATCAACATACTTATGGGCTTACTACGTACCAAGACCATGTAAAGTACTTTATAAGCATTTTCTAATTTAACCTTTTCAATAACTCCATGAGATTACCAACCCTACTTTTAGGTAAACAAAGAGAAACTTTCCGTGGCCAGAATGGGCCAGCTTTTGTCTGATCTCAGAAGCTAAGCAGGGTTGAGTCTGGTAAGTACTAGGATGGGAGAGGCAGTTTAGGGAGATGACATTACCTTGTTTGGGTTCACATGGCTAAAAATGGCCTAACTATTTCCTTTTCACAAATTAGGTAAAATACAAGAAAGCACAGAAACATAACCAAGTATAAAGGGAAAAATTAAAAGCATAATGAAGTAATTCAGTGGAAAAGTAGAATTTATTTAATTACTGCACTATGAAACTTGTTCTACATTGAGGGGAAAAAAAAAAGGTTAAATGCCTATTTCACACCTTACACAAAAATAGATACTTCTGACTCGTTATGCTTAAGATCAGTTAACATGTAAATATTGCCATGTATAAGCAATAATTATTTTTTAAAATTTTATTTTTATTAAAAAGGCAGACTTAGAGAGAGAGATGGGAAAGAAGATCTTCCATCCACTGTTCATTCCCCAAGTAGTTACAACAGCCAGAACTGAGATCTGAAGCAAGGAGCCAGGAACCTCTTCCAGGTCTCCCATATGGGTCCAGGATCCCAAGGATTTGAGCTATCCTCTGCTGCTTTCTCAGGCCTTAAGCAGGTGGCTGGATGGGAAGTAGAGCAGCTGGGACATGAACAGGTGCTTACAGGGGGAGGTAGCTGGTTGAGCCACCATGCTGGTCCTCAGGCAATAATCACTAAAAAGACAAAATAGAACCTACCCACATTTTCTCAACACTGACTATACGGAAAAAATAAACTAAGTTCAACGTGTTGAAAAGTACCCCTCCTGGCAAGAGGAGGCCTGGTTTGTCTACATTTTGATTTCTTAATGAAGGGATCAAACTAAAAGGTCTCACTTCATCCTGTTTTTTTTTTTTTTAAATAAGATTTATTTTTGTTTTTTATTGGAAAGTCAGATGTACAGAGAGGAGAGACAGAGAGGAAGATCTTCCATCTGATGATTCACTCCCCAAGTGACTGCAACAATCAGAGCTGTGCCGATCTGAAGCCAGGAGCCTGGAGCTTGTTCTGGGGTCTCCCACGTGGGTGCAGGTACCCAAGGCTTTGGGCTGTCCTTGACTACTTTCCCAGGCCACAAGCAGGGAGCTGGATGGGAAGTGGAGCTGCCAGGATTAGAACCGGTGCCTATATGGGATCCTGGCATGTGCAAGGCAAGGACTTGGGCTGCTAGACCACCACGCCAGGCCCAAAAGGTCTCACTTCTAACCTTGTTTTAATCTCCACATTTCCTTAGCTTATCCACAGAACACTATTACTTATGACACTAAACATGGTATAGTTGTCTAATTTTATTCCCAGTAACCTTTCAAAAGAGAAGTACAGGGGCTGCCATTTAGTGTGGTTAAAACACAAGTTCAGACACCCAACTCCACACTGGGGTGCCTGAGGCCAATATTTGGCTACAGCTTTGGTATCCATTTTCCTTTTTTTGTAGACCCTAAACAGGCAATAGTGATCATTCAAATAGTCAGGTCCTGGTCACCGATGTGGAAAGATATGAATTCAATTCCTGGCTCCTGACTTCACCCTGGACCAATGTTTGTCTTTGGAAATATTTGGGGGAGTGAATCAGCTGCCGACAGGAACAAGCATACACGCATACACTCATTCTCCTCTGTGCCTCCAAAATCAATAATATTTTCTTCTGAAACGAAAAAAAAAATACCTGTAATTGAAAGGTGGGAGACCATCTGCAAACCTCGAAGTTAGAGGGTTTCCATCTTTATCATGGTAGAATGCAAACAGCCCAGCAGAGAAACCCTACAAGGAAAAGTTCAAAAGGTCTGAGTGAAAAACACCAATTTTTTACTACATATTTCATAACACACCTGCTATCCAAAGACATCCCTGATCAACAACACTGCTAGAGGAATTTCTCTCACAGTGCAGGCTGTGTAACATTACGTAGGTCATGTTTATACATCAGACTATTTACTTGGAGTAAACATCTGCAATAACATTTTTTCACACTGTTTTTAAAAATTATGCGCAGTAAACAAGATGAACATCAATTACAATGCTATAAAGATCTTTCAAATACCATTAGAGTGAAAAAAAAAAGTCTAAGAGCACCAGCTAGGGCCAACACCACGGCTCAGTGGGCTAATCCTGCACCATCAAGTACTGCCATCTTATAAGGGCACCAGTTCAGTCCTGGGTGCTCCATTTTCAATCCAACTCCCTGCCAATGCGCCTGCGAAGGCAGCAGAGCCAAGTACTTGAGCTCCTGCACCCACTTGCGAGACCTAGAAGCGGCTATTGGCTCCTGGCTTGGATCAGCTCAGCTCCGGCAGCTGTGGCCATTTGGCAAGTGAGTCAGCAGATGGAAAATCTTTCTGTCTCTCTTCTTTGTAAATCTGCCCCTCCAATAAAAATTAAAATAAAATTTTAAAAAGCACCAACTGCTGTGTTTTCTAATTCCTCTGTCTGCTTTTTTTTTTTTTTTTTTTTAAAGTTTGGACCTTGCTCCTCATTTAAAGTTTGGGCCAATTCTTTGCCCTGTGGTGCCAGCATCCCCACGGGTGCAGGTTCATGTCCCAGATGCTCTACTTTTCATTGTGCTTCCTGCTTATGGCCTATAAAGACAGTGGAGGATGACCCTGCACCCACACCAGGGAGACCCGGAAAAGGATCCTGGCTCCTGGCTTCAGATAGGCTCAGCTTCGGCCACTGTGCCCACTTGAGGATTAACCAGTAGATGGAGAATAGAGACTCTCTCCCTGTCTCTCCATCTCTCTGTAAATCTGCCTTTTCAATAAAATAAATCTTAAAAAAAAAAGTTTAAAATTTTTAAGGAGATAATTTTTCCATAATCTTCAAATTCATATTCTCTATTTCTCCTTTCTCAAATAGATGCAGGAAGAGACCAAAACCCCACAATTATTACCATTTGATATCTCCTACTTCATTATTGAGATTTCTCTTCTTGCTTGCTTTCTTAATACAATAACAACAACAAAAAAAGCACTTTGTAACACTTCTTCACGTTTTATACATTGTGAATATGTTATAGCTTATATCCAAATGATTTCTATGGCAACTTTCTTTGCTGACATTAACTATGGTCTCCATGTCATTCAAGTCTTGACAAAATGACTAATGAAATCCAGATTATTCTTTTGTCCCTACATGTTTTCTTCTTTAAAATCTTTAAGATGAAAAGGAAAAGTAATGGAGTTAGTCAAGAAATAAAGTTCACTGAAAAACAGCTCAGAATGTTATAATTTGTCTCATTCTTTAATACTCCAACTATATTTTCTTTCAACTTGAACAAAAACAATTTAGCAGCTTAAAAATTTATCCAAGGCTCAGAGGTTGACAGCGGTTGGCATATGTAACTTTACAGGGAAGACTGTGTTAATTATGTAATGCTTACTTCTCAAAAGTTTCTGACGTTTAATCTACACAAGAAGTAAAAATGTAAAAAAGTAAAAAAAAACATGATAGAAACTCATGTTTCCTCTGTAAGAGTATTGTGATGCCAGTTTTGTCCTGTTGTTTTTTTTTTTTAAAAGAAACCACTGGAAATTAATATTGCTGAAGCCCTATAATTTCATTTCTTTCTCTTTCCTCTCCCAAAAAAAAACCACTACCTCGAAGTCAGGGTGTGTAATTGTCAAGAGATGTTTTCCATAATGGAGTGCCTGGTCCAAATTCTAAATATAACACTTCTGAACCTTGACCCTGCTAAGGCAACTGGCCAGGCGGTGGTCAGTCCAAGTCCTTAGGGCTCTGTCATCTGTCTGGGGGACCGGAACGGGTCTGTGTTCCTGACTTTAGCGTGGCCCAAGCCTGGCTATTGCAGGTAGTTGGGGTTAGTCAACCAGCAGATAAAGTCTCTCTCCTTCTGTCATTCTGCCTTATAAGTTACATATATTTCTCTGGTTTTCTTAGCATCAAGTGTCTAAAGTTCCTATGGCTGAAAATGTTACTTAGAACAATACTTGCCTTTCACTACAATTAGCAGGTTATTGAAACATTGTTTTTGTTTCAATAAAAGGAGAAGTGGAGTGAGCAATGGGCCTAATAGTTACAATGCCTGTGTCCCAGGTCAGAGCACCTGGGTCAATAGTGGACTCGGGCTGCTCACTCAAGATTGCGTCTAGTGAAGATCCGGGCATGCGGACAGGGGTGATGATTCCAAAAAATGGGTCTGTCCTACCCATGTCAGAAACATGCTTTGAGTTCTTGGCCTCTGGCTTCACCCTGTGCTCACACACCCAGCTGCTGTGGGCATCTGGGAGCAATTCAGCACAACGGAACTCCATTTCTTTGCCTTTCAAATAAGTAAGTGAAATTTAAAAGCATGACAGGAGACAGGCATTTCAAGTCAGACTCTCCTAACTTGCAGAGCATGAGCACTCCCTGGCTGCACTCCATTTTTCACCTGCTTATCTCGTGTGTTTGCTGATGTAGACTGTGGTTGGGATTTCACTGTTACACATGCTTGTCACCAAGAATCACAATGGCCACTAACAGTTCACCAAGCACAATGTGAATTTTCATTAGATTTTCAAGAAAAAAAATTCATTGTATGAAGGGACTTAAATGTTTCTGGAAGCTGGCACAGTGACACAGCTGACTAATCTTCCATCTGTGCAGTCAGCATCCCAAATGGGCACCAGTTCAGAGTCCAAGCTGCTCCACTTCCTATCCAGCTCTCTGCCAGTGGCCGAGGAGAGCAGTGAAGGATGGCCTGAAGCCTTGGACCCTGCACCTCTGTGAGAGCCCTGGACAAAGCTCTTGACTCCTGGACTTGGATTAGCCCCAGCTCTGGCCATCGCGATAATTTGGGGAATGAATCAGGGACTGAAAGAGTTCTCTCTCTAACTCTTTCAAGTAAACTAATCTTTTTTTTTTTTTTTTTTAAAGATTTATTTTTATTATTTTTTATTGGAAAGGCGGATATACAGAGAGGAGAGAGAGAGAGGAAGATCTTCCATCCAATGATTCACTCCCCAAGTGAGCCGCAACGGGCCGATACTATGCCGATCCGAAGCCAGGAGCCTCTTCCGGGTCCCCCACGCGGGGGCAGGGTCCCAAAGCTTTGGGCCGTCCTCAACTGCTTTCCCAGGCCACAGGCAGGGAGCTGGAAGGGAAGCGGGGCTGCCGGGATTAGAACCGGCGCCCATATGGGATCCCGGGCGTGCAAGGCGAGGACTTAACCACTTGCGCCACCGCGCCGGGCCCTCAAGTAAACTAATCTTAAAAAAAAAAAGTTTGTGGAAAGGGAAATAAAAGATAAATGTGGGGCTGGACACGTGGCACAGTGGTTAAGACACAGCATGAGATGCTCACATTCCATACCAGAATAACTGGGTTGGAGTCTTGGCTCCATCCCGATGCTAGCTTCCTGCTAATATGCTCTCTGGAGTCCAGCAAGTGATGGCTCAGGCAGGTGGGTCCCCACCACCCATGTGAAGACGTGGAATGACATCCGGTTCCTACCCTCAGCCTGACCCAGACTTAGCTACTGAAGGCCTGCAAGGAGTAAACCAACATATAAGCGATGTCTGTATGTCTCTCTGCTTTCGTCTTTCAGTCTCTGTGCCTTTCAAATAAGTTTTTTTTTTTTCTTTTTTAAGACTTATTTGATTTTGGGCCCGGTGGTGTGGCCTAGCAGCTAAAGTCCTAGCCTTGAACGCGCCAGGATCCCATATAGGCGCCGGTTCTAATCCCAGCAGCTCCACTTCCCATCCAGCTCCCTGCTTGTGGCCTGAGAAAGTAGTCGAGGACAGCCCAATGCTTTGGGATCCTGCACCCGTGTGGGAGACCTGGAAAGAAGTTCCTGGCTCCTGGCTTCAGATCGGCACAGCTCTGACTGTTGCAGTCACTTGGGGAGTGAATCATCAGATGGAAGATCTTCCTCTCTGTCTCTCCTCCTCTCTGTACATCTGACTTTGCAATAAAAATAAATAAATCTTAAAAAAAAAATTTATTTGATTTTTATTAGAAAGTCAAATATACAGAGAAGAGAGACAGAGAGGAAGATCTTCTGTCCGTTGATTCACTCCCCCCGTGGCTATAATGGCCAGAGCTGTGCCAATCTGAAGCCAGGAGCCAGAAGCTTCTTCCAGGTTGCCCACGCGGGTGTAGGGACCCAGGGCTTTGGATCATCCTCTACTGCTTTCCCAGGCCAAAAGCAGGGAGCTGGAAGGGAAGCAAAGCAGCCAGGGTACAAACCAGCACCCATATGGGATCCTCACGCATTTAAGGCGAGGACTTTAGCTGCAAGGCCTCCATATCAGGCTCTTTCTAGCTTTTAATAAAGGTTTTTAACAACATAAAATTTATTTTAGTGCACAAAAAATTCAACTCCATGCATAAACATAAAGCACCAGAGCCACCACTAGCTGCCTCTCAGGTGTACTTCAGCAGAAGCCGGGACTGGAAGTGGAGCCGGGACTTTGACCCACCAGTCCTAACTCGAGTCTTAACCTGTGCATTGAACACCCACTCCCAGCCCTACAAATCTGATAAAGTACCCATGTGTTCACTGCTACTACGGTGATTTTACACATAAGGCTAAAACTGAGGCTTTCACAAAGGCTAGGTCATTTGTCTCCGATCCATTTTCGGCGACATAGTTAAAAAGATTCCTCCCTCTCTGTCATGGCATTTTTTTCCTGTTATTTTCTAAATACACAAATGGCATTAACAGAATATTTCCTATAGTCCACAGAAAATTATTTTAATTCCCTAGACGTACTTAGTAAAAGTCTAGCATCTTGAACAACCGAGAAAAGAAAGGAGAAATTCTGAATCACTTAGTTTACATAAATTTTAGAAAATCCAGACTTTAAGAAATGACCTAAACAGCAGCTATAATAAGCACATCAGTTATCACTGTAGAGCAAAATACATTTTTCTACCTAGTACTTATTTTAATATTTTATTTAATATTTACCTTATTTATTTGAAAGCATAACAGAGTTGGGACAATGTGAAAAAGAGAAAGATCTTCTATCTGTTGGTTCACTTCCCAAATGGCTTCAATGGCCAGGGTGGGGCTAAATCAGAACAGGAGCCAGGAGCCAGGAGCTAGGAGCCAGGAACCCCAGCCTGGTCTCCTATGGGAGTGACAAGGGCAAACGCACTTGGGCCATCTTATGCTACCTTCCCTGGCACATTAGCAGAGAGTTGGATTACAAATAGAACAATCAGGACTTGAACAGGCTCTACAAAATGGGATGTGGTTGTTGCAAGTGGTGGCTAAACCTGCCAAGCCACAACACTGGCCTCCTAAAACATTTGTTGAGATTCTTTTTTTTTTTTTAAGATTTTATTTTATTTTTATTGGAAAGGCGGATATACAGAGAGGAGAGACAGAGAGGAAGATCTTCCGTCTGATGATTCACTCCCCAGGTGGCCACACAGCTGAAGCTGAGCCAATCCGAAGCCAGGAGCCTCTTTCAGGTCTCCCACACGGGTGCAGGGTCCCAAAGCTTTGGGCCATCCTCGACTGTTTTTCCAGGGAAAAAGCAGGGAGCTGGATGGGAAGCGGGGCTGCCAGGATTAGAACCAGGACCCATATGGGATCCCGGGCGTGCAAGGTGAGGACCTTAACCACTGTGCCAATGTGCCGGGCCCTTTTATTAAGATTCTTAATCCTTCTCTCAAAAATTCTACTTACCTAATGGAATTATGATTTTAGTTGTATTAGACAGCAAAAGTTCAACTTAGTCGCTATTCTAATCATTGAAAATTCTGTACTGGCAGAGAACTAATTAACCAGGCTTCACTGAATATAAGAACCCAAACAATGTCAAAATTTAATATATGCATCAAAATAACAACATAAGAGCATAACAAGCAGAAAATCAAAGGAAAGAACAGTAAATGACAACAGAATTTACCAGGGCATGAATAATCTCATGTTTCACTGTGGACAGCATCCCAACAAACTCCTGAGGCTGGGTAGAGATCATATTTGGACACAGGTTAGCATATCCTGCTATTGGCCTGTTAAAACAGACATTGGATTTTTTTTAAATTATATACCAGAACAATATTTCTAACCTACACTTCTCTATCACAATTGCTCCGACATAAAAATTTACACTATTATCAACTGTAATTCTACACTCTAACAGCTTTTGCTACCTGTACTTTCAAGTCATACACTTTGCTTTCCCATAACATAATAAACCGTTAACACTTTCCTTAAAAGGAATATAGTTTATTATTGTTCAATGTGAGTTTTTAAAATATGTTTTAAAAATATATCAATATAATATGTTAAAAGGAAATGAGAGAAATATTTAGCACTATTTTACTTGCAAAATACATATTTGGCTACAGTATTTCTTTCAGCCAAGAGATAAATAGAAAGAAAAATCAGATATATCACAGGCCAATAAGCAAAGTGTTAGGTTGCTAAAAGGTGCCACACTTTTTCTCCATTTTCCTTGTCCCTTTCTCCTGCCCCAACACTGCTTACATTCACAAAGGAGTTATTACCTTCCCATCACCTTTTTTCAATTCCTATACCTTTTAGAATACAGAACTACACAGTTTTCTCTGCGCCCACAACCACAGAGCCCATAAGAACTCAGTCAAGCACAATGGGCAGATTGCTGTTTTTCAAAAGCAAAGGCAATTTAACATGGCTAAGGAACCCAAGGTTCTTAGGTCACCCCAAGGTAATATTTTACCACAGAAATAACCACAGGCGTCCAAGCCATGGCATAGCTATCTAATCCTCTGCCTTTGGCATGAGCACCACATAGAGGTGCCAGTTTGAGTCCCAGCTGTTCTACCTTCTGGTCCAGCTCCTTCCTTATAGCCTGGGAAGGCAGTGGAGGATGGAATAAGTCCTTGAGCCCTTGCACTCAAATGCAAGACCCACAGGAAGTCCCCGGCTCTCGGTTCCGAACAGACTCAGCTCTAGCCACTGCAGCTATTTGGAAACCAGTGGATGGAAGATCTCTCTGTGTCTCTCTCCTTCTCACTAACTTTTCAAATAAAAATAAATCAATCTTTAAAAAAGAACTGGGCCCAGTGGCGTGGCCTAGCAGCTAAAGTCCTCGCCTTGAATGGACCAGGATCCCATATGGAGGCTGGTTCTAATCCTGACAGCTTCACTTCCCATCCAGCTCCCTACTTGTGGCCTGGGAAAGCAGTCAAGGACGGCCCAAAGCTTTGGGACCCTGCACCCATGTGGGAGACCTGGAAGAGGAAGTTCCTGGCCTGGCTTCGATTTGGCACAGTACCGGCTGTTGCGGTCACTTTGGGAGTGAATCATCAGATGGAAGATCTTCCTCTCTATATATCCGACTTTGTAATGAAAATAAATGAATCTTAAAAAAAAAGAAAGAAAGAACCACAAACCCATCAAATGATGACTGCCTATTTACAAAGAACATTTATTTCATTCTAAATTTTAGAAAAGGAGAAGGGGCTAGTGTTCTGGCACACAGGTTAAGCTACAGCTTTAGATCCAGCATCCCCTGTCAGTAGACTAGAGTGCTAGTTAGGGCCTGCTGCTCCACTTCCAATCTAACTCCCTGCTAGTGTGGCCAGGAAACCAGCAGATGATGACCAGTACTTGGGCCCTGGCACGCATGCAGAAGACCCACACTGAAGCTCCAGGCACCTGGGTAAATCTGGCTCAGTCCCAAACCAATACACCCATTTTGAGGAGAAAACCAGAAGATGAAAGATCTGTCTCTTCCAGTCACTCTGCCTTTCAAATAAATAAAATCAATCCTTTAAAAAATTCTTTAAAAATTGTTGTAAAGACCCCTAAAATAGGAAAAGGATGTTACTGCCAGTCCTGAAACTTTGGAGGCTACAGCATTGAGAACATAGCAGCTGTGTCTGCCTTTCCAACCATGGGGCCTCTGACACAGGGTCTGCTGATGTGGTTTCTGGGCCACAGGTACACGTGGCTTTCCCCAACGAACAGCCTTTTCCCCACCTCATTCTTTCACTAAAGTCTACCAATGCTCAGGGAACCACAAAAATTTCCCTTTTCCAGAGGCCTTCCTTGTCCAAGTGACCAGGACAAATTGCTCCCTCTTATTCACTTTTGTGTTATAGCACTCTTGGTTTTTTTTTTCCTACAAAGTATTTAAAACATGAAGAAACTAATATTTATCTGCTACCATGTTAACTGAAGTCACTCTCGCTCTGCAGTGAGCTCCATGAGGCAGAGTGCCTGTCTGCTTCACTGACCTAATCTGCTGCTGCGCTCATTTCGGCAACACATATACTAAAAACTGGAACGATGGATACCTCATCTGCTGGCAACATAGAAGGCACTACACAGAACCAAAGTTTCATCTTCCTCAAATTTAAAATAAAATGAGGATGTTGCTTTTTCATCAAATATCAACACTCCTAGAATAAATCAAAATCTTTCTTTCAATATATGTAATTATGGAATAATACTATGGCAAACTGTTTTCCAATATTTTGAGACTTAACAGCAGATCCAAAATGGAATTTCATATGTGCATGTAAACCACATGGTTGAATTCAAATGAAGATAAAGAAGCATGATTTTGTAGCGATCAAAGACACCTACTGTTAAACAGTATTTCTCAGGGCCTACCATGATGGGCTCACATGGCTGAATCCTCACCTTGCAACTGCTGGAATCCCACATGGCTGCCATTTTATGTCCTGGCTGTTTCACTTCCCATCCAGCTCCCTGCTTGTGGCCTGTGGCAGCAGTGGAGGATAGCCTAAAGCCTTGGGACTCTGCAACTGGTGGGATAGCCAGAGGAAGCTAATAGCTCCTGACTTCAGATCAGCTCAGTTCCAGCCATTGAGGCATTGTAGGGAGTGAACCAGTGGACAGAAAATTGTTTTCTTGGGCCCAGCACAATGGCCTAGTGGCTAAAGTTCTAGCCTTGAATGCATCAGGATCCCATATGCGCATCAGTTCTAATCCCGGCAGCAAAACTTCCCATCCAGCTCCCTGCTAGTGGCCTGGGAGAAGATGGCCTAAAGCCTTGGGTTTCTGCACCCGTGTGGCAGACCTGGAAGAAGCTCCTGGATCCTGACTTCAGATCGGCTCAGTCCAGCCACTGCAGCTGCTTGGGGAGTGAACTGTCGGATGGAGGATCTTTCTCCCTGTGTCTCCTCTCTGTATATCTGCCTTTGTAATAAAAATGAATAAATCTTAAAAAAAAAAAAAGATTATTTTCTCTGTATTTCTTTCTCTTTGTTGATCTGCCCTTCCAATAAAAATAAATCTTAGAAAAAAAACCAAAACCCTTAACCAAGTAACTTAATCATTGAGGTAGGTAGCACTTCAAATACCACACTTGCTAGATTACTGAGAAAATACCATACATTCAGTGACAACTTCTCAGGAAAAAAATACACACTGGCACACAAGCAACCATGAAAACACTCAATTCTTTCTTCTGCACTAGCGCAGCTCACACTGGACACCAAGGTTTCTCAACAGTCTAAACTTGTGAGTGGATTTTTTTCATCAACAACAATCACGGTAACACGCTGCTTTAGATGACACTGTCATCCTTAGACATCCAGGGGCTGCTTCCTGGACCGCCCCCGGATATGAATGAGAAAATGCTCAAGGCCAGTACATAAAATGCCATGAAATTCACATACAACCTAGTTATATCCTTCCATATACCTCAAACCAGCTTTACATTACTTGTAATGTAAAATATAACATCAATATTATGCAAATTGGTGTTTTGCTATAAATTTTGGGAGATAATGACAAGTAAAAAAGTTTGTGTATGTTCAGTACAGACATAACTTTTCCCCCAAATATTTCTGACCCAGTGTTGCTTGAAGAGAAGGATGGGGAACCTGCAGATTGGGAGGTGGGCTGTACATGCTGCTGCTTTGACATTCCTTACAACCTACAGCACTGACCATGTCAACCTCAAGTGCTTTCTGTATATTGCCTTCTCAGTTCAACTAAGTTTCAGTTCCTTCCTGTGCTAATTCTGTATAAGGTCTGCTACTCTTTCAACAGACAAATATTTATCATCTCTGCAATGGTCCTTAGTTGTGTATAAATTAGACACACTACCCAATCCTAGATTTGAGACAATTATGTACAATAAATTCTGAGACATATGGTCATTTCTACTAACTTTAACTGACTTGTCTGCTCTGTGACAGGCTGTCTTCTACATTTATAACTTTTTCTTTAAAAGATTTACTTTTATTGGAAAGTCAGATATACAGAGAGGAGGAGAGTAAGAAGGAAGATCTTCTGTCCGTTGATTCACTCCCCAAGTGACTACAACGGCTGGAGCTGAGCCAACCCAAAGTCAGAGGCCCAGAACCTCTTCCAGGTCTCCCACTAGGGTGCAGGGTCCCAAGACTTTGGGCTGTCCCCGATTGCTTTCCCAGGCCACGAGCAGGAAGCTGCATGGGAAGTGAACTGGGATTAGAACTGGTGCCCATATGGGATCCCTGTGTGTTCAAGGCTGCACATTTATAACCTTAAATTTTAAATTTAAATTTATGTAAATTTAAATAGCTTTTAAATTTTATAATTTTAAAGCTGAGCTACCTTCATTGTGAACAATTTTTAAAATCTTCTGTAAGTAATGAAGAAGACTGAACTATTAAGTGATGATTTAGCTATGGGAAGCATATTCTATATAACAAATGATAGGGCGTTTACACAGTCATTTTTAACATCTCATAGTTTTAGAACAATAGTGCTAAATTTAAGTTCAAATTGGTTCCATAGCGAGACTGATTCCTTTACCTCAAAGGAAAGGTCTTCAGACAGACAACAGACCTTTTCTCTGGAGTTGGTGGGCACAAAAGCAGCAGACGGTAACAAGAAGAGTGGCGGGAGTGGAGTGAGGAGAAGAATGAAAGTTTCCACTTTTTCATCTGACCAAAAATGTCTTTACTATATGAACAATGGTCCTCCTGACCCCCACATCCTCACCCCAGAACAAGCAGAGCTACCCCTTACTACCAGAGGCAGTGTGACACAGTTGTCACAGTAGGGCTTGGGAAGCAGGTGTCAGAGGAAGGTTTACCTGTCCATTGTGGCTTCCTGCTGACAGTAGGCTGCATACGAGATGATGTTCTCATGGCTGCACCTCTCAGTGGCCAGGGCACCAACGTAAAGAACAAAGTCTGCATCCTGGATGCCTTCATGCTCTTGCACACCCACTGCTTCGTGGGCACACTTACCCCCACGGCAGATCCTGCACTTCTGTTCTCACGGAAGCAACAGAGAGCCAGAGACAAGGTTAGCCACAGGGACAGTTCATCTTACATTGACTCCAGGCCACATTATAACTTCATCTTCATTTACTAACCCTGAACTTTCAGCAAAATCAAAATCTGCCCTCTGCTCTGTTCCTACATCAAATTTTGAACTTCATGAAAATTTCTGCTTTTATAAAATTATAATTCCGTACTCTCATTTAAAATAAATATCTGCAAACAAAATAAACAGTTGCTATTATGATTAAACAACTAAAAGAAAAAAATTCAAAACTCTAAAACCAAATGAAAGGACTTCGCTGCATTTTTTTTTCTTTTTTGCTTTTTGAAACTTCCATATTAAACTAAAGTTTCTATCTAGTGGAAATATATTTTAGATTTATAAAGAACTCATGCATCTTCTTAAAATTCAGATGAAAGTAAAAACATACAAATGAAAAATCAAAAGCCATTTCATGTTACACTTTTTCTAATTTTCTAAGAAAATCTTGAAATACTTGTTATTGTCTTTGAAATACTTGTTATTGAGGGAACTTTTTCCAAGTTCCTAAGCAATCATACTCTCCAAATTATAGGTAGAAAAATCAGTGAAGAGTACTTTTGCAGGTGTACGCAATGTTTGTACAGACAGAGAAAAAAAAGATATTTCCATTTCCTTTAATAAGGTATACATTGTTCATGCCAACACATTTACAAATTTTAAATTTAATTACTTTAATAGTTGATGTGATAAAAAGTTATGACTTTCAGAATTCTTTGCAATGATTGTTTATTTAAATGAACAAAAAATTCAGTTTCCCAAAAAGGTACACAGGAAAGCACAATTAGGAAGAGCTAAGAAAAAGAGAATAAGAGCAATTTGTTTTATTTTGAAACATGCCTTTGTAAAATATTTTACTTTAGTACTTCACATTCTCAAGAAACCTGAGTTGGGACCAGAGTTGTCTCTATCCCTGTGTACTGGTTCAAACTTTCTGATGTACCTGAGGAAACACTGAAAGATGGCCCGGTGCTCAGGCACCTGTACCTTCAGACTCCTTGTTTCAGCCTGGCCCAGCCAGGACCTTTGTGGCCATTTACAGAGTGAACCGATCGCTTCTCAGCCTTTTGGATCAAGGGTGGAGAGTGAACTGAAGATAGACGATATTTGTCTGCCTCTCACAAAAAATAAATGAAAAAGGAAAAGAGAGAAGGAAAGAGAAATAAAAGAAAGTCACAGAGAGGGAGAAAAGAAAGGAAACAGGATTTAGAAAAAGCAGATGACCCAAATGCTTGGCGCCTGAGCCTATTTGGGAAACTCAGAAGAAGCTATTGGTTCATGGCTTTGGCGTGACCCAGATCTAGACACTGAAGCCATTTTAATAAACCAGTGAATGGAGGACCTCTCTTGTTATTTTTGCCCTCTCTCTGTAAATCTTGAAAGAAAGAGGGCCTGGTCCAATAGCCTAGAAGTTAGATTCTTGCCTTGAATGCGCTGGGATCCAACATGGGCATGCATTATGTTCTGGCTGCTCCATTTCCCTTCCAGCTCCCTGCTTGTGGCTTAGGAGGGCAGGGGAAGATGGTCTTGAGCCTTGGGACTCTGCATCCGCAGGGGAGACCCTAAACTACTGTTTTCAGATCAGCTCAGCTCTGGCTGTTGTCACTCAGGGAATGAACCAGTGGATGGGAGATCTTTCTGTCTTTCCTTCTCTCTGTGGGTTTGCCTTTCCAATAAAAATAAACAGATTTCAGGCCTGGCACAGTAGCCTAGAGGCTGAAGTCCTTGCCTTGCAAGCACTGGGATCCCATATGGACACTGGCAGCCCTGCTTCCCATTCGGCTCCCTGCTTGTGGCCTGGGAAAGTAATCGAGGACAACCCAAAGTCTGGAACCCTGCACCTGCGTGGGAGATCCAGAAGAAGCTTCCGGCTCCTGGCTTCAGATTGGCACAGCTCTGACCATTATAGCCACGGGGGGAGTGAATCAACAGACAGAAGATCTTCCTCTCTGTATATCTTACTTTCCAATAAAAATACATAAATCATTAAAAATAAATAAACAGATCTTTAAAAATAAGAGAAAGAGGAGAGAAAAAAGAGAGGAAGGAAAAAACAGGGAGAGAAAGAAAAATAATTCTGAGAAAACTAATTATACTGGTGCCAAGATATAGGACTGGAAAGTCTTTACTAAGCTTCAAACACCTTAGAAAAAACCTACATGATAAACTCAATGTAATGTTTACAGGGCAGGCAATTGGTCTCAGTATAAAAGTGCCACTGAGAACTCTCCCACCCCAATTTAGAGTGCCCATCATGTTGAGTACTGACTCCACTCCTAATTCTAGCTTCCTGTTAACAGGATCTTGGCCTGCCCCAACCCAGGCGGCTGCCAGCATGTGAAGATCAAACCAGTGTATGAAACACTCCAATTTGGGACACTGGTATTGTAACCACTGGGCCAAATGCTAGCTCCACAATACAATCCTTTAAGAAAACCATTAATATTTTATATACGTTTTATATTTGTATATATGTTTGAATGCATTTCATTTAGTTGATTGAAAGGCAAAATGGGTACTGGTTCACTCATAAAATAGATGTCACAGGTAGGAATGGGCCAGGTCAAAGTCAGGAGTCTGGCACTCCATTTGGGTATCCCTCGTGGCTGCCACGGACCCAAGTACTCACTAAGCCACCAGCTGCTGGGAAGCCGGAATCAAAGCACACCCAGGCCTTGACCTCAGCTGCTCTGCATGGAATACAGGCATCCCAGCACCATCTTCACCACCATGCCAACGCCTACCTTACATGTCCAATTCTTTCAATCTGCATATCCTTCCACGCTGTTTCACAATTTTTAATCACATGCATCTCTGTATTTTTAAATAAAACAGTCTATATATGCAGATGTACAACTTTTTCTTTCAATCTAAGAAAGGGCTTAAGCATTTTTTCAAGTTACTACAAAGAGATCTACTTAATTTTTTTTTAATATTTATTTTATTTTTATTTTTATTGGAAAGTCAGATATACAGAGGGAGGAGAGACACTAAGGAAGATCTTCCATCAGCTAATTCACAGCCCAAGTGGCTGCAACAGCTGAATTTGAGCTGAGCCAAATCCAGGAGCCCAGAGCCTCTTCCATGTCTCCCACACACTGGGCAAGGTCCCAAGGCTTTGGGCCATCCTCAACTGCTTTCCCAGACCACAAGCAGGGAGCTGGAAGGGAAGTGAGGCTGCTGGGATTAGAACAGGTGCCTATATGTGATAAAAGTGCATTTAAGGTAAGGACTTTAACCATTAGGCTACTGCACTGGGCCCAAGATCTACTTAATTCTTTAATACCTGCATAGAATGCTATTATATGGCTATGCCATATTTTAATATCCTAAATAGGCACATCTGTATTTTTGCAAAGAATATCATTGAACATCTATTACACAATATTAGTATTTTTATTAATTCCTAGGTTTGGTTAATTTAAAATTTTTCTTTTTAAATCTTGCTTTTTAATTTTTTCAAGATTTATTTATTTATCTGAAAGTCAATGTTACAAAGAGAGGGAGAGAGAGGAAGACAAATGGAGGCAGAAAAAGATCTTCCACTGGGTGTTCTACTCTCCACTTGGCTGTAATGAACAGGGCTGGGCCAGGCTCAAGCGAGCCGGCAGCAGCTTCATTCAGGTCTCCCAAAGCGTGGTAGGGACCCTGCCTGCCTTCTTCCATTGCTTTTCCCAGGTGCATTAGCAAAGAGCTGGATGGGAGGTAGAGCAGCTGGGACATGAACCAGTGCCCATATGGGATCCTGGCGCTGTGAAGAGGGAGGACTGGCTAGTTGGCCCACTAAGCTGGACACACCCACACTTTTTTTTTGTTTGTTTTTAAAGAAAAAGCGTTTGTTCATTTAGTTGAAAGGCAGATTTACAGAGGGAGGAAGAGACAGAGACCTTTCATCTGTTGGTTCACTCCCCAAATGTGTGCAACAGTTAGGGCTGGGCCAATCACAGCCAGGCACCCAGAGCTTGATCCAGGTCTCTCACAGAGGTGGCAGAGGTCCAAGCACTTTGGGGCATCTGCTGCTTTCCCAGGTATAGTAGAAGGGAGCTGGATTCCAAGTGGAGCCTAGGTGGCAACTTAACCCAATAAGCCACAATGCAGATCCTCAAACTGTCCTATCGGAAAGAAAGCTGAGGTATGGACCAATGCTGTAACCCCGCAGCTACAGCCACCCAGAGAACCTCATGTTGGAACCCCCCATTGCTGCTCTGCCTGCTTCACTTCCCACTAATGCCGCTAAGAAGGCAGCAGAAGGTAGCCCATGTGTGAGAGACCAGGCAGCTCTGGCTCCTGAGCGTGGCCTGCTCAAGCCCCGGTCACTGTGGTCATCTGGGGAGTGAATCACACATAGAAGATCTGTCCCTCCTCTGTCATTCTGCCTTTCAAATGTACAAGTAAATCTTATAATGGAAACAACAACAACAAAGCTGAGGTAGTCAAAACATTTTCTGAAGGACAAAGATAGCTCTAAACTGATTCAGCAAAACTACAAAGGTAAATGAGGAGGAAATGAAAACACCATTACACTTTCTTGAAAATCAATAAAAGAATAAAATCAGTGCACCTGTAATGTATTTCTCTTGGTGCAAGAATGAAGCTACTGCACCTCTGAAATTAAGCCTGGCAAAAATAGATTCAGGCAAAGTTATCGCCTTGCACGAACCGGGATCCCATATGGGTGCCTATTCTAATCCCGGCAGCCCTGCTTCCTTCCCATCCAGCTTCCTGCTTGTGGCCTGGGAAAGCAGTTGAGGGCAGCCAAAACCTTGGGACCCTACACCCACGTGGGAGACCTGGAAGAAGCTCCAGGCTCCTGGCTTCAGATTGGCTCAGCTCCAGCCATTGTGGCCTCTTGGGGAGTGAATCAATGGATGGAAGATCTTCCTCTCTGTCTCTTCTCTCTGTATATCTGACTTTCCAATAAAAATTAATCTGACGAACAGTGTTGGAGTCTGTACTAGCAAACTCACTCAAGAATCAGATCTGGGATCAACTCAGATGAAGTTTCTTTGGATATTTCTCCAACTGAACTGCTGATCTTGGAACCCCAACCATCAAGAGACTGTCAGCCAGTGGACTCTGAATAGGTTTCATTACGGTTGGGACGGAGAGATTGGCAGCAATCCAGAACTGATGAACTATCAAAACTGTATGAGCAGGACCCTTGGAGCGCGCCTCATGTTGGGGAAGGGGGATGGGTGGGAGGTAGGGTGGGGCTTTCCCCTTTGTTACTCCCCTAACCCTACATACAGGGCAAAATGATTATATTAGTGTGGAAACAATGATATTACCCACTTTCACCCTGTAGCCCGTGACCCTTTGTACCCTAATAAACTAAGATTATTTAAAAAAAAAAAAAAAAACAAAAGATTCAAATATCTTCCCTGAGGCTGTGTTGAAGAGTAAGAACAATATTCCAAGGAGGGGTTAGCGGGCAAGGGGGAAGGCGCTACCTGGAGATGCTCCTCGGGCACTACCACGGGGCCGCACCTGGTGTGCACGGCACACTCGCCAGTGCAGTACCGATGAGGGTCGTTCTCCTTCCGCAGGTACTGATTCGTTGCGCATTGTCTTCATTTGTGTATCAAATTAGTTAAAAAAAAAAATTGAACAGTTCAGAGCAGTTAAAAACATGTAAATAAGCTAGTCACTGATCTATTAGTTAACAAAGGCTACTTATTGTCATTAGGAAACTAATCTAAAAAAAATTTTGTTTTTGGTTGTGTGAGAACTCAAATACTTCCTAAAGTCAACACTGAAAGCATGTAAAAACAAGAAGGCAGAGGGTGCATGGTAGGTCGTGGGCAGGTGGAAAATCAAGGGAAGAATGGTGACCCAGCATGGGAGTTCTGTTGTTTTCTCCACACAATCTGTTTTTTGGTCTCTGAGAAGCATAATAATATATTCTTTGTCATATCGGTCAAATGGGAAGGGGGAGTACTAAACAAGTAAACGAAGAATCCACGTAACATACCTGCTAAGTAAAATAGTGCCAGCAGGTCTGCGAACCTGAAAAGTCTTCTCTAGATAAGAAATAGCTTGTGGGAAAAGTTTATTCTAAAAGAGAAAAAAATCGAAAAAAAAAAAAAGAGTCAGAACTACAGTCCAGTTAAATTAGGTATGAATAAATTACATTTAACACATAGAAGCCTAGGACATTAATGGCCCAAGAGGACAAAGGTGTCTGAAAGGTAGGCACTGGTTAGTTAAAGATCGTGTGGTGAGGCATAAGGCAAGGTGAGCCCAGGAGGAAAGCAGGGTCCCCATCTTCTAACCACGTTCAGGAAAACAGCACCATGTATAACCTTCCTTCCCTACTTTCATCTCAGTGCAAATCAGAAAACACAAATCTCAACCATTATTCCAGGTTACTTCAAATTGGAGACAATGTAGGTCATTTCATCACGAAATAAGTTTATGTAAAGAACATCTTTAAAAAAAAAAAAAAAGAGGGGGTTAAGAGAAATTTTTCACTCCCCAGGTTGCCTCAATGGCCAGGGATGAGCAGGCTGAAGCCAGGAGCTGGGAGCTTCACCTGGATCTCCTATGTGGGAGGCAGAGGCCCAAGCAGTTTAAATAATCTTCCCAGCACTTTTCCCAGGACTTTAGCAGGGAGCTGGAGTGAAGCAGGGCAGCCAGAACACAAACTGGGACAAGAACTGGTACCCATACGGGATGATGGCAGACAGCAGCTTTATCCACTAATTCACAACGATGACCCTAAGAAAACCTTATTTTTAGTTACTTACTGATTTCTAGGACCCACCATGAACTGGCTTGAAGTGTATGAGAAAAGTGCCAGAGTTCAACATCTGGTGAGGTTAGCACTTGAATAAGTAACTTCAGCATGCGTAGCATCAGATCCAATGTCTCCAGGACAAACAGCATTCCACTAAAAGAATGCACTTTGCAGAAATGTTCTCAATCTAGTCATAAATCATCTTTTTCACATATCCTGATCATATCCTACTCTCAAACATCTTGAGTCAGCATACTTAAGAAAAAATATCAAAGTATGAAAAAGGAAAATGGTTATTTGGTACAATGGGTTAAGCAGCTGCTGCCTGCAATGCCAGCATCCCATATGGATGCCAAGGGCTCCAGTCCCGGTTGCGCCACTTCTGGTCCAGCTCCGTACAGTTCCCCACTAATGCACCTGAGACAACAGCAGAAGATGGTCCAAGAACTTGGGCTTCCACCACTTATGTGGGAGACCCAGATGAAGCTCCCATCTTCTGGCTTTGTTCCAGCTCAGCCCACTGTGTTCATTTTGGGTGTGAGCTAAGAATGGAAGTTATTGCTCTCTATTTCTCTTTCCCTTCTGTTTGTAGCTATGCTTTTCAAGTAAACTTCTTCTTTAAAGTATATTAAAAAATCTACCTGAATATCAAACATCAAAAATTTGTGGGTACATCACAAGCACATCTTTGGTGAAATGATACATATATTCACAACCAACATCCTTTATTTAGTCATTCTATTTTTCTTTATTGGTGTAGAATTTACATATAATGAAATGCACCTATTTTAAGTATTCATTTCAAGCCATGAGTATTTATTACATACCTTTACAAGATTTCTTTTCTCAGGGAGCAACCTGAAAATGATACAAAACATAAGAACTGTGATTCTGAAGCAAAGCACTGTCTCATTTGTTGACATGCGTCTGTGAAGAGCCACAGGAAGGGTCCTGAACAACAGTCAGGCCAATGGCTAAACCCTTGCCTTGCAAGTGCCGTACAGGTGCCAGTTCATGTCCCAGCAACTCCACTTTCATCCAGCTCCCTGCTTGTGGCCTAGAAACAGTAAAGGATGGCCAAAGCCTTGGGATCCTGTACCCATGTGGAAGTGCCCAAAGAAGCTTCTGGTTCCTGGCTTTGGATCAGTTCAGCTCTGGCCACTGTGGCCACTTGGGGTGTGAACCAGCAGATGGAAGAGCTTTCTGTCTCTCCTCTCTGCAAATCTGCCTTTTCAATAAAAATAAATAAACCTTAAAAAAAAAAAAGAGCCCCAAGGAATACTGTTCACAGTATCTATTGTCTAATTCTCAACGCTCACTTCCAACAGTCCTGGACAGCTCACTGTGTGTGAAAGCATGGCGCTCTACAGGACTACAAGTTCTCTCCATCACTTAGGATGGAAAACGTAGGGTGAGACAACAACTACTCCTAACCACTCTTCTGAAATGACTACCGAGTCCTAATCTGCGTACTAGACTTCTCATACACTAAAACCCAGACTATACAGTCTCTGGTCATACTTTTACAAACTTCCTTAGTACTGTTTGCATCAATACCTCTTATTTTTCCACCAAACACTTACTGATAAACACTTTCCAGGCCTATTATTGACCATACAAAAGGATATTCACATTCATTCTGTTTCAATTATTCATGATGTATAGATTTTAATTACATCCTGGAGTCCATATCTTTTTAGGCTAAAAAGCATTTGCAGCTTAATTG
The DNA here is from genome assembly GCF_017591425.1 of Ochotona curzoniae. Taxonomy (NCBI): domain Eukaryota; kingdom Metazoa; phylum Chordata; class Mammalia; order Lagomorpha; family Ochotonidae; genus Ochotona; species Ochotona curzoniae. Next base: position 957,328 of record NW_024466924.1, read on the forward strand.
TACTTTAAAGATATGCTATTCTCATGTCAAAGATGAAAGTATCTTTGACATTTAAATTTATAAAAAAAAAAACCTTGAAAAACAATGGTGTACTTACTCTTCGATACTTTTATCATAAACAGTCTTGATTCTTAAATGCTCATCAGTATCTCTCTTCACAACATGATTTGCCTTAAGATGGACCTTATTTATGACCTGGAAAAAAGGAAACCTTTTTAAGACTTATTGTTTTGATTTCAAAAGCAGAGTTACAGAGAGAGCGAGAGGGAGGAAAATACAGAGAGGAAGGGAGAAACATCTCCCTATCTGCTAGCTCATTCCCCAAATGGCTATAGTGGCCGGAGCTGGGCTGGTCCAGCAGCCAGAGCCCAGAGCTTCACCCAGGTCTCTCTCACATTGGTGTAGGGACTCAAGGATGTGGGCCATCTTCTGTTCTTTTCCCATTACATCTGCAGGGAGCTGGATTAGATGTGGACCAGCTAGTACTCAGATGGACAACCATGTGGGAAGCTTAACTATGCCACAACGCAAGACCCAGGGGAAAAGACTGGGAAAAAAACAAAACAAAACAAAACAACAACAAGAACTTAAAGCATACAGGTTAGCCAATTGAGATCCAAACTTCAAATCTCAGGCATAATTTCCAGATAAAATGTCCCTTGGTTGTTCACATTCATCATTTCAATAACCCTGAATCTTAAAACACCTTCCATGCAAACATTATTATCTAGGAGGGCAGTACTACCACTACCATGAACTTGACTTACATAAATAAATCATTTTGAGAAGAGAAAAACTGCCAGAAGTTTTTAGATTTCTCCATTACCTATTTATACTTTCTTACAATAGACTAATTTTAAATTGACTGAGTCTTCAGAAAACAAAGGAATAGATCACTTTAAAACAGGATGAACATTTGCTTACAAGAGAGGGTTTTACTCTGAATACTTTCTCTAGTTCATGTGAAATTTTTCAAGGGGGAAATAAAAACATAATTAGATCTCAGCAGAATCAATATTTTTGCAGCTCTTAAATACAGAAAAAAAGCTTTGCTAGCTATACTGTCATATCCTTTTTTTTCCCAGTTTTTATTTTTTTAATTTATCATACAATTCTGCATAGTCTGGGATTCCCTTTCTTCCATTTTACACCCCGAATGATTTTTCCCATAATGTCACAAGGACAATTCCATCAGTCTGCTATTTAAGTGTGCCCCGACATTGCTGATACAATGTCAGACAATCTATCATTCCATTATACTGTCTCATTCTTAAAACCCAAAGCAATGAACAATCACATCTTTCTACTATACTACTTCTGAAGATTTATACAAAGCAAATGAAATGTCATACATTATAAAAAACAACTACACTATTGCCTCTGCTCTATTAATATCACATAATAACAGACATTTTCATAATACCCACTGCCTGTTCTACAGTAATGGCCTGATACCCTACTTCTATTCTCCCGTTCCACTCAACCCATATCTTCAGGGAACAAATTATTTTATGATCATTCAAAAACCATCAGAACTGTTTGAGCACAGCATTGGGTTGTGGAATTCCCAGTTGCCTTTCAGGAAATCTGGAGTCTCAAATCCTTAAATTGCTGTTCAACACCTTGCAGACGCCAGTGATTAAAAGATTTAGCATCTACCAATTGTTAAGGCTCTATTCTTGGCTCCAAAATTCACTGACTCTGATCTCAGGTGAGTTTCTTTTCTTTTTTCTTTCAAGATATGTATCTATGTATGTATTTATTATTTGAAAGGCAGAGAGCGCGCAAGCTCTTCCATCTACTGTTTTACTTTCAATTCCTCAAAGAGGAAGAGGCAGATCTAGGTCAAAGTCAGGAGCCCAAAACTCCATTCTTGCCTTTCCAGTGGGTGACACAGACACAAGTACTTGAGCCATCACCTGTTGCTTCCCAGGTGTGCACAGGCACATAAGAAGTGGAAGAGCCAGGACTCTGATACAGGTTAAGTATCCCAAGGTGTGGCTTAACCCACCATACCACAACACATGCCCCTAGAGCTTGTTTACTAATTGGCTCAAGTTAATGAAAGACACATCTAACAATGAATAAAGATTCCAGAACGGAAGCCGGCGCCATGGCCTAGCGACTAAAGTCCTCACCTTGAACGCACCGGGATCCCATATGGACACCGGTTCTAATCCTGGCAGCTTCACATCCCATCCAGCTCCCTGCTTGTGGCCTGGGAAAGCAGTCAAGGATGGCCCAAAGCCTTGAGACCCTGCACCAGCGTGGGAGACCTAGAAGTTGTTCCTGGATCCTGGCTTCAGACTAGCGCAGCACCAGCCGTTGCAGTCACTTGGGGAGTGAATCATTGGATGGAAGAGCTTCCTCTCTGTCTCTCTTCTTCTCTGTATATCTTTGTAATGAAAATAAAATAAATTAAAAAAAAAAAAAAAGATTGCCCTGCAATGTAGCTAGGAGTGAAACTAGCAGACAAATGATCTGGCCCTCCTTCTCTCTTTTTCTACCTTTCAAACAATAAATAAATCTTTGAAAATTAAAAAAAAAAAAAAGCAAGAAAAAAGTTCTTGAGGGGCAGTTGCCCGACTCAGCAGTTAAGACCTTGGTTGGTACTATCATGTTTGTTATCAGCAGGTATGGTCTGTCTCCCAGCTCCATTCTGGATTCGAGCTTCCCACTAACACGGGCCTGGGAGGTAGCAGGTGAAGGGCCCTGTGACTCACCCGGGAGACCTGGACTGAGTCCCAGGATCCTGGCTTCCATCTGAAACAGTGCCAGCACCAGCAGGCTTTGGGAATAAAGCAAGTAAGGGGAATATGCTTTCTCTTTTTGTCGATCTTTCCCAGACAAATTTCAAATAAATATATTTAAAATCAAACAAAGAAAAAATTATGAACCAACATTTCCCATAAATACAAAATCAACAGAAAATTAGCAGACCGGGGGCAAAGGTTGTGGCATGTTAAGCTGCCACCTGCCAACACTGGCTTCCTATGTAAGTGCCAGCAAACTGGGAAATGCTACTAACTGCCGTGTCAGCATCCTATACGGGTGCCAGTTCAGGTCCCACTTGCTCGACTTCTGATCTACCCCCTACAAATGCTCTTGGGAAAGCAGTGGAAGACGGCCCAAGTACTTGGATCCCGGCACCAACATAAGAGATCTCGACAGATTTCCTGGCTCCTGGCTTCCGTCTGGCCTGTCCCCACATGATGCAGTCATTTTGGGAGTGAACCAGTATATAGGCCATCTATATACTCCTCCTCCATCTATATAGCTCCTCCTCTGTCTCTGTCACTTCTTCAAATAAATAAATCTTTAAAGAAATACATTAGAAGCTAAAAAATTGAGCAAAGTGTAAAATGGGCAATATATCATAACCAAGAAAGGTAGAATTTTTAAACTTATTTATTTAATTTGAAGAGAAACAGAGAATAAAAGAGACCTCATCTTGTGGTGCCTAAATGCTCAGGAGCCAGGAACTCAATCCATTTGTTCTCTATTAATATCAGGGATCTAACTATGTAAGCCATCACCTGCTATTTCCTAGAGTGCATTAGCACAAAGCGGGAATCAAGAGCCAGGACTCAAACCTAGGCACTTCAACATGGGATGCAACCATTCCACATAATGTCGGATTTTTTTTTTTTAACATTTATTCATTCACTCATTTAAAAGGCAGAACAACAGACACAAACTCAGAGGTATCTTTCATCCATTAATTCATTCCCCAAATGGTTGCAACAACCAGGCTGAAGCCAGGAACTCCACCCTGTTCTCCCACAAGGTCTGCATGGGCACCAGTCCTTGGGCCATTGTCAGCTGCCTTTCTAGGAATATAGCAGTAAGGTGGACTCAAATCAGAGCAACTGGGACTCAAATCAGCACACAAATATAGGATGCCAATGCCCCAAACAGCAGCTTAACTCAGTGCACCCCAATGCCTGCAGAGTCTTAACAGTTGTGCAAACCACCTGCCCTCCAAGTACAGATTCATTCAATATTAAAAAAAAAAAAAATCAGGAAAATTTACAATACTGACAGAGTAAAACTAAGTCATATGATCATATCATCTGATGCAGGGAAGTCTGCACAAACTTCAACACTGATTTATGACAAAACCCTAGAAAAGCAGGACTAGAGGGAGGGCATTGTGGGGTGCTGTAAGTCAGGCAGTGGCTTGGGATGCTCACATCCCACATAAAATGACTGCCTGAGTCCCAGCTACTCCACACCTGGGATCCAGCTTCCTGCTAATGTACCCAGGAGGCAGGGAATGACAGTACCAGTATTTGGGTTCCTACTACCAATGGGAGTGACACGGACGGCTCTGGCCTCGCACAGCCCTGGCTATTGGGGGCATTTACTGAGTGACAAGCTAGTGGATGGAAGCTCTCTGTGTCACTTGGCTTATGAATAAATACATATGAACAAATACTTTAAAAGAAAAAAAGACATTGGGAGGGTGACATCATCCTCAGATCAGTGAAATCGGCAGCATTTCAGAACTATCCAAACCACTTGGACAGAACCCTCAGAATATGTACACATTGAGACTCTGGGTTGATAGGACATGTCCCTGGGTAATAGGATTTGTGCAAAGTCATGAGTGGCTCCTCCTTTGTCTCTCCCCTTCCTCCAGGAACAAGAAGAAATAGCAAATTTGGAAGCAATGAGTTCACCCAATTTTCCCTAAATCTCAATCCTTTCAACCCTGATCATCATTATCAAAAAATAAAAAGGGAAAATTTGTATTAACTGTCCCTTCCCCTCAGATTGGAGATGGGTTCATGGAGTCAATATATGATGGGTTGTATTTTCATCTACATTATATACAGTAAAAGCAAAATTTATATGCTTCAGTTAAGAACAGTTCATTGGATTCAGCACCACTTGCTATAGTACGCTAAGCTCTTGCCTATGGTGCCAGCATCCCACATGTGCACGAACTCATGTCCTGGCTGCCCTACTTCTGATCCAGGCCCTTGCTGATGAAGACAGCAGAGGATGGCCCAAGTCCTTGAACACCTGCACCTAGGTGGAAGACCCAGAAGCAGATCCTGGCTTCTGGCTGTGGATTGGTTCAGCTCCGGCCACTGCAGCCCTATGTGGAGTGAACCAGCAGACGGAAGATCTGTGTCACTCCTTCTCTGTGTAAAGCTGCCTTTCAAATTAAATCTTAAAAGAAAAAATGTGTTCTGCAATTCCCCATCCCCATGTAGACTGCACATTACTGTAATTTCCTGCTGTATTCAACAAATATGTAGCCACCAGTATGAGTACAGTGATTTGCCCAGACTCCATAGCCAGGTTAAAGAATTGAGTCAGGTTAAAGAACAGTGAGGATGATACACAGTTCCTGAAGCACCTGGAAACATCTAAGGGATGAGGACGCTGGGGGGCATAAGCCCTGGCACCATGAAGCTGGTTCAGTCACAGAGTACAGAGAGAAACAATGGGCCATAGTTCCAGCAAGTTCCAGCTTCACTCATCAAAACCAAAGGAGATGGTCAAATGCAAGTCAGAGACAGGTGCATGAGCTACAGCCGCTAACAGGAACCCGACACCCACATTCCTTCTAGAATGGAAATTTTGCAGTTATCTGAACTATCCCTTTATCCTAACCCAAACAATTTGAAGAAAGAAGTACAGGCTCTTCGAGAATTTTTAATAAGAAGAAATTGAATAAAAATGCAATGCCATGCTAAAAACCAAAATATTGCTAACTAATTTCAAAACTTAGTATTTTGGTTTACACGGTTAAAAATAGTATGCATGTAGTATTTTTTTAACCCCAAAAATGATTGGCCTTGGGTTTCCTAGGTGAATCTTGATATAGTAAGCGGCAGTAAAACCAACTGCAAACTGCTTCAAATACCGGTCCTTTTGTCCCAGAATACAGAGTATCTGGACCCATTTCAGGGCTAAGTTCTGTGTAAGAAACACAAACCTCACCTCAATGCACCTTACAGTTTCAGCTACAAAAGGCAAGATGTGCCTGAAGAGGGAGCCATTAATTACCACGGGGGAGTACTTGGTTACCCACCAGACCAGAGCACAGATAAGACTGTGAAATGCAAAGAACATCCCGGATGAGAGATTAAATTGAAACGGAAAAGAGCTTCAACCAAGAGAAAACAAAGAGGGAAGCAGGCAGGCACCTCCAGCGCAGAGGAACTAGGCGAAGCAAACAAACGCCCAAATCACTGGGAAACAAACCTGAATTTCGTTTCCAGAACCCCACCCCCACCCTTAGCATTTTCTTCACCACCGCCGCCTGGCTCTCCAGTCAATTTCTTTACCAAACCTTCCGACTAGCGGTCCCCAAAGTGTGTTCCCTGGCCAGGCAGCAGTGCCATCAGGCCATGTGGGGAGCCCGAGGCAGGCCTTCTGCGGAGTGGGAGAGTGCGGGGAGCGGCCCGCGTTCGCACTTGGCGCCAGGTGCCTCGGAGGAGGATCGCTCAACTTGGACGCCTCGCCCAGCACGGCCGCCGTCACTGAGGAGCTCCGCACGCCTCGCAAGCCCCTTCGCGGGGTGAAGGAGGCCGCAGCCCCCACAGTCCGGCTCGGTCCCCGGGAGGCTCTCTCCCACAACATCCCGCTTCCAAACACTCCTCTCCACGCCAGCCCCTCCCCAGGCCCGCTGCCGCCCCTCCTTCGCCCTACCTCGGCGTCAGAAGGGACGTGATGCCGGCACGGAGGGGGACTGCCCAAGGAGACCACGGGGACAGAGGTGGTGCTCGCCGGGAGCCCGCCCAACAGCAGCAGCACACCTCGGACCCACAGAGGGCCGCCCCGTCGCCCCCGGCCCGGGCCTGAAGCGCCGGGAGGTGCGCTCCGCCCGGCCGCCATCTTCGGGCCGAGCGTCGTTACCATGGAGTGCGTGACGCCTCGGCGCCGGCCCGGCCGCCCCAGGCCGCGGGGGCGGGCGGAGGGGGGTCCCCGGCCGAAAGGTGGCCGGTCATTGGCTGGCGTCGGCCGCAACAAGTGCCCGGCGGCCCACGGCGAGTCCGGCCCGCACGTCTGCCGCGTGTCGCGGAGCAAAGCCGGCCAATAAATGCTGCTTAGCGGCGCACGTGAGCTGGCCACTGGGAAGAAACACTGGCGGGCGTTTGGGTTGGTGGGTAGCTTGCCTGTTTTTAAATCGTGCCCGTGTTTCCAGTTCTTTGATTCACCAAAAATATGCAGGCACTTAAGTAAACATATGAACAGCTGCAAACTCTTACTAAAAGGGAGCGCCGATTTTTTTTTTTCTTTAACCAGCGAGTGACCATCTTTAGGTCTATTTCTTGACTGTTTCTTAGGTGTGTTCTATACCATTTTATAGTATTAGTAGTTCATAGTATTTTCCTCTACTTCGTCCTTTAACCTAACCAAGACAACTGCACTAACCCAGGAAGATAGCAGGCGGTTACTGGCGTTAATGAAACTGCTTTTAAAACTATGCTGTGCAAATATAAAAAATGCAAAAGGGACAAATCACCTAGTGAATCATGAAACAAGATGAAAATCACTAACTGAAAACAGCTAGACGTCATTTAATGGAAATTGAATATTGTGCTTACTATAATGGATAATGCTCCACGGTCCCAAAGCCCTGGGACCTTGCACCTGTAGGGGAGACCCAGAAGAGGCTCCTGGGTCTGGACTGGCTCAGCTCCAGCCATCTTGCGGCCACTTGGGGAATGAGGTAGCAGATGGAAGATCTTTCTCTGTCTCTCCTTGTCTCTTCTGTGAGCCAGTGGATGGAAAAGCTTTCTCCGTAAACCTGACTTTCCAAGAAAAATGTCTATTTAAAAAAAAGCATTTAAGAAGCACAATACATCACTTGTTCCAGGCAGCTGAGCCAGTAGCATGGGTCAGGGAATCAGACACCGACAGGAGACCAGTAGTGGTGGAAGAGGTCTCTCTCTGCCTCCCTTTATTCAGCCATATATACTTTTCCCCCAAGCCTCTAGCAGAACAATAGGATGCTAATGAGTCTGACAGACCAGGTGCCACTAGCCTCCAAGCCCATTTCCTGCAGGAGCCAAGCTTAACAAATGCTAATCAACTCCTTAGCCCACAACAATCACTCACACTGGAGGCTGTCTGAATGACAGGATGGACAAGTGGGTATAACACCTAAGTTACATCTAACTGAATTCCAGTACTGGAGCACAAAAGTCAAACAAGTCCATCCAGGAGCTGAGTACTTGTATGCACATATGTAGTATGTTACGCTAAGGCTTCTCAGCCTTTTGTCCCTGCTATGCTCTCCTGTCCACCCCTTGCTTACAGACCCCCATCATCCTATCATTTATCCCATTTATTGGGCTTTCTGTGCCTGATTTACACTTGAAATATCTTTCTCACTTGGTTAAGCTACCCCTGGCTCCCCAACATTTAAAAAAAAGTTAGACAAATATACAGATGAGACAGGGAAACATCTTCTATTCCCCTGGCTCATTCCTCAAAAAGCTGCAATGCCAGAGCTGAAGTGACCCAAGGACAAGGGCCAGAAGCTTCATCCAGGTCTCTTCTGTGTGCGCAGGGGCACAAGGACATGACCCATCCTCCTGTTTTCCAGGCCATAAGCAGTGACGGATCAGCTCACGAGGGATGTGTGTGCTTGCAAGCAGAGGATTAGTGAGCCACTGCGCTGGCCCAATCTAGCCAGAACAGCCTGGATCACGCTGACCTTGTGGACTCCATCGATGATTACATCGATGTGTAACCTTACCTCGGTATTCAGATGCTACTGCAGAAAAAACACATGACTTCTGCTCACTGTATTATGCTCTATTGCCGTTGGGATAGCCGTCATGTCACCCAGTGGTCAAGTCAAATGGCATACAATAGTATCAGGGTAGAAGCTGCTATTGTGGTCCAAGATTAAGTGTGGGCCCCAGTCCTGGATACTTGTACCAGACAGCTTAGCCGGTAGCATGGACACGGCGAGGGTCAGGGAATCAGAATCAGACACCGACAGGAGACCAGTAGTGGTGGAAGAGGTCTCTCTCTGCCTCCCTTTATTCAGCCATATATACCTTTCCCCCAAGCCTCTAGCAGAACAATTGGATGCTAATGACTCTGACAGACAAGGTGCCACTAGCCTCCAAGCCATTTCCTGCAGGAGCCAAGCTTAACAAATGCTAATCAACTCCTCAGCCCACAATAGCTACTCCTTCTCTAGTGCAGCTCCCTAACAGCAGAAAATGGGCCCAGTGCTTAGGATGCCGACACTCATTCTAAATCTAAAAAGCCTGCAGCTCCTTCCTAACCCAGCCCTACCTGCAGCGCCCATTTCTAAACCAGATTTCTATATGCAAACCTCTCAAAGGGGAGGAAAAAAAACACCTCATTTTACAGAATTTTACTTTGAACACAGAAACCTGACAGGGGCCTGGCATAATGGTTCCATCTGCTATCCTCTCCCTTTCAACACCATTGATCTCATGTGGGCAAAGGTTTATGTCTCAGCTGCTCGATTTTCCATACAGCATCTGCTTGTGGCTTGGGAAGCTGGAGGATGGCCCAAACCACTGGAACCTAGCACCACCATCAGACCCAGAATCAGTTCACATTGTGCCTATTTGTGGAGTGAACCAGCAGATGGCCTTATGTCTACCTTTCCAATTAAAAAAACCCAACCTGACTGGCATCTTCTAACAAGATGGCTCACCATCCAAATGGCAGACTGAAGCCAGCAGCTTCTGCTCTCCCATGAATACAGCAGCCCAAGTTACTGGACTGTTCCTTACTGCTTTCTCCATCCAGTGCATTAGCAGGGAGCTGGGTCCAAAGTGGAGCTCCTGGGACTCAAAGCAGCAGCTACAGCGGATGCAGGTGGCAGCTTTACCCACCACAGTACCTGACTATTTTTAGATTTACTACAAAGTTGCTCCCATTAAGTGATCATTTTAATGCCTCCTTGGATGCCTGGTGTTGCAAAGATCTTTGTGCTATTTCCTTTTTTCTAAGATGGCTTATTTAAAAGCTCTTATTACAGCAGCAATATTTAAAGACCTTATCCCAATGCATCTACACACCAGCTTCCTGGAAAGTATTAAATCATATCACTTCCAGTGTTCAATTTCTTTTCCTTCAAAGGTCTTTGTTGGTGTCAACACATTTTAGTCAAGTCCTCCTTCACCTATGTGCCAGGATCCCAAATTAGGACTTCTTCATGTTCTGGCCACTCTACTTCCCATCCAGCTCCCTGCTTGTGGTCTGAGAAAGCAGTAGATGGCCCAAAGCCTTGGGACCCTGCACCCACGTGGGTACAGGGTGGGTAATCCACATTAAGTTCCTGGCTCCTGGCTTCAGACTGGCTTAGTTCCAGCCACTTGCGGAGTGAACCAGCAGATATTTCTCCCTGTAAATCTCTTTCCAATAAAAATAAGCAATTCTTAAAAAAAAAAAAAAAAAGGATGTGATGGCAAACTAATGCTTCAGTCCATACTCATATTTGGCACACTAGGAAATTTAACAATTTTTCAAGTAAAATCTGAAAGTTTTTTCTCCCTTTTTAACATGCCATAAAATCCTCAATCCTAAATGCAAAATACAGTAAAACATGAGGCCTAAGAAAGCTATATTCCCAGTTACTCTTTAAGGGCAGAAATGTGGCACTCTTAAAAATATTTTCAGCTTATGTAGCTCCTAACCCAATGGGATTACCAGTCCAATCAAACCCCAATGACCTAGTTTAACCCTGTATGAGAAAGCTGCTAATCTGTCAACTTGTTCTCCATACAGAATAATCGGTTCCAAGTCTGTGCTACTCAGGAAGATTATCCTCAGACATTAAGCTTTTCTGTCAATGCAAGGAAGCCCATTACATTTCAAAGATTCCTCCAAGGAAGGCGTTCTGCATCCTTTTATTCAGACAATGCTGTTTAATGACAGTTAAGCACACAGTAACTCAATATAGGCCAATTAAGTTTTTCAAACCATTTACCAAAAATACAAGATAATCAATCCATTTTTATTTATTTATTTTCAATAGTTTTAAATTCTTGAGGGATACAGCATCTGGGGGAGAAAAAGAACATATGACAACATTAGGCAGAGGTTCTATAAATACATTCTTCCTCTAATGAGCAAAAATTTGTTTATAAAAAGTTTATTTGTTCCCACAGATCCAAAAATAAAATCTACCAATGAATCCCAACTAAAGAAAAAAGCAGGAGTTGTGGATAAAATCCTGTTGCAAACAGAACCTGGAGCCCAAGACTTGGATTTAAGTGCAGAGACTTAAATATCAGTTTTCTTTCATCAGTTACAAAATAAAAGTTTATAGTACCAATTGTAACACTTGCCAAGTTGCAAATGGGGAGGTATTAAAAAGAAGCACACATTCTGTATTATTTACACTGGCTACAAGCCTTGTAACAATAAAGTGGTACCCTTTGGTAATCTCAAAGATCTTAAATGTCAAAGCTTTGTCCCATTCAACAAAGAGTCTGTATGCGAGTGATTGTACTTACCACTCGGATCCTGTGTCCAATGGCCTTCGCAGGCAGGTTGCTTCGGAACTTGGCACGCACCATGCCACTGTTTCCGTGAGCACGAGTTACCTTTCCCCAGATGACTCTGGTTTTGTTAGGTTTGCCGCCAGGAGTCACTGTGTTGCTGATTTTAAAAGAGAATAGAAAACACATGAGAACTCATGCAGCCACTACAGCTTTCATTTTTTTCATATTGACAGTATGGTTATTCATTTATATTTACCATAAAACTTTTTCTTTTTAAGATTTATTTATTTTTATTGGAAAGGCGGATATACAGAGAGGAGGAGAGACAGAGAGGAATATCTTCCGTCCGATGATTCACTCCCCAAGTGGCAGCAACGGCTGGAGCTGAGCCAATCCGAAGCCAGGAGCTTTTCTGGGTCTCCCACGCAGGTGCAGGGTCCCAAGGCTTTGACTGCTTTTTCCCAGGCCACAAGCAGGGAGCTGAATGGGAAGTGCAGCTGCCGGGATTAGAACCGGCGCTCATATGGGATCCCAGGCATGCAAGGCAAGGACCTTAACCATTACAACCATCACACAGGGCCCACCATAAAACTTTAAAATACACAAATACCAGGGTCCTGCACAGTAGCCTAGCGGCTAAGACCTCACCTTACAGACACCAGGATCCTACATGGGTACTGTTTCTAATCCTGGCAGACCAACTTCCCTGCCAGCTCCATGCCTGTGGACTAAGAAAACAGTAAAAGATGACCCTAGCAACATATCCAGGTGCACATGGAGGATATGGCAGACCATAGGAACACAAAGAAGATACCCAGTACAACAGAGGATGGAGAAGAGAACAAATCCATCCCAGCCATGTGCTGGCAGTTAAAATCTGGGCAGACACACTATAGTGAACTATGTCAGCCAGTGGATTCTGGAATGGCGAGATCTGAAGCAATTCAGAACTGTTGAACTATCAGAACCTCTTGAGCAGGACCCTTGCAGCATGTCCCACATTGGGGAACTAGGATGGGTGGAGCCTTCTCCCTTTATCTCTCCCTTTACCCCAGATACAGAAAATAATAATAATGTGGAAACAATGGTTTTGTCCATTTTCCTGTAGCCCTTGACCCTTTGTGCCCTAATCAACTATGTAAAGATTATCAAAATAAAATAATTACAAAGAAAAAAAAAATGACCCAAAACTTTGGGACCCTGCACCTGCGTGGGAGAACTGGAAGAGGCTATGGGCTCTTGGCTTCAGACTGGCTCAGCTCATCGGATGGAGCATCTTCCTCTATGTCTCTTCTCCTCTCTGGATATCTGACTTTGCAATATAAATAAGCCTTTTACTAAAACACACTAGCATCATCCACTCAGTAGATACAATGCCTACTGTATCCCAGGAACTTTTGTCAATCCCTCATGGAACAGCTTATTCTAGGAAGGACAAATGTGAGAGTATTTTCACGCACAAAAATTGTAAGTTTAAGCAGCCAGAGAAGGCTTGCCCTAAAGATGGCAAGAGGAAAAGCCTGGAAGATGAAGAAACAGCTCTGACTCCCTGGCATGAACACCGCAAAGAGGGAGATACATGTGCTAGCTGAAGACCTGAAAACGGGGTGTCCTCGAGTTGGGGAACACTGAAGGTACAAGAATGACTCCTAACTGGGAAGAGCAGAAACACACCTCAATGCACATAGGCTCACAAAGGCCTTTAACACTGGTTTTTCCCGCCAGTGCGCATGGCTCAATTAGCTAACCTCCAAGTTCCTCCATAAGGCATCAGGTTTGAGTCCAGCAGCACCACTTCCCACTGAGCTCCCAGCTTGTAGCCTGGGAAATCCTTGGAGGATGGCCCAAAGCCTTGGGACCCTGGACCCATGTAGAACAGGAGGAAGCCCCTGGCTTCAGATGGCTCAATCCCAGGCAATGTGGTACTTTCAGGGGTGAGAAAAACGTTTCTTCTCCATAAATCTGCCTTTCCTTTAAAAGCAAATGCATGCGCGCGCGCACACACACTGGATTTCACGTAATGACCTACATCACTGGAGTGCCCACAACACACACATGACAATTTGATACACGAATCTGTCCTATAAACCCTAGCCAGCTAGCCAGCCATTTCCTTTGAACAAGTACCATACCCAATCTTTCCAAAATTCTACCGCCACATACTAAGGTAACTTCTGTCACGCCCCATAAAATTCAAGTCCAGCAGCACTACTTCCCATCCAGCTCCCTGCTTGTGGCCTGGGAAATCATTGGAAGATGGCCCAAAGCCTTGGGACTCTGGACCCATGTAGACCAGGAGGAAGCCCCTGTCCTTCTGTCACGTACCACAAAATTCCTTAAAAACCCAAAGCACAGGCCACAATGGAACTTTACCAACATCATCATCTCCCTGCAAGAAAATGAAACCCATCAGGTTAACACTTCCAACAATGCCAATATTAGCCACTTACTTCTTTGCTTTGTACACGTAGGCACACCTCTTGCCCAAGTAGAACTCAGTTTCATCCCGGGCATAAACACCTTCGATTTTCAGCAGGGCCGTGTGTTCCCTTTGGTTCCGGAGACCTCGCTTGTAGCCAGCAAAAATGGCCTTGCACCACAGCCTAACAGGAAACAGAACATCTCATCCAAATTGTTTCAAAAGCTTATTAATCGGAGAATCAAGATGGCGGAATAGGGTAAGGACATGTTTAAACGGACGGAGAAGCATTTAACCAGAATGAAGCAGAGAGGACATATTTCAGGAAATACGAAAGGACAGAACAACAGCAGAGGGGTACCTGGAGACTGACAGACACAGGAAAGCAGCGGGCACAGCGGTGTGGTGTTGCAGTGAATGATATTCCAGCACGGTGATCTAAACTCCACCAGCAGCCGGAACTCCACCAACAACCAGGTGGGAAGGGACTTTCACTGGGAGCTTGGGAGGTGAACCCAGACGGGGAACTAAATGTCCTGCTGGTCCGTTTGATTTGACCAGGAGCAGAGACAGAGCAGCAGGTCGCAGCCGGGCAGTGCGAGAACAGCAAGGATTTCACAGCCCAGTCAGCCCCCTAGAGCTGAATTGGGTGCCATTTTGCCTAAGGAGGAAAGGGCAAGGGAAAGGACTGAGCATGCTCTGAGAGGGAGTGAGCTCATTTCTGACTCGGTGAACTGCAACGACATGGCATTCTATGGGTTCCACCCAGGGCAGGTCTGGGTAGCCCTCGGATCTGACGGCCAGCAGATCAAGAACTGTTGTGGTAGCACGTCGGGCGCCATTTTGCGCACTGTGGCAATAGCTTTGGGACTGCAGGGGACAACAGTGAACTGCGCATGTGCTGAGCTCGCGAGAACTCGCTGAGGTCCCGCAGGAAAATAATACCGACTGTGGCATCATACCTGTCAAAACAGGTCCGTGTGGCACCCAGACCTAACATCCAACAAGTTCCGACAAGATCAGCACCAACAACAACCTAACTATATAGGACACCTGGTGTCTCTTTAATCCTGGAACCCACTCCAACCAGAAGAGAGAGAAAGGTTGCAGAGACAACAGTGCAGCCTCAGCACGGTATCACAGAAGGTGGAAAGTGGTGAGCCAAGAGCTGGGGCTGTGGAGACTAAGGTGGATATCTGACATAAGAAGCCAGACCTGGAACTTGCTGGAGGTTGTGGCACAAGTGGCTGCAAGCAAAAAGTTGTGTACCAACTGCAATAAGTAAAATCACATTGTAGACCTGTGGGTGACACAGCTTAGAAACCTGCCCCAAGAAGACTGCTAACCAGAAGTACAATGATCAAGAGCAAAAGAAGAGACAAAGGCACAATATTACTGAAGACTCCCCTGCAAAGGAGCAAAACCGTATGCCAACCTCAGAGTTAACTGAGGAAGACACTGAGAAAATGGGGGACACAGAATCCATAAGACTCATTTTAAAGATTCTGGTCAAAAATGAGAAGTTCATGCAAGAGATCAAAGAATTTAAGGAAGCAGTAAAGCAAATCAAGACTGGAATATCAGAAATTAAGAACACAGTAGAGCAAATTACAAGTACAGTGGAGAGTCTGCAAAATAGAATGAAGCAAGAAGAAAAAATCTCAGAATTGGCAGATATCTCCTGTCACCAGGGGGAAGCAAACAAAAAGCTGGAAGCAGAGCTGGATCAGGCCAAAAAAAGCATTCAAGAACTGAAAGACTATTAAGAGGCCAAATATAAGAGTTATGGGAGTCCTGGGAGGTGCAGAAAGAGAAGCTGAGTTTGCAAATGTATTTAATGAAATAATCAAGGAAAATTTCCCAAATCTGGAGAAAGAATTGGGAAACAAGATCCAGGAGGGATAGAGAACTACCAACAAGCTTGATCAAAAGCGATCTTCACCAAGCCATATGATTATCAAGCTCTATTCACTTGAACATAAGGAACAACTGAACATAAGGAAAGGATCCTTTAAATGTGCACGTGAAAAACATCAATTGACATATAAAGGAATGCCAATTAAGCTCACAGGAGATCTCTCACAGGAAACTCTACAGGCAAGAGAATGGAGTGACATATTCCAGATTCTAAAAGAAAAAATTGTTGGTCTAGGATAACATATCCAGCAAAGCTTTCTTTTGTCTTTGAAAATGAAATAAAATTCTTCCAGAGTAACAAAAGCTAAAAGAATTTGCCTCTTCCAAACCTGTAGATCATACAGTGGCATCGTTTTTTTCAAGAAGGTTCTTGATTTTCACTTCTTCAGCTACACGTTAGTCACTTAATAGCATGTTGTTTAACTTCTTGATGTTATTAATTTCTTTTTTTCTCCCTGATGTTGATTTTGTTTTGAGGCTCTTCATTTAAGGGGATGTATAGTAGTTGTGTAATGGAGACTGCCATATCTAGTAACATGTCATTTAACTTCATGGCATTGTAAAACTCTATTTTTCTTTCTACTGTTGATTCTGTATCATGACTTTTCATTTACGGGGATGTACAGTAGTTATGTAATGGAGACTAACAACCAGATGTGAGGATGCACTGTGGTCGACATCTCTGTTTCCAGACAAAGATGGACTTACAGTGAAACTGTTTATATTATATTTTGACAATAGGATTCTGGACTCTCTGCCATTGTCCATGCCCGCAATGATGAACATATGACTGAGTATGAAGAACTATATGTTAGTAATGATATAAAGGAACTGGGAGGGGGGGGAATTGGGGAGGGGATAAGGGAATATGGAACTGTATCATAAAATGATAGCAATAATAATGGAATGTGAAAAATCAATCAGTAAATAAATTTAAAAAATGGTAAAAAAAAAAAAAGCTTATTAATCTCCACCAAGCTGGCGACCGTTTGCCCAGCAATGAATCCCTCCCTCCCCCACTCCAACTCCAGCAAGCATTTCATTTTTCCTCCCACTAATTTCAATGTTCAGTAAAAGTGAGCCACAAAGCAAGTAGATCAGAAGCACCTACCTTCCAGACATTGTTGCCTTCTAGAAGTCCTGTTCCCAGCAGGCCTAAAACACAAAAAACACAAGAAACTGCAACTCCCACCTAGTCCCTGGGTTCGGAACCCCGCTGGGCGATTTTACACCCTGTAAGGGTGTAAAGCCTCAGAGTGGCCGTTGCACCCTGTAAGGGTGTAAAGCCTCAGAGTGGCCGTGGCTGCTACCGACGCAACCTCGCAAAGTGGCAAGATTACAAACTCAAAGAACCAACTCCTAGGAACCTCAAACGGAAACGCCGAAAATGCCGACCAAACCGATGGGAAGCGTGCAAGACTTCCATGGGCCGGTTTGGGGTAGAACAGCTTAAGATCTGTGACAAACAAAATGAGGGCTGCATCAAAAACAAATAGGAAAGGGTCAGGCTAGACCGCTCCCATGCCACCAGAGAACCCTGTCCTTCTACTTCACATGGCTTGAGCACAGGACTCAAGTTCCAAGGCCCGGGCGCCGGATACCCGCGCCAGGGCACCTACCCGATCCGCCCCGCATCTCCTCCATCCTGTCCTCTTTCTTCCTGGGACCCACAGAAATCAGTGGCCGGCGGTGCCTCAGAGCCTCGCCTCGGTATATGGGTGACTCCAAACCGGTTATTTACCCCACAAGTGCGGCAGCAAACTCCCCAACTCACCTCCACAGGCTCCAAGATAGCGGAAAGAGGAAGACGAGGCCCCGTCGCTTGGCCTTGTGGGATTAAACACCTCTTCGCTCCGCCCCCAAATTTAGGTGTCTACCTCTATCGCCTGAAAAAAAATTGTCTCTGGACTGACGAGAATCACATTCAAGAGCATATTTACAATTCCTTTTTTTAAGATCTTGTATCTTGGGCCCGGCGCGGTGGCGCAAGTGGTTAAGGTCCTCACCTTGCACGCCCGGGATCCCATATGGGCTCCGGTTCTAATCCCGGCAGCCTTAATCCTTAATCCTTGGGCTCCTTGGGCTCCCAAGGATTGAAGAGGAATATCCGATGTGGCTGGGATTGGCGCATCCACCGCTGCTGCCACTTGGTGAGTGAATAATGGGACGGAAGATTTTCCTCTCTGTCTCTCCTCTCTGTATATCCGCCTTTCCAATAATAAAAATAAATCTTTTTTTTTCTTTCTTTTTAAAAATAAATCTTTAAAAAAAAAAAGATCTTGTATCTTTGTAAGCTGTGGTATGTATTGTTTGGGAATTCAAGAGGAGAAAAGACAGCCAGCTAAAGGGAAGAAAGCAAGAAGGTCCCCGAGCCCTTGTCACCATAGTAACGCGTCCGCCGGGCGCCTGATACCCTGCCTGTGGCCTGGGAATGCAGTCAAGCATAGCTCACAATCCTCTAGCTCACAACCACAACATTGCAGAGGAATATCCGATGTGGCTGGGATCGGCGCATCCACCGCTGCTGCCACTTGGGGAGGGAATAATCGGACGGAAGATCTTCCTCTCTGTCTCTCCTCTCTGTATATCCGCCTTTCCAATAAAAAAATAATAAAAATAAATCTTTAAAAAAAAAAGATCTTGTATCTTTGCAAGCTGTGGTATGTATTGTTTGGGAATTCAAGAGGAGAAAAGACAGCCAGCTAAAGGAAAAAAGCAAGAAGGTCCCCGAGCCCTTGTCACCATAGTAACGCGTCCGCCGGGTGCCTGGATACACAGATACCTCAGAAGGAAGCCGTTTGGGATCAGGAGAAAGTTTCTTTCCCTTCTACGGCGAAGGGAGTAGGGTGAACGGAGACTCGGGGCCGAGTCTTGGAGACCGAGGCCGGGATCGCGAAGGCAGGAGGAGCTCTCCCTTCTCTTTACCGACGTTTTCGCTTCTCTTCACCAACCCCTGTCCCTTTGTCTCTTGGAAACTCTTCCTTTTGACTGGCAGGGTAAGGAGGACTCCGTTTGCCTTTCGAGGGTGATACCTAAGGACAGAAATTAGGCCGCCCCCCAGAAAGGCTTTTCGCCCTTCCTAGACGATGGAAAGCCGTTTAGGAAGGGGCGTTTTTAACAGGCTTCAGCTGTGTGGAGGTAGGAGGCGAGAGTACCAGCAGGAAGGTGAATTAGGAGGCAATGTAGTGGCCCTGAAACAGGGTGGTGTGGAGCCAGGCATGAAGAGTACTGAAATTCCTTTAAAAAAAAAAAAGATTTATTTATTTATTGGAAAGTCAGATATACAGAGAGGAGGAGAGACAGAGAGGAAGATCTTCCGTCCGATGATTCACTCCCCAAGTGAGCGCAACGGCCGATGCTATGCCGATCCGAAGCCAGGAGCCAGGAACTTCTTCCAGGTCTCCCACACAGGTGCAGGGTCCCAAAGCTTTGGGCTGTCCTCCACTGCCTTCCTAGGCCACAAGCAGGGAGCTGGATGATGGGAACTGGAGCTGCTGGGATTAGAACCAGTGCCCATATGGGATCCCGGGGCGCGTTCAAGGTGAGGACCTTAGCCGCTAGGCCACACCGCCGGGCGCAAGTACTGAAATTCTTAAGGTACTTTACATGTACCAGTAACAGGAATATTAGGGAATGGAGAATAGGAGAGAGAAGCCAAGGATGACTTCAGATTTTTTATTATTATTATTATTTGAAAGAGGTAGAAAGAGAGCCCTTCTAACCACTGCCGCAGTACCTAAATGGTATTTCTTCCGGGTATCCCACGCGGGTGCAGGGTCCCAAAGCTTTGGGCCGTCCTCAGCTGCCTTCCCAGGCCACAAGCAGGGAGCTGGATGGGAAGTGGAGCTGCCGGGATTAGAACCAGTGCCCATATGGGATCCTGGGATCCCATATGGGATCAAGGCGAGGACTTTAGCTGCTAGGCCATGCTGCCAGGCCCAGGGATCAATTTTTTCTTAAAGATTTTTATTATTATTATTGGAAAGTCAAATATATGGAGAGGAGGGGAGACAGGAAGAACTTCTGTCCACTGATTCACTCGCCAAGTGGCCACAACAGCCAGAGCTATGCCGATCCGAAGCCAGGTGCCAGGAGCTCTTCCAGGTCTCCCACGCGGGTGCAGGTTCCCAAGGCTTTGAGCTGTCCTTGACTGCTTTCCCGGGCCACAAGCAGGGAGCTCGGTGGGAAGTGGGACTGCTGGGATTAGAACCAGTGCCGATATGGGATCCTGGCACTTGCAAGGTGAGGACTTTAGCTGATAGGCTACTGTGCCAGGCCCCTACAAAGGTTTCTTAACCATGAAATAAAACACTATTTTCCATAATGCTTTCTGAATTATTTGTGGGTTAGTGAGATGGTGTTATTTATTTACTTATTTTCAATGGCAGTGATGGTGAGAGAAAGAGAGACAGAACCTCCATTTACTGGTTCACCCTCAGATGGCTACAAAACTCAGGGTTGGGCCAGGCAGAAGCCATGAACTAGAAGTTCCATCCAAATCTCCCATGTGCCCGGTTGTTCCTCAAGCATGTGGACCATCATTTGCTGCTTTCCCAGGCACATTAGCAGGAAGCTGAATCAGAAACAGAACAGTGAGGACTCAAATCCTGCCACTTGGATACGAGATGCTGCAGTTTCAAGGGGCAGCTTACCCTGTCATGCCACACTGTTGGCTCTGTAATATTTTTAAAAATAAAATATGATAAAATTGGAAGCCTGCATAGCATCAGCATCCCCATGGACACCAGTTCTAGTCCTGGCTGCTCTACTTCCCAACCAGCTCCCTGCTTATAGCCTGAAACGCAGCTGAAGATGACTCAAGTTCTTGGGACCCTGCACTCACATGCAAGTTCTGGAGGAAGTTCCTGGCTTCTGGCCTTGTATCTGATTAGTTCACCTTGGGCCGTTGTGCCCATTTGGGAAGTGAACCAAAAGAGCGATTTCTCTCTTTCTCTCTCTCTCTTTCTCTCTGTAAATGTGCCTTAAAAAAAAAAAAAGTTTGAGCCCGGCGCCGTGGCCTAGCGGCTAAAGTCCTTGCCTTGAATGCGCCAGGATCCCATATGGGCACCGGTTCTAATCCCGGCAGCTCCACTTCCCATCCAGCTCCCTGCTTGTGGCCTGGGAAAGCAGTTGAGGACAGCCCAAAGCCTTGGGACCCTGCACCTGTGTGGGAGACCTGGAAGAAGTTCCTGGCTCCTGGCTTCGGATCGGCATAGCTCCGGCCATTGCGCTCACTTGGGGAGTGAATCATCGGACGTAAGATCTTCCTCTCTGTCTCTCCTCTCTGTATATCCGCCTTTCCAATGAAAAAATAATAAAAATAAATCTTAAAAAAAAATAAATAAAAATAAAAATATATATGACAGAATCAGAAGCAGCAGTCCATATCACACACAGGGTTTCAATGGAACTCTTGTTTGAGTTTTCCTGTATGAGCATATAAGTTAATGCCAGGTATGCGTTATTGTGTCAGTTAGTGTTGTCCTTGAAGAAAACCATTGGCACAATTACGAGTTTAATAAGTGATCTGTTTACAAATATGTATAGATCAGGGCGAGCATGGTAGTGCAAAAAGCTAATCCTCAGCCTGCGTTGACATCCCGGATTGTCCTGACTGCTGCGCTTCTCGCCCAGCTCCCTGCTTGTGGCTTGGGAAAGCAAATGGAATGCCTGTAATCAATATCTGCCTGCCTACTGCAGGCCTCGGCCCCAACTTTCTTGTTCATGTGCCTGGATGGAAGGCAGCAGATAGAGTATTTTTTTTTAACATTTATTTATTTTTATTGGAAAGTCAGGTATACAGAGAGGAGGGAGACAGAGAGGAAGATCTTCCATCCGCTGATTCACTCCCCGGGTGGCCACAACAGCTGGAGCTGAGCTGATACGAAGCCAGGAGCCAGGAGCCTCTTCTAGGTCTTTCATACAGGCACAGTGTCCCAAGGCTTTGGGGCGTCCTTGAGTATTTTCCCAGGTCAGAAGCAGGAAGCTAGATGGGAAGTAAACCTGCCAGGAAACAAACTGGCACTCATATGGGATTCTGGCATGTGAAAGGCAAAGACTTTAGCCACTAGGTTACTGCAGCAGGCCCTAGCAGATGAAGTCTTAAGCAACCTTCTTGGGAAACCAGATGGAGTTTCCCTGCTTTGGCCTGGGCTAGCTAGGGCTGTTGGAGGCATTTAGGGAATGAAGTAGTCTCTCATTCTTGTCAGTCTGCTTTTAAAATAAAGACATTAAAAATGCTAGTGTTGGGCATTAATGCACTTAAAGAAGAGGTTTGAAAAGTGAATATGTCTTCTGTCTTGGCAGGCAGGTAATTAAGCAGACCTCCTGGTAGACCTGCACCCCCCAGTGTCAGTGCTGAATTCAGCTCTGGGACTCCCATACTATGCAAAGGAAGAAGTAAGCCACAGCTCTTGTAATTCTTTAATTTTATGCTAATGGAAGAGGGTTAGAAATAACTGAAACATCATTCAGTACTCTTTTTTTTCTTTACAATTTATTTTTGTTGGAAAATAGATTTATAGAGAGGAGAGGGAAAGATCTTCCATCTGCTGCTTCACTCTCCAGATGGCCACAATGGCTAGAGCAGGACCAATCTGAAGCCAGGAGCTTCTTCCAGGTCTCCCACATGGGTGCTGGGTCCCAAGGCTTTGGGCTGTCCTCAGCTGCTGTCGTGGCCACACTCAGGGAACTGGATGGGAAATGGATTAGCTGGGACACAAACAGGTACCCTTATGGCATGTTGATGCTAGCAGGTGGAGGATTCGTTAGTTGAGCCGTTGCACCGCCCCCTCAGCACTCTCTTAGACTAATATCTGTTTCCTTTCCATATTAAATCACTACAGTTTTTGGAAATTAGAAACGTATCATGGAGGATAATGAGGATAACTCAGAAAGAATGGAAAGGTATGTCTAAAATTCTAATTTATTGTGCGTGTTTACATATATATTTAAATGTTTTTTATTAAACTGTGTGTACAATTTCTCTTTGCTGTGTAGCAAATGCCCTATAGCTTGTTGACCTCAAGTATAAATCTATTATTTCACCTTGTTGCTGGGGGAGTGGTCAAAGAGTTTGGCAATTTTTTTTAGATTTATTTATTTTATTGGAAAGGCAGATATACAGAGAGGAGGAGAGACAGAGAGGAAGATCTTCCGTCCGATGATTCACTCCCCAAGTGGCAGCAACAGCCGGTGCTGTGCTGATCTGAAGCCAGGAGCCAGGAACTTCTTTTCGGGTCTCCCACGCAGGTACAGGGTCCCAAGTCTTCGGGCTGTCCTTGACTGCTTTCCCAGGCCACAAGCAGGGAGTTGGATGGGAAGTGGAGCTGCCAGGACCAGAACCGGTACCCATATGGGATCCCAGCACATTCAAAGCAAGGACCTTAACCATTACACTATCGTGCTGGACCCGAGTTTGGCAATAGTTTAACTGAACGTCCTGACTTGGGGCGTCTGGAATGGCTGAGGTTGGAAGGAGGAGTCTGCAGGCATCTCAGACTTGGTCGGGGCTGGAGCAGGTCTACTTCCAAGATGATTGATTTGCATGGTTGGGAGGTAGTTGCTGATTGCCTGCATAGACTTGCCTAGTTTCTCACCCTCGCAGTCATCTCCACAGTGCTGCCTGTTTGTCCTCTTCAGAAATCCACAGGAGTGAGGCCACAGCTGCAAAGTCTTCAGTCTGTCGCCTACCTTTACAAGCCACACTCTGTGATTTCCCCAACATCCTTTCCGTTAACTGAGTTACTCCTGTTCGGTGTGACAGAAACTACATAAAAACATGAATCAGAGCATGAGAATCATTTGGGCACCTTGCTGACTGTCAGGCACGTCTGCTTTCACTATTGATGAGACCAGTTTAGTTAGTACCTAAATATGGTGCAAGGAAAAAGATTCTGGCTCACATTTACATTGCCAAGTAGTGTGAGTGAACTACTTGAATCTTTTTTTTTTTAAAGATGTGTTTTATTTATTTAAAAGGCAGAGCTAGAGAAAGGGAGCAAGGATTGTCCCATCTGCTGGTTCTTTGCCCAAATGGTCATACTGACCAAGTCAATATCAGGCTCAAGCCAGGAGGCAGGAGCTTCTTCTGGGTCTCCCACACATGTGCAGGGGTAAAAGCATTTGGGTCACCTGCTGCTGCTTTGCCAGGTGCATTATCAGGGAGCTGGACGGGAAGTGGAGCAGCCAGGACACAAACCAGTGCCCCCTACAGTGTGCCAGCATCTCAGGCAGCAGCTGTACTCACTATGCCATGGCACTAGCCCCTTTAAAAAAATTTAGTTATCACACACACACACACACACACACACAGAGGGCGCTTGTATCTACTGCTTCATCCGTTAGAAGCCTATGGCAGCCAAAATCAGGACCCAGGAGTGCTATCCTGTCATGTGGATGACAGAAACTGAATCAATCAAGCCATCACCACTGCCTCAAGGGTCCTTTATTACCGGGAAACTGGAATCAGAAGCTGAGTATAAAACCCAAGTGCTCTGTTGGGAGATGATGTCTTTTTTTTTTTTTTTTTTTTAGATTTATTTTTATTATTTTGTTATTGGAAAGGCAGATGTACAGAGAGGAGAGACAGAGAGGAAGATCTTCCATCCAATGATTCACTCCCCAAGTGAGCGCAACGGGTCGATACTATGCCGATCCGAAGCCAGGAGCCTCTTCCGGTCTCCCACGCGGGTGCAGGTTCCCAAGGCTTTGGGCCGTCCTCGACTGCTTTCCCAGGCCACAGGCAGGGAGCTGGAAGGGAAGCGGGGCTGCCGGGATTAGAACCGGCGCCCATATGGGATCCCGGGCGTGCAAGGCGAGGACCTTTAACCACTTGCGCCACCGCGCCGGGCCCTGGGAGATGATGTCTTAACTACTTGGCTGAGCACGCTGTGTATATTTATTAAACCGTCACTTGTTTACCTTAGGTTGGTCAACATGAGGCATATTTAGCAAAATCACATACAAACACTTTTTAAAATATTTTTTAATCCAACTTGAATAAAATTACATTCTATGACATTAAATGATAATATATGACAATGACTCTATAGCATATGGCCATACAGACTTCACAGGAGCCATTCTGTGTGCTGCCTGAATTTGGTTTAAATAATTCTTCCACATTGGTCACTGACTTATTTTTTTCTTTGCTTAGAGACACGTCAGAAAGCGCAAACCTTCCACCAAAACTTTGGCTTTCTGAAGTGATGATGTCAGTGGTTGGCGAACCACCTACTGCTAAAGAGAGAGAAGAAGAAATCAGGAAGGAACCAGAGGCAGAAATCCCAGAGCAACTCTCCCTTCTGGATGTGCTGAGGATCTTAGCAGTTCTGGAAGACACCACAGACCAGCTGTCTATTCTGAACTACATCATGCCCGTTCCGTTGGAAAGAAAACAGAGCACCATTATGGTACAGACACTCACTCACTTGAAGTGCCTTTCTCATCGTTTGAGTTCTCTCCTGTTGGTGGTACTCGATCCACTCCGCTTAACTTGGGTGATGGCACTTTCATCGTGGATAAGTGATTACAGTAGTCACTGGGAGTTTGTGCTTTCAGCTGATGGAGTATTAGCCCCACGGCTGAAGGTACAGCCATAACCTTTTCTAACTTGTTAATTGACATTATCTTAAAATGCCTGAAGTTAGGTCAATCTTAATACATGTTGGGCATCCTTAATACAAAAATCTAAAATCCAAAATGCTGCTTGGAAATCTAAAGCATTTTGAGTGCCAACACACTGCTCAAAAAGTTTCAAATGTTAGGGCTGGCATTGTGATGCAGTGGGTTAAGCTGCTGCTTGGCACGCTCACATTTCATATCACAATGTCTAAGATCCAGTTCTGTCTCCAGTTCCCATCCAGCTCCCTACTAATGTGACCAGGATTTAGCAGTAGATGGTCCAGGTGTTGGGTTCCTGCTACCACATGGGAGACCCGGAAGAAGCTCCTGGCTCCTGGCTTCAGTCTGGCCCAGCCCCAGTTGTTGTGGCTATTTGGAGAGTAAAACCATTGGATGGACAATGTCTCTGTCTCCCCTTTTCCTATGATTCTGCCTTCCAAATAAGGGAGGAAGTGAGGAAGAAGCCTTACAGTTCCTCTGTATTTCTTAAGAGAGAGAGAGAAAGAGAGAGAGAGAAAGAAATAAGAAGGGGCTGGTGCTGTGGGTCAATAGGCTAATCCTCTGTCTGCTGGTGCCAGTATCCAGTATGGGTCCTGATTCATATCCTGACTGCTCCAGTTCCCAGCCAGCTCCCTGTGTATGGTCTGGGAAAGCAGCAGAGGAAGGCCCAAGTCCTTAAGCCCCTGTAACCATGTGGGAAACCCAGAAGAAGTTCCTGATTCCTGTCTTTGGATCCTGTCTTTTGGATCTTTCTCTGTGTGTCTCTCTGTCTTTCTGTAAATCTGCCTTTCAGATAAAAATAAATGAATTTTAAAAGAAAAGAATAATTCATGTTTTATGGCATTTTGAATTTCACTTTAAGAGTTAAGGGTGCTCAGTTGATAAAAATCTATATATTCATTTTTTTAATATAAGAGAGCTCTTTTTGAAAAAATTTTGTTTATTTTTTCATAGAAAAGGCATATTTACAGAGAGAAGGAGAAACAGAAAGATCTTTATCTGTTGGTTCACTCCCCAAATGGTCACAATGGCTGGAACTAAACCAACTTGAAGCCAGGAGCCAGGAGCTTCTCCCTGGTTGCCCACATGAGTGCAGGGTCCCAACACTTTTAGGCCGTCCTCGACTGCTTTCCCAGGCCACAAGCAGGGAGCTGGATGGGAAGTGGAGCTGCCGGGATTAGAACTGGCGCCCATATGGGATCCCGGGGAGTTCAAGGTGAGGACTTTAGCTGTGAGGCCACAGCGCCAGGCCCTCCCCCTTGTAATTGTTCCCTAAACAGTATGCATTTTGTACATAGCATGTGCTTTGTATTAGAGGGCTTGAGTAACATGGAGATCATTGGCAGTATATTGGAGGATGTACTACTGTGTTTAAGGGCCAAGATCATCTGCAGAGTTAGTGTGCGTTGTCGGAGTGACGGAGCTGCAGCAGATCCCTCACAGTTACCAAGGCACAGCTATAGACTTACTGAAATCAAGACTGAGTTGTCCCATCCATCTTGTTTCCCAGTTGCTAAAAGCCAACTGAACACTAGGGGGAGGAAATTCAACTTGAACATTGCTTTCATTGAAAATAACTTGCCCTTGGATCTGCCACAACCTGCTTGTTTCAATATTGAGCTGTGTTCCCCTCAGTCATTACATTGACATTGATGTTTTGGACTCCTCTGAGCACCAGAGTTATTAAAAAAGAAAAACTTAACTTAGGCCCAGCAGCGTGGCCTAGTGGCTAAAGTCCTTGCCTTGAATGCACCCGGGATCCTGTATGGGCACTGGTTCTGGTCCCAGCAGCTCCACTTCCCATCCAGCTCCCTGCTTGTGGCCTGGGAAAGCAGTTGAGGATGGCCCAAAGCCTTGGGACCCTGCACCCACGTGGGAGACCCAGAGGAAGTTCCTGGCTCCCGGGCTTTGGATTGGCACAGCTCCAGCCATTGTGGTCACTTGGGGAGTGAATCATTGGACAGAGGATCTTCCTCTCTGTCTCTCCTCCTCTCTGTATATCTGACTTTCTAATAAAAATAAATAAATCTTTTTAAAAAATTAAAAAATAATAAATAAAAAAAAACATTCCTCTACGTTTCATCTTGGGCACTTGAAAAATAGCATTATTTACAGAAGACTAGAAATAAGTATGAACTTTTAGAAAAGAACATGGACTAAATGTCCAATCCATTATAAAAACAAACTTTTAAAACAGCAAAATAGAAAAAAAAAACTGGATTTCAAATTTTTTACACCGAAATAAACCCAACTTTTTTTTTTAAAAAGATGTATTCATTTATTTGAGTGACAAAAAGACCGAAAGAGATTCCCCATTGACTGGTTTATTCTCCAAATGACTGTAACGGCTGGGCCAGAGACAAGAAGCAGGAAAGCCATCCTGCCTTCCACAGGGGTCTTAGGGACCCTAAATCTTGGGCCCTCTTCCACTGATATCCCAGGAGTATCAACAGAGAATTGGATTGGAACTTGGAGCAGTTGGGACTCTAACCATGGATTCCAGCATGGTGGAATCTAACCCAGGATTCTAACCTGGTGTGGTAACCTAGCAGCTAAGGTCCTTATCTTGCACACACCAGGATCCCATTTGGGCGCAGGGTGTAACCCCAGCAGCCCCACTTTCCATGCAGCTCCCTGCTTGTGGCCTGGGAAAGCACACCCTGCACCCACCTGGGGGATGCGGAGGAGGCTCTGAGCTCCTGCTTCGGATTGGCTCAGCTCCAGCTGTTGGGGCTGCTAGGGGAGTGAGGCAACGGACAGATGGCCTTCCTTGCCTCCTCTCCTCCTCTCTGTATATTTGACTTTGCAATAAAAAATAAATAAAGATTTTTTAAAAGTATTTACAGTAATCCAAGATCTCTAAGACATTCTATCTGCTCATAGAACATTATCTGGTAGAGAGCTTTTATACATACTTCCTATGCGGTAAATACCTGTTAACAGAGATATTGCACAGTAAGCTCTAGCTGTGATGACAGTGTTAAAGGCTCCCAAGGGGTGAGTTGGAGTATGACAGAGGGAATATGGGAGGAAGGCAGGAAGACATCAAGTTGTGTGTGACTGAAGGAAAGGATGTTTCCTATGAGGTTGAAAAGTGTATTAAGAAGCCCTGTTTCCTAGAATATTGTCTCTTTTTAAAAAAAAAAAAAAAA
This sequence comes from Ochotona curzoniae, assembly GCF_017591425.1. Classification (NCBI taxonomy): domain Eukaryota; kingdom Metazoa; phylum Chordata; class Mammalia; order Lagomorpha; family Ochotonidae; genus Ochotona; species Ochotona curzoniae. The sequence goes on from NW_024466924.1 coordinate 985,899, forward strand.
GTCTTAACATCATTTGTTGTTAGAAAGATGCCGGTAGCCTGGAAAAGTCGATGATCTCAACAGCTATGAAAATGTCCAGTCCATCTACAATTAAAGGAAAGCAGCCAGAAGCCCGAAAAGGAGGCCAATTTGGTGTAGAACATAATGCCACGCAGGATTCCATCTTTAAAAAACCTACGTGGCAAACCATAATGACAATGGAGACACTGAAGAAAATTCAGAATGATAGGTAAGGAAATGAGCCTGTTTGGAAATGTAATGCTGCTTTTATGCATAGATGTAAGGTTGCATACAAGGGGGGCGGTGGCAGCAGGGCAGGTGGCATGGAGAATGCATATAAGGATGGCTGATGGCTGTCTTCTCTTAGGAGTTAGTCCATTTATCCAAAACAGCTGGTGATAAGATTAGCTACAGACTGCCTAGAGGAGGTGTGGTACAGTTCAAAGCATGGTGGTTTTGAACTGTAGGGTTAGGGTTAAGGTTAGGTTTGGGCTAGGATCTTGGGCAAATGATTGCATCTTTGCTTCCAATTTGTATTTAACTTAAGTTTTTAAATTTTTGATTAATGGGGTAGAGTGGAAGGAAAATAAAATTTTGATTACCATGCAATGCTTGTACATTTTTTTCAAGGCATAGTGCAATAGCTCAACACATAGATACAGAGTGAATTTATCGAAGTAGACTACTAGCTTTTCCATTATCTTTCCTTTGCGTTTGGAAAACAACAGTAATCACCATGGGGGGAGGGTTAGGGGAGGGGTGGGGGGGAATCCAGTGCCTATAAAACTGTATCACATAATACAATGTTATTAACATTAAAAAAAAAGGAAAACAGTAACAACCTAGTGGCATTAATATAAGTATACACCAGGGCCATGGCATAGCAGGTAAATCTGCTATCTGTGACAGCTCATGTGGATATCGGTTCAAGTCCCAGCTGCTCCACTTCTAGTCCAGCTGCCTGCTAATGGTCTGGGAGATCTTCCATCTGCTGGTTCACTCCCCAAATGGCTGCAACAGCAGGATCTGTGGTGGACCAAGGCTAGGAGCCAAGAACTTCCTCCATGTTTTTCATGTGGTTGCAAGGACTCAGGTAATTGGAGTGTTTTTGGCTTCTTTCTCAGGTGCATTGTCAGGGACATGGATTCGAAGTAGAGCAGTCAAGAATTGAACAGTATCCATATGGGGTACCAGAGCCACAGCCCAAGGATTAGCCTGCCATGTCCCTGGGTGGACCCACTTCCCCTTTCATTTATAACTCTGTCTCAGCTTCTCTCTGTTACCTCTGTCATTCAAATAGGTAAATAAGCAAATCTTAAAAAAAAATGTAGTTGTACCTGTTTTTGAATGTTATGTGAATAATACTAGAGATTATTATATCTAGAGAAACATGCCTCATTAACCTCTCTGGTTTCTCTATCCAGACGATTTTTCAATAATATCATTACAAATACCATGCAGGACTTGAGAGAGTCGGGCACGTTCACCAGTCTCCTGCAAGCTTTGAGCAGAGAGAGGGAAAACAAAAAGCACTTCTACGATGTCATTGCCAGGTCAGAATAATGTGTGATTTGTGTTGATGTATTTTTAAGGACACTTGACAAAAGCCCTTGGTTTCTAAAACAAGCCCAATCTGTGCTTGCCAGGGAAGATAACTGGAATCCAGAAACTTGGGTACCATTCCCCAGAGCTGTAACAGTTCCTGAAGGGATGGAGAAACAGGATGGGTTAGAAGACCTATTCATTAAAACAATGGATATTAAATACAGGAAGTACATAAACTCCCAATAGATATATTCTGAAAAGATCTTCACCACAACACATCTTGAAATGTACATGAGAGAAATATCAGATTACCTTAAAAGAATCTCTAATTTGATTAATAGCTGATTTCATGTCAGAAACCCTACAGGCTTGGAGAGAAAACAAAACAAAACAAAAACTGTTAGCTCAGAATACTGTACCCTATGAAATTCTCATTTGAAAACAAAGGTAAAATAAAGACCTTTCAAAAGAAACAAGTTAGAAGTATTTGCCACTGCTTATACCAGCCTTACAAATAATATTTAATGATAGACAACATCATGCAAGAATGTGAATGCAGAAAATTCACCTACTGAAGGCACAAGGTACAAAACAAACAATGGGAATGTGTATGAAAAAATAGCAAGACTATGTCATTACTTACTGATAATGCCCTTGGATATAAATGGCCTAAATTTTCAAATGAAGACAAACTGGGAGCCAATGTTGTGATATAGCTATTTAAAATCATCTCTTGTGATGCTGGCATCCTGTATGGTTGACAGTTCGTGTCCAAGTTGCTCCACTTCCAGCCTACCTCCATGGTAATGTGCCTGGGAAAGTGATGGAAGATGGCCTAAGTACTTGAGTGGGCCCCCGACTCACATGGGAGTCTTGGATAAAGCTCCTGGCTCCACACTTTGGCCTGGCCCACTTTGGCTGTTACAGGCATTTTAATAGTGCCAGTGAGTAGGAAAGCTCTCCTTCTATGTTGTTTCTCCTCTGTCTGTACCCCTGCCTTTCAAATCAAAATAAATAAATCTACAGAGAGAAGGAGAGACAAAGAAAGATGAAGAAGACCTTCTATCAATTGGTTCACTATCCAAGTGGCCACATGGCTGGAGCTGAGCCAAAGAGCCAGCAGCTAGGAGCCTCTCCTTTTAAAAAAGAAGGTAAGTGTGCTCTTTGAAGCAGCACCGTTAGCATCCAGAGTCCCTTGTCACTTACCTGGAAGTCGGACTGTGGATGGAGCCCTCGCAGCCGGTTTTGAACGTCTGGCTGATCTTTACATACACGGTACGATTTGAGAAGCACTACTCAAACACAAAATCATTCTTAATTCCTTCTAGGGAGGAAAAAGGAAGAAAACAGATAAAATCTCTTCAAAAGCAACTCATTAATGTCAAAAAAGAACGGCAGGCTGAAGCACAGGTAAGAATTAACCTTGCCCACACCTTCCTGTGTGTGTAGAAACCATCTTTCTCGAACCAAGTGAAGTTATGACGGTCAGAGAGTGGGGACTCCTGGGCTGGCTTTGCCATTGAAGACATGGAGTGACTGGAGAGGCGGCCTTGAATGTATGGGTGTGTTGGGGACAGAATCCAGGGCAGCCTCACTCTCTGGTGCTCTTAGTGGTTTTTTGCCCTTGTGTATTTCTGACCACACCACCTCTCCTTCCCCACTTGGTCTCAGATATTCTCCAGTATTATGACTTCGCAGAGGAGAAAGTATGACCATGACATTAACCCTCTCGTATGTTCATGAGGCTTCATTATGTCATTAAACATCATGACCACCCATTTTTCTCTTTCCCTTTTCTTTATTATTTTTTATTTTTATAACCTTACATAGTTGATTAGGGTACAGATGGTCAAGGGCTACAGGAAAGTGGGTATGACCATTCTTTCCACACTAATATCATTTTCTCCCTGTATCAGGTGTCAGGGGAGGAACAAAGGCAGAAGCCCCACCCACTCTCCCATCCATCCCAGGTCCCCGAGGTGGGGCATGCTCCAAGGGTCCTGCTCATGCAGTTTTGATAGTTCAACAGTTCTGAATTGCTGCCAGTCTCGCCATTCCAAGCACGATGAAATCTATTCAGAATCCACTGGCTGACATAGCATAGTCTCTTCCTGGTTGGGGTTCTGAGATCAGCAATTTAGTTGGAGGGTTCTCCAAAAAAAAGTTCATCTGAGGTGATCCTAGACCTGATTCTTGTGTGTGCTTGCCAGTAGAGGGTCTGGCATGGTCCGTCGCCCCAATCAAGTTAAGCACATGCTGGTTTCAACTGCTTGGGCAGTTCTGTTTCCAGCCCTGTCTTCCATACGAACCAATGGTTCTGAGCCAGTACTGAGCCGATCCAAAGCCAGGAGTAAGAGGGCTCCTCTGGGTCTCCCACACGAGTGCAGGGTCCCAAGGCTTTGGGCTGTCTTCAACTGCTCTCCCAGTCCACAAGGGGAGGATTAGCCAATTGAGCCACTGGCCCAGGCCCATTGTATGAGGTTCTAATGCGAGTCCCTAAGAATAAGACTCATCGCTGGTTGTTGAAATAACAGCATGTCGAAAACATGCATGCCTTCCTCAGTCTTCTCTTGACTATTAAGATGTTTCCTTTCCAAGTGTGCCTTTTGTGGCTTGTCCCAGTGTTTTAACAACATGATACTGTTTTAGCATAAATTATTGTGAAAAACACTTGAACTGCTGTGAACAAAACTGTTTTGATTATTGCACTGAGTGTGTTGGATAATGTTAGTGCAATGGAGACATGATCACCTTTCCTTTTTTTCTGATAATAGACGTCTGAATAATTTAAAGAGATTTATTTATTTTTATTTGGAAGGCAGACATTTTTTAAGCAGAAAGAGAAGGACAGATAGAGATCTTCCATCCACTGGTTCACTCCTCGATAGAGGCAACAGCTAGAGCTGAGCCAGCCTGAAGCTAGGAGCAAGAAGCTTCTTCCAGGACTTCCATGTAAGTTCAAGCCCCCAAAGACTTGTGCCATCATCTGCTGGTTCCAAGGCCATAAGCAGGGAGGTAGATCAGATTTGGAGCAGCCAGGGCTTGAACCAGAGCCCATAAGGGATGCTAAATGTCTACTACACCATGGTGCCAGTCCCAACACCTGGATATATATTTTTAAAGATTTACTTATTTATTTTTATTTTTATTGGAAAGGCAGATATACAGAGAGGAGGAGAGACAAAGAGGAAGATTGTCCATCCAATGATTCACTCCTCAAGTGGCTGCAATGGCTGGAGCTAAGCCAATCCAAAGCCAGGAGCCAGGAGTTTCTTCTGGGTCTCCCATGCGGGTGCAGAGTCCCAAGGCTTTGGGCCATCCTCGACTGCTTTCCCAGGCCACAAGCAGGGAGCTGGATGGGAAGCAGGGCCACCGGGATTAGAACAAGTGCCCATATGGGATTCTGGCACATTTAAGGCAAGGACTTTAACCACTATGCTATCACGCCGTGCCCACCTCGATAATTTTTTAAAGATTTATTTATTCTTACTGGAAAATCACATTTATAGAGTAAAAGAGAGACAGAAGAAGATCTATTTGCTGATTCACTCCCCAAATGGCCACAGTGGCCAGAGCTGAGCAGGCCCAAAGCCAGGAGCCAGGAATTTCCTCCAGGTCTCCCACTCGGGTGCAGGTCACAAGACCTTAGGCTGTCCTCTACTGCTTTTCCAGGCCACAAACAGAGAACTGGAAACAAAGTGGAGCAGCTGTGATATAAACCAGCACCAATATAGATTCCTGGGCATGCAAGGCAAGGGCTTTAGCCACTAGGCTACAACGCCAGGCCCACATCTGGATAATTTTCTTTTAACTTTTTAAAATTATTGTTATCATTTTATGACACAGTTCCGTAGGTCCTGGGATTTCCCCTAAGCCCCTCCGGAGTACCCTCCCCCTTCAATGAGTTCCCCTATATTGTTGCTATGGTATAGTTCATAATAAACACTCATATGTCCATCATTGCGGGCATGGACAATGGCAGAGAGTCCAGCATTCTGTTGTCAAGATGTAGTAAACAAATAAACAACAACCACAAAAAAGATATAGTAAACAGTCTCATTGGGAGTCCATCTTTGGTCTGGAAGTAGAGATGCTTACTGCATTGTATCCTCACATCCGGATATGATAGCCTCCACTACACAGTTACTATACATCTCCTCAAATGAAAAGACACAATACCAAATCAACAACAGGAAGAAAAACAGAAATTAAAAACACAAGGAGAAATAACATACTACTGAATGACTAATGTGTCACTAAAGAAATGAAAAAGAAAATCAAAAACCTTCTTGAAGAAAATGATGCTATTGGGCCTGGTGCAATAGCGTAGTCGTTTAAGTTCTCACCTTGCATGTGCCGGAATCCCATATGGGCATCGGTTATAATCCCAGCAGCTCCACTTCCCATCCAGCTCCCTGCTTGTAGCCTGGGAAAGCAGTCGAGGACGGCCCAAAGCCTTGGGACCCTGCACCCGTGAGGGAGACCCAGAAGAAGCTCAGGTCTCCTGGCTTTGGATCACCTCAGGTTCGGCCGTTGCGGTCGTTTGGAGAGTGAACCATCAGACGGAAGATCTTCCTCTCTGTATATCTGCCTTTTCAATAAAAATTAAAAAATATCTTTTTAAAAAATGATGCTACCGTATGATCTATGAGTGAAGAATTTAATAAGAAAGTGCCTTGAAGAAATGAAACTAAATTAAAAAAAATAAAAATCTATGAGATACATAGGCAGCAAATAGATGTGTTTTTTAATCCAGTCTACTAATCTGACATTTGATTGATGAGTTTAAGCCATTTATATTGCGGGTTAATATGAATGGATAATAATTTGGTCCTGTCATTTTAGAAATGAATTGTTTGTGTTTGGTGTGATAGCGTAATGGTAAAGGTCCTCCCCTTGAGTGAGCCAGGATCCCATATGGGCACTGGTTCTAATCCCGGCAGCTCCACTTCCCATGCAGCCTCCTGCTGGTGGCCTGGGAAAGCAGTGGAGGACGGTCCAAAGCTTGGGACTCTGCACCTGCATGGGAGACCCAGAGGAAACTCCTGGCTTTGGATTGGCTCAGCTCCAGCCTTTGCGGCCACTTGGGGAATGAACCATTGGACGGAAGATCTTCCTCTCTGTCTCTCCTCCTCTCTATATATCTGCCTTTCCAATAAAAATAAATAAATCTTTAAAAAAAAAAGAAAAGAAATGGGTTGTTTAATGATTTAGTTTTCTGTTGTTATTTTATTGGGATGTTTTTCACATTTGCCTTTGGTTTTGGTGGGCGCTGCTCCTTTTCTCTGTCAAGAGAACATCTTTAAGTATCATTTGTAGAGCATGTTTGGAAGACAAATATTCTTTTAATTTTTCTTTACTGTGGAAGAATTTCATTTCATTTTCAAAGACAAAACAAAGCTTTGCTGGGTATGATTTCCTGGGCCGACATTTTTTTTTCTTTTAGAATCTGGAGTATGTCGTTCCATTCTCTTCTGGCCTGTAGAGTTTCCTGTGAGAGATCTCCTGTGTGTTTAATTCGCATTCCTTTATATGTCAACTGATTTTTTTTCACGTGCACATTTAAGTATCTTTTGCTTATGTTTGGTTTGCAGAGAGCATGATCATGTGTCTTGGTGAAAATCACTTTTGGTCTACCCTGTTGGGAGTTCTGTGTCCCTCCTGGATGTTGTTTTCCAATTATTTCTCTAGGTTAGAGAAATTTTTTCCCTTATTATTTCATTAAACACATTTGTAGGGCCCTGTGGCATGGCCTAAAGCCCTCGCCTTGAACGCGCTGGGATCCCTGGTGCCAGTTCTAATCCCGGCAGCTCCATTTCCCATCCAGCTCCCTGCTTGTAGCCTGGGAAAGCAGTCGAGGATGGCCCAAAGCCTTGGGACCCTGCACCCATAAGGGAGACCCAGAAGAAGTTCCTGGCTCCTGGCTTCAGATTGGCATAGCATTGGCCGTTGCGCTTAGTTGGGGAGTGAATCATCGGACAGAAGATCTTCCTCTCTGTCTCTCCTCCTCTCTGTATATCTGCCTTTCCAATAAATAAATAAATCTTTAAAAAATATACATTTGTAAACCCAGCTTATCTTTCTGCACCTTCTGCGACTCCCATAACTCCATATATTTCGCCTTTTAATAGTATCTTTCCATTCTTGAATACTTTTTTTGGTCTGATCCAGCTCTGCTTCCACCTTTTTGTTTGTTTCCCCCGGTGACAGGAAATATCTTCCAATTCTGAGATTCTTTCTTCTGCTTGCTTCATTCTATTTTGGAGACTCTCCACTGTATTTTAATTTGCTCCATTGTATTCTTCATTTCTGATATATCAGCTTTCATTTGATTCATTTCCAGTGTGACATATTCCTTAAATTCCTTGAATGCCTGCTTTACATGCTTCTTGTTGTTGATAAGATTTATAACAAGTGTTTTTAATTTTTTTAAAAGATTTATTTATTTTTATTACAAAGTCAGACATACAGGGAGGAGGAGAGACAGAGAGGAAGGTCTTCTGTCTGATGATTCACTCCCCAAGTGAGCGCAACGGCCGGTGCTGCGCCTATCCAAAGCCGGGAACCAGGAACCTCTTCCGGGTCTCCCAAACGGGTGCAGGGTCCCAAGACTTTGGGCCATCCTCAACTGCTTTCCCAGGCCACAAGCAGGGAGCTGGATGGGAAGTGGAGCTTCCGGTATTAGAACCGGCACTCATATGGGATCCCAATATGTGCAAGGCAAGGACTTTAGCCACTAGGCCACGTTGCTGAGCCCAATATAACAAGTGTTTTTAATTTTGTATTCCCCATTTTCGCGATGTCTTCCTCAGTGAACTCAGGTTGGCAAAGGATTTTGCTCTTTTGCAGGGGAGTCTTCAGTGATATTCATTGTGCCTTTGTCTCTTCTTTTGCTCTTGGTCATTGTACTTCTGGTTAACAGAGTCTTCTCCTTGGGGCAAGTTTCTAAGCTGTGTCACCCACAGGTCTGCAGTTTTATTTTACTTATTACAGTTGGTACCTGGTATTTGTTTGCAGTCACTTGTGCCACTCCCTTCAGCGAGTTCCAGGTCTGAGTTCTTATGTTAGATTTCCACCATGGTCTCCGTAGCCCCAGCTCCTGGCTTACCACTCTCCACCTCCTGTGATACCATGCTGAGGCTGCACCGTTGTCTCTGCAACTTTTCTCCCACTTTTGGTTGGAGCAGGTCCCAGGATTAGGGAGACACCAGGTGTCCTATATGGCTAGGTTGTTGGTGCTGACTTTGCAGGAACCTGATGGACATTAGGTCTGAGGGCCACACTGACCTATTTTGACCTGTACAATGCCATAGTCGGTATATTTTCATGTTGAACCAGTGCAATGCACTGAGCTCAGTGAGAACTGAGCTCACTGAGTTCTCACTGAGCTCAGTACACGCGCAGCTCATGTTGTCCCTGCAGTCTTAAATTCTTTGCCACACTGTATGAAATGGTGCCAGTGCTAGAGTTCTTTATCTGCTGGCTGTCAGGTCTGAGGGCTACCCAGACCTGTCCTAGGTGGAACCTGTAGAATGCCACATTGTTGCAGTTTGCTGAGCCAGAAATGAGTTCACTCCCAGCTCAGTGCATGCGCAGTACTGTCCATAGCCCTTGCCTCCTTAAAATGGCACCCAACATGGCTCTAGGGGGCAGACTGGATTATGAAAGTCACCTTGTTCCCACACTGCCCATCTGGCATCTGCTACTCTGTCTCCGTTCCTGGTCAAATCAAACAGACTGGCAGGAAGCAGTTCTTTGTCTAGGTTCACCTCTGGAGCTCTCTCCAAACGTCCCTTTCCGCCTTGTTGCTGGTGGAGTTCTGGCTCATGATGGAGTTCAGATCGCCGTTTGCTGAATGCCACTGGTATATCAGTCACTGCAACACCACACCACTGTTACTGCTGCTTCCCTGTGTCTGTCAGTCTCCAAGTGTTCCTCTGCTGTCACTCTGTCCTCTCCTGTTTCCTGGAATGAGCTCTCTCTGCTTCACACTGGCTAATATTTCTTTGTTTAAACGTGTCCTTACCCTATTCCGCCATCTTGATTCTATCTGACATCTGGATAATTTTATGTATCCTATTTTTAATTTATTTTATTTACTTGGCAGAGAAGGAGAGAGAGTAGATCCTTCTCTGTGCTTCTTCACTGGGACAAGAACTCAGTTTGTTCTGTCATGTTGGTGACAGCCATGACATGCTGTCTCCCAGGGCACAAATTAGCAGAAGCTGGAGTAAGGAGCAGAGCTGGGACTCACATGGCACATGTCAGGAGTCACATCAACGAGGAAAATGAGGTGTGTGACAACTTTACTGCTGATGGAAAGAGAAGAAGAAATTGATATGATGGATCCAAAAAAGGAATCATTGAAAAGGAAAAGAATGCAGAGGGTAGAACTGGAGCCTGAAACATTACAAGTTTGCATTTTGTTATGTTATATTTGACCACAGGATTTCCACTGAGCTCAGACTTTATCCATAGACTGTTCTAGAAGCAGTCAGTACTCTCAGTGACAGATAGCCGTATGTAAATGTCAGTTTCTGACTTTTATCATAGTCGTGGACTACACCCCCATTTCTCTTCTTCCATTCCACCAAATAGGCGACTTCTCCAGAGAGAAGCTTTGCAGATTTCACAACTGGTGTTGTGTTATCTGCCTATATTCAATTGTGGAAACGGACACTATCATTAAAATCCTTGGGCTCACATTTCCATGGCAGCTTTTAGAGCCCTGTTAGCTTGAATGGGTTGCTGCTTCTTTCCATTACTAAATCATGCTTCCTCTGAATTGAAATAACAAGCCCAGAAGCCCAGGTCTGGAGGCAGTTTTGAATTGGAAGTAAAGTGTCATCTGCTATTAGAAACCCACAAGCATGGGGCCTCAGTCCTTGGGCTCGATCCTGGAGCTGCAGACCCCCTGGAGAAACAGCAGTATGGGTTGTGCTGGAGGCTAAACATTTCTTAATGAAATCTTGGAGGGACTTCCTGTAACTGAAGATCTTTGGCCTATAACTCACTGCTTCTTCTCTGTTTCTTGGGGCACAGTGGGAAACTGAGAAGATGAACGGCGCTTCAGTTCATCTCTTGGTATGTCTGGTCATGAATTTACCAGGACTAACTAGCCTGGCAGTATACGATATCCTCCTCTGTGTTGCCACACTGTTGCCATGGAGAACCATAACAATGTTTGTGCAAAACAGTGACCCAGAAGGGAAATCGGAGCAATCAGAAGTCCATGGCAACAGCATTAAAACCAGATGTCCTTGGCTTGCCACAGCCCATGCTGTGTGCCTGTATGGCCAGTTATATAATACATAGGCTGAGACTCTGAGCATTTCAGTTCTGCAGTTCTGATACTCATAGTTACCTACAATTTTATTTAAAAAAATTTTTTTCATCTACTTGAAGGGCAGAATAACAGAGACATACAGAGAGAGACAGAGATACAGAGGTAACTTACATCTGCTGATTCACTCCCCTAATGCCCACACCAGTTAGAGATGGACCAGGCCATAGCCACAGGCGTGGGACTCCATCCGGGTCTCCGGGGGCTGGCAGGGCCCTCAGCACAGGAACTGTTACCCGCAGCTCTCATAGTGCCTGAACAGGAAGCTGGATCGGATGCAGAGGGCTCAATACTGCAGCTGGACCTCAGGGCCCACTCCCATACTGTTACTTTGAAGGACTCAATAACAAATAGGTGAAGAAAACTGACCAGAATATGTCCCTAAGGTCCTCTTGGCCCTCTGTTTCTTTTTTGTGAGAAAAACATAAATGTTCCCATTTGCTGGCTTATCTTCTAAAGTGTCTTCAGTGGGCTTGGTGGGTCTAAGACAAAAACCAGGAGCTGGGATCTTCCGCGTGGGTGGCACTGACCTGATTACTCAGTCCTGCTGGAGTCTGCATTGGTGGGAAGCTGGAGTTAGGAGCTGGAGCTGGGTATTGAGCCCAAGGTCTCTGATGTGGGATGTGGGAATCTCCCTTGGCATTTAACTGCAAGGTTGAACACCCACACTTAAGTGTTTGAATGTGCATGTAAAAAGACACCATTTAGTGAATTCCAAACTATCCATCTCTGTTAGACTCTTTGAGAAAGAGAACTACTGTCATCAATACAGGCTGAGGTTTTCTAGAAAAGGCTTTATGTATTTCAGTTACCTGAACCTTGAAGAAAGTCTAAGTGAGGGACCTGGTGCGTTGCCTCAATGGTTAAATCCTTGCCTTGAAAGCACCAGCATCCCATATGGGTGCCAATTCCTGTCCTGGGCTGCTCCCCTTCCCATCCAACTCCTTGCTTATGGCCTAAGAATGCAGTAGAGGATAGTCCAAAGCCTTGGGATGCTGCTCCCTTGTGGGAGGCCTGGAAGAAGCTCCTGAGTTCAGATCAGTTCAGCTGCGGCTGTTGTAGCCATTTGGGAAATAATCCAATGAATGGAAGATCTTTCTCTCTGTCTTTTCCTCTCTCTATAAATCTGATTTGCGTTTCCAATAAAAATAAACAAATCTTAAAAAAAAAAAAAAGGAAAGTCTAAGTAGTTAAATAGATTGAAAGGGTTTCAGTCGGCCCGGCATGGAAAACTAGTGGCTAAAGTAGTCGCCTTACATGCACTGGGATCCCATATGGGTGCCGGTTCTAATCCCGGCAGCCCCGCTTCCCATCCAGCTGCCTGCTTGTGGCCTGGGAAAGCAATCAAGTACAGTCCAAAGCCTTGGGACCTTGCACCCGCAAGAGAGACCTCAAAGCAGCTCCTGGCTTTGGATCAGCTCAGCTCTGGCCATTGTGGCTACTTGGAGAGTGAACTAGCAGATGGAGGATCTTTCTCTGTCTCCTCTCTGTAAATCTGATTTTCCAATAAAAATTTTAAAAACTTTAAAAAATCAAGTTGAAGAAATAAAACCACCGCATATTCATTTTGACACAATTCTTCCTTAACAGACACACCTTATCAATAACTGTACAATTTGAAAATCCAAGGAAGGCAATAAAGGGAATGAGGAAGAGGTAAGGAAGTAGAGAGAAGTTGGGGAATAGGGTTGTGTAGAAAAAAAAGAAGCAAAAATCCATTTTTAAAAAATATTTGTTTGAAAGGGTTATAAAGAAAGGGATTGACAGGGAAATCTTACTTTCACTATTTCATTCCTCAGTGGTTACAAGAGCCAGGACTGGGCCATACCGACGCCAGGAGCCAGGAACATCTTCTGGGTCTCTGATGTGGGTAGCAGGGGCCCAATCCCCAGGGACATCTGCTGCTTTTCCCAGGTGTGTTAGCAGAGAGCTAGATAGGAAGAGGAGCAGCTGGGACACAAACTGGTGTCCATATGGTATGCTGGGGTGGCAGGTAATAGTTTTATCCACCATGCCACAAAGCTGGTCTCAGGGCATGTATTTATTTATTTATTTATTATATATTTTAAAAATTTATTTTTATTTTGACAATCTTTACATAGTTAATTAGGGTAAGAAGGTTCAAGGGCTACAGGAAAGTGGATAATACTAGTATGTTTTCCATATTGTTTCCTTCATGTTTAAAGGGGGTTATTAAGGGAGAAGGCCCACCCAATTTCCCACCCTCCCCAGGTCCCGGATGTAGGGCATGCTCCGAGGTTCAGGGCATGTATTTAAATTAATAAATATTCATTGAACTCCTAAGTTGCTTCAGACACTGGTGGGATTTTTCAGGTGTGAAAGCAGGCTTAGAGAAATTAGGTAAACTTCCCAACATTCCTACAGATTGTAAGAGGGTATAATGTGCTAAGACGTACTACCATCACTCCCTGGGCTTGCAGCATACCCTCATTTAGAAACCTCATCTTTCATCTGCAGATTCAGAATGAGTATATTGCTCACCTCAAGGACCAACTGCAAGAGCTGAAAGCCAAAACCAACCTGGAGAATGGCTATATGAAAAAAATCACTGATCTGCAGATTGCTCAGACCCAGAAGAAGGGCAGCAAGTCGGAGGAGCAGCTGCTGGAGGAGATCGAGGTAAGCGCTGCCACTCTCGGCAGGAACCGTGGAGATGTGTGTGCGCTGCCCGTGCTGACACTGCCCCGCTCTGGGACACATTCTCTCACCCTCTGCTGCTCTCCTAAACTTGGGATCGAAAATACAAAAATAAATGAGGCCTTGAAGACTTTCAGTTTTTATGGGGTTGGAGCCTGTCCCTCCTGCTTCTCTGACATGAACTTTGAACATGGATTGTATGTTTTTGTGAAACCACCAAGCTGTTTCTCTTGGTGCCTGATCATAGAGGGCACAACCTGGTACCCAGTGACTGCAGGTGTCTGCTGTTGCTCACCTCATCACTGTTACCATGGTAACCATCCCTGCTACCCCTCCAGTAAGAAATGGAATGCAGAGAGCTGCGCTTTGTACCAGCATAACTGCAGGGGATGGGAAGCCACAGTGAAAGCTATCAGAAAGGAGGGGTAGGCTTCCGTTGAGGAGGAAGGTCCAGTGGTTTCAAGAACAAGCAGGAAAGAAAAAGGAACCAGTGTCATCAGAGAGTGTCCTTGTGCAGAGGGGGTCTCCCACCTCTAAAACCCGTGGAGCCAAAAGCTTACTTTCCAGGTGTGCCTGCAAACCCTACAAGAGAGCTGCTGCTCTTGCACAGCGAGTTATGCCACTGCTTACGGTGCCAGTTCAAGGCCTGGCTGTTCTGCTTCCAAACTAGCTTCCTGCTGATGCGCCTGGGAATATAGCAGAAGATGAACCAAGTACTTGGGGCCCTGAGTCCCAAGTGGGAGACCAAGACAGAGCTCCTGACTCCTGGCTTTGGCCTGGCCCAGACCTGGCTGTTGCAGGCATTTGGGGAGTGAACCAGAGGATGGAAGCTGGCTAGCTCACTGTGTGTGCGTGTCCTTCTATTGCCTTGCCTTTCAAATGAATTAACAGATATTTAACAATAAGTTCTTAACATCCACTTTTTTTCCCCTTAGGATACAATTACTTTTCACTTTACTTGAAAAGCAGAGAGAGGGAGAGACAGGCAGACACAGAGAGATCTTCATCTACTGGTTCACTCTCCAAGTGGTGCAAAGGCAGGGCTGGGCCAGGCTAACTCCAGGGGTGCAGAGCTCCTCCAGGGGGGTGGAGGGACCCAAGGGCATAGGTCATCTCAGCTACCTCTTAAGGTGCATGCCAGTGGAAAACTGGCAGTAGACACTGAGTCAGGACTCAAACCCAAACACCGGAATAGGAGGTTCAGGCCTCCCGAGTGATGTCTTTCACTGCTGTGTCCAGCACCTTCCCCCCCCCCAGCAGCACCATGTTTTTTCCTCAGGATTCCCTTCTCTGGATCTAGGAGCCTTGTGCCCTTGAAGCATCATTTTTCTCCTTAAAGTGATGGCCTTTCATATCTGACGGAGTGTAGGCGTTTGATCCGGGGCCCTGGTATGCAGCTGGTGCAGCGGCAGCTTGCATGGCTTGAGGACACGAGTGCAGCTCATCTGGGTGAACTTTGGAGGTTCACTCAGCTTTGGGGGATCGCGGCTGCTAAGGCAGACCTGCGCCACGCTCCAAGCTGCACCTCTGGCTGGGAGGAATCTGACTCCTGACTCTACCAGCGAGAGCTGCTCTCTGATTATTGTTCTTACAGAAGCTACGGATGAAAACCGAGGAGGAGAACCGAACTCACATGGAGATTGAGATGTTCCTTAAAAAGGAGCATCAGGTGAGTCACCCAGGCAGCCTTCTGTCCGCTGCTTCCTTCTGCCCTGTACTCTTAACATGTAAAGGAGAGGGGCTGGCAACATCGCAGAGCAGGCTAAGCCTCTGCCTGTGGTACCAGCATCCCTAGCGCTGGTTCAAATCCCATTTGCTTCACTTCTAATCCAGTTCTCTGCTTCTGGCCTTGGAAAGCAGTGCAAGATGTCTCAAGTCCTTTGGCTTCTGCACTGATGTGGGAGACCCAGAAGAAGCTTCTGGCTTTGGACCGGCTCAGCTCCAGCCATTGCGGTCATTTGAGGAGAGAAGACCTCTTGCTTGCTATGTCTCCATAAAATGGAATGAATCTTAAAAAAAAAAAAAAAGAAGAAGAAGAAAAAAAAGAAATATCAAGGAGAGCAAAAACAACTGTTTTTAAAGGAAAAAAAAATCACCCATAAATTGGGGAGCCAAGTGAATGAGCTGTGAGTCACCTTGTTTCCAGAATCCCCACTGAATAGACACTGTGGCTGCGATCTGAGGACAGTGGAAGACCTGCCTTCTGCTGCTGCCATTTAGCTTAGATGGAGACTTACTTTTTTTTTAATATGTGCTTTAATTTACTTGAAAGACGGGTCAGATTAAGAGACAGAGAGAGAGAGAGAAAGAGAGAATCTTCCACTTGCTCATTTGTTTTCCAAATGGCTGTTGCAGCAGCTGCGGCTGTGCCAGGCTGAAGCCAGGAGCCTGGAACTCCACCCAGATGTCCTACATGCGTGGCAGACACCCAAGTGTTCCAGCTGCCTGTTTAACTGCCGCCCAGGGTGCAGCTTAGCAGGAAGTCGGATCCAAAGCAAGGCCTGGGACCCCCACCTAGGCATTCCAGGATGGGGTGCCCACACTCAGTATCTGAACTGCTCTACAAATGCCTGCCCTGCAAGTTGTTCAGTCAGCATTTCTCATACTAATATCTAACCAAGCTGAGTCCTTGCTGTATCTAGGTCAGAAATAGGCGAGTTAGTGCTGGCATTGTGGCACAGCAAGTTAAGCCACCACCTGTGACACCGACAGAGCTTCAGGTGAGTCCTGGCTGTTCTGCTTCCCATCCAACTCCCTGTTAATGTGCCATGGAAAACAAAAGCCAAAATACAGAGGACCCAGATAGAATTCCAGGCTCCTGGCTTCCTCCTGCGCCAGCCCTGGATGTTGTAGCTTTTTGGGAAGTGAAGCAGCAGATGCCATCCTGCCTTCCAAATAAGTAAAACAAACCTTAAAAAACAAATCTACAGAATAGGTAAGTTGAGAGTAGGATCATGGCTGCCAGAGGCTTGCCAAGGAGGGATGGATGGAACGGCTGGCCAGTGGGTTCTAAGCTCCCCAGAAGACATACCTTCCAGTACCAGGTGCACAACTAACTAACCACAGAGAAAGATGGCATGTTGTATAAGCCATGAAACCTGGGGCTGATGTTGAGAAAGAAGTGCCCAGCACTCCATATGAGAATGCTGGTTCGAGTCCTGGCTGCTCTACTTTGGATCCTACTTCCTGATACTACATCTGGGAAGGCAGTGGAGAATGGCTCAGGTGTCTGCCCCTCCCACCCACGTAGCGGTCGGCTTGGAGTTCCTGGGTCTCTGGCTTCAGCCTGGCCCTGGCCTGGCTGTTGGCAGCCATTTGCAGAATGAATCAGCAGAAGAAAAATTCTGTGTGTGTGTGTGTGTAACTCTGCTTCTCAATTAAATAAATAATCCTTAAGATTCAGACCTCATTGTGGAGGGGATGGCTGTGACTGCCTGTGCATAGGGGTGCCTACAGGGCTGCCCAGGACCAAAGCTGGTTCCCAACAGGCAAGATAAGGTTGGCAGGCAGGTGACTAGGAACCTTGCTGAAGAATCTTTTCTTTTTAAACAAACAAGCTGGAGAAGCACTCAATTTGATGAGATGGTTTGTGTTTCTTTTTTTTCATCCATTGAGATGATTTGGTTTTCCCCTCCTTTTATGTAGTAATAGACTACACGGATAGATCTACTAATGTTGAATCATCTTTAAATTCATGGGATCACCCTTACCTGATCGCAGTGTGTTGGGCAGGCAAGAGCCCCCTGTTGCGGTGTCTGCACAACTTGAATGAGCCAGTGCCCAAGGGGCAAGCCAGAGGGACACCCTGAATCAGAGCCGCCCTCCTGGCACGTCCCTCTAGCGCCCTCTCCTGACAGAGGTTAACATTTTGCCAGTTAGGAAAGAGGTTCACAGCAAAGGCAGTGAAGGATTAATCTGAAACTCAGGGGCAGTACATTAATAACTGGCACAAATGGGGACTTTTTTCTTGTATCATCAACTGTGTGTGAGGTTTTCCCTGTAGTTCTTGGTATACAAGCTCTATCAACTTAAGGACGTTTCCTTTTAGTCTTACTGAAAATTATTGTATCTTTAAAACAAGTTCTCAAATTTTATGACTTTTTTTCACCTATTGACATAACATGCTTTTTTCCTTCTAATATGTTAACAGAGTAAAATACATCCATTTTCTGGTACTGAGTCCTCTTTAATTCTTTTTTTTAAAATAAAGATTTATTTATTTTTATTGAAAAGGCAGATATACAGAGAGGAGGAGAGACAGAGAGGAAGATCTTCTGTCTCATGGTTCACTTCCCAAGTGGCCGCAATGGCTGGAGCTTTCACGTCTCCCACACGAATGCTGGGTCCCAAAGCTTTGGCCCATCCTCGACTGTTTTCCCAGGCCACAAGCAGGGAGCTGGATGGGGAGAAGGACAGCCGGGATTAGAACCGGCGCCCATATGGGATTCTGATGTGTTCAAGGTGAGGATTTTAGCCACTAGGCCACCGTGCAAGGCCCCCTAGGTGTCTTTGTGTATAAAAGGCAGTGATAGAGAGGGAGAGACAGAAAGATCTTCTATGCCCTGGTTCATTCCCCAAAGCCTATAGCACTTGGAGTTGCACCAGGCCAAAGGCAGGAACCAGGAGCCCCATCCTGGTCTCCCCACCTGAGTGGCAGGTACCCAAGTACTTGGGTCATCTTCTGCTGCCTTCCCAAGTGCACAAGCAGAAGGCTGGGTTGGATGGAGTAGCCAGCATCTGAACTAGTGTTCTGGTGTGAGGTGGACTATCACAAGTGGCAGCTTAACCCACAGTGCCACAGTACGCACTCTAATCTTTTCTAGAAGTATAGATGACTGGCTACTTTGTCAATTTTTAAAAATTATAATCTCTTCATTTTTTCAAACATTTTCTGAGTCTTTTCTGTTAACTTTTATCTTCCCAATCATCCATTTCATCCGTACACTGATTTTGAAGTTACAGAATGAAGTTTACACTTTATCTTCTTACAATTTTTAAATTACAAGATTTTTTCTGTGGTTAGATCATGTTTCGGAATTCTGTGTTCTTTCTCTCTTATTAAAATTTCTCAGTCTTGACTGTTTCCCCTTCTTTACAGAAGACAATATTAGCTTTTATTGAGCAAAGCTGATTGTGTTCCTTTTCTGCCCTGGCTTTTGCTTTGCATCATTTTACTGTACTTTCTCTTTGAGTTTGTGTTGCTAATATTTGTTGTTTTGTTTATTTCCCACTTTCATTATTTTTCTAGTAAAGGCATGTAAACTGAATTTTCCAAATGCTGTTTATCTGTCACAGGTTTTGATATATATTCTTAGCTTTCGCATCCTTTCCAAATGACTTGTGGTTTAAAACGTGTAGTTATTCCCTTTTAAAGAACCACTTAAAAGTGTACTTCCTGAGCTGACATTGCAGGTACAGAGGGTTAGCCTGCCACCTGAGACACTGGCATACCATATGGGCAGCAGCTCAAGTCCTGGCTACCTTGCTCCCAGTGGCTCCCTGGTAATGCACCTGCGAAAGCAGTGGAAGATGGGCTCGTCCTTGGGCCCCTGCCACCCGTACGGATGATCCACATGGAGTTCCAGGCTCTTAACTTTAGGATGGTCATCCCCTCGCTGTTGTGAGCACTGTTGCAGCCATTTGAAATATGAACCAGGAGGTGGAAAATCTTTAACTCTGCTTTTCAAATAAATGAAATTTTCAAAATAGAAATGACTTTTATTTATTTGTGAGGCAGGAGAGAGAGAGAGAGAGAGACTGACTGACTCTCATCCTCTGGCTCAGTCCTCAAATCCCTGCCAATGGCCAGGGCTAGGCAAGGGTGAGGTGACTAGCGGGGGTTTCCGTCCGTCACCATGTGTGTACAGTAACCCAGCCACTTGAGCCATCAGTAGCTGCCTCCCAGGGTTGGCATTAGCAGGAAGCTGCAGATTTCTGAGAACACAATTGTCTTATGATAATTTTGAATATGTCCAACTTCTTGTGTATCATTTTGCTTATAATCTCTTATATTTTTTTGTAATTGCTTATCATTTTTCTTGTAATTTCCCAATAGATAATAGATAAAAGTTGAGGGCTGGTGTTGTGGTGCACTGTGTGAGGACCAGAGTCCCAGGTGCCTGCTTCCGATCCTCGTCCTGCTCACGTGCCCAGGGAGGCCGAATGACAGAAAGGGAGATTCAGGAGGGCCCTTGCATCCGCTGTATCACTCCCTATCACCGCATCAGCCAGGTCTGGGTTACAAGCCAGGCGCCAGGACCTCCATCCTGGTCTTCCACCTGGTGGCAGGGACTGAAGGACTTGGGCCATCCGTGGTGTCCTCAGGTGCACGAGCAGGGAGCTGGTACGGAAGCAGAACAATTCGGGCTCGAACTGGCGCTCCGATAAGGGATGCTGGCATCGCAGGCTGTGGCTTAGCCCCCAATCCCTACCCGCTGTGATATCTTCTTAATAAGTTAACTTGCATCCCTATCAGTTTTTTTTTTTTTTTTGTCCCATGTGAATATTTTTGGTCTACATGCTATTTTACCAGATACTTAGTTGCCAAATCCACCTTCTTGCTCTGGTGGTTTTAGCTAACTGGAAAGTGGCAGTGTAAGAAGTGACTCAGGAGTGAGGGTGGTGCCTTCCTGGGGGCAGGGCAGCACGCTTGCCAGAGATCCCAGGGAGGTGACTTGCTCGTTCTGCCAGGACAAGAGGCAGCAGTTTCTGCAGTGGCCCTCACTGACCATGAAACCTCCCAGCCTCCAGAACCCTGACAAGTGAATGTCTGCTGCTCGTCAGGCCCCAGGCTGTAGTGTTTGCAGACAGCAGCTTGAACCAACTAGAACGCTTCACCTTTATTGTGATTTAAAAATATATATATTTATTTTTACTAGCAAGGCAGATATACAGAGAGGAGGAGAGACAGAGAGGAGGATCTTCCATCCAGTGATTCACTCCCCAAGTGAGCGCAACGGCCGGTATTGCGCCGATCCGAAGCCAGGAGCCTGGATCCTCCTCCAGGTATCCGATGTGGGTGCAGGGTACCAAAGCTTTGGGCCATCCTCGACTGCTTTCCCAGGCCACAAGCAGGGAGCTGGATGGGAAGTGGAGCTGCCAGGATATTAACCAGTGTCCATATGGGATCTCTGCATGCAAGGCGATGACTTTAATCACTAGGCTCCCACGCTGGGCCTGATTGTGATTTTTCATTTGTTTGTTCCCTTTTTTTTTTTTTTTTTAGAAAAAAGAGAGATTGAGATTTATTTGTTTATTTGAAAGGTAAAGTTAGAAAGATTTTTCATCTGCTGGTTCACTTCTCAAATGGCTGCATCAGCTGGGGCTGGACCAAGCTCAAGTCTGAAGTCTGGAACTCCAGCCAGGTCTCCCACACGGGTGGCAGGGACCCAGCCACTTGGGCCATCTTTTGCTGCCTTCCCAGGCGCGTCACCAGGGAGCTGGACCCGAAGCAGCACAGCAGGGCTTGGACTGGTGCTCCAGTACGGGGTGCTGGCTTCACAAGCAGTGCTTTAACTGTGCCACACTGATATCGTGATGCTGCTCCTTATCCATCAGAATTTCCTGTCTACCTTTTATTTCTTTTCTGTTCCCTGTAACTTCCCTTATGCTGACACCTGCAAGTCCTTCCTCCCCCTATTTTAAAATTGAGTCACATATTGATGGTGAGATGCAGACATTGTATGTGGGTTGAATGTTACTGTGCATACACCCCTTTAGTCACCACCCCCCGACACCCCTAAGCCTCTGTCCTGGCCCATCCCGTCGGCTCGCCAGCGCCCCTGCAGAGGACTGACCACTGATTGCACACCACAAGATAGGTTTTGCTTGTTCTTGTCAGTTAATGTGGGTGGAATGCTGCAGCAGGGACTGTTTTGCCTGCTGACATGTTTGAATGTTCTCCACTAGAAACTGGAGGAGAAGCTAGAGTTCTGGATGGAGAAATTTGATAAAGACACAGAAATGAAGCAGAATGAACTAAACGCCCTCAAAGCTGCAAAGGCCAGTGACTTGGCGCACCTTCAAGAACTTGCAAAGCTGGTAAGGAAGCAGTCAGGTACTCGGCTGCTGAGTGATGCTAGCTGGATGTCTGGAAAGCAGTGGATTCCCTTCAGGTGAGGGTGATGACCACAGGGACACAGAGGCCGCCGTTCCTTAAACAGGACTTCCTTTGACCTGGCTACTCACCTTGCCCTCACAGCTCCCCGAGGTCGGCACCATTCTCAGTTCATGGTTTCTGTAGGTTTTCTTTCTTTCTTTTTTAAAAGACATACCTTTTGGGCCCGGCGCGGTGGCGCAAGTGGTTAAAGTCCTCGCCTTGCACGCCCGGGATCCCATATGGGCGCCGGTTCTAATCCCGGCAGCCCTGCTTCCCTTCCAGCTCCCTGCCTGTGGCCTGGGAAAGCAGTCGAGGACGGCCCAAAGCTTTGGGACCCTGCACCCGTGTGGGAGACCCAGAAGAGGCTCCTGGCTTCGGATCGGCATAGTATCGGCCCGTTGCGCTCACTTGGGGAGTGAATCATCGGACGGAAGATCTTCCTCTCTGTCTCTCCTCTCTGTATATCTGCCTTTCCAATGAAAAAAAAAAAAAGACATACCTTTTTTTTTTTTTATTGCAAAGTCAGATAAACAGAGAGGAGAAGAGGCAGAGAGGAAGATCTTTGGTCCGATGATTCACTCCCCAAGTGACCGCAATGGCTGGAGCTGCGCTGATCCGAAACCAGGAGCCAGAAGTTCTTCCCGGTCTCCCATGTGAGTGCAGGGTCCCAAGGAGACCCTGCCAACTCTCCAAATGTCTTTGGAAAAACAGCTGATATTTATACATGCAGGAGCCTCAAACACTTTGTGTAAAAGTGGAATTAAAAGTTAAACCTCGGGGGCCCAGTGCAATAGTGCAGTGGGTAAGGTCCTTGCCTTGCACATGCTGGGATCCCATGTGGGCACCAGTTCATGTCCATGCTGCTCCACTTCTCATCCAGCTCCCTGCTTGTGGCCTGGGAAAGCAGTTGAGGACAGCCCAAAGCTTTGGGACTCTGCACCTGCATGGGAGACCTGGAAGAGGTTCCTGGCTTTGGATTGGCTCAGCTCCAGCAGTTGCGGCTGCTTGTAGAGTAAATCATCGGACAGAACATCTTCCTCTCTGTATATCTGACTTTCCAATAAAAATAAATAAATCTGTTAAAAAAAAAGTTAAACCTCTGGAGCCTGGTGTGGTAGCCTAGCAGCTGAAGTCCTCATCTTGAACACACCAGGATCCCATATGGGCACCGGTTCTAACCTCAGTGGCCCCATTCTAGTCCAGCTCCCTGCCTGTGGCCTGGGAATGCAGTGTAGGACAGCCCAAAGCCTTGGGACGCTGCACCCACATGGGAGACCTGGAAGAGGGTCCTGGCTTCAGATTGACTCAGCTCCTGCTGTTGTGGCCGCTTGGGGAATCAATTAGTGGACGAAAGATCTTTCTCTCTGTCTCTCCTTCTCCTCTCTGTATATCTTTCCAATAAAAAATAAAGAAATCTGAAAAAAAAAATTAAACCTCAAGAAGGCATTAGGGATGGTAGTTAGGACACTGCCCCAAATGCTTGTATCCTCTATTGGGATCCCAACTTCCCAAATTTGTGTATCGGGAGACACTGGTGATGACTGAGTGCCTGGTCCCTGCCACACACCTGGGAGATCTAGATTGAGTACCTGGCTCCTGGCATTGGCGTGTACCCATCCCAACTTGTGCAAATGTTTGGAGAGTGAATGAGTGATTTCTGTGCAAATCTTAAATGGAGGTATTTAAAAAAAAAAAGACAAATATGGGACTGGTGCTGTGTGTAGTTAAGCCTCTGCCTGCAGCACCCGTGCCCCGTATGGATAGCAGTTTGTGTCCTGCTGCTACATTTCTGATCCAGCTCCCTGCTTATGGCCCACTTATGGGAGAGCAGTGGAGGATGACCCAAGTCCTTGGAAGTCCTTGGGCCCCTCACTCACATAAGAGACTTGGAAGCAGCTCCTGGCTGTTGGCTTCCGGCTGGCCCTGATCTGGTTGTTGTGGCCATTTGATCAGAGTAAACTTTGTCCAGGTCTACCATGTTGAATGGAAGGGAGCCAAACATTCATGGCATCCTCTGTGTTTTTCTAGGCACATGAGTGGAACAACTGGGACTCAAACTGGTGCCTGTACAGGATGCTGGGGTTTCAGAGGCATATGAAGCTCAGATGATGAGCCACAATGGCCCAATATCACAGTATTTTGAGGTTGTTAATATACACATCATTTTAACAAATTTATTTTTATTGGAAAGGTAGATTTACAGAGAAGTAGAGACAGAAAGATTTTCTGTCTGCTGGTTTACTCCCCAAGTGTCTACAACAGCTGGAGCTGAGACATTACGAAGCCAGAAGCTCCTTCTGGGTCTCCCACGTGGGTGCAGAGCCCAAGGTTTGGGTCATCCTCCACTGCTTTCCCAGGCCGCATATAGGGAACTGGAAGGCAAGTGGAACAGCCAGGACATGAAATGGTGCCTGTATGGGATCCTGGCATGTGCAAGGTAAGGATTTAGACACTAGGCCATTTTGCCAGGCCTGGAAGGCAGATTTCACAGAAAGAGTGAGGTCTTTCATTCACTGGTTTACTCCCCAAATGGCCGCAACAGCTGGAGCTAAGCTGATCTGAAGCCAGGAGCCAGGAGCTTCTTCCCAGCCTCCATGGATACAGGGTTCCAGGACCTTGGGCCATCCTCCTCTGCTTTCCCAGACCATAAACAGAGAGCTGAATCAGAAGTGGAGCAGCTGGGTTATGAACTGATGCCCATTTGGGATGCTGGCAATTGCAGGTAGAGGATTATCCGGATACAGTATGCACCAGCCCCTAATTTAAATATTTTTAAAATAAAATGTAAACATTTTATTTGAGATGGGGCAGAGTAAGAGAGACTGAATGGGAGAGTTAGATAGTCTCCCATCTGCTGGTTCAGTCTTCACATGCCCTCAACAGGCAGGGCTGCGCCCAGCTGGGCCAGGAGCCAGGGACTCCATAGAGATCTTGCATGGAAGTGCCTGAGCCATCCCCTGCTGCTAACAACGAAGGTGAACGGAAGCAGGAGGACTGCAGCCCTGGCAGTGGGTACTGCCAGGGGGTGTACCACAGGGTGGCATGCGAACCACTGTATGTGTATAAACATTTAAAGTTTAAGTTTGAATCAGACAAAAAGTTTGGGGGGCAACTACTATGTGATTATTTTTTCATTTCTGTTTCAATTAAGATTTTTTTAAAATTTGAAAGGCAGACAGAGATCTTCTGTGTGCTGGTTTACTACCCAGATGCCTGTAGCAGTTGGGGCTGGATCAGGTTGAAGCCTGGAGCTTGAGACTCCTTCTGGGTCTCCCATGGGGGGTGGCAGGGGCCCAGGCACTGGGGCCATCCTGTTTGCCTCCCAGAGTGTCCACTGGTAGGAAGCTGGGACTTGAGCCCAGGCATCCCAAGGGGCATCTCAAATCACCCCTTTTTTATATCTTATGAATTTTATCAAAAGATGGTAAACATAAAGCACAGAACTGGTTGGGTCATGGTTTAACCAAGATCATGCTGGAAACAGAATCAACGTCCTTTTTGCAGATAAGGGAGTATGAACAGGTCATCATTGAAGATCGGATAGAGAAGGAGAAGACTCGGAAGAAGATAGAACAGGATGACTTGGAACTAAAGAGCATCATCAAGGTAACAGACCAGCCTGGGCACCTGGGGTTCCCTCCGTGCCCCTGCCCTCGGCCGAGGGCCCGACTGTGCACAGTGCTCCTCACAGCCACCGCAGCAGGTCACGGCGGACCGGCAGGGCGGTGAGGAAGGCTGCCTCTGTATTGTTGCTGCAGTTTGCCAGCACCATCCTCAGGGCAGACAGTTGACAGAGAAAAAGACAGCTGTCAATTGAGGGAACAAGGTAGTGCGCGGCAGAAGCAAAACGCAGGTCCGTGGACCAAACTTTAATACCATTTCAAAGCAGACAGACGGTTCCTTTTCAGTGTCTTACTGCTTCTTGAAGATCTTGTTTATAAATCAGCCCCAACTGTCTGCCCAGTTGATACAAGCAGGTGGTGTGGGAGGTTCAGGGAGGCCGGGGGGGGGGGGGGAGCAGGTGGTGTTAGAAATAACGAAACCAAGTGTGCACAGATCCCTCAAAAACTGTGGTGCAAGGACCCTGAGATGGACTGGACACAGGCGTGAGCTGTGCCCTTGTGGGCCGTGGCCAGCTGGAGCTGTGTATTAAGCTGGACAAAACCAAACCAGAGGCCCTCAAGGACACCTAGGTCCCCACCCTGAGCTTTGAGTCATCAGGAAGTACTTATCAAGCTTCTGTGGTGTCACAATTCTTCGATTTCAAGCAGGAAGGTAAAACAACTGAGGCCCCTTCAGTTTCCCCTAGCAGATCTGCTTCTGGTCTGTAGGATGGACTTCAATGCCGAAGTGGCTAGTACTGCATTCAGAGCAGCTGTAGCTAACAGAGGAATCCAGGGAGCTGTCAGGATACTGTTGGACAGAAACCATGCCAGGAAGCTGGGGTGGTCATCTGAGAGCTGGTAACAAAAGCTGTTGGATATGGGGAGGCAGGATGTACACCAGGGATGTAGCATGCAAGCAGGCCAGGTTTCCAAGTGGGAAGGACAGTTTGGCAAGCCAGCTTCCTTCCCTGCATTCTCACGTGTCTGGTTTTAGCTCTGGGTCCCACACCAAAGTGCGGGGTGGTGGCTGTGGTGGCTACACGCCCGGCTGCTTCCATCCCCAGGCAGAGACCATTCGCAGACAGGAGTCAGCTTCTCAGAGCGCCCCCTTCCGGGGAGGAGGCGGCAGGGCACACTAGAAGCTGTACTCCTCCTGTCTTTCAGCTTCAGGCCTGGTGGCGCGGCACTTTGGTCCGGAGGCAAATTGGTAACTTCAAGATGTTCAAGGAGAAAGATGACAGCAAAGACTCAAAAGGCAAAGGCAAAGGCAAGGACAAGAAGAGAGGCAAGAAGTAACTGAGTCCTTCTCGTCCTTTCTCCCAGTGATGTGGAGATGCGCGGGGGTGTTTGGAGTTGAGGATCGCTTGGACACTGCTGGGGAAGGCTACCTGCCTTCAAACCCTGATGACTCAGACTGTGCTACTGATTTAGGGGTTCCTTGGATTCTGGATGTTGCCAGAAGTACATCAGTAGCTTTCTGAAGATGATTCTTTCACAAAAATAGAAAAAAAAAATTGAAAATCAAAACCAGCTCACAAGCCTTTGTCACAGTGATACCTTAATGCATCAGCAATTACTGTAATCTCTCATTCTGACTTTATTCAAAGTGTCCACAGGAAAAACTCTCGTGAGCCAAACTGAGGTATTCAGTAAGAATTACAAGGTAACGCTTTGAAAGTGTCTCACAGATTGCATACAGAGTTAAAAATCAAAATTGGATTTTACTTGCCTTAGATGATCACTTTTTACAGGGATGGGGAGGTACAGCATCCATATCCTGTTACCATTGTTTCCATGTCGTTCCTGGGGCACACAAGGGCACAGCAGTTAGGGACACCAGATACAGATGTGGTGGTTGGACATCCCCGTGGTTGACCCATGGCAGGCGGCAGCACAGTGGGCTACTGGGGTCTGATCTGCTCTGCTGGTTCAGCAGTTCTCAAGGTATAGAGGCTTGGGAACCAAGCACCACAGTAAGTGCAAAGCAGCAGCTGTGTCTGGTACATAGCAAAGATGATGGTTTTGCCTGTGATGCCTTACTCTTTTTTTAATATAAAGATTTCTATTTTTATTGGAAAGTCAGATATACAGAGAGGAGGGGAGCCAGAGAGGAAGATCTTCTATCTGCTTATTCATTTCCTAAGCGGCCACAACAGCTGGAGCTGAGCCAATCTGAAGCCAGGAGCCTCCTCCAGATCTCCTAAGCAGGTACAGGGTCCCAAGGCTTTGGGCTGTCTTTGACTGCTTTCCCAGGCCACAAGCAGGGAGCTGGGTGGGAAGCAGGGCTGCCGGGATTAGAACCAGCGCCCATATGGGATCCCAGCATGTTCAAGGTGAGGACTTTAGCCTGATGCCATATTTTCTGTGACAAATCCAAACAGAATTACCTTGGGGTGCTAAAACTTTCCCTATAGCACTATTGGGTATTGCTAGGAGCAAATTTATCCCAATTTGTCCCAGAGTTCATGAACTCCAAATTGCAGGGCAATCCTTTTTTTTCCTTTGAAAATATTTATTTATTTTTATTGGAAAGGCAGATATACAGAGAGGAGGACAGAGAGGAAGATCTTCCATCTGCTGATATACTCCCCAAGCAGCTGCAATAGCTGGAGCTGTGTCAATCAGAAGCCTGGAGCCTCTTCAGGGTCTCCCACGCAGGTGCAGGGTCCCAATGCTTTGGGCCGTCCTCGACTGCTTTCCCAGGCCACAAGCAGGGAGCTGGATGGGAAGTGTGGCCGCCAGGATTAGAACAACGCCCATATGGGACCCTTTGCAGGCAAAGTGAGGACTTTAGCCGTTAGGCTACTATGCTGGCCCCAGGGCAATCTTGATAACTCCCTTACAGAAGTAAAATTTGATTTGCAAAAACAGTTTTTTCCCATGTTCCTTCTGGAATTCACTACCCTCCTCTTAACCCAGCTCAGCTTGGGTAACCATATGTGAGATACAAAGTTTCAGACATTTATTACATGCTACTGAAGTGTTGGTTTTTATTTTAATGTCAATATGTAAGGTGGCATGCAGGCAATTAAAAATAACATACACGATATTGACATATTTATACTTAGAACATACTATGCAACGTATTTACAGACATACAAATATAGGACAATGCTTTACAAAACTTACTAATTACATGTAACAGTTCCGGAAGTCAAATGAAATCCTGCCGTAAACCATCGCACTGCATTGTGTGTGTAAAGGCTTCTGGATCTCCATGGCTCCCTCGCTTTGACAACCATCGAGGAGGTCTGTTAGTAAGAATTCGTCAGCTACGTCAGCACGTCTCTCACTGCTGAGCTGTGGAGGGCAGGAGGAGCCACAGCCTCTCTGTTGGGTTTCAGAGAGCTGACAGATGGGGGCATGCCTGGCTCCTGAGCCTCTGTACTCTGTCTAGGAGCCACACACAAAAGCCCTCTGTTCCCAGGAGCTGGTTCCAGACGTGGGTGCTAGGAGGGAACGTGGGTTTGTGGTGGTCCTGGAGAGGAGCGGGGCTACCCATGGTAGGTTCTCAGCCTCCTCCTGTCCCGGCTGGCAGGCTCAGCGGGGGCTGCGACCAGGACAGCTTCACCTGTCAGTGGAGTCTACCAAGGCTACATGTGAAACTGAGTTGTTCTTTCCAATCAAAAAAAGTGCACACAAAACACTGAATATAGAAATGTTCTAACAAAAACACTGATTTTTGTATCATGACACAGAAACTCAGTACAGTTGATACTTTCGTGACCAAAACCACACAAGCTTTTCTAACAGTTCAAATGCAAATTTGAATTAGTTCAATAAAAATAATTAAGGTTTCTTGTTATGTGTAAAACTGGAAATGCTGAAATTTCCACTTATTTATATGGAAAGCTGTTATAAACGTTGCATTATGTAATTTCTTCTGGAGCCATTCCTTGCACAATGTTAAAGACAGCCCAGTCTTCTCTGCCAAGCCTCATTTCCAGTGGTGCCCTATAATTTGGAGATTGTACTGAGGCTTAATGTTGACTGGAAGGAAAAACACCTACATTAAAACCACTAAAGCTTCAATGCTAGGTTAGGTGAGTTCCGTGGTCAGAGGGTCTGACTGCAACTGGAAACACACCGGGCGCAGCTCTAAGGGCTCCGAGGCCCTCCACCTGGGTCCTGTGCACAGCTTGCAGGCCTGGGCTTTGCTCTCGGATGCTCCATGTGACATGATGCTAAGTCTGCAGCAAGTGGTAATGTGCTACTGAACAGGTTCCTCTCAGGAACCAAAGCTACTTTTCGGTGCTACATTCACATGCTAAATAGATGGATAACATCATGTTCAAATACATGCACTGATAAAGAAAATCCAAAACAGTTAACAACTAGAGAAAAGGACCAAGGTGACTTGTGGGCTGACAACTGAAGTGGGGGAGCGGTGTTAAAGGACAAGGGGAAGCTTGAACAGAGGCTCAAGAATGTGCTCTGCCAGCCCTTGGCCCCTTCTCTCCCACCTTCAGCTGAGAACAGAGGGTACAGTGGTGGAACCAGAGGAGGGGCTAGACCCAAGGACAGGAAGGCGTTTGTAAGTGCTCTTAGTTACTTGAAAGAAGGATAGGAAACTTGACTTTGGGTTTCTTCCTTTTTACTCTGTTTTCATAACTTTCCTTGGTGGTACGAACTGGACCTGTCCCTGTGGTGCCTGGAATGTGGTTGCAGGTTCATGGGCCCCAGGAACAGCAGGGCAGAGCTGGCTCAGAGCCCATGGTACTCTAAGAACTCGCAATCTGAGGAGGATGCTGTTGTTTAACTAGGTGGCTACACTGGGCCCCGTCCTCAAGATATGAACACTCAGTGGTGGACCAGAATGGCCAGGCCTGAACATTGGCCTAAATACAACTCTCTTAGGGTTGTTTTTTCCTCTCCTTCCGGGAAATATAGGCCTTTTATATTATTTTTGTTTTGCCCTTGACAGAATAACCCAAGTTTTTATTACATAGCTGCTCATTTTGAATGTTGCTCTTGACTACAGTAAATAAATTATTCCCTCACCTCCATTAAACCACAGCAACATCTGACTTCAAATAGTGGTTCCCATTGCAGGAAACAGCTGGAATGTCAGCTGAGAATGCCAAGGCCCAAGCCCTACCCAGACCTGCTGATTGAGGATCTGTTAACTCCAGGAGAGTTGAACGAACAGCCAGCTTTACAAACCCGTGGAATCCAGCTCACCGGCCTGTGTAGACAGCAGAGTGGCTGAGCCTCGCAGCAAGCGCGGCATCTTGTTCTCCAGCAAGGCATGGCCACTCTGGGCTTCCACGTTGGGTTCTCGGTCATGACACAAGTTTCATGGGAGAAAAACCAAATGGTCTTCCTAAAACTATTCAATGCAAATGGATATAACCTCCCCTAAAATGGAGAAATGAAGTCAAATATTCCTGTTAGGAATCATGGAAACAGTCCCTCCTAAGAACACGTAATAGCTTTGTTTAAGCAGGCAGCTGGCAGCAGCAACCGCAACGTCCCGTTCCTGGTTTTGGCCAGGCCGATGCCAAGGTCCCGGAGTCCTTACACAGCAGATAATGGGTGCTGCTGATGCTTGGGCGGGGCGAGTTCCAGGAGAGCCTGGACTGTCACTGCCACCTGGCTCAGCCCTTTCTCTTCTAAAATGTGGAGAGGCAAACATAATTGCTCCTAAAATGGGACAACGACATAACATAAAAACAAACAAAAGAGAAAATAAAATGAACACCACAGAACTGAAAGGAAAAAAATAAACACTTCTCCCCTCCAGGCTAACCAGCTGAACAGTGTGCAAGTCAGTCCCTGGGAAGTGGAGCTCTGTCGATGGAGTTATGCAGAAATCATGCCTGACACTATCACTTTATTAATACAACTCCGACTACACAGAGATCACTGCGAAAACTGACAGGTACCACACACACACACTTACGCACAGTATTGTGGAGTTAAAGCAACGTCCTTATCTCTTAATAAATAACAGACCACGTTGTAGATGCAAACTAAGCAAGTGAAACAGAAAACAAGTTCCAAGATTCCAGGTGGCTCAAGGATGAAAAATTCACGTTTTCAGGAGACAGCTTCTGGAGAAGACAGGCCGCAGGAATGTCAGGTGTTTCTGTCACAGCGCTCTAGCCCCACAGTGTCCACTGTGGGGAAGCAGGGCCATTGGCCCGGCGACATCACAGGATAGACCACATCGCAGGCCGAGGTCTACCCGAGACACTTTATTTGGATAATTCATGGAAGGCATAGCCAGATTAGTGAAAACTCAGATTCATAAAATTAAATTGTATCTGAAAGAGGACAGTATTTCACATCCTTGGTATTTTTAAAGGGATTAAACTATGCTGGGGAACAATTATTTGAGTTTATTAAAGACAGGAGCAATGTGTGAAAAATGTTTACATGTTTCCTAAGGGATGTTAAATGTATTTCTCCTGTTTGCTTCATTACCATGTCTGGTTAATTCCAGAATTATATGAGGAATAACACTTATCATTGGCCTTTCTGTTAAGAGTACATATTTAAAACAGATTATTTCCATAAAGAACAGAAAGTAGAATTCTGGCTCCATGAAGAAAGAGATTACACAGATTTATTAAAGAACATTAATTGAATTTTCCCCAGCTTTTCTCTGGTACCCACTGTGTTACTAGAAAGTTTTATAAAACCAGTTGTAACCAAAAAGTACTTATTTTTGAGGCAGTAATTTCTAGTTACTACTCCTACTGCGACACCAAGCTAGCTGCAGTCTTCTGCCCTGTGCTCCAAACACACCTGCAGGTGCAGACCACAATCCAAGTCCACGTGCAGGGTTCTGATCTGGGAGCAGAACTGCTTGTTCCAAGGCCAGCTTCCTGATCTCAGCACTCGCTGGTGGGACCCAGTGGCATCTATGTCTCTGACAGGCATGTCCAGTTCTGACTTAGAGGGGATGCAGTTAACTCCTTTCTAAGTCACACTTGGCCTGTGTGGTAAACAGGTACTTGGTTTTAACTCAAAATGATCACTGACTTAGAGATATCTTAGAAATGAAGGCCGGAAGGCACTGCTACTGTACAAAAGCAGTTTTCATCCCAGTGTTGAGTGCTTCTGCATGAACACTGCCAGTCTGGAGACGTATCAAGGAACTGTTAAGTTTAAAATGCCAGGAAACTAACCAGTTACTCTGGGGCTGAATTCTCTGACCGGATGGCATAATCTATGCAGTCTCCCTTCATTCCTGACTTCAGTTAGCCAACTCTGTTAACAGGTCAGAGGATTCCTGCATGTTCAGATACTGCTAGTGACAATCAGACTGTGAAGGCAAGGATAAAGTGGTTTTAAGCACTTGTGGTCCAGTAGCTAATCCTGAGGGTTCTGGGACAGACAGACAGAATTTATTGGCTTCGGTATGGAACAGAGACCGTGGCTCAGTACTTCACCTATTACTGTTCAGATATAATCTCAAAGTCCAAGTTCACCTGTTAAAATGGCTCAGATACATTAATACTTACATAATGCTAATTTCTAAACTTTATACAATTCTAGAAGTGAATCTAAGTTAAGGGTAACAAACAGTGAATCCGGACAGGTGCCTGCTGTGCACTGCATGTTAAATGTGCACCAGGGGTCAGAACAGCAGCCAGGGAACCGACATGATCTCGACGCTCAGCATTCTGACCAAGTTAAAATGATTAAGTACCTTCCAACTGTCCAGAGAACAAATTCCCTGTGCCCACCACTAAAAGGAGAGGTTGAGCATTTCAGGGCACAGTGCCATGCCAAGTTCTCAGTGTTTGGGGTCCCTTCCACCCCCAAAACCAGGAAAAACAGGACTCTTCCTTAGGAGTTGCTGTTCAAAAGGCGCAGCCATTCACAAGTTCAACACTACTGTTGTGTTAAGGCATAGAAACAGGTCAGATGGGGTTTTCCTGTGTCATCTGGAAATCAAGCTTTCTGTGTCATATTTCAATAACAGATTTACCATCACTTCAATAGAAATGCTTCAGCGTTTATGAGAACCAAGGCCACAGGCCAGGGGAATGGAGAAGTGACCAGGAGGAAAAACGCCAGGCTTCTGCTCTCTGGCAAATGTGACTGCTGTGTAGATGTGGAAGGAGAGGATGTACCTACTCCACTGGTAGGTTAGGAGACAAAGAAGCCGGCACATGTGTAAATAATTCTGGAGGAGCGCCAAACCTCCTTTTCAAATCAACGGACAGGAACCTTGCAGCTAGCGGGGGAAGACCCAGTAATAGAGCATACAGAGAGATAACATTAAAGTACAATAAAATGCCACAAAACCCAAAAGCTGGACAGACAGAGAGACAAAACTGGATTCTTCTGAATGTGCCCCAAGGGAAAGCAGTGTTTCAACAGTTCTTTTAACGCGGAGGTTTAGCTGAAGGATGTCGGAAGGGGAACAAAGATTGTCCTGTCCAACGTGTGAGCAGGAAAGGAAAAAAGAAAAACAAAGTCAGTGGATCAGAAATGCAGCGTTCAGTATAGAATTCAACAAGTTCAGCATGGAATTGCATCAATCATCAGATACACATCCTCAACGCTGTTACTGTGACCAATGACAATAAAAAACAAAATTACAAACACTCCTCTATTTCCTGAGCTGGCTTTTGGTCTTAAACAGCAGAACATTTGCTTGTGGGTGAGCACTCTGAGCATCCAGCAGACAGCTAACAATGGCTGCTGGCATGGGGGTGAGTGAGGTCTGCGAGGGGTGAGGTCTGTTTGAGGCCACCCCTTTCTTCATTCACTTTTCCTTGTTAATGAAGAAAGGACACATCAGAAAGCAGAAACACCATTTGGGGCAGGCAGAGTGAGGCAAGTTTTCTGAGAAAACCAGGTCAGCCAAGAAAGCCAAAAGAGTAAGGAAATATTAACTGGGGGAAGCCAAACAGAATGAACTGTGTTCCTCTGTCTCTCAGGTCGCCTCCATCTGAGCTAAGGTCAGTGGTATGAACCAAATGAATGGAAAGACCAAGGCTCCCGGAACCATCCCAACTCTGCTTCCACGGATTAAGAAATTCCATAAATTAATAAATACAATGCTAGATTAAGTAAACCAAGAAAAACAACACTAGGCTCGATAACAAGAAAATAGTCTTTAACGCACGATATGTAATAACTCTAGGGTAGAGTCTGGATTCAAGTACATATCTCTGCTATCCATCCTGGTTGTTTTGGATGTAGCATGTTTAATAAAGTCACAGAACTAAAGGGACTATCCTTACGCCCAGTCTCATCTGAGGTTATTCATTAGTGCTTCACTCAGAATTTCACTTGCCTAATGATTTAAAAGTTCTGAGAAAGGAAACTGCCTTTGTACATGTTATCTGGGCACAGAATCTGGATAACACTGAGTTTTCTGTTTCTTATTTTCAAAAAAGGGATCATTACTATCTCCCTGATTTTATTTTCAAGCAGACAGTCAAGAGGGGATGTTTATGCCAGAATGCCCAGAGGCAAGGAGCCCAGAGGCAAGGTGCAGGCAGAGGTGTCTGTTCTCTTCCAGGCACAGGGATCTGGGAAGGCCAGTCTGAAGTCGTTTCCCTTCCCTCTGTCTAGACAAGTGACTCAGTTTTCAGCAGAAGTAGTCATATGATGAGAACCCACTAGAAGTTGGTACTGGTGGTGCTACTGGTGGCAGTGGCAGGGACTTGGGTAAAAGGCAGAAGAGGTGGTTGCCATAGAGTGGCCACTTCCTCTCTCTGGTATAGTAGAGGGAGAGGAAGGAAGTATGTGTTTAAAACCCCAGACTAACCACTGTGGAAAAAGACTTAGCCTTTTAAAATTTCATTTTTTCTAAATCTGTACTTGGCTTTGAATAGTATAATTCTGGTATGTCAGGGAAGGCATTAGTAGCTACCACTTAGTAAAGGCTGACCTCGATGTATGTTTGAAGGCACACACATCCTGCATTCTGTGGCTGATGGCAGGAATATTATGAAAGAACAGTTGTGATGATTGTAAAGCCCCTGGGTGGGGGAAGGTGACACTGCCGTAAGAGCTGTCAGAGACTCAAGCAGGGTTTGACACAGGTGGAATTAGCACGTCTTGCTTGTGGGACTCTTTCCAGCACCTTCTCTCTACCTGAGCAGGCCTCTGGACACTCCTGCCTCTGCAGCTTGAATTTGCTGCACCAAGCCTTGCTCCATTCTAATTTTTAAATTTTTTATTATTAATTTTTTAGACTTATTTACTTGAAAGGAAAACAAGAGAGGGGGAGAGAGAGCTTTTCCATCCATTTCCATCCACTGGTCACTGGTATGATCAGAGCCAGGCCAGTGTGAAGCCAGGAGCCAGATATCTCCTCCAAGTCTCCCACATGGGTGCAGCAGCCTACTCTCGGGCCCTCTTCCATTTCTCTTCCAGCTGATTAGCAGGGAGCTGGATTGGAAATGGAGCAGCTGGAACTTGAGCTTGAGCTCATATGGGATGGCAGAGAACACTTTACCTGCTATGTCACAGTGCTGACCCCGTGCCCCACTGTTTTGTTCAGAGACATCGTAGTCGAGAGTTAGAGCAGAGACTGGGATGGCTGAGTAACAGCAGATGTTAACGTGCACATGTGAGCATCAGAACCACTTGTTAATAATGAAGAATCTGCATGCTATTTTTTTAGAAGGCATATTCTTGGCATATTTAAAAATGGCTTGTCAGAAAAGAGATGATGAACCCATATAAAACAGTATGAAAGAAAAATGAAAAACTTGCTTTGGATAGCAGTGAAAAACGGCTACTTGTTAAAAACTACTTTGTGTTCATTTCATTCATTTTATAACTGCGCCTTAGAAAAGGAAAACAACAACAACAACAAAAATACGTAACAACTAAGTATCTGAATGAGTTCTACTTGGACAAGGAGAAAAGCAACGCTGGCACCCTATGGAGCGGGGCTCTTGGTCCTCCACTTGGAAACATGAGAAAGAGCTCAGCAGAGCAGCTGCTCACTGGACCAATGGTGCAGTGTCCTTCTCAGCCCCTGGGCAGTCACAGAGGGCTGCTGCAGCTGGGTAGAGGGCAGGTGGCCCTCCCAGTACTGGGACGAGGGTCTGACCTCAAGACACATGGCACTGCTGATAAATCCAGAAGGCAATCCTGAGTTTCTGACAAGTAACCAAAAAGGTGACATAGGAGTCAAGTTTTTCCCCTTGCAAGATACATAAAACATTACAAAAACTGTAATGGATGTGGTTAATGGGAAAAATATCAATCAAGTTGTACATTTTAAAAATGGCTCTTACAGTATTTTATTAAATATAACATTCCTTAAGCGTATTATGCTGTGAATTTAATAGAATTATTTTTAAATGAATAACTGAACAAAAATAGAATCATCTATACATAAAAGTCCACAATTTGTACAATTCAAAATGCGTAAGTTGCCACAGCAGGACAGTACTTAGAAATGCCCTCTTGTATGCTAAACTCCACAGTATTAGATTTCAGCTGAGCAACGGGTGAAATGGGAATGAAATCTGTAATTATTTCGGTGTTACTTTAGTTTATTGACTAATGGTTACACCAGATGTTAACATTAGCATAAACTGGGTGAAGCATACACAGGAACTCTTATTTTCACAGCATTTTTGGAAGTTTAAAATTATTTCAAATCAAACATTTAAAAAAAATATTTCCTAAATATTTTTTTAAAAGCTGATAGCAACTGAAACATTCTTAAAATGAGATGTACTTATTTTGAAGGTACATTCTGCTACATATGCGATTATAGACAAATCAGGCAAGCCAGCTGGAATGCAGTAGAAAACAGAATAAATAATATTTTTGATTACTTATTACGCATAAATACTATACACATTTATATATGATGTCATATACATAAATCATATAAATATTATATCAAATTTGTATATTTATTAATGGTTCTTGAAAATAAAGAACTGATCAAAAGTAAACGACTGGCTTTTGTAACCTTAGTAACAACCTCCTTAGTTCAATGCTAGTTTTTAACACTCCAGTGATTTGCTCTCTCTGTATTTTTAGTACAATGATACCCAGTCTATTTTAGGAACATAAAAATGGACAAATGTATTACCTGAGGTACACCAATTTTTCTGCAAGCTTCTAGGAAATTCTCTACATTTCGCCTGCATTTTGCCATTGTTAATTTAGGCTACAATGAGAAAAGGAAGAAAGGAAAATATGATGTTAGCAGCACATAAAAATATTTCTTAACTTTAAAAAGCCTTTTACCAACTGCAGGCAACTAAACTTTCTTAAAAGATCAGGTAGTTGGACCTGGTGCAGTGGCCTAGTGACTAAAGTCCTCGCCTTGAACGTGCTGAAATCCCATATGGGTGCCGCTTCTAATCCTGGCAGCTCTGCTTCCCATCCAGCTCCCTGCTTGTGGCCTAGGAAAGCAGTCAAGGATGGGCCAATGCCTTGGGACCCCGCACCTGCAGGGGAGACCCAGAAGCAGCTCCTGGCTCCTGGCTTCGGTTTGGTGCAGCTCTGGCCGTTGTGGTCACTTGGGGAGTGAATCATTGGACGGGAGATTTTTTCTGCCTCTCCTCCTCTCTGAACATCTGACTTTTCAATAAAAAGAGAGAGAGAGAGAACTGTCCCAGCCATTCAGTTCTGCTGGGAGCCTGAGGCAGCGCAGGCAGTGTAGTACATATACAAACAAATGTGGTTATGTCCCAATGGAAGTTTATAAAAGCAGGTGCCAGCTGGTGGGCAGCAGTTTCCCATCTCATACTTTTGAATATTTGCCTTTGATTTTTGCAAGTCAAGTACTAAAGTAGAGAAATTCTGGGGAAATAGTTTAAAAATACTTTTGACTTTTAAGAATTTACTTATTTATTCCAAAGGTAGTGTTGTATAGAAAGAGAGAGACAGAATCTTTCATCCCATGGTTCATGCCCCACATGGCCACAATGGGGGTGGGCCAGGATGAAGTCCGGAGCCTAGATCTCCTATGTGGGTGCAGGGACCCAAGCACCTGAGTATCTGCTGCTGCTTTCCCTGGTGCATTAAGAGGGAACTGGATCAGAAGTGGACAGGTGGGACCCGAGCTGCCAATCCTTTGAGATGACAGGGTCATGGAAGGCTGCTGAATCTCCAGTGTCGCAAGGCTGGCCCCTCTGTTTTTCCCCAATTTAAAACCAATATACACCATATAAAACTTAGAGGAATAGCAAGAAAATTAATTACGTGCAGTCCAGAAATAAAATTAAGCATATTTAGTACTTGGTTCATCTTCTTTTAGTCTTTTCAGAAGAAGGTAATTAAAACACATACACACACACCCAATAGCGTTTGTTCATTATGTGACACTCAACCTCCACAGAGTTCCAAAAAGAACTTTTGGCAGGTACTAAACCTTCCTTATGCTACATCCTTCTATACCTGATGTAAAAAGTTTAAAATCAGACAACAAAAGAACTAAGATAAACTTAACAGAACAAAAACAATGGGGGTTCACACTGGCTAATTCACACCAGTTTAAGGTCATTCTTTTTCCACTTTCACATGTTCAAAAAGTAAGAGTTACTGGGCATTGGCTTTCTCAGCTCCTGGCTGCTGGAGACAAGGTGGGAGGATAAAGTAAACTGCGACACGACAGGAAACAACTGGGCCAAGAGCTTCACTTCAACAGAACTGGGCAAATAAAGACAAATCATAACTACTACTTTTCACCTAAAATTCGTTTGCTAGAAGCCTTCTCTCCACATACCAGGTTCCCCTGCTTGCTTTGCAGAAATAATCTAACTCGTTTCTCTTCTTAAGAAGTGAGTGTAGCAAAGCCAGGCAGGACTCAACTCCAAACCTCAGAGAGGCTGGAGATGTCTGGGGCAACTGGTTCTGGTAAAAGAGGATTTCATGCTTCAAAAGGGAGAATCCTAAACTTCTAAAATTTAATCATTCAAAGGCAGAAAAAAACTTTCTATACAGAAGAAAGAATGGTTTCACAATGCTAAGTGAAGAACCGGTCCAAGAACCACCACTACCTCATACTGTAATGGGGTGCAGCCATTGATGGCTCACACCCGCTTGTCAGGTTAATTGATGGGACAGGGTGCAAAAACAGAGTTTCTGCACCCCACACGAACTACATTGTCTTGCACCATCCAAGTTAACTGCAGGTGCAAAAAGCGCACCTGACAGGGAGGAAATTATTCCGGAGGCTCTGTGCACCTGGCCTCTCCTGCCCGAAACTTTGTATTGCGTAGCTCTCAATCTGGAGGATGAGACCTTTTTTTTTTTTTAACCTTTTTTTATTTTTATTGCAAAGTCAGACATACAGAGAGGAGGAGAGATGGAAAGGAAGATCTTTTGTCCGATGACTCACTCCCCAAGCGGCCACAACTGCTGGGGCCGAGCCAATCCGAAGCTAGGAGCCAGGAGCTTCTCCGGGTCTCCCACATGGGTGCAGGGTTTGAGCACTTTGGGCCATCCTCGACTGCTTTCCCAGGCCACAAGCAGGGAGATGGATGGGAAGCGTGGCTGCTGGGATTAGAACTGGCGCCCATATGGGATCCTGGCGTGTGTAAGGCGAGGACATTGGCTGCAAGGCTATCACACTGGGCCCCCTGGTTCACTTTTATAAAACTGTCCCTGCTGTGCTTATCTACACCAACTGCTTGATCCATCACGGATAACTTAATTCTTTGAATATGGTGTGGCTTCCTTAAGCTTCTAAATCTAGGAATATGATGACCAAAACGTATTTCTCCCTCTCTGTAGGGCAGGAAAATCACCAGTTATATTCCCAGAACCAGTACAAATTTTATCCCCCCTTTCTAAAAAGAATTTTCTGAATATTCTAGAGCAGAGTGGAATAACCTTCTCTCAGTGTTCCCATAACATACATTTCTTTTGGCTTTTATCATAGGCTGTAAGTTATTGTTTACAAGTCTATCTTTTCTCCAATAGAAGTGAGTAGAGAAAAGGAAGGCAACTATATCACCGACATAATGTCTGCTATTGTGCTTAATAAATGATAAACAGTCAACATTTCTTGGCATCATAAACTTACTACAGCTGGTGACGGAACGTGAATGCTGGGGACAGATCGAGGCCGCACGTGGTTGGCCAAATGACAAAGGACAACACCATCGGTCAGAGCTGCTCCAAGATCACATGGCAGGGATACTTTCAACCGGTACTCAATATGCTACAGGAGCAGGAAAAATGTAAGCATGGAGAGTGATTAACACGTAGGACATAATGGGGATAGCTGGGACTACAGCTAACCAGAAATCAAGATAAAAAGGTAATCACTTGAGCACCACAATCTATACTTTACTCTTATAACTTAAGGAGATCCAGTGTTGACCAGGATGTACATTTGCATGTCAGTATGACAGGTATGCATGTACATGCAAATAATTTATTATTATCACTCTTTTAACATTTGTTTATAACATGAGGCAGAAAGCAAAAGAACAAATTTGTGCATGAGTATGTCTGAGAATGAAGCTTTACAGAGTAATTCACACCTCATTTTCTTAGAAAAAGTTAAAAAAGATTTCCTTAATGGATAAATTTCTTTCATATTCCTCAGAAAACACAGCACACAGGGATGCTTATTTGTTCTATTAATAATTGTGTGCCAAATGAACAAGTGATCTCGGGACTTGAGGTTATGGCAGATCACTGAAAAGTGTAATTCAAAGTAATGTACATACTTTCCGAAGTTGCTCAATTAACTTCAGCTCTTCCTCTCTCTGTCTCGTTATGGGATCTGCAGAATCAGTGGCAAGTACAGAGGATGGAAGAAGGGGTGAAGCACGACCTAGAAAAACAGTAATATATAAAATGTGGCAAGGCAACGCCCAATGAAAGGGAAAATATTTGGGTTTGCCTAATCAGTTTCTTTGTGAGTATATCAATATTTTGTGGGTTGACTTTTCAAAAGAGATTTTATTATGTAAATTTACAAATATAAACAATAATAGGGGAAAACTTCAAAATATCTATTATCTATTTGGCTTAAATACTTAAAGGAAATACAGAGAAAACTACATGAATCACAGAAGTGAAGAAATTACCCTCACAATGTGAACAAAATCAGGTGCATGCAACACTGCCGATGTCCAAAGGCTATCCCAAGTGCCCTGCCCAATTTTATCCAAAAGTTACCACCAGCTGCCACCATGCATAAGTTTTTTCCATTTTTCAATTTCCTTTAAACTAAGCCATGTTGCAAGTATTCTGCTGTCTGGCCTCTTCTGAGCAGTATTAATGTTTATGAGACCTAAATAGGTTGCTGAATTTATTAATTTGTTATTTTTATTGCCTAGATGTACTCTATTGTACAAATAAATTACAATTCACTTACCTATTCCTCTGTTGGACATTCTCTTTGGGGCATGACAAATGGCTCTGCTAGATCTATTTGTACTTTTAGTATACTTGTGTACATACTTGTGAAAGTAAGACTGCTTGTGATAGGGTATAGAAATGGACATTAGCAGATAAAGCAAACAGTTTTCCACACTAAGTACATCAGCAGTGCACTTCTGGCTTGATTTTTCAATCTTACTGGAAGTGCACCTGTCAGTAACATCTAAAGTAGCTATTTTTCACTTGAAACATTTGATCTCAGTTCCAGGTAACTTCTTTGACTGGCTGTGTCATATTAAGAACATGTGATCTTTAAGTAGATTTAAAAAAAAATCACGGATTCATTAAGAACACAAACTGCTTTCTAACAACACAGAAAGAAAAACAGAAAGAGCTCATTACAAAGATAGTGTCCTCACAAGCCTTGAAGCAGCATGTTCTTTGTTCCCTCCACCACCTGCTTTTAGGCAGTACAAAGCAAGCCTTGCCTGGAACAAATTCTCGAAAGTCTTCTTGACGTAAAGGAGCAATTACAGATGAACGCGGAGTTGTGGGACGTTCTAATCGCCCCTGCTCCCTACCCGCCCACCCTCTGCCTCTTCAAATCCATCACCTGCCTTGGTTTGCTTCTGCCCTGCCAGGTGCTCGGAAAAGGAAGCTTTCAGGGCGTGGGGGTGGATTTCTCTGGCCAGCAGCAGGAAAAGGATATGCAGAGGAATGATGAACTAAATCAGTGATGAAAAGCAAAAAATGGGATTAACGGACAACAGAAGAAAACGAATGTGGACATACATGTCACAAAAGCTCAGTATGTAGCACATAAAGAAAAAAATCTAATATGGCAATGGTATAAAATGGTAATTATTTATGGAAAGCCATGTATAGAAAAGTTATGCTGAAAGTGTGAAGGGTGACTATATGAGTTTTTAATCTCCATGTTATTTCTGGTACAGCAATAAATAAAGAATAATTGCTAATATCCCAAACACAGCCTTTGCAACTTTATAGCCCTCTTAGCTCATGCTCATTTGTTCATACCAAAGAATTGCACAATTGAACAATCAGTTGAGTTTAAAAAATGGAAAAATACACAGTTTTCAGTTTCACTGCTGATTTCTCAAAGAAAAAAGAGGGCCAATGCTGTATAAGGAGTAATTTCTCAGAAAAATTCTACTAAAGAATTTTAATAAAAATTCTACTAAAAATTTTAATCTTGATATGGGTAATTGCATCTTTATGTCTGTTACCTGTTTCTGTTGTAGGTGAACTTGAAATAGCACTAGATCTGCCATCAATCTGTGGAGAAACAGAGATAAATCAATAATAACTCAATAAGAGATATGAGGGTACTTCAATATGTTAATGAAAAAATGGAAATTAAAAGAAAAGTTTATTCTGATGCAAAAACATTTTGAAATTCATGCTATTTTTTAAATAACACATTTTTTTTTTCATGAGTTTAAAAAACCCCTTTGTAGGGCTCAGCACAGTGGCATAGCAGCCTGATCCACCTGAAGCACCAGCATCCCATATGGGAACCAGTTTGGAGTCCTCGCTGCTGCACTTCCCATCCAGCTTCCTGCTACTGGCCTGGGAAAGCAGTGAAGGATGACCCAAGTCCTACGTCCCTGCACCCATGTGGGAGACCCAGAAGCAATTCCTGGCTCCTAGCTCCTGACCAGTCCAGCTCTGGCCATTGTAGATACTGGGGTATGAACCAGCAGACGGACACTCTCTTTCTTCTTTCTCTTAGCAACTCTGACGTTTAAATAAAAAAAAAAAATCTTTAAAACACATACAATGTTTGAAGATAAAAGATTCCTTTGTATGCATGGATTTCAAAATGGTTAAACACACACACACACAAAATGCCTCTTAATGCTATTTTTTGCAAATTTTAAAAATTTGTTCCATGCACATTTAGGTAATTTGGGGATTGTATATTTAAAAACATGTAACTCTCCTTCAAAATTAATCCAGAGACGCAAATTTGATGAAATTAGTAATGTAGAAATTTTTTTTAAAAACCTAGATTTCCCTTTTAGTTGTTTTTATGCAATGCATATTCTCTAATGGGCCTTTCTTAAGCCCTCTTATAACGGTCATCCTAACACAAGAAATTTCTCAGAAAATATATGTAATATACAAAACAAAGTTTTTCTAGTAATATTTCTCTGAAATTATTTCTAAGGTATTTCTTTTCTAGAGAATAAAATTTAATGTTTTAAGAAAATGTGATGTAGTTTCCTTA
This sequence comes from Ochotona curzoniae, assembly GCF_017591425.1. Lineage (NCBI taxonomy): Eukaryota > Metazoa > Chordata > Mammalia > Lagomorpha > Ochotonidae > Ochotona > Ochotona curzoniae. The sequence goes on from NW_024466924.1 coordinate 1,029,680, forward strand.
ATTTAATGTGGAAAAGTGTGTTTAAGATATTACAGATATATATATATATTTTTTTAAAGATTTATTTATTTTTATTGCAAAGTCAGATACACAGAGAGGAGAAGAGACGGAGAGAAAGCTCTTCCATCCACTGATTTGCTCCCCTAGTGGCCGCAATGGCCAGAGCTATGCTGATCCAAAGCTAGGAGCCAGGAACTTCTTCTGGGTTTCCCACAGGTACAGGGTCCCAAGGCTTTGGGCTGTCCTCGACTGCTTTCTCAGGCTACAAGCAGGGAGCTGGATGAGAAGCGGAGCTGCCAGGATTAGAACCGGAGCCCATATGGGATCTTAACACGTGCAAGGCAAGGACTTTAGTCACTAGGCCACTGCTCCAGGGGCACAAATATATTTCTTAAAACAGTACTTGAAACTAAGTTGTCTTCAACTTACTGAGCAAGAGAACTATATAAGCTAGGTAAACTGGCATAAATTCTTCTTCAAAAGGGTAACTATAGTCAAGGCAACTAAAAAGCAAATCTTTACTGGATGGTTTAAAAATGCTAAAGACTTGGGTAGAAAATTGAATCAACAAAAGCCAGAGTAACAAATTTTTATGGCTGACACTCAATTAAATTTAGATATAACTCTTACCATATAATAACTGAGACATTTCTGAACTAAGAACACCATTAAAACTAACCTGTGCATACATCTGCTTCCATGTTCCATTCTCTTTGGGTTCAATAATTTCTAAAATCTTATGTCTAGTTGAAATTGGGTCAGACAAAATTAATGGCCAAGAACTTAAACTACTAATGAAGGGCATGGGCATTTACTTTGTTAGGTAGGGTTCAATGCCCATGCCCAAAAAAGTATGTAGGCTCCTGCCACCCATGCGGGAGACCCTGAAGCTCTTGGATCTTGACTTTGACCTGGTCTGGCCCAGGCTGCTGTGGTCATCTGGGAAATAAAATAGGAGATGGAAGAGGTCTCTATGTGTCTCTGAAAGCTCTCTCTCTGAGTTTTTTCTCTCTGTAACACTGATGTTCAAGTAAATAAATAAATCTTTTTTGAAAGGTATTTTTAAACTAAAAATTTTGAAATCCATGTATAGAATTTTCATCATTATGTTTTTTCCATGAACATTTTTGAAGACTGTGTAAAGCTGGCTAACCTGGAAGAAATCCGTTTTTTTTTTTAAATGAGTCACCCAGGTATGTATGGCTTCTTCAATGATGACCAGAGACAAGGTTCATCAGGTTTCAGATGCTGTGAATTGAGGGTGGGGTGGAATGATGGTAGTATTTAGAAGGACATTAGGTAAGAATTTGAAATATTCAAGTAATCAGAGAAGAAACACTGTCGAGCAGGCAAATTAAATGTATGGGAAAAACAGACATGGGAGATGAAAATTACAACCACATTTGAGAATGAGAATATACAGCAAGCATTATGTGTTCCAAAAACTGCAAAGCCCAATCTAAACTCAAATTTCACACATGTGAAACAATCGTGCTTACAGATCTGCACCAGGCACATTGCAGGGAGGGATGTGGTCCTGGGTGGGACCGGGGAGCCAAAAAGGAAGGTAGAGAAACTGTGAAAGTTCAATCAGGTTAACAGACAAGGAAAAAGGCATGTAGAAAGATCTAAGTTCATTTACGGAAAGTCAATGATAGCATCGTAATTATCTTAAGCACAGAGATTCCTTTTTTTTTTTTTAATATGTATTAATTTTTATTAGAAAAGCAGAGGAGAGACAGATGAAATCTTTCTTCTGCTGCTTCACTCCCCAAGTGGTTGCAATGGCTGCAGCTGGCAGGTCTGCAGCCAGGGACCAAGAGCTTCTTCTGGGTCTTCCACACAAGAGCAGGGTCCCAAGGACCTGGACCATCCTTTCCTGCTTTCCCAGGCCACAAGCAGGGAACTGGATTGGAAGTGAAGCAGCCGGGACTGGAATTGCAACCCAAATGGGATGCTGGCAAAAGGCTTAGCCTGCTATACCCCCACAGTACCCCAACAGATTTCTTACAAAAGGATTGTTATTTAAGTAGAAAATTTCCATGTTGGAAAGAAACAAAAAAAACAATATAAATTAACTTATGACTGATATCAGAAAAAAAGAGAACTTTTTTGACAGAATTATCAATCATTTCTTATATAGCTTATGACAGTAAATACACAATTACCCTGTCTTCAAAAACTAAGATATAATGGAATTATTTTAGAATCTAGATTTAATTTTTAAGGCAATTTCTTTCTTAAGTGGAAAAACAGTAAATATGTTAGGCTTGTAAATTGTATGAACTTTGTCACAATTATTCTAATTATTACTATGAAAGTAGACATGGACAATATAAAAATAAAAGGAGCTGATTGAACTAATACACTTCATTTATCAGAACACGTGGCCTTGGGGCCTCTCAGTCTGCTGATTCCTAGTGTGGGGTATTTTGGCAGTGATGGTTCTACAAACTTGGACTCAAATTATTTTGCAGATGCAACAGACAACAGTTACTTTAAATTTATGCATATTATAACTGAAGTGAAACAACCCATGACCAAGAACAGCCTTTGACAAGAACATCAGAAGGACATTTCAAACAGAATCTGAATGTAAAAAATTTGTGTAAGCTCTGTGACTCTCTGGTATTTCAAAAACTTCAAGTGGAATGAATGTTAAATAGTTTCATGAGCTTATACTGCAGTCTTAGAATTCAGAGTATTGCTAGATCAACCCCCTGCGACATTTAAGACCTCCCTTAACCTCTGCTCCCCAAATGTGCAGGCGCATTGCAGTAACACGGAGTACCTTAAGAGGGGTGAAGGCTGAAGAATGGGACAGGGCGCCAGCAGCGCAGCTCACTTGATTCAAATCTGACAGCGACTAAATTTCCAAAGAGAAAGACAAGAAACAGAAGGGGCCTTTATGTCAGCGCCATGTCAGACAGGCAGATCATGTCCATGACATTAGAAAAGCAGAGATATTTCACTGACATACTCTCAGGTGGTTGCTTAAGATACTCATAGGACAGGAAACACTGGGGGGGAGAAACACCTCAAAACTGACACAACATAATTTTCTTCACCTGTATAATTCAGGATTTTCTCAACAGCTTATACCATTTTAACCAAAAAATGAGAAGTATAATTTATTAAAAATGAGTTTGTGAAGAAATAAAGCTGAGAACAGCAACATTTTTAGGAAAACGCTGTGCTGATCCTAGCATAGGACAGACAAATCCGTCACGGGGCTTCTTCTAACTGAGCAGAGCTGGCATGAATAACAACAGAATTATAAAAGATCAGTCTAAATTAATCATAGCTCAATTCAGAGGCTGGGATGTGGACAGGACTTGGGGCCTCTGCCTGACGCCCTGAGGGTGAACTCGCCTTTCTACCCTGTGAAATTCTGCACGGACCTGTCAGAGGATGAGGTGCAATCTCCCTTTTGAGTCCTTCTCCTTTCATCAATGGACAACTAATTCCATCTATTAAGGGATGCAGCTGGCAATCCTAGTGTAGACTCTCTTGTGCTAGTGTCTCCAGACACATAGAAAAGACACAAGATTCATATTACTGTCAATTAAAAATAAGAAATAATGTCTGATATATAAGTTTGATATCAGATAGGAGATTTAAAACACCACAATTTTCTCATTTGCCACATGGGGAGTAGAAAAGACAGACTGATAAAGGATACTAGACAAGGCTTTACCTATTGAGACAACAAAATGTTGAAAATATTAGGGCTGTTAAAGTCTTTGTTGGGTAAATACTTTTAAAAAAATGTAACCTAAGACCATAAATTTTTAAACCATGGGATAAATAAGCATGAACACATGTGGGCATTTAGGAAAAGGTATGTGCTCAATAAAATAAATACAAATTGTATTTTTAGTGAGTTAATAGCAGTATTTTCCTTTGACAAAAATTACATAATGTATTACCATAGCAAAATTTACCTTAGTATAGGAAAAAATGAAGAAAAATCATGTACTGGGCCCAGTGCAATAGCCTAGTGGCTAAATCCTTGTCTTGCAACCACTGGTTGCATATGGGCACCAGTTCGTATCCCAGCTGTTCCAATTCCCAGCCACCTCACTGTTTGTGGCCAGGGAAAGCAGGGGAAGATGGCACAAAGCCTTAATACCCTGCGCCCATGCCAGAGACCCAGAAGAAGCTCCTCGCTTCAGATTGGCTCAGCTCTGTTTCTTGTGGCTACATGGGGAGTGAACTAGCAGACTGAAGATCTTTCCCTCTGTCTGTCCTTCTCTCTGTAAAGCTGTCTTTCCAATAAAGAAAAAAAATAAAGCTTTACTGAAAAAAATAATGTATGAAATAATTATGACAACAGTAATATTATATATTTTTGTACTGTCTATGGATTTCTTGGACCTTACTTTAACTAAATATTCTTGAACTACTGCCAATCTAAAATATAAAAATGCTAAAAGCCATTACGTTGGCATTAAGGAGAAAAAGGAGGGAAGAAGAAGTGAAACTGGCCTAGATACTACCTCTCAGACAGGACAGGAACCCAACAGGAACTTGAGGTATGGCCCTAGGAGAATGTCAGTGTAACTGATGTTAAATGTTACTAGCTTAAAGTCCTAAATCAAATTCAATATTTATGTCTCTGTATCACACCTGTTCATTATGAAACAATTTAGTGTGAAATTATCAGAAGCACAGTATGTATGAGCTCATTCAAGAAATATTTATTGAGCACGTAATATTCTTATTCGCTGAGGAATTATGGCGGGGATTGAGTATACATACATAAATACAACAGATTTGCAAAAGGCCATTTTAGAGATGTAACATTTAAAGACATAACATTTAGGAGTGGACACTGGGATGCCTGGATCCCACTGCCAGGGTGCCTGGGTTAGAGTTCTGGCTCCTCTGTTAACTCAAGCAGCTGAGTTCTTTCCCCCAGGTGGGACACCTAGACTGAGTTCCTGGTGCCTGGCTTTGCCCTCGCCATGCCTGAGGCTGTTGCAAGCATTTAGGGAGTGATTAGTGAATGCAGATCTGCCTTTCAAATGAATGAAAATAAATCTACATCTTGAAAGACATGACATTTAAGCAGCTTCCTGATAGCTACATTTAATCAAGGGATATCAGCAGGGAGGGCCAAGTATTTCACACAGAGGGAGCAGCAGGTGGTCAAGGACTGAACAGTAATTTGAATTAAAGTGCTGGGATAGCCTGACCCAGAATGAAACTGGGGGGTCCAACAGCAGCCAGGACACCCAGAGGCAGCAGGCCACATTAAGAGACTAAAACTGCAAGCAAGCTGAAGCCTGTGGTGAAAAATTGTAAGATCTAAAATTTGACCTTGCAGTATTGCACACTATTGGTTGGATACTACTTCACATACAAATAGGAGATTTACTTTTAAAGGCCACCTAATTTAGAAGAAACTGCTTGCTTTTTTTTTTTTTTATTTTTTTTAAAGATTTATTTTTATTATTTTTTCATTGGAAAGGCGGATATACAGAGAGGAGAGACAGAGAGGAAGATCTTCCGTCCGATGATTCACTCCCCAAGTGAGCGCAACGGGCCGATACTATGCCGATCCGAAGCCAGGAGCCTCTTGCGGGTCTCCCACGCGGGTGCAGGGTCCCAAAGCTTTGGGCCGTCCTCGACTGCTTTCCCAGGCCACAGGCAGGGAGCTGGAAGGGAAGCGGGGCTGCCGGGATTAGAACCGGCGCCCATATGGGATCCCGGGCGTGAAAGGCGAGGACCTTTAACCACTTGCGCCACCGCGCCGGGCCCGAAACTGCTTGCTTTTTAAGGCCTCCTAATTTTAGACAGACACAAATAATGACAACTAAAATACAAGTGTATGTATAAGAGCAAATCTGTCAGCACAAATAATTAAATTTCATAATTGGGATATTTTTGCTGTTTTTCTAAATTCCAATTTTTTTTTAGACAAATAGGTTTAGGTACCAAGCCATATCAATCACTCTATAATCTATTAAATCTCACCTTCAGTTTCTCAAATCGGTTTTAGTTACAGCATGGGAAGTTTCATGTTTAGTCCAGATTCTCACTCAGGTCACCAGGTCTAGATTTGAACCCAGCCTTGTACTTACTAGCTATGTGACATTTTGGACATTGTGGAGCATCCAAGGCATGAAACAGTGTCCAAGTGGGATTCTGCTGCTTACAGGCAGGCAATTAGCCAATTGGGTCTTGGTGTCACCCCCGGAATGGGAGACTGTGTAAGATAAGCCTAACCTTAACTCACTCTCTCACCACTTTTTAAAAAAAGTATTTATTTTGGGGAAAGTTTTGAGTTTTGAGGAGGGGCTAATGGGAGAAGTTCATTTTCCATCTGCTAGTTCATTTCCCAGATGGTTGCAAAAGCAAGCACAGGGCCAGACTGAAGCCAGAAGCTTCATCCAGGTCTCTCACTTTGGTACAGGGGCCTAAACATGTGGGTCATCATCTGATGCTTTCCCCAGACCATTAGCAGGGAGCTGGATCAAAAGTGAAGCAGCTAGGACATGAACCAGCACCCATACAGGATGCCATCATCACACGTGATGGCTTTATCTGCAGTGCCTGGATCCTCAGCACTTTTAATATTATTCTCTATTAATTTATCGTTTCTCATGCCAATTAACTTCTACTAAAACTCCAGAGGCTGGCGGACATATTCATCTTTAGGACTGCCCAGTTAAAATGTACTTTATTCATCTTGATGGAAATGAAAATAACAAAACACAGAGACATTTGAACAGACAATGGATGTTAAATGAACAGGAATCTCATGCCGAATCATGCATGCACAGTGTCAGCAGTTACCAGCACACAGGAATTGCTACAGACACCAGATTTTGAACTGCTAATTTTCACTAATGCTCTGTGAAAAAAAATAACATAAAACATGATGGCAAAAGCAATTCTATCCATGGTTAGAGTTCTCCTCCAAGCTGATACGCGCCTGTAGAGCTCTCATGTGCTATTCATTTTTTAGTTGCTGAGACAGGGGATAAGCCAGCCAGCATTAAGAATACATAGCATGCCAGTGAATATCTTCTTTGATATAAAACATAAAAATGGAGGAACAATCTTAAAATGTATCTAAAACCAAAGCACGATTATTTCTAGTAGTTTAAATACATAATAAAATATAAGGTGAAACACACAATTGTGTAGTCAAGTGTTATGGGGAGACCACTTGGCACACAAGTGATTCTGAAGGAATGATTAATAAGGTAGCTGCACACGAAACTACAACATAAATTCAAGATACAAATATTATGTTATGTTTCCTTTGCCCAAGATTCGCAACATGATGTTTTACTTTTGTGAATTACAGCTGTAGATTTTGGGAACACTAGGTCAATCACAGATGGTAGTGCAGGGAAACAGTTTTGGTTACTTATAAAGCAATGACTGCTGATGCTCATCACGTGTTATGGTATTTGCAGAACTTCTCAGTGAAAAGTACAATGGCTATTCTTTGATTTCCAAAGACAGTATTATTGCAAAACTCCATTTTGGGCAACTCTTACCACTAACAAGGCACTATCATCAGTGTGTTGAGACCTTCTGGATGGGAAGGGACACTGGGGAGGTGGAGAGAAAGGAAGCAACGTCAAAAACAAACTAGGCACACATGTGACATATCTCACAACTACACATGACATATCACAACCACACACACGATGAAGGGAACGTACTAAGACAGACTTCTGAAGATGCTGAGAAACAGGGACATGTTCACACTCATCTGGAATGCACGTACCACAGAGCCAGTAAGTTTCAGTACTGAAAATCAGTTCTGATTTTATTTCAGGCTAAACAATTTCAAACACAAACTGTTTCCTAAAAAATTTTCAAAAGCAAGGAGGGGATAGTGATGACATTCTGTTCATGAAACAGAAAGCAAAGTATAGATACAGTAATAACATGAATAACCGCAGAACAATGCGTGAGCGTGTGAAAATTAAATAATCAATCCATAGGCACGATTTCTGGTCCAGACAGCTTGTCACTAGTTTCCTCAGACAAAATAACAACACAATTAAACAACTTGAAAGCTGTTCGTGTAATTTTCCTGTGAGTCTTTAGTTATCACCCAATGAGTGACCTGAGAATAACCATCAAGAAGCAAATGTTAGGATAAGAAAGAAAAAAGGTATGAAGCATAGTCAGCTTTGATGATCTGAACTTTTATATTATGTAGAGTGATTGGCTCATTGATAAAAACCTGATTGTTGTTTTCAAACCACAGATTTCACACAAATCGAAGTAAAAACTGACGTGCCTTTATGCATTTTAAGGGAAATAACGATCATAAATGGAAACAATCAATGTTGAAATGAAGAGAAGCTCATGAGAATGTTGATAATACTCATCTAATCACTTTGATAAGTCAAATAGGTGTGCACATGTTAAAAAGGTTAAGCAATGAATTTCTGTTAACTTGCAATGAAATATGACTTGATATTATAAGACTAATGCAAACAAAGTGCAACTGGTAACAGTGAAATGACCACTGAAGCTGAGCGACCATGCAGGATGTTTAAGGTTGTCATAAAGCACACGGGTCAGACCAGCCCTCAGCACGGCACCTCATTACACAGCAAGCTTCCAAAATGGACGGGATGTGATGGGAGCTCACCAGGAAGGGGAGGGGAGGGCTATCATCATCTCTAGATGGTGGCGTATGGCAGAGAAGTACCCCAATCTACAGATTCCAAAAAATAGCCATATTCTGATCACTGAAAATTCGCTAATCACCCCCAAAACCTTTCGCTTCATTGCAAAAACATTAAATTCCAAAGAAAAACGGATGAAGGAAACTTACCTCCCCATCTAAGGCTGGCTGCTGCTTCTGTGGACTTCGTGATGCCTTTTGCTGTTGGCCCGCAATCAAGAAAAAGAGAATTTGGTTAGAATCAGGACCACCAGAAAAGACAAGTTCTACTGACCTAATCACCCTTATGACCGTGTCTCTTGGAAAGAGCACTTTCCCAGAGTTACGCTCAGAAGATATTGTGTAAGTGTTTTACAACTTAAATAAGGAAGAGCAAGAAACTGATAAACAATACTTTCATTTATTAACAAGCAAACAAAATTTAAAAACTATACCTACAGAAATTAATTCATACACAGGCTACTGCTCTCTCTGTTTTCTTAATGGAGTCATCTTCTCTTTTTTAGGTGTCATTCTAATATGAGATAACTTCAGCTATAAGCCAAATCTCAGGCTTGTACTGGGTGCATTAAAAGGGTGCTGGATGGGAAGTGAAGCAACTAAGACTTGAATCAGGGCCATATGGGCTGCTTAAGCCACATGGGGAGGCTCAGTGTCACCAGTCTCATAATCTGTTCTTATACAGAATCTCAAATAATCTTTCTTACTATGTAAGATCAACATCATTTTCATTTAAAGATAATATTGAGAAGGTAGCTGGTACAGTAGCTCAACAGACTAATCCTCCGCATGCTAACACCACATCTCATATGGAGGGTTTGTATCCAGGTTGCTCCACTACTGATTCAGTTCCCTGTTTACGGTGTGGGAAAGCAACAGAGGATGGCCCAAGTCCTTGGGACCCTCTGCCCATGAGTGAGACCTGGAAGAAACTCCTGGCTCCTGCCTTTGGATCAGCTCAGCTCTGGCTGTTGTGGTCGCATGGGTCGTAAACCAGTGCATGAAGATCTTTCTGTTTCTCCTCTCCGTAAATCTGATCTGCCTTCAATAAAAATAAATACATATTTTAAAATATTTGTTTATTGTATTGGAAAAGCATATTTACAGAGAGAAGGGAAGCTAACCAGGGTTGGGCCTGGCTAATAAGTGGATGGGAGAGAGATCTTCCATTTGCTGGTTCACTCCCCAAATGGCCAGTTGAGCTGGTCCAAAGCTAGGAGTATGGAGCTTCTTCTGGGTCTCCTACTTGGGTGCAGGGGCCCAAGCACTTGGGTTAGCTTTTGCTGCTTTCCTAGGTGCACTATCAGGGAACTGAATCCAAACTGGAGCACCCAGAATTCAAACTGGCATCCACATGGCATGCTGGCACCACAGGTCGTGGCTTAACCTATAACATCATGGTCCCAGCCCTAAATATAGGATTACTAAAGCGTAAAGATTGGCAGTGTTGCACAGTGACAAGAACTTAGAATCAGAGATGTCTGAATTCAGCTTGGTCACTCACTTTGTGCCTTGACTTTAGGAAATGTACTAAATCATTCTGTGCCTTTATTTTCCTCTTTTATATAATATTTGGGGGGGGGGAGGGATCTATTTTGTTTTTATTTATTTGCAGTATTATGACAGAAAAAGATTTTCCATCCACTAAGTCATTCCCCAAATGTCTACAACAGGCCAAACAACAGGAGCCCACTGATCAAATCTGGGACTCCAAAGTGGATAGTAGGGACCCAAGTACTTGAGTGCTATTGCTGCCTCCCAGGCGTGCAGTAGCAGCAAGCAGGGATCAGAATGGGAACAGGAACTCAAAGCTCAAGTATTCTGATACAGGATGCTGAGATCTCAAATGGTGTCTATATCACTGTCCACTCCAACTGTTAATCTTGCTGAGCATCAGTTTCTATATCCATAAAACAGTATCTATGTTACTTCATCACTGGAAGGATTAGAGTTACTACACAACAGTACCTGGGGCACTGGCATTGTGGCACAGTGAGTCAAGCTTCTGCTTGAGATTCCAGCATATGTCTGAATCTCAGCTGCTACTCTTCTGGTCCAGCTTCCTGCTAATGTACCTAAGAATGCAGCAGATGGTGACCCAAGTAGTTGGATCCCGTCAGCAATATGGGAGACCTGGCTGGAGTTCTAGCTTCAGGCTTTTTGGCTGGCTTTAGCCTGGGCCCTTGAGGCCATTTGGGGAGTAAAACCAGCAGAGATGGAAGGAAGAGCTTTCTCCCTTATTCTGTGTAACTCTACCTTTCATATAAACAAATATTTCCAACAAAGAGTATCTGGTACATTGTATCAAAAAACACTAAGTATTATCATCTTCATCATCTCATTCATTTTTCTATTAGTCTTCAGTACAAACACCCTCTGCCAGCAAGTGTTTTTTACTGAATGTTCCCTATTTCAAATTTAAGTCACAGAGGCTTATACTTAGCTTCCTCCTGCTTAAAGGCCCCTTAGCCAGAAGCAACCCACCCTTACAGTGCCAACCCTTCCTTTCCTCCTGGCTATATCCTAGCAACTCAGTGTCCTGTATCACCTCCTTTACAGACAGTTCTGATATAGAAGTAGTCAAAGCTGACTGACTTGCTCCCTAACAAGCTCTAAGATGTGTCTGGCAGGCAAGTTTTACATTTTTATTTTTTGTAAGATTTATTTTAATAAATTGAAAGCATTTCCAGTCATAAAAAAATGAAATCTTGTCTTATCCAACTAAATGCTTGCATTTGGAAATCATTATGCCTAATGAAATAAATCAGTCCGATAGAGACAAATATCATGTTTTTCCTGATTTGTGATAACTTATTCATAGACAGCAATAAAAATGTAATCTATGTGAGTGAGATCAACATTCTGAGATTTGAATATTGCTTACAGCCCTCATCTATACTCCCGAGGAATAGGTTTGTGTTTTTGTTTTTTTAATTTTTTCCTTGCTATGTGTTACCTTTACCCAATAAGGTGTTAAATCTGTTGAGTGCAAAGTGAAATGAAAGTCTGTCATTGTAAAAGGGGGAAAAAAAAAAGAAAGAAAGAAGGAGGGGTAGGTGGGGAATGCAGGCAGGAGGGAGAGTTTGATGGGAAGTATCACTATGCTCTTAAATCTGTACCGTGAAAAACGTGAAATCTGTTCGCTTTATATAAACAAACAGAACAAAAAAATTTTTTTTTAAAGGCAGAGTCATAGAGAAGAAGACACAGAGAGAAGTCCTCCATCCACTGGTTCACTCCTCAAATAACTGCAATGGTTAGGGCTCTTTTGTGCTGACATCCCATATGGGTCCTAGTCTGAGTCCCAGCTGCTCCACTTCTTATCCAGCCCCTTGATTACGACTTAGGAAAGCAGTGGAGGATGGCTTAAGTTTTGGGCCCCTACACCCACATGGGAGATCTGGAAGAAGCTGTTGGCTCACAGTTTCAGGCCAGCCCAGCTCTAGACGTTTCAGCCATTTGGGGAGTGAATTATCAGATGAAAGATTTCTCTGCCTTTAAACAAAAACAAATCTCACAAAAGACACCCATTGTAAGACTAGAGGGGAGAACAGAAAGGAGGGGAAGGAACTTGGAGGAAGGGGAAGGAAGACTCCAGTGTCAACTAAATTGTATCAAAAAACAATTAACAAAGTCAATCTCAAAAAAAAAAAAAAGTAGAGGTGTGACTTGATACCAGGCACTGCAATTAGGAACCTGAGCATTGCAAATAGTGGCTGCACCATAGCATGTACTCCTGTACGGTGCTGTTACAGTTTACACAACACTTTCATGACTTTATTGATGTTTACTACATTAGAAAAGGAAGAGATGGCAGGTGAATGATAGTCTACCAAGATAACCACAATAGGGATGAGGATGATCAATCACAGGTAGGGTATCACTCTAGCCAAAACCCCTTCTATGACAGAAAAGAAGCTGCCAAAATCAACAGGCTCCCTCAGCAAAAACCAGCATTTGCTTCTAAGCAATTTTAAAGAATACCCTTTGGTAAACTCAAGGGACTCACCTTGACAAAGTCCAGGACAGCATCTCTCTGAATCTGCTTGGTTCTTATTTTCTCCTCTTCATACTGCAGGGCTGCGCGCTGTGCCTCCCTCCGAGTACGCTCTACCAGCTGCTCTCTTCGCCGCTCAAGTTCCAAGTCTGCATGTGACAGCTACAACAAAACACACCATTTTCCAAGTGGCAAGTGCAAGTGGGGACATGGATCAACTAATCAACATTCCTAACTTAGGAAACCATTGCTAACCTGCAGAATTTTGACTCTGTAGTCACTGAACACTTCTTTAAATGTGTTATTGCTAACATTTTCCGATCTTTGCACTATTCTGTATGTTCTATAAAATCATTACAAAGGTGAGGTTTTCTTTTCTGTCTAAACCTGTCTGAAAGCTGTTAGCAAGCACCATGTGCATATGGTATATTAACTGAGACAGGTAATAAAGCTTACAAACATCTGAAAACCAGTGGCAATTTAGATATTATAGAAGAAAACCATTTTAATTAAAACATCAACAAAATCTACTAATAATTACCTGATTGTGACTTGGTGACAATGCCAACAGAGAAGATGGATCAACTGGAACCCTGATACACACACACACAAAAAAAAGGAAAAGAAAAAAGAAAAACTTTTTGATAACAAGACAAAGGACAAGTGAAATTGCTTTCATGGTTAATATAGTTTTCCCTTAATCAGTAGGCAAATTGTTATTTTTTTAATAATATAAAAGTTATAGTTACAATAAAAGAGCAACTGCCTTTTATAAACTTGAGTCTAGTCATTAAATTAAACCCAAGGAATACCTGATGTCTCCAACTCAGGTTTCGTGTGATAATGTCACTAGTTAATCTATAGCTAGCTAACAATCGACTGAGCCAGCCAATATTGATGACAGTTAAAATGAGATCACATTTCAAACAGTATTATTTCTTTGTAACAGAAGGAACTATTATCTTCTTTAATACCATGATTGCAACAAGATATATGTAAATTGAGATTGTTTTATATATATATAGCCATTTTATTCACAGAAACCACAAACATCACAGAACCTGGCAACTTGTAAAGCTCTTTTCTCCTTATTTTAAACCGATGGAAAATTTAGTAACAACAAGTCCATTGGTTTTTACTCTTTAAAAAGATGAAATTATTTCATGCTATAAAATTAAAATAAATACTACTTGCCTCATACATTTTTAAAATATTATTTATTTGTTTATTTATTTATATCTTATTTAAAAGGCAGAGTAACATAGAGAGCGGTATCTTCCATTTGCTGGTTCATTCTCAAATGCCAGTAACAACCAGGACTAGTTCAGGCCAAAGCCAAGAACACCACTAGGGTCTCCCACATGGGTGGCAGGGGCTCAGTACGTGGGCCATCATCTGCCGCCCCCTAGATACTGGCAGAAACCTGGGCTGCGCTGCAAGTGCACTGTTAGCTGGGACTTAAACCAGGCACACACACATGGGATGCACGTGTCTCCAGCATTGGCTTCACCCTCTGTACCACAACAGCCACTTCTGAGTTTCATTTCTTATAATCTGAGATTTACTTCTTTCTTCAACATGTCCTACTGTTTCAAACCTTTATAATTCATCTGTGTGTCTTAAATGGAAAAAGTTGAAATAGTGACTTTTTGATATTTAGGGTCTGAAATTTGAAACCATGATTACTAGCCTTTAGGTTAATTTAAATGCTTTGCAATCAGTGAGCTACTGGATAAACAAAAATCTGTAGAAGCACCAGCAGCTTCTGCTTTTTGGCTGTTACAAAGACAAATCCTTCAGTCTGGCAATGAGGCCTTCCACTCTGGACTCCTTCCTGAAGCATGTCTCTAGGTAAGACTACTCTTAAAATCCCCATTATGGCGATCTTAATCTCAGAAAACACCTCCTTCAAAGTTTTATCCCTTTAAAATTGGGATTTATATGTTAAATTTAAAAAATTTTCCATTTACCATTATGATTCAGCCACTTGGGAATATTGTTCTGAGCATATGGAAACTAACACTCACTGTGCCCTTACCACATATGCTCAGGCAATAGGGAAGTAATTTTCCCAGGACGACCTAGACTGTAGATTGTGGGCTGGACTCAATGCTTCTCCGTCTAAGTCTGCAAGTAGCTTGTACTCTTAACTATGCAGCCTACGAGACTCTCCAAGGACCTCAGCAATTACAGCAAACAAGCTACTGATATTACAAATGAGAAGAAACCCAAGTCCCCAGGAACTAAGTATTAGCCACTTAATGATAGAGCTTGAAACAGAATGCAAGTTATTTATTAATTTGTACTTTGATACTTTTCATACTACATTATTATTTCCCTCCACTGAAACAGAAACTGGGAAGGAGGAATGGAGGAGCACAGAGACTTAAAGTCATACAGGCAGAAATACAAAGTTAGTTTAATGGAGAACTGGACTGTGAAAAGTTAAAGGTGGAGGAAAAGAGCTTTAACCCACTGTGCCACTATGCTGCCAGAGAAGTTTTTCAAAGGTGATGTAGCAGGTGCTACACAGACTGTAAGCCCATGATGCCAACTCTGCACACTGGTGCATCTCTCAATTTGCATAGGCGGCCAAGGCTTGTATGCCCTGGGTCAGGAGGGGAACATCTGGTCTGTAGGCCATATAAAGGCAAGAGCTGGGGCTAGGCTAGAGGCAAGGTGGGAGCCTGGCACTCAGTCTAGGTGTCAGGTGGGTGGCAGGGACTCAAGCACTAGTGCCATCAACTGCAGCCTCCCAGGTGTACATTAGCAGGAAGCTGGAACTGGAAGCAGATGCAAGAGTTAAATCAAGGCACTCTGACAGGGGATGCTAGAGTCTTAATTTCTGTACCAAAGGCCCATCCCAAAATAGCTTTTTCTTTTTGCTCACTAGAGTTAGAATGACTAGCAAGCAAGCAACAATTTATCACAGTGATTAAATTCTTTTATTTATTCATTAATTCTTAATTTTTTTAAATTGGAAAGTCAGATACACAGAGAGGAAGATCTTCCATCTGCAGATTCACTCCCTAAGTGGCTGCAATGACCAGAGCTGAGCTGGATCCAAAGCCACGAGTCCAGATCTTCTTGGGGCTCCCACATGGGTGCAGTGTTCCAAGGCTTTGGGCCATCCTCGACTATTACACCAGGTCACAAATAGGGAGCTGGATGGGAAGCAGGGCTGCTGGGATTAGAACCGGCACTCATATGGGATCCTGGTGTGTACAAGGTGAGGACTTCAGCTGCTAGGCTACCGCTCCGAGCCCAATTCAATTTTTTTAAACCTTTATAATTGATAAGACTGCTGAAATGGATATTTGTTGTTGCTGTAGTTAACATGTTGTGTAGCTTACAGACCAGACTTGCGGGCTTCAGAGCTGTCAGTCATATAAACATTTTTAGCAGGTTTTTGTCTTTAATTTACTACTATACTTGAATGGACGATCTAGGATGGCAGGTACTTTCAATGAAGTTTATAGCTGTATTTCCACATTTGACAAAATTCTGGCATATAGTTTTTTTTTTTTTTAACAAATATATGCTAACTAGGAATGTGTTGGTTACTGGGTTTATGAAATTCAAGTGCCAATCAGCTATAATTAAAATGAGGGATATTGTCAGGTAGTTCTAATGTAATCAAAAGTGTTTAAAAGCAAAAGAGACAGGAAGTAAGAGTTTGAGAGATGCAGCAGAAAAGGAGGTCAAAAAGATTTGAAAATGGAGGGGAAGCCGGCTTTGTGGCACACCGCGTTAAGCTGCCACCCACGACATAAGCATCCCATATAGGTACCAGAGTTTGAGTCCTGGTTTCTCTACTTCCAATCCAGCTCCCTGCTAATGTGCTTGTGAGAAGCAAAAGCCAACCCAGGTGGCTGGAATCCTAGATCCACATGGGAAAACCAGATGGAGCTCTTAGCTCCTCACCCAGCCACAGTCATTGCAACCATCTGGGGAGTGAACCAGCCGATGGAAGGTTTCTGTTTCTCTTTCTCTCTCTCTCTGAAACTCTGCCTTTCAAACAAATAAATGAATCTTTAAACAACAACAAGAAAATGGAAGGAGCTATGAATTAAGCAACATGGTACTCTAAAAGCAGGGACCGACACCCCAGTTGATGGTCGGCAAGGTAACATTCCTATAATCACAAGGAACTGAATTTTGCCACCGACACAGAGCCTGAAAAGCAGAGTCTCCTAGTCGAGGCCGGCCAATACTCTTTGGCAACAGAAGACTCTAAGCAGGGGGTCTGCCCAGGCATCTTTGCCATAGAACTGCTTAAAGCTCTGAATTTGTAACAGAAACAATGAAAAATCTACACGTTAAGTAAGTAAAAAGTTAGTTTTTATTGTGACGGTTTCTGCTAAATCCTTCACTTATGATGGAGTCAGGAGATGAGGGGGACAGGAAATAAAACCTAGGCCCACCCAAGGGGAGAAAATGTAACAAACTCATGCATGATGCCTGGATCTCAAAAATTTAATTATCAGTACAAAGACGCATGGCAACTAAAAAGCCATTTTGAAATAAATGTCAAAGCGTATCAAATTTAACTAAAGCTCAACGAATGAGGAGGTAAGACTATCAAAGGCTAAGTTACGAGATTTCTTTTATTATTCTTCCTACATTTTCTTTATTCCATCTTCACTTTGGTCCCTGAGATAACTTTAATATTCATGCAAGTGTAAATAAAAAGCTATGTCTGGTGCCTTGTGTGGTAGCCTAGTGGCTAAAGTTCTGGCCTTGCATTGCACCAGCATCCCATATGGGAGTCAGTTTGTAACCCAGCTGCTGTACTTCTCATCCAGCACCTTGCTTGTGTCCTGGGAAAAGTCCAGAGTCTTGGGACCCTACCTCCGTGTGGGAGATCCAGAGAAAGCTTCTGACTCTTGGCTTCAGATCAGCTCAGCTTTGGCCACTTGGGGAGTGAACCAGTGGATGGAAGATCTTTTTCTCTGTCTCTCCTTCACTCTGTAAATCTGACTTTCCAATAAAAATAAATAAATCTTAAAAAAAAAAAAAAAGCTATGGGGGCCCAGTGGCGTGGCCTAGCAGCTAAAGTCCTCGCCTTGAACGTGCCAGGATCCCATATGGGCACCGCTTTGAATCCCGGCAGCTCCACTTCCCATCCAGCTCCCTGCTTGTGGCCTGGGACAGCAGGCGAGGACGGCCCAATGCTTTGGGACCCTGCACCCGTGTGGGAAACCTGGAAGAAGCTCCTGGATCCTGGCTTCGGATCTGCATAGCATCGGCCGTTGCGCTCACTTGGGGAGTGAATCATTGGACGGAAGATCTTTCTCTCTGTCTCTCCTCCTCTCTGTACATTTGACTTTCCAATAAATAAATAAACCTTTTAAAAAAAAAGCTATGTCTGATAGAGGCTGGCACTGTGACTGAGTGGTATAAGCTGTCACAGGCAATGCTGGAGGCCATTTCATGTCCTGCCTTCTCCATTTATAATCCATTTTCCTGCTAATGGCCCAAGAAGGTAGTAGAAGATGGCCTAAGTGCTTGAGCTCCTGTACCATATGGGAGATTCAAAAGAAGCTCCTGGCTCCTGGATTTAGCCTGGCCAAGCCCTGGCCAATGTAGAATAATGGAATGAATCCGCTGATGGAAGATCTCTTGATCTCTCCCTCCAGCTTTTTAATTTTTTTTTTCCCCAAGACTTATTTTCCTCTGAAAGGCATATTTTACAGAGAGAGGAGAGATAAAGAAAGTCTTCCATCCACTGGTTCACTCCCTAATTGGTCAAATGACAAGAACTGAGCTGATCTGAACTTTGAAGCCAGGAATTTCTTCCAGGTATCCCATGTGGGTGCCAGCAGCTCAAGGACTGGGTGATTCTTTGTTGCTTTCTCAGGTCCTAAAACAGAAAGCTGGATTGGAAGTGGGAGCAGCTAGGACATGAACTTAGGCGCAAACAGGATGCCAGCGCCACAGGGAATAGGATTAGCTTGTTGTGCCACTGCAGATCCCTTTCTCTGTTAACTCTATCAAAATAAATAAATGAGCAATAAAAATAGTACCAGTTGTGTATGACACGTTCTGTGCATAAATAAATTTCTACTTAAAAACAGGCATATAAAGTCTACTATTTTAAGACTTCATATAAACAAAGAGTGAAGAATCAAAGACTGGAAATTTTTCAACTACCATGACAAGATTTATGAGAAGAAACTTTTGAGAAGCAGGGCTCTAGATGGTCGAGTTAATTTTAGAAATATTCTTAGAGGTACCTACTAGTAATAATGGAAATATATTAATTGAGGTGGGAATAAATATATACATCTCTACTATCCAGCCAAAAGTTTAAACTAAAAAAAAAATAAAAGGATTACTGATTAAAACCCTTTTTGTATGAATCTACATTATTATGACTACAAAATCTCACTGCTATTAAGTACACTCAAATCAATTAATTTATAATAGTCTATGTGATTTGAATCTAGAATCAATAAATTACTTTTGTCTCTTTTATGAGCACAAAAGCACATTATTCAGTTTTAATATATGGATCCAAAACACATCACATCGAAACATTCTCATCATACACAGAACTTCACCAAACCATATTTATTTCATCTCTCATCATTGGGCTTTAAGACAGAAATAAGTAGAATTAGTTTTTCACACCTGTTTTGATATGAGTATCTTCTTACGTCTTCTGTTTTTTGAAGCTCCCTAATTGCTACTGGTTTTATTGGTGAACCCTAAACCAAAAAAGCAGAAATAAATCAACTTAACATAGGAATCCATGACTGTGATTACACAGTTTACTCAACCTAACAGAGATGTGCAGAATACACTAATAAATACTTTAACAGACTCTTCAAATGTGAATTTTTGTTTAAAAGTATTACCGATTATTATTACTGCTTTGATAAACATGATCACAATCTACACTGTTTTTAGATTTCCTTCTTACTATATTATATAAATTGTAGTAACCAAATACAGTGATGCGTACTCAAAAAAATGAAGGGTTGGAAAGGAAGTGAGAGGTCATCTAGTACAGGACAGAAATTCCTACCAGCTTTATCCTAACAATTGTTTAGTTTCTCTTGAAGATTTCTAATAAGCTGCAACTCACTTGGGCAGAATGCATTTCTCTACTTCTCTGCTACCACAAATTGTCTGTTTTCTTAGCCGCACAAACAATTCTGGGTATAATTATGGGAAATCAACACAAAAGTAATTTTTATTTTCACTAAAATACAGTATTAATTTAAAAGGAAAACTGGCAATTTTTTAGCAAACTGAAAAGATCATTTCAAGAAGCATTACTAAGAAAAGTGAAACTGACTTAAATGAAATGGGATATAAAAGTGTAAATTAACTACAATGGCTTAAAGGTTATAACAATACATATTTGTGAAATTAAATCTATGGAACCTATGCAATTTTATTTCAAAACCAGAAAAAACAATCAAAGTGGGTATTTCTTTTTCTTTTTTTTTAAAGATGAGTTAGAGAAGGAGAGACAGAGATAAAGAACATCCATCCACTAATTCACTCTCCAAGTGGCCGCAAAGCTCAGCTGTACCTTTCTGTCTTCTCTTCCCCCATTCCTTCCGCCATTCTTTCACACAAACAAAAATATGAGCATGAGAATTCAGCTATAATTCTGGAATCATGAGTAGAGAATAATTATTCTGATTTTAGTGACAATGCTATTTTTTAAATAAATATCTGCCCTAGAATGTTATATAGTTCAAGTCTTGGCTGCCCCACTTCTGATACAGCTTCCTGCTAATATACCTGGGAAACCAGCAAAGTATAGTCCAAGTTCTTGGGCCCTTGTACCCATTTGGGAGACCTGGAAGCAGCTTTGGCCTCCGGGCTTCAGCCAGGCCCACTTCGACCCATTGCAGCCATTTGGGGTGTGAACCACTGAATGGAAGATCATTCTCTCTGTCTTTCCTCTCTCTGTCACTCTGCCTTCCAAGTATATAAACAATTAAGAAAAGAAACAACAATAACCAAAAAACCCAAGGAACCAAAAAAAACCCATGACACAATGAATGAGACAGTAATTTAATTTAAAAAATGAGTATTAAATCATGCCTATTTAAGAAGTTTTTAAAATATATAGTTTTGAAATATCTCATATATATTATGCCAACTTTTAAAAAATCAGTATTTTAAAAACTCAATTATTTAATTTTATATACTGTTCTGAAACATGAGATAATATCTCTTCACCTGTTGAAGCATTTAAAGTAATATGGGTGAGTACTTTGTGCAGCATTCATACAGTCATATAAACTATCAGATACAATGGGCAGCTGGAATTAGAAAACACACTACAGAAGAGCCAACATAATTATATTACAGAGACGGCACTGAAATTCTTCACAGTACTCCGACAGGCTTTTTGACTTTTAGTAGTGCTACCTATCTATACCACCTCACCAACCGTCCAATGATCAAAAAGACTACAAGAAAAAGGAATCCTTTAAATTTTAAAACATGCCACTTTTAGATTTATTTCAAAGTAGTTTTGGCCTTTGTTCAAATAGGGAAGTTTTGTCCTAAATCACAAGGAGCAGCATCAGTCAGAAGGTACATTTATTACAATCCTTGGGCAGTGGGACTCTGGTCACTTTTAATCAACTTAGATACAAGAGTGTCCTCTGAACACCAACAAAAAAATTCTGCATTCGGGGGCCTTCAGATAAAAAAGCCAAAGCACATATATTTTTAAATAAAGATAGTTTCCTTCTACATGTGCCACTTGAAGTGATTACTGTAGAAGGCTAAATATATCGTGCTCCAAAAAGCCTCTACGCATTTCTCAAATAACCCCGGCGGAGTCTGGGAACAACTCCAGATGGAGCGTCACGCACTGCAGTGGAGCCGTTTCTTGGTGCTGACCTGACTGAAGAACGCGCTTCTGCCCGAGACCTTGGGGAACTGCCCGAGGTCCCGCAGTGGGCTGAATGCTCACTTGTTTTCTGAGACAAACTAATGCTCACTAGAAGAGAAACCCAAGAATTTTAACAGCAAACAATACCTATTCTGTGTGGCTTAGCATACAAGCGCCAACAGAATTAAATGTCTTAGAAAAGAATCTATGGTTAAGTTGTATGATACCTCAAAAGCCAATTTTTCGGGTTTATTTTCTGATTAACTGCTGACTGAACTATGGTTTACAAGCTAGTAATAATAAAAAAGAAACAACAACAAGGAAAAGCATCACATTCCTTTGTATTTTCTTCACAGGCTGGGGGTTACTTTTAGGACTTTATTTCTTCTTCAAAATTCTGAAATTTGTCTTTTTATCTGAAAATAAACCTAAACCCTACTTAACACTAATATTTTTCTGAGTAAAAGAAAGTAAAAGAGTAAAAAATTGAAAAATTCAAGACTGAAATCACAAGTGAACATGATAAAACAAGTAGGCCTAAACCATCAAACGACGCATCTGATGGAAACATATACTATCACCGATTGCTTTTGACTAGAGGAGAGCAACATAGAGCGGAGTACTACCTCATGAGAGATACGCCGTTGTTCGATATATGCCATGAACTGTGAACTGAGGCTGTCTGAGTCCAGGCCCTTGGGCTGTCTCACCTCACCCTCCTCTTCCTCTGCAGCACAGCTGTCAATGTAGTCAATCTGATCCAGATCATGCTCCACTGTGCAGCACACACACCAGAGAAAAAAGTCAAGTTAGGACAGCTAATGCAAGATTTTTGCTTATTATATTCTCTTCTTTCCCTGACATTTTCTATTCTGAAACTGAATGGAAGGCTAAGAAGTTTCAATTACATAAGCCTTTATTGTTTAGTCCATGCCCAATTGCCAAAACAAGACTCCAGAAAACTACTCTAAAGAATGCAGGAAATGATTAAAATTACTGAAATACAGAACTCTAACATTTCTTTTTTTTTTTTTTTACTTACTGTTTTAAACAAGTCAGCCTGAGTTTTTGAGATAGATTAAACTTTAAACATTAGAAGCATCTTTCAATGTTTTAGATTTGGAGCTTCAGAATATCTCATTGAGAAGCTGGGATTCAAAAAACCTAACATGGGCAACTGAAAAGAAAGCAAAAGGCAATAAATGCAACTTGGAAAGAAACAGCTACTGGCTACAGTAAAGAAGAAATAGCTACTGGTTACTCTCTGAATGCAACTGTTGCCAATAAAGCTTTTGGCTCATATTTAAGTTGCCCATGATCAGAACAAAGATTTTCCCATGTAGAAAATTATTAATTAGAAGCCAATGTTGTAAGTACTTTGCAGCATCTGTAAGAGAACCATTTGAGGATTTTTTTTTCTTGTCAAAATGCTGCATGACAAGAAATACAATAAATAAGAATTAGCCACACCACTGTTTCACCTCTAAGTTTGGGGCTACCCCATTATTTTTAAGTTTAGTAGAAGTAAATATTCATTAGCTAGTTAGCTAAATGGCACAGAACAGAAACTTGCTGTTGAACATGGTCTCTCCACACAAGTGCTAAAAACATGGCCATGTGATTTCTGCATTGAGATGCACCAAAAATGTAAAATATCCAATAAATTTTGAAGACATCATATAGAAAAAGCACAGAGGGACCAGCGTTGTGGTGCAGTGGTTTAAGTCGCTGCTGACAATGCCAGCATCCCCCTTTGGAGTGCTGGATCAAGTTCTAGCTACTGCATTACCAATTAAACTCCCTCTAATGATTTTTTGTGTATCTCAACGCAGAAGTCACATTTCCAGTGCTAGATAACTGTACGTGACTAGTAGCTATCATTTTGGAAAACACAGATCTAGACTGTTATCTAGTGGGAAATATATCTCATCTGAGAACAAAATTTAAAATTACTGAAATGAGAATGGAATGGTGATAAGTATTTAAAAACAACATATAGAAAATGAAGATAGCAAACCATTTAAATCACCATCCTTCTCAGAAAATATCTGAGTGGCAAATCAAACTCTTTTCTTGTTTATAATTGACTCAGAAAATATAAACAACACAAAAGTTTAAACAATTGGTAACAAAAACTAAAGCAATAAGGAATATCATGCTCAAATCCAGAGTCTGTTTCACACCTTAGGTCTTGTGCCCAGCAGGTGAAGTGGCTGCTTGGGATGTCTAATTTGTAAAGCCCAGTCCCCACTAATCTATTTCCAACCCAGCTCCCTGCCAAAGGCCTGGGAAAGCTTCAAATGACAGCCCCAGTGCTTGGTCTCGAGTCACTCAAAAGGGAGACCTGGAGGGAGCTACTGCCTCTTCGTGTCAGCCTGGCCCTGCCCAAATTGTTGCAGCCATTTTGGAAGAGAAACAATTCATAGAAGATCTCTCTCTCTCTGCTTTCAAATAAATAAATCTTAAGACATCAAATAACGACCATAGGGAAACTTAAAAGAGGATAAAGGAGAGAAGGGAGTGGGGGGGGGTGCAGGCAGCACCATGGTGTAATAAGCTAATCCTCCACTTCGTGGCACTGGCATCCACTTCAGATCCATTTCCCTGCTAACAGCTTGGAAAACAGTGAAAGACGGCCCAAAGCCCTTGGGTTCCTGTACCCATGTAGGATATCTGGAAGAAGTTCCAGGTTCCTAGCTTCAAACTGGTCCAGCTCCAGCCACTGCAGTTACCTGGGGAGTGAATGAGTAGAAGGAAGATCTCTCTATCTCTCCTTCTCTTTTAATTCTACCTTTCAAATAAACCTTTTCTTTTTTTTAAAGGAAGAACGATACTTTAAAAGAAGATTGTGGTTAAATCAAGATGAACAAAGCTCTGTTTCTGGCGAACTGTCCCTATAAAGTTTCTTCCCAAAGTATAAACAAAAGAAAGCATTATATATATATATACACATTTTTTTTAAAAGATTTATTTTATTTTATTGGAAAGGCGGATATACAGAGAGCAGAGACAGAGAGGAAGATCTTCCGTCCAATGATTCACTCCCCAAGTGAGCGCAACGGCCGATACTATGCCGATCCGAAGCCAGGAGCCTCTTCCGGGTCTCCCGCACAGGTGCAGGGTCCCAAAGCTTTGGGCTGTCCTGGACTGCTTTCCCGGGCCACAGGCAGGGAGCTGGATGGGAAGTGGGGCTGCTGGGATAGAACCGGCGCCCATATGGGATCCCGGGTGTGCAAGGCGAGGACTTTAACCACTGCGCCACCGCGCCAGGCCCGAAAGCATTATATTTTAAATACAAGACTGGAAACAAACTAAATTCTCATCCCAATAGAAACCAATCGGTTTTTCATCCATACATGAAAAGATGTCATTAAAGGATGAGTAAAGCTACTAAAGACACACAAAAAAGGACATGTAAAACAGACTACTTTAAGGAGTCCAAGTGATTAGAACCTTCCGATAGCATCAGAATTCTGTTTACCTCCACCATTTGTTACTACCAAGCTGCTATGATTCTCCTGGTACTGGCTTTCTCTTCTTAGCCTCTGCTCTTTAGTAATCTCTGCTACTCGAAGAGGCAGGTCTGAAAATTCATCTGTAGGCTTAAAAAAAATAGCAGAGATATTTAAGAAAACATAATCTCCAATTTTAGACACAAGCATTTCAAGTATGGGCATGACATAAACATGTGTTTGAGAAGAGAGCAAATTCTCTGGTGATAGCTGTACAACAATGTGAACATGGTTTTTCCTGGAAAGGGGATCTTTATTCATTTATTTCAAAGTCAGAGTTGCACAGAAAGAGGAGAGGGGATGGAGGGAGAGAGAGAGATAAAGAAATCAAGTCCCATTAAAACATTTTCAATTTTCATCATCTTATTTTCTCTTATGCAGGAGGTACAATACCTGGAACAGGAGAAACACTTACTTCATTCCCTGACCATCTTTTATCACCACTGTCCACACTGTTGAACCCGGAATCTAGAGCTCCGTATGAGTGACTTGAGTACAATTCTTCATGGCTGCCAAAAAGAAACTTCCACCTGTTACTGCACAGTATATAATTTAAAAACCAACATTTAAAGAGACTAGTACTGTAGCACAGTGGGTGAAGTCACCAACTAAATGGTAGCATCTCACATGGGCTCCAGTTCACATCCTGGCAGCTCCACTTACGATCTACTCCGTGCAAATCCCCTGGGAAAGCAGCTGAGTATGGTTCAAGTATTTGGGGTCCTGCTACTTGCATGGAGATTTGAAGCTCCTGGTTCCTGCCATGGCCTGGCTCAGACCTGGCCACTGAGATCACTGAGGGAGTGAACCAGTGGATGGAAGGTGGATGTTTCTCTCCACCCTACTCCCTGTAACTCTTCCAAATTTGAAATAAACCAGATAAAAGTGTCCAGCTTCCAGAAAGGGAAGAAAATACTACCGTTCTACAGCTCTTATTTCATCTATGTCTCCACTGATTCCCCCCAATACCACACTCAACTGTTTTCACTTTAAAAATATTTATTTTCTCAAGAAAATTAAAAGTAGGGAAGCTCCTGTTTGCCCATTTACCAGTCCTTACCCCCACCTGCCAGCTCACAGCCAATATGCTTGGAAAGCAACAGCAGATGGTCCAAGTTACTTGACACCTCCTGTACGGGTAGCAGGGTTCCAAACACTTGCATCACCCTCACTGCTTTCCAGGCACACTAGCAGGGAGTTGGATCAGAAGTGAGGCATCTGATACCTGGACCTGCTTTCATGTGGGAGGCCAGCACAGCAGGTGGTGGTTTTACTTGCTACACTACAGCACCTGCCCTAAACTGCTATGGTTTTAGAATTGTAATTATTTTAAACATCTTATCAGAATTATGAAGAACAGCATTTAGATATTAAAGAATGTAACAGTCACAGCTTTAAAAAATGATGAGACATATTAATAACTCTACAGCCCCCACATGGCCCTTTCACAATGAATCTTTCTCTCAAAGTTAAACACTAAAGATTTTGATATGCCTATGTTTTAGAATTTACAAATCTTTTTTCACAGTAATTGTTGTAAATACATGTCTGTTTTTATAAATTCTACCCAGAGAAATTGTTAATCTGTTCAACTATGGATCTAAGAGGCAAGCTCATTAACTCTGAGCTTTTAAGCAAAATTTGACAGATTCCAAATGAAGGCCTAGGGGGCATTCTCTTAGTCCATGGGTGTTACTGTATCTTCACTGGGCCCTCTATCTGGCCTGCCTTGAGGCCCACGATTTAATTTCTATTACTTAAGGTTGTCTCAGATGGTTTGTACTGCCAAGTAGATGACCTAATGAGTCATGTGTTATGGAGCTAAGGGATTCACAGACCAAAAGATACTGAAGTGACGTTAATAGCAAAAACTCCAACCTCTTCAACTCCCTGTGAGAAAAATGAAGTCCAAAAAGCATTAATGATTTGCCTGATGTCACAAAGCTCATGACCAGCAGAGCTAAGGTGAATATTCAAGTTACTTGGAGCATTGGCATTCAACTGGGGGCCAGGGCACACTGGCCATGTTTGTTACACCACGAAGATGCCACTGACACTTGGAGGAAAAGCCCAGAGACGCTATTCAAATTCTTTATACAGGACAATCTCTCAAAACACAGTCATCCAGCCTAAAACATGGACTGTGCCAAGGTTGTTAGGTTGTGACTCAGACCTACACTTGACCAGACCTATGTAATCAACCTTATACTTAACACAAACATGTGGAGAGTAACTACTAACACAGGATATTTCTTTTTAATCAAACATTCAAGTAAACTTAGAGGTGTAGTTTGTTCCCTGTGAGAAAGACTGGCATCCAAAAGGAAAAAAAGATATACTCACCAGGAGCCAAAACCCAAGGGTCTCCTATCATAATCAGGTAGATCAGGAGCAATCTTACAAGCTTGTATATTCAGGTACTTAAAGATGTGGATTTTGCCTTTTATACATATCTAAAGAAAGCAATACAGAAATACAGATAAATCACTACCAATCTAAAATATGTTTTTTTTCAGAGTAAGCTTTTTATACAACATAAATTAATCAAAGACATTTCTATCAAGTATGTACAATAAAACTAATAACCTCATTATGAAAAACATTTGGACCAGCGTTATTTAAGTATTTTAATTGGTACATTTATATAAGTTTATATTTTCTGGTCACTACTGAGTTTTAGTAACACACAACTAATTTATGATTACACTATTAAAATACCACAGAAGCTTGTCACACTCATTAGCAATGTAATCAGAAATATAAAGCATGTATCCTCAACAAATCACATTGGTAACTTTCATCTTTAGGAATTTAACCACCATATACAATTATGCTTTCATTCTGTTTTCTGTAAGACAGAACAGGAAATGATGAAATATGAAAGTTACAAAAGAAAAATTCTTTAAGTTTATGAGACTGTACTGTTATGAAGTTTAGTCACAGGTTTTCATAGTTACATAAAGATTACTACAGACTTGCAAAAAATCTTCAATGGAGTTTTAAAAAAAGCTCTGGTGAAAATAAGGATTGGCAAAGTAAGCTATAGGATGTCTAGAATCTATACATAAGACCTCCTTATAATTACTTTATTACTAAACAGTTTATTTCAGTCACTGATAAATAAATGACCAAACAGGCTAAATGAGGAACTATTCTATAACATAGAAAGGCACAAGAACAACAATTAGAAGAAATGCACTGATAACCCTCATTGCGAAGCTTGAGACCATTTATGTTAAATAGGGCTGGCCTGGCCTTGTGGTGCGGTGAATTAAGCCACCAGCCTGAGTGATAATTATTCATGTCCTAGCTGCTCTACTTCTCCCTGCTGATGTACCTGGAAAGGCAGAGAAAAGATGGCACAAGAGCTTGGGAACCTATACCCAAAGTTCCATCCTCCTGGTCTTCACTGCAGCCATTTAGGGAGTGAATCAGTGGATGGAAGGGCTCTCACTCACCTTTTCTCCCTCTCCTTCCCTTTATCCATCCACCTCACCCTATAACTTTGCCTTTCAAACAAATAAATAAATCTTGAAATGAAAAAAAAAAAAAACTTACGTTATATATATTCAAATTTTATCAGAAAGTAAAATTGAGAAAGAATTCCCCAACTTCCAAAACACGCAAATTTAATACCGAGAGAAACAGTTCTGGAATCATCATCTATCTTCCATCCCACTTACTCAAAGAATGTTTTTGAATTTACCTTGAAAGAACTAAACGTCCAATAGGCAGATAACAAAGCATACTTAAATTTTAAATTCATCTTTATTAAGAAAAACCCAGAATGGACCCTCACTCTGACTCACCTGTGCAGGAGGCGACTGCAGTGGATTGTTGTCTAGGGTTATCATCTGCAGGTGCCGCAGGTTCCGGTAACACACAGGGATTGTTGTAATTTTATTGCACGAGAAGTCCAACCGTATCAAAGGCAACTCTGCCAGTTCTATGTAGAGGCAAAAGAGAAATGAACAAATAGTATTTTAAAATCAAACAATTCAAATTTCTCTTTAAATATGGTGGGGTATTTGCTTTCATTTTCTTAATGATCAACTGATGCGATAAGGTAGTATTAACAAAATTTAGCTACCTGCAGATATGAAAACTAACAAAAGGCAAGCAGTTTACTATTCTTCTTCTGCTCATCCCCTGCCTCTCAGGAAGTCTCAGAAGCTGGAGAGTTTGGTGCCAGAAAGGTGAGGCTAACAGAGGAATGAGAGGACGGTCTACTCAGGAAGCAGTTGGATGCCCAGTCCTTAACCCCAGCTTACTCAGGTGGAGCCCCGTCTGTGGTCCGAATCAACTAGATTCTCCAGGGAAACGCAATCAAAAAGGTCCTGAGTTCAGTGACTCCAAGTACAATGGGAAGGCACAATGAGTTGTTACTTGAAAAGAAACATCAGAGGAGTGTTGTGATGCTGCATGCTAAACTATCACCTGAGATGCTGGCATGCCATGTAAGTACAGGTATGAATCCTGGCTATTCTACTTCTGATTCAGCTCCCTGCTGCTGTGCCAGATGAAAGCAGCAGAAGATGGCCTTTGCCACCCACATGGGAGATCCATTTGGAGTGTCAAGCTCCTGGTTTCAACCACTACGGCCATTTGAAGAGTGAAACAGCAGCTGGAAGATCTCTGTGTATTTCCCCTTAATTCTACCATCCAAATAAATATCAAAAATTTAAAAATAAATATCATAGACTCAATCATAGAGGTCTAACATTCAATTTAACATCCATTTCAGAAATAGAATGGAGAAATCAAAAGGGAGGAAATGACCAAACATAGATATAAGCAAAGTTCCCTGAACGAGAAAATGAACCTTTAGTTTGTTCCTTTACAGCTGAAACTTTATCCAGCATACTGAATTAAAACTGATCCTTTGACACATCATTGGAAAATTTCAGAGTAACAGGAAAAAAAAAATCAAGAGAGAAACCTGGTAACAAACAAGGAACTGGGATTAGGTGTGGCATCATATTGTAAATCACTGATTTTTTTAAATACTGGAAGCAAAAAAAAAAGATGGAGAAATCCCCCCCCCCAAAAAAAAGGGTTCCTCAACCAAGAATCAATTGCTGGGGTCTGTGTGGTGGATGTGGAGGACACGAAGGTGTGAAAACAACTGTTCCATTGCAACCAAGGCTGCAAGGAATTTCCCACTGCATGGCAAGGCCCCGTGGATGTTTCTGCATCCACCTGAAGGCAGTTCTACCTCCCTTTGCATGGATACCGGACAACCTGCTAAGATTTCTGTAATCTATTTATGCATTGTCTGCCACTGAGTTACTATCAATGTGAGTTTGAAGTTGATGTTGCTGATACAGTCCCTAACAAAAGGGCCTTTTACTAATCATGATGTCTCAGCGGGCCCCATTGATCATATGTTAATCAAGGATGTAGCAGGAACCTATGCTTAGGGTTTTCCTCCCCCATTGACCATATGCTAATCAAGGGTGTTAAGTCCCTAGGTGTAGTGGGAATCTATTCTTTCCCTCTTTCCTTGATCTTTAGGTCCCTCCTTCTGTGATGCATTTTCTCCCTTAACTGATTCAAGACTAAACTGTAGGACGAGGACTGTACTAGGAATGTGTTATTGATCGATATGTACCATCTATTGAGAACTTCCTGACCACAGGATTAGGACGGCTGATATCCTGCCTCAAGGTGAAACAATTGGCAGAATTATCCTTAGGAATGCCCACTTGACCAGGTGTGAAAAGTCTGTGCCATCCTTTGTGACTGCTTCTGTATAAATAAAGTACACAGCTTTCTGGTACTGTCCATTATGATCCTGAAATTGTAGTGGTCCGTTTCTTTTCTATGCTTATTCCATGCATCCTTCTCAAGTTCCGAACTTGCCTAGAGCTGGACTCCAGCAAGCAATAAGAAATATAAGTTACTTACAAAAATTATTTCAAAGGCAGAGAACCTTTCACTAGCCAGCTTTAGGTGAGGCCACAGCCAAGAGTTGGGAACTCCATCTCAGTCTCACACATGAGTGATAGGGAGCCAAGCAACTCCTTTCAGTGTCTTCCCCAGCATAATAGAGCTGGACTGGAAGCGGTTCAGACGGAACTCAAAATGGCACACTCACATGGAATTCAATGACCCAAGCAGTGGTTTAACTCACTATATAACAAGTTACTAATCAAGGGTGAGTATAGAAAAAAGACATTTCGGGCTGGCATGATAGTGTAGCGGTTGAGGTCCTCGTCTTAAACGCTCCATGATCCCATATGGGCGCCAGTTCTAATCTCGGCAGCCCCACTTCCCATCCAGATTCTTGCTTGTGGCCTGGGAAAGCAGTTGAGGACAGCCCAAAGCCTTGGCACCTTACACCCACGTAGGAGACCCAGAAAGAAGTTCCTGGCTCCTGGCTTCGGTTTGGTGCAGTACCAGGTCAGTTGGGGAGTGAATCACTGGATGGAAGATCTTCCTCTCTGTCTCTCCTTCTCTCTATACATCTGCCTTTCCAATAATAATAAATAAATCTTTAAAAAAAAAAAAAGACATTTCAAATACAATCTCAAAACAAAAACAAAAAACAAAAAAGTTCTCCAGTGAGACATTCTCAGAAAAACAGGGAAGAAATTAAGGAGGATGAAGATGTAAAGTACAGGAATAAGAGCAATCAACCTAGAATAAACAAAGCTGGACAGCAGCACTGGAGCACAACCAGCCCATTGGAGAAGGGAAATAAAAGGGACGGGTGCAGAAGATAGGGAAGGGAGAGACTGATAGTTAACTGGTATGACCAGAAATGCTGCAGGAAAGGGCGTGGAATTTGCCACACACGCTTTAAAAAGCTAAGGAAATATGAGGAATTAGTATTCTAGAAAATAACAAAATAAAGTCTGGAGCTGTGGCATAGCTAGTTAGGCCTCAGCCTGCACTGCCAGCATACCATATGAGCACTGGTTTCAGTTTCAGCTGATCCACTCCCAGTTCTCTGCTAATGTGTCTTGAAAAGCCGTGTAAGATAGCCAAAGTGCTTGGGCCCCTGCACCCACATGGGAGACTTGGAAGAAGATCCTGTCTCCTGGTTTCAGAACAGTCCAGCTCTGGCCACTGTGCCTGTTGGGGAGTGAAGCAGGAGATGGAAGACCTATCTATTTCTCTATCTCTCCTTCTCTCTCTGTAACTTTGCCTTTCAAGTAAAAATAAATCAATCTTAAAAAGAAAATGACAAAATGATGTATAAGGAAGAAAAAAAATACAGCAAATTGACTTGGCAGGGAATAATATTTACACAAAAATAGTAATGTAAATAGCAAATAATGATTGAAATAAGCATGATAAAAGTACACTGCAAAGGGCATAGTGTGGTAGCCTAGCAGCTAAAGTCCTCGCCTTGATTGCTCCAGGATCCTATATGGCCACTTGTCCATATCCTGGCTGCCCCAATTCCCATCCAGCTTTCTGCTTGTAGCCTGGGAAAGCAGTCAAGGACGACCCAAAGCCTTGGGACCCTGCACCCACATGGGAGACCTGGGAGAAGCTCCTGGCTCCTGGCTTCGGTTTGGCGCAGCTGCAGCCATTGCAGCCACTTGGGGAGCAAATCAGCGGATGGAAGAGCTTTCTGTATCTCTTTCTATCACCTTCTTTCTGTAAATCTGACTTTCCAACAAAAATAAATCTTAAAAAAAAAACTACACTGGGGAAACATGGGATGAAGGAAGTCAAGGTAGAACATGGTAATAGCATGTGGAACTAAAACTTTAAGGACAAAGCCAGCAATAGCTGCAGAAACATATTATTTAGAAATAAGTTAGTAAATGCCACTTGAAAGAATCAAAAGACTTTAATGAAAGCAGATGTTTCCGGTGCAGGAGGTCTGATATACAGGAATGTTATTATTCATTTTAGGCTTTTTAATATTTTTGAATTATGAAATATACTATTAATAAAAATGCAATTGAAAATCGAAATAGCAATATGCAAAACATGGGATCTACCTAGTGTTGCAGGTTAGAGGCTTTCAATAGATACACAGACGTTTCCACACTAACTTGTGTAAGCTGTCGTTTAACTGAATATGCTAAGATTGCAAAATACGCTATCAAAAAACATTTAAATTCTGTGTGGCTCACAATTTTTTAGGTAGTGAACATTTAAAATAAGACACAGAAAATTATTACTCTGTAATTGTCACCTGAACCCTCAATTTTCATTTTCATCAAAACTCCAATGCTTTTATTAACTGAGTTCTTATTAAACTAACATTACGTGAATAAACCCTTAAAAACAATCACAGTGAGTGAGTCCTGGGTAGGAGGGCAACACCGGAAATTGTGGGTTAAAAAGTCATATGTCATAATGTAGGGGCTTTTTTTCTTTCCTTTTAAAAAAAGATTATTTTTTTTTATAATATATAAAAAGCTATAGAGATCTGTAGGAAGGAGAGACAGAGAGAAGTATCTCCCATTCACTGGTTTACTTCCCAAGTGCTCACAACAGCTATAGCTGAGCTAAACAGAAGCCAGAAGCCAAGAGCTTCTTCTGGTCTCCCACGTGGGTGAAGGGTCCCAAAGTACTGGGTCATCCTCAGCTGCTTTCCCAGGCCACACAGGGAGCTGGCTGGGAACTGGAGCAGCTGGGACATGAACCAGCGCCCATGAGATCCTGGTGCTTGAAGGGAGAAAATGAGTTAATGAGCCATTACACTGGGCAAGAATTTGGAGGATCACTGTCAGGAAAGCACCTTTGAAAGACTCCTTATCTTTCACATGTACATTCTGAAATGTTTACACATGAATTACAGATGTAATGTCTTCGAGTTGAAGACAGGATTGGAAGGAAGTGGGTGAGGGGATAGATGAAACAAAAGCTGGCATGAGCAGAAGGCTGTTGTAGTCAGCTGATGGCTACACAGAGGTTCAGTATATATGAAACAAAATGAAAGGAATATTTATTCTGAACCCAATAAAACAATGGCTCTCCCATTTTCACTTTCTTTTATTGGTTTTTATTTCATGAATTTGTACCTAGGAGATACTGCTAAAAGTGTACCTAACTAAGCATTTTCATTATTCAAATACACATACCAGAGTGTACAGTCAGCCTAACATGACTAGTCTCTCATCCTATTCATCATCCATTCTACATGCAATTTCCAAATCTCTGATCATTTTTAGTGAATTTTAAAGTTAAGGCCACCTCCAAGTCCATTTTTAAAATCAGTCATGCCTTTATCAAAATATTGTATGTCCTCCAATCATATTTATCATGAGTAAATATGTAAGTAAACTATATAAGCTGACAAGGTCTAAAAATAAAGTCATTGGTTAATAGTAATCAAAAACTTTAACTGAAGAGTCAATTAAAAGCTACACTGATTCAGACAACATTATTAAACGACCATTAGACCTCAAATACTAGCCCTAATGCCTACATTTTTGTCATGTGTCAAACAGCCTAAGAGATCTTTAAAAGATAAATAATGACTAAGCATTTCCATTTCTTACCTTCAGGCAAACGTACTAAATGATTTCTTCTTACATTAAGGTCTCTCAAGGCCTCCAGATTACCAATTTGGGAAGGTATAGTTTGAATTTCATTGCAGCTTACGTCCTATTTGAAAAAATACAAAGATGCTTTGAACTATATGCAAAGTGAGATTACAGAAAAAAATGTCAATGGTCTTTCCCAGTTACAAAAAACAAACAAAAATTTGGGATTCAGTGTCCAAGAATACTTTCACAGTTTGTACTGATACTTAATTTTTTAAAGATTTATTTGAAAGGCAGATTTACATAGAGGAGAAGAGACAGATCTTCTATCTGCTGGTTTACTCTCCAAATGTCCATAACAGCCAGAGCTGGGCTGATATGAATCAGGGAGCCAGGAGTTTCTTTTGGGTGTCCCACATGGGTGCACTGTCCCAAGGCTCTGGGCCATCCCCCTCTTTTCCCAGGCTATTGACAGGGAGCTAGATCAAAAAGGAGCAACCAGGAACTGAACTGGCACTCATATGGGATGCCAGCGCTACAGGGTGGAGGATTCGCTTGTTGAGCCACAGCGCTGGCACCAAGTACTTAATTTTTAAAACTTCAGATTTTGGCAGGTTCTATACATTTCATATAGATCTACATGAAATAACCAGATTAAAACAAATATTCAGGATGTAATTGGTGGTTCAGAATATAAGATCAAATGAAAAAGTTCATGAAAAAGTACAGTACAGAGCCTAGAGATATGGTTTGGGGGTAAAGTGGAGTGGCATTTCATATGAGCACCAGTTTAAGTCCTGGCTACTCCAGTTTTGATTCAGCTCTCTGATAGTGACTGTGGAAAAGCAGTGGAGGATGGCACAAGTCCTTGGGTCCCTGCAGCCTTGTGAAAGACCTGGAAGCAGCTCCTGGCTCTTGCCTTTGCATTGGCCTACCTTTAATCATTGCAGCCATTTGAAGAGTGAACCAGTGGATGAAAGACCTCTAAGTGTCACATGAATCCCTAAAATTCTTCCAACACGTGAGTAAAAGAGTCAATTTATCTACTGCTGGAAAACATCATTTACTTCAGTATGCTTCAGACGCTGTTTTAATTATCTCAAAATATTCTTAGAGAAAACAATGGTAGTTTTGCTTTTTCCCTATCAAGTAGTGACAGAAGCAGAACTAGAAGTAGGCATCTTACTCTGAAGCTCAAGGTATCAAAGTTAAAAGTATTCTAAAAGTTGATGAAAAAGCAATTTTTGTCCAGGGAGAGAGGAAGTTAGGATGCCTCAGAAAGACCTTCAGGAGGCAATCAGGAGTTTCAGGGTTGTCAATTCTTACCCTGCCACAAGATCTTCCTAACGGAGGTAAAATTAATCTCCTTTACAGAAAACTAAAAAATCTAAATATGGTGGCCTAGAATCTGGACTCCAGATTTATGTGTGAATTTTCACAAGTAATCTCTGATGTTTATAATCTACCTGTAAAAAAGATTGCTCCCTGTACCAACTAGAGTGTATGTTCATCATGGTTAATAATCCCGCAATAATTACCTTTCCAAACCTCAATAGACCTAACTATATTTAACCATTTCAGAAATAAAAGCATGGACCTTGGAATTAAAATAGTTTGATTTTAAGTTGTACCTTGACTATGTAACATTTGGGCTATTTAGCCTGACTACTGGTTTTCTCTCATAAAATGAACATCATATGTACCCAACTCATAATATGAGTGTGATGACTGAGAAAAGACTTAATCCATCTAATAATTACTCAAGGTGGTGGTTTCTTATCTGTAATTTAAAAGGAGTGGTAACTGACAGATTTTCATTAAATGTTTTAGTATTTGAAAATACACGGAGTAGGGGCCAGAACTGAGACACAGTGGGTAAAGCTGCTGCCTGGCATGCCAGTATCCCATATAAGCGCAGGTTTGTGTGACTCAACTTCCAATCCAGATCCCTGCTAAATGTCTGGGGAAAGCAGTAGATGATGGTCCAAGTGAGTGGGCCCTTGCTATCTGTGTGAGAGACCTGAAAGAAACTCCAAGTTTTTGGCTTTGACCTGTTCTTGGCTGGAATGCATCTTTGGGGCCATCTGAGGAATGAACCAGCAGACAGAGACCTCTCTATGTCTCTCTGTCTGTCTCTGTAACTCTAACTTACAAATAAATAAGTAAATTTAAAAAAAAAAAAAGAATATTGGAGGGGTCAACACCGTGTAATAGCATGGTAATCTTCTGCCTGTGGTGCTGGCATCCGATATGGGCACCAGTTCATGTTCCAGCTACTCCATTTCTGATCCAGCTCCCTGTTAATAGCCTGGGAAAGCACTGGGGAATAGCCTAAGGGCTTGGGCCCTATAGCTATGTTGAAAACCTGAAGAAGCACATAATTCCCAGTTTTGGACTGGCCCAGCTCCAGCCACTACAACCATTTGGAAAGTGAACCAGCGGATGGAACAACTCTTGTCTCTTCGTAATTCTGACTTTCAAGTAAAAGTAAATCTTTAAATACATACATTATATATGAGTAAAATATATTTCATATGGGAGATAGATTCTATAGATGGTACATGAGGCAGAACAACAGCAACAACAAAAATCCTGACTTACTTTTTTAAAGATTTATTTACTTCCTACTGAAAAGGCAGACATTCAGAGAGAGATACAGAAAGACCCTCCGTCCGCTGGTTCACTCTCCAAGTTTCCGCAACAGCTAGAGCTGAGCTGATCTGAAGCCAGGAGCCAGGAGCTTCTTCCAAGTCTCCTGTATGAGCACAGGGTCTCAAGGTTTTGGGGCATCCTGGACTACCTTCCCAGGCCCCAAGTAAGGAGCTGGATGGGAAGTAGAATGGGGGGACATGAACTGGCACCCACACAGAATCCTGGTGGATGCAAGGCGAGGACTTTAGCCACTAGGCCACCACACCAGGCCCAACTCTGACTTTTATAGTACCCATTTCCTTATAGGACTAACCAAAAATCAGATTACTGATCATACTAACAAATTTATAAATGTATTATTAGCCTAGATCTCAAAATTTTTGTAACACAGAGGTTACTTAATACTAGTCAGAACACAATTCTAATGATATCTTTCCATTCTGTGTGGGCCTATTAAACTGTACTTTCAGTTCTTAATTCTGTGGTAAAGCACTTGAGTACTGCCCATTCAGTAAAAGATCATTGTCAATACTGGGAAATACTGATAAAACACATCTAATAGATTACACAAGGGCATGGTATATCTATAGAGATTGTATTCCAAACAAATATTAACTTACAAGTTCTGTCAAATATCTGAGTTGTCCAATTTCTTCTGGAAGGGAGACCAATTTGTTATTACTAGCAATTAAGACTTTCAATGGTAAATTACACAAGTGCACTGGCAATGTTGACAGCTGGTTTCGACTAAATGAGCAAATTGAAAAAGAGCAAAGTTAGAGCCCAATACCGGAAAGTTTCCATTCTAGACTCAATAAAACAATAAATATGAGAAGTACAAGGAATAAACAGGATATCATATTTGAATTCTTGTCCTCCCTTTGTGGTTTTAGGCACACCATTAAACTCATCCACATGTTACAAAGATTCCTCATGTAAACTGAGAGTCTTAATTTCCCTATCATCTATGTTAGGGGGTTCATGGACAATGTAAATAACAAAGTATTATAAAAACACATTATTTTATTAAAACAAAATCTATGGGAAAAAAAAATGACCTTAAAAAGTAGTACTCAACTCTCAATGTTCCTTCTAAACAAGTTGTAAATGTAAAATCCTTTGTAACCTATTTATTTCACTATTACATTACAACCACTTATACCTACAGTGATTCAAATATGGCTCCATGGAAAACAAGTGGTAATCTATGACTTCATTCATCAACAAAGTAAGGAATTCATTTATTTATATAATAACATGAAAATCAGAACTAAAAATAATAAAACACATCTATATTAGTATAAAAAAAGTTAAAATTTTTCTTAGATTCTACTTCTTAATTCTTATCGTCAATTTCCTTCCTATTCTCAAGATCTTTTGTTCATTTAACTAATTTAAATTATGAGCCTTTAATAGTTCTTAATCTACTAATTACTGTATTCTGAGACATTTATCTGAAGTGAAAAGAAAAACCATTATAATAATTCAGTTTTCTATTGATATTAATTTTATTATGATGAAAAACTTGAAAATATCTGGCAGAAAAAATAGATTTTTTTGAAAGTCTGTGAAATGTACAACAAAGTGGTTACACATAAAAATATATCCAAAGAACATCTAATGACACAGAGGAAAAACTCATTTTAAAACTTAACTGAAACTTTAGAAAAACAGAAAGAAAACACCCATAATTATGCAATTATACCACCACCTATAATTATGTAAGCCAGATACAAAATTTGATGAATTTCCTTTACACTTTTTTGGGTGAATTTTCTCCAATGAACATTTTTATAGTGAAATAAAACAACGAAAGTGTTTCTTGTACAATGTTTATAAAGATGAATAAATTTATAAATTTATAAAAAGATGAATAAATACATGATCAACTCAGATCTTAATAGGTAACAACACTAGAACCAAATGAAAGAATTTCAGTATCTACTATTCTTATTTGAAAAAGCTAATTTGAAATTGTAATTGGAGAATCATTGTTACTACACAGCTGCAAGCTTACTAGGCTAACAGCTAGTCGGGCTTGTAACTTCTACGGGGTTAAAAGATAAATGGAACAAACTGCAGGGACATAGGAAATATGGTTAGCATCCCTACAGCTTATACAGAAAACGCTAACAAAAGTAAAAAATATAAATATCCATGAATATTTTAGTGAGAGAGATGAGAAAATCTGAATGAAAAGAAGTCATATTCTTACCTAATATTTAAAAATGTTAGAGCTTGTAGATTTAGTATTGCCTCTGGAATATACCGAATACAATTTTGGTACAAGTTGAGATTTTCAAGAGAAACAAAGTGACAGGCTTCTATAGGAATCTCTGAGAGGCGATTTCTTGACAAGTCTGAAAAACAGGAAAGTTCAAAATAAGTCCTTGGAACTTCATTTTAACATGTCTTTAAGTCTGCTGTTGGAAAATGCTGATTCCTTTTGAATTCCTATGTAAACTAAGAAACAAAGCAAATTATTACTATATGAAGTAATAGAAATATTTACCAAAGATATCAGATAGAAAATCAACATACAAAAATCAATTTTATTTTTTTACTTATCATATATGAGAAAAAAATAGGATGTGTTGTCTGTAGTATAACCTGTTGGACCATATGCCTGTCTTGGCTAATCTTAATTTTCTGTGCCATGTAACCTAATATATTCAGGTTACAGTCACTTTCAAAGAACTGTAATTTGGTCCTCCACATGTCTGAACTTTCTAAAACAGAAGCATACAAGCATACTTTCTGTGTATACTTGTGTATCTAACATCTGAGATTCCTCCATGTAATGGCACATTGCATTTTCATTATCTTCACAGTATTTGGCTAGATGAATGATGCTCAGTTGCTCAGTTTATTTATACTTTATACTAATATTTTAATTGTAAACCAATCTCTACATACATACACACAATTTTCAAAAGGCTTGTGGAAAATATACACTATCTGGGCCCGGCGCAGTGGCGCAGTGGTTAAGGTCCTCGCCTTGCACGCCCGGGATCCCATATGGGCGCCAGTTCTATCCCGGCAGCCCCGCTTCCCTTCCAGCTCCCTGCCTGTGGCCCGGGAAAGCAGTCGAGGACAGCCCAAAGCTTTGGGACCCTGCACCTGTGCGGGAGACCCGGAAGAGTCTCATGGCTTCAGATCGGCATAGTATCGGCCGTTGCACTCACTTGGTGAGTGAATCATTGGATGGAAGATCTTTCTCTCTATCTCTCCTCTCTGTATATCCGCCTTTCCAATAAAACATAATAAAAATAAATCTTTAAAAAAAAAAGAAAATATACACTATCATTTAAATTTTTTTTAACTTTTTATTTGAAAGGCAGATCTGCAGAGAGAAGGTGAGACAGAGAGGGATCCTCTATCTGTTGTTGGAATCTCCAAAGGGTCTCTGATGTGCGTGCAGGAGCCCAAGCACTTGCTCCATCTTCCATTGCTTTCCTCGGCACATTAGCAGTGGGGTCAAGGGTCAAGCCAGTGTAAATTTATTTTTTAATTATTCAAGAAGCAAACATGGAAAGACAGGTGATAGTGAGCTCCCATCTGCGGGTCCACTCCCCAAATACCTGCCATAGTTTGGGGGCAGGAAATGCAACCTGGATCTTCATCTCCTATGAGTGCTAGAAGGTCAGTTACTTGAGATATCCCCGCTGTCTCCCACAGCCTGCACTGGCAAGAAGAGGGACTGTGGAGTTGAAAGTGAGAGCTGAACTCAGGCACACTGATGGGGACACGGTAACTTAATCACAGGGCTGAACGCCCACCCTAAAGTATTATCTTTTATCTTCATTTCCTCACAAATAGAAAGTCCCTTCACATCTAGAAGTAAAAATACTGTGTGTTGATACAATGTATTGATTACTCAATACTATGTCAATTAATTCTATAATGTTGTAAATTGTTGTTGATGTTGTGCTGGGGCTTCTAATTGATTGGGACGATATTCTGCCAGCTCTACCTTCAGACCAGAGAAGGTCTCCCCAAGAAACTGTTGAATTTATCTGGACAATAAGATGCTGGACTCTATGCTTGGTATATGATTGCAATGAAAGAATCTTGACTTAATTTGAACTGTAATACTGCAACTAGGTGGAGGAATCCACCAAGGGGGGAGGGCACGGGGAGGGGATGGGGGAATCCCAGAGCCTATGAATCTGTGTCACATAATGCAACGTAATTAATAAAAAAAAAATACCGTGTGTTTTTGACATGACTGAATGGCAAAGCTGTACCAAATTACAAATTACAGCAGGGCACAGCGTTCTTATGGCTTAAAAAATCCTTGCTAACACCCACAATTAGGAGACAGTTTATTTTAAAAATTATTTTATTTGTTCATTTTATCTGAAAGAGACAGAGAAACATCTCCCTTTGGAGTTTGAAACAGGCACAGCCACTCTCACATGGAATACAGCATAGCAAGCAGTCTCTTAGCTGCTGTGTTAGACAGCTAATCCCAATGCCTATCTTTAAATATGTATCTAATCCATTCATTTGCCAAGAGTACAGAAACAAACTTTTTTAAATTTTGATGTTGCACCTAAAATCTTTGTTAAATGTTTTTCATTATTTTATACATTGTATCTGGCAGATTTTCTAGGTTGTTTATATCTGCAATTACATACGCTATAAATAATGAAACCTTGATTTTCTACTTTTATTTCTTTATTGTACTGGCAAGGATTTCTAATACATTGTTAAATTTTTTTCCTAACTTTGAAGATCTTTTTATTCCCTATCAGATTGAGGAAATTCCTTTCTGTTCTTATTTGCTAGCTTTTATCAAAAATGAGTGTTTGCAAATTACCTCTTTCTCCAGCTCTTAAAATGATTTTACGATTTTTATATACTTATAGTAATATTGACATTTGCCCTTTACTTCACTATTTTTTTTAATATTTATTTATTTTTGTTGGAAAGGCAAGAGAGAGAGGAAGTAGATTTTCCATCTGTTGGTTCACTCCTCAAATGGCCACATGGCAGGCGCTGAGTTGATCCAAAGTCAGGAGGTGGGACCTCTTCTGGGTCTTTCGCAGGGGTGCAGGGTCCTAAGGCTTTGTGTCATCCTCCACTGCTCTCCCAGATCACAAGTGGGGAACTGGGTGGGAAGTGGAGTAGGTGGGACATGAACTGGCACCCACATGGGATCTTGGCACTTGCAAGAGGAGGATTAACTAATTGAGCCATTGCATTGGACTCTACTTCATTATTCTTGTAGAGTTTTTATTGTTCTCACTAATCTTTTATTCTGTTTCTATTTATTCAATTAATTTTCTAATATTAAAAAATCTTACATTCCTGAATTAAATCCAAGTTACTCATGATACGTCTTCATTCTTCATGTAACTGGATTAAGTTTCTTAATATCTGACTCAAGATATTTTTCACAAGTGATCATGAATATTTCTGGACTATGATTCCCTTTTTGGACACTATCAGCATCTGAGGCCAATATTGTGGTTGCTAACATGGTGAAATTTAGTTTGAGCATATTCCTATGTTTTGTAATTAAAAATTAAAAAAAAACTTGTTATGTGTGTGAGAGCGAACAAGCAAGCAAGCAAGCTTCCACCTGCTGGTTCACTTGCCAAATGCCTCCAACAGGTGGGGCTGGTCTGCACTTTAGCAAGAGCTGGAAGCTCAATTCAGGTTCCCAAATAGGTGGTAGGAACCCAATTACCTGAATCATTAAAACTGCCTTTCAATCGCCTCCCAGCAAGCTAGAGTAGGCACTCTCAACCTTGGCACGGGGATTGACATGGTGGCTTACGGGCATAACTCTCCTCCTTGGCACCAGCATTCCATACTGGTGCCAGTTTGAGGAATATCTAATTCTTACTTTCAAGTATCAGGTACTTCAATGAAGGATGTGTGTTTTAACTGGCAACATTATTAAGTGCCAAGCTAAATACCTACCCCACAATTAGCTTTTCCTTTTCTGTTGGCCGAAAGGGTTTATTTTGGTTTCAAATTACTTCTTTTTTTAAATATATTTTTATTTTGAATTTTGAATTATGTGGTACAATTTCATATAGGCTGGGATTCCCCCCAAACTCCCACCCCCGACAGATTTTCCCCATTTTACTACAATGGTGTAGTCCTTCATAAGGAATCATAATTCTATCAGTCTCTTATCTGAGTTGACTGAAAGGGTTTATTTCGGTTTCAAATTATTTCTTTAAAAAAAAAAAAGTTTTCTAGAATAGAATTAATTGCTGAAGTTATCTTGGCTTGAATTTTTCTACGAACAAAAATTCTCCAATACTTACTTAATTTAAAAAATATTTCTAAGACTATTTTAAGTTTTATGTATCTTCTTGAATTAATTTTAAGAATTTGTTGTCTAGGGGGCCCGATGCAGCAGCCTAGCAGCTAAAGTGCTCATGCCAGCATCCCATATGGGCGCCGGTTCTAATCCCAACGGCCCTACTTCCCATCCAGCTCCCTGCTTGTGGTCTGGGAAAGCAGTCAAGGATATCCAAAGTCCTGGGACCCTGCACCTGAATGGGAGACCTGGAAGAAGCTCCTGGCTCCTGGCTTTGGATTGGTACAGCTCCGGCCATTGCTGCCTGTTTAGGGCGTCAATCAGTGGATGGAAGATCTTCCTATGCCTCCTTCTCTCTGTATATCTGGCTTTTCAATAACAAGAAAATAAAATCTTAAAAAAAGATCTAGCAATTTGCTGTTTTATCATTTCAAAAAAATTTATTAACATAGTTATAGTATCCTCTTTTTTCCCATAAAACTAAGATGTCTTTTTGGGTTTTTTAAAAAATTTATTTTATTAATTTGAAAGAAAAAGTCACAAAGACAAAGGAGAATACAGAGAAAGAGAGATCTTCATCCTCTGGCTCACTCTCCAACTGACGTGTGGGGCTGGGCAGGGTGAAGCCAAGAGCCGGGTGTCTCTTGGGGGTCTCCCATGTGAGAGCAGGGACCCCAGCATTTGGGCCTTCTTCTGCTGCGCTATCAGGCATATTTAGCATGGAGCTGGAACAGGCGCAGCATCTGGGACTTGAACCAGCATCCATATGAGATGCCAACTTTGCAGGCACTGGTTTAACTAATTATACCACAATGACAGGCTCCTTTATTCATTTTTAATTAAACATTTTAAAAGAAGAATTTCTATTTTATTTTATTTTTAGTAGAAGGTCAGGGTTATAGAGAAAGAGGGAGAGACAGCACTCTTTCCTCCACTACCACAATGGCCGCAACCTGGCCAGTCTGAAGCCAGGAGCTTCTTCAAGGCCTCCCATTTGGGTGAAGAGGCTCAAGGCCTTTGGATCATTCTCCACTGCCTCTGTAGACCATTAGCAAGGAGTCTGATGGAAGTGGAGCAGCTGGGACTGGAGTTCTGGGAAGTCAAAACTGCAGAAATGGGTGCAAAATTAGCTTGCTTTGCCACCACCTTTAACTGGACATTTTTATAACATCTGTAGTGATGTACCCTATTTTCATTTTTGACTGTGGGTATTTGTACCTTCTTTATTGA
Source organism: Ochotona curzoniae (assembly GCF_017591425.1). Taxonomy (NCBI): domain Eukaryota; kingdom Metazoa; phylum Chordata; class Mammalia; order Lagomorpha; family Ochotonidae; genus Ochotona; species Ochotona curzoniae. The sequence continues at coordinate 1,074,331 of NW_024466924.1, forward strand.
TCACTCTAATCACAGACTTACACATACCCCCCGAGTTTTACTAAAGTATCAATTTTGGCTTTATTAATCCTGTTCATTACATGGTTTTTATTCTATTAACTTTTGTTCTGCACTTACCATCTTCCTTCTATAGCAAGGCACGTACTGATGTTTTTCTAGGTTATTGAGGGGATGCTGCTGTAGTTTGAACAGGGTTTGGCTCCGGAACTCAAACACATATTTAATCCCAGTCACAGTTAATGGTACTGAGGGGGTGAAACTTGGTTTAATTACAGTGTTTCTGAGGCTGGAACAGTGTGAGGTATTTGAGACACTGGAAGGTAGATCTCCCAAGAGCTGGTAGTAAAGGCCTAGTTGGGACCTACCGTGCTCTCAGCTTCTCAGCCTGCATGGAACTGCTCCCCTACACACCGGCCACTGCCAGCCTCCAGCTACACTAGAAGGGATGGTACCAGCACAACTTTGGACTGGGAACCTCTAAAACCATGAGCCAATTCAAACTTCTTTCGCGCCCGGCACGATAACGTAATGGCTAAAGTCCTTGCCTTGCAGGCGTCAGGATCCCACCCATATGAGCTCCGGTTCTAATCCCCGCGGCTCCACTTCCCATCCAGCTTCCTGCCTGTGCCCTGGAAAAGCAGTCTGATGGCCTTGGGATCCTGAACCCATGTGGGAGTCCCAGAAGTTCCGGGCTCCTGGCTTCAGATCGGCACAGCTCCAGGCACTGCGGTCACCTGGGGAGTGAACCATAGGACAGAAGATCTTCTTTTCTGTCTCTCCTCCATCCGACTTTCCAATAAAAATAAATAAACCTAAAAAAAAAAAAAAACCCTTCTTTCACAGCTTATTTTAGTTGTAGTAATAAAAAGCTAATATAAATGGTTAGCCCATTAATATATTTTTAAAAAACCTTTTTTTTAAATTTGAGGATCCAGTGATGGCTCAATGGCTAAATCTTTACTTTGCATGTATCAGGATCCCATATGGGCGCCAGTTTATGTCCTGATGGCCCCATCTTCCCATCCAGCTCCCTACTTGTGGCCTGGGAAAGCAGTCAATGATGAACCAAAGCCCTGGGACCCTGTACCCGCGTTGGAGACTTGGTGGAGGCTCCTGGCTCCTGGCTTCAGATAGGCTCAGCTCTGGCCATTACGGCCAGCTGGAGAGTGAACCAGCAGACAGAAGAGCTTTCTGTCTCTTCCTTCTCTCTGTAAAGTTGCCTTTCCAATAAAAACATGTAAATTTTTTTTTAGATTTATTTATATTTATTGCAAAGTCAGTTATACAGAAAAGAGGAGAGACAGAGATGAAGATCTTCTGCCTGATGGGTCACTCCCCAAATGACCGCAACAGCCGGTGCTGCTGCGCCGATCTAAAGCCAGGAGTCAGGTTCGTCCGGGTCTCCCACATGGGTGCAGGGTCCCAAGGCTTTGAGCTATCCTCAACTGCTTTCCCAGGCCACATGCAGGGAGCTGGATGGCAAGTGGAGCTGCTGGGACTAGAACCGGCGCCCATATGGGATCCTGGAGCATTCGAGGCAAGGACTTTAGCTGCTAGGCTACCACACCGGGCCCAAAATATATAAATCTTAGGGAAAAAAAAGTTTTCATTGGAAAGGCAGAGCATAAGCTTGTCCACTGCAGGTGTATGGGGAGGGAAACAGCAGACATAAGCACTCTTCCTCTGTGACTTAGCCTTGGAAGGCTGGGTCACACAGAGGGAGGCAGGAAGGCAAGGGAGGGAGAGAGAATTACATCCATTGGTTTACTCTCCAAAGGCTGCCAAGACACAGGAACAGGGCCGTGAAACAAGGAGCTGAGAATTTTATCTGAGTTTCCCACTGGATGTAGGGGCCCGAGCACTTGGGCCATCTTCCACTGCCTTCCCAGACACATTAGTAGGAAGCCTGATGGGAAATGAAGCAGGTAGGACTTGAATCAGTGTCCATGCAGAATGCCAGCACTGTAGCTGATGACTTGATCCACTAAGCGACAGTAACAGCTCATAAATAAACCTTTAAAAAAAATACCTCAGACAACTATTTTCAAAGATATGAATACATCTTTTTGGTGAATTGAACTTTTAATAATTCTTAAGTCATCTCAGATGAGTAGTACTGCTGTTTACAATGAAGGCTCTGGTTGTTATGGGAGGCATACTCGAAGGTCTCTCTCCACTCTCCAGTTCTGCTGCTGGCTTACATGAGCAGGCTGTCCCACAGCTGCAAGGAAACGAAGTCTAACCAACTGGGGAAGCCGATCCTTCCCTCCAGAAGGATCTTGTGCTTGCAGGAGACAGAGGCCATACCTGAACTCGAAGCAATGTCAGATGCTTTGGGCTGCTATGTTTGTGGTAATTTTTTTTAAAGATTTACTTTATTGATTTGAAAGAAAAACTCACAGAAAGACAGGGAGAGGGAGAAAGATTTTCTATCTTTTGGTTTACTTGCTAAATGCTGCAATCGCTGGGGCTGAATAAGGACAAAACCAGGAACCTGGAACTTCCTTTGGGTCTCCTATGTGGGTGACAGAGGCCCACGTACCTGGGCCTTCTGGGCCTTCTGCTGTTCTCCTAGGCCCATTATCAAGGAGAAGGTTTGGGAGTGGAAGCAGCTTGAAGCAGCACTGGCACCGCAGCAAATGCTGAACAAACTGCCACAATGCCAGCCCTAACGTGCTCTACAGTCACAGTACCTTCTCCCTTCCTTTAATTTCAATCTTACAGGATCTCCATGCTTGAATGTGTTACTTATACACAGTAAATCAATGGCTTTGCTTTTTTCCTCTTGTGTGGCCATCTATTTAACAGAAACAGTTAATATTTAGCAATAATTATGCATACATGACTTGTTAAAGGATTTTGTTATTTGGGATTGATGCGGTTCATTGCCTCGTGACTATGTTTACTCTCTTCGTAGTTAGAGAAACCAACCTGTATTCAAAACACTGAAATGCCAACTAGGCCACTCATGAGCACTTGTAATCTCACTAACCATCGAAAGTCAAACTAAGGAAGTACCCCTGAGGCGGCCAAAGCCAGGACAAGGAATTCAATCTGGACGTCTCTCCTGAGCGGCACAGACCCAGGTACTTGTGCCCCACTGCTACCTGCCAGCGTGTGCACTAGCACGAGGCTGAGCACGGGACTTGAACCCAGGTACTCTGACAGGAGATGCAAGTGTCCCAAGCTGGGTCGTAATTAAAGTGCCAAACATGCACTCCAGTATACTCTACTTTTAAAATCACAGAACAAAAACATATAAATAAGATTATGGGGCTGGCACAGCGGTATAAGCAGGCTAATCCTTCACCTGCAGCACCAAAATCCCATATGGGCATTGGTTCAAGTCCTGGCTGCCCCACTTCTGATCCCGCTCCCAGCTAATGGCCTGGGAAAGCCACGGAAGATGGCCCAAGTCCCTGGGCCCATCCTTGGATTCATGCGGGAAACCTGGTGGAAGCTCCTGGCTCCCAGCTTCAGACCAGACCAGCTCTGCCCATCGTGGCCATTTGGGGAGTGAACCAGTGGATGGAAGATTTCTCTCTTTCTTTGACTTTCATACTCTCTATAACTCTGATTTTCAAGTAAATAAATCTTCAACAAGTAGAAAAGTTACTTAAAAGTCATATTAAAATGTGTGAAAGTTTCCTTAACCCCCAGCGAGGCTAAATGAGTAGAAAGTGACCGTCGCTCCTTTTGTACCCTCCTTTTGCTTTCACCCACACATACTCTTGACACGACTGTTGTCAAACAGCCTCTTAAATTTCTGCCTCTGGGGTCTGGTACTGTAGCCTGGTGGTTAAAGTCCTTACCTTGCATGTGCCAGGATCCCATATGGGTGCCAGTTTGTGTCCCACATCCCGGATGTTCCACCTCCTGCCCAGCTCCCTGCTCGTGGCCTGGGAAGTAGGGTTGCTGGGATTAGAACTGGTGGCCATTATGGGATTCCAGCGCATTCAAGGTGAGGATTTTCGCTGCTAGGCTACCATGCTGGGCCCCTCTCTCCATCTTTGCCTCTTTCTCTCTAACTTTTGCCTTTTAAATGATCAAATGATTTTTTTTTTTAAAAAAGCAAATTAAGAAGGAATTTCAAAAACACATTAGATTATAACTACAAAATGCTATTTTAAGAATACCCAAACCCCAGGCCCAGCGGCGTGGCCTAGCAGCTAAAGTCCTCGCCTGAACGCCACAGGATCCCATATGGGCGCCAGATCTAATTCCAGCAGCTCCACTTCCCATCCAGCTCCCTGCTTGTGGCCTGGGAAAGCAGTCGAGGACGGCCCAAAGCTTTGGGACCCTGCACCCGCGTGGGAGACCCGGAAGAAGTTCCTGGATCCTGGCTTCGGATCGGCATAGCATCAGCCGTTGTGCTCACTTGGGGAGTGAATCATTGGACGGAAGATCTTCCTCTCTGTCTCTCCTTCTCTCTGTATATCTGACTTTCCAATAAGTAAATAAATCTTTAAAAAAAAAAAAATACCCAAACCCCAGCTATAGGCGACTGCCTAGGCTGTTTGGTGCCTAGGCAAGTATTACATTGCCAGGACAAAAGCAGCCAAGAGTTGGCTGGGGTTCTGAGCCTGGTTCACGCTAACTCTGTGTTAACTTTATCAGTGTGTAGCATAGTTCCCTATTCCTTAATGTTAAATCTGCAAGACAGTAGAGGAGGGAGTAGACTTCTGCTACCCACTTGCCAGGATCAATGGGCTGGGGTAGGGGGGCAACTAAGAACTTCTGATGTGGGCAGAGATGCAATCACAGGCCTGAGCCAGGCCATTGCACTCTACAGTGTGTGCAAAAGTTGGGTTTGGGGGTGGCATTTCCGGGGACCCTAGAGAAGAGTGCTGTATGCCTTGCCAGGCCGCTGCTCCCACCAGTGCATGCCAGTGCTGTTGCTTGGGGCAGGCTGGGTGGAGAGAGCCAGGGCCTCAGGCCTCCTTGGGCAGGTTGCAGCCTCAGTAGGGCATGCCTGAGAGCTGGAGTAGGGTTAGGGGTGGGGTAGGCTGACACGCTCCCTGGGCCAGGCCACAGCACTCACTGTAGGGAGAGTTCCATCAATGACCTGTGGCATCACCATGCAGCACACCCGTTCACCTCCTAATATCCTCAGACACATCAGGACTTCCACCCTCAAGGACAAGAACCCCTGAGTGTGTGATCTGGCCTCAGTACACACAATGCATAATCAGACCCCCTATGTTGCTAACTACTAGACAAAGCAGCCAAAAACATTTCACAGTAAAGATGAAAACGCAGATGATGTAGCCACTGGCACTAAGTAGAGGTGCTCCAACTCTTGGGAGGGATCCATTAGATGAGAGAATTCTGAACCCGGAACAGGAAAGTTCTATATGTGTAACTGACAGGAAGTAACTACAGAAGATGTGTGAATTTGCACCCTCCAGCAACCCTGAGACTAAGAGTGGAATATCTCTGTGGGGGGAATGAAATGGGACAGGCAGGCAGCTAGGTCAGTCACAAGCTGCTCTTTATTAAACTCTCCCTGCCGATCAACCACTGATCCCTCCCACAGGATGCACTTCCCCTCACTGGGAACTGGGGGCAGCAATCATGATACCACTTCCTTTCCTAAAACTGTAAGACTGGCAGTGTAGAAGGGCGATCTCTCTCTCTCTCTTTTCCCATCAACCCAGAATGAAAGGAACATTTTCCCACCTCCGACTTTTCCCTTCCTGATCATCTCCGCCCCCAACATGCCCACGTGTTCCCTGCAATCTCCTTACCTATTAAACAAAATTAAATACATAATACTTTGGAAAAAATCAATAAAAAAATAAATATCCGCAATGCCAGCATCCCATATGGGCACAGGTTTCAAGTCCTGGCTGTCTGCCTTTCAGTCCAGCTCTCTGTTAACGCCCCTGGAAAAGCCGTGGAAGATGGCTCAGCTGCTTGGGCCCCCAGCACCCATGTGGGAGACCTGGATGGAGCCGCAGGTTGCTGGCTCTCCCCCGGCCTGGCCCCAGCCATCGCAACCATTTGAGGAATGAACTAGCAGATGAAAATCTCTAACCCTGTCTTTCAAAAAAAAACAATAAATCTTCAAAAAATATTTTCAATATAACAATTTTGGACTTTTAAATTCATACTAAAATATATAAAATACTTTGTGTTATCCTTCATATAAAAATTAAACATGTATATTTATTCATCATGGGCCTCTGGATTTCTATTTTATTTAATGATTAATACAATTCATTACATTCCTTATTTATTTTATTGTTGAAATTAACCCAAATTGGCCAGGGGAACTTCTTCAAGTTAGCTCCTGTATCTTTTTGATGTCACCCTCAATTTTTTGACTGTGTTCTTTTAAACATTTTTTAATATTCTGCTGCAAGAAAATGTTCCAAACTTTTCTTACGGCTTTCGTGTCTGAGTCCTGGAATCAGTGCGATATTTCTAAGCTTTATTACTAGAAACTTCTGTGGCAAGTTAGATTTGGGAAGTGGGGCGAAGGGGAAACCACCAACCCTGGGGGAAGCTGTAGAATTAAATGACTGCTGGTCTTTTCAGCCATAAACTAAGTTTTGGAGCTTAGCTCAAAGGGCCTTAGCAAAGTAAAACAGAAATTGGTACCTGGAAAGCAGAGAGCTGCTCCAACAAAAGCTGAAACCTATGGCACTGGATGCTGACCCAGTCGGCAGACAGGGGCCACATGTGGACGTTTGGGGTGTGAGCTGGCAGGCAGAAGGCCTCTTACCGCTCCTCCTCCCTGTAAATCTGCCTTTCAAATTTAAAATACAGAAATATAGAGAGATAGATATATAAAACTAGATTTTAGCTCTGGCTCCACTGTGTATTATCATCTTAATCTCAAGAACATTTCATCATCCTTGACCCTGAACTGAGATGCTTTCAAATACTATTCTTTGCAAGAAGCATACTAGAGATAAAGCCTCTCCTGCTAACACTTTCATAATTTTATAAATTGAGAGCAGTGGGCCCGGCGCGGTGGCGCAAGTGGTTAAAGGTCCTCGCCTTGCACGCCCGGGATCCCATATGGGCGCCGGTTCTAATCCCGGCAGCCCCGCTTCCCTTCCAGCTCCCTGCCTGTGGCCTGGGAAGGCAGTCGAGGACAGCCCAAAGCTTTGGGACCCTGCACCCGTGTGGGAGACCCGGAAGAGGCTCCTGGCTTCGGATCGGCATAGTATCGGCCCGTTGCGCTCACTTGGGGAGTGAATCATCGGACGGAAGATCTTCCTCTCTGTCTCTCCTCTCTGTATATCCGCCTTTCCAATGAAAAAATAATAAAAAAAATAAATCTTAAATTGAGAGCAGCTGCCCTCTTACTTTCAGGGAAATACATACAAACCTAAAGCATATCAATAATGTAAATTCTTTTTTAAAAAAGATTTTTTTATTGGAAAGGCAGATATACAGAGAGAAGGAGAGAAAGAAAAATCTTCCATCTGCTGGTTCACTCCCCAAGCGGCTGCAACTACTGGAGCTGTGCCAATCCGAAGCCATGAGCCCAGAGCTTCTTCCAAGTTGCCCATGTGGTTGCAGGGTCCCAAGGCTTTGGACCGTTCTCAACTAATTTTCCAGGCCACAAGCAGGGAACTGGATGGAAAGTGGAGCAACCACGACACGAACTGGTATCCATATGGGATCCCAGTAGATGCAAGGTGAAGACTTAGCCACTAGGCTATTGCACTGGGTCCAGTAATGTAAATTCAGAAAGCTGGAAAAAAAAATAAACTTTTGGTTGTTGTCGTTTTTACATTAACTAATAATCATTGACTAACATTAACTAATAGACATGGCATTTCTCCCCAGCAAATTTTTTAACTTTCTGTTAAGGTTGTGAAAGTCACAGGTTCCAGAAAAAGAATATAATTACTTCACAGATTCGATATTGCTCACTTATTAGGTGGCAAATTTTTTTTTTTGAAAAGCAAGGAAAAAATCCTCAAGAATATTTGATTCCCTATAAGAGTTTGTTAATAATAGCTTTGTAGTTTACATTTTAAAATAAATACAAATTTCTGTAAGTAAATGTGTTGATCAGCAGAAACTATATCTGCTTACAGAGAAATCTGTCAATCTTTTCCCCTGGGTTCAGTCACCATTCATCATTTTTCTTAAGTTTCCGTGCAGCAACCTTTTTCTTTCAAATGAGTACCTTAAAAAACATCGTATGAGAGGCAGAGAGAGGGAGAGCAAGAGCTTCTCTCATTCACTGTGTCCACCCCAAAGGCCCCCAGTTGTGGAGATGGGCTGCAATCTTGGGGTAGGGAACTTTATCCACATCTCCCACAAAGGCCAAGGGACCCCATTACTGCTGCCTCCCAGAACTGGTATAACCAGAGAGCTGACATCTGGAGCCAGAAGCAAATCAAACACGTTCGTAACTGCTAGCCTAAACGCTGGCTCTCAGCGTCTGACCTGTATACTGAAGGTGCCCGGGACCACCCCGACCCACCAGACCTCCTTTACACACACCTCTGCTCCCCCTTCTCCTCATTCCCATGTCAATTAAAAAAAGAAAAGAACATGGTGGGCTTCATCACACAAACTTCCTATCTGAATCACAGAGTAAATTAAATTTAGTGGATTAAAAAACATATTTCAAATTTTAAGTTCTCTATAGTTAGAACACACCAGAGTGAATTCATTGCAGAGTTCTTCAAAGCTTTTCTATCTGTTCTGTATGAGCAAATCTCTCATTTAAAAAACAGACACTGGGGTGGGGACTGGCCTACTGGTTAAGGTGTCTGTTAGGAAACCTTCATCCCACATTAGAGTTAACTCAGTTTAATCCCCAGCTCCAGCTCCCAATTCCTGTTTCCTGCTTAAAGTAGGAAAGAAATGCAATACGCCTCTGTTTCTGGTAGACCATACCTTAAAAATCTCTTTCTAGAATTACAGTCTTTTCTAATAATGATATACTGTGTCTCAGCAATAAATTAAGTAATATATATTACAAAAATCCAAAGTATGCCTCAATTTTGATTCTCAAAAATCAGTCTCTCAACTGCATAATAACTATTAAGCAGTGTCATCCAAACCTTAATTTTCTCTGTCAGAGAGAAGAATGTTTTAATATTTTATTTGACTTGGCTATGTAATTATGATATTAGGACATATTCCTTTTAAATCCTAACAAAGCCAGGAAAACCTAGATGCATTCCAGTCCAAACACAAATTAATGGTTTCAACAGTATGGCATTTATTAAGAAAGGCTAGGACTCAAAAGTCTTGTGTTCTTCTAATAACTTCTTCAGGCCATCCCGCACACTGACATCATCCCCGCCAAACAGAGCCATTATGCAACACCCCATGCACAGTACCAGCACTTTTGATGAGAACAGTCACTGCTATGAATGTCTGAAGGGGCCAGAGATTATGACAAATGAGCTATGTAAGAGGTTTTAACAATGAGCAAGGAGAAATTTAAAAGAACATTGTTCTTACAAAAAAAGAGTAACACATAAAAACTAGTAAATTAAAATTACCAAAGAAAATCCTAAAATACACATTCAATACAAGAATAAAAATTCAAGTTAAAGGCAGGTTAAGTATCTAAAAAATTATGTAAAAGTAACAACTTTAAATATCATTTAACTATTAACAAGCAACTAATAATATTTATGCTACTTCTCACAAGCTAAAGAATATGACAGACAGAAAAAACAAAAAGCTGTTCATTAAACAAGACACAACTGAACTTTTGAAAATTTTCCTTTGAATTTGCCACTTCACAAAAAATATTCTGAAGTACTTCCTTTTAAATTCCAACTATTATATGGCTTTCTCATAAAAGTTTTCTTGAGAGATAATATAATAAAAAAACCATGTTATTTTAGGTATCATTATTAATTATGTAACTAACTAGGAGAGGACAAAAAATTATTTTCTAGTATTTTTGTTCAAGTCATATAATTTTATGCAACTTTGCGGTTATCTTTTGAAAGTTATTTTTAATTTTTATTTTTGTTAGTGAAGTGAATTTACATTCTTCAAAGCACCAACTAGTTCTACTTTGGAAAGAAGGCAATTACTTCTTCCTACTCTTCCCACTAAGTACAACTAAAAATCCCGGATATCACATAGGGAGCATATATAAGACTCCAGCAGCCCAAGAGAAGTCGCTAGGGACCCCGGGGCTAAAGAACAGTAATGAGATCACTGGGCTTTTCTTTTTGTCTCACGTATTCCAGGCTTGCCGCTATGAAGCATAACACCTCCAAGTTAGCAATCCAGAAACACCAACAGGCAGAGACAAAAAAAGTAGGCTGCTCTCTCTAGCCAAAGGATCAGGAAAAGCTAGCTAAAACACTTGCACACAGCAACTGCTCTACCTCAGTCAAAACTCTCAGACCGTAACTGCTGATTCACCCCTACTCAAGCCGGCAAGCGCTCACTGGGGAAGCCCAAATGTCTACCCTCACCACACTGCTACAAAGCATTTCAGCAACTTCTACTCTCTCCCCACTGCAGTAGTATTGGGGGAAAAAACAAATAAGGAACTGGAATTTGTACTTCTGGCAGAAGGTAATGAAGCCCCCTTCTCTACAAGATTTAGGTCAGGTATAGGAGGCCACATAGGGAGCCTGGACCTCCCCTGGATCAGATCCTCTCACTCATGTGGAGTAGAGGCCTGGACGACATCAGCACTGTCATCACCACCCAACGCTAACACTTCCACCCCTGTGGTTTCAGTGGCATGGACGTACGGGGACAGTAATGACATACTTCAACTCCTTTCAGGAAGGGAGCTAGCACTGGAGACCTGGTGGAACGTTGCAAATCCCACACTTTTGTCCAGCAAAAGTCCATGAGGGCCAAATGGGAAGCCTGCATCTCAACCTTCACATGGCAGTCATGAGGTAGTCATCTGCTTCCCCAGGTAAAGTGGAAACAGTTAAACAGAAACATAAGTTGAACTTATGTCACCACCAAGTACCAGAAGGATCTCAAATTTAATGAAAGAACAATCAATAATTGTCCACACTGACATAACAGAAATGTTAGATAACCCAAAAAATGTTTCACTGAGCAACTGCAAACAAATGAAACACAAAGCCTCAACTAAGAAATCACATAAAGACCCAATTAAAAAATTTAGAACTGAAAAATATAACGACTAAAGCAAAACAAAACATGGCTGCTTCCAACAGAAGGATATAAACAATCAGTATACTGGAAGGTAAACAATGCAGATTAACAATCTGAATAACAGAGCAGAACAAAAATCTAAATTCTGTGTCATTAGCGTTCTGGAAATAAAAGATGCTGCTAAAAAAGGAGTCGATGGACTGGTGCTGTGCCGTAGTGAGTTAACCTGTGACCTGTAGTTCCAGCATCCCATGTGGGAGACCTGGAAGATGTTCCTGACTCCTGGCTCCAGCCATTGTGGCCATTTGGTGAGTGAACCAGTGATGAAAGATCTCTCTCTTGGTCTCTCTCTCTCTGTAATTCTGCTTTCCACACAGAAAAATCAATGATTTAAAAAAATCATTTTGGGCCCAGTGGCATGGCCTAGCGGCTAAAGTCCTCGCCTTGAACGCCACGGGATCCCATATGGGCGCTGGTTCTAATCCCGGCAGCTCCATTTCCCATCCAGCTCCCTGCTTCTGGCCTGGGAAAGCAGAGGAAGGCCCAAGGCTTTGGGACCTGCACCCCTGTGGGATACCCAGAAGAAGTTCCTGGCTCTTGGCTTCGAATTGACATAGCATTAGCTGCTGTGCTCACTTGGGGAGTCAATCATTGGACGGAAGATCTTCCTCTCTGTCTCTGTTCCTCTCTGTATATCTGACTTTCCAATAAATAAGTAAATCTTTAAAAAACAAACAAACAAACAAAAATGTTTGCTAAATTAAATTGAGCGATGAAGCAAAACTCATTAACACTATTTGGTACTAATTCAAAATTTAGGTGGAGAAAATATCGAAGACAAATTTATCTGGGAAGGCAAAGGCAGACATGGTTCTATTCTTAAATGATGACCCCAACAGTCAGGTAAGTCAGATAAATACAATAGAACAACTAGGGCAACAATTAGGAGCCATACTAAGAGATACACTCAGAAACACTAGAGGTGGGCCTGGCACAGTAGCCTAGTGACTAAAGTTCTTGCCTTGAACGCACTAGGATCCCATATGGGTGATGCTTCTAATTCCAGCTGCCCTGCTTCTCATCCAGCTCCCTGCATGTGGCCTGGGAAAGCAGTCGAGGATGGCCCAAAGCCTTGGGACCTTGCACCAGCGTAGGAGACCTGGAAGAGCTCCTGGCTCCTGGCTCCTGGCTTCAGATCAGCGCAGCACTAGCCGTTCCGGTCACCTGGGGAGTGAATCACCAGATGGAAGATCTTCCTGTATGTCTCTCCTCCTCTTTGTATATCTGACTTTGCAATAAAAATAAATAAATCTTTAAAAAAAAAACTAGAGGTAAATAAAAATGAAATACTGAAAAACGTTTAGGAAATCCACAGGGGGAAAAAAAAGAATTCAAAAGAAAATCAAAAAGAAAAATAGAAGGACAGACTTCAGCCCTAATGTATCAATAATTACATTAAATATAAAGAACCCAAATACACCAAAAGACAGAAATTAGCTAAGCGGATATAAACAGCATGACTCAACATTTGCTGTCTATAAACGGCTCATTTCCGTTATAAAGAATACAGGCAAACTAAAAGTTAAAATATCACACACTACTCAAAAGCAATCTCTCTTAAGTTCCAATATCCGCTTTGCGGAGGGACCACCTTCAACTAGTTTAGCTAGAACTCAGGTTGCTGTGTGTGTGTGTGTGTGTGTGTGTGTGTGTGTGTGTGTGTGTGTGTTTTAAGACTTACCTATTTTATTTAAAAGAGTTACAGAAAGAGGAGGGAAAAGACAGAAAGATCTGCCATCTGCAGGTTCAATCTCCAGATGGCCCAAAAGCCAACACAGATAACTCCAAAGTCAGAAGCCAGAAGCTTCTTCCAGGTCTCCCACGTGGGTGCAGGGGCCCGAGTGCTCAGATCATCTTACACTGCTTTTCTCAAGCCACTGGCAAGCAGCTGGATGGGAAGTGGAGCAGCAGGGACTTGAATTAGAACCCGTAAAGAATACAGGTGTCGGGGTCACAGGTGCTGCCTTTACCTGTTGCATCACAAAGCAGGGTCCCTATTGCTGTTTATAGTCAACATATTTATACTGATGTTTCTTGAATGTTCCAACTCCTACTTATCCTAGTTCCACCTGATGCAGGCATTTGTGAACCTACAGATGGTACATCTTGGTGTCTGCCTGGCAAATAAACAAAAAATTTTTATAAAGATTTATTTGTTTTTATTGGAAAGGCAGATTTTTAAAAAAAGATTCATTTATTTTTATTGGGCAGATTTATAGAGAGAAGGAGAAACAGAGAAAAATATTTCATCTGCAGGCACCCTTCCCAAGTGCCCCAATAGTTGGAGCTGTGTTTATCCAAAGCCAGGAGCCAGGACGTTCTGGGTCTCCCACGCAGGTAGAGGGTCTTAAGCCTTTGGGCTGTCTTCTACTGCTTTGTCAGACCACAACCAGAGAGCTCGAAGGGAAGTGGAGTAGCTGGGACATAAACCAGTGCCTATATGGGATCCTGATTCATGCAAGGTGAGGGCTCCAGCCACTAGACTAAAGCGCCAAGTCCTGAAAGGCTAATTTACAGAGAGAAGGAGAGACACAAAGATTCTTTTGCTGGTTCACTCCCCAAGTGGCCACAATGCCCAGAGCTGAGCCAATCTGAAGCCAGGAGCCAGAAGCTTCCTTGGGGGTCTCCTACACAGCGCAGGGTCCTAACCCTAGGCCATCTTCCACCTCCCCCACCAGCCAAAGTCAGGGAGCTGGATGGGAAACAGAGCAGCTTGGATCCTGGTAAATGCACAGGATTCAGTCACTAAGCTATCGTGCCAGGACCAAAATAAACAAAAATTTAAAAACAAAAGGTTAATAGCAACAAAGCCAACCTGATTAAAGACTGCTGTCACTTTTGTACCTAAGCAACACACAAATCATATAAAGGATACGCAGGATTTTCCAAGAGTTCTTACTCATGCTATAGCTTCATTTTTTCCTGTGTCTACAGAAAAAAGAAAAATCCAGATCCAGGTCTAATCTATGTCCTCCAGAGAGTAAGCATACACAACTTTTTGCTCTTGTACATGCTTTCCCTTAAGTATACACATATACATATCAGTGGCAATAGCCTTGAGAACAAGCCTTGCCAGGCCAGCATTATGGCATAATGAGTTAAGGCTGCCACTTACAACTACATCCCATATGGGCACTGGTTCAAGACCTGGCTGTTTCATTTCCAACCCAGTTCCCTGCTAATGTGCCAATGAAAACATTGGTAAAGGATGGCTCAAGTGCTTGGGCTCCTGCACCTGTGGGGACACTGGGCTGAAGCTCTTGGCTTCTCTTTGGCCCAGCCCTGACTGCTGAGGCACTAGGGAGAGTGAACCAGAAAGAGGATGCAAGAGCTCTGTCTCTCCCTCTCTCACCTTGTAAACCTGTCTTTCAAATAAATAAGATAAATTTTTTGGGAAAAAAAAAAAGATAGCAGGCATGGTCTTCTATTTTTTAAAGATTTTATTGTTTATTGGAAAGTCAGATATACAGAGAGGAGGAAAGAGAAGAAAATTTTCTGTCTGCTGATTCACTCCCCAAGCAGGGCACAATGGCCAGAGCTGAGCTTATCCGAAGCCAGGAGCCTCTCTCCTACACAGGTGCAGGGTCCCAAGGCTTTGGGCCTTCCTAAAACTGCTTTACCAGTCCACAAGCAGGGAGCTGGATGGGAAGCAAGGCCTCCAGGATTAAAGCAGCACCCATATGAGATCCTGGTGCGTGCAAGGTGAGGGCTTTAGCTGCTAGGCTACCACGCCAGGCCCCAGGCATGGTCTTTATATCATATTTTATCAGTCTGTATTCAATTGCTCAGGGAAAGCAATCATGTATACTGAATGATTTGGGAAATGGCTTTGTTTTCCACACACTCCAGGAGAGCGGGATGCTGAAAAATGTATGTAGGCTGATAAAACAAGGACATGTTTCCAAAGCTGGGTCAAGGAGAAAAAGAAATAAAAACCAATTTAACAAGAGAAATAAAAATTTAACTCAAATTCAGAATTTTACTGAAGTTAACAGTGTGAACTGTCCTGACAGTCTGTACGGAGATCTATGTTCTAGTTTTGCTGCACTGGCTCAGGAAAAGCGCAACCACTTTATTCAGCTGTAATAAGTTAACCTGCAACCTTGACCTGGACTGCAAAAGTTGTGTTCTGCCTATAATCGTGTCTGAAACACAGGCATAGAATACGTTTTCTACTCAACAAAAACAAAAACAAAAAAAATGTAAGCAAGAGGCGGAAAAGGAAGGAGAAAACAAAGAAAGGGAACAGTTGCTAAGTACATGCAAGCACTGGGCCTTTGTTAATTGTTCCATACAGCTACATTCTTTAATTCACACAACCTTCTTATGAGGTGCATTGTAGAGAGAAGGAAACTGCCATTCGGAAGGTTAGAAAACTTGTCTACAGAACGTAAAGCCAGCAAGTGACTGAATTGAAACTTCAACCTAGATTTTCTTAAATTCAAAGCTAATGCATAAGCACACTAACTTTTCTGTATATAACCATATACTGTAAATTATCTTAAATTTCTGAGAAACAGGTAGGTTAGTAATAAGCAGTTCTACTATCTAAGTAAAAATCAGGGATTTTGTAAGAGATACTTTTTTATATAAACATTAGACACCATCATTAAGTTACTTCCTCAGACACTGAGACTCTCACTAAATATTACCTGTAAGATGTACAGAAATTATAGGTTAGTTAAATACGGTATACTTATATCCACCATGTCAGTATACTGGACTGACCTTCAAACACTAAGACAAGGAGGTCAAAAAGTTGTAATGGGAAAATATGGAAGTTATTTTCCTGAGTTCAAATGCTCCCTGACCTATTTCCCAATATCTCCTGGAATTTCTACTCTTTAATTTCTTGTGTGGAAGCATTATGATTTTTAGTATTTAATAAAATCTAATGCCTTCATATTATGACCAGTGCTTTATTATCCAGTCTTATTCCAAATGATCCTAAAAAGCATAAGAAGAGTGGAGAAGATAAAATCAAGTATTAGTTTCCATATGCAAAAAGCATCACATAAGGACTTCTAAATGCAAAGCTGTAACCACAAAGACTTAAAAATACCGTTCTTCAGGGGCGGGCATTGTAGCTAGTAGGTTAAGTCCCTGTGGAGCTGGCACCTTATGTGGGCACCAGTTTAAGTCCATAACCTGACCTGGCTGTTCCATTTCTGATCTAGGGTTCTGCTAATACGCCTGGAAAAACAGAGGAAGATGGCTCCTGCCACACGGAGACACAAAAGAAGCTCCTGGCTTCTGGCGTCAATGTGGCCCAGCTGCAGTTGTTGCAGACACTTGGGGAGTAAACCAACTGGATAGAAGCTCCCTCCCTCTTCTAAGTCTGCCTTCAAATACAAATATTTAAAAAAACATTTGGAAACTAACAGTCTACAGTTTGTCTATTTATAACAAATGGCCAGAAACCAGAAATAGCCACACCATGTTAATAGATTAAAATCCTCCTTTTTGGCCCGGCAGCGTGGCCTAGCGGCTAAAGTCCTCGTCTTGAATACACCGGGATCCCATATGGGCACCGGTTCTAATCCCGACAGCTCCACTTCCCATCCAGCTCCCTGCTTGTGGCCTGAGAAAGCAGTCTGATGGCCCAAAGTCTTGGGACCCTGCACCCACGTGGGAGACCTGGAAGAAGTTCCTGGCTCTTGGCTTCAGATCAGCATAGCATCGGCCGTTGTGTTCACTTGGGGGGTGAATCATTGGACGGAAGATCTTCCTCTCTGTCTCTGCTCCTCTCTGTATATCTGGCTTTCCAATAAATAAATAAATCTTTAAAAAAAATCCTCCTTTAACTGTAACTAGCATGATTATCAAAATTGCAAGTACTGAATACACATGAAAAGCCTACTTCACTATTGGAGGCTTATCATTTGTCAAAAAACCAGAAATGATCATTTTTGACAACTCACTATATTTCGCAGCACTAACTACCAGCACATACAAAATCATTTTTCTTTTCCTCTGTGATACCATTAAAGAGAGATGTGAATGCTTAGCTGTTTGACACCAAAGGGAAGCACAATCTATGGTACTGAGAATGTTCTGACTGAATTCACTTGTAACCCGGAAGCCCTGAGGGTCCCCATTAAATCAAGATGCACACAGAAGTCAGTTGTTACTACTTAGAAAGCTTAGCAGGAGAACAGGTTCTTAATCATTTCCTCTTGGGGCCTTTTCATTCACCCATCCATACATACTCTCATTCATTCAGCAAACACTCAGACTGTATACCAACAAACTGGATAATCTACAAGAAATGGATAAATTCCTAGAAATAAACAACCATCCAGACTGAAACATGAGAAAACAGAGTGCCTGCACTAACCAATAAGAGGGAAATTGAATCAGTAATCAATGGTGTCCCATCAAAAAAAAAGCCCAGGACCTGATGGCTTTGTAGCTGAATTTTAATATTTAAAGAATATCAACGCTTCTCAAATTTTTCAAAGAAACTGAATTGGAGAGACTATCTCCTAGCCTTTCTTTGTGAGACCAGCAGTACCCTGATCTTTTGAATGTGCTACTGAATTCAATTTGCTACGATTTCAACAAGAATTTTTCCATCTATGTTCCTAGGGGAACTGGCTTGTCATTTTTGTTCCTGGAGTGCTCTCAGTCTCTGTGTCTTTCAAATAAATTAGAAACAATACCAACAAGAAACTCTTAATAAAGAAAAGAGGGCACAGGGTTGGTTTAGTGGGTAAAGTGGATGCCTGCTGCGCCAGTATCCCATATGCATGCTGGTTCAAGTTCCACCTGCTCTACTTCTGATCTAGCTCCTGCCTAATAGCTTAGCAAAGCATTGAAGGATGCCTCAAGTACGTGGGACCCTGCACCCACAAGGGGACTCAGAGCTCTTGGTTCCTGGCTGAAGGCTGGCTCGGCCAGCCAGTTGATGAAATACCCCTTTCTCAGTAACTCTGACTTTCAAATAAATTAAAAAAAAAAAAAGGATAAACTATAAAATAAAAGCAGAAGCAGTAACAGTGAGCTTACCAAAAAGTCAAAACTACAAGAACATTTTTTAAAGATTTATTTATTTTCATTGTAAAGGTAGATATACAGATAGGAGGAGAAACCGAGAGGAAGATTTTCCATCTGATGATTCACTCCCCAGGTGGCTGCAACAGCTGGAGCTGCGCCGATCCAAAGCCCAGATCCTCCTCCAGATCTCCCATGTAGGTCCAGGGTCCCACGGCTTTGGGGGGCCCTCAACTGCTTTCCCAGGCCACAAGCAGGGAGCTGGATGGGAAGTGCCAAGATTAGAACCAGCGGCCATATGGGATCCTGGCGCATATAAGACAGACTTTGGCCACTAGGCCACCACGCCTGGCCCTACAAGAACATTTTTAAAAATTAATAACTTCAATCAACAAGGTGAAAGAGCTGCACAATGAAAACTAAAATTATAAAAGTGATGAAGACAATGGGCCCGGTGCAGAGGCCTAGCGGCTAAAGTCCTCACCTTGAACACGCCAGGATCCCATATGGGTGCTGGTGCTAATCGGTCCTAATTCTGGCAGCCCTGCTTCCTTACCAACTCCCTGCATGTGGTCTGGGAAAGCAGTCGAGGGCCCCCCAAAGCCTTGGGACCCTGCACCTGTGTGGGAGACCTGGAAGAAGTTCCTACCTAGCACCTGGCTTCAGACCAGATCAGCTCTGGCTGTTGAGGTCACTTGGGGAGTGAGTCATTGGACAGAAGATCTTCCTCTCTGTCTCTTCTGCTCTCTGTATATCTAACTTTGCAATAAAAATAAATAAATCTTTAAAAAAAATAGTGATGAAGACAAAAATAAATGGAAAGAAATTCCATGTTCATTGTTTGAAAGAATTAATGTTGAAGTGACAATACTATACAAAATAATCAACACATTCAACATAACCAATGCTATTTTCACAGAAACAGAAAAGCAATCCTAGAAATCCTAGACTACATAAAACAACAAGAGGGCCCGGCGCAGTGGCCTAGTGGCTGAAGTCCTCGCCTTGAACACACCTGGGATCCCATATGAGCGCCAGTTCCAATCCCAGCAGCTCCACTTCCCATCTAGCTCCCTGCTTGTGGCCTGGGAAAGCAGTCGAGGACGGTCCAAAGCCTTGGGACCCTGCACCCACGTGGGAGACCTGGAAGAAATTCCTGGTTCCTAGCTCAGGATCAGCACAGCACCAGCCATCGCACTCACTTGGGGAGTGAATCATTAGACCAAAGATCTTCCCCCCTCTCTCTCTCCTCTTCTCTGTCTACCTGACTTTGCAATAAAAAAAAAAACTTTGGAAAAAAAAAAAAAGATCCAAATATCCAAAGCAATCCTGAGGGTAAAAGGAATAAAATTGGTTGCACTGCATCCCCTAATCTACTATACAGCTACAATAAATCAAAACAGTGTAGTATTGGCATAAAAAGAGGCCAAGAGAACAAAACATAGAACCCCAAAAACTATTCACACATTTACAATTAACTGATCTTTTGGGAAAGCTGCCAAGGAACATACAATGGAGAAAGGACAGTTTAAATAAATGGTTCTCACGAAACTGAATATCCCTATGTAGGAAAATGAAATGAAATCATTATCTTATACCACATTCAAAAATCAACTCAAAATGAACTGTTCTTACATGTTATGTTGGGGACTGTGAAACTACGAGAAGAAAACACAGCAGAAAGAAGCTCTGTGACACTAGTGGGACAATGAGGATTTGCTTTTTTGTTGTTGTTGCTCTTTTAGGTAGAAAAGAAGAACACAGGTTGAAAAGCCAAAAATAAACAAATGGGATTACACATCAAAATGAAAAGATTCTGTACAGACACAATGGACACAGTAAAAAGACAACTTACAAAATGAAAAAAAAATTGTAAGCCCTACATGTCATAAAGAATTAATACCCAAAACATATAAGGAACTCAGATTCACAGCAAGAAAACCATCTGATTTAAAATCGGACAAATGATTTGAACAGACATTTCTCAAAAGAAAACACACAGGGGTTAGTCACAGCGTGTTAAGCCACTGCCCGCAGTGCCAGCATCACCAGTTTGAGAGCCAGCTTATCCACTTCCTTCCCAGATCCCTGCTAAGGTATATGGGAAAGAAGCGGAAGCTGGGCCAAGTCCCTGGAATCCAGACACATGAGGTCTGCCTGGTCCAGCTCACACTTCTTAAAAGTTCTATTCATGTTGCAGTGTGGTAACAGTAACCATCTCGCTCGCAAATACTCACACAGCCACTGTAAAAGGAAGCCGACCTTGGGACACCCATGGCTTCATTACTGTTGCTGTTCTAGCATCAACACTGACTCTGTGGCTATCTATGACTCATCTCCCCCTCCTACAGGTACCATTCTACCAGTTACTGTTCTGATTTGAAAAGCAATCCCAGGGGAATCTAGAGTTCCCATATACATTTAAATCATGCTTCAAACAAGCATGACTTCCCCACGGCCCATCTCTTTCAAAAGCATTACGCATATGTGTGACCTTAGTAACAGAAGTCTTTTTGTCATCTAAGTCTCTTGCCCATTGAGATGTCTGCTTATTTCTTTTTTTTTTTTAAGATTTATTTATTTTTTAAATTATGAAGTCAGATATACAGAGAGGAAGAGAGACAGAGAGGAAGATCTTCCTTCTGATAATTCACTCCCCAAGTGAGCACAACAGCCAGTACTGCGCCGACCTGAAACTGGGAACCAGGAACTTCTTCCAAGTCTCCCACACAGTTGCAGGGTCCCAAAGCTTTGGGCCGTCCTCAACTGCTTTCCCAGGCCACAAGCAGGGAGCTGCCAGGATTAGAATCGGCGCCCATATGGGATCCTGGCGTGTTTAAGGCGAGGACTTTTAGCCGCTAGGCTACGCCGCCGGGCCCATCTGCTTATTTCTGAGGCAAAAGAGCAAGGAAAAAGAATGTGGATGCTACAACACTGGCCACTACACATGGTTTCTTATTGTAGAGAAAAATTATTACCCAATTTATCAAATACAGAACAAGTCATCTCTCACTTATCTGATTGGTACATATCCAAATGCGAGTGAAGATCCAGGGGTATAAAGCAGACAATCCACACCCTGATAAGTAAAAAGCTAAGCTAGTGGGGCTGGTGCTGTGGCTCAACAAGTTAATCCTCTACCTTCAAGCGCCAGCATCCCATATGGGTCCCCAGAAGCTGGCATTCTGATGCAGCAAGTTAAGCCACTAGTTCTGATGCGACATCTCATATAGGAGTACTGGTTTGAGTTCTAACTTACTTCTGTTCCAGCTTCCTGTGAATGAGACTGAAAAGCTGCAGAAAATGGCCTGAGTAGGGACCCCTCCTACACTGGAGGCCAGGATGAAGTTCCAGGCTTCTGGCCTCCGCCTGGCCCAGAGCTGGCCAATGTGGCCACATGGGTGAACCAGGAGGATGGAAAACAGATCTTGCTCCCTTTCTCCTCCCTCCTTCTCTGTCAGCCTGCATTTCAAACAAATAAGTATGCTTAAAAAAAAAAATTAAGCCACTCTTTTAAAAGAGCAAATTCACAGCCTATATCAAAACCTGTAAGACTTTGGATGATTTTTAACTAACCAATTACATTTCTATAAATTTATCCTAAGGAAATAACCGAACAAGGCTGCAAAGAAATAGATGGTATGCTGGTTTCAAAATCAGCACATATACCAGAGTTGAAAAGAATCCCAATGTACAATAAATGAAGGAAAATATTTCCTTCAGTGGACTACTCTGCTCTCATTAAAATTATGCTGCACATCTGTTTTTGATATTGTAACTCACACAGTGAAACAAACTGATGATGAAAACAGCCTTTATATGATCCCATTTTTCATGAAGAAAATTTTTGAAAGATATCAGACCAGTGTTTCATTAACAGTTATCGCTAAGTGGAATTATCAATAACATTTACTGTCTTCTCCAACATTTTCTACAAGTAACACACACACACAGCTCTCCATATAAAAAGAAATGACTTTTAAGAACTTACTAAAATGGGGCCCGGCGCGGTGGCGCAAGTGGTTAAAGGTCCTCGCCTTGCACGCCCGGGATCCCATATGGGCGCCGGTTCTAATCCCGGCAGCCCTGCTTCCCTTCCAGCTCCCTGCCTGTGGCCTGGGAAAGCAGTCAAGGACAGCCCAAAGCTTTGGGAACCTGCACCCGCGTGGGAGACCCGGAAGAGGCTCCTGGCTTCGGATCGGCATAGTATCGGCCCGTTGCGCTCACTTGGGGAGTGAATCATCGGACGGAAGATCTTCCTCTCTGTCTCTTCTTTCTGTATATCCGCCTTTCCAATGAAAAAATAATAAAAATAAATCTTTAAAAAAAAAAAAAACAACTTACTAAAATGGGCCCGGCAGCATGGCCTAGTGGCTAAAGTCCTCGCCTGAACGCCACGGGATCCCATATGGGCGCCGGTTTGAATCCCGGCAGGTCCACTTCTCATCCAGCTCCCTGCTTGTGGCCTGGGGAAGCAGTGGAGGATGGCCCAAAGCCTAGAGACCCTGCACGTGTGGAAGACCCGGAAGAAGTTCCTGGTTCCCAGCTTCGGATCAGCGCAGCACCAGCCGTTGCGGTCACTTGGGGACTGAATTGTCAGAAGGAAGATCTTCTTCTCTGTATATCTGTCTCTCCTCCTCTCTGTATATCTGACTTTGTAATAAAAATAAATAAATCTTAAAAAAAAAGGATCTTACTGAAATGGACTGGACTGGTCTGCTACACATACTGGCAAACCAGGGTAGGCGGAGGGCCTGGTTGGGGTTATCGTGGGTCGCTCCAACTAGGCTGCAGCTCCCACTGATTTATGCGAGGGTCGAGTATGCGCTGGGCAGAACCAGGCTGGACTGCAACACCCACTGGTTCCAGTGGAAGTCGGGGCTAGAAACACAACCACCCCAGCAATTCCAACCACCAGCTGATCAGGGTGATGGACTGTGCCGGGCCCTGTATTTGCAAGTACATGCAAGAATCTGTTCTGGGAACACCTCAGACGAAGTTTCTTTGGGAATCTCCCCAATCGAACTGCCGGACTCAGAACCCTAACCATGAAAGACAGAAGATGGAGCAAGTCAATCAACCACCTCAGCTATATGTTGGCAGCAAAATACCGGGCAAATGGAGACGCTATAATGGACAATGTCAATCAGTGGATTCTTCAACGACCTCATCGTGTTTGGAGAGGCGAGATTGGCAGTGATTCATAACTGGTGAACTATTGAAACCACTTGAGCGAGTATCTCAGAGCATGCCCCACATGCGGGACTTGGGGTGGGTGGGAAACTGGGTGGGGCTTCTCCCTTAATATCCCCATTTACCTCAGATACATGAAGGAAACAATATGGAAATAATAATCTTACCCACTTTCCTGTAGCCCTTGACCCTTTTTACCCAAATTAACTATGTAAAGATTGTCAAAATAAAAAAAATTTTTGAAAAAAAAAAAAAGATCTTACTGGTATAAACCATCTCTGAATAATCAAAGTTAAACTGGTTTTGTTTGTTTTCTATTCTACTTTTTTTTTAAAATTGATTACACTGCATTATGTGACACAGAGTTATAGGCACTGGGATTCCCCCCACCCATCCCCAACCCTGCTCCCTCCATGGTGGATTCCTCCACCTTGTTGCATTACCACAGTTCAAACTCAGTTGAGATTCTTTCATTGCAAGCATCAACCAAGCTTAAAGTCCAGTATCTTATTGTCCAGATAAGTTTCTTGAGGAGACCATCTCTGGTCTAAAGGTAGAGCTGACAGAGTATCATCCCAATCAATTAAAAGCCCCGACAATTTATAACGTTATGGAATTCGTTGACATGGTATTGAGTAACCAATATATTAAAAGAGAGATACAAACAACAACAACAAAAAAAGAATGCAAGTTCTGAACCACATCCTCTGACTTCTATATTGGCATTTCAATTATTAGTTTATATACAACTGGATTCTATACATCTTAAAGTGGCTATATGTTACTATTCAGCTGTCTCATGTCTATTTTAATTTTAGTATTTAGCAGCTTATAGCATTGAAGCAGGATTTTGCAGAACCCGGCTGTTTTTTCTTTCTACATTTCTAATGTTCTAGATGTTTCCTGTTTTGAACATGTAACAATTGGTGATGATAAATATGCCAAATGTATAGTTAATGTTTCTTTTTTAAAATTTATTTATTTTTATTACAAAGTCAGATACACAGAGAGGAGGAGAGATAGAGAGGAAGATCTTATGTCCAATGATTCATTCCCCAAGTGACCTCAATGGCCGGTGCTTTGGTGATCCAAAGCCAGGAGCCAGGAACTTCTTCCAGGTCTCCCTCTCGGGTGCAGGGTCCCAAGGCCTTGGACCCATATGGGAATTACTATTTTTTTTTTAAAGATTTCTTCGTTTTTATTGGAAAGACAGATATACAGAGAGGAAGATCTTTCGTCTGATGGTTCACTCCCCAAGTGGCTGCAATGGCTGGAACTGAGCCAATCCAAAGCTAGGAGCCAGGATCTCTTCCAGGTCTCCCACGTGAGTGCAGGGTCCCAAGGCTTTGGGCCATCCTCGAGTGCTTTCCCAGGCCACAGGGAGGGAGCTGGATGGGAAGCGGAGCTGCCGGGACTAGAACCGGCAACTGATTGTCTTTTAACAAGATCTTAATTCTAAAGAATTATTTATCTTCCCTGGTCCTGAGACATTTATAAGAATCTTATGATTAAGCCCCAATCTGCTGCCACCCTCAATCACTATAGCAGTGTTTCAGCTCTGGTCACCATGGTAGCTTACTGTCCTCACAAAGACTGGATAGTATTGCTATACATAGTATGATTTATAAGATAAATAACACAGAAGAAAATTTCATTCCTCTTCAAGACAATATGGTATCATATCACTGTCATAATTTCTCCAATGACAAAACATTTTTTTTATCTGTGCTGTCCAATATGACAGACCATAGCACAGTTGCTCAATGACACATATGGCTTACAGAGCATTTGAAATGTGGTTAGTACAACCAGGGAACCAAACTTTAAACTTTAAATCATTTTTATTTTAATAGCCACACATAGTGGGGACCGGTTTGGATACCACAAAAAATTCATAGTACATACTATGACTGATACAAAATACACATAACTAAAAATTCAAGGAAAACACAATTTCCACTGAAGATCTGGCACTCTAGTGTATATTTCCAAGACTAACAAAACCATAATTTTGTGGGTTACAGATTGTATCCTTGAAAATTAAATGGCATTTAGAAATCCTCATTCTTCCTTAAGGAAATAAGTATTCATCTCCTGAAAGTCTCATTTCTTAGGCCTTCCATAACGCTGGCTGTCCCAGCACCCTCAGCCTGCTTCCTTTGTGTAATCTTTGGTACCTCCTCCTCATCTTCATCTATCAACTAAAGACTTATTTCCCATGTTGAGTCCTTGGTCTCTTGTTTTCTGTTTCTCATTCATAAGAGATTTCTTACAGTTTCCAATATGACTCCTATTTGCCTTCTGTGAATCGACACACTTCTCTACATAACCTTGAGCATTTTACTTCATTTGAGAGTACTGCCCATATGTGAAATAATCTGGGTATTTACCATGGTCCTTTCAGGCTTTAGGATTCTATGAATTCTAGAACAGTCCTAATTAACAAACCCTGCTTCTGTTTTTGTTGCTGTAGTAGCTGTTTGTTCTGCTTCAAATTTTTATTTATCAAAGGCAGAAAGTTAGACAAAGATCTGCCATCTGCTAATTTACTTCTCCAGTGTTCATGCTGGGCCAAGCCAATCAGAAACTGGAATTTGGTACAAGTTTTCCATCTGGGTAGCAGGAACCAAGTAATTGGACTATCACCTGCTGCCTCGCAGGGTACACATGAGTAGCAACAATTAGAAGTAGAGCCATGGCTTAAATCTTGGCACTCTAATAATGGGATGCAGCCACCAAGTATCCTAACCACTAGGCTAAAAGCCTGCCACTTCTTTATTTTTATTGAGCTAATTCTTTTTGTACCTTTTCAAATGCTGGTGTATTCCACAGCTGTACAACAGTAACAATTTTTTCTTCACTCTTCACCCTTCCTTTGAGAATCTCACATACTCTATTAATTGCTTCAAATTTAATGCTATCTGTTTTCTTTAACTCTGAAGCTGAAGCTTTAAATTTATATCTGTGGCTCATGATTAACCAGACATGTTATCAACACCTTAAAAGTATCAAGTAGATTGCAGAAAGTACATAAGCCAAATTTCTTTGTCCTTATGACTTGGTGAAATGACAGGTTCCAGAGCAGGTAGTCAGTGAGGGGGTCAGAGGTCCATGTCCCCAGTCAGAGTAGCTAGGCTCTGCACCCAGCTCTGGCTCCTGATTTTGGCTTCCTGCCAATGGAAACCAGGGAGACAGTCATTGGGTTCTGCTTTCTCAGCTCCAGCCTTTGGCCCAGCCAGACTGTTGGCATCTGGGGAGTGAACCAGCTTGTTTATACCACTGTGTCAGCCCCATATTCTTTTTTATATGTTTTTGTTCTGCGATGTTAAAAGTAGAGTATACGGGCCCGGCGGCATGGCCTAGCGGTTAAAGTCCTCATCTTGAATGCGCCAGGATCCCATATGGGCGCCGGTTCTAATCCCGGCAGCTCCACTTCCCATCCAGCTCCCTGCTTGTGGCGTGGGAAAGCAGTCGAGGGCCCCCCAAAGCCTTGGGACCCTGCACCCGTGTGGGAGACCTGGAGGAAGTTCCTGGCTCGTGGCGGAGTGAGTCATTGGATGGAAGATCTTCCTCTCTGTCTCTCCTCCTCTCTGTATATCTGACTTTGTAATACAAATAAATAAATCTTAAAAAAAATGACTTTCCAATAAAAATAAATAAATCTTTAAAAATTATTTTAAAAACCCATTTTGCATGTTGTCCATCACTGTCTGAAATGGTTTTTCTTAATTTTTCTGACTATTAACATCACCTTATATTTCCTCTACTGAGATGTCTTCCATGATTTCTTCTAAGATTTTCCTTGTTACCCACTCCCAAACAATTTTTCTTTTCCCTGAGGAGAAATGCCAAGAAAATAGTCCTTGTAAATTTTAGTCCTGTTCTATTACAAATGGTAATTGGAGCTGGAGTTGTGATACAGCACTTTAAGCTGCTGTTTGCGACACTGGAATCCTATATTGAGGTACTACTTTGTGGCCTGGCTGCTCTGCTCCTGATCCAGCTTCCTGCTAATAGGCCTGGGGGGCAGAGAAGCTAGCTCTGCCATCTCTGTGAGAGTCAGACAAGACTTTCTGGCTCGTTGGCTTCAGCAGAGTCCAGGGGCTGTTGTGGCCATTTGGGGAATGAAACATCATGCTAAATAATTTCCTCTTTCTTTCTCTTTTTCTTTTTCTCTCTCTCTGACACTGTGCCTTTCAAATAAATGAAAAAACCAACCAACCAAAAATCAAAAACAAGACTGGTCTGAGTAATAAGTACTGTTTCCCAGAACATAAACTTTTTTTTAAACATTCTTTATATTGGAAAGTCAGATATCCATAGAGGAGAGACAGAGAAGAAGAACTGCCATCTGTTGTTTCACTCCCTAAATGACCACAACAGCTAGAGATGAGCCGATCTGAAGCCAAGAGCCAGGAGCTTCTTCCAGGTCTCCCATTAGGGTGCAGGGTTGTAAGGCTTTGGGCCATTCTCAACTGCTTTCCCAGGCCAAAATCAGGGAGCTGGATGTGAAATAGTGTCGCCTGGATTAGAACCAGTGACCATATGGGATCCCAAGGTGCATGCAATGAGAGGACTTCAGCAGCAAAGCTACTGCCCAGGCCCCTAAGGATGTAAATGCTTACAGGACAGCAGTTCTACTACATACATTCTATACATTATGAGAAAAAAAAAATTCATGAGGCATTTTATTATATGGGTGTAAACATATGTGTATATATAATTCAAACTTATCATCTATAATTTAAATAATTTACTTGACTTCAAATCTTCTACAGACTAAGAAAAACATTTTAGCTGCTATAAGTTTTCTCTGAATTCACCAAAATACCTGCTATAAAGGGAAGGTTATGGGTTTTAATATTTATTTTATTTTATTGGAAAGGCACATGTACAGAGAGGAGGAGAGATAGAAAAGAAGATCTTCCATCCGATGACTCACTCCTAAGTGGCTGCAAAGGCCGGTGCTGCACCAATCTAAAGCCAGGATCCAGGAACTTCCTTCAGGTCTCCCATGCGGGTGCAGGGTCCCAAGGCTTTGGGCCGTCCTCAACTGCCCTCCCAGGCCACATGCAGGGAGCTGGATGGGAACTGGAGCTGCCAGGATTTAAACCGGCACCCATATGGGATCCTGGGGCATGCAAGGCGAGTACCTTAACCATTACGCCATCGTGCTGGGCCCAGGCTATGAGTTTTAGAGTTACCTCAAAGCAGGCTCAAATTCCATTATCCTCTCTTATACTTTTAGCTGTAGATCTTTGAGCAAATATTTGACACCTCTAACCTTTGGTTTCACTATCCATAGGAACAGGAAATTTGTACATGGGGAGGCTGCAAGGTGTAATGCAGAGAACAGAGCTAGATAAGCCTGGGCTGAAATGCTACCAGTAACACTGAGTATATGACTTTCTCTGAGTAATTCCTTACATTTAAAGTTGGGATAAATATATCTAATAAATGGGTGGCTGTGTGCATTTAACCAGGCAATGTATTTCAGAATATCTTAACATAATAAATAACAAACAGTGCACACGCAACAATTTATCAGTATTATCTACTTAAAACAATTCAGACTGTGTTTGTGTAATAATTATCAAGCTCTGTTAAAGATCTCTTACACATTAAAGTGACATTTCAACATACGAGAAATGAAATTAGTCTAACAGGTATAAAATACGTTGTACTTTCCACTTTCTAAAATACTTTCGACAAGATGAAATGTCACCTAACAGAAAACCTGGCTTATACAGAAACTACACTATAAACGTGCGGGTAATACCCTAGTTAAACATTCAAAATACAGTAAGGAAAAATTTCCTTGGCATTATTCTCCTTCATAAATGTTCTTGCACTTCCTATTAGCTAACTGAGGATTTGTTAAAGGCTGAACAAGGTGTTGCTAAAAAGCAGGTAAGACAATGAGGTAGGAAGACTTGTGTTATCAACTTGTTCTTTAGCTTCAGGCATAATGTGGCAATATTGAAATGACACAACAAGAAATCATGTCATACAACCATGTCCCAAAAGAATCAGCAAATTTTGGGTATGGATGACACTGTTAAATACTATCAGAATACAGACAAAAGGCAAGTGGTTGCTCATATTTACACTAAAAAAAATTCAATTTCACTATTATTTATTAAAAACTTGCATTCTGCACAATCTTTCAAAAAATATATTAAATAAACGGGTGGTTAATCTCATCCATTTCACACTACAGCAAAAAGTTTCTTTCGAAAGAAGTTTCTTGAAGTAGTTTAACAGTTGTTTATTTTTCCAACTCGAGTAAACTGTATAGATATGGATCAATCCTTAGTGAGTGCACAAACATAGGAAAAATGCCAAATTAAAGATGATAAAGTAAAATAAAACAGAATAGAATAAATACATGACAATTCTTCCGGGCAACTGCAATTCTTCCATTGCAAAATCGCTATGAAGTCTTTCATTATAATTGTATTTGTATAAAAAATTAATAGATTCGGTTTTTAAACAACTCCCTAAGACAATTGTATTTTAAACATTAGAAAATATATTGAACATCTAGGTCACCAAATATTGCTCCATATAACTAAGAAAACCAAGTAACACCTAATTCTCATTCTCATTCCCCTGCTCAAAAATATGTACAAAGCACACTAACGCATTAAAATCAAGTGTAGCTATAGAGGGTAGGCAACCTACCTTTTCTAAGTAATTTCTAAGTAAGTTTTTTTTAAAGACACGAGTGGAATAGCACTGTCACGGGAGCCTGAATGGTGGGCTCCGGTTCGTTTTACAGCTACATGTTGGTTCATCAACTAGACCACGGGAGAAGTGAGTGCACTTGAACTCCTATTAAATACACAGTCAGTCGCTCTCTCACCCGGGGAAAAACCCCGGCGCTGATGGCCAGCCTCGCCTGACAATGCAGTGACCACAACATCCCAGTCAACGCTTCTGGAGTCAGAGCCGACTACGCTCGGGTCCGACCGGCTTGCATCTGTGGTCCACCCCGGCGGGAGCAGCCGCAGCTCCCGTTCCGCGAGAAGCCGCAAACCAGCGCCCTGCGGCCCCCGGTCCCACAGAGATGCTGGCCCGGCCGCCACGCCCCAGGCTCGGGGTCCGGCCCCCGCCAGGCCCGCAGGGCTCCCCGGGCTGGGCGGCCGGCTTGGCGCCGTTAGCCGGGTGTCCCACGGGACCCGGCGGCCGTGACGGCGCCCGGGCGCTCGGCTCTCCCTCGGCCCCGCTTACCGGCCCGGGTGGTGTCCGTCAGGTCGTGGTTGGCCGCTCCGCGGGGAAACTCCCTCAGTTTCCGGCCACTCAGGCTCAGCACCCCGGTGACCGCCGCCTCCTCCAGCGCTCGATCCAGGGAGCGGCTCCATGAGCCCGGGCCGGGACCAGAGGCCGCCCCAGAGTTTGGACCGCAGTTAACAGCAGGGAGGTTTCCTCCAGAAGCGGCTGAGCCAGAGTATTCGGCAGCGGCTGCCACAGCGACCAAGCCCGCGGCCGCCATTTCCCAGCCGAAGCTTCTCCAGCGCGGCTCCCCCCTCCCCACGCCCGGGGCCCGGCTCCGCGCATGCGCGTCCGGATGGCTGGGAGGGCGGGGAAAGGGGCTCCCAGACCCGGACGGCCGTTTGACTGGCAGCTCCGCGGCGGCCCCTCCGCACAGCCGGCGCCTGGCCCCGCCCACAGCCAGGTTTCCATGGGAACTACGAGGAACTCCCAAACCTGCCGCAGCGCTGCGCGCCAAGCTTCCAGGTACTAGCTGAGCTTTCTGCCCTACGATCTGAAACAATTCCCCACTTGCAATTGTATTCCCGGATGATCTAAATCGGTGTTAATGCTTGGAGGGGGAGGGGGGGAGGAATGTGATTACGTGTTCATTTTGCTCGAAACGACACAATTCTTACGTTAAAGATTCTATACTGGACACTCACTTCGTTTTTTAAAGCGACTCTTCCTAAACATCCTCTAGAGTACGTGTAGTTTAAGCAGGATAGGTGGCACTGTTGGCCACAGCGGGAGGAATGGTATTCAAGTCTAAAGTTCTGGTTTGGAACCAAAATTGCAGAGAAAATCATCCGATGATGATCTGAATGTGGAAATAACAGGTAGAACCGAAGAAACGGTCCATTCGGGTGGGAAACACTTCATTTTCAACCGATTAGGTCAGTAATGTCCAGCATAATCCAGTTTTTACATTTAAGCCATTCATTATACGATGTCTATCCCATCCATAATTAGCCAGTTAGAATTTATTAAGGAAATAGTTGTCAGATAAAGTATTTTTCCTGCAGGATAATCTGACCGCGGAGTCAAAATAGGCCAACTTGGTAATAAGTTAAAAAAAAAAAAAAAGCAAGTGGGGTGGTGGGAAATTAGGAATTCAGGAAAAGGAATCTGTATCATGGATGAATTGTTTTAATCAACTCTGGATCATGAGTCCACATTATGTTCCACATCAGGAGGATCAGCGTGGCCACACGGAGGTATGACACGTGTGCGGGCATTAAACCACAAGACTTCAGATAGGCTCAGCTCCAGCCATGACAGCCACTTTGGGAGTGAACCAGTGGATGAAAGAGCTGTCTCCTCTCTGTAAATCTGATCTGCCTTTCCAATAAAAAGAAATCTTTTTAAAAATTCTTTTTCGGGCCCAGGTGGTGGCCTACTGGCTAGTCCTCGCCTTGTACACCCAGACCCAGTATGGGTGCCGGTTCTAATCCTGGCAGCTCCGCTGCCTGGAAAAGCAGTGGAGGACAGCCCAAAGCCTTGGGACCCCACACCTGCATGGAAGACCTGGAATAAGATCCCGACTACTGGCTTTGGATTGGCTCAGCTCTGGCCGTGTGGCCACTTGGGGAGTGAATCATTGGACAGAAGATCTGTCTCTCCTCTCTATGTATCTGACTTTATAATAAATAAATCTTTAAAAAATTTTTTTCAGTGTTATGAACTGAAAAAATTGCAGCTGCAGCTGATGTATTCGTCATCCCTGGCCAACATCCAGTGCATGTATCACTTTTTATTGTTCTTAAAATTTTGCTATTCTTAGAATAAATACCTAAGAACAGGATCTCATTTCACATTTTTTTTTAGAGTTGAGTTACATTGTCTATTCATACATTCCATAGTTACAAAGGATTCTCATCTACTTCCTCAGTCTACTCTCATGAAGGGGGCTGACTGAGAATTAGCAGATGTAGATTTTGTCAGGCTTACTAGAGTCAAGTGACAGATACAAATGATGACAGTTGCAAAAAGGCTGTAGGCAAAGGGGCAGCGTTAGGGATTGATAAAGTGGACTTCCTGCTTCTTCCTGTTTATTTTAAACGCTGAAAGTTCAGTCAATCCTGGGACAAAAGCTTCACCCATTTCAATGCCTCTTGGCAGCTCTGCATCTCACAGTTAACATGTTCTTTTCCCTTTCTACAGCCTAGAAAATGTATCATGCTTGCCTCTTGAGATTATGAACATACGACTCCACTGTTAAAAACACAGAATCTTGGTGAATCTAATTCTCTTCCAATGTACAAAAAAATAAACAAAAAACCCTACTTCTTGAATATATCCAATGTTTGCTTGTTTCTTTTCTTGCTCTCTTAGTAAGAAACATGAATGATAGATTCAGGAATATGGAAATATAAATTCAAACACGTACACTAGAGAACAGCTTCTAATTGATCTTTAAACACTGGCATACCTCATCTGAACATACTCAGGATGAGAGATTTCAGACAATGCCTCCTTACCAAGTTTTTGTAGGATAGATTTCAACTACAGAATAAACTGTCTTGGCATGGGGAAAAAAGAACTCTACAATGTCCAAGTAAGTCTTTTAACCCGTACAGAAAGACCATATTAGTACAAGATTCTGGTAAATATATGGTTTCTGGAAGTTACTATCTTTAAAAAAATAACTCCAAACTGATCTAGGAACATTCTTTAAAGGGAAACTTAAATCACAAATTTTACAGTGGCAAAAAATGATATGTAGTTCTGATGAAAGCTCAAGAGTTCTACTGATTAAAAATGAAATCATTTTTACTATTTGCCTGCATCTGGAATACAAGTTATTCATTCTCCATAATGCCAACTGAGTTTTTTTTCACTCTTATGTGGTAAAAATAATCAGCACAAATATTATATTAAAACTGTCTATATTATGTAAATCATAATTCCATTGACAGCAATCGAGTCATATCCTATTCTAAAAAAAGTACTAATCACCAAGGACAAAGCCCAATGGTGCTTCATAATAGGTGTAAATTATGATTTACTTCTAATTAGAATTACAGAGAATAGTTTGTGTTCATGTATGTCTCCTTGTGAACACGTCCTTTTTCACTAGGTCTACCTAACTTGAATGCCAAAGTAATGAAGTATGAATCATCACTAGATGATTTACTGAAGACCCTCTAAATACAAAAATATGGCTATTAGCAAGTCCTGGGCAGCTGTCAGGCCATACATTATTCCACTACTTTCTGTGGGTGTGCAATTGAAAAAAAAAATGTTTACTATTATCAACTGTTAATTAGATATGAGATCAAAAAGTTATTGTGCCCCTTAGAAGTCTTAAGAGTCTTGGGTCTCATTTTACTAAGATGTAAAAAGAGGGGTTAAAACTGAATGCCTTTTAAAAGCTCATCTAGCACTGTACTCCTTCGTAAATTTCTTTCAAAATTCCTCCATGCCAGCTCTTGCTGGAACTATGAATGAAATTATTAAAAAGCAAGAGAAGGATGCGAATAGAAGAATCCAGATAGATTTACTAATTCAGGTGATCAGTAACTTAAAAAGTTATAATCACCTAATAGCAGGTTCTTCATAGCACAGAATAATCTAAAAACGACAACTTAATGTTGATAGCTAAGAACAAATCATGTGAAACCTGTAACATTTTATTTGTTAAAAATGAACAGCTTCTAAATGTAACTTTTCCAAAAAACACCAAAAAGTACAGTGTAAAGCACCTCCTCATTAAATACAAACTTTCATTTTGTGATGCACTGCATCAATGTTTAGCATACACCTTGATGCAAAGGAAATTCTAAGTTGCATCCTGTTTAAAAAAAAAAATAGATGAACAAGGATGACTACAACCACATTCCAAGGGAAATTTTCCTCCAACAAAGCATTTTTTTTTTAATACACAACATGTTAGCACATAGTTTTAGTTGTATCAAAGGTGAAATTTTATAAAGAAAATTACAGATGACCAAAGAGCAAAAATTTAATATCCCAAAGACACTGTTACTTGATGTACTTTATATTCAATATTTGGAGCAATTTTTAACATTTCCCCTAAAATGGTATCAATAATAACTCAACATAACATTTAAAGTAACAGGAAAATGAAAACTTTTTCATACTGTATTTTCTACAAACTGTTCTAAAGAAAGCTCAGCTGTTTCCCTTTGTTTTAAAATAGGTGACCGGGAACTCTAAATCAATTCAAAACGTATTTCCTTGGATTAAATACAAACGTCTATATTTGCAAATGCTTTGCCTCCAATCCTTGGCCTCAAGGAAAAGCATCAAACAGAGAAAGAGAGACTAGAGTTGACTTTCATATTCTGAGACCAGTTTCCAATCATCCCTTATTAGTAGAAGCACTGTCAAACATCAGATATTAAGAGTCAGATTTAATTCTTTGGTATAAGCATGAAACTGTTATTGATAGTTTTCCACGGCTAGCACAAACCAATAATAACTCAAGAAGCATGAGAGAGAACTCAAGTCAAAACAGTAATGTTGTTTTGTTTTAACGAAAAGTCACTAATCATATACTCCAGAAAAACTAACACCTACTTAGAGGCTTTAATATTACACTAAATTGAAAGTTAAGTTTCAAATGACCGAAGTTGTAAACTGTAGCCAGACTATTTTGCTGCATTTTGGCATTTTGACCCTAATTCAGAGTATACAATTTGGAGACTCTTAACACTATCTTAGCAAAATGGACTAACTCCTTTCACCTCTCCAGAAGACAGGAAAAAACCTCACCCCACAAAGGCTTGAACTTCATACAAGAAATTGGAGTGGAACCAGTGGTTACAATATAACTCTATAACAGCATAATTTTGCACTTTTACTGTGACATATACAAGTATTTTTGGTAGGGGCATTGTAAATTAGTTAATCTAGCAAGCTTATAAGCTTTTAAATTTTACTTTCTCAAATAAAAGTCAAGGACTTTGAAGCTATTAACTTTACCATCAAATATTGAAGGGACTCATCCTATTTGAATAATTCTAATTTTCTGAATCATATTTGAAGAATTCTTTCTGGACATTAGGCTCAAGGATACACTAAATTAAACATCTGGAAATTTTTCACCTTATTTACCTGTCCTTCAGCTTGCTGCTACTTCTTATTCTTTCTTCATATGCTACACATACACACACTGTGAAAATAACACATTTGGATACTCTCTTCCAAAGCCCTACTCAAGCTAACTTAGTAATTTACACATTTTTGGCCTTTAAATATGAATATCTTAAACTGAGATTAATGCCAAGAGTCCCACTTCTTACTAAAAGTTCGGCACTAAATACTTAAAATCCTGGGGAATTAATACCACCCAAAAAAATGAAGCAAGTCCCAAATATTCCAATAAATCTTAAAATGCAAAACAAGACTTCAAATACTTTCTCTAAGGCAAAAACGATAACTGTACTTACTACATCTACACTATTAAAGAAAAACTGATAGCAACAAATGGACCTACTCATATTTCTGAAGACCATGGTTCCCAAGTTATCTTTAGGTAAAGTCTAGTCTAAAAAATGGGCAAAGGCAATGAGATCCTAAATACCATGTTCACAAAAATAATCAATTTGTATTTTTCTGTCTTCCTTCTGCTGCATGAGGAATCAAGTAGTCAACAAATTGCTTCTTCTGGGCCAACCACAAAATCTTTGAGAACAGATGGATACATTTCCTGTTATTCTTTCTGGGTATTATTTTATATATTTTGAAAAAACAAAAACAGAAAAACCTTCAAAAATAAAAATAAAGGTTAGTCTTCTGAATATTCTGAAATAAAGTTTCTTGAACTTCTGTAATGAACTCTTCAAGCAGTTCATTTTTTCAAACACAGTCATCACTTTAAAGTTCCTTTGAGATGGAACCTATCCCACAGTTACAAAGCGATTTCCTCCTTTGCTGAACGTGAGAGTAGCTCTTTGTTCCTTCAGGATACCAAACCGTTCATTCAAGGTCATCCCTGTCTAAAAAACAGAAATATTAGCAATTTAACTTAAAGACATATTTGCTCTGGAGCAATTATGTGATCTATCAATTGCTAGTAACAATAGCTAATATTTCCTGAGTTTCTATTATATGACCACGTTTAATCCTAACAAAAACCATAGAAAAAAGGTGAAGTTTCAGAAATTATTTGCCTAATAGCACTTCTAGAATTTAAATCATACAGTCTGACTCAAAATACCTATCTCCTAATCACTATAATACCTAATTATACACTGTAAAGTATATACTACATCTATAGTAACATACCCAAAGATGAAAGTACTAGAATTTCTGTTTTCAGGTTCTGCTAACACTGACACCAACTTTAGTGATACCTCTGATAAAAGTTATCTGGATTTGTGAATATTCTGAAGCAAACTTCTTTTAACTTTGACTTCAAAATAGAACTTCAAATCTCATTTTTTACTAACATTTAACATAAACTGCTTCTGGACATTATTTTATTATTTCTGAAAGTAATAAAGACAAAATTCAATTAAATATGACCAAATTTCTTTCCAGCTTTCATTATGCTCAATTACATAAAATTCTACGAAATCTACGTATTTATCATTAAACATAAGTGAACTGAAGATTACAGGATACAGGGAAAATGTCAAAACTAGAGTGAGATACCATTCGGCTTCCACTTGAATAGTTACAAATTAGAAATAATGATGAATGGAGGTGAGGATAGGGAGAAATTCAGAAACTTCATATGTGTTGTATGACTATAAAATATTACAGCTACTTCTTTGTAAAACTGTTTGGTAGTTCCTTAAAAGAGTTACCACATGACCCAGCAAATTTGGTTTTAGGTATTTACCAAGGAGAAATGAAAACATAGGCTCTGACAAAAACTTGTACACAAGCTAAAGAACAGAAATAACCCAAATCTCCATTAATCAATGAATGAATTAAAAAGATGTGATATATACATACAATAAAAGATTAAAAATGAAACACATAATACGGAAGGCCCTTAAAAATATCACATTAAGAAGCCAGCTACAAAAATCACATATTATGATACCGAATTCATGGGGCCCAGCACAATGGCTCAGTGGCTAAATCCTCACCTTGCATGTATCAGGATCCCATGGATTCAAGTTTCTGTCCTGGCTATTCTACTTCCCCTCCCCCTGCTTGTAGCCTGGGAAAGCAGTGGAACACAGGCCAACGCCTTGGGATCCTGCACCTGTATGGGAGACCTAGAAGAAACTTCTGGCTCCTGGTTTGGATCAGCTCAGCTCTGGCCACTGCGATCACCTGGGGAGTGAATCAGCAGACAGAAAATCTTTGTTTTGGCTCTCCTCCTCTCTATAGATTTGCCTTTCCAATAAAAATAAAAAAAAAATAATGTCCAATTTAGGCCTATTGTGGTGGCATAGCCGCTAAAGTCCTTGTCTTGAATGTGTCAGGATCTCATATGGGCACCGGTTCTAATCCCGCAGCTCCACTTCCCATCCAGCTCCCTGCTTCTGGTCTGGGAAAGCAGTCAAGGACAGCACAAAGCCTTGGGTTCCTGCACCCACATGGGAGACCCAGAGAAAATTCCAGGCTACTGGCTTCAGAATGGCACAGCACCGGCCATTGCTGCCACTTGGGAGTGAATCATCGGATGAAAGATCTTCCTCTCTGTCTTTCCTCCTCTCTGTATATCTGACTTTGCAATAAAAACAAATAATTAAATCTTTTTTTAAAAATACCCAACTTATATGAATTGTCAATATAGTAAAGTCTATAGAAAGCAGATTTGTGGTTGAATTGGAAAGGAGGATAGCCAAAACAGCCTGTTTAGGGGCAAATGTTTGTCCTAGCTATTGGAACACCTTACATCTTAAACTGGAATGAATTTATGTCCTGACTGCTACTGATTTCAGCCTCTTGCTAATGTACAAACAGCCCGACGGGGCAGCAGAGCTGGGTTCCTGAAACCCCTGTGAAATACCTGGATTGAATTCCTGCTTACTGGTTTTAACCTAGCCAAGAATTTATGAGCATGAGCGTTCTGTGCTATATCTGATAAGCAAATCAAAAAATTAAAATTTGTAAAATAAATAACAGGAATTTAAAATAAGTTCATTTTAAACGGTTTACTGTATTGCACAAAAATTGCTTTGTTAATAATCTCAATGAATGTCCCAAAGAAATGCAAAAACACATCATTTTTTTTACCTGCTTTCCAACACTATTTATGTCAAATTGTAAGGGGACACCTTTAGGAACTTTCTTTACTTCAGACTGTTCCCGTTTTGTCAAGAATGAGGGCACAGCAGTACGAGTTAATCGTGGCTTCTGAGGTCTATTGGAAAAACAATTAAAATATCATATCAGTTAAAAAAATAGATCATGTGGAACTTAACGTAGCTTGATTTGTACATACACTCAAATATATTAGGGCTACTTTACTGTATTCTCCACAAAAGTACATGACAACCCCAGACAAAAATGTACAACTGTCCCAATATGTCTTTTAGTAGAACTACAACAAATTTTTCAATAATTTGCGATGACTGTTAATTTCCAGGTCTCTTCTAAAATAAAGCAAATTCTAAATTCTTAAAGATCTATCCTTAATTCCTTTTCAACTCGGTCATTAAGTGGATTGACAAATATCTAGTAAGTTCATAATGCAGTTAACATAATGAAATTATTACATAAATTAAACTCAAATAACTAAAAGAATACAACTTCAGAAAAAAAAGATAGTCTGAAAGCAAGATATCTAAAACATGCCAGAGGTAGAGGAAAAAATTTAAGTCTGTATGTATCTTATTAACTATCATAAGTATACATTATACATACAGCTTTTTTTTTCATAAAAGAAACTTGGGGGCCCAGCACCATGGCCTAAGCAGCTAAAGTCCTTGCCTTCAACGCCCCAGGATCCCATATGGGTTCCGGTTCTAATCCCGTCAGCTCCACTTCCCATCCAGCTCCCTGCTTGTGGCCTGGGAAAGCAG
The DNA here is from genome assembly GCF_017591425.1 of Ochotona curzoniae. Classification (NCBI taxonomy): domain Eukaryota; kingdom Metazoa; phylum Chordata; class Mammalia; order Lagomorpha; family Ochotonidae; genus Ochotona; species Ochotona curzoniae. The sequence goes on from NW_024466924.1 coordinate 1,113,867, forward strand.
TCAAGGATGGCCCAAAGCTTTGGGACCCTGCACCCGTGAGGGAGACCTGGAAGAAGTTCCTGGTTCCAAGCTTCGGGTCGGCGCAGTACTGGCTGTTGTGCTCAGTTGGGGAGTGAATCATCGGACGGAAGATCTTCCTCTCTGTCTCTCCTCCTCTCTGTATATTTGACTTTCCAATAAATAAATAAATCTTTTTAAAAAAAAAGAAAGAAACTTGGGGCTGGCATGGTATACAAGTTAATCCTTCTTCATGTATCACTGGCATCACCTTTGTGGCTAGTTTGAGTACTAGCTGCTTCACTGACCTAACTCCCTGCTTGTGGCCTGGGAAAGTGGTGGAGGATGGCCCAAAGCTTTGGGACCCTGCACCCACGTGGTGAAACCCGGAAGAAGCTGCTGGCTTCTGATCAGTTCAGCTCTGGTCATTGTGTTCATTTGGAGAATATACCAGCAGACAGAAGATCTGTGTGACTCTCTTTTCCGTCAATCTTCTTTTCAAGTAAGAATAATCGAATCTTCAAGAAAAAAAATCTTAAAGAAAAATTGAGGGCCTTGTCTTGAATGTGCCAGGATCCTATATGGGTGCCGGCTCTAATCCTGGCAGCCCCTCTTTCCATCCAGCTCCCTGCTTGTGGCCTGGGAAAGCAGTGGAAGATGGCCCAAAGCTTTGGGACCCTGCACCCACGTGGGAGACCTGGAAGAGGCTCCTGGCTTTGGATCAGCTCAGCTGTGGCCACTGCTGCCACTTGGGGAGAGAATCAATGGATGGATCTTCCCCTCTATCTCTCCTCTCTGTATATCTGAATTTTCAATAAAAATAAATAAATACAAATAAAAAACAGTTTAAAACACTTATTTGTGGTACAGAATCAATAACTATGAGAGGTTTTGCCTTTAACTATACATTGTATTGTGTCTCCATTACATCACATGCTTTACTTCTTCTAGTTTTGTATCTCAGTCTATCCTCAATTGGACCTCATACTCTGGGCAGATGTCTAGTAATATCCTATTATCTCATATACTGAAAGGTTAAATGTTTTGTGAAAAGAATCAAACTTACACCGGGCACTTCACTGCTCCAGGATTGTCAATAGACACAGTTAAAATTCCTCCACTAGTGGTAGAAGTCCGCCACCTAAATTTTTAAAAATGCAAAAATTTCATTGAAATTGTATATAATCCTACAGCATAGTCCACAAACAATACATATTAAAGAGTATCCATGTGCTTGCTTTGGCAGTACATTTACTAAAACTGGAAGGATAAAGAGTAGCCATTACTTGTTTTTAGCTTTTGAAATATTTGGATTCACATAGCTCCTAACATGATAAAATGAATTAGCATCTTGGACATATAAACTTGGGCACCTGAATTTACTTCTTTTCTCATCGTAATAAATATATGCTCATTTAAAAAAATATTGTGCAGTAGGATTTTTAATGAAAAGCACATTTTTCAGTCACTATTCTCTTCCTTCTACGTCTATTACCTAGAAACAGTACTTTTTAACCTTCCCTATTTTTACCACTTCCTGGCATCCCATTCACTAACCACAATGCTGATATGATAAACTCTGGCTAGGATAATTAAGGATTAGACCAGTATACTATGTTCCAGTCTCCTTACACAGCTCTAAATACTTTGATGGCTGTTATCACTATTTTACTTCCAATAACTGTAAATCTCCTAATAGTGTCTCTCCCCAGCCCCAGGACTCCTTGAGAGGATACAGTATCTCTATTTCTTTTCCTTCCTTCCTGTAGATCTCTTCAGCTCTACCTTATATCACTAAAACTTGACCTTTACATTACATTATTCTGTTACCAAATTATCCTTCTGTGCTCTGTCTACAAATTCAGTCTCAAACTTCACACAACAAACAGTATTATTTCATCACAGTTGTATAAACACTGTTAGCTACAGAAGCACACCAGCCATGATTCTACTTCCTTCTTTAGGTTCAGTGTTAGGACCCTTGGGCTTAAGAACAGAGTCAGCATCAGGTCCCAACAGTTTTCTTTCTTATACACTGACTGCTCAATATTACACTCCATTACAGCTAACACCATATCTGAACCATGACCATATATTATACTTTGCTTCCAAAAAACAGCCAAAATTTTAAATAATTTTTAAAAAGATTTATTTTATTTTTATTGGAAAGGCAGATATACAGAGAGGAGAGACAGAGAGGAAGATCTTCCATCCGATGATTCACTCCCCAGGCGGCTGCAATGGCTAGAGCTGAGCCAATCCGAAGCCAGGAGCCTCTTGCAGGTCTTCCACGCGGGTGCAGGGTTCCAAAGCTTTGGGCCATCCTCGACTACTTTCCCAGGACCTGAACTACTGCGCCATCGCACTGGGCCCCAAAATTTTAAATAATTTAATCTCAAAAATCGGACCACATTGATGGAATTAAAACATTACAACCTACATTTAAAGAGACAAAAAATAGATTTTCAAAAGACTTTTTAAGAGTAAAGCGGGGGCCCAGCACCGTGGCCTAGCAGCTAAAGTCCTCGCCCTGAACATGCCGGGATCCCATATGGGGCCGATTCTAATCCTGGCGGCTCCACTTCCCATCCAGCTCCCTGCCTGGGAAAGCAGTGGAGGATGGCCCAAAGCCTTGGGACCCTGCACCCACGTGGGAGATCTGGAGGAGGTTCCTGGTTCCAAGCTTCGGGTCGGCGCAGTACTGGCTGTTGTGCTCATTTGGGGAGTGAATCATCTAACAGAAGATGTTCCTCTCTGTCTCTCCTCCTCTCTGTATATCTGACTTTGCAATACAAATAAATAAATCTTTAAAAAAAAAAAAAGAGTAAAGCGGAGAAGATTATATGTAAGGAAAAACTCAACCATTTCTAAAATTATACAAGTTTTCTAAAAGCTCCACTGGATTTTCTATTCATTCTCTAAACAGATAAATGAATATTTTGAATAAGAAACAACAGAGTAATCTACTTTATCCTAAAGCTGTTACAACACTGACATGCAAAAAGTCAAAGGTCTTTAGGAAAAAAGAAAAAAAAAGAATTGATTCATTTTAGGACAACTCATTTTGGGACTCAATTTCTTTTAGACTAGGACACAGAAATCTGTGGAGCCAGTATTCTCAAGTTTTGAAATCATATCTTTAAAAACAAATGTAAACTTACTGACGAGTTCTCTTTGCTACTACATCCTCTAGCAGTTGTTCTGTGTTCAACTGGGCCTGAACCTGAAGGGAAAAAAAAGTAGTAGATCCCATAGAAAGCAAGAGGATTTGAATACAAAGAGCCATCCTGTACTTTTTAACCCATGTGGCCCGCGCATGACAACAGGAGAGGGTTCTGTGCTAGCTGAACACTTCTTTGTTGGGGTTCCTGAATTAGAGCAAGTAGCAAGAAGTGTTTTGCCTAGTAGTTAAGATGCTGGCATCCAATTTAACAGAGCCTGTATTCAGGTTTTCCCACCAATGCAGCCCCTAGGAGGCAGCAATGATGCATCAAGTAATTGGGTTCCCGCACTGGAGATTTGGACACATTCCAGGTTCCTAGATACAGCCCCAGCCCATTCCTGACCACTGCAGGCATCTGTAAAATGAACCACTGGATGGTAACTATTTTATAGCCTCTCAATAACAACAACAAAACAAACAAACAAAAAAAAAAAACAAGAGAAAGAAAAAAATGGAAAACGTGGCAAATACAGTTTATCACATTAAATAACATCTTAAATTTTTGTAATATGTTGTTATTGAGTATAGTAAAAACAGAACAGAAAAAAATACACACACACACACCTATATATATAAAATGAAAATCTAATGTTCTCAGCACCCCAAGTCTAATCTCTGCTTCAACCACGGGTCATGCTTATGGATTGAGGACTACAAAAATACTAAAAAGTTGCCAAACATTCTCTTTGGGGGAAAAAGAAATCACCAAGGTTTTTTAATACCTTCAGACCTCTTCTGAAAAGGAAAGTTGCTTGACGGGTGTCTTTCTGATGGCTTAATTTATTTCCACTCCTGGTAAAATTAGCAGGAATGTTATTTCTGCAACAAAAGCACATATAGTGAAATAAATCTGATCTGTTTAACTGCATTTTTTAAAAGATTTATTTATTCTTATTGGAAAGGCAGACACACAGAGAGGAGAGACAGAGAGAAAGATCTTCCATCTGCTGGTTCACTCCCCAAGTGGCTACAACGGCCAGAGCTGAGCTGATCTGAAGCCAGGAGATTCTTCTGGGTCTCCTACATGGGTGCAGGGTCCCAAGGCTTTGGCCATCCTCAACTGCTTTCCCAGGCCACAAACAGAGAATTGGATGGGACATGAGCAGGTGCCCACATGAGATCACGGCGGTTGTAAGATGAGGACTTTAGCCACTAGGTAACCATGCTGGGCCCCTATTTAACTACTTTTAAACATCTTGAGAAAAAATAAGTAAAAATAGTTATATGCACAGGCAGAAAATTTGAGTCATTATTAATATAAAGACTGATATATTTCCCTATTTGCCAAGAACTAAGGTTTGATTTACAAATTCCTTCCTCTGCAGCAAATCATGTATCAACATGGTCAATTTTGAACTAGTTTCAAATATCCCATAAAAATAATTTTTAATGCTATCACCTCAAATTGGCAAAAATATAAACGTACACACTTAGTACTTAAATTATTCTTTAGGTTACCTAATCTGACCTCCATTTCACAGAGGTTCAAATGCAAACTTTCCCTAGAGAGCTCAGTTTATGAGTCTCCTGTGAACAACAGCTTCTCAGCTGATAGGTAAGTAAGTGTACTGCCAAATGAGCCCCCAGAACAGTTAAACAAAACTGCAACTCTAGTGAATGTTTCTGTTTACTAAAAAAACAACCAAAAAAACTCATTTCAACTTCTGCTTTGAGTTCTTTTGCAAAACAATGATACTTGAAATGCAAATGAGAAAACTTGATAGCACATCAGCTGCGTATCTACTTTTATCAATACAGAAACACCATGCCAGTGGCCTGCACCATAAGCAGCTGTGTGCAACTGACCTGTATTGCCCATGAATGCTGGTTAAATCCTCATGGCTCCAATTCTGATCTAATCCCCTCCTAACAGACCTGGGAAAGCAGCAGCAGGGTTGGCTCAGGCACCTGAGCCCTAGTCACCCATGAGGGAGACAGCTGGATTCTGGACTTTGGGCACTGCTGCTCTTTCAGGAGTGAACCAGCAGATGGAGGATCATCTCTGTCTTTCCCTTTCTCCCTGCTGACTCTTTCAGGTCTTTCCTCCCTTGGATCCCCCTCCTATCACTACAGCAGCAGCCCTTTTCCCACTTTCTCCTAAATAAATTTTACCTTATAAAAAACAAAACAAAATTTATTTATTTTTCTTAGGCAGATCTACAGAGAGACAAAGATCTTTCATCTGCTGCTTTACTCCTTAAATGACTGCAACAGCCAGAGTTGAACTGATTCAAAGCCAGGAGCCAGGAGCTTCTTCCAGGTCTCCCACGTGGGTGCAGTGTCCCAAGGCTTTGTGCTGTCTTCTACTGCTTTCTGGGGCCACAAGCAGGCAACTGGAAGGGAAGTAGAGCAGCCAGGATACAAATTGGTACCAATATGGGATCACAGCGCTTCCAAGGGCAAGGATTTCACCATTGAGGCATCACACTGGGCCCAAAGGAGCAGGTATTAAAGTGCACTGCTTAATTTGCCCATATCCCTTATCAGAATATATAGGTTCATTTCCTGGCTCAGGCTCCTTCAACTTCTTACCAATACATACCCTGAAAATAGGGATGTGGGCTCAAGTAATTGGATTCCTGGTTTCAGCTTTCAAACCTGGTTCAACCTCAGCCCAGCTCTGGCTATTGCCAGCATTCAGGAGGTCAACAAACTTAAGGGCCTCTGTCTTCTGTCTCGCCTTCCCTGTCTCATTACTTCCCAAGAAAATAAACAGAAAACTAAAACACACAGAATATTTTCTAGTTTGTTTTCACCACATAGCATATCTGATGTTTTGGTAAGAACCATTAAGATGGAATGATAAAGTCAACTTTCAGAATTTCTAATTTTGAATAATTGTGAGGATTATTTTGTAAAAAATAGGATTTTTACAAAAATAATCAGCTTTTGCAATTTTATGTGTCAAGAAATGTAAAGAAGCCAAGTGATGTTTATAATACCCTCCATCCTGGGTATTTAAATACACATTTGGAGTATCTGTGTTAAAAATGAGGTAACTGCAGGGGGAAGGAGGGGAAAATCCCAGACCCTATGGAATTGTACCATAAAACTCAAAACAAACAAACAAAAAAAACCATGAGGTAACTGGGCCTGGAGCAGGAGCCTAGTGGCTAAACTCCTAACCTTGCATCCACTGGGATCCCATATGGGTGTCAGTTCTAATCCTGGTAACCCTGCTTCCCATCCAGCTTCTTGTGGCCTGGGAAAGCAGTGGAGATCAGCTCAAAGCCTTGGGACCCTGCACCTGCATAGGAGATCTGAAAGAAACTCCTGTCTCCTGACTTTGGATAGGCTAAAAACTCTGGCTGTTGGAGCCACATGGGTAGTGAATCAACAGATAGAAGATCTTCCTCTCTATCTTTCCTCCACTCTGTATATCTGACTTTCCAATAAAAATAAGTAAATCTTTAAAATAAATAAATAAATAAATAAACAAACAAATAATTAAATATAAGGTAATTAGGGCTCAGCATTATGGTATAGTATGCTAAGCTGCTGCCTTCGATGCTGGAATCCCATGTAGGTACCAGTTCATGTCCTAGCTGCTCCGCTTCCAATTCAGCCCCCTGATGATGCACCTGGAAAGGAGTAGATGGCCCAAGTGGTAAGAGGCCCCTGTGCCCACACAAAGGCCTGGCAGAAGCTCCTGCTTGGCTTGGATGGGCTGATCTTCGGCTGTTGCAGCCATTTGGGGAATGAACCCTCTCTCTGTGACTCTTTCAAATAAGCAAATAAATCCTTAAAAAAACAAAAGCAAATGGTAATAGAAGAATCACTGCAAACCCATTTTGAACACCTACTGCAGGAAGTGCTTATTTATGCCCATAACACATTATTGCCTTATAGTGGAGTACTTACTTTCTATTTAATTGGTTAGGTCTCTTGAGAACCGCGACTGGTTTCCTTGGCGTTTCATTTTGTCTCAGGAGATTTGTCTTCCTTTTTAACACCGGAAAATATCGTTCTATATTCTTTTAGGAAGCAAGGAGCTATATTAATCATATTATTTTTTGCTATGTATCCTACTATGATAAACATTTCTGATGCAGTATGAATAGAGACTGACAAACTGCTTAAATGTGCAGATAAGGGAGATGAAGAAACCAAAACTTAAAATTTTCCAGTCTGATTGAAAAGAGGAAAACCACATTATACTTAAAGTACTTGAATACACTGGCAGATACATATACAATTGATGAAGAAACTGTGGCTTTGCCATCAACAGAAATTCAGACAGCCAGGGATGGTAATTTGGAAATTTGTATACTAAGTGAAGACATAAGAGGCAAGTTCCAAAACAAATGCAAGAAGAAGAGGGGCAGGTTTCCAGACCAGTGGTTAAGATGCCTAGGTACCCTGCCAGACAGCAGATTCCTCCATTTCTGTCTCAAACAAACAATTCAGGATAGGTATTGAGGCTCAACGGGTAAACCACTACTTGGGCCACCTGTATCTCTTATAGTTCAGTTACAGTTCCGGCCATTCAGTTGTCTATCTAGCTTCCTGCTAATTTATGTGGGAAAAGCACAGCTAATGACCAAAGTACTGGGTCCCTGTCACCCATGTGGGAGATCCAGACAGGATTCCTGACTCCTGGCTCTGATCTGACCCATCTCTGGCTATTATGAGCATCTCCACCTTGCCTTTCAGATAAATGAGCCTTTTAAAAACAACTACAGAACCTACATGGAAAAAAGAGGAATAAGAATTTGGAGCAGTGGTTAATACACCCGCATCCCATATCCGAGTGCTCAGGTATGAGTCCCAGTTCTACTTTTGATTTCAACCTCCTGCAAATAAAATAAAGGGAGGCAGAAGTGATGATCTAAGTTCCTAACATCTATTGAGACCTGTACTGAGTTCCCACCCTCAGAATTCAGAATGGCCCATACCAAGCTCTGGAAAATATCTGGGGTTTCGACAAGCAAATAGAAGACCGTTCTCTGTCTTCACATCTTTCAAATTAAAAATTAAAATCATATAACAAAACAAGAAGGGCAGGTATTGTGGCATAACAGGTGAGTTGCTACCTGAGATACCCACATCCCATACTGAAGCAGAGTTACCAATCCCACCTCCACTTCTGATCGAGCATCCTGGTAACGCACACACACCCTGTAAGGTAGCAAGAGATGATTGCCATCCACAAGGGGATCACCCACGTAGTCCTCACCACCCACGTAGGAGGCCTGGGTGGGATTTCCAGTTCCTGGCTACAGCCTGGTTCAGTACTAGTGACTGTAGGCCTTTTGGAAGTGAACTAACAGATGGATAATGTCTGTGGATAATGTCTGTCTCTGCCATTCAAATAAATGAAAATCAAAGAGAGAAAGAGGTTATCACAGAGAAAAACAACGTCAAAGTAGAAACGGTTAGAAGAAAAAAAAAATTAGTTTATTTACACACACACACACACACACACAAAGGATGGATTTTTGCCCCAGTGCTTAAGCCACCAGCACTGAAGTGTTGGGTTTAACACCCAGCACCAAGCTCTGACTCCAGCTTCTTACTAATGCAAACCTAGGAGGCTGAAGCAATGGCTCAAGTAGGTAGGTTTCTGCTAGCCACATGGGAGACATGGCTGAGGTTTCCAGTTTCTGGCTACAACCCATGAAAGAATCCAGACTGCTGCAGGCATTCAGGAAGTGAGGTGTAGGGAGCTCTGTGTCTCCCTTAGGGTGTGTGTATGTTTACTTCTCTCTCTCTCTTTCTCGCAAATGGAATAAAAACAACAACAACAACAACAAAAATTGCAAGGAAATGTTCACTTGTCCTTGCTCCACACATATGAGTACATCACTAAATCCTAATTAAGGCATCTATATTTTCCATTAAGACTTCACTGATGATCATGACAATATTGGAGTATTTCATCTGAACCCTGCTATTATCTTAACTATATATGAGAAGCGGGGAGCCAGCACCAAGGAGTAGTAGGCTAAGTTTCTGTCTGACGCTGGCATCCCCTATGGGCTCCAGTTCAAGTCCCAGTTACTCCACTTCCTTTTTTTTTTAAAAGATTTATTTATTTTCATTACAAAGTCAGATATACAGAGAGGAGGAGAGACAGAGAGGAAGATCTTCCGTTCGATGATTCACTCCCCAAGTGACTGCAACGGCCGATGCTATGCAGATCCGAAGCCAAGAACCAGGAACTTCTTCCGGGTATCCCACAGGGGTGCAGGGTCCCAAAGCTTTTGGGCCATCCTCCACTGGTTTCCCAGGCCACAAGCAGGGAGCTGGATGGGAAGTGGAGCTGATGGGATTAGAACCGGTGCCCATATGGGATCCTGGGGTGTTCAAGGCGAGGACTTTAGCTGCTAGGCCATGCCGCCAGGCCCTCCACTTCCCATCCAGCTCCCTACTTATGGCATGGGAAAGCAGTGGAAAATGGTCCAAAGCCTTGGCACCCTGCACCCATGTAGGAGATCAGGAAGAGGCTCTTAGCTCCTGGGTTTGGGTTGGGTCAGCTCTGGCTATTGCAGCCATTTGGAATGAGCCAGCAGATAAAGATCTATCTGTCACTCCTCTTCTAAAAAAATCTGCCTTTCAAATCAAAATAAATCTTTTTTAAAAACTATGGTTTTTGTTTTTTGAAAAAAACTATAAATTTCCATTGACTAAACAATGTCAAAAATACAGTAAGATATGGAAAAGTCTTCATTTTCATGAATATTTGAGAAAGATGTGAATGTAAAAAACAGGAACACAGAATATCAAGCGTCATATGGGATGCAGGCATCTTAGCCAATAGGCTAAACACTCACTGCTTGCCATTTGCCCTAAAATACAAACTCCAACAGAGACGTGTTGTCAGAATATCATCGTACATAGAATATTCTCCTGTACTCTGGTATAAATAATTTAGAGATGATTTAAAGGACACAATGATATGCCTAGGTAATATGCAAATAACACACCATTTTACATAAGAGACTTGAGCATTCGCAGATGTGGGTTTCTAAGGGAATCCTAAAACTCACTTATCATGATTCCAAAAGATACTAATGTTTGAGAATGTGGAATTTAAGTATTCTTCATGAATGGCAATTGTTTTATTTAGCTATTAAAATCTATAAAAACTTAAAGGAAAAAAAAGTAAAATGCTTCCCCACATTCATTCACTAAAAATAAAAGAAACAAGCAATTGACTCAGGATTAGGCCATCAACCTACCTTATCACTTAGAGGTGGACGATTCATAGGACTAATTCCCTTTCGAAGTCCAGTTGCTTTCCTAGCTGCAAGTCCAGTGATAACTCCATAAGGACGTCTCTTTCCTGGCATCAATCTTCCTCTACGACTCAAACTAGACTTACCAAAACCTGTAGGATGGGCAGAAACAAGGAAGATCAAGTTAAGAATACAGTTGGAAACATCACAAAATACTCTACTTCAAAGGGAGCAGCATGTGAGCACTGTATTATTTATCTATTAATTTATTTGAAAGTCAGATACACCGAGAAGAGGAGAGACAGAGAGGAATATCTTCCATTCACTAATTCATTTCCCAAGCGGCCACAACAGCCAGAGCTGAGCCTATCCAAACCCAAGACCCAGGAGCTTCTTCTGCTGCAGGTGCAGGGTCCCAAGGCTTTGGGCCGTCCTCAACTGGTTTCCCAGGCCACAAGCAGGGAGCTAGATGGGAAGTAGGGCAGCCGGAACACTAACCAGAACCCATATGGGATCCCAGTGAATGCAAGCAAGGACGTTAGCTGCTAGACTACCACACCAGATCTGATCACTTTCCTTTTTAATTTTCATTGTTTACATATTATTTTGAATTACATTTCAAGTTAACATATTTTTAAAAAATAAATTTTGGGGGCCAAAATAGTGGCTAAACAGACTGATTCTCAAGCACTGGCATCCCATGCAGGCACCAGTTCATGTTCCAACTGCTCTACTTCCCATCTGGCTCCTTGCTTATGGCCTAGGAGACCAGCAGAGGATGGCCCAAAGGTCCTGGGTTCCTGTACCCATGTGGGAGACCCAGAGCAAACTCCTAGCTCTGCATCAGCTCAACTGCAACACTGCGACCACCTGAAGAATGAACCAGCAGATGGAAAGTCTTTCTTTCCTTCTCTGTAAAATCTGCTTTGCCAATAAAAATAACTAAATGTTTTTAAATCAGTCAATTATATATATATGCCTATGTGTATATATATATATATTTTCTTTTTTTTAAGGTAAAATGCAGCATGACAGAGAAAAAGGGAGAGAGAGATCTTCTATCCTCTGGCTCATTCCCCAAATGGCTACAAGGGCAGGGGCTGGACCAGGATCAAGAACTCCATCCAGGTCTACCAGGATGGTGGCAGGGACCCGTGCACCTGTGCCATATTTTGTTTTCCTGGCAGGCATATTAGTAGGAAACTGGATGGGAAACAGAGCAGCTAAGACTTGAGCCTGGTGGCTTTATGGGATCCATGTCACAGGTACCATCTTAACCGACCACACCACAGTATAATCCTAAAATATCTCATTTTTAAAAAAGACTTATTCTATTTTTATTTGAAAGGCAAAGTTGCAGAGAGACCTCCCATCCACTGGTTCACTTCCCAAATGTCAGCCAAGCTGGAGATGAACCAATCCTCAATCAGGAGCTTCTTCTGGATTTCCTACATGGGTGCAGGGGTTGAAGCACTTGACCCATTGTCTGCTGTTTCCTGGCCATAAGCATGGAGCTGGATGGGAAGTGGAAGAGCCAAGACACAAACCAGCACCAATATGGGATGCTGGTACTGCAGGCAGAGGATGAGCCTAATATGCCACCATGCCAGCCCCTATTTTTATTTGAAAGGCAAATGTACAGAGAAGGAGAGACAGAGAGTTGTTCAATTCACTGGTTCATGCCACAAATGGCTGAGAAACCAGAACTGAGTTGGTCTGAAGCCATGAGCCAATAATCTGCTCTCGGTCTCCCACACAGGTGCAGGGGACCAAGCACTTGGGGTACCTTCCACTGCTTTCCCAGGTGCACCAAAAGGGAGCTGCATCACAAGTGGATCAGCCAAGACTCAAACCTACATGGGATGTTGTTCCTGCTGGTGGAGGCTTAATTTACCACCCCACAGCATCAGTTTCACAAATAACATCTTAATAATTTCATGAAAACTGCTAAGTTCTGAGAGATAGTATAGTGGCATAGCACACTAATCCTTTCCCAGCAATGTCAATATTCCATGTGGACACTGATTCATGTCTCAGTTACCACACTTCCAATCCAGCTCTCTGCTTACGGCCTAGGAAAGCTACACATCCACATGGGAGATCCAGAGGAAGCTCCTGGCTCCTGGTTTTGAACTAGCTCAGATCTACCCATTGCAGCTATTTGAGAAATGAACCAACAGATGAAAGATCTGTCTCTCCTCTCCGTAAATCTGTCTTTCCAATAAAAAAAACAAAATAAATCTTAAATAAGTAAATACACCAACCTTTGTAAAAAAAAAAAAAAAAGGCTATAGTTCTTGGAAACTGCGTAGGAATAACTACACATTTTGAAAACAATTGCTGTATAGTATTCTGTCACTGAAGGACACTCAAGCTTTTTAGGGTATTGAGTAACTAAATTATATTCAAGGCATGGCGTTAGAAAGACTTCATTTATTTGTCCAACACCTAAATATCATACAAAGCAGCTGCCAAGACCTCTCTGTCTTGTTTCTCTTGATTCCAACCACCATCTTCACTGATATAGAAATCTAGGGGCTTGCACTGTGTCTTAGCAAACTAAGCCTTTGCCTGAGGTACATACATTCTTTATGAATATCACTTCTAGTCCCAGCCACTCCACTTTAAGATTTACCTGTTTTTATTGGAAACGTAGATATACAGAGCAGAGAGACAGAGAGGAAGATCTCCCATCTGCCGATTCACTCTCCAATTTGCTGCAGTGGCCAGAGCTGAGCGATCTGAAGTCAGGAATCAGGAGCTTCCTCTGGGTCTCCTACATGGGTGCAGGATCCCAAGGATTTGGGGCATCGACTGCTTTCTCAGGACACAAGCCAGGAGTTGGAAGGGAACTAGAACAGCTGGGATATGAACCGGTGCACATTTGTGATCCTGGCGCATACAAGGCAGTCTTCAGCCATTAGACTACTGTGCTGGGCCGACCACTCTACCTCTGATCCAGTTTCCTGATAATGGTCTGAGAAAGCAGCAAAAGACGGCCTAAGGCCTTGGGCCCCTGCACCTATTTGAGAAACTTGGCAGAAGCTCCCAGTTCCAGGATTCAGATTGGCTCAGCTCTGCTACTGCAGCCCAGATGGAAAACCCCTGTCTTTCTCTGTCTCTCTCTGTAACTTGTTCAAGTAAGTAAATGTTAAAAAAAAAAAAAAAAGAAAGAAAAAAAAGAAAGAAATACAAACTTCGCTGAGCCAACCAGAAGTTAAGACAACCACACATCTCTTTACACATTCAGTAACAGGAGCAGCTGTTCTATTTTAGCTCCTGTCACATGTAAGCTGAGAATGCACAGGCACAAGCCCAATCTCATGAGATCCTAAGCTACCCCTAAGTATCATTTATCTCAAGGCTTAGATCATAACCTCCATAAAAAAGTTTTCCTCATTCCCGATTTACAGTTCATATTTTACCTTTTTCACTAAATCACCTATGACTTTCTAAGCACAAAATCTATATCTAAAGATCTATAATGCTATCCAAATTTTTCGTTTGGCATTATTTACACTCTACCCTTTCCACTATATTAAATTAACTCCTTGAAATGAAAAGTAGCAATTGTAACATATGCAACCTTGCCAGCTCAGTGTATTTACTCGGTATTTAGTATAACAAATACATTTCTGGACTCCATGTATTCTGAACAGTTATTTAAAAATAATAATATAAAAATAACTAACCAGGGGCCTGGCGCAGTGGCCTAGAGGCTAAAGTCCTTGCCTTAAATGTGCCAGGATCCCATATGGGCGGCGGTTCTAATCCTGGCAGCTCCACTTTCCAGCTGCTCCCTGCTTGTGGCCTGGGAAACCAGTCGAGGATGACCCAAAGCTTTGGGATCCTGCACTCGTGTGGGAGACCCAGAAGCCATTCCGGCTTTGGATCAGCACAGCTCTAGCTACTGCAGTCACTTAGGGAATAAATCATCGTATGGAAGATCTTCCTCTGTCTCTCCTCCTCTCTGCATATCTGACTTTCCAATAAAAATCACTGCAATGGCGCAGTGGTTAAGGTCCTCGCCTTGCACACCCGGGATCCCATATGGGTCCCGGTTCTAATTCCGGGAGCCCTGCTTCCCATCCAGCTCCCTGCCTGTGGCCCAGTTGAGGAAAGCAGTCGAGGATGGCCCAAAGCTTTGAGACCTTGCACCCGCGTGGGAGACCTGGAAGAGGCTCCTGGCTTCAGATTGGCTCAGCTTCAGCCGTTGTGGCCACCTGGGGAGTGAATCATTGGACGGAAGATCTTCCTCTCTGTCTCTCCTCTCTGTATATCCGCCTTTCCAATAAAAATAAAATAAGTCTTAAAAAAAATTTAAAAACAGGAAAACTAACATATAAAATGCTGGACTGAACAAAATTTGTGAGAAATCTATGTACAATTCAATTAATGTCTATATTCATCAATGCTAGATACCTGTCACATTCATTTTGGCTTAGCTATTTAAGAAATTATACGGAAGAATCTCTTTTAATGAGTACATACACTCATAGACTATTTTGAGAATATGCCATTATATTATCTATTGAACAGAATTATGTTCAATCACTAGATATTACTTGTTATAATTTTCAATTTATAGAATAAAAATTAATTTAGAAACTAATTTGTCAGATTTTTTAAAGACTTACTTATTTATTTTTGTTGGAAAATTAGATTTACAAAGAGGAGAGACGGAAAGATCTTCCATCCACTGGTTCACTCCTCAAGTGGCTACAACAGCTGGGGCAGAGCTGATCTGAAGCCAGGAGCTTTTGCCGGGTCTTCCACATGGGTGCAGGGCCTCAAGACTTTGGGACATCCTTGACTGCTTTCCAAAGTTACAAAAAGGGAGCCAAAGGAAAGCGGAGCAGCAGGGACACGAACCTGTGCTAACATAGGATCCTGGTGTATGCAAGGCAAGGATTTAGCCATTAGGCTACTGTCCTGGGGCTGCACAGATATTTTTTTGAAAGGCAGTTACATGGAGAGAAGGAGAGACTTCCATCTGCTGGTTCATTCCCCAAATGGCCACAACAATTGGAGCTGCATGGATCTAAAGCCAGGAGCTGCCTTCAAGTCTCCCACATACATACAGGGGTCCAAGGGTTTTCTCCTGCTGGCTATTCAGGCCCTTACCAGGGAGCTGAGTCACAAATAGAGACAACAGGATTGAACCAGCACCTATATGGAATGTTAGTTCTACTGGAGGAGGCGTACCTGGTTAAACCATGGTGCTAGCCCTATCACATTTTTTATATACATAAAAAGAGGGATTTTTAAAAATTTGAATAAAGGTTTATTTTGATATAATTCCTAGAAAGGCTAATGAGTCATATATATCAATAGTGTTTAGCTACTATCTTTGGAACAAGATGACTGGTAATCTTGTCAGTCACTTACAAAGTAATGAAACTGTAGTTTTAGACTACATTTCAAGCTTTTAATTCTGAGTACAGCCTCTGGAGAGTTTAACAAACAGAAAGGATTAGGGTGATAAAATTAGGAGTTTAGAGGTTTTAGCTTATATACTGCTGAAGCAGGCACCAGATTTGTTTATTTGAAAGATCTACAGAGAGAAGGGGAGAGACAATGAGATCTTCCATCTACTGGTTCACTCCCCAAATGGTGCAATGACCAGGGCAAGGCCAGACCAAAAAAGTCAGGAGCCAGAAGTCTGTTTCAGGTCTCCTTGGTGAGTGCAGGGGCCCAAGCACTTGAGCTATCTTTTGCTGCTTTCCCCAAGCCATAAGCAGGGGAGCTGGATCAGAAGTGGAGCAGTGAGGGCATCAATCTATTTACATATGTGATGCCAGCACTGCAGGCAGCACTTTGCCACAATGCCAGACTTATAGATGATTTTCTATGCAGAATATTAACAGCAACTCCACACACATAAGGTTCTCATATAAAATAAGGAAGTTGCTTCCTATAACTTGGCAAAAGTAATAGATAGGATGTTTTAATTCAAATGAAAACAATTTTCTAGTAAAGAATTATCTCCAACAAGGGAAATACTCGTATATTACAAGGTGATAGTCACCAAACATATATAAACTATCATTAGTAATCCATCAGAACATCTGTTAAAAGAACATCCCGTTGGGAAGTTGCTAGGACCTTGATATGCAAGATTCTTCATAATTTTATACCCTAAATATAACAGACATAATATAACATAAAGGTGCAGAGGCCAGAACAGAAGAAAAGTAAGCAAACTGAAGCAAAATGAATCAATGTTTTTAAGAAATAATGTGGCACTGGAACCAGCACTGTGGCATAGCACTTAAGAACATCATATGTAGCACCAGCATCTCAAATGGGCACTAACATTTTTTGAGTCCCAGCTATTCCACTTCTGATCCAGTTCCCTGCAGATGGCCTGAGAAAAGCAGTGGAAAACATCTCAAGTGCCTGAGCCCTACACCACATAGGAGACCTAGATGAAGCTCTTGGTTTTGGCCTGGCTCAGCCCTGGCCATGACGTCTATTTGTGGGGGTGAAACAGTGGAGGAAAAATCTGTCTCTTACTCTCTATAAATAATTTATTCAACTGAGTCTTTAAAAAGAGAAACAGTCAAGCCCAGCGCGGTGGCCTAGCAGCTAAAGTCCTCGCCTTGCATGCGCAGGGATCCCATATGGGCACCGGTTAGTGTCCCAGCTGCCCCAGTTCCCATCCAGCTCCCTGCTTGTGGCCTGGGAAACCAGTTGAGAACGGCTCAAGGCCTTGCATCCCTGTACCCACGTGGGAGACCCAGAAGGTGTTCCTGGCTCCTGGCTTCAGATTGGCGCAGCTCCAGCCGTTGAGGTCACCTGGGGAGTGAATCATTGAACAGAAGATCTTCTTCTCTGTCTCTCCTCCTTTCTGTATATCTGCCTTTTCAATAAAAATAAATCAACCTTTAAAAAATAAAAA
Organism: Ochotona curzoniae; assembly: GCF_017591425.1. Taxonomy (NCBI): domain Eukaryota; kingdom Metazoa; phylum Chordata; class Mammalia; order Lagomorpha; family Ochotonidae; genus Ochotona; species Ochotona curzoniae. Next base: position 1,131,166 of record NW_024466924.1, read on the forward strand.
AAAAGTGGCACTGCTTATTATATTTCTAGGATTTAAGCAAAAATTTGAGAGCTAATACAAATTACAAAGAGTACTTATGGGGGCGGTGGCTAGCACTGTGGCAAAGCAGATTAAGCCACTGATTCTAACACTAGCATCTCCTGTGGCTCCCAGGTGCTGCAGTTATAATACAGCTTCCTGCTAATGTGTCTGAAAGCAGCAAAGGCTTGGGCTCCTGCACCCACAGTGGAGATCGGGGAAAAGTTTAGCCCAACTCTGGCCATTGCAGCCATGTGGGGATTGAAGGAGCAGATAGAGGTCTCCCTGTAATTCTCCCACCACTCTCTCCATAGCAAATAAATCTTCAAATGTAACATAAATTTAAAATGTTATCTTAAAAACTAAAAAACAGAGAGTGTCATGGCACAGTGATTAAGGTCACCATCTGTAACGGCGGCTCTATTTCTAATCCAGCTTCCTGCTAACAGTCTGGGAAAAGTGGCAGAGGAAAGCATAAGTTTGGACCCCTGTCACACATCTGGGCAACCTGGAAGTAGTTCCTAGCTCCAGGCTTCAAGTGTGGCACAGCCCTGATCCCTGCAGCCATCTGGGAAGAAACTAACAGATAGAAAATCTCTTTCTCTCCAACTCTTTCAAATACATATATCTTTAAAAATAAAATAGAAGGAGCAAAGAAAGGAGAGGAGGGCAACGTGTGTTGGGGAAAGGATGGTAAATGGCAAGGAAGGAGGGAGGGAGGGGGGGCAAATATTATTAGAATTGTATCTGTTAGGGACTGGCACAGTGGCATGGTAGGTTAGGCCTCAATTGTGATGCCTGTACCCTATACTGGCTGCTCCACTTCTGATCCAGCTCCTTGCTAATGCCTGGAAAAGCAGTGAAGCACAGCCCAGGTCTTTGGGCACACCTGGAAGACCTGGAGAAGGTTCCTAGGTTCAGATCAGCTCAGCTCCTATCACTGCAGCCATTTGGGGAATGAGCCAGTAGATGGATAATCTCTCTCCCTCTCTGTAACTCTGCCTTTTAGCCTTCCAAATAATGATAGGGGGAAAAAAAAAAAAAAAGAAAGGTTGCCTTTTCTATGAGGTAGCCTGGACATCATTCATTCTTTAAAGAATTATCTCTGCAAACTATATTAAATATGTGAAAAACAAAAATTTTAAAAATTAAGAGTTCTAATGCATTCAAATTTTAGCATAAGCTAAAGATAGTATATTATGAACCCACAAATAACAGTTTTTCACTATAGCTTATGTACAAAACTCACCAGAAGCCTGTTGGATCCCCCACCGTGCTTTCATTCTGAATTGTCGAGCACCACTCTGCTGGAGTCTTCTATTTAGTCTTGGAAAATTCTGCTTCTTTCCTTCCTTTCGATTCAATTTGATGATATCATCTATAATGGATGAAATGTCATAGTTTTTTATTTTGATTTAATGATGCAATTACTCAGTCTCATTTTCTAACTAATATATTCCCACAATTCCATTATTAATATTATTTCTTTCCTAATAAACACAGATAAACAAAATAAAGTTAAGGTCATTACTTTTAAAAGATGGTAATATTTCTATAAAAACCAATATAGGTCAAAATATAAACTTAAAGACCAATTCTCTGTCACAGTGAATAAAGTCCTCTGCCTGCAACGCCAGCATCCCACATGGGAGTCGGTTCAAGTCCTGGCTACTCCACTTCCACTCCAGCTCCCTGCTAACGGCCTGCCATATGGGAAGTGAATTTTTTTCTCCGTCTCTCCCTTTCTCTGTAATTCTTCCAAATAAATAAAATTTACTTAAAAGACCAATTTTCTGAATTCACCTCAATTCCACTAGCATTTCCTAAACAAATAAGGACAACTAATCCACAAAAACATTTCAAAAACTGGAAAGTTGCAATTAAAAGATAAGTTTATTTTTGAGCAAAAAAGCCTAAATTCCACATAATTTTCTGGAATATGCATTTTCCATGAAATTTGTGACATATCCTCATAGTGTCTAGGTAGGTGATAAACAGAACAAAATGAAGTATGACTCAAGCTCTCAACAAATCTGAAATAACTTATGAAGCAGATAAACAAATAGCAAACACCAAATTAAGCCAAATTAAGCCAATGCCATAATAAAGGTACACTGGTTTACTCCCAGATGGCCTTGCCAATCAGGGCTGGGCCAGGATGAAGCCAGGACCCAGGAACTCACATGTGAGGAGTGCTAAATATCTGCTTCCCCTAAGGTTCACACTCTAGATTCTCCACCAATCCGCTGTAACCTCACAACCCTGTTTACCACCATTAACCTCAGGGCACTGTACCTGACAGCCCTGACCACCAGTCCCTTGTAGCCCGTATCCCTGGTACCCGCCCACAGCCCTAACCAACAATCCCTACTCTTCTATTCCCAATAACTGCTGCCAGAGAGAGTACCTAAATACTCTCTCTTTTCTCCTCTCTCTCTGCCTTCACCTCTTTCCCACTGCCACCTTGCCCGCTGGAATAAAGATCTCCTATGTGACTCACTTCATCTGTGTTTGGGTTTGTGGCTCAAATTCCTAACAATGTAGGTCTCACACATGGGTGGCCCGAACCCAAACGCTACAGCCATTTTTTGAAGCTGCCTTCCCAGAAACAGTGGTAGAGAGCTGGGTTGCAAATGAAATAGCAGGGACTCGAACTGGTAGTCCAATATGGGAACCAACTTTTTAGGACATACTTTAACCTGCTGTACCACAGCCCCCGACCAACAACACTTAAAACACCTTAAACCTGTATAATTTTGATGACAGGTAAATAAACCAAGAAACTGCACAACTGACTCAAAACTTTACAAAATGAAATAGCCTCAATTATCTTTTCCAAATTACTCTAACCACAGAAATAATCTATACCAATTTCATTATGCTTTATCTTTTCTGAGGTCAGAGAAGGAAATACAATAGATCATATGGATCCTCTATAATACATTTTTTTAAATTATTTTTTATTGCAAAGTCAGATATACAGAGAGGAGGAGAAAGAGAGGAAGATCTTCCATCTGATGATTCACTCCCCAAGTGACCTCAACGGCTGGAGCTGCACCAATCCAAAGCCAGGAGCCAGGAACACCTTCTGGGTCTCCCACACGGGTACAGGGTCCCAAGGCTTTGAGCCGTCCTCAACTGGTTTCCCAGGCCACAAGCAGGAGCTAGGACATGAACCAGTGCCCACTTGGGATCCCAACACATTCAAGGTGAGGACTTCAGCCACTAGGCTTTGGCACCAGGCCCTGTAATATGCTTTAGGAGGCTGGCATTATTCCTTGGCAAGTTATGCCACGATACATCCTATTAGAGTCCTGCTCTGAGTCCCAGTTGCTCCACTTCCAACCTAGCTCCTTACTAACACACTAACTCAAATACTTGGGCTCTCTGTCACCTACAGGGGAGACTTGGCCAGAATTCTAGACTCCTGGCCTGGGGCTACCACCACTTGGGGAACGATAAAAGATCTGTCTCTCCTCATCAAATATCTTTCAAATAAAACATCTTAAAAAACTTTAATTTGCCAAAGTACTTTGTTGTCTCCTTTAGGTCCAACTGTAAGAGGTCAGTAAAGTTGAAGACACTCAAAACAACAACACCCAAAACAAAACAAACAAAAAACTAGAAAAGATGGGCCGGCACTGTGGCACAATGTATTAAGCTGTCACCTGAAGAACCAGAAACCTGTATGAGCAACAGCTGCTCTATTTCTCATCTAGCCCCCATAAAGGCACCTAAAAAAGAAGCAGAGGATGGCCCAAGTTCTTGGGCTCCTACACCCATGTAGGAAATCCAGAAGGAGCTTCTGGTTCTTGACTTCATCCTGGCCCAGTCCCAGCTATTGTAGCCATTTAGGAAGTGAACCATCAGACGGATGACCTATCTGTCTCTCCTCCTTTTTCTCTCTGCTTTTCAAATAACTAATAAAACTTAAGAAGAAAAAAAAAAAAGATCCAAGGGGTTGGCATAAAGGTTTAATAGGCTAATCCACTGTCTTGCAGCTCTGGTATCCCATATGGGCACTGAATCAAGTCCTTGATCTATCTCCCTGCTTATGGCTTACCTAAAAAGTAACAGATGATGACCCAAGTCCTTGGGACCCTACCCCCATGTGGAAGACTCGCAAGAAGCTCCTGGTCCGAGTTTAGCACTGGCTCAGCTCTGCCCATGGTGGCTACTTGGGAAGTGAACCTGCAGATGGAAGATCTCTTGTCTATCCGTTCTGCAAATTTGCATTTCAAATAATAGATCTTTCAAAAACAAAAAAAACGGGGGGTTTAAGAGTACCATGTTAAATTCTAAATGAACAGAAAGGAAATGGGGAGACACCAATTACAAAACCTTTTTTTTGAAAAACAAAAAAGGTTTGTTTATGGGAAAGGCAAATTTACAGGGAGAAGGAAAGACAGAAAGATCTTCACTATCCAAATGGCCACAACAACCAGAGCTGAGCCAATTGGATGCCAGGGGCCAGGAGCTTCTTCCTGGTCTCCCATGCAGATGCAGGGTCCCAAGGCTTTGGGTCGTCCTCTGCTGCTTTCCCAGGCCACAAACAGGGAGCTGGGTGGGAAGTGGAGCTGCTGGGAGAGGAACCAGCACCCAAATGGGAAACTGGCACTTAGGGGTGAAGAATTAGCCAATTGAGCCAAAATACCAGCCCTGAAAGAAGACTTTCTGGTATTTAAAAAAAATGTATATTTGAAAGGCAAAGTGAAAAAGAGACTGACAGCTATCTCTGATTTGCTTATTCACTCCCAAAATGCCTCCAACAGCTGGGTTCAGGAACTCCATCTGGACATGTCACACAGATGGCAGGGACCCAAGTACCTGAGCTATTATCTACTTCTTTCCATGATGTGCACCTGTGGAAGCTGGTTTGCAAGTAGGGGTGGGACTTCAGTCTAGGTATTCTTATATGGGATGTGGGGAGGTGGTTTATCATGCTGCGCCACCAGCACGCTTGCTCCTAACTTCACTGTTTTTCAAATACAGACCATAGGATCTAAACATAACTAAAAAAGTAAAGCATACTGTATATGAAACTGTTTTATAAACACTTTTCAAGTCCTCAAATTAAATAATCATGGCAGAGAAGGCTTTCCAATCTAAAAATGTACAGATAGAGTATTAAGAATAAGCTCCCTTGCCATGAACTATACCCCACAGGATATTTTCTCATAGTACAGAGGTACACACCATAACAGAAGCAGTTGAGTACTAACAGACATTATTCTGATTATAAGTCCATTTAATTTTAACAACAATTTTATTTCCAAAATATTTATTTATTTGTTGGAAAGGTAGATGTACAGAGAGGAGAGACAAAGATCTTTCATCCACTGGTTCACTCCCCAAATGGCTGCAACAGCTGGAGCTGAGTCAATCTGAAGCCAGGAACCAGGAGCATCTTCTGGGTCTCCCACATGGGTGCAGGGTTCCAAGGCTTTGGTCCATTCTCTATTGCTTTCCCAGGCAATAGATGGGAGAGTTGAATGAAGTGGAGCAGCTGGGACACGAACCTACATCCACACAGGATCCCAGTGCTTACAGAAGAGGATTAGCAATCGAGGCATTGTGTTGGGCCCTGATAATCCTATCAATCAGATACCATAATATCCATTACGTAACTGAGCCATAAAGAGGCCAGTAAAGCTGATATTCTCTATGTATAATCATTTGAACTAGTAGTGCCACTGTTTTGATTTTTTAAAAGGCAAATCAGATTCTAAAACCCCCACAGCAATATTCACAAAACATAATAATTTTCTATATTAGATGATGAAATCGGCATGACATTGCTGTAAAATGGTTACCAAAAAAAAAAGCAACTGATAGCTGGTCACCATGTCCCTGCGAGGACAGAAAAGAGAACACGCTCTATTTTAGCCTTCCCACAACTCTGCAATTCTAACTCAAACACAACTACCCCTCCACTTCCATCATTTGAACAACCAAATCACGAAACCTAACACATACAAAAATCTCACAAGGCTAAAAAATAGTATACTGGCTATGAAAATATATACATGTTTAATACATCCCTACAGCTGCAGTTTGGGGCTTTAGAGCCAAACCCTGGATTCCTGACTCACCACTTATTCCTATGACTTTACACAAGTTATTCCTTGGTCTTCTGTAAAATGGGAATAACAACAGTCTGTGTAGGAGTAAAGGTAAAATACCGTGCTTGCTATGCAGACTACTGTCCCAAGAGGTTCACCTTCTCACAGAGGCAGCGAAATACCCTGTCCACAATCATGAGGCTATAAGCCCTCTGACTCCCTTCACCACTACCAGAACAAATCTCAAAAAGAGTATTTTGACTATACACTGAGTTCATGTTTCCAAGTGATTGGTTTAGTGCCTGGCAGTTAGCACTCTGAATATTCATAAATACACTCTGTCTTGGCATTGACTCAAAAAGATGCCTTGTTAGAGCTCGGTACTGACTCGCACCGCAGCAAGAAGTAAAGCAAGCCTTGCAGCGAAAAACCACAAATTCTAGCAATATTTTCAGGTATAACTTGTGGCGATCCTAGAAACCAAAAAATCTTTGTCTTTGGACCAAACTGTCTCGATAAAAACAACTTAAGAGAAAGATGTACGGAAAGAAATAAAGACCAAATGGGAGGCTTCCAAGAAGATGACGCTACATTATCTCGCCCTTGGAAAAAGGTGGCAACTCTGAACCCCATAGTAGGTACTTTTCAAGTATTTGAAAATCCTTAGGAGGGGAAAAAAAAAAAAAAACCCGAAAAGCCACCGAAGGAGCTGGTCTAAAAGCCAGCTCAGACACAGGTGGGACCGGGGCCACCCAGCTGTCTCTGCAAGTGACACCCCACCGCTCCTGGGGGGGCCGGCTTTCCCCGACGCCCCCGCGCACTTTCGCCTTCACTTTTCTCGGTGAACTTAACCTGTTCGAGGCCGTGCTCGGTCGCCTAAGGCACGGCCTATTTAACACCTCTGACGCCGTCCGCGTCCCCCACCCGCTCGCTCGCTGTCTTCTGACAGTTGCCAGCGTCGGGCTGCCGAGCGCTCGTGGCCCCGGTCAGCAACGGCCGGCGTGGGGCGAAGGCCTGGGCTGGACACGGCCATGCCCACCCGAGTCCCCTTCCGTTGTCATCAGCATGGGTCGGGATCCTTCTCGGACTCAAGCCCGGCTCTCCAAAACCATTTCTCTCCCTCCAACCCCCGTAAGAAGGGCGTGCGTCGGACCCTTCCCCCTCGCTCGCGACACTGCCCACAGCGAACTCGCTCTCGAGGCCACGCCACACGGACTTCTTCCTCACAAAGAACCGCTGGGAAGCCGCAGGCGGTAGCGCCCCCCGGGGTCGGGGGGAGACGTACCCCGCCGACCGACCCTCCACCCCCGCGGCGCCTCCCCTTCCTCCCCGCTCCCCTCAGCCCCACCTCGGACCACGGCCCTCGCCGAGGGGCCGCCCGCTGCCCCGGACACCCCCCGCGCGCGCGGTTTCGCCCACCCGGAAGAAAACTCGCTCGGCAACTGCGGCCAACCGCCCCTTCCTCCCCTCGCAAACCGCACCTCTTGATTCCACCGACGCCCTCCCCCCACTCCCAACTCGGTCCAACTCGGCCCCTCACCCAAAGACATATCAATTTTGTCGAGGTTCTCATTGCTGCGGACTTTGGGCGGCGGCGTTGGGGTCGCCATGCCTCCCACTAACCGAGTACCAAACCGGTTCATGGCCGGAGACAGCGCTGGAACCGTCGGCGGGGAAGGCCGGAGCCGGAGGCCTGCCACCTCCCACTCAGGCACGCAGACTAGCTGCACTGAGGGAGCGCGCACGCGCGCCCGCCGCGTCCTCGCCCTCCGCCCGCGGCGGCGAGCGCGAGCCGGGGCTACCGAGACGCGCGGCTGGCAAGAGCGGCGCCGCGGCGGACTGGCTCCTAGCGGCCCTCGCCGGACGGGTCCGAGCATTGCAGCCGCCGCCGTGCGCGGGCGAGGGTCGCTGCTCCAGCGCCTCAGACGCTCCCGGACGCAGGATGCCAGACCCCGAGCACCTCAGAATCGTGCGGTAAAGGAGGGCTTTCGTGGCCTTTCTAGTCCCTTCTGCTGCAGAAAGGCTGCCTCATGCCTGAGTCCCCACGAACCTTGCCCGCCCCGCTGCAATGCAGCTTCGGAAGGCTGGAGAGACCCCTTGGATCTTAGGGCGCAGCTCTGCGTACCCACTTGCCTGTCCCCGGCACGCTCCTGTACCTGCGGCATGCCGAGTTGCCGCGTCTGGGCGCAAAGGCTCCAGTGACAGTTCTTGCGTCACCTTAATAAAAGTAGGTGCGAACCTTTCCCGCATCTGCCCCTTTTCTCAGTCTGCACTCCAAAACATTGGACGTGATACTAAACGCCTCATGAGACCTCACCGACCCCTGGGAGGGGTAAGTACCTCTGCTTCTTTAGCTGCATTTTTCTTTAATTCGTATGTGTTGGGTCTTGATAAGATTGCTTTTCTTTCTGAGCATCCCTACAGGAAAACTTAATGGTTGATGAATTCCTACGTTAACTTTTTTCTTTTTCTATTCGAAAAATCGGACGTTACCCCGTTTATTCTCCGAGCTTCATTGTGGAAGCATTTTAAGGTTGTGTGATCCACCTGACAGCTTAAAACGGAAACATCTGCATCTCAGGAAAAAAGCAAGGGTGGCTCCTCTGTCCCTGTGGAAATCTCGGCTACCATTCTCTGGTTTTGGCATAGAAACAGGCCAGATGTGCAGTGCCCTAACGTGTCTCAAACATCACAGGAGCCTACTGCTTAATTTAGTCACGTCACAAAGTCATGCAGGTTTCAACGTCCAACCCCATGACACGTTTTACTATTTTTCACCTGGGGATCCCGTGTCTGGAAATCTTTTTTATTGTGTACGTTGTGATTATTAACAGCTTATCTTCCAATTTTTATTAGCCAAAAATATCTGTCGCAGTTCCCCTTTTCATATTTGAATTCAAAACAAAGATTACGAAGACAATTTTGGGGGACAGGTCACCTTTGGCAATCAAAGTAAATGCAAATGTCTTTTCCTAATTGCAGCATGGATAGAACCAAAACCCATCACATAGTTAAATTTCCAGTTGAGCTTTTTTTGGTGTGTGTGTTTCTGGGTAGTCTTTTGTTATGTTTTGTTTTATCTTTTTTATTTTTTTAAGATTTATTTTTTATTGCAAAGTCAAATATACAGAGAGGAAGAGAGACAGAGGAAGATTTTCCATCCAATGATTCACTCCCTAAGTGACCGCAATGGCCAGAGCTGAGCCAATCCAAAGCCAGGAGCCAGAAACCTCCTCTAGGTCTCCCACACGGGTGCAGGGTCCCAAGGCCCTGGACCATCTTCCATTGCTTTCCCAGTCCACAAGCATAGAGCTTGGATGGGATTCTAATCCCGGGCCGGGATTAGAATCAGTGCTCATATGGGATCCTGGCGCTTTCAAGGTGAGGACTTAAGCTGCTAGGCCATGGTGCCGGGCCCATGGGTAGTCTTATACTAAGGAAATGTCTGTTTTTTTACTAGGCTTTTGGAAATATTGTAAGCAGCTCCTTATCCTAAAAGGTCAAGAGTTTTCTGTCCTGTGATAAAAACATAGGCATATAGGAAAATGAATCAACCTAGGACACATTTACCCAGGAGGTAACCTCCATCCCTCTGTGGTTTGCTAAGGTACTTACTTAAAATAAGGAAGCTTAATTATATTACAATATTGCTAGGAAGTTTGCGTATATCTCCAAATGCCTAGTAAAAATCAGATTTCCCTTTTCGCCTCCATCTTCCTTCTGCTCTACGTGAAGGGGGCCCAGGAGTGGATTTTCCAATAAAGCTTCTGTTACAACTATGGACAACTTGCTGATATTATTCCACCAGCAGGCGGGCAGTCAGTAGTCATCATCTAACATTTGGTGCTGGAACCCAGGAAGGGGTGCAAGGGCTCCCTGAACTGGTTGAGCCCCCCTCTCTCTCTTCCCACCTCTGAGCCGTCAGCCCCAAGGCCTTTGCCTGCTGCGAAAAGACAGGCAAGCCCCTCCTCTCTGCTCCTCCTGTCCCGAAAAGTACTCCCCAACCTCCTGCAGACCTCCCAACCATGTGCACGTGGTCTGCCTGTCCTGAGCCCTCAATGAGATGGGGGACGCCCTGGTTGCTGACCGGCTCCCACTGATCCAGGGCCCTCAGTGGAGCTTCGGATGTCCCCCCAATGACCAGCCCTCTCGTTCCCCACTAGTCTGAATTTCAAAGAGGGGACACCCTCTTTGCCCCACTAGTCTGAATTTCAAAGAGGGGACACCCTCTTTGTGTTTCGATTATCAGTGAGATACTTTATCAGGATAGGACAGGTAACAAAATGTCCTAAGCCGAAGGCCCCTAAACCCCCTTAGAATGTTTACTGGCCAGTTTTAAAACTCTGGGTCTGGGCCAGGACTTAAACTGAAAAACGCCTTGTCCATTTTTCAGCTGTGTCCTGGCCATAGTATCTGTTGGACAACGGCTCCCAGTGGCTGGTGGAAGGCATGTTTGACTTTCAGATCTTCACGGAATTTGGTAATTTCTGTGGTTGCGAGGGTAAATGGTCTGAAGATCCCTACGTGGACACTTTTTGGAGTCTCCACTCTTGCCCTTCCCTGTGCTCCTTGTCTCCCAAGGATCTCTTGGACTTTCACCTAACCACACCTTTTCCGAGCTGCCAGAACCTTTAGGACTCACCCCGACTGCCTCTTCTCCTCCCCCACCTCCTCTGCCAGCTTCCCTACAGGTCTTTCTCTGAGCCTTCGGCCCATCCGCCTCTGTACGTTACCCCTCCAGTCCCTCCACCGTGTTCCGAGGTCACTGCCTCTTTGGTCACCTCTTCTCCACTCCCGGTCCTTCTGTCATGTTTTCCTGACTCCCTCTTCACTTCCTGAGTCACCCTGGATTCCAATGTCACCTTTGCTTCACCTTCTATTTCTCCACCAAAGTTCCCAAACTCTTCTCCTCCCACCCCTCCCTTATTCTATCTACTCCCACTTATTCCACCTATCTCATCCTTCTCTTTGTTCCTCCTTTTTCCCACTGTGTGGAGGATCCTTGCTGCACAGAGGGTCCCTGTCCTTGCCCAAGGACCTCTCTGACCTCTCTACCTCTCATTTTCCCCGGTTCACCCTCCCCCACTCAGAACCTTCCTCCTCCATATCCTTCACGTCCTGCGTAGATACCATGTTCCCGAGCCCTTTCTTTCCACTTCCTGCTCTGAGCCATCTTCCCAGCTCCTCATTTGCCATTTTGCCTTCCCCTTCCATGTGACAGGACCCTGTCCACCATCTGGCCTATCTCCTGCATGTGGTAGGACCCCATCCACCATCTTGCCTTTTATCATGTGGCAGAACCCTGTCTACCATCTTGCCTTTCTCCTTTTCACCCGCTGCCTAACCTGCTCTCCCTTTTGGGTTCTTCTGACTTAACCCCAATAATGCCTGTTACCTTGCTGCTACTGCTGCAGCTACACTGACTGGTTTTAACTCTTTTTTTTCTTTTCATCATCCCTACCCACACCCCTTAGCTGAGAGAGGTGGGGTAAAAGATAAAATAATTAATGTCTATTTTTTAAAAATCAGAGATTTCCTCCAAGATAAGACTATTCAAGCTCTCAGGGGGGAAAAAAAAAGCCCTGGTTCTTTATTTTTAGCTGAAAGGCTAACTCTGGGTGGTTCTTGAGTTTTGTTCATACTATACGCACTAGAGGTACTTTTTTTTTTTTAAGTTATTTACTTATTTGAAAGGCAGAATGACAGAGACTGGGAGAGACAGGGAAAGATCTTCTGTCGGCTGGGTCACTCCCCAAGTGGCCTCGATAGCCAGGGTTGGGCCAGGCCAAGCCAGGAACCAGGATATCCATCCAGATCCTCTGTGTGAGTGGCAGGGACCTGAGTCATCATAGCTTTTCACTTGCTTTGCTCCCCATGTGATCTTGGGATAGTCACCAAGTCTTATACATGATTACATACATGGATTTCTTTCTTTCTCCAAAATAAAATGGGTGGGACCAAGGTTAAGCCACTGCCTGAAGTGTCTGCATCCCGTATTGAAGCACCTGGATTCTAGTGCCAGCTCCACTTCAAGTCCAGCTTTCTGAAAGTGTGCACCCTGAAAGGCAGAAGGTGATGGTCCAAGGAGTTGGGTCCCTGCCAGCCATATGATTGACTTGATAAGTTATCAAAACACCAAGCATCTTGCAAGCCCAACCTTGGTTGTTGCAAGCATTTGGAGATTGCACTAGTAGACCAAAGATTTGTCTCTGTCTCCCTTTCTGCCTTTCAAATAAAAAGCAGAAATAAATAAACATTCATAGGATCAGCGTGGTGACATTATAGGCTAATCCTCTGCCTGCGGTCCCAGCATCCAATATGGGCACTGCATTTAGTCCTGGCTGTTCCACTTCTGATCTAATGCCTGCTTATGACCTGGGAAAACAGTGGAAGATGGTTCAAGTCCTTGGGCCACAACACCCACATGGGAGACCTGGAAAGAAGCTCTGGGCTCTTGGCTTCAGATCAGCTCAATTCTGGCTGTTGCAGCCATTTGCAGAGTGAACCAGCAAATGGAAGATCTCTCTGTCTCTCTTTCTCTATAAAATCTGCCTTTCAAATAAAAATAAGTAAATTTTTTTTAAACAATAAGTATTCAAAATAAACCTGCCTTTTTAAAAAAAAAAAAAAACACTTATTATTATTATTTTTTTTTATTGGAAAAGGCATGGATATACAGAGAGGAGGAGAGAGAGAGGATCTTCAGTCTGATGAGTCACTACCCAAGTGACTGCAGTGGTTGGTACTGTGCCAATCAGAAGCTGGGAACCAGGAGCTCTTCCAGGTCTCCCACACAGGTGCACAGTCCCAAGGCCCTGGGCCGTCCTCCACTGCTTTCCCAGGCCGCAAGCAGGGAGCTGGATGGGAAGTGGAGCTGCTGGGATTAGAACCAGCGCCCATATGGGATCCTGGGCGTGCAAGATGGGGACTTCAATCACTACGTTATTGCGCTGGGCCCCTAAACCTGCCTTTTAATTCCTTTTTTAGTGGAATTTGTAAAGCACTTTCATCTTCAAAACAAGTAATGTTACTGAGTATGTAACATTAAGCTGAGTTATCCCTAAGATGTCTCGCAGTTGTAAGCTTCTCTAAGCACATGACATGTTTATCCATCTTGGCCTTGCTAACCAGAAATAACTTCTCCCCGTTTGTAGGAGTAAACTAAAGGGAGGAACCTTGGATAAGTCTTTCGTTTTATGGAAGAAAATTGATGCGTGTAGTGTTTGAATGCATTTTGTAATTCAAATGCATTAAACCCTCTCTATCAGCAATATAACAAAAATTTTCTTTCATTCGGGTCTTCTCCCTGAAACTGAAGCCCAGATCTCCTTAGCTCCAAAGGGACATGCCCTAGTATTTCATTAACAGTCCTAGCTGTTGTTTTTCACACTTCAGCTTTCCCCAGTGCTACGGATCCCAGAGTCTCAGAGCAATCTCCCAGATTCCAAAGGGAAAAACAAGAGGGAGGCATTGTCCAAAAAAAAAAAAATAGTAGTGTTACACAGAAAGCAGAATAGGGTTAGTTCAATGTGAATTTCAGATGAATACCATACAGTTGTTTAGTGTATGTTTCGGGTTTCAGATAAAGAAATTTCTTTTTCTTTTAAGATTGATTGATTTATTTGAAAGGTAGAGTTACAGAGAAAGAGGCAGAAATAAAACTATTCTCAGGTTCCCTCCCTAAATGACCACAATGGTCAGGGCTGAGCCAGGCTGAAGCCAGGAGCCTGGAACTTCCTCTAGGTCTCCTACATGGGTTCAGGGGCCCAAGCACTCCTGGACCATCTTCCATTGCTTTCCCGGGCACATGAGCAAAGAGCTGAATCAGACGTAGAGCAGCTGGGTCTTGAACTGGCTCTCATAAGGCATGCTGGCACCTCAGGCGATAGCTTTACCTGTTCTGCCACAGCCCCAATGCCAACTCCAGCTATTTTGTTTTAAATATAATATAGTTCATGTAATGTTTAAGATGTGTCTATATTAAACAATTTTCTCACTTCTATCTCTGTTTTTACAATGTGGGTAAAGGTCAGATCCCTTCAAAGGTAAAAATAGCTCTTACACACTTTACTCCTTAACCTTTGTTTGTTTCATGGACATTTTAAGTCCCTTTGAGATATACTAGATGACAATGCAGAATAAATCCTGAAAGTGTTTATTTTATACAGTGTGTGGAATCTATTACCTATGAAAACATCTCCAGAATCAGAATACTAAATAATAGCCATTAGTCCCAAAGGTTTGATTATGCTCATTTGCATTCCTTCCCCCTGCGAACTAACTAGGCAACCACTGATTTTTCTTTCTTTTTTTTTTAATTGCATTTCATTTTACAATGCCGTTTCATAGGCTCTGATATTCCCTCATCCCTTCCCTGAACCACTGATTTTTCTGTCACAACTGATTAATTCCCACTTTCTAGAAATTTACATAAATGGAATTATACAATATACATTTTCTTGGTGGATTGTTACTTAGCTTGCTTGTTTTCAACCTGTATGCCTTTTGTTTCTTTTCTTTTTCCTTTTTTTCCTTCTGTTTCTTTTTGTTGCCTTCTTGCACTGAGTGTGGACTCTAGGGCCATATTCAATCATAATAGTGAAGCTAAACATTTTTGCTTGTTTTCAACCCCAGGAGGTAAGCATTCACTTTCTCACAATTAAGTCTGATATTAGGGGTTTTTAGTAATTCATTCTCTTTCTTCCTTCCTTTCTTTCTTTCTTTCTTTCTTTCTTTCTTTCTTTTTTTTTTTGGTCAAGTTAAAGAAATTGCCTTCTACTCCCAGCTAGTTGAAAGTTTTTTTTAATCACAAGTGGATGTTGAAATTTAAGATTTTTTAAATTTTTATTGCAAAATTAGATATACAGAAAGGAAAATCTTCCATCTGAAGATTCACCCCCCAAGTGGCTGCAAAGGCCGGTGCTGCACTGATCTGAAGCCAGGAGCCAGGAACTTCCTCTTGGTCTTCCATGCGGGCGCAGGGTCCCAAGGCCCTGGGCTGTCCTCCACTGCTTTCTCAGGCCACAGGCAGGGAGCTGGATGGAAAGTGGAGTGGCCAGGATTAGAAGCAGTGCCCATATGGGATCCCGGCGGATGCAAGGCGAGGACTTTAGCCACTAAGTTTTGGCGCCGGGCCCTGGATATTGAATTTTATCTAATGGTTTTAATTCATCTAATGTGATAATCAAATCGTTTTATAAAATATTACGTTTATGGTGAATTAAATTGATTTTTCAAATATTTGATCTTGATTTTCAAATGTTGCATTGTGGAACTGACCAATTTGGTTATGTATTATCACTTTTTCTTAAAAAAGATTTTATTTATTTGGGCCCAGCACAGTTGTCTAGTGGCTAAAGTCCTCATCTTCATGGGTCAGGATCACATATGGGTGCCGGTTCATATCCCGGCTACTCCGCTTCCCATCCAGCTCTCTGCTTGTAGCCGGGGAAAGCAGTCAAGGACAGCCCAAAGCCTTGAGGCCCTGCACCCGCATGGGAGACCCAGAAGAACTCGTGGCTGCTGCTGGTTGGCTCAGCTATGGCCATTGTGGCCACTTGGAGAGTCAATCAGTGAATGGAACACCTTTCTCTCTGTCTCACCTTCTCTCTGTACATGCTAGGCTACTGCACTGGACCCAAAAATAAATAAATATTGCTAAAAATATTTTATTTATTTTACTTGAAAGTCAAAGATACAGAGGGAGAGGGAGCTACAGGGAGAGATCTTCCATCTACTGGTTCACTCCCCAAATGGCAGCCACTTCCAGAAGCCGGGCGCCAGGAACCTGAAGCCCCACCAGGTCTCTCACATGAGTGCTGAGGCCCAAGGCCCTGGACCATTCTCCACTGCATTTCCACAACACCAGCATGAAGCTGGATTTGAAGTGTAGCAGCTAAGACTAGAAACAGTGCCCATACTGAATGTAGATGATTAGCTTGCTACACCATTGTGCCTGCCTTGTATTATCACTTATATGATAGATTTGATTTGTTCATATTTTGTCAAGGATTTTGCCTTTGTATGAATGAGATTGATATGAAAATCTCCTTTTCTTGTAATATCTTCTCTCTGGTTTTCTAAACTTTCTAAAAATTTATGTATATGCTGATGTAATATTTAACGTACTAACATCATAAAGCTTTAAGATTGAATTATATAAAAGTATAATATGTATTAATTGGATACAACAACTAACCATTAATCGTGCTACTTACATCCCTCAAATTACTTAACTATACATTTTTATCTTTTCTGCTTTGTTCCATGCTACCCTGTTTGCCAGCATTTCTACTGAAATACTTTCCTGTCCCTCTTCTGTTCTGCAGGGAGACATTTTGAGATGGTGTAAATACTCTATTTCAGAAAAAATTTTAGCGGTGGCTTTAGTATTCACTAATGATTTTTGCCTGAATTATCTCGTACTGTGGTAGATGTGAAAACCCTCTGCATTCATTAGTTGACATTCTATTGTGAAAAAGAGGTTTTACTTCTCCTTTTCTTTTTCCCTTCTCCTTTAAAATTCTTTTTCAGATTTTCATTTGTTTTATATATAAGGCAAAGAGACAAAAAGAAATTTCCCATTTACTGTTCACACATATACATACCATTACCACACCAAATTGTCACAACACCTGGGTCTGACCAAAGGCAAGAGCTTGGAGCTCCATCCGGGTCTGCCACAGAGGCGGAGGGAGCCACGTCCTTGGGTTCATTGCTGCCTGCTAGGGTGTGCATTGGTGGGAAGCTGCAAGCTGAAACACAGCTACGACTTGAACCAGATTCTCTAGCATGGAATACAGCATTGCACACATTGTTTTAACCACTGTACATTAAAAATATGTAAACTGATTTAACTGAGAGAACCTAGACCAAGAGTGAGAAAAGAGCTCCTATCTGCTGTTTCAGTCTTCAGATGCCCACAGCAACTGGGGCTGGGCCAGGCTGACACCAGAAGCCAGGAACATATCCAGGTCTCCCCGTGCATGGGCTGTCATCTGGTGCATATTAGCAAAAAGGTTTATTTGAGAGTGGAGTTAACTTGAACAGAGATACTGTGATACATAATGCCAGTGTTCCAGGTACTGTCTTTACAGTTAAATATTCATCTCCCCTATTTCCATTATTTATCATCGTGTACACCAATATTGTGCGTATTCAACATACATATATGTGCGTATATACACATACGTATCTATTCTTCCTGTTCCCATAGACAAACATGAATTCATTTCTTCTTCAAAAAATTCTAATCTAAAAGGTAAAAACAGGAGTTGTGTTTACCTTTTTGTTTTTTTAAATATTTATTTGTTTACTTGAAAGCCAGATTTACAGAGAGAGGGAAACACATAGAGCAGAAGATCTTCCATCAGCTGGTCCACTCCCTAAATGCCACAACGGCCAGAGCTGGTTCTCTCTGAAGCTGGGAGCCAGCAGCTTCTTCTGGGTCTCCCATGTGGATTCAGGGACCCAAGAACTTGGGCCATCCTTTGCTGCTTTTCCAGGCCATTAGCAGAGAACTGGAGTCAAACTGCTGGAGCCCATATGGCATGCCAGCATCCAGGCAGAGGATTACTGTGCTGTGCCTATGTACGGGTCCCGCATTTTTATGATTTTTATATTGATATTTGTTGAAAATATTCGAGAAAATTCCCCCTCTCCCCAGCTTTTTATTTTTTAAGACTTATTTAGTTTTACTTGAATGCCAGGGTTACAGAGAGAACACGGGGAGAGAGAGAGAGTTCTTCTATTTGCTGGATTTTCCCCAAATAGTCACGACATCCAGAGTTGCGCTCTTACAAAACTGGGAGCCAGGAGCTTCCTCGGGATCTCCCATGTGGATGCAGGGGACCAACGCAATTGAGCCATCCTTCACTGCTTTTCCAAACCATAAGCAGGGAGCTGGATTGGGAGTTGAGTAGATAGCAGTTGAACTGGCACCCATATGAGATGCAGTGCTACAGGTAGGATATTAGCCTACTATGCCACTGCACCAGCCCTTATTTCCTTCTTTTTCTTTTTCATGTTTTTAAAGAATTATTTATTTCAGGCCCGGCACAATAGTGCAGTAGTTAAAGTCCTCGCCTTGCACTCCCAGGATCCCATAGGTACCAGTTCTAATCCCAGCAGCTCCATTTCCCATCCAGCTCCCTGCTTGTAGCCTGGAAAAGCAGTGGAGGATGGCCCAAAGTCTTGGGACCCTGCACCCACATGGGAGACTCAGAAGAGCTGCTGGTTCCTGGCTTCGGATCAGCTCAGCTTTGGCCACTGCAGCCACTTGGGGAGTGAATCATCAAACAGATCTTCTCTGTCTCTCCTCCTCTCTGTATATCTGGCTTTCCAATAAAAATAATAAATAATTATTCTTTTTAAAAAATGAATTATTTGTGCCCAGCGCGGTGGCGCAAGTGGTTAAGTCCTCGCCTTGCACGCCCGGGATCCCATATGGGCGCCGGTTCTAATCCCGGCAGCCCCGCTTCCCTTCCAGCTCCTTGCCTGTGGCCCGGGAAGGCAGTCGAGGACGGCCCAAAGCTTTGGGACCCTGCACCCGCGTGGGAGACCCGGAAGAGGTTCCTGGCTTCGGATCAGCATAGCATCGGCCGTTGCGCTCACTTGGAGAGTGAATCATCGGACGGAAGATCTTCCTCTCTGTCTCTTCCTCTCTGTATATCCGCCTTTCCAATAAAAAAAAATAATAAAAATAAATCTTTAAAAAAATTATTTATTTCTTTTGAAAATCATGGAAAGAGAAACAGACAGACAGAGCCCTTCCATATAATGGTTTATTCCCCAGATGGATGCAGTGGCCAGTGTTAGGTCAGGTCAAAGTCAGGAGCTTGATTGGGTCTCTCATGTGAGTGACAGGAATCCAAGTATTCAGGCCGTTAGCAGGGATCTTAGCCAGAAGTGCAACAGTCAGAACATAAACCAGCACCTCTATGGCATGCAGGCATCACAACGGCAGCTCTATCTACCATGCCACAAGAAGGCTATTTCTTTCTTTTTGTTTTAAAAAAAAAGATTTATTTATTTTATTGGAAAGGCAGATGGACAGAGAGGAGGAGAGACAGAGAAAGATCTTCCATCCGATGACTCACTCCCCAAGTGGCTGCAATGGCCGGTGCTACGCCAATCCAAAGCCAGGAAC
Organism: Ochotona curzoniae; assembly: GCF_017591425.1. Taxonomy (NCBI): domain Eukaryota; kingdom Metazoa; phylum Chordata; class Mammalia; order Lagomorpha; family Ochotonidae; genus Ochotona; species Ochotona curzoniae. The sequence continues at coordinate 1,150,393 of NW_024466924.1, forward strand.
CAGGAACTTCTTTCCAGGTCTCCCACACAAGTGCAGGGTCACAAGACTTTGGGCTGTCCTCCACTGCTTTCCCAGGCCACAGCAGGGAGCTGGATGGGAAGTGGAGCTGCTGGAATTAGAACCGGCGCTCATATGGGATCCCAGGTACATGCAAGGCAAGGACCTTAAATCATGCCAGGCCCTGAAATTGTAGATTTATTTATTTTTTTTAAAGATTTATTTTATTTTTATTACAAAGTCAGATATACGGAGAGGAGGAGAGACAGAGAGGAAGAACTTCCATCCGATGATTCAATCCCCAAGTGAGCGCTGGTGCTGCGCTGATCCAAAGCCGGGAACCAGGAACTTCTTCCAGGTCTCCCACACAGGTGCAGGGTCCCAAAGCATTGGGCCATCCTCTACTGCTTTCCCAGGCCACAGGCAGGGAGCTGGATGGGAAGTGGAGTTGCCGGGATTAGAACCGGCGTCCATATAGGATCCCTGTGCTTTCAAGGCGAGGACTTTAGCCGCTAGGCCCCACCGCTGGGCCCACAATTGTAGATTAAAAGCAAATAGATTTCTGAGACCATTTTTCATGCCTTTTTTTATGTTTAACGTGTAAGTCCAGTAAACAGTTGCTAATAAGGCCACTCCTTTTCTGTGACACTACTATGTCTGGGCACTAGTGATTGTTGTGTGTGTTTAGCAATTTTTATATTTGGACTTTCAATGGGCAACATTGAATTGTAATTAATCCTTGATTCACAATAGACTTTCATCAATTTCTATGTGTTGCCTATTTTTACTTAGTTAATTAGTTAAAATAATTGAATGCTGGGGCCGGCACAGTGGCATATCAGAATAATCCTCCACCTACGGCCCCGCATCCCCTATAAACAAAGGTTCTTGTTCCAGCTGCTCCACTTCCTAGCTCCTTGTTATTGTGCCTGGGTACAATAACATAAGTGTTATTATAACAATAACGTGAATGTTATTGGCATAAGTGTTTGTACCTCTGCATCCATCTGGGCGACCCACAAGAAGCTCCTGGCTCCTGGCTTTGGATCAGCTCAGCTCCAATCATTGTGGTATTTGGAGATTAAGCTAGCAGATGGAAGATCTCACTGTCTCTCCTTCTCTGTGACTCTAAATTTCAAATAAAAATAAATAAATCTTAAAATTTTTTTTGACTAGTGCTAGTGCCACCCTGTAGCAGTTTAATCCTTAGCCTGCAGCACTGTCATTCCGTGTGGGTGCCATTTCAAGTCCTGGCTGCTCCATTTTTATTCCAGCTCTCCACTAATACCCTGGAAAAACAGTGGAGAATGACCCAGGTGCTTGGGCCCTCCACCCACATGGGAAGATACTTCTTTCTGCCTCTCCTTCTTTTTGTACTTTGCTTTTCAAATAAATACTTATTTCGAAAATAATGTAAAGTAATTGATTTCAATTATTTATAATAACTAGGCTTTATTAGACTTACTTATTTTAAAGTCAGAATTACAGAGAGAAAGAGAGAGAGAAGGAGATAAGAGAGAGAGGTCTTCCGTTCCTGGTTCACTCCTCAAATGGTTGTTGTAGCTTGAATTGGGTCAGTCTGAAATCAGGAGCCAGGAACCAGGATCTGGGGGATTCTTCTGAGTCTCCCATGTGGGTACAGGGGCCCAACAACTTGAGCCATTCTCTGCTGCTTTCCTAGGCCATAAACAGGGAGCTGGATTTGAAGTGGAGCAGCCAGGACACAAAGCAGTGCCTGTATGGGATGGGGTGCCACAAGGCAGAGGATTAGCTTGCTATGCCTCCATGCTGGCCCCAAATAGCTAGTTATTTTAAAAACTATATATCTACAATCCCGTCATTCAAAACGAAAACCAGAATAGACAATAACCTAAAACTCAGCAATTCTACTCCTCATATGTACTTAAGAGAAAATTTGCTTATATATAATAAGAGATAGGTACAAGAATGTTCACAGCACTACTGTTTATAATACCAAAGACCCAGAATCCACTTAAATATCCATTATGGGAGACAGCAATAATATTCAGACAGAATAAACTGTTCAATTCACACAAATGATCAATATATACAGCAATCAAAAATCAATAGATAAAAGGAAGAGAATAATTATTATCAATGTAATATTAAGCAAAAAGATTATTATCCTTAAAGGACTATATTATCTCCAAAGGAATAAATCAGCTTAACATTCTTTTAATAAATTCAAAACAGAAAAAAAAAGATTTCTTAAATATTTATTTTTATTGGAATGTCAGATTTATGGAGAGAAGGAGTGATAGAAAGATCTTCCATCTGCTAGTTCACTCTCAAAATGGCTGCAATAGCTGCGGCTGAAGTGATCCAAAGCCCGGAGTCCGGAGCCTCCTGTAAGTCTCCCACATGGGTGCAGGGTCCCAAGGCCTTGGGCCATCCTCCACTGTTTTCCTAGAGCACAGTCAGGGAGCTGGCTAGGAAGCAGAGCATTCAGGACATGAACTGGCACCCATATGGTATCCCTGCACTTGGAGGTGGAGGATTAGCCAATTGTACCATTGCACCAGACCCAGAAAAAATTTTAAATGACATTTTTCTTTTAAATAATTGTGGTTGTTTTTTTTTTTAAGATTTATTTATTTATTTATTTTTACACAGAAAGAAGCAGAGACAGAATCTTCCATTCACTGGTTCATTCTCCAAATGGCCACAAAGTCTAGAGCTGGTAAGGAGCCAGGAGCTTCTTCTGTCTCTCCCACATGGCGCAAGCACCCAAGCATTTGGGTCATCTCCTGTTGCTTTCCCTGGCACATTAGCAGGTTAGTTGGATCGGAAGTGGAGTAGTGAGGACAGGAACTATCTCCCATATGGGATGCTGACGCTAGCAGACAGGATTTGCTTGTTGAACCATTGTGCCAGCCCCTAAAATAACACTTTTTAGGAATACAGACAGATGAAAAGAAATCATATAACAAGGAAAGCAGAGGAACTAAAATTCAAGATTATGGCAACATTAGATAAGGTGGGGGATGGGATGTGCAGATACGTGGCTAGCCAGGTTATTGCTCTAAAGAAAATACATGTCAATCCAAATTTGTGGGTATTTAGAAAATGTTCAGAACTTTTTCTACATTGTAAGGATTGCCTCTTTTTTTTTTAAAAAAAAGATTTATTTGTTTTTATTGCAAAGTCAGATATACAGAGAGGAGGAGAGATAGAGAGGAAGGTCTTCGTCCGATGTTTCACTCCCCAAGTGAGTGCAACGGTCAGTGCTGTGTTGATCCGAAGCCAGGATCCAGGAACTTCTTCCAGGTCTCCCACACAGGTGCAGGGTCCCAAAGCATTGGGCCGTCCTCGACTGCTTTCCCAGGCCACAAGCAGGGAGCTGGATGGGAAGTGGAGCTGCTGGGATTAGAACCGGCACCCACATGGGATCCCTGTGCTTTCAAGGCGAGGACTTTAGCCACTAGGCCATGCCACTGGGCCCAGGATTTCTCTTTATGGACTTTACTATTCATGTTATAATCCTGTCAGATTCAATTGTGATTATTGGGGTTAGCATTATGGCACAGCTGGTTAGGCTGTCATCTATGTCAGCATCCTATACAGCTGCTTGTTCTAATCCCGGGTGCTCTATTTCCAATCCAACTCCCTGCTAATGCACTTAGGAAAACATCAGCAGATGGCCTAAGTACTTGAGACTCTGCATCCATGTGGGAGTCCAGAATGGAGTTGTCGGCTTCTGGCTTTAGCCAGAACAACAGATGAGAGCTCTCTCTTTCCCTCTCTCTGCAATTCTGACTTTCAAACAAACAAACAAACAAACAAACAAAAAGCAGTAGTGGTGATGGATTAGACTGTATGCCAAAAAATGAAGTTCATACATTTATTGAAACAAAGCAGTGAAAACCCAAGAGATAGAGATCTGCTGGTTCAGGTGGCTACAATAGCTAGGACTGGGCCAGACCAAAGTCAGGAGCCAGGAGCTTCATCTGGGTCTCCTATGTGAGTGGCAGGGACCCAAGCACTTGTGTCATCTTCTACTGCTTTCCCAGGTCATTAGTTGGGAGCTGGATCTGAAGTGGAGCCACCAGGACTAGGAGCAGCGCACATGGGAGGCGAGCACGGAAGGTGAGGGTATATATGCTACCCAGCGCTGGTCCCACCCTGTATTATCCTTGTTCCCCGTGTCTCTGTCGCAGGTCAGGGCCCGATCTGGGAGCAGTGTTGCTTTTTTTTTTTTTTTTTAAGATTTATTTATTTTTATTGCAAAGTCAGATGTACAGAGAGGAGAGACAGAGAGGAAGATCTTCCATCCGATGATTCACTTTCCAAGTAACTGCAATGGCCGGTGCCGTGCTGACCCAAAGCCAGGAGCCAGGAATTTCCTCCAGGCTTTCCACACGGGTGCAGGGTCTCAAGACTTTGGGTCGTCCCCCACTGCTTTCCCAGGCCACAAACAGGGAGTTGGTATGGAAGCAGGGCTGCTGAGATTAGAAGCAGCACCCATATGGAATCCCAGGTGTGTGCAAGGCAAGGACTTTAACTACCACGCTATGGTGCTGGGTCCTGGAAGTTATATTTAAAAGTGCAGATTCTCACATTTGAAAAGTTGAAACCTTGGGCAAAAGACACTTTAAAAATATTTCTTTTTATTGGAAAGGCAGATTTACAGAGAGGAAAGACAGAGAAATATCTTCCATTTGCTGTTTCACTCCCCAAATGGCCGTGCCAACAAAGATAAGCTGATCCAAAGCCGGAGTCTCACACGCAGCTAAAGCCCTAAGGCTTTGGGCCTTTCTCTGCTACTTTCCCAGGACATAAGTAGGGAACTGGATGGGAAGTGGAACAGCTGGAATGCCCAGACTGGATTCCAGCATTTCCAAGGGAAGGGTTGAGCCACCATTCTGGCCTCAAGATGAGACATCTTGGATGAAGCAGTAGCTTTCCCTGCAGGGTGCTTGCCATTCTCTATTGCTTCTTACAGCTTCCTCACATCCCTCATGGCATCCCAAACTCCAGTACCCTTTGACTGTTCTCCCAAGCATACCTTGGACGTAGTACCTAGCTCCAGATAGTCAAAATTAACTCAAGTTTGATCCAGCCACTAATTCGCATATCTTTCACTAACACATTCCATGAAATGCTGCGTGAATTAGATAGTCCTTTAGCCATCGTGGCTTTTCTCTCTTTCCCCAACCCCATGACTTCCCAGATCCAGCAGTTCCCAAACCAGTATTCTCCTGCAAGTCAGCCAATTAGGGCAGAGTGATTTCCTCCTACTCTCCATTTCTGAGTTCGGTTGCAGGGTGAACTGGGCCAGAGGTGTGTGAGTGTCCGTACTCACACAGATCCCAGAGACTAGCGCTTGCCAGAGATTCAGGACCGGGTGCCCTGGCGGCTGAGGCAAACCTTCCTGCAAGCCGCAGCACTGGGCGAGCGCGACGTACGAGGGGCTCGGGGCGGCGCACGCCGGGAGCGGCACGGTCCTCCAAGGGCTTGCTGGGAGTTGTAGTTCTCCTGACCGGAAGTGAGGGTGGCAGGGATAGAAACCGCAGCTGAGGCAGCAGTCCCTGACGCCGCCCGCCACCGGGGTGTAGTGCATCACTCGGAGCCCACCAGCTGGGCGTGACTCCTCGGTTCCCGGAGGGTCCCTGCAGCCCTTGGCCGGGGAGGAAAAGCGGTAGGAACGCCTGTCTTCAGGCAGGAGGCGTTCTCGCAGTCCCGGATGCGGCCGGAGGGCGCGGGAATGGATCTCCGTGGCTGCGAGGATCGCCTGCCGGAGGAGAGCAGGTGGGTTTGGGGGAGTCCGCCGCCGGTAGGGTGCCGAAGCTCCAGGACGCCCTTTGGGAGGGCGTGAGGGGAATCGGCGCGGAAAGTGCCTGGCATTACAGACCTGAGGACCTGGGCTGGGGGGGCGGACTTGTTGGGGAAGAATTTCTGGAAGGAGGGACGGGCAGGGCGTGGATACGAAGAGGCTGCTGTTTGGTGAGGGTGAGGAAAGGTGAGTAGGATTTGCTGAGGACACGGCGGTGGGGTGCGGCAGAGGAGGGTGAAGCTGAGACGGTTGGAGACAGGTGGCTGTGGAGAGCCTGAGGGGCTCTCAGATTCTATAGAGAGGAGCAGGGTACAAGGTTAGTGGCACGCGAAACCGGGCCAATATGAAGAGGGTGGCAGTGTAAAAACTTCTCGGAGCAAAGGTTAGGGGGTTGTGAGTGGCTTCGGAAGAAGGGCAGGCAGGGCTGAGTGTGGGAAAGAAGACCCTGTGAAGGGAAGAGAGCGACTGTGAGGACGCGGGAGGAGGGTGGGAGCTTGCTGTTGAGGCCTGTGTAGAATCTACAAGGGGCCTTGTGCGTGAAGCGTTTGCAGACATCTGGAAGAATAAATAGCCAAGTGTTGTCAGTTCCTTCTCGTCTGCAGATCTCTCGCTTCTTCCCCCACAATGTAAGCTAAGGAAGTTCACATTTACTTAGACGACCAGAAAGTGCATCTCTCGTAGAAATTAGGGAATTACCAAAAAAAAAAAAAAATTTAACTACTTGGTTTGAATTGTCCATTGCACATTGTTATGGTGCTTTGCGTCATTGGAGTTTGCTACATAATCTCTTAAAGGGCTGGAATGGTGACAGGCCAAAGCAGGATGTGGTTTCTGGGGGTCTTGCTTGACTTTGAGAAACAGTAGTAGATGTGATGATGGACTTGGGAAGAGGTGGGCTCTAAAAGCCTGGGGTGAGAGTGTTTGCCTCAGAGAAAATAGCAGGAGGGGATTATATGCCTGTGTTAAGTTTTGGCTGTTTTTAAGGGTGACTCCACTCTTAGGTGCACAAGCGTGTGGCCTGCCATGTGCCACCTGGGCCAACAGGACCTTGTAGTCCCCGCTTGGGATTTACAAAGGATGCACACTGAGTGCAGTGGGGCGTCCTACTTCCCCTTTCAGTTTCTGCGTAGATACACACTTGGCTATTTTTTTCTTCCAGATGTTTGCAAAAATCTTGTGCACAAAAAAGGTACTTTGTAGATTCTAAACAGGTTTCAGGGTTTATTTTGATTTTCTTCTCTGCCAGTTTGTGTAGGGTAGGCTGAGTTGGAAATTCCAGTTCATGTTTCTTCCCTGTCTGCCTGGAGCTGGGTTGTTTGTGGAATGTGTTTAACATTTTACACTGCCTCACCACATGCCAGGCTCTGGTTCAGGACCTTTGTGGGGGATTTTAGTTTTGTAGTCCTTGTAGAAGATAGGGACTATTACTCTCACCATTTTACCTATGATGAAGCAGAGATGTGGACAGGATAAACAACTCACCAAGGCCAAACAGTAACCGCTGGTGGAAGTGGGTTTCAAACCTGGGCGGTCTGACTCTGGATTGTGCAGTTTGAGTACCTGCGCTGTCTTGCTCACTCTGCTGGACAGGACATTTGCTGCGCAAATGTTGCTCAGACCCGTGGGACCTCTCCTTTGAAGGTATCTTTTCCCATCAATTACCCATTTGTTTGTTTGTTGTATCTTAAAGAACTGTAGTCAAAACTTAATTTCTGCATTTGGAGTGCCCTTCCTAAAGCCACCCATATTACAGGCCTATTCTTGATTTGTGGCTGATGAATTCAGAATGCTGTTGAATGAAGCTTCGTGGATTCATTGGTTCTACATAGACCACTGGTAAATACATACCTTGTGGGGGACAATGATGTAATACCACAGGTTAAGTCTCCATCTTTCATTGTATGGGCACCACTTCTCATCTAGCTCCCTGCTAATGCACTTGGGAAAGCGATGGAATTTGAATTATGTACTTGAGCCCCTGACACGCACATGGAAAAACTGGATAGAGTTTCCAGGCTCCTGGCTTTGGACAGACCTAGCTCCAGCCACGGCAATCGTTTGGCAAATGAACCAGCAGATAGAAATTCTCTGTCTCTGTAACCCTTTCAAATCAATAGATTAAGTATATATACCTAATATATAATATGTAATTTTAAATCTTTCTCTATCTATAATATCCTTGTGCCTGATAATTAAGGCATTGTGGCTGTGTCTCTGCAAACAAAGCTTTTCCATGGATATTAAAACATTCAATGAGAAACAATCTTGGCTCGGTGGCTAAATCCTCATCTTGCATGTGCTAGGATCCCATGTAGGAGATGATTTATATTTCAGCTGCTCCACTTCCCATCCAGTTCTCTGCCTGTGGCCTAGGAAAGTAGTAGAGGATTGTCCAAAGTCTTGGGACCCTGCACAGACGTCGGAGACCTGGAAGGAGTTCCTAGTTCCTGGCTTTGGATTGGCTCAGCTCTGGCCATTGTGGGCACTTGGGGAGTGAATCAGTGGGTGGAAGACCTTTCTCTCCGTCTCTCCTTCTTTCTGTAAATCTGATTTTATTATTTTTTTTGTTGTTGTAAATCTGCCTTTTGTAGTAATAAATAAATAAATAAATTTTAAAAAAGAAACAATTTGATGAGATGTTGTCATTTATGAAGGAAAAAAGTTTTCAGTGTATTTTCTAAAAACAGTTGATAAAATGCAACATGCATTTGCTTTAAATATAGATAAGACATGCATTTGAATCTTAATGCCTCTGCTTAACTTGGTCAAGTTACTTTTCCTGTGTGAGTGGGAAGAATAGTGACTTCCTGCCTGGGAGGTTGTGATAATGTGCATCATGCTCCTCACAGAGTGTCTGGAATGTACTAAGTGCCAAAGTACCTCCGTCTGCTCCCCAGCTTTCTTGTTTTCTGATGGGTGTGTGTTCCACAAATGACTGTTGGCAATGATGCAGCTTGATCTTCCTCCCTCTGCAGACTGCCCAATGAGATTTGATCTCATTGGGTGCTGCACTGTTGGCCCAGCTTTTAACTTCACACTAGGAATATAGTTACGTCACCGGTCCCCTGTTGTTTTCCATCTGGCTAGCCATCATTCTGACAAAAATGCTTTAGTGCTTAAGGATTATATTTAACTTTCCCTAGCATCTACTAAATGTTAATTGTTTGAAATTTGTCTGAAACTACTCAACAGCTAAGGGAAAAGGCCTGGCATTGCCATGTCACCTTAACCTCCTTGGGTCAAAAAGTCTAATTTTTTTTGCCTTCCTTCATTTGTTTGTTTATTTGAAAGGCAGAGTTATTGAGAGAGAGAAAAGAAACTACAGAGGGAGGGAGATCTTCCATCCATTGGTTCACTTCCCAGGTGGCCAAAACAGTGAGGAGTAGGACAAGCCAAAGCCAGACACAGGAGCATCATCTGGGTTTCCACCTGGTGCAGAGGCCTGAGCACTTGGGACATCTCTCACTGCTTTCCCAGGCACATTAGCTGGAAGCTGGGCTGGAAGTGGAGTAGCTGGGATTTGACCTGGTGTCCATAAGTTGACACTGCAGGCTGTGAAATAACCTGCTGCAGCACAGTGCTTGTTCCCAAGAGACCAGCTTCCGAGCTTGGAACTCCTGATGCAATGATCTAGAAAGAGTCTGAATTCTAATAGTAACACATTTATAGTATCTCCAGACCACAGCACTATAAAGATTCAGTGGGTCAAAGCCTTCTCCTCTGTTCTCTCTGTTAATAAATAGCATTTTCACTCCATCAGCCAAGCCTGAAGTGAATTGGATACTTTCCTTTTCTCTGTTGTCTATATTCAACTAGTCACCAGTTTCTGTGAATTCTGTTTCTGATTTTTCTTTTGAACCCTTCTTTTTCTCCAATTCCCTAAATAATGGTTTTATCACTAAGTCAGAGGTGTAGCATAGCTGTAGTAATGACTAGATCCCAGTTGCTCGGTCGAGAATTTGCCTCCCATCTTTGAGCTACTGTGTTTCATTCTCTGGCAGGTATTTTTATAGGATAACCCTTAGCTACTCCAGACTTCGCAGTCCTAACAGCAAAAAAGATGCAGTTTTCATACTTCCAGCAAAAGCAAAACTTATGAGCCCAATTTAGAAAGTTTGTTTATTTCAAAGATAAGTGACTAAGAGAGAGGGATCTGCCACGTGCTAGTTCATTTCCCCAGATACTCACAACAGCTGTTGCTTGGCCCAGGCCAGCCAGAGCCAAGAGCCAGGAATTCTGTTTGGGTCTCCCACATGGGTGGTAAGGACCCAAGTACTGGAGCCATCATCTGTTGCCTCCCAGGGTACACCCAGCAGGAAGCTGTATTGGAAGTGGAGATTGAGTAACAGTAGCTTAGTGGCTGAAGTCCTCTCCTTGCTTCAGGATACCATATGGATGCCAATTCTAATCCCGGTGGCTCTACTTCCCATCTAGCTCTCTGCTTATGGCCTGGGAAAGCAGTTGAGGACGACCCAAGGCCTTTGGACCCCGCACCCATGTGGGAGACCTGGAAGAGGCTATGGGCTCTTGGCTTTGGATCACCTCAGCTCTGGCTATTGTGGCCATTTGGGGAATAAACCAGTGGATGGAAGATCTTCCTCTCTGTTTCTGCTCCTCTCTGTATATCTGACTTTCCAATTTAAAAAAATATGATGTACTGGAAGTGGAAGTTGCGCTTGCCCTAGGCACTATCCCATGTGTTGTAGGCATCCTAGGCAGCAGCTCAGCTTGCTGTACAACAATACCTACCCACGACTGACATGAGTTAATTCCTGCTTTTGTGATTAGATTGTGGAATATGTTGCTCAGCCAGGCCGAAGTTATGTGCCCAACCCTGGATCATAGCGTGGGGTAAGACCTTGGGACCTCACAGGCCAGAGTAAATGGTCAAGGAGTTGTTTTTCTGCAGAAAGTCATGTTTCTGTTTTTAACAACGAAAGGACAGGAATTCTAGGCAGATATAAACATATTCAGACCCTTATTATCTATCTTCCATTAAGGGGTGTTTCAGTGCCCTGCTAATTTATCTTCCAGTCTGAATTTAAACAACCTCCCCACACTGCCATTAGCTTAATTTTTCTGAAACCAAACTCAAGTCATGTTTTGCCTAGAGATGTTTCATAGTTCTCCCTTTGAAAGTACAGGGTAGTCAAAACAGTTTACACCATATTCAACCTTTATTTTAATCCCTCTGGAGTTCCTAGTTCCGTGGTATTCACCTACTTTCACATCTTTCTGTGCAGGGCCCTGGGCTGTTCTTGTTTCTCTACATTCCCTATAACGCCTTCCCCTTTTGCCTGGAGAGCTCTTAGTCATCCATGAGAAGGCGTTCCTGGCTTGTGCTCTTGCATCTCTCGGTGACTTAGGTCCTAGCATGGCCTTTAACTGCCTGCCTGTCCACCTACTCCCCATTGTATTCTAAATTCCTCAGAGAGATGAAGATTCTTCCTTTCTAACCTCCGTAATCCCAGTGCCTAACATTGTGCCTGATCTGTAATCAGTATTGTATATTTGTTCATGAAATGAAAGCATTAATATTTCAGTCAAGCCACTTACAGGTACAGATTCCACTAGTACTGTTGGCACTCAAAGATATTCCTTTTTCCCTTTCTGTTCATTTTCACTTTCTCATGATTATCTTCATTTTTTTTTCTCTTTGATCATGCTATGATTTGACAGTTTTTATAGAACTGCTAGTACAGGATGGTCAAATGGTTTTTAAAAATATTTATTAATTTGAAAGGTAGAGTGATAAGGAGAGGAGGAGACAAGGATGGGAGAGATATATTCACTTTGCTGGTTCAATCCCCAAGTGGCAACAGCCATATCTGGGCCAAGCTGAAGCCAGGAACCAGGAATTCCATCCAGAACTTCAGTGTTGGGGCTCAAGTGTTTGGGACATCTTCTGCTGCTTTTCAGGAATATTAGCAGGAAGCTGACTCAGAAGCAGAGCAGCCAGGACTTGAAGAATCGACCTAACCTGATGTCACACAACTCAAGCTTCTCATGATTTCTTGAGTACTTCACACTGCTAGTTTAACAACTGGTACAAGTAAGCACAACTTTTAGGAAAACTGCTTATGGTCAGTATTTTGTAAATTATAGGGACTCTACATAAACTTACATCTTTCTTCCCTATTCTCTCTTATTATAGCTGTTTCTGTATTTTTTTTTTTTTTTAAGATTTACCTACTTTTACAGCCCAGCGACGTGGCCTAGTGGCTAAAGTCCTCGCCTTGAATGCGCCGGGATCCCATGTGGGCGCCGGTTCTAATCCTGGCAGCTCCATTTCCATACAGCTCCCTGCTTGTGGCCTGGGAAAGCAGTCAAGGATGACCCAATGCTTTGGGATCCAGCACCTGTATAGGAGACCTGGAAGAAGTTCCTGGCTCCTGGCTTGGGATTGGCGCAGCACCAGCCGTTGGGGCCACTTGGGGAGTGAATCATCAGATGGGAGATCTTCCTATCTCTACTCCTCTCTGTATATCTGACTTTGTAATTAAAATAAATGAATCTTTTTTTTTAAAAAAAGATTTATCTACTTTTATTTGAAAGACAGATTTTATAGAAAGAGAAGATCTTCCATATGCTGGTTTACTCCCCAAATGAACACAGTGGCTGGGGCTGAGACAGTCTGAAGCCAGGAGTCAAGAACTTATTTTTGGGCCTGGCGCCGTGGCCTAGTGGTTAAAGTTCTCACCTGGAAGATGCCAGGATCCCATATGGGCACCAGTTCTAGTCCCGGCAGCTCCACTTCCCATCCAGCTCCCTGCTTGTGGCCTGGGAAAGCAGTCAAGGACGGCCCAAAGCCTTGGGACCCTGCACTCACGTGGGAAACCTGGAGGAAGTTCCTGGCTCCTGGCTTCGGATCAGCACAGCACTGGCCATTGCGCTCACTTGGGGAATGAGTCATCGGACGGAAGATCTTCCTCTCTGATATCTGACTTTGCAATAAAAATAAATAAATCTTTACAAAAAAAAAAAAAAAAAGAAGTTCTTTCCCAGGTTTGCCATGTGGGTGTTGAGGTCCAAGGACTTGGGTTATTCTCCACTGCCTTTCCAGATCATAAGCCAGATCAGAAGTGGAGCAGCTGGGCCTTGAACTGGTGATCAAATGGGATTGCAGCACTGCAGGTGCAGGGGTAATATCTTATACTACTGTGCCAGTCCCAGTTTCTGTATTTTTGAACACTTTATTACTTCTGTGCAAAATGGATTCTTTCACTTTCTTCTTTTTTTTTCTTTTATTTTTATTGGAAAGGCAGATATACAGAGAGGAGGAGAGACAGAGAGGAAGATCTTCTTTCCAATGGTTCACTCCCTAAGCGGCTGCTACGACTGGAGCTGATCCGATCCGAAGCCAGGAGCTAGGTGCTTCTTCAGGATCTGCCATTCAGGTGCAGCGTCCCAGGACTTTGGGGCATTCTCCACTACTTTTCCCAGGCCAAGAGCAGGGAGCTGGATGGAAAGTGGAGCAGCCAGGATACAAAACAGCACCCAAATGGAATTCTTTTTTGGGGCCCCCAATTATTGACTTTCAATGTTTTTTTAAATATTTATTTATTTATTTTTATTGGATAGTCAGATATACAGAGAGGAGGAGAGACAGAGAGCAAGATCTTCCGCCCGAAGAATTGTGGCGCCTTCAAGGCGGGGACTTCAGCTGCTGGGCCACTGTGCCAGGCCCAGGCTGCTGACTTCTTATCCAGTTCCCGGCTAATGTCCCTGGGAAAGGTTTGCATTAGCAGGGAGCTGGGATTAGGAAATAGAACGGAATCTAGACAAGCACTCTATGTGGGATACAGTAGCCGACTAAGCTAAAAGCTCACCCCTGTTGACGCTTACTTGTGTGTCTTAATACAAGACTAGTATTTTTTTTTAATGGTCTGTGGGTACTTTAAGAAGGTTTGTTCTTCCATGTGGAAATTGCCAGACACAATAAAACAAGTTTATCCATAGTCTGCTATTCAGCTTTTCTATTCACTTTTTTTTGTTAAAGATTTTGTTGAAAAGACAGATTTATAGAGAGAGAAGGAGAGACAGAAAGATCTTCCATGCACTGATTCATTCCCCAAAGGGCCTCAGTTGCTGATGCTGAGCTGATCTGAAGCCAGTAGCCAAGAGCCCCTCTGGGGATACCATATTGGTGCAGAGGCCCAAGGCTTTGGCCCATCCTTCCCTGCTTTTCTAGGCCATAAGCAGGGAGCTGGATGGGAAGTGAAGCAGCTGGGACACAAATCAGCACCCATATGGGATGCTGGTGTTTACAGGCAGAAAACTAGCTAATTGAGCCATTGTGTCTGCCACATTATAATCATTAAAAATAAAAAAAAAGAGAGATGTATGTCTTTTTTTGGAAGGAAGAGTTATAGAGTAGAAGAAGAGATGGAGAATGAGAGCGGAAGAGAGATCTTTCATCTGCTGGCTCACTGCTCAAATAGCCACAACACCCAGAGCTGGGCCAGTCTAAAGCCAGGATCTAGGAGCCTCTTCCAGATTTCACATGTGAGTGCCAAGTTCCAAGGCTTTGGGTTATCCTGCACTACTTTCCCAGGCCGTTAGCAGGGATTTGGATCGCAAGTGGAACAGGTGGGACAGGGAACCAACCTCTGTATGGGATGCCAGCACTTGAAGGTTGATTAGCCTGTTGAGCCATGGCACTGACCCCCACCCCCAATCACTGGCCTACTTTTGGTGTTTGAATCCTCATTACTGTTGTTCCTCCTTTTCATTTTCACTTCTCTATATATTCTGTAGTTTTTCTGTGTGTGTGTTTTGTTCTATATATTTTGAAGCTTTGTTATTAGATACATAAAAAGTAATGAGAGCTATATTTTCATTATTTCTTTTTTGCTTTTTGACTTGATAGTAAATCAGTTTTTTTTTATTTGACTTTTGAAATAGTTGAGTTTATTCTGTTGACATTGGTTTTTATCTTTTATCTGTTTGGTCTTAGTGTTTTCTTTCCTTAATAATTTTTTGTTTTAATGAGAAAGAGAGAGCCAGTGCTTCCATCTACTGGTTCACTTTTTTTTTCTTTAGATATATGTATTTTTCTGAAAAGTCACAGTTAAATGGAGAGGGAGGCATCTTTCTTTGTTCACTGCACAGATGACTACAATGATCAGAGCAGGGTTGGTTTGAAGGTGGGAGCCTGGAGCTGCTTCTGAGTCTCCCACATAGTTGCAGGGGCCAAAAACCGTGGGCCATCTGTTGCTGCTTTTTTACCCATTAGCAGGGAGCTGAATTTGAAGTGGAACAACAGGGGAAGAATCAGTTGTCCATATGGGATGTGGTGCTGCAGGTAAAGGATTAACTTGCTATCCCACCAGACTGGCTTCTGGTTCAATTTTTTTTTTTAAGATTTGCCTATTTTCTATTGAAAAGGAAGATTTGCAAAGAGGAGAGACAGAGAGAAAGATTTTCCATCTGCTGATTCACTCCCCAAGTGGCTATAATAGCCAAAGCTGAGCTGATCTGAAGCGAGGAGCCAGGACCCAGGAGCTTCTTCTGGGTCTCCCACAAGGCTACAGAGTCCCAAGGCTTTGGCCCGTTCTCTAATGCTTTCCCAGGCCAGAATCAGGCAGTTGGAAAAGAAGTGGAGCAGCCGGGATACGAACTGGTGCCCATATGGGATCCTGGCACATGGAAGGCAAATACTTTAGTCACTAGGCTACCACACCGGGTCCATGGTTCACTTAAATAGCTACAGCAGTGAGGGCTGGGATGAGCTGAAGCTGGGAGCCAGGGACTCAAAACTAGAATACTCAAGTGGGAGTCCATTACTTGAAATATCCCCTGCCACCTCCCAACTAGGAGCTGGAACTTAAATTGAGGTCTGGCACTCTGATATGGGACACAGGTATCTTAGCTAGTAAGCGAAACTTCCTCCCTGAAATTTAAGGGACCTTGGTTTTAGTTCTGTTGATGATTTATTTCAGAGATGACTCTTAGTCATGTACCTACAGCTAAGGAGCCTGAACTGCCTGTCTGTGCCCCTATGCCTTTGCTGTTGCAGTAGTGGTGTGTTCCTCCTTTAGCTTGTTAGGAAAGCATCTTGCTACCAGCCGACAGAAGGTGGAGTGAAAAAGCAATGAGATCAGCTTTCTTAAATATGCCAAAAAATCAACTTAATTTTTTTTAGTGAAGCTTCGTATGTTTCTCCCATTTTCTCAAGTGGGTTTAGCAGTGACTGCTTAGTACATGGCATATCCAGTGTGTGGGAGTGTCTCTTTCTAGCTTTCCTGCCCCAGTGAAGGCATTGTGGGAGTAAACATGGCACTTTGTTTTTTTGTTTTGTTTGTTTGTTTAATTTTTATTTTGAATTTTTGGATTTTTATGGTACAATATTGTATAGACTGGGATTCCCCCTTTTCTAAACTCCCACCCCCCAACAGATTTTCCCCATGTTGCTACAATGGTATAGTCCTTCATAAGGAGTCATAATTCCATCTGTATGTTATTTAGGTGTATCCCGGCATTGCCTGTACAGAGAATGTCAGACAGTCCAGCATCCCATTGTCTACACATTTCCAGCAATTTCACTGGAAGTCCATTCTTTGATTTGGAAGCAGGGATGTGTATTGCATTGTATCCCCACATCTGGATATGGTAGTCTCTATTACTCCATCGCTGTACAGTGCCATAAATGAACATGGGACTTTGAAATCTGTGCTCACCAAGGAGAGATTCAACCTTAGTTGAAATGCAGTTGAGGTAGTTTTTGGATGTGGAGCCCTGTGGCCATGCTGAGTTGCAGACTGTGCCGGCGCATAGAATTTTTGGCAGTTTTCTTTGAAGCAGAGTAGGTAAGCAGACCTTAGGCTAAGGTTCTGATTTAGCTAGATTCATTAGGTTGATGTGACTGGAAGCTCAAAGGGTCAGAGAGAAGGGAAGGTTATTTCCTGTTTCTGATGATACTTTGCATAGTTCATCCATTACACTTTCTGGTTGACGTCAGTGTTACCTCCGTTTTATAGTGAGGGAATTGAAGCTTGAAGAGTTTACACAGTTTGCTCAAGAATGTGCATGTAGTTTTTGGAGAGCCAATACTCAAATTGCACTTTTTCTGCTGCATGAAATATCTCCCCTTGCTTACTGAAATGCAAAAGAAACAGAAAGGACATGGTCTCTTTGATTAAGGAATTCAGACAGTAACACCATTCAATAACATTTTTTAAGTGTTAGAAAGAATGAGCAGCTTTTGCTGTGGGAGAGATCCAGCAAAGGGCTTATCAGTATGGTGGGTGAAATTATTGAGAACTTGAATAAGAGGTTGAAAACTGGAGCTGAATTTGAATCCCTGACCGTGATAACTAGGGAAGACACATTCTGAGCAGAAGCAGCTGCATGAATAAAGGCAGAGAACTAGAACTGAGGTTGTCGTGTTTTTCAGTAGAGTATGTTAGAGAGAATGACTGTATTCAAATTGAGCAGTACTGGGCCTGGCACGTGGCCTAGTGGCTAAAGTCCTTGCCTTGAATGTGCCGGGATCCCATATGGGCGCCAGTTCTAATCCCAGCTGCTCCACTTCCCATGCAGCTCCCTGCTTCTGGCCTGGGAAAGCAGTGGTGGACAGCCCAAAGCCTTGCGACTCTGCACCCTTGTGGAAGACCTGGAAAGAAGTTCCTGGCTCCTTGCTTTGGATTGATGCAACACCGGCCGTTGTGGCCACTTGGAGAGTGAATCATTGGATGGAAGATCTTCCTGTCTGTCTCTCCTCCTCTCTGTATATCTGGCTTTCCAATAAAAAATAAATAAACAAACAAATAAATGGCAATATGTAAAGAATTACATTTTAAAAAATTGAGCAGTACTGAGCAGTGGAATTGGTGTTTAGATTGGGGCCAAATGATGGAAAATATTCAGACTTCATACTAACCATCAGCTGTAAGGTTCCTGAGGTAAAGAATTTCCTTCCTTTTGTTAAATCTATTCATTGTGGAAATTCAGTAGACTCAGTATCATTCAAACTTACTGTGTTTGGTAAAATATTTGTTAAACAGGCAGGAAGTTACAAAGTATGCTTTGTAGACACTGCTGATTTCCTCCCAGACATTAAGGTTGTGCTTGTTAACCATTAAGAGGATGAAACTGGGCAAAGGTCAGGTTCTCCTGGGTACCCTAGAACTGAGCCACTCTATCACAAAGCCTTTTAAAAAAAAAGTTTTAACTTTTTGAAAAAACAGTATAGGCATTTAATGACATGGTCTGCACTTTAAGTGCTATGTAATTAAAACCAAAAATATGTAGCCAGTTAAGAAAAAAACCTAAACACAAATAAGAGGAGGTAGTCCCTGCATGTGTCCGTATTACTAATAATGATCTTGCCTCATCAGGTTGCTCTGCAGCCCGAGCAAGCACCCTTCGCCTTCCCAGTCCAGGGGCTTGTCTGACCGCAGTCTTGGAAATTTCATATTTAAAAAGTCCTTTATGGTGCTTTCCGGTCTTTTTTTTGTGAACTTCATTCAGATTATTGACCCTTTTTAAATTGCTGTTGTCAGAGAAGGCCTGGACAATTCTCGCATTCTTTTTGATCAAAAATATCTGTTATTTTTTGATGTTCTATCTTAAGGATGTCACAACTTTCCCCCACCTATGTAGGGATTAAATCATTACCTGATTTAGGATGGCCTGACCTTCATCTCTCAGGTGATGATACCATGACCCATTTCAGAGAAGTGGCACATATGGACGGGTGCTTCCTTTTACAAGTGAAAAGCATTTGTACAGTATGTACTTCTTACATTAAATCTCACAATCAAGTTGCTTAGAGCTTTCACTTTTTTCACTTTCACTTTTTTATCAGGTATTTTTAGTGATTTTAGTTAAATGATATGATTTAAAAAATAACATTTTGGGCGGTAACTTTTTGTGATTTTGAATATCAGTATAATTTGCCAAGCTTAAGAGCAAGTTGATTTTACAAAAACTTTTTCCCCAGATTTTTTTAAGTCACTTAACAATTTCTCTTCTTCTTTACTATTACTTTTTTTTTTTAAAGATGGGTTTATATATTTGAAAGAGTTACAGAGTGAGAATGAGAGATAGAAACAGAAAGAGATCTCATCTGCTGGTTCACTCCTCGGATGGCTTCAGTGACCCAGGTTGGGCCAGGCCGAAGCCGGGAGCCAAGAGCTTCTTCTGGGTCTCCTATCTGGGTAGCAGAGACCCACGCACTAGATCCATCTTTCACTGCTTTCCTCATATCGTTAGCAGAGAGATGGATGGAACTGGAGCAGCCAGGACAAGAATCCATGCCCGGGTGGATGTTGGCATCGCAGGTGGCAGCTTCCCTGTTCCTTTTTAGAGAAGGAATGTGGTCAAGATTCTCCCAGAAGAAAATCAGTGGGGTCTTACTCTGAGACTGGCTTTACCATGAGCTGATGAAAATGATGCTGGTGAAGAGGAGCTCTGTTGCACCTCCTTGGCATAGAGTGAGACATTTAAGATGCATTTTTAATTGTCGGTAATTAAAGGGGACAGAATTTTGAGTGTCTGCAAAAGTGGCTCTTGGAAGAGCTACTCTGAACCTAATAGGTTTCCGTACCTTTAACTGTGCCTGAATAAAGGCTGTATGTGAATCTAGGATGAGACCATGCGAATAATTATTGCCCAACAGATATAGCCTGGGAAAACCCAACCTTACCTGCTCAAAATGTGGCTAGAGAATAGAGAAAAGTGATGGTTGCTCCTTAGTGAGCTAGGCAGGAATGATTAAATCCAACCACCATATATAGACTTCAACTGAATATAATATTTCAACTTCCTGAAAGTGATAACTGTATCACTAGACAAAAAGTGTGTAGTCACTAGGAAAATAAAAAAACATTTTTATTGCCTTCTTATATGAACAGATACCAAATGTAGTTGCTTGGTATTTTACAGAGTTAAGAGTCACATCCTTTTGTAACCTCAGCATCTCAAGAACAGTTTATTGTTGAGAAAGGAAGTTTTTTAGTTCTATGTCCAGAGAGTATTATTAGATCTGAAGACTGGAAGTTTCTAGATTTTCTGTGCTCTTTGCATAATTTTGAAAGCAATATCGGGCCCAGCACAGTAGCTTAGCAGCTAAAGTCCTCGCCTTGCATGCGCAGGGATCCCATGTGGGCACCGGTTAGTGTCCCAGCTGCCCCATTTCCCATCCAGCTCCCTGCTTGTGGCCTGGGAAAGCAGCAGAGGACGACCCAAAACCTTGGGACCCTGCACCTACTTGGGAGACCTGGAAAAAGCTCCTGGCTCCTGGCTTCGGATAGGCTCAGCTCTGGCCATTGCGGCCACTTGGGAAATGAATCAATGGATGGAAGAACTTCCTCTCTGTCTCTCTTCCTCTCTGTATATCTGACTTTCCAATAATAATAAATAAATAAATAATTGAAAAAAATGCAGACCTCAGACTCATCATGCCTTAAAAAAAGAAAAACAAAGCAAGCAAGCAATGCCTTAGAATGGTAAGGAGTTTTTTAGGAATCATCATAACGATCTTTGACAGTGAATGTTGAAAGATCAATAGAGAATGAATCACAGCACAGGTGTATAGTCACCTTTTGAGCCAAACTGGCTGTCCGGCCTGTAAGACTTGATCATAGCCTGTTGAAATGCAAAAACTGTGTCATTCAGAACAGACAAGAGGTTAGCCCTGTGTCAGCGTAGTGGATGTGTGTAAAAGTGCTTTAGTGACCACCAAAGTGCTGGGTGTGTTGCAGTTCTCTTGAGATGTTTGTTAGGACAGGTATAGAAACAGAACAAAAGAAATTTGGAGACTCAAGTGTTAGATGATATAATGTTAGTAAAACTATCTTACCAATGCAAATCGATTCTAGGTCAGAAGGCCTTCAGGACAAAAGCCCAGGATGAGCCCTTCCTAGTTTAGATAGCATTCCTATAGCATGGCTAGTGTGTTCGTGAGTGTTGTGTAGTTCATGAATTATATTTGTGTGCTTTGCATTACTCAGCACTTTCCTAAAAGAGCTCAAAAGATGTTATGAATGAGGTTAGTTTTGAGTACAGATAGAAAGGATTTTAGTTTAGGTCTCTCCTATTTTCCTAAGAAATCATCGCCGTTCGCACTGCTGTCTGTAAAATGGATAGTCTAGGGGCTGGTGTTGTGGCATATCAGGTGAAGCCATTGCCTGCCGTGCTGGTGTCCCATATGGGAGCTAGTTCAAGTCCACTGGAGATGTGAACAGCAGATGGAAGATTTTTTTCCCTCTGTGTCTCCTCTCTGTAATGCCACCTTTCAAATAAATAAATCTGTTAAGAAACAAAGAATAGTATTCTTTTCACATTGTTTATTTCTTTGAAAGTTAGAGACAGACAGGTGTCCCCCATCTGATTGTTCCCTGCAGATGCCTGCATGGGGCTGGGTCAGGTTGAGGGCAAGTGCCTGGAATGCAATCCAGGTCTCCCTTAGCAGTGGTGGAGACCCAGCTGCTGGAGCCCGTGCCTGCTGCCCTCTCGGGACCCATCAGCAGGAGGCCGACAGCCTCAGCAGAGCCAGGACTGCAACCACAGGCACTCAGATGTGAGATGCACATGTCCCGAGCAGGATTTTAACAACTAAACCAAGAGCTCACCGAAGTATAGCACCCTTAAAAATGGGAAAGGGCAAGGTGTAAAGTATACAGCGGAACAATTTGGAACTTTTTCAGAAAAGGAGTTTGATACTTCAGCTTCTGTTTCCTTAGCCAAGTTGATTCTGTAACAGTCAACTCTTTCTCATTCAGTTGCTTGGAAGGAGTGTTGAGAAATATTGGGGACTTGAGAGGAACTTTGAAGATCATCCAGGACAGCAGTTTTCAAACTTTTCCAGTGAAGTGCTTTCGATGGTCTAGGAGGATGAAACAGTAGTTGATTTGCTTAAAAGCATGTCCCAAAATAACTCAGTGTCAACTGAAAATACTTTTGTTTCAATTTAATATGAAAAGTTGTGGGCAATTCATATTCTAACTCGTGATATGTGTGTGTGGGTATGTAGATAAATCATTTTCTGTCCTTCACTGTCCTGTATTTAGTGCTTGGAAATATAGTGGGAAAAAGGTAGTGCATTTTTGTTTGGCAAAAGAGTTTTGGTTCTGAATGGATATCCTCATCCTTAGTATGAAGGGTCTTCAAAAGTTGCATGGAAAATGCATATTATAAGTTACATGCATTTCACATTTTTTACACCAAAATTAACATGTTTTAATTCCATCCCTTGAAAGTTTTGAAATACCCCTATATTGCCATTGGACTGTTACTGTTAAGAAAGGGATTGTCAGAGGATCAAACTCCTATACATGCGGGTTTAAAGTCTGCTTATCTAGGGATTGAATGAGAGTCAATAAAAATCATTTTACAGAGCATGATGTGCCATTTAAATGTGCGGTTTTGTTTGTTTGCCTTTGTTTTTCGTTTTAGTGCTCCTCTTTATAGCTTTTATCCCCTCAAAGTTATGTCCAAGTGAAAAATCCATATGGGGAGAAAATGTTTTGATGTGGGACAGGGCACTTACTTTTTGTTAGTCTTCCTTTGACGTACTAAGTATCAGGTGCAACAAGTCAACTAACCACTGGTGTAATTGATGCCCTTGCAGGAGGGAGCACTGGCAGTTGCTGGGTAATTTGAAGACGACTGTGGAGGGTTTGGTGTCGGCCAACAGCCCCAACGTCTGGTCTAAGTATGGCGGTCTGGAGCGGCTGTGCCGGGACATGCAGAGCATCCTCTACCACGGTCTCATCCATGACCAGGTAGGTAGCTCTTTGATGTCAGGTTCACTGCATCATTTGCTGGGAAGAAATGGGTACAGGAAGTTGGTTGTTAGGGAGATGATGATGGCCACAGGTCTCTAACCTCTTGAGGGTAATACTGAATACCAGCTGTACCATAGATATAGGATGCCAATAGAATGGATCAGAGCTGATAAAGGCAGCAAATCAGCAACAAGAGGTTAAGTCAGCAAAAATGTTGAAATATTTATGTGTGTGTGTGTGTGCATAAGACTGCACTCCCTCTGGAGGCTGAGGGGAGAAATCTGTTCCCTTGTCATTTCTGACCTCTAGAGCTACATTCCTTGAACTTGGAATCTTGGATCTCCTTGGATCTTCCTCCCTGTTCAAAGCCAGCAACACAGCATCTTGAAATCTGTTTACACATCACCTTCCTTCCTTGTGATCTCCTGCTTCCCTCCCAGAAGTACTTCTGTAATTATAGTGTGCTGGCCTGGATAATCCAGGGTCATACTCCTGGTCTAAAACCCTTAATTTAATCACACCTATAGGACTCCTTTATGACCATGAAATGTAATGTTCACAGGGTCTAGGAATTAGAATGTGGCTATCTTGGAGGACTATTTTTAGCCACCCCTAATCAGCAAAGTTTTCGTTAGTTTTGGTTGGAAACCATATTTTTTTTCCTCTGAAGTAGATAGAGGCAAAAAGAGGTATTCAGCTTCTGCCTTTCAATATGCTGTTACATTAAACGTCTACCACAGTGGGTGGCTAGCCTCATGGCTAAGATGGCCACATTCCAATTCAGGTGCCTGGGCTTGATTCTGGCTGCTGCTGCTGAGTTCATGATCCCACCAGTGCAGATCCTCAGGGACACAAGAGGCTAGTGGCTAAATCCTTGTCTTGCATCCACTGGGATCCCATATGGGTGCTGGTTTGTATCCTGGCTGCTCCACTTTCCTTCCAGCTCCCTGCTTGTGGCCTGGGAAAGTAATGGTGGATGGCCCAAAGCCTTGGGACCTTGCACCTGCGTGGGAGACCTGAAGCTTCTGGCTCCTGGCTTTGGATTGGCTCAGCTCCAACCATTGCAGCTACTTGGGGAGTAAATCAGCAGACGGAAGATTTTTCTCTCTATGTATTTGCCTTTCCAATATAAATGAAAAAAATAAAATAAAAAGCAAAAGCAAAAAAAAAAAAAATTCCTTTCTCACAGTCCTTTTGCCTTGAAGATGGAGTGAACCAGTCAGAACAAACTGCTTAAACTTAAGAGTGGTATAATTAAAATTGATGTTTCTTTCTGATTAATTTATTTGAGAGGCAGAGTGAACAGAGAGGGAGAGACCTTCCGCACTGGCTCGCTCTCCACATGCCTGCAGCAGCTGGGGCTAAAGCTGAAGCCAGGAACTCTGTTTGGTCTCTCACGTAGAAGGCCGGAGCCCAATACTTGAGCCGTTCTTTGCTGGTTGCCAGGGTCATTTACAGGAAGATTATCCATCTTCTCAATATTTTTTTTTTCTGTTAATTTGTGCCATTGACCTATTCAGTGTCCTAAGCCAGAAACTTGGGAATCGTGTCCACGTGCTTCGTGAAATTTCAATATAAGCTTCCCAGGCAGATGACTAAATCAGTCTCCAGAATAGTTGTGCTTTCACTCAATCATTACAGTATTTGTGACTCGATAGCAAATGACTTCTTTTCTTGACTGTATTACAAATTTCACATGGTCATCTCGAATAGTTCCTGAGGTGTGTTTCATGACAATTTCACCATCCATGCCAGAAAAGAGAATGTGTCATGACGATATAATAAAGTCAGGCAGATTCTCAAATGAAAGATGCTTGGTAAATGGAAAACACCATTAACATATCTTGTTACTGTCACTAAAATGTGATAATTTTTGTGAATGCACCCTGTTATACTGTGACCTCTGAAACAACAGTGATGTTAGCAAGTAGGAATAAAATGAACCAGACAAGTATCATTTAAGTACAAATACTTGCTGCTGCAGGTTCTAGTGGGGGAAGAATTTAAAACAAGATTCATGTTGATTTCACTGCTACTTGGTTCTGCCTGGTAAAGGTCTAGGGATTGAAGTCATGAGTTAAGAACTCGTTTCTTCCTTTCGTCTCCTCCCTAAAGATTAAGGCTTTCCAAAGTTTCAGGCTGCTTTGTCATCCAGAAGCTATTCTGGTGTCCTGCCCTTCAAGGGGAGAAGGGACATGATGATTCATGTGGGCTGTAGCTCCTCTGTGTTTTCGTAAGGGCGTGTTGTGAATGTGAGTTGTATTTTTAAAAAAATCACTCATGGCTGAGTAAAGCTATAGCATCATGACCATATTCTTAGAGGGGTATCATTTCCCTTGAGAGCCTGCATCTTTTTTTTTTTTTTAAATCTCAGAAATTTGTTTTCTTAATTGGTATTTACTTTCATTTCACTTGAAAGGGAGGGACAGAGGGAGAGATCTATCTACTGGTTCACTCCCAAAGTGCCCGCAACATTCAGGGCTGGCCCAAAACAATGAGCCCAGAACTCAGGCTTAGCCTCCACATGGGCAGCAAGGACCTAAGTATGTGAGTCATCAACTGCTGCCTCCTGCCTCCCAGGTTGTGCCTCACAGGAAGCTGAATTGGAAACTAAGAAGCCAGGACTTGATCCAGCATCCTAGTATGGGATGTGGGCATCCCAAGTACTGATTTAATCCCTGTGCAAACACCTGCCCCAGCCTACCTTTCAGGGCTTCAGCAAGGCAAAGTGTATTTGGTAATCTCTTATTTGCTGCTTAGAAATGTTGGGGATCTCAATCCTTGAGATTGCTCAACTGGATAGGAGTACAAAGATTCCCTTTTGTCCACCACCAAGAAAATGTTCCTAGCAACATAGATAGCCCAATATATATATTGTATAAATTAACAAGAAAGGGTGTTTGTGTCCTTTGAATATGTCAGTATATTTTTGTTGGCTGAAAATTTGAAAACTACAACAAATTAGAAGAAAATATGTATTACCCATAATTTCAACATGAAATAATAACAACCATTTTTAACATTGTAATAGTTTCTTATGCAATCTCTCTCTCTTTCTATATATGTATAGGTATAGATCTATCTATATCTATATATATATTTCTTTTTTTGAAAGATTTACTCAGAGAAGGAGAGACAGAGAGAAAGATCTTTCATTTGCTGGTTCACTCTCCAAGTGGCAGTAATGGTTGGAGTTGCTCTGGTTCGAAACCAGGAGCCTCCCCTGGGTCTCCCATGCAGTTGCATGGTCCCAAGGTTTTGGGCCATCCTCCACTGCTTTCCCAGGCCACAAGCAGGGAGCTGGATGGGAAGTGGGGCAGCTGGGACATGAACCAGCATCTGTATGGGATCCTGGTGCTTGCAAGACAAGGATTTAGCCTCTGTACCTTTGCACCGTACTCCTTCTATTTCCCCTCTAAAGATATGTTGATTTTTACTTAACAGGCAGATTCACAGAGAAAGAAAATGAGACAGGGAGATCTTCACCCACTGATTCCATCTCCAAATGACTGCAGTGGCTGGAACTGAGTCAATCTAAAAATGGGAGCTTTTTCCTTCCAGGTCTCCCATGTCATTGCAGGGACGTAGGACTTGGGCCATCTTTCACTGCTTTCTCAGGTGCATTAACGTCTTCCATGTGCCAGGATCCCATATGAGTGTTGGTTCATGTCCCAGCTGCCCCACTTCCCATCCAGCTGCCTGCCTGTGGTCTGGGAGAGCAGTCAAGGACAGCCCAAAGCCTTGAGACCTTGTGTCTTCATTGGAGACCTGGAAGAAGCTCCTGGCTCCCGGCTCTATGGATCAGCTTAGCTCTGGCCGTTGTGGCCACTTGAGAAGTGGTCAGGGGACAGAAGATCTTTCTTTCCACTTCTCCTCTCTCTAAATCTGACTTTCTAATAAAACCAAATCTTTTTTTTTTTAATTTTTATTGGAAAGGTGGATATACAGAGAGGAGAGACAGAGAGGAAGATCTTCCGTCCGATGGTTCACTCCCCAAGTGAGCGCAACGGCCGATGCTATGCTGATCCGAAGCCAGGAGCCCAGAGCCTCTTCCGGGTCTCCCACACAGGTGCAGGGTCCCAAAGCTTTGGGCCATCCTCGACTGCTTTCCCAGGCCACAGGCAGGGAGCTGGATGGGAAGCGGGGCTGCCGGGATTAGAACCGGTGCCCATATGGGATCCCGGGCGTGCAAGGCGAGGACCTTAACCACTTGCGCCACCGCGCCGGGTCCTAAAACCAAATCTTAAAAAAAAAAAAAAAAGGACCTGAATGGTGGAGAGAAAGGGAGTAGGAAACAGTTTTTACCTCTGTGTATCTTCTGTATTTTGCACATATATCACCTGTTGAAAAATCGATGAATTCCCTTCATGATATATTCTTTAGGCTCAGAGATTTTCCCCTTCCACTCTTCTCATTCTTCCCCCTGCAACTAATTTTCCCTATATTATTACAATGGTATTGTCCTTCAGCAACAATCACAAGGCAGTCATTCTGCTATTTAAGTGTATCCTGACATTGTAGGTATAGGCAATGGTAGAAAGTCCAATATCCTATTGTCAAGATACATTTAACAGGGCCTGGCACGATAGCGTAATGGTTAAAGTCCTCGCCTTGCACGTGCCAGGATCCCATATGGGCGCCAGTTCTAATCTCGGCAGCCCCGCTTCCCATCCAGCTCCCTGCTTGTGGCCTGGGAAAGCAGTCAAGGACGGCCCAAAGCCTTAGGACCCTGTGCCCATGTGGGAGACCTGGAAGAAGTTCCTGGCTCCTGGCTTTGGATTGGTGCAGCACCAGCCATTGTAGCCACTTGGGGAGTGAATCATTGGACAGAAGATCTTCTCTGTCTCTCCTCTGATCTGACTTTGCAATAAAAATAAATAAATCTTAAAAAAAAAGATACATTTAACAGTTTTATTGGGAGGGGTCTATCTTTTTTTCAGGAGTAGAGATACATCCTGCAATGAATCTTCACTTGTCGTTCTGCTAGTCTCCATTATACAGCTCTTCTAGATGAATGTATGTTATATGTGTTTACCTATATATCCAATGATCTTGTATTTTGTATGAAGGTTGCCTTATATCGAAGGGAACGTATGATTTTGTCCTTTTGCGATTGGCTTATTTCATGAAACGTAATGGTTTCTAGTTAGGAAAAGTGATTAATTTTAAAGAGTATTCTGGGAGGGTGGCCACCACAAATTGTACCACGCACACCTGGGGGCAGCAGGCTTGTGGGGGTCTGGAGGATGGTGCTGGTGGGGTGTATGGGGACCTGGGGGCTCATATCCAGGCAAGTGGAACAAGCTGGGAGTATTTTCCTATGTGCTTGTTCCTGGGTGGAGAGGGGAGAGCCTGGAATAGCATACTGGCTTGGTGTGCTGAATGGCAGGGCTTGGGGAACTTTGAATGGGCCTGGATCTTGGGTGTGTGGAGGGGTAAGGTCCCAGGCCAGCACATGTGCCAGGAGCTTGGGACCCTAGTGAGTGGGCAGAGCTCCAGGCCAGCATACCACCCCACCAGAAGACTGGGCTTCAGAAGGCTGGGGCTGAGGGACACATGAGTTCCCAGGCACAGGGATTATGGATTTATCAGGGAAAGGGGGTGTATGGGAGGGAGGATCACTGAGAGAGTATGTTGCAGGTGAGGAATGACTTCTGAGGAACTTCCATTGACAAGGCCACTAGACTTACAGGTAAGCAAGGGGGCTAAAACTGAGTGGTTTGGAGGCGCAGGAAGCTGGAGGACCTTTATGGGTCAGACCAATGTACCAGCCCTTATGGAAGACCTGAGCTGGGCTAGTTACATGGATCACTGCTGACCACCACTCATCAGTGCACACTAAAGCTAGGGATGGGGGCTTATGTGGCAGGGCTACATCACAGTACCAGCTAGTCAGAGTCGGAATAGGGGCAGGTAATGTTAGGCTGGGACATGCACATGAGAAAAGCAGGTCTGGGGGCAGATTTTGTGGGGGATATGTGGGCCCACCCTTGTGGAACTGCAGTTTCTGCTGGTTTGCTTAAGAGCTGGGGGTAGTGATGGGCTGAGCTAGGCATGATCATGGAACCCCAAGACACTCATGGGTACTGGGTTGGGAACAGACTGGGCTGGTCCAGGCTGCAGCACCTACAGGCACACCTAAGAAGTATAGGATGGGTCAGACCACAGTGTCCACCAGTTCTCACAAAGGCTGGGATAGAGGAGACAGATTGTGCCAGGCAAGGACTTAGCACCGACCTGTGCATATGAGATCTGGGTCTAAGAGTGGGCATGGTAGGGGAACATGGGAAACTCCACTGGTGGAATGTAGATCCTGCTGGTGAGCGTGTGTTTCAGGTTTGGGTGTTGGTCAGCTAGACAAGGTAGCTCCACTTGTGAGCAAATGTGTGGGTTGGTTCTGGGGGTTGGAACTGTATTGAGCAGGGTTGAGACAAACCTTAGCCCACTGGCATGTGCAGGAGCCAGGCTGAAGTGCAGGTCATGCCAGGCTAGGCTATCACACCTGTTTGCATGAGCCAGGAATGGGAGCAGACTGGACAGGGCTAGGCTACAGCACCCACCAGTGAGAGTTGGGACTTGCAGCAGGCCAGGACAAACCAGGCTGCAGCATCCAATGGCAAAGGCCAAGATGGGGGATAGACTATGCCGAGCTGGGTCAGAGTAACCACTGCATGCACAAGATTGGTGGCTGAAAACAGCCCTGGTTGGGGAACTAAGGGAATGCCCCAGCTGGATTGTGGCTCCCACTGGTGAGCACCAGAGATTGAATGGAGGCAGCGATCTGGGTTGGACATGACTGCAGTGTCCTTGCATGTGTGTGGCCTGGGTCTGGCGGTGCCAGACTGAGCTTAACTTCAGCACCCACTGGTACTCACAAAAGCCAGGGTCGGGTAGGACAGTCTTGGCCAGGTTTCTGCTCCCAATGAAACATGCAAGAGCTGTGTCTGGGTATGGACCAGGCTTGGCTAGGTTGTAGGACCCAACAGTTAGAACCAGAATGGGTGTGGGCTGGTTGTGCAAGGCCACTGTTTCTTTTTTTTTTTTAACTTTTTATTATTATTATCATTTTATGATACAGTTCCATATTCCCTTATCTCCTCCGCACCTAGTTCCTCTATATTATTACTAACATATAGTTCTTCATACTTAGTCATATGTCCATCATTGCGGGCACGGGATAATGGCAGAGTCCAGAAAACTGTTGTCAAGATATAGTAAACAGTTTCATTGTAAGTCCATCTTTGTCTGGAAGCAGAAATGCATACTACACTGCATTCTCACATCTGGATGTTAGTCTCCATTTCACAGCTACTGTACATCCCCTTAAATGAAAAGTCATGATACAAAATCAACAATAGAAAGAAAAATAGAAATTTACAATGCCATGAAGTTAAATGACATGTTATTAGATATGACAGTCTCCATTACACAGCTACTATACATCCCCTTAAATGAAGAGCCACAAAACAAAATCAACATCAGGGAGAAAAAAGAAATTAACAACACCAAGAAGTTAAATAACATGCTATTAAATGACTAATGTGTAGCTGAAGAAATGAAAATCAAGAACCTTCTTGAAGAAAATGATGCCACTGCATGATCTACGAGTCATTGAATGATTTAATCAGAAGAAAGTGTTTTTGAAGAGATGAAACCAACAGAAAACAACAAAACCCATGTGATATAGTTTCCGCTGATCTTTGTTGAAGTGTGTCTCCTACAGACAACAAACAGATGGGTTTTGTTTTTTAATCCAGTCTACTAATCTATGACCTTTGATTGAGCTTAAGCCATTTACATTCAGAGTTGAATACTTATGGGTGGTACTTTGGTCTTGTCATTATAGGAATGGGCTATTCATTGGTTTAGTCTTCTGTTGTCATTTTACTGGGATGTTCTTCCCATTTGCCTTTGGTTTTGGTAGGTGCTATTCCTCTTCTCTGTCAAGAGAACATCTTGAAGTATCATTTGTAGGGCAGGTTTGGAAGAGGCAAATTCTTTTAACTTTTCTTTACTGTGGAAGAATTTTATTTCATTTTCAAAGACAAAAGAAAGCTTTGCTGGATATGTTATCCTAGGCTGACAATTTTTTTCTTTTAGAATCTGGAATATGTCACTCTTCTCTTCTTGTCTGTAGAGTTTCCTGTGAGAGGTCTCCTGTGAGTTTAATTGGCATTCCTTTATATGTCAATTGATTTTTTTCACGTGCATGTTTAAGGATCTTTTCCTTATGTTCAATTGAAGAGAGCTTGATGACGATGTGTCTTGGTGAAGATCACTTTTGATCAAGCCTGTTGGGAGTTCTCTGTCCCTCCTGCGTCTTGTTTCCCAGTTCTTTCTCTAGATTAGGGAAATTTTCCTTTATTATTTCATTAAATATATTTGTAAAACCAGTTTCTCTTTCTGCACCTTCTGGGACTCCCATAACTCTTATATTAGGCCTCTTAATAGTGTCTTTCAATTCTTGAATACTTTTTTTTGGCCTGATCCAGCTCTGCTTCCAGCTTTTTGTTTGCTTCTCTCTTGATTTGATACATTGCTTCCTTAAATTCTTTGAACTCTTGCATCAACTTCTAATTTTTGATCAGAAGCTTTAAAATGAGTTTTCTGAATTCTGTGTCCTCCATATTCTTGATGTATTCCTCAGTTAACTTTGGTCCTGTCATTTTAGCAATGGGTTGTTCATTGGTTTAGTCTTCTGTTGTCATTTTACTGGGATGTTCTTCCCATTTGCCTTTGGTTTTGGTAGGTGCTATTCCTCTTTTCTGTCAAGAGAACATCTTGAAGTATCATTTGTAGGGCAGGTTTGGAAGAGGCAAATTCTTTTAATTTTTCTTTACTCTGGAAGAATTTTATTTCATTTTCAAAGACAAAAGAAAGCTTTGCTGGATATGTTATCCTAGACCAACAATTTTTTCTTTTAGAATCTGGAATATGTCACTCCATTCTCTTCTTGCCTGTAGAGTTTCCTGTGAGAGATCCCGGTGACTTTAATTGACATTCCTTTGTATTTCAATTGATTTTTTTCACATGCACATTTAAAGGATCCTTTCCTTATGTTCAATTGAAGAGGGCTTGATGATCATGTGTCTTGGTGAAGATCGCTTTTGATCAAGCCTGTTGGGAGTTCTGTGCTCCTCCTGGATCTTGTTTCCCAATTCTTTCTCTAGATTAGGGAAATTTTCCTTTATTATTTCATTAAATGCATTTGCAAACTCAGCTTCTCTTTCTGCACCTTCTGGGACTCCCATAACTCTTATATTTGGCCTTTTAATAGCGTCTTTCAATTTGTGAATACTTTTTGTGGCCTGATCCAGCTCTGCTTCCAGCTTTTTGTTTGCTTCCCTCTGATTTCAGGAAATATCTTCCAATTTTGAGATTCTTTCTTCTGCTTGCTTCATTCTATTTTGGAGACTCTCCACTGTACTTGTAATTTGCTCTACTGTGTTCTTAATTTCTGATATATCAGCCTTGATTTGCTTTATTGCTTCCTTAAATTCTTTGAACTCTTGCATGTGCTTCTCATTTTTGATCAGAATCTTTAAAATGAGCCTTATGAATTCTGTGTCCCCCATTTTCTCGATGTCTTCCTCAGTTAACTCTGAGGTTGGCATAGGGTTTTGCTCCTTTGCAGGGGAGTTTTCAGTAATATTCATTGTGCCTTTGTCTCTTCTTTTACTCTTGATCATTGTACTTCTGGTTAGCAGAGTCTTCTCCTTGGGGTAGGTTTCTAAGCTGTGTCACCCACAGGTCTACAATGTGATTTTACTTATTGCAGTTGGTACACAACTTTTTGCTTGTAGCCACTTGTGCCACAACCTCCAGCGAGTTCCAGATCTGGGTTCTTGAGTCAGATTTCCACCATGGTCTCCACAGCCCCAGCTCTTGGCTCACCACTCTCCACCTCCTGTGATACCATGCTGAGGCTGCACCATTGTCTCTGCAACCTTTCTCCCACTTCTGGTTGGAGCAGGTCCCAGGATTAGAGAGACACCAGGTGTCCTATATAGTTAGGTTGTTGGTGGCGTTGATCTTGCTGGACATTAAATCTGGGTGCCACACGGACCTATTTTGACCAGTACAATGCCACAGTCGGTATTATTTTCCTGCGGGACCAGTGCAATCCATAGAACTCAGTGAGTTCTCGCGAGCTCAGCACATGCACAGTTCACTGTTGTTCCCTGCAGTCCCAAAGCTATTGCCACAGTGCGCAAAATGGCACCTGACATACCACCACTACAGTTCTTGATCTGCTGGCTGTCAGATCTAAGGGCTATCCAGACCTGCCCTGGGTGGAACCTGTAGAATGCCATGTTGCTGCAGTTCACTGAGTCAGAAATGAGCTCACTCCCAGCTCAGCGCATGCTCAGTCCTTTCCCTTGCCCTTTCCTCCTTACACAAAATGGTGCCCAATTCAGCTCTAGGGGGCTGACTGGGCTATGAAATCCACCCTGTTCTCACACTGCCCGTCTGGGATCTGCTGCTCTGTCTCTGCTCCTGGTCAAATCAAATGGACCAGCAGGATGGACAGTTCTTTGTCTGGGTTCACCTCCCAAGCTCCCAGTGAAAGTCCCTTCCCACCTGGTTGCTGGTGGAGTTCTGGCTGCTGGTGGAGTTCAGATCACCATTAGCTGAATGCCGCTGGAGTATCAGTCACTGCAACACCACACCGCTGTGCCCACTGCTTTCCTGTGTCTGTCAGTCTCCAGGTACGCCTCTGCTATGTTCTCTCTGCTTCATCCTGATTAAATGTTTTTCCGTCCATTTAAATGTGTTCTTACCTTATTCCACCATCTTAATTCTCTGGGGCCACTGTTCTAATTCAGTGGCCTAAGAACCAACCAATTTACACAAGGCTGCAGTTGGGAGGAGGTCTGATAGAGGAGCTGGGGGAACTCCTCTGTTAGGATGCAGTCTACAGGTGAGCACAAGAACCAAGACTTGGAGCAACCCAGGCCAGGCCAGGTTACCATACACATCAGCATACATGTGAGTCAGGTCTGGGAGCAGGCCAGGCTGGGCCAGTTCATAGCACCCACTGGCAGATCTGAGAACTAGGATGGGGTGCAGGACAGGTTGGGTCAGGCTGCAACACCAGCCAGTTCACATTAGGGCTAGGACTGGGGGCTGGCTGGGCTGGGCTAGGCTGCAGCACCCACCAGCATGAGCTGGAATTGGGGAAAGATCAGTCTGGGCCAGGCTTTAGCACCAGGCTACAGCACTGCTGGCAAATGTTGTGGCGAAATGGGTCATACCAGACTGTGCCGCTGCAACCAGCAGCACATGTGAGACCTGGTGGGAGCAAAGGGGCATGTGAGTCCAACAAAGTTGCTTCGGCTTCCCCTGTTGGGCCATTGTTCCCAGTGGTGAGTGTGAGAACTGGGATGGGGCAGACCAGACAGGGCAGGACTATAACACCTGTTGGCCTGCGTGTGAACTGGGTTAGAGGAAGAGCAAGGCATGGTTAATCGACTACATCCATTGGTGCATGCATGTGCCAGGGTTAAGTGCAGGCTGGTGGGTCTTTTCACAGCATCGGCCAGCAAGTGATTGGACTGGTCCATAGAACCACCTGGAAAATGCAAGATCTGGAGCTGGAGTGGGCCCAGTAGGGAAACTATGGGCACCTCTGTAATGGGTTACAGCTCCCACTGGTGAGCTACAACTCCCACTGGTGAGCCTGAGAACCAGGGCTAGGGGCAGGCCTGGTTAGACAGGTAGTGGCACCTGTTGGCATGAGTGTGAGCTGGGTAGTGGGGTTGGTTGGGTTGAGCTAGACTTCAGCGTCCATTGATGTCTGTGAGAGCAGAATGTGTTGTGGACAGACTAAATCAGTCTGCTGCACATACTGGCAAGCATAGAAACCAAGGCTGGAGGGCAGGCCTAGTGGGGGTTATTGGGAATCACTCTGACTAAGCTGTAGTTCCCTCTGGTATACAAGAGGGTCAAAAGTGTTGTGGGCAGGTTGAGCTATGCCACATCATCCATTGGTTTATGTAAGAGATGGGACTGGAGACAGAACCAACCCAGCAATTGCAACTGCCAGTGTGTATGTAGGCTGATGTGGGTGACGGACTGAGCTGGACCTTTTACTGACAAGCACACACAAGGATCAGGCCTGGAGTCACTTCAGACAAAATTTTTTTGGAAATTCCTCCAGCTGAACTGTTGGACTCAGAACTTCAACCATGGGGAGAATCACAGGATCTGTGTGGTCTGATCATGGAGTGCATGTGTCAGAACTGGGCTTCCTCAGTGGCTTAGACAGATCAGTGGGCTGCATATTTAGATGCACATAGAGGATTTGCCAGTCCATTGGGACCTGCAGAGGATATTTGGCACAATAGCAGAGTAAGGAGACGGAACAAATTGGTCAACTATCCCAGCCAAACTCTGACAGCAAATATCTGGGTGAATAAACACTCTCAGGTAGACTGTGAGCCAATGGACCTTGGAAGGGTTTCCTCATCCACAGATGGCAAGATTGACAGCATTTCAGAACTACCGAACCATTTGAGCAAAACCCTTGGAGCATGCTCTACCCCAGGGACCCTGGGATGACATTGGGTGGCTGTTCCCCATCCCCAGCTTCTAATATGGTTGGGAGTTAGGGTGTAGTTTCTCCCATTATCTCCCCCCCCCTTCTCCCAGATATGGAAAGAAGAAAAGAAAAATTAGAAGTAGTCTCACCCACTTCCCCTAATCCTCAGCGATAATCCCCCTAATCAACTATGGAAACATCAAAAATAAAAAATAAAATAAAATAAATGGATATTTTCAGGGCCAAAGAATATTCTTGCTATGCAGTAGAATAGCAAGTTAATTTTCAGCCTGTGGTGCCAGCATCTCATATGGGTGCTGGTTTAAGTTTTAGATCCAGCTCTGATCCAGCTCCTTGTTTATGGCCTGAAAAAGCAGAGGATGATGGCTGAAGTCCTTGGGGCCTATGTACCCACAAGAGACCCAGAAGAAGTGCCTCACTTCAGATGGGCTCAGCTCTGGCCTTTGTAACCATCCGGGGAGTGAACCAGCAAATGGAAGATTCTCTCTTTCTCCTCCATGTAACTGCCTTTCAAATAAAAATAAATAGTTCTGAGCAGCCTATTGGCTGCTGGCAGGTTTCAGGCCAGCTTTGTCTCCATGCTCAGAGCCCTGATTCCAGCCACTGTGAACATACGGTGAGCTGTCTGTCCCCAGGCCTGCCCAAGCTCCAGAGGCTGCTCCCTTCCTGGTGAGTAGACTGTGAGGGGAAATCTGAAGAACAGGGCGGGCCCGGGCCCCACCTGCTGCCAACATTCCGCAGTGGATGGGATTGGGAGGGGGCGACCTTGGGGTCTGGGGGTTAAAACTTCCAGCAGTCTGTTGGCTGCTGGCAAATTCCAGGACAGGTTCGTCTCCATGCTCAGAGCCCTGATTCCAGCCACTGTGAACATACGGTGAGCTGTCTGTCCCCAGGCCTGCCCAAGCTGCAGAGGCTGCTGCCTTCCTGGTGAGTAGACTGAGAGGGGAAATCCAGTGAACAGGGTGGACTTGGGCCCCACCCACCGTCAACATCACACATTGGATGGGATTGGGAGGGGGCGACCCTGGGGTCTGGGTGGTAAAACTTCCAGCAGCCTATTGGCTGCTGGCAGGTTCCAGGACAGGTTAGTCTCCATGCTCAGAGCCCTGATTCCAGCCACTGGGAACAAGCAGTGAGTTGTCCCCAGGCCTGCCCAAGCTGCAGAGGCTGCTGCCTTCCTGGTGAGTAGACTGAGAGGGGAAATCTGGAGAATAGGGCAGGCTCCACCCGCTGCCAACATCATGCAGTGGGTAGGATTGGGAAGGGGCGACCTTGGGGTCTGGGTGGTAAAACTTTCAGCAGCCTGTTGGCTGCTGGCAAATTCCAGGCCAGATTAGTCTCCATGCTCAGAGCTCAGATTCCAGCCACCATGAACATGCAGTGAGCTGTTTCTGGGCGGCCAGTGCGCCATTTGGTCCAGGCTCTGCCTGTTGCTTCCTTGCAGTGAGCTCTGGGATTTTGAGGCTATGAATTGCTGCTTAGGTACCTCCATGTTGAGCCCACTGTGCTTCTGGATTGCGAATCAATGCTGAGAAGTTCCAGTGACAGAGTAACTTTTCCTTTGAAGGTGAGCAAGGATACTGAGACCTGGTAGTTTGGAGGAGAGGGACCAGATGATCTTTATGGATCAGACTGATATACCAGCCTCCTTTGAGTCCTGTGTAGAACTTGTTATCATTGAACAATGCTGACCACCATACACCAGTCCATGTAAAAGCTAAGGCTGGGGGCTTGTCTAGCAGGACCATATCCTAGTACCTGACACAATGATGGATCAGGAGACGGGTCACATTAGGCAGGACCATGATATTAACTAGCATACGAGAGAACCATTTGCTGGGATTTATTCTGTGGTAGATGTATGGGCCAAACCCTGTGGAAATACTAGTCCCAATGATTAGCTCAAAAGTTGGGGTGGTAATGGACTAAGCTAGGTGTGACAAAGGAGCCTGCCATCACTCATGGGTAAAGGAATCGACAGCAGTCTGGACTGGTCAAGGTAACAGCACCCAAATGCGCATCCTAAATAGGGTGTGGGGTGGGCCTGACTGCAGCATGCACCAGCTCATACAAGACCAAATGGAAGGCCAGACTATGCTGGACACTACCGTAACACCCACTGGCATGTATGAGAACTTGGTCTGAAAGTGGGTCAAGTGGAGGAACTTGGGAAACTCCCGTAATGGTTCATAGCTCCCACTGGTGAAGACATGGTCCAGACCTGGGGGTCAGAATAGCTGGGCAGAGTAGCTCCACTGGCTGGCTAATGTGTGGCTTGGTAATGGAATGGGATGGACTGCGCAAGGCTGAGCAAACCTTAGCTTACAAGCAAAAATAGAAATCAGGATGGAACACAGGTCATGCCAAGCTAGGCTGTTTTTTTTGTTGTTTGTTTTTGTTTTGTTTTTGACAATCTTTACATAGTTAATTAGGGCACAAAGGTTCAAGGGCTACAGGAAAGTGGGTAAGACTATTATTTCCACATTGTTTTTTTCCTGTATCTGGGGTAAAGGGGGAGATAAAGGGAGAAGCCCCACCCAGTCTCCCACCCATCCCAGGTCCCTGATGTGGGGCATGCTCCGAGGGTCTTGTGCAAGTGGTTTTGATAGTTCAACAGTTATGAATTGCTGCCAATCTCGCCATTCCAAGCACAATGAGGTCGCTGCAGAATCTACTGATTGACATAGTTCACCTTAGAGTCTCCGTTTGCCCAGTTTTTCACTGCCAACACATGGCTGAGGTAGTTGATTTATTCTGTCCTCCGTTCTCTGTTGTGGTGCCAGGTATCCTCTGCAGGTTTCAATGGACTGCCATATCCTCCATGTGCACCTGATTTTACTCTCCACTGCTCCATCTGATCCTCTGAGGAGGCTCGGCTCTGGCACTTGCACTCCATAGCAGACAGTGGGTTCTATGTCCAGCAGTTCAATTGGGGAGATCCCCAAAGAATCTTTGTCTGAGGTATTCCCAGACCAATTCTTGTGTGTATTTTCAAATACAGGGCCTGGTCCAGTCTATCGCCCCAATCAACTGGTGGTTACAATTGCTGGGTTGGTTCTGTTTCCAGCCCTGTCCTCCAATGGAAATAATGGGTATTGCAGTCCAGCCTGATTCTGCCCAGCACACACTCGGCCCTCCGAGCTAGGCTCTTATACCTACTGGTCTGCATAAGTCAGGGACCCTAGGCCACAGCACCTAAGGCAAAGGACAAGACAGGTGAGGGGCTATGCCAAGCTGAGTCAGAGCAACCACTGGCATGCGTGCAATCTATGGCTGTGAACAGGCCTGGTTGGGAAGCTAAGGGGACAACCTAGCAGGGTTGGGGTTTCCACCAAGGAGTGCAGGGGCTGGAGTGGAGGCTGTGTTCTGATCTGGATATGGCTCTAGTCTCTCTTGGCACAAGTGTGGACTAGGACTGGATGCACCAAACCAGAATAGACTCCAGCACCTCAGGTGATCTGGAGGACCTGGATGGATGTGGGATGGGTTAGGCTAAGTCTCTGCCCCTACCGAGTCATGTGTGAGCTGTGTTTGGGTGTGAACGAACCTTGGCTGGGCTGAAACATCCAAAAGTAAGAACCAGATTGGGGGTCCGGCACGATAGTGTAGTGGTTAAGGTCCTTGCCTTGAATGTGCTGGGATCCCATATGGGTGCCGGTTCTAATCCTGGCAGCCCTGCTTCCCATCCAACTCCCTGCTTGTGGCCTGGGAAAGTAATCGAGGATGGCCCAAAGCACTGGGACCCTGCACCCGTGTAGGATACCCAGAAGAGGAAAGAAGTACATGGCTCCTGGCTTTGGATCGGCGCAACACTGGCCATTGCGGAGAACAGAGAACGGAGGACAGAACAAATCAACTACCCCAGCCATGGGTTGGCAGTGAAAAACTGGGCAAATGGAGACTCTAGGGTGAACTATGTCAATCAGTGGATTCTGCAGCGACCTCATTGTGCTTGGAATGGCGAGACTGGCAGCAATTCATAACTGTTGAACTATCAAAACCACTTGCGGAAGACCCTACATCAGGGACCTGGGATGGGTGGGAGACTGGGTGGGGCTTCTCCCTTTATCTCCCCCTTTACCCCAGATACAGGAAAAAAGCAATGTGGAAATAATAGTCTTACCCACTTTCCTGTAGCCCTTGAACCTTTGTGCCCTAATTAACTATGTAAAGATTGTCAAAAAAGAAAAAAATGGAAAAAAATAAGTAAATCTTTTTTTATTTTTGAATGTTCCCTATCGGGTAAACATGTGTCTATGCTCCTTTGGTTACTGCTGAGAACCCTTGTTAAGGAAAAGGAAGTTATTCTCTCTCTCTGTCTTTTTTTTTTCTTTGAATGTCTGCACTAGTAGAGTTGATCCAGAATGGTAGTGATTTGCTCCCTTTGTGTGTTTCCTCCCCAGGTGTGTTGCCACCAGACTGATTACTGGCAGTTTGTGAAAGATATCCGGTGGCTCAGTCCGCACTCAGCCCTCCACGTAGAGCAGGTAAGAGCTGTGGAAGATCTGGTATGCTAGTGATGTAGCTACAAGCCTTCGTTGTCTGATGTTCTGTCTGGAGAGGTTCCTGGGCTGGAAGGATAGGAATGTGTTCATTAAGGACAAGTATCCCTGTAGCACTGACTTGGAGGGGAAAAGTCATTTGCTTATGAAAAGCAAGCCCCCAAACCTTATAAACCCATTAATCCAGGCCACTTTCCTCTGGTACAAGGATAAAATTTTTCAGATTCCTGGAACAAATGGCAGGGGACTCCCTAAATTTGCAGAGAAGTGAGACTGATGTGTTGATAACCATTGACGAAGACAGAATAATTTTTAGAAAGGAAAGTGACATTTCTGGAGGCTGATGTTCCTAACTGCTTTGTCTACTGTTATAACACTCTCTTCTGTTTCCTTCAGTTCATAGTATCTTCAAATTTCAAAGAAACTGTACTCAAGAAAGTTAGGTGATTTGGGCAAGATTATATTGCTAGTTCCAGAATAGTCACCTTTAGTTGTATGTATGTATTTAACTCTTTATTGTGGAAAATTTCAGACATATAAAATCAGCAAAATAAATCCCCCATATTCAACACTTGCTGATAGATGGCCAGTCTTTTTCATGTTTACTCCAACTATCAGGTTCATTGTTGAGGTTATGTAAGGAGAACCAACTTGTTTCTAAATGATGAGCGAACCAAATCACAGGGTATTGTATTGGCCCACTCATATTCTTTGTCCCTCTTGACACCTGCCTTTTTTGTCCCACACTAAGCCTCCCTCTAATTTGTTGCTGTAGTCCTGTCCTCTTAGATGCTGCCTAAAATAGCTGTCCACAAATTCCTTTTGGAATGTGAGACTTTTAGTAATAGCCCACTAGGAAGAGGTCCTTACTTAGAGAATACTGTGGCTACAGCTGGAAGGCAGAACTCTGTTGCTTCACTTCAGAGAATAGTTGGTGGCATTTTTCTTACATCCTTTCCCCCAAGTTTTGTTGCCTTCTTTTTTGGAGACTTACTGAAGTAGAGGCTTCTGTGGAGTAACTGAGAGGTCACGCTTGTCCTTCTCCCTGATTTGGAGATCTCTTGGCCTTAGACCATAAAGAGCCAGGCATAGCAGTTTTGTTCTCTCCTGGATCTGTGCATCAGGTCTTAACTGCTTAGTCTCTAACCAGTGGTGCAATCCAGCACTAAAGGTAGTTAGTCCTGTCCTTCATTCTTTCAGTATCCATTAGATGCTAGCTAGAGGAAAATACCTCTGGTTGCCAGCCCTTGCCTGTCTCGGTTTAGTTCTCAGGTCATTGTGATCTTGCTGTGTTTCCCAAGGGAAATGTTTTGATTCACATCTCTGTTTTCCAGTTCATCAACTTGTACGAGAATGGCCAGAGCAGTGCCAATGGTGTGAGTGAGCGTGCCATTGCAGAGTTGTGGCTACAGCACAGTTTGCAGTTTCATTGTCTCTCAGCCCAGCTCCGACCTCTGCTTGGGGACAGACAGTATATCAAAAAGTTCTACACAGGTAGGTGAGGGCCACTTGGGATTGTCGCATATCCTTCTCCTTCTCATTTTGTAAACTTCCTCTAACGACTAAGGCCTCTGGTTTTCACTGTTGCCCTAAAGATTTTACTCAAAGCTTAGCCAGTCGTCCCTCTCATTTCTCATGTAAAACATGATCAAACTTAATGTTAAGATGTTCCTTTATTCCCATATCCACAAACCAGCAGGAATAACTACCATAGTTTCCTATGTGCCGGTGTCTATTATACTGTACTCTTCGTAACATCCCTGAAAGTTGGGTATCAGCACCCCTGTTTTCTGATCAGAGAAACAAATTTGGCCATAATAGTTCAGAGCAGGATTCAAATCTGGTCTCTCCAACTTTGAAACCTCTTTTCTTGACCTCTTTGGTAAACTATACATTCTTAGTTAGTCTCTCCTGTAAGTCTTTGATTCCCCAGAGTCTGCTGGTGGTAAACTATATCTTTCTTATCCTCTCCTATAAGTCTTTGATTCCCCGTTTGCCCTACAGTGACACCATTATTCTCAGTTCTTTGCCTTTTCCCACTCTTTCCCTAAGCTGCTTCCAGGGCCGTCCAGGGACACTGCAGCCCTCTGTGTTGTGCTCCATCACCATGGTAGCTTTTGTCTCCCCAGATACTGCTTTCCTATTAAGTGACGCCCATGTCACAGCCATGCTCCAGTGCCTGGAAGCAGTGGAACAGAACAACCCCCGCCTGCTGGCTCAGATCGATGCATCTATGGTAAAGGGGACAAGGGATTACCCATGTCTGTGCTGGGCTCCTGGACCTCACCTTGACAGAATCCTCTGGACAAAGTTGCCTCTTCACTTTGCAGTTAGGAGCCGAAAGGCTTCCAAATTTTGAGAAATGTTTGGGGAGAAAGGGAGGTACCATGGAGTACTAATTAAAGTAAAAAGTCTAGGCTCAGGTCCATTATCAGTCAATGATGGCCCCAAGCCTTAGGACCCTGTACCGAAGTGGGAGATCTGAAATAAGCTCCTGGTTCCTGACTTTGAATCAGCTTAGCCCCAGCAGTGTGGCCACTTGGGGAGTGAACCAGTGAACGGAAGACCTTGCTCTTTATATCTCTGTGTTATTTTTTCTAATAAATAAAATAAAATAAATATTTTTTAAAAAATCCTCCCTCTTCCTTTAAGCAAATAGACCTAAGCCTGGACTCCAGAGTTTCAAAGCTATGCAGTAGCAGAGGATGGCAGCTGTGCTGTCTCCGTAGGCTCTGGCTATAGTCTGGGACTGCTGCCAAAGGGCTGCCTGTAGCAGCATTTTTCGCAGGACCCAGCACCCCTCTCTTGAGAACTTCCACGCTTGACTCTGACATGTTTTGTTGTTGCTGTTGTTGTTTCAGTTTGCCAGAAAGCACGAGAGCCCGCTGTTGGTGACAAAGAGCCAGAGTCTGACAGCTCTGCCTGGGTCCACATGCACCCCTCCAGCCAGCTACGCTCAGCATTCCTATTTCGGGTCGTTTTCAAGCCTCCACCAGTCCATGCCCAGCCACAATGCAGGTATGTACCCCATCTTAGGAAGCAGGAAGACCTTGTGGGTGTTCCCAGACAGATTAAGGCTTGATAGGTACACTTGGTTAAACTTTATATCTTAATAACAGGACATCTTAAAATGTCATATAGTAAAATAGCTTAAGATAATTCAGTAAAATCTTTAAAATAGCAGAAGAAAGAGATAATTTTTAGATTTCTCCAGGTTTCTAATTCATATTGCAATAAAAGATTAAGATAGTAACCAGCATTTGCTTTATTTTAAATATGAAT
Organism: Ochotona curzoniae; assembly: GCF_017591425.1. NCBI lineage: Eukaryota > Metazoa > Chordata > Mammalia > Lagomorpha > Ochotonidae > Ochotona > Ochotona curzoniae. The sequence goes on from NW_024466924.1 coordinate 1,193,260, forward strand.
TTATTTAATATATAGAAATAAAAAGCTCTCCCAACTGCTGGCCCAGCTACTGGGTTGGGCTGGGCAAAGGCTGGAAGTATAGAACTAGATCCAGGTCTCCCATGAGGGTGACAGGGATCCAGTCACATAAGCCATTGCTGCTGCCTCCCAGGGTCTGCACTGGCAGGGAGCCAAGAGCAACAGTGGAGCTGGAACTTGCACCCAGGTATTCTGATCTGGGATGTCCTAAGTACCATCCTAATCAGTGGGCCAAATGCCTGCTCCTAAGTAATAGCTGACATGAATGAGTCTGTGAGAATCCCTTTGTATGATCCTTAAAACAGTTCTACATAGTAGGCCTTGTTATTATTGTTCATTTTTATAGATGAGGAATGCAAACTGATAAACAATAAAAACACTGCCTTCAGAGCCTGTGCCCTTCAGTTAGCTGCTTTTTAATATTTTATTTGACTATTTTAAAAAATTATTTATTTGAAAGAGTGACAAAAAGGGAGACACAGAGATCTTATTCCCTGGTTCACTTCCCAAATGGCTGAATTGATTGGGGCTGAGCCAGGACAAAGCCAGGAATCGGGACCCCGTGGAGTTCTCCTGTGTGAATGGCATGGCAAGAATGTGAACTGGCTCTCATATATGGATCTCCAACATTGCCAGCAATGGTTTAACCTGATGCACTGCAATGCTGGTCCCTGATTGCCTTAGCTGAGGTGGGATCTAGTAAACAACTGGACATTTGGTCCATGGTTGTGAAAAAGCTCTTCATACATACTATAGGATTCCAACTTACTTTTCTCTCCCCTTGCTTTTGCATTTTATATCCTAGAGAGAAGATCTACTTCCTTTTCACTCTCTGGCCCTCCCTGGAAACCTCAAGAAAGCAGGGGGCATGTCGCAGCAGTAGAGGACCCAACCGGCCAAACACCTCAGCCTTCAGTGTCTGCACTGTCTGGGGATTCCCCCATAACCTCACAGGAGATGAGCTCCAGCACTCTGACCAGCCCCCTAGAAGCATCATGGGTCAGCAACCAGAATAATTTCCCAAATGATGCCAGTGAGGGGCCCGAGTATCTGGCCATTGGCAACCAGGACCCTCATAGCCGGACTGCCAGCTGTCAGAGTCACAGCAGCAACAATGAGAGCAGCAGTTCCAACTTGTTTTCCTCCAGTAGCTCCCAGAAGCCCGATTCTGCTGCTTCTTCCTTAGGCGATCAGGAGGGAAGTGAGCAAAGCCGGATGTCCAGTGTCCTTCGTAGGTCCAGCTTCTCAGAGGGACAGACACTGCCTGTCACCAGTGGGACAAAGAAGAGCCACACTCGCTCCCATTCAGATACCAACATTGCCTCCAGAGGAGCCCCAGGTACTGATGAACACCAGCTGGGCCACGTAGCAGGATGGTCCCTTCCCTTTAGCATGAAGGCAGAGTTTGTTCTTTATGCTGTTCGAGTTTCTGTTTTCCGTTTCTGATGACAGGACATCCCACTTTATAATACAAGAGAAATGTTTGTAAGGCAATACTCTCAGGATATCTCTGAGTGTGTTTGTTCTTTAGCCATTGCTAGACATTAGATGTCTTCTTGTAATTTTTGGCTAGTTCCTTCACATTAAAGGGTATTGTGATTCATCACAGATTTAAGTGTGTTTCTCAGATTCAGGGAAAGTAGTAATGAGCTTTCAAAATAATCCCATTAAATTCATCCCTTTACTGTGATTCCTTAGAAGCTTGGTCAGAATGTGATGCCCAGATAAGGGTAGCTGAGTAATGTTAGGATGCTCCAGTTAAAACTAGGGATATAGAGCTCATGGGGCTGGCTGCTGCATTCCTAATGTAGGTGAGAGACAGTGAGGTAACAGAGGCCCTGGTCCCTGGGCTCATCCTTCCAGATACACCAGCTAGTAGAACAAAGTAAATTATCAATGCGGGAAGTAGATCTCATTGCTGTTGTCATCTCCCTGCCAGCGTTTTTCCTGGGGTGTTGGTATCTGGCAAGCTTTGGTTGGGCTTAACTTGTAGAATCTCCTTGTCAGCAAGGATAAGGTGGACCTCTGTGTTCAAAGTGTCTCAGGGTTACAGCAGCACCAGGAATAATATATGTGTATGTATAAAATGTTAAAATAACTAATAATACCCCCCAAAAAGTCTTTTCTTTAGCACTTAGAGCCACCATGGCTTTTCTTTATAGCTTATAGTAAAGACCCTCATCTGAACCACCCCTACCCCCAGTGATGATTTGTCTGTTTTCCGCTCAAGAATGTACTTTGACTTCATGGAACTCCTTAGGAGAAGGCTTGCCAAATGGAAGCTTCTCTTCCCACAGGCTTTCTTGGATGTCAGAAGTGCTTGGGCTAAATGCTCAACTTACATGTCCCGCTCCATGTCTGGCATCTACTAAACTCGAAGTTGCTGGCCTCTGAGCATATAAACTTCCCTGCTCCCATTCTTAAATACTTGTGAATTCCAGCAACCATGGTAACACGCATGGGAAAAAATAGAGTCAGAGAAAACCCATACAGAAGGGTCAGGGGAGGGATAGGTGTTGTGTAGCTTCTTGTCAAGTCATTTCTCCTTCCACACTGGTATATCCGCCTGGGAATTATGTCCCCATTTCTGCCAGGTAAAAAAAGAAAAGGACATTCTTGGTTGCTCTCGCTCTCTAATCCCATTTGTTCTGTCTGTACTCTCCTCTGCACCTGTCTGTTTACCTACAGGAGGCCCCAGGAATATCACCATTATAGTTGAAGATCCCATTGCAGGTTTGGGAGCCTGTTCTGCACCTCCTGTTCCTCTGTCCTCTGTGACCACCTTGCTTTGTTTAGAACCTCCTTTTCTAATCTGGTGTCAAATCAAGTCCAGCTAGCCTGGTCCTGTTGTGGTGCTTGGACCTATCTGTAAAATGACACCAATATTTTTTATGATGTATATTATCTGTCCACAACTTCCATTTACTTTCCCAAAAGCCTCTGGGAGGCAGAATCAAGACTTAAAATTCAGTTTTCCCCAAAAGTAAAACTGAAGTCTGCTAAGGCACTGTGATAAATCAGTGGCAGCATTTTCCTTGTAACTGAATATTTACTGTGGATTACTTTATTTTCCTTGACTTAACACCAGAATGTGTTTTATCTTCTCTCTGTAGCCGTGGATATTCTTGCATGAGTTTTTATTGTTGTCATTGTTGATGATGATGCTGATAATGTTGTTATTGTTTGCCTCTCCTAGGTTCTTTTGTTCTGTTGTTTTTGTTTTTGTTTTTCGCCTGTTTTCATTCCCCAACAAGCCTTCATATCCATTCTAACCGCTACACTGGATTTTTCTAGTGATTTTGTTTCCTTGATTTTCATGGTGGTGTTCAACTTGAGATTTGTGTTCCGTTCTGGGTACCATCATACATGAAGCTGTTAACACTAAGGTGTATCTATGAAATGGTGGTCAAAGAGCCCTTAAAACCAGGGCCTCCTGGTGATGGATGAAACCACTAGGTATGTTAGTTTGAAAAAGAGGTTAAAGAGGAATAAAGTTGGCAGGTTAGCAGGACTATCATGTAGAAGGACATTGCTGTACTTAAGGTGATGAGATAAATTGTATGATGGCAGATTTCAAGGGGGTGTAGGAAATTCTAAGAATTAAACGGGCAGCAAAAGGAAGTAATGAACTTAGTAAGCAAAGGCTGAGTGGCCACTTGTAATGAAGTAAGGGTGTGGGGTTGGGGTTTGTGTTGGACATTACGTTTGGAGATTTCCAATTTCCTTCTAGTCATGGTTTATCCTTTTTAAAGAACTTTTATTTATTTATTTATTTTCATTTGAAAGGCAGATTTATAGAGAGAAGGAGAGAGATCTCCTATCTGCTGGTTCACTTCTCAAATGGCTACAATGGCCAGAGCTGAGCCAATCTGAAGCCAGGAGCCAGGATCCTCCTTCAAGTATCCCAAGAGGATGCAGGGTTCCAAGGACTTGAGCCATCCTTCCTTGCTTTCCCAGGCCATAAACAGGGAGCTGGATTGGAGATAGGGCAGCCAAGACACAAACTTTTATCTGTAGGCACAGATGGAGAATTAGCTTGATATGTCATTGTGCTACCGCCATTTGTAGTTTGTTACCAAAGCCTCAGAGTGACTGCTAATTTATACTCAATTCAGTAACAAGGAGCACCAGAAGTTTTTAAGGCCCAAGGAGAACACAAAATGATCTCTTACCATGTGGCTCCCCCACCACCATTTTTTTGTTGTTGCAAGAGGAACAGCTGACAAAATGGGTCCATCTGTCAGGGAATTGGATTGGATACAGCTCAGTTCTTCATTCTCCCAAGTTATCTTGTTCATTTCTCCGGCACCCAACTGCTTTTCCACCTGCTGTTCTTTTGTGGCACTACAACTTTTGTGTTTCATTTTGAAGACTGTCAGTTTATCATTTCCTATGAACCCTGCCTGCTACTATTTCTCCACTTGTGACTTTCACTCTTTCTATTACCAGCACTTCCTGCTTTGCTAGATTTTTCTTGACATTTCTCTCTTGCTTTCCCAGTGTGACAGGGTCCATACCTTAGGAATGAGCTCTTTGGTTACAAGGGCATAGCATCCTTGGCTTGCTCACCATTGCCATGATAATGCTTTTAAGGACATTGATTTTATTTTGATAAGAATGTTAATGTCAGTCTTTTAATATTGCCAGGTGTCAAACTATCAGAAATATCTCAGTGTGTATATGTCTTTCTTTTGCCAAATTGTTTTGCCAAGAAGACGGAGATTGGCAGATACTCTTCTTATGGTACATGGTTAGAAGATGGAAGAGAACCAAAGTCATTAATGCATTCTGATTTGATTCCTTTTTCCCGTTGTGTTGCCACATTCCAAATCTAGTTTTCTTTTTTTTTTCCCTTAGAATACACTGACTTCCCATTTCCTTTCTGCCATGTGTTCCTGTATTTCTTGGGCTGTACCCTGTTGGTGTGTCACCTCTCTCTTGTTTGGAAGCGTTTTGGGAATTGGGTAGTTAAATGTTGAGACGCCAAAGTTGGGAATCTATGTATTTCTCACTTTTTATGTGTGTTTTTATTCCCTGGTGGCCATTGATGCCAGAATCCTGCAATGATAAGTTGAAGTTGAGAGGTGCCTTGTCCTACTCTGGCCAAAGCAGTGAAGTCAGCACACCCAGCTCTCTCTATATGGAGTATGGTAAGTGAGGACTAGGAAAGCTGGGTGACATTCTGTTTTCTGTACTCCGCCTGGTGCCTGCTAGGTCTGGGCTTTGGGGCTCATCTCAGCTCTGTGGTTAGTACCCATTGTATAGTCTCACCCACCCACATCTTGAACCCTCTATGTTAGAAATCACACAATTCCTTTTGTTCCTAAGTCAGAGGTACCCACCTCCATATACCGTGGGTGCTATCTCCATGTATGTCTATTGGTCTGGATGGAATGGCTCGCTGACTGAGGGAGGACCTGAAAAAGAGATTTTGAGTATCTGGGCTTTGAGTGTCAGAAGATAAATTCTACCTGGAAACCATGCCCAAGAGGAAACCAACCCCTTGTTTCCTTTCTGACTCTGAGCACAGGGTTTTAGAATTTTCTTTTAGTTATATTTTAGGGGTTTTTTTTGGGGGGGGGGGGGAACAGTGAGGGCACCAGGGAGGGAAATTGTATCATCTTTAAATTTAGATAGCAAAAGAACCATCTTGGGGCTGGCTGCATTTTCCACCATTTTGCAAGTGGGAGTAGTCTAGGCTTCCAAGTAAGAAATTCTCTTAGAGCGGGAGTGGGGAACCTTTCTTCTGCCAAAGGCTGTCTGGGCGTGTATGACATCATTCGCAGGCCACACAACATTATCAAAGATTAGCCCTTCTGTAGATTGAATTTCAAGGCCCACCGGCAGTTGCCTTGGCAAAGCCAGACTAAATGATTTTATGACCTTGTACAATCCATGAACTGGACATTCCCCACCTCTACTATAAATGGCAGAGATCATTCTGACCTCCAATTCTCTATTGCCAGGGAAGACTTGGGAGTATCTATAGAAGCTTGGAAACTTTGAGATTTGCATTCCAAGTCCAAGTGTTTTATACCCACTTTCCGGTTTTCCCCAGAGGGTGAACGGTACCTGTGCTCAGGAGAAGGCATGTTCCGCAGACCCTCAGAAGGACAGTCCCTCATCAGCTACCTGTCTGAGCAGGATTTTGGCAGCTGTGCAGACCTGGAAAAGGTGAGGAACCTAGGGGCAAGCGAAGAGCTCATGGACTGGGAGAATCTCGCCCAAGGGTTTGGGGCGCTTTTTCGTCTAATAAGGTTTCAGATGCACAGAATGACGCACACACGGGGTGAAGATAAGTTCCCAGAGAAGATAAGCTAGGCAAGTTCTGCTTCTGGGAAGCTCTTCAGGGAGTTTAAAGCTTGAGTGATGATTTTATCTTAGAAAATAGCCCGGGACAAAGAAACATTGAATGTTAGCTGTGTGGTTTTTGTTCCCTCAGCCCTGGAACCTTTGGGAAATGCTGTTTCCAAAATTGACTTCTACATTTTGTTCTAGATCTCAGATATGTAATAAACATGTCTGTGTAGCATTTTGTAACTTCTAAAGAAATTTTATTTTGAGATAGCCCATTTACTTTAATACTTCATGTATAAGTGAATAACTTTTTTTGAGAAAGCCTGGTTAAAATCCTGGCTGACTTCTGTCGTGTTTATGTATAGAAAAATGGAACAGGAGAGGACAGGCATGGCCAAGCAAGAGAACAAAAGGATATGAAGAGCAGGTTTACTAGCTGTCTACTTAGCTTATTGTAAAAGGGTACATTTCCCCCAGGGGTTTTCAGTAACCATTATGCATGTCTGGGGTGCTCTGCTTTCCAACGTTGTAATCTGGGAGGCATTCAGTGCTTTGTAGTTGCTTACCAGGCAACCCTTGTGTGCTCCTCTTCTCCCAGGAGAATGCCCACTTCAGCATCTCAGAGTCCCTGATTGCCGCCATCGAGCTCATGAAGTGCAACATGATGAGCCAGTGCCTAGAAGAGGACCAAGTCGAGGAGGAGGACAGTGACCGAGAGATCCAGGAATTGAAGCAGAAGATCCGCCTCCGGCGCCAGCAGATCCGCACCAAGAATCTGTTCCCCATGTACCAGGAGGCTGAGCATGGGAGTGAGTGAGCCTGGGAACACTGCTGTCCTTGCTGCTTTGTGTTTGCAGGACAAAGCTGGGTACCACATGGGTGGGTTCCCTGCTGTCAGGCATTTCTGTGCTGTTCTCTTTGCTTTTTAAAACCAGACTAGGAGCACTAATCCATTCCCTGCCTCAGAAATCACTTCCTTGGCCCGGTATGGTTGCCTGGCAGCTAAAGTCCTCGCTTTGCATGCACTGGGATCCGTAATGGGTACTGCTTTTAATCCCGGCATCCCCACTTCCCATCCAGCTCCCTGCATATAGACTGGGAAAGCAGTAGAGGATGGCCCAAAAGCTTGGGACCCTGCACCTACATGGGAGACCCAAGAGAAGCTTCTGGCTCCTGGCTTCAGATCAGCACAGCACTGGCCATTGTGGCCACTTGGGGAGTGCATCAGCGGATGAAAGATCTTTCTGTCTCTCCTCCTCTGTCTAAATCTGTCTTTCCAATAAAAAATAAATAAATCTTAAAAAAAAAAAAAGAAAACAAAACACAATACATTTACTTATTAGAAGAAATAGTGAGACAGGGTTCCCATCTGCTGGTCTGCTGGAATCACTCCCTAGATACCCGCAATAGCTGGGGTTGGACTAGGCTGAAGTCAGGAGCCAGGAATTCTATCCCTGTCTCCCATGTGGGTCACATGGACCCAATTGTATGGACCATCACCTGCTGCCTGGCATGCCTGAGCAGGAAGCTGCACTCACAACCAGGGCTACGACTCGAACCCAGGCACTCCATGAGGCTATGCAGTCTCCTGTGGCATGATAACCCCAAGACTAAAAGTCTAAATCTCTTCTAATTCCATTTACACAAAAACTTTACATTTATTGTTTTAGTCATTCATTTTTGTTTATTCATTCATCCATTCATTAATTTCAGAAACACAAAGAGAGCTCCCAACCATTGGTTCATTCTGCAAATACCCACAACTAGAGTTGAATAGGTCCAGAACCAGGAACACAGTCCGAGTTACTTATGTGAGTAGCAGGGACCCAACTACTTGAGCCATCACTTGCTGCCTCCCACGGTGTTTATTAGCAGAAAACTAGAATTAATAGTGAGCTGGATGGGGGAGCAGTGCTGTAAATAGTACACTAAGCTTCTTCCTGCAGTGCTGTATTCTGTATGGGTACTGGCTATTCACTTCCTCTCTAGCTCCCCGCGTATGGCTTGGGAAAGCAGCAGAAAATGGCCCCGGCACTCATGTAAGAGACCCAGAAGATCTTGGCTTCTAATAGGCCGTTGTGGCCATTTGGGGAATGAACCAATGGATGGAAGAACTCTCTCTGTAAAATTTGCCTTTCCAATCAAATAATTAAATCTTAAAAAAAAAAAAAGTCAGCTAGGACTCAAACTAAAGTGCTCCAGTTTGGGTGTGGCAGTTTTATCGTTTCTTTTCTTTTCTTTTCTCTTTTCTTTTTTCTTTTCTTTTCTTTTCTTTTTTCTCTTCTCTTCTCTTCTCTTCTTCTCTTCTCTTCTCTTCTCTTCTCTTCTCTTCTCTTCTCTTTTCTTTTCTTTTCTTTTCTTTTCTTTTCTTTTCTTTTCTTTTCTGATTTATTTATTTTGCTTGAACTAGAGGCAGAGAGATCTTCTATCCACGGATTTGCTCCCCAGATGGTTTCAGCAGTCAGAGCTGAACTGATCCATGGCTGGGAGATTGCCACTTCCAGGTCTTCCACATGGGTGGGGTGGCCCAGTACTGTAGGCCATCTTCCGCTGCCTTTTCAGGCCATTAACAGGAAACTGGATCAGAAGTGGAGCAGCAGGGAATTTATCTAGTGCCCATGTGGGATTCTGGCACCATTGGTGGAAGATTAACTTGGTATGCAACTTTGCTGGTCCCTGAATGTGGTGAGAGTCTTGACCAGTATTTTAATGCTGTGCCTAACAGCTGATACTAGGTTTCTGATATGAGAACTGAGATCACTGTTTCTAGATGTGCTTCCCAGACAATGGCATCTTTTGTTTGCGTGAAACTTACTGCAGTCTACTGCTTTACCTCTTAGCTAGACTCTGAATTTACATGAAACTTTCTGAAGGGATGAACCAGTCAGAAGAGCTAAGTTCTGCTTGCATAGCACCACTCCCAGCAAAGGTTCTGTTTATTTCTCTATTGAGGTCATATCAGGTTCCTTTTATTGTGACATTGGAAGAAGTAGGAAACATCTGTCCTGCTCATTATGATGATGGTGATGATGATTTTGGCAGGTTTCCGGGTCACCTCCAGCAGCTCCCAGTTCAGTTCACGTGATTCAGCACAGTTCTCTGACTCTGGCTCTGCTGAGGAAGTTGACGATTTTGAAATCCAAGGTGAGAAGCGGCACATCATTACAAAGGCATTTTTATTACCTGTTTCTTACAATTTGGAATACCAGGCTAAGAAATTTTGCTTATGTAGAAGATCTTCATTATGCTCCATTATAAAATATTTTTGGCTACTGTTAGGGACTGCCTTTCTTTTTTATTTATTTTTATGTGTTACTTGAAAGGCACAAAAGAAACAGATATCTCCCATCTGTTGGTTTTCTCTCTCAAATGCTTGTTGCAGCTTGGACCGAGCCAGACTAAAGCCAGGAGCTGAGAACTTATCCAGGTCTCTCCTATGGGTGGCAGGGACCCAAGTGCTTGAGCCATTACCTACTGCATCCCAGGGCACACATTAGCAGGAAGCTAAAATGGAAAGAGAGCTGTTGTTTGAACCCAGGGCACTCTGACATGGGATATAAGCATCCCAATCAGGGAGAAGGTTCACTGTCCAGCAATAACTGGAGCTGAGCCTACTCAAAGTCAGGAGCCAAGAGCCAGGAGCCTCTTCTAGTTCTCTCACACAGGTACAGGATCTTAAGGCTTTAGGCCATCTTCTGCTGCTTTCCCAGGCTATAAGCAGAGAGCTGGATGCAAAGTGGAGCAGTTGGGGTATGAACTGGTGGTCAAATGGGATGCTGCAAGTGGATTAGCCAGTTGAGCTATCATGCCCCAAGCAGTATTCTTAACCCCAGTGCCAATTACCTGCCACATGACTTTTTAAGAAATTTATTTGTTTTGAAAGGGTTATAAAGAGAGAAGAGAGATAGAGAGATCTTCTTCCCACTGGTTCACTCCACATATAGCCACATCAACCAGTACTGGGGCCAGGCTGAAGCCAAGAGCCAGGAGCTTCATCTTGATTGCCCGTGTGGGCAGCAGGGACCCAAACACTTAAACACTTGTGCTCCTTTTGCCAGGCCATGAGCAAGGAGCTGAATCAAAAGTAGAGTAGCCAGGACAAGAGGCGACACCACATCACAGGCAGTGGGTTTACCCACTATGCTACTATGCCAGCACCCCCGTTGCTCTTACTAAAAGCAGTCTTCAAAAGTAGCACAGGAGAGAGCACCACAAGAAGATATTCCAGGTGGAATGAGTTAGCTATTGAAGTTATCTTAATGCTGGTTTCTCAGCTGCATATTTCTGTTGAGTTTTCTAAATCCTCCTAGAAATTCTATACTTACGTACTCCCATAATTCAACTGAAATAAGAGTATTGTTGGAATACCCAACTGAAATAGAATATTCAGAAGGAGTGTTATTAAACTCCTAAGTAAGGGACAGCCCTGTCAGTGCTAAGTTGCATTGTAGAATCACAGATCCTTGTTGGAAATGTCAGAGGAAAGAAAGAACCAATCTGCATGGGCATTTGTGTTCAATCAGTTTAATGTCTCATTCCTGCAAACTGTAGATTTCGGGTTCCCATGAGTAAAACAAGCAAATTCAACAGCAGTTCAGGGACATAAGCTCTTTCCCATGAGAAAGAGTTACTTTCTTACAGAGCTGAGTTCTATCTCTGATTCTTCCTTCTAACACTGTGACATGATGGTAAGCAAATCTTGAGTGTTAAAGAACCCCTTCTGCCACGCAGACCTCCAGCTAGGTAGCCGGTTTCTTTTGCCTTCAGAAATTTGGTGAACACACTTATTTTCCAGGCCTCCACAAAGTCTTCTTTCTGTGCTCTCCTTAATGTGTCTTATCTTAGGCTTTTTTTTTTTTTCCTTTATACAAAGGTAATTTTCCAGTAGATCTCCAGTTCTCTGTGATACCAGCTATGTATGCTACAGTTCACTGTTGATACTAACTAGCTGGAGTTGGTACAGACCCGGGAGTTAACAGGCTCAGCCCCATGAGTGTGCCCCACTTTAGCTGCCAGATTCAAGTGGAATCATGGGCTGCCTGCACTTGGGTCTGGGGGTGCCCATGACCTACCTCCTCCAGGTTTGATAGTGCACTGGCATGATTCATTGACCTTCGCAAAATGCTGTACTTAAAAGGAAATAAAAAAGCAACCATGTCAAGAGATTCCTGAGATATAGTTCTAAAAAGGTCTGAGTACAAGCATTACTGCCCCATGGAATCAGGTTGTGCCACCATCCTGGTCCATCAATATGTTCACCTACCTCAAAGCTTGGTATTCCACGCTGTTGACAGCAATTCCATTACGTTGGCAGTAGTGATTAAGTCATTGGCCACTGGCCATTGGATTCAGTCTTCAGTCTCCTTCCCTCCCTTGAGGTGAAAGGGGAGTGGACATTTCAACCCTCTAATCATGTAGTTGGTTCTTGTGGTGGTCAACCAGTGCCTGAGCATATACTTAGGTGTGGCTGATTGAGGCATCTGGTAATAAAAGACACTGCTGTCACACAGGAAGTGCCAGTGGTTTTAGGTACTCTTCTAGGAACTAAGGGCATGGGCCAAATATATTCCTTATTATTTCGCAATCAGTAGTTGAGCTACAAGTTAAAATAAGACAGTTCTACCCTCTGAGGGTCAGCTGTCAGAATTCCCTGAGGTACCTTCCGAATATGCTGCCGTACCTGGAGTGGAGCAGTGCAGAGGACCACAGATTGTATTTCCTTCAGTAAGGGAGGGAACCTGGCTAGCAACAGATGCAAAGTGCACTCATGTTCAAGACTGTTGCTGCAGCTGTGGGGTCCCAAGGAGCTGTTTAATCAGCTAAATTTCCACTCAGTTCAGAACAGAAATCCCTGAAGGAGAAGATTTCAGGGCAGGGCTTCTCAGCCTCTGGGCCAGATGATTCTTTGTTGTCAAGTACTGTCCTGCACATTGTAAGGTATTTAGCAGCACCCATGGTTCTCTCTTGATGTCAGTAATAAGTATCCACCACCTCTCAAATCATCCCTGGTTGAGAACCATTGCCTTAGGAAGTTCATGAGTCCAGGGTTGTTTGGGGGAGTAACAATAACCACCTCCATGTTACAGTGAACACCTGCTGCCATTTTAAGTTCTGAAAATGCCTCTTATCTTGTGGAGCAAGAATCAAACCCTGACATCAGGAACATGTAGTACAGAACTCTTACTCATCAGTTTGTAATACTAAACAGGTTGCTTTTTTTATCATCATGATACAGTTGGTAGCATAGGATCTAATTTATCTCACATGTGAAGAATGGCTGTCCATGTCTGTGGCCTCCATGTTCTCAGGTGGCCTAAGCTGGAAACATGAATGTCTTCATAGTTGCAGGTATGTTTGTGCCACCTTTTGTACTTGATTGCATCATACCTGTCAAGTTTACAAGGGCCACAGGGTCGGAAAAGCCAGTTTAAAAAAAAAAAAAAAGGAAGAATTTACAACACAACAAGAAGCCAGTGTTCTCAGATATTGTTTCTGTTGACAGCATTGCATTTGTTCTTGTCATTCATTTCCTACACAGTAGATTCAGTGATCATTGTGACTGTTAGAAGTAGTGGACTATTTGTAAGAAATGACCAGGTGAAGGATTTCATTTCCAAGCTGTTGTGAAGCTTCTGTTACTTATACAGAGAGCTTAATTAGCATAGAGTCACGTGACACTCTATGTCTCTGGTTTGAAGCTGTCTCTTCTAGGGACTTCTGCTGTAAAGCTTTACTGCTGTGTTTGGCCTTCGTAATTGTTTTGTGATCCAAGCAGGTAGACTTTCTGTAAGTGGGATTAACTGAAAGAAAGCAGTTTTCCACTTCAAGTGGTTTAAAACAAACAAGAAAACCCAGAACTTTTTTTTTTTTTACTATATAGGTAATTTTAACGGTCAGTATTATCAGCTATTGGATCTGAAATAGTTATGTAAGATGAGATGAAGATTTAAAGAAATGTTAATAATTTGGTCCCTCTTCCTCTGTTCCTGAACTGTTATAATTTATTCTAACATTGGTCTTTCTTTGGGAAAAAATCTCCTATGTTACTTTTGTCCTTTTATAATTATTTATTTATTTGAAAGTCACGGTTGAGAGAGACCAGAGATTTATGCTCTCTGTTCTCTTGGACTGTTACCAGAGGAAGGTCACAGCACCAAATCACATACTTTAGCATCGTGCTGTGGACCTCATCTGTGATAAGAACTGTGAGAATGTCACAGCTTTTCCCAGACTCCGATTCACCAGGTAGACCATATGGAACAGAAAGCGCTTATGAAGAAAATCATTTTGAAAGTTCTGTTCTCCTAGCTAGAAACTGAATATAAACTCTGAGAGCTTATAAAGATTATTAATTCATGAGCATCTGTTATAAAACGTTACTGTGGTATATGCCAAAATTCACCCACTATAAGTGGTAAAACAATCAACTTGATGATTTTTGGTAAACTTACTGAGCTGTGAGCTATCACCTTAAATCTAGTTTTCGAACCTTTTCATCATCCTAATAATATCCCATAAACTCAGAGTTCATCCTTTCTGCCTTCCCTTCCATCAACCACTCTTGTATGTTTTCTGTCTCTATAGATTTGCCTTTTTTTGGACATTTAAATAGAATCGTACAATATGTGATATCTGATCTTAAGTTTCTGGCTTCTTTTACTTCATCCGTTTCTACTGATGGTGTCACATGGGTTTGATATCATTCATAAACTCCCAGTTCCGAAGATGCCTCTCAGCTGTTTGGACTTTGGGGTTTTGTTGTTCTGTTCGTTCTCTGTATCCTCTTCTGTTATTGCTTCCTTGGGTCTTCTTTACTTCCTCTGTAGACCCTTCAAGAGTTTCATCTTCTGCATGTGTGTACCTAGTCAGGGTCCCCATCAGTAATAAAAAGCACATGGTAATTTGAACAGGAAAGTTTAATATAAAGAATTAACTATCCTGAGGGATTAAAAATGTCATTGAGAAACTGGCTTCTGAGGGTTAAAGTGAACCCTGAAGGAAGAGCAGGTGCAGTAGGCAGCAGTCACAATTCCCAGGGTTCAGATAGAGCCCCAGTGGCAGGAACAAATGTAAAGGCCCAGACCCAGACCTTCTGCTGCATTGGCTGGGGAGGAGTTCCCTGAAGTTGTGGACAGGAAGATGCCATGCCAACAGCTATTGATGAGGAACTGTCTCTGGAGTACCCGGTAGAGCTACCTCCTCAAGGGAGATGCCAGACCCTGGGTCCTCAGGGCTGCTGGGGAGAGCAGTTCATGGAACGATGCTGGGCCTGTGCCAGTTACTGTGGAACACTCTCAGGAAGCTCTCCCAGAGGCTGCTGAGAGGGGCCATTTATGAGAGGTACCACCTGTGCCACTCTGCTGCAAAGCCACCCAGGTCACATGTCTGGAAACAGAACCACGGGCCCTTCAGGGGTCAGACTGGAGGAGCACACCAGGCCCTGGAGAAACCCTTTCCTGCTCCACTATCCCTCCGGCGCCCTCTACTGACAAGGCTTGTACAACGGCCCCTTAATGGCACAGCCCGCAGAGAGAAGGGCCAGTGTGGAGCAGAAAGGCAAGAAATTGATAGCTGGCATATTATAGAAAAAAGGAAAAGCTTCAGGAACTGTATTTTCTGACAAGTTGCTTTTCCTTTTGCCCCTTTTAATTGTGTGTTCCCTGTTTTTTTAAACAGTTGTTTGTGAATCTCTTTTTAAAAAAAGAGTTTCTTCTTGAGTCAGAAGCTACAGAATATTTATTGGCCTTGGGTTCTCAGATGTATTGTGTATCAACTCGTTATCTGCAAGAAGGGGTCCAGGCATTTCAGTCATCATCTGCTACCTTCCCCGGGCATATCAACAGGGAGCTGTCTGGGAAGTGGAATAGCAGGGACTCAGACAAGCCCTCTGATACCTGATGTGAATGTCCCAAGTGGTGACTTAACCCACTACACCACAGCATCAGTCCTGTAATGCTTTCTTTAACAGCTTTGTCCTAAAGTAATGAATGCGGCTAGCTCCTTATTCAGGGTTATTTGTTGAAAAATTTCTCTCGCTTTTCTTCTTTGTTATTCCCAAGCAGGGTAAAATTTACCTTTAGCAAATTATTCACTTAGGGTGTATTTTCTGAAAGCTTGTTATATACAGAGCAGCATTCTGAGGCTTAGTAGGGTAGAACAAGTATTATGTGTAATCCAAGTCGGTCTAGGTGTTAGCCAAATAAATGCTGCAAACCGCATGGTCTATAAAGGTCTAATCTACTACTGCCCATGCTGTGTTTCTTTTCTCCACTAGTATTAATTAGATTGGAAATAGACAGTCAGCAATGCATTGAGATCTGGAGTTGGCAGCAGAATTTCCAATAGGATATATCATATACATGATGTCTTTGCTGTTAAACAAGGCAAACTTTGTGAACTAGTAGGAAAAATTAAGTTTTCTATACTTGGCATATGAAAACTGATGGATAGATTTCAGTTCTGTTATCATATACACGTACAAGGGGATATTTTAAAATTCATAAAAAATATGTATGATGAAAAAAGCTATAGTTGGATTAAAAAAATTGCGTCAAAATAAACTTACCTTTTCATTACACTTTTCTAGGACCATTCTAAAACACCCTCATAATACAGCTTTGAAGACATTAGTTTATCAACAGTATTATTTGATTATATACTTGCATGCAGAGCCCTGTGGTATATACAGGTATTTTAGAGCCAAAAGAATTAGACACAATCTCGTTTCCTTACAAGGAGATTTTGTAATCTAATTGTACATACATAAGAAGTCTAGATATGGTAGAAGCACATGAGTAACCATTGAACTATTCATGGCCAACTTCAAAATACTGTCATTCATACTCGCCCTGCCCTTTTGAGTTTTGAGGGCTTCAGGCAGAGTAGACTGACTGCCGTGTAGGCCTCATCAGATAAAAGGGCCTTTCAATGGGACATCAAAGGAAGTGAGAGTTGGAATTTATCAGAACAGTGTTGTTTTCATGGCTTGGACAGGCTCGGGCTGCCTTTCTGGATCATGACTGCTGCATTTCTTCCTTCCACCAAAAGAGTTTGGATAAATGAAGTCTGCAGGGGTTCAGGCAGACTGTCATTAGAAACCCCTTTCAGATTCTTTTATCATTTAATTTTGTTTGGACCAGCCATAGATTCCTGTAAGTTTGCCTGAGAATTCGGTGGTTAAGATCGTATTGATGGTTTTTATGAACGTTTGTTGGTTGCCAGGCATCTGCAGGGAAGTTCTCTTTCTCCTCTGCCACCAGGCAAGAAGATCTTCCCATGGATGACTTATGATGTTCATGGATAATACCAAGAGGGTGAAATATTAGAAACAAGGTTCTTATTGCACACACTTGGAGTGAGTCATCCTTGTGATTCAAATCCTGTTAGGTACTAATTCTTACATATGAAGAGACAGTCAGAAAGCGTTTATCCCTGGAGAGTGCGGTAGAGATTTCAGTCATTTATCTTGTGTTTCTTTTCCCCGGGCTGTGTCCCTGTGTCCTTGGGATACTTCCTGTTCTCACGTTCCAGTTTATACCAGATCTGAGCTTGTGTTCTCATCTGGATCTGTAACTACTTCGACCTTCCCAGTGCAGTGCACAAAGTCATGAATCTAGTCTGGATGTGACAAATTATAGACTGTGTCTGAGGTGCTCTGCTATCTAGGATGTAGCAGCAAGTTGCTGCCTTGAGTGTTAGCCGGCAGTACCCTGAATGGTTTTCAGTATCCCATACTTCCTCCCACTCATTTCCTGTTCTCCGTATCTCTGGCTTCCGTTTAGATGCTGTCATCAAAAGGAACACAGCCTCAAACGGCAAAGGTTTCACTTCCTCTCAGTCCTTGTAAGTATTTCTTTTCATGAAACTGCGGGCGGTGTGTAGAAACAAATCCTGTTCTTGGCATGCAGATGGGATAGGCCATGGGTGAAGCCATCCAAATTCATGAGGAGGCAAGGTTGAAGTGATGGCGTGCCTGATGACAACAAATCCAAGGGAAGAGGGAATAATTGGGATCCAAACAGGATGAGCCTCTGTGGAGGCAAAGCTTTCCTTCTCTGATCGTAACAGAAGGTTCCCAGAGGATCAGGACTCAAAAAAGAGAACACTGATCATGCCTTTTTCTTTTTAATTTTAAAAGATCTATTTGTTTGTTTGTTTGAGAGGCAGAGTTAGAGAGAGAAAGAAATAGATCTTTCATCCAAAGTGGCTGCGGTGGCTGGGGCTGAACCCTGTTTGAAATCAGGAGCCAGGAGCTTCTTCCAAGTCTCTTTGTGGCTGTAGGGACCCAAGCACTGGGCCCTCCTCTGCTGCTTTCCCAGGTGCATTAGCAGGGAGTTGGATCAGAAGCCTATGAAATAGGTGCCCATATGGGATGCTGAGGCTGCAGGCAGTGGCTTTACCCACTAGGCCTGAGTACAGACTCATTATGAGTTTTGATTAAGAAATCAAACTGCACATATTGGAGACCCAGTTTGGGGAAGTAGTAGTTCATGTAGGAGGAACAGTAGCCTTTTTATAATCCACAGAACAATCTTACTCACTTTATTTTGCAAGCAAGACATTATAATCTCCATTGTGCAATTAAAGGAACTGGAGTTCAAAGGATGGAAGTGACAGAGTGGTACAGTGCTAAGTGGGATTTGAATTTGAGGTTTGATTAACCTAAGACCAGCATGTTTTCCATTGTGTGTATGCATCTGAGAGGACAAGCAAAGAAGCTGAGCACACTGGAGGTGCTTTGAGTGGTCTTCCAGCCGAGGAGTTGCCACATGTGGTGCCACGCCCAGGCGGAGAGCACCCATCCTCCTGTCTCTCCTTTCCTTTGCAGCTCCCACAGCTTTCTGCACTCCACATCTGCTGAGGCAGTGGCCATGGGTCTCCTCAAGCAGTTTGAGGGCATGCAGCTTCCGGCTGCCTCGGAGCTGGAGTGGCTAGTCCCAGAGCATGATGCCCCACAGAAGGTAGGTACCCTCAGCTCTTCGTCCCTTCCCAGGAGGTGGGGGTGAGCCTTTCTGATCTCACTGTCCTGTGCCACGTGATCCCCCAGTCGGGATGAACCTATGCCTTTCCTCACTTAGAGAAGCTGTTTGTTAACATGTTGAGTGAAGGAATGCCCAGGTTTTCCTTGGCAGTGACAAAAGACAATGGTTTCCTCACTGTCCTCATTCCATGTGGCTGTTGAGTATGTGAGGTGTGAAAGCACCCTGGCATCCTAAGGAGTCTGGCTTGAGTACAGGGGCAGCATTACCGGTGGATGCCACCCCCCGGGAGGTCATTTCTTTTTGCTTCTTAGAGGACAAGGCCCTCACTTCTTATGTCCCAGTGCCTTCTGGTTTGTCTCTAGGGCCTTGGCTTCCAGAAGCCCTTACTCCATGGTATTTCTGGAATGTCTTCCAACAACTGCGTCATGGCTCAGAAGGTCAAGACCAAGGATCCCCGAGGCTGTTCCTGTTAGCTCATGCTGTTCTTTCATCCTGTAGCTCCTGCCCATCCCCGACTCACTGCCCATCTCGCCAGATGACGGGCAGCACGCTGACGTCTACAAGCTGCGTATTCGTGTCCGTGGCAACCTGGAATGGGCCCCGCCCCGGCCTCAGATCATCTTTAATGTTCATCCAGCCCCAACGTGAGTAGCCAGGGCCATCTTCCCGTCCTCTTGCTCCTGCCCCCGAGTGTACTCCAACACAGCTGTGGTCATCTAAAGGCAGAGGGAAAGAATTATTCATTTTGTGCTTCAGTTCCTAACTCTCAGTTCTGCCATTCTTTCCCAGGGTTAAGTGGATACAAATTCTTTTCTTTTTTTCCACTGGTACTCCCCACTTGCTGCTTTGCTCCCAGTGGTTGTGTGGGTTACGGGTTTTTCTTCCCTGTATAAGATACATGGATGTTGTTTCCTGTTGACTGTATCTCCTCCCTATTTGTACAAGATTGTTAGGGAGAGTCACTGCCTAGACCTAACCCCTGACATGATCAACCTCAGTTTGAATGAATTCTTCCAGTAGGTTCATTTGGTTCATCTCTTAAGAATTCCCATTCTTCACCAGAGCCATAGGTTCTATATATATCCTCGTCCGTTATTCCCCAGAGGCCTTGGGCCACTGCTGCTGCCTGCCAACCTGCACTCCTTCCCCTTTCCTTAGGAGGAAGATTGCCGTGGCCAAGCAGAATTACCGCTGCGCGGGATGTGGCATCCGGACCGAGCCAGGTGAGTATCCCCTGCTGCTACTGTGCTGGCTCCAAGGGCTTTCCCTCTCCCACATGTGCAAAAGCAGGCAGTGGGAGGAAGGAAGAGGGCAGAACTGAGGAAGGGGAGAAAAGGGGCCTGGCAGGGGAAGGTGTTGAGTAGGCGAAAGCACTGGCAATCAGGGAAGTTATTCCTGGGAGCACATTACCAGGACTGTGCGTGGGAGGAGACTGAATGTTCTCAGCTAGGTTTTTGGACGTGAGTCTCTGATTCTGGTTCCTTCGTGGTCTCCAGGATAGGATGTAAACGTTGTGGGCCCCAATGTTGTGGGCTTCTCTCAGCTTTAGGAAACTCAAAGGTGACAGGTGACCACCACCCACCCGCCCATTCCTGCCCTTCCAGGGAATGGCAGTGCTGCCTCAGCCTGTAGGGGAAAGGTCACATCCAGCCCCTTGGCTTTCTGTTGTCTTTGTAGATTATATCAAGCGGCTGCGGTACTGTGAGTACTTGGGCAAGTACTTCTGTCAGTGCTGCCATGAGAATGCCCAGATGGTCATCCCCAGCCGGATTCTGCGCAAGTGGGACTTCAGCAAGTACTACATCAGCAATTTCTCCAAGGACCTGCTCCTTAAGATCTGGAACGATCCTCTTTTCAATGTGCAGGACATCAACAGTGCCCTCTATAGAAAGATCAAGCAGCTCAATCAAGTCCGAGTAAGAACCTTGAAAGGGCCACGGAGTGTTGGAGTCTCCCTTTTCCCTTCCCCTCATCCCCTATCCCCGTTCACATGGAATTTCCAACAATCTGCTATGTTGTCAGGGGTCACAGCATCAGAGCTGTAATCAGCTCCTCATCCACACTCTATGCACTTTCTTAATCTCTTCTCATTCCCCTAGTATCAGGCTACTCAGAGCCTCAAACCCAGGAGTGGTGGCCCTGAAGTTGGATAACACTTGGTAGCAAAAGAATTTTCCCCTTAACTGAAAATATTACTAAGCAAAGAGTGGGCTTTCACTTGGAAAGCTTGATTTCAGGCCTTCTCAGTTCTTTCCAGCTGTTTGTGGTTTGGGCAGAGTCAGCTGGCACAGGGCCTTCCCTGACCAGAGAGCTCGTTGAGGTGACTTGTTGAATTTGAGATGTAAAAGGTAGTTTGCCTCTGGCAGCTATATGGAAATCTTCCAGGCCCCCTAGGGTTAAAAGTTCTTTCCTTCTTTTGCTCCCTTCTTCCCTGTCAACGAAGATTTTGTTTATTTATTTGAAAGTCAGAGTTTCAGAGAGAGGCAGATATCATCTGTCCACTAGTCACTCCCCAGACGGCTGCAACCACCTGAGTCAGACTTTGCCAAAGCCAGGAGCCAGGAGCGTCTCCCGCAATGGGTGGCAAGAGGCCCCCCAAACACTTGGGGCATCTTCTGCTGCTTTTTCTCAGTCCATTAGCAGGGAACTAAATTGAAAGTGGGCAAGACAAGAGGAGCCACCCATATGGAATGTTGGTATTGCATGCTGCTGCTTTACCTGCTGTGCCACGATGCTGGCCCTAATATGCTCAGCTCTCTAACAGTTGATTCTCTCCTCTTCTCCAACTCCCCTGGCCCCAACATCTTTCCCTTCAGCTGTTGCGGATCCAACTCTGTCACATGAAGAACATGTTCAAGACCTGCCGCCTGGCCAAAGAGTAAGTCTCGTTGGGGGCCAGAGTCCTCTAGCTGACTTCATGTCTCTGAAAGGGATGTATCCCAACAGTAGGCTCTTGTGTGAATAAGGGGAGTGATGGTGGTTGAGAGGGAAGATTGAGGGAATGAGAAGTCATAGCAGTGACTGTCTGTGTCCTTCTGACCAGAAGGGGAATCTGGTGGCTTCTGTTCAGGGCAGGCCAGCACTGCCAGCTGGCATGGATACCTGTGCATGAGGCTGTAAATAAGTTACTTCTGCCTCCCAGACACCATATAGTATGGGAAGGCTGGGGTGGCTAGTGAATGTGGCTCCACTCCACGACCCCATGACTTTATATCTTGTGCTTCTGCAAAGATCCATCCACCACAATGTGCCACATAAAGTGTTCATTCCCTCTCTCATTCTTCCCCTCCTTTCCTGCAGACTTCTGGATTCTTTTGACACAGTCCCAGGCCACCTGACAGAAGATCTACACCTGTACTCGCTCAACGACCTAACTGCAACCAAGAAGGGGGAGCTGGGACCCCGGCTTGTTGAGCTCACCAGGGCAGGGGCCGCCCACGTAGGGCGATGCATGGTGAGAAGACCTCGTGTGGGGCTGAACCCTTGCTTAGGAACACAGGGAGTGGGACAGACCCAGGATTCTTGCCACTTGGCTCCAAGAAGCTGGATGACGATTCAGCACTAGGAGGCACAAATTGGAAAGGGTTGCCGTTCCCTAGGTTGGTGAGCAGCCAAATCCTTCAGACTTGAAGAACCTAGAATTAGAAGGGGAATTGGCACTGGCATTGTCCCTGGGTCGCCTCTTGGCAGGACTGAGTGGGATGTCAGGAAAGAATGATCGCGCTGTGGAGGGAGGTCCTGGATTACTGCTTGGAGAGGAGCTGCCATCTGAGACTTGGCTTTATCATTTCCAGTCACTGTGAGCAAAAGAAATAATTTGCCCTTTCTATGTAAGCCTCAATTTTCTTGTCTCTTAATTAATGTCAATATTTATATACAGTGTCTTCTTACTAGAAGAAGAGTTTATGATGGGGAAGAAGTGGGGAACCCTGTGTGGCTTAGGAAACTAAAAATACTCAACTATACCTTGACTCAAGATGAGGTCTAATTTTGGGGAAATAGCCTCATTTTCACATTTGCTCTTATGAATTTTTCCTACCACAAATGTGAAAAGTCAGTCTCCAGAATGGCTGATGGCCTTGAGGAGGGCTGATGTGATCCAGCCCTCCGCCTTGACCTGTTTTTATCCAGAGCCCCTTCAGTGGTTGAGGCTTTTGAGTTTGTGTCTCTGTCTCCCCCTCAAAGCTTTGTCTGACCCTGTGTGGTCCTGGCCTGGTTTGGCTTAGGTCTCTTTCTCATAGGCTGTAGAACCCCTGGGCCCCATTCAATTTGTGTTACTGTTTTGCCTCTCCCCTGCAGGGCTCAGCCCTCCTGGGCCAGCTGTTCTGGTACTCACTGTCCCTCATCTTGGCACATGTTTCTCTCTTCCCCAGCTCTGCCAGGCCAAGGGCTTCATCTGCGAGTTCTGTCAGAATGAAGACGACATCATCTTTCCTTTTGAGCTCCACAAGTGCCGGACCTGTGAAGGTGAGGGCTGGAGCCAGGGAAGGGGCAGGTGGGTCTGAACATGGGGCTGTTTTCTTTCTTCTGCTCCATTAGCAGGAGTTTGAGTCATCAACAGCCTGTGTCTTTACCACCAGGGCACTGAGCCGCAGCTGGGGAGAGAGGGTTGTGGCTGCTACTCGGCTCCCAGATGGAGGTTGTGCAAGTTGTTTTCTTCTTTCTCTGACCCCAACAGAATGCAAAGCATGTTACCATAAAGCGTGTTTCAAGTCTGGCAGCTGTCCAAGGTGTGAGCGGCTGCAGGCCCGGAGGGAGTTGCTGGCCAAGCAGAGCCTAGAATCCTACCTGTCAGACTATGAGGAGGAGCCCACTGAAGCCTTGGCCCTGGAAGCCACCGTCTTGGAGACCACGTGAGGAAGTCACTGCAAGCCCTTTCTCTGGGGCTAGGGTCACACACCGTGCAGAGCTGAGCCAGCCTTTGAAGGACTTTCCCAACTTGGGACCTCTCTCTCTCTCTCTATATATATATATCATTATCCTTTTTTTTTTGTACAACTCTCCTGATGTCCATGTGTATTCAACCTTTGTCAGGTTTCAGGTTGCTGCAGTGCAGTCTGTTGTGGCAGACAGTTTACAGGCATCAGATATTTCCATCAGCACTGACATGTGGGTCCTCCAGCAAAGATTCCAGTGCTTCTCTCAGTGGAGAGACAGCAGGACTCACTTCTGATTGCTGTGGCCTTCCACCGAGGACCAGATCTGGTTTCAGCTGCATCTCAGATCATTTCCGGGTGAACTTTGTGTTAGTTGTTGAGTTCTGAGCCAGGCCTTTCTCAACCAGTTATCTTCTCCTTTGCTGCTAGCAAGGTGGGATTGGAGTTTTCTCTTCCCCAGTCCTATAGGGTCAGATCTCCCCAAGGAGAAGCAGCAGAGAATGGACATTGTAGGCCTCCGTAGGTTTTGGTGGGGGCCATAAAAACAGAATTGTTACTACCCCAAAATCCTCAGAGACCCCAAGGAGGCAACTATGATGTCCTGAGCTGAGACAGATGGCACAAGTTAACTTCTGTTATCTGCCCCAGCAGGCTTCAAGCAAAACGGACCAGGCCCCACCCAGGTGTGGCTTCCCACCATGGGCTTAAGGGAAGCTATAGCTGTGCTTGAAAGGACCTTTATTCATTCTAAGGAGCTGTTGGCCCCTTCTTCACTAACCTAGCTGTCTGGTATAGAAGCAGCCTTCCAGACAAGCCCCTGTCGCCGTCCTGGGGTGAGGGCAGAACACCCACACCCCTCCTTGTTACTGGATCCCTTCCTCCTCCGTCCTCTGTGAGCTGGTCCTTGCGGCTCTGAGTCCAAGTGTGATCCAGCTCTATCCATTGTCTCCTTCTGGCAGCAGAGCTAGGACCCCCTTGGCGGCTGATCTGTTGCCCTAGTTCCTTTCTGCTATTTGTAGTGCTGTATAGGACTTGACAGTTCATGAATGTGGAGTGAATGTTCCTGCGTTCTTGAGAAGCTAAGAGCCTTTATGCCAGTTATGCACTTAACTCTTCAACTAGCCTAGCCATTCTTGTGTGCAATCACCCTTTTGTTCAGACAAATTTTTAATAATTTCCCCTCTCCTGTTAATGTGTTTTTAATGGGGAAAGGTCTCGGTTGGGACCATGTACCTGTTTGTTGTGTTTTTAAGTTGTTACAGTTTCTAACCTTTGTGTAAAACACTGGTCAGGGTTGCTTCTTCAAGGCTGACAGCAGTGTGCCCTGAGACTGACTGATTCCTGTGTACCTGTCTTCTGGTAGTTGATTGTTAATTGCCCCAAAAAAGAAAAAACGGTAGCTTTGGTGCCATTCCTAGAAGCTGAAGAGAAAATTTGCATGTGCTGGTGGAAACTGCTGAGTGTTTCAACCAGATATAACTTCTTACAAGGAAATAGAGGAGCGTTAAGATAAAGACCATAGCAAGAGGGAACCTGTAAGAATTGACTCACAGTGTTGACTGCTCTGCCTCAAACCTGGGATCTGAAGGTTGTGTTGGATTGAAAGACTCTGGAGGCTCTTCCCTGTTCAGGTCATGGTCAAGTTGTGGAAGTCAAGACCCACCCCAGTTTGGAAGGGCTGACCGGAAGCTGCCTTGGCTTCCCAAGGGCTCTGGGAATGACCTCACAGGACTTGAGCCCCCACGTTCAGACTCAGGTTTGTGAAAATCATGAGCGCCACTTCTGGTCTGCGTGTTACAAATCCCGCTCCTCACTCCGAGTCAGTGCGTATTCCCTCAGTGCGCCACCTGTCTCTGTACTGGCCTAGGAACAAAGTGTGGAGGGGCAAGCCCTGCTTTCTAAAGCTAGACTCAGCCATCTCAGATGCTTCTGAGTTCCCACGTCTTTGTCTCCACCTCTTCCAACCCTTTCACAGCATACTGTCCTAGCAACCCTGACCCTAAGCTGTCTTTTTTTTTTACCATCCCAAATACCCATTTCTTTCTTTCTTTCTGTATAGCAGGAAAGGAGAAAGAGCATGAAATGTTTCAAAAGCACTTTGCAACTTACCAGTATATGAAAATCTGCTGCTGTCCTGAATAGAAGTTTCTAAATGCACTGAAGAGAGATCTTTATGACATAAAAGAGAAAAAGTGTTCTTTTCTGTAAATTATGGGCTTGTTCGGGGAGAATCAGCTTGCTCATGAGGTGGAGATAAGATTCAAGACATAGCGGAAGAGTGGAAGGCAAATGTTTTCCACTTAAATGAGGCTGTTGGTGACTTTTCTCTGCCAAGACTTAAGAGTTGTGATTTGATCACTGGAAAGGGAGCAAGGAGTCCAAACAAAAGATGTGTTACGTGTGTGTGTGTGCGCGCGCACGTGCGCACGGCTCATGTTCTGAACTGAATCCCCACTTGTGGCTCCCATACATCCCAGCAGTTCATTGTTGTCTTTAATAAACTAAGCAAATGGAAACCTACCCTTGGGTTTGCCCACCTTGACTATCGGGAAATGCCACTGAGTGTCCACCACGAAGCAGTGGGCACGGGTTCTGTGCAAAAACATAGCCTGACAAGTCAGAGCAGGTGGATTGAGGACTCCGCCACAGGCTTTGTGGCACGTAGTCCCCTCCACAGCACATTGTGCATCCCTTCTTATCCCCACGGTGTAACTGTCACTTAAAACAAGGTGACCCTGTCTCCAAACATCCAGATTGTGTGGGACACTTCACTCTGCACTTCTGTGAGTATCTGGTTCTGGCTTTCTTGCTCCTGAGCCACCAGAGCTCCATCTCTGTGCATTGCAGCTCTCTAAACTTACCCCCTCCAGGGTCCCTTTGTCATCATCAAATCATCTGTCAGAAGCCACCATGAATGTAATTTCCCCAACCCTAATACTGGTCCTCCAGGTTTGAGAAGTTTGTCTTCCACTTCCACCCTAATCAGGTGGCATATCTGGCCAGTCAAGCATTAAGTCAGTTTCATTCCTTTTCCACCTCTGCCATGCAAATTCAGGTTCTTATCTCACACTTCAACTCTCCAGCCATGCCAGTTTCTTCCTGTTCACTCACTCCTTATGTAGTTGGATACCTGCTATTTGCCAGTTTCAGTACTTGGCTCAAGAGCTGCAGCAGGAAGCAAAATGGAAACAGCCTTTATTTCCCTTTAGGGACTCAGAGCCTTGTGGGGGAGACAGATATCTCACAAAGTTACCAAAAAGAATATGTGGTTACAAGCTGTAATAAGAGCTTATGTAGGAGGAGGAGAGCAAATGCCGTTAAAATAACAAGGGGACCTAGTTTACACTAGAGACAAGTAAGGGTCCTGAGAAAGTCATCCTGCTATCAAAGTCCTGAAGAATGAGACTCAGAAGAGGGCAGGGGAAAAAAGGGGCTCCAGAGAGGGATTAACACAGGTGATGATCCTGAGACATGAAGTGTTTCAACTAAGATTTAGATTTTGTTCTCAGAACATGGGCGATCCACCAAATTCATGCTAAAAGCCTAATCCCAATGTGATGGTGTTTGTAGGCAAAGCTGTCCAGTATCATTTGGCCTGGAGAGTAGAAACCCTTGTGAATAGAATTGGTAGCTCTCCTCACCGTTGAACGGACACGGCTAGAAGAGCCCTCACCACAAGCCGGGCAGAAAGCCCTCCCATGAACACAGCCCTGCTGGCACCTGGATTTCAGACTTAGGTTTACGGAGTTGACGGAGCTCCCCAGGTGATGGTCATTTGTTCACAGTGGTTCAAGCTGAGACAACTGGAGAACCACTCAAGAAGAGTTTTGTCTGGGGAGCAATCAATCTGGTTAAACATCAGTGTCCTTTGTGGAGGATAAAGGGTAGGAGGAGTGGCTGTTGTAAGGAGGTGACTGCAGTGGTTGAGGAGGGAAATTATTTCGGGTTGGATTAGGATGTTGTCACTGTCCTCTCACTACCCAAAGACTCTAAGAATAAAGTCTGAATGTTCAGCTCTGATTCTGACAGGTTTAAGCAAGGAACACTGTGAAGCCTGTCGCTTCCTCAGCACGGGGAAGGCCTTCGGGAAGGCTCACGGTAGCTTCCTCGCCATGGCTTTGGCTGTTTTCCTAAATTGCTAAGACTGCCTGTCCTCTCCCCATGTAAGAACTGATTCAGCCACATCTGAGCATTTCCTGCCAGCATGCCATCCTTCCCTTCTTCCTCTGTGAGCCCCTCATAGTCCATCCAGAATGCTCCTAATAGAATAACCAACACAGCAGTGGAAGAAGAAACTACATGGTGGGCATTTGAATGTGAGCAGTCAGAAGAGGGGCGAAATGACCATGCTGCAAGGCTCTTCCTGCTGACCCTGACTGACCATCATTCATCCTTTTTGATCTCCCTAGACACAGCTGCCTTCCCTCAGCTGAAACCCAGTAAGACCCTCAAAGCCCAGCACGAGCCCTTCCAAGTGACAGCTGGAAGGAGCCTTCTGAGGTCTTGGATATAAAAAAGCCCTGCAGAGGGGACTCACACATGCCTTCTGCATGTAATCAGTGTGACTGGAGTCCAGTGGATCTGCTGGGTTTCCTGCTTAGCCACATGGACCTTGCCCATAACTTCCCTCTGCCAGCTCACCGCTGGCTTGAGCACAGAAGTTCTTAAATACAACACGAACTCAGGTTTGAGAGTACTGAGGCAGGCAGCCATGGGACCCCTTAGGTCTGACTGCATCCTCTGTCCTTTAACACGCTCCTGTTCTTCCCCAGCATAACCCCCTATGCAGTGTCTGCAAGGAACTACAGCGGACAAGCTCTGGTGCCCAGCCCCTCAGTCCACGGAAGGTTTAACTACTGGTCACCTCTCTGAACGAATGGACAAGCCTTTGCCCGCAGGAGCAGGGAAGAACTGTTTGAAGGCTATTCTGTTCTTTTTTTTTTAAAGATTTATTTATTTATTGGAAAGTCAGATATACAGAGAGGAGGACAGAGAAGAAGATCTTCCGTCCAATGATTCACTCCCCAAGTGAGCGCAATGGCCGATGCTATGCCGATCCGAAGCCAGGAGCCTCTTCCGGGTCTCCCACGCGGGTGCAGGGTCCAAAGGCCTTGGGCCGTCCTCGACTGCTTTCCCAGGCCAGAAGCAGGGAGCTGGATGGGAAGTGGAGCTGCCGGGATTAGAACCCGGTGCCCATATGGGATCCTGTGGCGCATTCAAGGCGAGGACTTTAGCCGCTAGGCCACGCCGCCGGGCCCAAGGGTATTCTCTTCTTGATCATGTTTTCCCCTCTCTGCCTTTCAGTGGGAAAAGGGATGATCAGAACTACATACTGAGGGGCCCAGTGCTGTAGCCTAGTGGCTAACCGCCTCACCATATGGGCATTAATTCAGTTGCTGTGACCATTTGGGGACTTTCTCTCTGTATATCTGGCATTCCAATAAAAATAAAATGAATCTCTCTAAAATAAAATTTTAAAATGGGACAAGGAACAGGATTGTTCTCACCTCCCGCAACTACTTGCCCTCTTAGCCCTTTTTCTTGCTTGCCTCCAACCCTTGGCAGCGATGACTTCCCTAACCCTGCAGCGATAACCGAGCCCTCATATCCCGTCTCCTCTTAGCTGCTTTGTCCACAGCTGCCTCTGTTGTGCTGTGTCCTGCCTTGTTCCATTCCAAATGTCCTTTCCCCTGTTTATTAGGAAATTGCCGGCATTTTCCCCTTCTGGAGTGTAAAACAGGAGATAAGACATTGATAGTCCCTAAAAACAATGATCTTTGTACAACTTAGGCTGAGAGAATGACGACACCGTGTGAAAGCCTGCTGAAGTAGATGCAGTGTGCCAGTGGTTTCTAGTCACAGATAGCTTACAGTGTAAAACCTGGGCTATGTTCTAAACTCGTGTATTATTTCAAATAGGCTGTGTCTTATGGGAAACAAAGCTTGTTTCCAACAGATTTCTAAGCTTTTCTTGCCCAATGTTTAACTTAGATTTTAAAACTTCTTAGGCCAAGAGTGAAGACTGCTCAATAAGAAGCAGCACCACTGGGTTCAGTGCCAGCCCTGCCCTCACCCACCTACCCACCCATCCATCCCAAGTGTCTAAGGATAGTTCTGAGTCCTGGACACCATGACAAAACATTGTTACAACAGCTGATCACTGCAACACAGTTTATGAGTAAAAGCTCATACATGGAATGTATCCCAAATAGGTACCATCATTAAAATGATTATTATTGGGCCTGGCATGGTATTTGCTGGCTAAACTACTTGCCTTGCACGTGCTGGGATCCCATATGGGTGCCAGTTCTAATCCCGGCAGCCCTGCTTCCCATCCAGCTCCCTGCTTGTGGCCTGGGAAGGCAGTTGAGGATGGCCTGCACCTTCATGGGAGCCTTAAGAGGCGGCTCCTGGATCCTGGCTTCAGATTAGCTCAGCTCTGGCCATGGTGGCCACTTGGGAAGTGAACCAGAGTATGGAAGATCTTTCTGTCTGTCTTTTCCTCCTGTCTGTATATCTGCCTTTCCAATAAAAATAAATAAACCTTTTTAAATTTTTTTTAAAAGATTTATTTTTATTATTATTATTATTATTTTGTATTGGAAAGGCAGATATACAGAGAGGAGAGACAGAGAGGAAGATCTTCCATCCGATGATTCACTCCCCAAGTGAGCGCAACGGCCGATGCTATGCCGGTCCGAAGCCAGGAGCCTCTTCCAGGTCTCCCACACGGGTGCAGGTTCCCAAAGCTTTGGGCCGTCCTCGACTGCTTTCCCGGGCCACAGGCAGGGAGCTGGAAGGGAAGTGGAGCTGCCAGGATTAGAACCGGCGCCCATATGAGATCCCGGGCGTGCAAGGCGAGGACCTTAACCACTGTGCCACCGCTCCGGGCCCGATAAACCTTTTTTTAAAAGCTATGATTAAAATCAGGATTTTTAGATGGGAGAAAACCCTTGAGTTTTAAAAGATTTAGGTATTTATTTGAAAGAGTTACAGAGAGAGCTTCCATTGCTGGTATGCTCCCCAAATGGCTGCAATGACTAGGCCTGGGCCAGGCGAAAGTCAAGAGACAGGATTTCATCCAGGTCTCCCATGTGGGTGGCAAGTTCTCAAGTATTTGGGCCATCTTCTGCTGATTTTTCCAGGAGCATTAGCAGGGAACTGGATTGGAATTGGCATCCAATGGGGTGACACCACTGCATGTAGAGGCTTAACTTACTGTGCCACAGCAATGACCCCATGGGAGAAAATGTTGTAACACAATGTTACGTGAATAAAGGGAAAAAGTATATGTCACATATTCATGAGCCCATGCTGATAGAAATGCATACTAAACAAATAAATGGAGAAGAAATAAATCTGTCATAGAAGAGTTCTAAATTTGAATGTAAGCTCTGCTCCCTTTAGGAAGGTGAAACTTAATGCCTTCTCTAAAGAGGGTAGACTAAAATTAGCGAGTCTGATTTTTTAAAAATGGAATAGGTATTGTGGCAGAGCAGTTAAGGCATGGCTTGGGACGCCTGCATCCGATATTAGAGTGCGTGGGTTCAAGTCCCAGCTCCCTGATCAAGGTATCCTGGGAGGTGTAAGTGATGGCTGAATTCATTGAGTTCCTGACTTCTGGATTCTGGCTTGGGCCTGGCCTAACACCGGCTCTTCCAGTCATTTGGGGAGTTAACCAGAGAGTGGAAGATTAACCCCTGGATTCCCCTCTGCCCTTCAAAAATTTATATTAAAAAATACTTAAGAAAAAAGCGTGGAAAGAGAAAATAGCAACTTCACAGTGATAAAACCTAGCCAACATCTAAATGTGGTGCAATGCGTATATCACCGCATGTGTTTTTTGTAAACCCACAACTCCAGTCTAATCACAGGGAAAATAAGAGAATCTCAGTGTGAGGAACTTTCAATGAAATAATTTGCCTGTAGGTCTCAAAACTCAAGGTCATGAAAAGCAGTGGAGGACTAAGAGCTTGTCACAGACCACAGGAACCCAAGGAGACAGTGATGATATACAATGCAGTGTCACGGGTGGAATAATGGAGCAGGAAAAGGAAATTAGTGGTAAATTAGTAAAATTTAAATGAAGTCTGTTCTCTAAAAGTATACTACAGTCTCGTACAGGGTAACAAAGTAGAGTTATATGAGGAATATATGAAAGCTTGATTTAAAAAAAATGTTTATGTATTTATTTGAAAAAAAGTTACAGGCAGGACTCAAACCAGCACCTATGTGGGATGGGCAGCTTTACCCACCGTGCCATAGTGACAGCCCCATATGAAAACTTGTGTACTATCTCTGCAGTTTTGTTGCAGATCTAAAATGAATCCGAAATAAAAGTTTGTGTGGCCGACATTGGCTTTATTTTTTTATATTTATTTATTTATTGGAAAGTCAGATATACAGAGAGGAGGAAAGACTGCGAGATCTTCCATCTGTTGATTCACTCCCCACGTGGCCACAATGGTCCAACTGAACCGATGTGAAGCCAGGAGTCAGGAGCCTCTTCCAGGTCTCCTACGTGGGTGCAAGGTCCCAAGGCTTTGAGCTGTCCTCGACTGCTTTCTCAGGCCACAAGACAGGGAGCTGAATGGGAACAGGGCAGCTGGGATTAGAACTGGTGCCCAAATGGGATCCCAGCATGTGCAAGGCGAGGACTTCTAGCCACTAGGTTACCTCACTGGGCCCTGTGGCTGACATTGTAATATAGAGGTAAAGCTACTGCCTGTAATGCCGGCACCCCATATGTCCTGGCTGCTCCCCTTCTGATCCATTTCCTTGCTAATGTGCTTGGGAAAGGCAGTGGAGGATGGCCCACATGCTTGGGTCTCATGCCACTTACACAGGAGACAGATGAAGCTCCTGGCCTCAGCCTGCCTCAACCCTGCCCGTTGCAATTCCCTGGGGAGTGAACTAACAGATGAAAGAACTTTCTCTTTCCCTCATCTCTGTATTTTCCTTTCTCCATAACTGACTTTCAGATAAATAAAATCTTTAAGAAAAATGGGAAGTTTACATATAAAAGTATATGCATCATTGTTACAATTATGCAAAAATACACCTAGAAAGAAAAGGTACATCAAAGAAACACATGAAGATAAGTGTGATTCTGCAGATTGATGGGGTTTTTGACTGATTCTTCCCCTTATGCACATGCTGAAATACCTATAAATTAGTCTTTTTTATTTAAAGAATTAATTTTGAAAGTTTATTTTGCTTTAAGGAAAAATCATTACCCTTGAAATATTCAAAAGTAAATAGGAGATATTCAAAACTTAATAGGTATCAAAGGACCATCAGAGTTACTGCTGCTCTCAAGGGCCTGCACCATGGCTCAACAGGCTAATCCTCCACCCTGTGGTACCAGTGTCCCATAGGAGCACCAGTTTGAGTCCCAGCTGCTCCACTTCCCATTTTGCTCCCTGCTTGTGGCCTGGGAAAGCAGTAGAAGATGACGCAAAGCCTTGGGACTCTGCACCCATGTGGGAGACCTGGAAGAAGCTCCTGGCTCCTGGCTTTGGATCGGCTCAGCTCCAGTTGTTGCATCCACTTTGGGAATGAATCAACGGATAGAAGATCTTTCTCTTTGTCACTCCCTTTTTCTATAAATCTGTCTTACCATTAACAATAAATAAATATAAAACACACACACACACTTTTTTTTAGAATTATATGAAGTTTTTTCATATATATTTTTTATTTTGAATTTTGTGGTACAATTTTGTATAGACTGGGATTCTCCCTCCCAAACTCCCACCCCCCAACAGATTTTCCCCATGTTGTCACATTATGTTGCCACAATAGTATAGTCCTTCATAAGAAGTTATAATTCCATCAGTCTGTTGTTTAAGTGTGCCCCGACATTGCTGGTACAATGTCAAACAGCCCAGCATCTCATTGTCTACACATTTCCAACAGTTTCATTGGGAATCCATCTTTTGTTTGGAAGCAGGGATGCATGTTGCATTGTACCCCCACATCTGGATATGGTAGACCCCAGTACTCCATCACTATACATTTCCATAAATGAGAAGCCATGAAACAAGGTCAACAACTGGTATGAATTAGAACAACAGCCACAACAACAACAACAAATTACAGCACCATGAAAAAACATGCCACTGAGTAACCAACACATGAGTGACAAAAAGGAAACACAAAAGTCTTGGGAAAAATGATGCCATCATGTAATCCATGAGCCAATGATGAGTTCGACAAGAGAAAAGAAATTATTTGGAATAAATGAAACATAAAAAAACATCAAAACACATGGGATGCAGCCAAAGGAAAAAAAAAACCGAACCCCTTCCTTATATTAGAGCATATGGTATTTATTCTTTTGTGATTGACTCATTTCACTGAGCATAATGGTCTCTAGTTGGGACCACCTAGTTGTAAATGGCATAATTTCATTCTTCTTAATAGCTGAATAATATTCCATGGAGTAGATGTACCACAGTTTCTTTAACCACTCTTCTTTGGAAGCACATCTGGATTGTTTCCATGTCTTTGCTATTGTAGATTGTGCTGCTGCAAATATAGGATTACAGATCCCCTTCTCATATGCAGATTTCATTTCTGCTGAGTATATTCCTAGGAGCAGGATAGCTGGGTCATATGGCAGATTTATTTGCAATTCTCCAAGCACTCTCCATACTGATTTCCACAGTGGTTGTACTAGCCTGCACTCCCACCAGCAGTGAAGGAGGGTACCTTTCTCCCCACATCCACGCCAGCAGGTGTTGTTAGTAGAGTTCTGAATGTAGGCCAATCTCACTGGAGTTAGGACAAACACTCTTTTGTTTTAAAACATCTCTGAACATTCTTCACTAGTCCAGAAAGCATGTAATGTCCCTCCTTTTGCCACCTGCCAAGCTTCAGTCCAGCCCCTATGCCCTGAGGATGCACAGGGAGGGGACACCTTGGAGCTTCCTTGAACTGTGCACAGCTGCATTTATAGCCCTGAATTGTCATCATCCTTGGCAGGCTGCAGGGTTCCCATTGTTCCCTGGGTCCTGGAGGGAGGGAGACCCTGACTCGTCAGCTTCTGAGGGAGACTGGCTCTGAAGTGAGGGTGAGGGGGACCAGGGCTCCTGGGATAAAAGCCCTCTGGTCTGCCACGTTTCAGAGTGGATGTTCTCAGCAATCCTTCCAGAAGCTTCTGGGACTCCAGCCATTCCAAAGGCTACACACAACATTGTTTGTCTCTGGCGCTCAGCTCCTGCCGTGAGTACCTGTCAGCAGACATCACTGTGGTAGCAAGTGTTGGCTCTAACCACTACGCTCTTCTGAGTAAAGTAGAACTGATGTTTTCTAACTAAAGGCAGAGAGTGTATAGGCCAAACAAAAATGTTTGCTCAGCTGCAATCTTTCTGCAGTGTGTTCAGGCAACTGGAGAAAAGACAGAAGAACCTTCGTCTCAACTCCTGAGTTAACCTCAGAAAGTACACCAGAAATGGATTTTGTTTAAACATCTTATCAAGAAGAGGGCAGCTGTTTCAAGCCTGCTTCCCTGAACTCTTCCCCTAGACTTTGAACCTTGAACAAATAAGGCAGCAACCAAAAAGATGGGCTGCTCCTGCTCATTCCACACAGCAAGGGACCTCGGGGGCTGCCAACTCCCTGCTCTGGGCAAGGCTTTGTCGTTAGCCTTTCCTTGGCATCTGTTTACTAGCTGCTATTGTTTTTCTGTTTGCCTTTTCTAAGTGAATTAGAATCTGTTTCTGCTGGTGACAAAGAACCCTGGCACATGTAGTGAATAGGAGCAAGAGAGAAAAGCGAAGACATTCATGGAGATAAGCCATGACACCCAGTCACTGTCTTCTCTGGCCTGTCTGTTCATCCAGGCGGTGTTATGAGGTTTCTGTCCTCTGCCATGTGTGCAGCTAAGTGCCTGGCTGCACCCTTTGCCCTGTAGGATTGCACAATTCAGTCACCAGACAGGACTGTCAATAGAAGTTTTTTTTTTTTTTCCTATGCATCATGTACGGTTTTAAATTCTCAATAAGCAACACTTTTTTGATCCAAGAATTCTGTGATGTAGATCCTATTATTATTTCCATATACATCTTAATTTTGAAAAAGATTGATGTATTTTTATTGGCTATGCAGATTTACAGAGAGAGAAGGAGAGACACAGGAAGAGAAGGATCTTTCATCTGCTGGCTCACTCTCCAAAGGGCTGCAATGGCTGGAGTTGATCTAAAGTTGGGAGCCAGGAGCTGCTTCCGGATCTCTCACACAGGATCCCAAAGACTTGGGCCATCCTCTGCTGCTTTCCCAGCTGACAAGCAGGGAGCTGGATGGAAAGTAAGAGCAGCCAAGACACAAAATAGCACCCACTTGGAATGCCAGCACCACAGGCAAAGGATTAATTTCTGCCACCACACTGGGCCTCTATTTATTTATTTGTTTCTTCCTTTCTCTCCCCATTTTTTTTCTTTCATTCTTTCCTTTTTGCCTTCTTATTGATTTGAAAGGCAGAGTGACACTGAGAGAACCCCAGGAGCTCCGTCTAACCTGGGACCTGCTCCTGTTCCGATGCATGAGCATCTGGGAGAGGAACTTGACTTTGGATAGGGATGTGTCAGAAACTTCCCTGACCACTGCATGGGTATGGGCAGCATGCCTGGGAAAGTCAACACTCAATGGTATCAGTTCCCTCAGTTCAAACTCAGAACTGTTCCTTTCCACAGAAATCTTCAGTTAAAGCAAAAGATGTATATATTTTGCAGAGTATTCGTGATCATCTTCTTTATAGAAGAAGTAACTATGGAACAAAGAGTTCAAGTACTTTGCCCGCAGTAACACAGGTAGTAACAAGGAGGCCTGAGTTTAAACATATTGCTACAAAGCCTCAACTACTGTGTTAGTCCAGAGGGAACAAATTCAGTTCAGAGAATGGGGAGGTGAGTGTGACCAGATCAAGGGTTTTCCGTTCTGGAGTGGGATATGAGCAACTGGGTGGGGCTCAGACCAGCTGAGTAAAGGGCAGAAGGTAAGACAGATAGGAGAAGCCGGCAGGAGCAGATGGATAGAGCCAGAAGTGAAGACAGTATCTAGCTAGCTAGCTAAGTGGCCATCCAAAGAGGGGTCCCTGAAGGGCGCTTGAAAACAACTGTGTTGTCAGTGTGGACTGCCAAACTACGAAAGCCTTGAATGCCAGAACAGCCACACTGGCCTCACCCCATAATGAGAGCCCCAATAGCGTCTGCATGGACTTACAGATGGGAACTTCTTATTATCATTATTAAAAATTGCAAACAGGGCCTGGCACTGTATCCTAGTGGCTAAAGTCCCACCTTACTTAGGCAGGGATCCCATATGGGTGCCAGTTCCAATTCCAGCCGCCCCACTTCCCATCCAGCTCCCTGATTGTGGCCTGGGAAAAAAGTAGAGGATGACCCAAAGCATTTGAACCCTGCACCCATGTGGGAGACCCAGAAGAGGCTCCTGGCTCCTGGCTTCAGATCAGCTCAGCTCTGGCCATGGTGGCTACTTTGGGACTAAACAATCTTTCTGTTTCTCCTTCTCTCTATAAATCTGACTTCCCAATAAAAATAAATAAATCTTTAAAAAATTGCAAACATGCAAAAATCTTGAGAGTATTCTGAAACCCCATGTACCCATTATCTGGCTTCAGCCATTATCAGCTCACAACTACCATTTAAAAAGGACTTCTAGTTATTTATTTGAAAATCAGAGTGATGGAGAAGGAGAAGGAGAGAGATCTTCTGTCTGCTGGTTCACTCCCCAGCTGGCCACAATAGCTGAAACTGGGCCAGGCCAAGCCAACAATAAAAACTTGGAATTCTGTTCAGGTCTCCAAAATTGGTGGCAGGAGCCAAGGACTTGAGCCATCTTCTGCTGCCTTCCCAGGCACATTGCAAGGGAGCTGGATGGGAAGTGGAGCAGCCAGAACTTGAACCAATACCCATATGGGATGCTGGTGCCACAGGCAGAGGCTTAGCCTGATATGCCAAGTGCCAGCCCCATGAGTCAATTTGTTCTTATTGCCCCTCAACCTTTCCCCTCCTCCAGGAGCTGCTCTTCAGCCTGCAATGCAGTAACCCTGTGGTGTAGACAGTACCTTCCATGTCTGAGAGGGGATGGAGGTGTCTGGCTCATTCATCTGGGATCCATGAGATACCTCTTAATATCTCCACTGCATTGTGATCCAGAGAACACTGGAGTGGGAACCTGCAGGTCAGAATTCTCACCCAACTCTGTGATACCTGAGCCATAGGGTCCTTGTCCTCCCCAAGCCTCAGAGCCTTCATCTATGAAAGTAGCATGCAGTAGACTAGACAATCGCTAAGGTCCTTGCCAGCTCTGTCATTCTGGTCTTTCCAAGCTTCCTGCTGGAGCTAGGAGTTCCC
The DNA here is from genome assembly GCF_017591425.1 of Ochotona curzoniae. Taxonomy (NCBI): domain Eukaryota; kingdom Metazoa; phylum Chordata; class Mammalia; order Lagomorpha; family Ochotonidae; genus Ochotona; species Ochotona curzoniae. The sequence continues at coordinate 1,230,811 of NW_024466924.1, forward strand.
AGGTGAGGTGCAAATAACCTCCTCTTCTTGGGTGAGTTATCGTAAGCAGCTGGGACAGCTGTGTCCCCACTGTGGGGCCGTACCTCTGCCGTCCACCAGTGACTGTCCGGGTGCCAGCTGGCTCCTCCCCAGTGAGCCTCTGGGGACAAGTGGGGATTCAGAGCCAGGTCCTCACTCCTTGGGTCGCATCTGACTCTGCTCAGTCATGTGGCAGCTCCTTCTCCTCCTGCTGTGCCCATGCCCTGTGGCTGCCAACCAGAAGCCAGGTGAGGAGCCAGGTGAGTATTTGTGCTACAGGTCATCTTGGGCTCTCATTTCTTTCAGCCATGCATTCTCTACAGGAGTCAACCTTCTTGTTTCTGTAATGACCCACCTCCTGGGAGCTGGCAGTCATGAATTCATTAATCAACTCACTCATTTAGTCAGGTGCTTTACTAAGTGCTGACTAGGTGTCTAATGCAGCAGTTCTTTTCTCTTGCCGGTCTGTCTGTAAGATATCTCTGGGCAATTAGCTTGTGAGGGTCTGTTTGTCTGGGGAGGCATGGAGTTTTCCAGAGGAGGCTCTGGTGTGTAGAGGCAGCATGGGACTCTGGAGTGTGCACTGTGGGAAGGAGATGGATGTAACAAGTCCAGATCCGGGGTCACAAGCAGGACCCCAGGGCAGCTTGCACTTCTTCGAAAATGCAGTGGGATGGGTTAGCTTGTCTTTATCAGAACTTCTTTGGAGACAAAGCTGAATGTCAGTGTTGAGGATGGGAGCCTGTACCGGCCAGCAGAGCCAGTAACGTGGACACGGTGAGGATCTGGGGATGAGGCACCGACAGGAGACCAGTGATGGTGGAAGTCTCTCCAAAGTCTCTCTTTATTGCCCTTTCACCTCTCCTTGTATACTCTTTCCCCCACACCCTCATTAGCAGAATATTGGGTACAGATGAGTCCAATTAGACCAGGTGCTTCTAGCCCCAAGCCCATTCCCTGTAGTGCTCAGCTTAACAAGTGCTAATCAACTCCTTAGCCCACAACAGGAACCTACAAAGACAGCCATGTGCCAATAGATGTATTATCAAATACAAATATATGTAATCTGAGTAAGGGCAGGGCTTCCATTGTGTTGAGTGGGGTTTGCAAATTTGGGACCAGAACAGGTTTTCGGGCGACCTTACCAGCCTGGGTGAAGCTGTCTGGTGCCTGTCTTCCTCGCCCTTTCTGAATAGCACTTTACTTCCCCTCCATGGAATCCACACACATAAGGAAGTGCAGTTACCCTGGAAGGTGCCTCAGTGCCTGCTTTGCCTGTGCCTGCCCACAGGGTGGCCTCCTGGAGAGGCCAGTGTTGTGGTCCTTGTTATGGTTTGAATGTGTTTACCAAAGTGCAACATGTTGGAAGTTTAATTCCCTAACACAACAATGCTGGGATTTAGACCTAAGAAGAGACAAGTCATGAGGGGCATGTCCTCTGTCATAGCCGGTTAGTGTCGCTGCTGCTGAAGGGGTCAGTCGCTACCCGGTGGCCTTGCTCTAACGGTGGGATTCCACTCCTCTCACCTGGGTGTGGTCTCCCTTGTGCCCGTGCTTTCTTGCCACGTGCTGCCTTCTGCCAGGTCATGGCAAGCATGAAGCCTCTGGGCAGATGTGGCCCTCCATCTTGCCAGCATCTGGAACTGTGAGCCAAATCCACTCCCCTTGTGTATTGTTTCTCCAGCCTGGGGATTCTGTTTCCGACCAAGCCAACCACAGAGGAGACCCTAGTAGTGTCCCGGCTCCAGGAAGCTGCTTCCTGGGGGTTCCTCACCCAGCAGCATCTTGTGTCTCTCCCCTTTGTCCTGCAGTACCACAGTCACCTCTCAGTGTGGTGACGAGAGGAGTGGTAAAATGCCATACACAATCCAAAACAGTAACCAGCTCAGAGTCACTCAAGAGGATAAAATGAATGAATGCATGAGCAACGGATGCTTGGTCACTGGTGGCGGGGGATGTCGTTTTCTGAAGGCATCAGTCAGGACTTTAAGAACTAGGACTTTCTCCTGATTCACAGACACTGCAGGAGCTCAGATGTGAGCCCAACTTCAACTCAGATTTGTTTGAAAGGAAGAGTTGTAGAGTGAAGAGCAGAGAGAGAATCTTCCATCCGCTGATTCACTCCCCAGATGGCTACAACGGCCAGGGCTGGGCCAGGCGGAAGGCAGGAGCAAGTTTCTTCTAGTCACCCACGTGGGTTCAGGGACCCTTGGGCCATCATCTGCTACTTTCCCAGGTGCCTTAGCAGGGACCTAGATAGAAAGTGGAGCTGTGGGACTTAAACTGGCATTCATATATACCAATGCTGGAGGTGGAGGCTTAGCTAACAGGAAGCCCTGATTGGATTTGTATGGAAAGGCTGAGATATGCTCTTTGCTGAGCATTTATCTTCATCATAATGAAATAGCTCCTTAGCAATCCTGGGGAGATGAAGCTTTTAAAACATTTTTAGCTTTAAGTTTTGAATTTTATGGTACAATTTCAGAGAGACTGGGACTCTCTCCCCACCCCAAATCCCACCCCCTGACTGATTTTCCCCATGTTGCTACAATAGTATAGTCCTTCATAAGGAGTCATGATTCCATCAGTCTGTTATTTAAGTGTGCCCCAACATTGCTGGTACAAACAATGTCAGACCATCCAGCGGGAGATAAAACTTTAACCGTGGCCTTGATCTATAGGAATGTCCTCTTCTGATTGATGTGGGAGGAAAGGGTTGTCCAAGCAGGAGAAACAACTTTGGCCCTGAGATAGAGAGGAGCATTCAGGATGTACAGCAAATCTCAGAAATGTGACAAAAGACTTTGTAAGAGCCCTGGGTGCGGAATGGTGAGGACAAAGGGGTAGTCAGGACTGGGTTCTACCCCATGTCTGTTCCCACCTCAAGCAGCATCTTGGGCAATAGTTCCTCACTTACCCATCGGCCGAGAGCTTCCCTCCGGATCAGAGGCTTTACAGATCTCTGGTCCTAGTTTACAACCATAAATACAGTTTAGGATGTGGCCTGTCACATCCACATACTGATATAAAAACAAGCAAAACATTTCAAAAGAACTCAAAATAATTTAATTTAACATGTTGGTGAAGTCAATCGTTTTGTTCTACTCCAGTCCATCTCACACTACTAAAATATATGCAGGCCACGACCACTGAAGTGACCTGTGGTTCAGCAGCAGGCTAGTTGGAGTGATCCGTGGAGCTCTTTGGTGACAGTCTCATGCTGGAAGAGGAAAGAGGGTGATCCTAGAGGGGAAACTGATCCTTTGTGGAAGGCTTACTCCTGGGCTGAACATGGGATTGCTGCTCTCCGTTCACAAGGCACCCCCTGGCTCCTGTTGACACAACAGATAGAATCAGCCACACCCAGCTCCACATCCTCTCTGGAACCTGCTCACTGTTGATCCTGTCCCCTTCCAAGACCCTCCAGTTTATCACTAAACAAAGCCCTAGGCAGGTGCTACCTGGAGGAAGGCGGGAAGGTCAGGTAGAGTTGAAGGACAATAGTCCTAGGAGCAAGAACACCTGGCTGTCCTCCCCAAGACAGACTGTCAGGGGCTCTGTCTGCCCACATCTTGCTTTCTAAGCCCTTAAAGATGTGGCCCCTCGGGCCCGGCGCGGTGGCGCAAGTGATTAAAGGTCCTCGCCTTGCACGCCCTGGATCCCATATGGGCGCCGGTTCTAATCCCGGCAGCCCCGCTTCCCTTCCAGCTCCCTGCCTGTGGCCTGGGAAAGCAGTCAAGGACGGCCCAAAGCCTTGGGAACCTGCACCCGCGTGGGAGACCCGGAAGAGGCTCCTGGCTTTGGATCGATATTGGGGAGTGAATCATCGGACGGAAGATCTTCCTCTCTGTCTCTCCTCTCTGTATATCCGCCTTTTTCCAATGAAAAAATAATAAAAATAAATCTTTAAAAAAAAAAGATGTGTCCCCTCCATCGGTGGTGAATGGGTAATGTCTAGATAACTGTTCAGTTGGGCAACGTAGAAAAGAGTAGGGAATGAAACCATATTCCACTGTTTTTCCCAGACTGTTAGCAGGGAACTGGATCAGAAGCAGAACAGTCAGGACATGAACCGGCACCCATATAGGATGCTAGTGCCACAGGCAACTGCTTTATCTGTTATGCCACAATGCTGGCTCTAATTATTAAAAATTAATAAATAAATTAAATGTATAATAATAATTAAAATTGATTTTGAGAGTTAATATATTCTGGTTAAAGTAATCATGTTACCTGCTTGATTTGAACACGATTTGAAAGTGTATTCTCCCACTCTATGACTTAGTTGTCACTTTTCAAAAAAAACTTATTTGTTTTTATTTGAAAGGTAGAGTTGCCGAGAGGAGAGACAGATTTTGTACCTGCTGGCTCACTTTTAAATGGCCACTTCTAATCGTCAGAGCTGAGCTGATCCAAAGGCAGGAATCAGGAACTTCTGGGTCTCCCATTTAGGTGTGGGAGCTCACGTACTTGGGCCATTTTCTGCTAATTTCTCAGGTTCTTATCAGGGAGCTTGATTAGAAGTGCAGCAGCCGGGACTTGAACCTGTACCTGTACAGGATACTGGTGCCACAGGCAGAGGCTTACATGAAATGCCACAACACCAGCCCCACTTGTAACTTTCCTGATAGTATTCTCAAGGGCACAAAAGGTTTACTTTTTTAAAAAGAGGATTTTGAAATTTTTATTTGAAAGGCATATTTACAGAGAGGAGACACACACACACACACACACAGATGTTCTACTTGCTGGTCATTCGCCAAATGGCCGCAATCATTGGGACTGAGCTGATCAAAAGACAAGAGCTATGGGATTCTTTCAGGTCTCTGACATGAGTACAGGGGTCCAAGGATTTGGGTCACTGACTACTGTTTACCAGGCCATAAGCTGGGAGGTGGATCAGAAGTAGAGCAGCCAGGACAAGAACTACTGTCCATATGGGATCCCAGTGCCCCCAGGCAGAAGGTTAACCTGTTGAGCCACCGTGCTGGTCTAAGGTTTCATTTTCATCAAGTCCCATTTGTCTGTTTTTTGTTTTGTTTTGCTACTTTATGCTTTTGATGTCATGTCTGAGAAATCTTTGCTTAATTCAAGACCATAAAGATTTCCATCTATATTTTATTCAGTTTTAGAATTTTGGCTTTATAACTGTAATAAGTTATGTTTGTGTTCTGGTTCTATTGATTCTTGCATACAGTGTGAGGTAGGGGTTCCTAGTTCCCTCTTCTGCATATAGTTATTCAGGTGTTTCTGCATTGTGTGTGAACTCTATCCCTTTACCACAGGCAGCTGCTCCCAGCCCCAGCCCCTCTGCTGCCTTGGCACAGATTACCACTGCAAGAGGGGAAATTGCTACTGTGATGAGTTCTGCCACATGGTACCAGACTGCTGCCCAGACCACAGTACCTTCTGCAAGCCTGGGAATTCGCACACAGATTCATCTCCACCCACAGTCAAGCCGAAAGCTGGGATTGAAAGAGGCAAGTCCGTTGCCTGGAGTTTACTGTATAGGTTGTTGGGTGCCTGCAGCCCCGAGGCTTTGGCCTTCTATCCAGCTTGTGCTAAAGCATGTTTATTGCAGCTTGGTTTCTCAATTATTCTTGCACTTGTTGCTTTGCTTTGAGTCACTTTGAGTCCACCTTAAGTGATCTTGGAAAGTCATGATAGGTGATGGGGTGGTTGGATACCACATTTTTGCACACAGAACACTTTCTTTTTGCACACTCTTTTAGTGGGTGCCTCTGACCAATTCATGTAGATTTCTGCAAGTCAGCTGGAATTTGCACAGGGGTGCTGGTAGTGTTTGTGGCAGCAGTGTGTGTGGCGGGGAGGGCGGCAACGGGGACAGGAGCTCTCTCCCTGTGTTTCTTTCAGCTTCTTGGGCCAGCAGGATTGTGCTGCAGGTGATGCTGAGGATGGAGAAGCCGCCACAGACTGCAGGGGGCAATCTAGACTGGCTACAGAATCTGGTGAGTGTCCTTGAAGGTCTCCTGGGAGGAGTGGAGGACCATCTGTCCCTTCCTCCCGGGTCTCTAGTCCCCACAGTCTGGGAGCAGGTGCCAAAGGTGGAAGCAGAGCCTAAACTAGGTAGAGGTCCATTGCAGCGATGAATTTAGACATAGGAGCTAGGATTTCTGCCCACAGACATTTGAATTTTATATACTTTTTATATATCATGCAATCTTTTAATTTCCCCCAGTATTTATTTATTTGTTTATTCATTCATTTTATTTGAAGGGAGTTGGAAGAGAGAGGTTTCATCCTCTGGTTTACTCCCCAAATACACGCATCAGCCAGGGCTGGGATGAATTAAAGCCAGACACCTGTTCTCATCTTCCATGTGGGTGTTAGGAACCTAACAACTTGAACCATTACCTGCTACTTCCCAGGAAAAGCACTGACAGGAAGCTGAAATTAGAAGCAGAGCTAGGGTCTGGTGGGATACCTAGCAGGGATCCTATAAGGGTGTCAGTAGTGGGCTACAAAGGTCCACTGAACTGGACTGAAACTGGCCAGCCTGTGCCCTAACTCCTTTTCCATTCTCTTCTTTCCTTCTGTGTCCTGGTTCCAGCCCTGAAGGAGAGGCCTCAGCTCCTGTCCTAGCCTGTGACAGCACTGGGCAGAAAGAAAGGCAGCGGAGTGCTGCAGTAGAGAGTATAGGCTCTGGCAGCAGATGGACTTGGCTTCAAGTCCTAGCTCCACCACTTACTACCTGGGGGCCCAAGCACTTCAGTTTTTCCATCTGTATCTTAGAGCTAGCCTTGTGGGACTGTGGTGGGAATTCATCGAGATCCAGCCTGGCAAAGGCATAGGTCTCAATGGATGTAGGTCTCAGTGGGTGTACAAGGAATGCCTGGTCCTTGGAAGCATGCCCAGAAGTCAGACAGTGGACAGACTTTGGCTCATTGCTTCCTTAGGTCCAGCAGCTTTTCCATGTCAACCTTTCTGGAAGACCGCTTGCCATTGCCGTGAAGGGAATCAGAAAGCGAGCCTGACTCCTCCAGAGGCTCCCCGCACCCTGGGTCATCAGAGATCATGGAGCAGAGGGCCCCTCTTGCCCCCACCTTGGCCAGCGCTTGTCTCTTTGCCGCCATCTGTGTACTTCCGCAGTGGTTTAGCTGGAGGAAGATGGAAACCTGCGATTCTTGGAAACCCATCTGAAAGTTCACAGAATCAGCCATACAAAGTATGAGACATGAACTTGGCTCCTGGTGTTTTTCTTCTTCCTTGTTTTGTGATGGTCACACAGAAAGTAAAATCTAGCACCATGCTACTAAGCCCTGTGTCGTCTCTCCCACCAGCCTGGGCTCCATATCATGCTCTGCAAGTCTGGAAGAAATCCTGGTCAGATCCTCTAGCTCAGGCCTCGTGCTCACTCCCTTCCTTCTTTGCAGGGGAGAGGCGGGGGCCTTACCGGGGGGTGGGGTGGGGACTGAGACTGGCCTCCTGGGGTCTGCTCCTGTGTAGAATTCCAAGGGCCTTGATGAGCTCACCCTCATTCCTCCCAGATTGCTTGGCTCCAGTTTCCATGAATGGTTTCCTCAGGCTCAGCCCCAGATCACAAACCTCAGATTTTTTTTTTTAAGATGTATTTATTTGAAAGACAGTTGAGGAGTGGGCAGAGGGAGAGAAATCTTCTATCCACTGGTTCATTCCCCACATGGCCACAATAGCTAGAGCTGTATCAGATCCAAGTCGGGACCCATTCGGGTCTCCCATATGGGTAACAGGGATCCAGGCACTTGATCCATCCATGCTGAGTTTTAGACATGTTAATAGAAAGCTGGATTGAAAGCAGAGCAGCTAAGACTCAAACTGGCAATCCGATAGGAGATTGGAGTATTACAGGTGGTGGCTTAGCCCAATGCACAGCATTGCCCACCTTTGCCATGCACAGAATCCATGTGGGTACTGGGGTGGCACAGTGCAGTTCACCTTGGCAGAGCTATAGTAGTCCCGGGTGCAGGAGGTGGTGGGACCCATGGTAAAGAATCTGGAGAGGGGACTCATTGCATGATGCAGGGCCTCGGGTTCCAGTACAGCACTGGCTGCTGGGAGGACAGCCTTGCATCCATGCAGCAGATAGAGTATGCTGCTATGCAGCTGTGGTCCCTAGCCTTGATGACCAGCAAGCTGGAGAAGTCCCAGGCCCACCTGGCCTGATGCACCATGCATTTTGTGACAAAGCCAAAGTGTAGCAGACACAGAGGATAAGGAGCTTCTTGGAGAGCGGCAGCTGGGGCGGGGAGTGGGGTGGGGCATGTGACCAAGTGTGTAGATGACCACACGCACCTCAACCCAACTGTGATTGAGAAGATGAAGGACTTGCTCTCACTCATTGGAAAATAGGAGTTCCACCAGTGATGAGCAGGGCTGGTCTTTATTTTTCAATTTGTTGATATGGTGAATCACATTTATTGATTTGTGAATGTTGAACCATCCCTACATGCCAAAAATAAATCCCATCTGGTCTGGGTGAATGATCTGCTTGATGTACTATTGGATTCTGTTGGCTAGTATTTTGTTGAGGATCTTTGTGTCTATGTTCATCAGGGATATCAGTCTGTAGTTCTCTTTTTCTGTTGTGTCTCTCTGAGTTTTATATTAAGGTGATATTGCTTTCATAGGAAGAGTTTGGAAGTATTGGCTTTCTATTGCTTGGAAAAGCTTGTGGGGAATGGGGGTAAATTTTTCTTGAAATATTTAGTAGAAGTCAATCCCAAAAGGTAAAATGCCATATGTTCTCTCTAATATAAGGAAACCATCATGCAAATTATAAGTTCAATAACCCTTTCCATACTGTTTTTGCTGCATCCTATGTGTTTTGATGTTTTTTGTTTTATTTTCATTTCTTCCAAATACTTTCTTTTCTCTTGTTGAATTCATCACTGGCTCATGGATTGCATGGTGGCATAATTTTACCCAAGAGATCTTTTTGTTTTCATCACCCGTGCATTGGTGATTCAGTGGCATGTGTTTTCGACTCCACAGTGCTGTGTTTATTTCTTCTTTTTGTTTTTGCTTTAACTTCATACCCAAGGCTTTGGCCTGTCCTTGACTGCTTTGCTAGGCCATAAGCAGGGAACTGGAAGGGAAGTAGAGCAGCTGGGTCATGAGCCAGCGCCAATATGGGATCCGATACTTGCAGGGCAAGGAATTAGCTACTGAGCCATTATGCTGAGGCTGTAGCTTTTGTTTTGTGGCTTGTGATATAAATGGTATAATGATACCTCTGGTAAAAAGAGATTGACACCAAACCACAAACTTTTTCCTCTACTTCTACCAGACCACAGGCAAAGCAGATGAGCCATTGGTACCTGTGTCATTAAGAAAGCTGTAATGCCTGGGAGGGTTCTTTTTTTTTTAATTTATTTTTTTATTATTTTGACAATCTTTACATAGTTAATTAGGGTAAAAAGGTTCAAGGGCTACAGGAAAGTGGGTAAGACTATTATTTTTTCCATATTGTTTTCTTCATGTTTAAAGGGGTTGGGAGGGTTCTGACTGGGGACAGGAGGACCAGGTGTTGCCAGGATAAACACTGCTGCCTGAGACTGAGCCTTCAAAACATTACCCAGTACCAAATCTGACCCAAACTCAGCACCATTTGACTTCTGAGGAGATTTGCTTCCCAGATATGTTAGCAGGGAGCTTGTTTGGAAAGTGAGCAGCTGGTATTCAAAGTGGACCTCTGATATGAGTTACTGGCATGGAGAACAGTGGGTTAACTTGCTGTGCCACAATGCCTGCCCCTGGGAGCCCAGAAATTTCTGGCTGAGGCTATTGTGGTTCTGAGCAGCCATGCACTTAGACTTATAAATTCTCCCAGAAGCAGAGGAAGCTGGTGCGGGCAAGAACCAGCATTGCCCTGGAGGAGGTAGGCTTTCTCACTTCCTCATTGGGCAGATGGTTCAGATGATAAAGAGCAAAGGAAAAGAGTGGGGGAGTCCCTGGTTGGGGCAAGACCGACTGGCACCCTGAATACCTGCGGGAGATTAAGCTCAGACCCACCTGGCACTGGAATGAGGAAGCCCCTTCCCCGCTGGGGCAGGGCTGCATTCCTGCTGGGGTTCCACTTCAGCTCTGTTTGGGGTGAGACTCATGCTACAAGACAGGGTCTGAGCTTCAGCTGACAGCACAGTCCTAGATTTCTCTCCCCACTAGACACCTACCTGGGGGCCTCCAATCTCTGTTTACAAAAGGCAGAGCTGTGATTGAATGACCTAGTGAACCAAAGGGTCCAACATCTCCAACCCGAGTGCTGGGATCCCTCTGCCTCTCCTGGGACAGCTCCCAGCTCCTTCAGGGCAGCCCAGCCCTTTACCCCGTAACATCACATTGTAGAACCTCACACTTGCTGGCCCAGCAAGACCTCACAGCAACCTGTTGATGGAGGGTCAGAGAAGGTAAATAACTTAGCAAAATCACACAGCCACCAGTTCTCTACCCAGAGCTATTCCCACTGTAATATGGCTCTGGCCCTGATGATGGGCCCTGTGTGTCTGCTGGCGATGGTTCCAAAGCTCATGTCAATGTTGGCCATTCTTTGAAGGCTAATATCCTGCAGCCTCACTCTGGTTCTGGTCCAATCCCCTAGTGGTCACTAGGTCATCACCTTACACTTTCCCTACACCTAGCTCCAATTAGCACAATCACCCTCTCCCTTCCTCTAGCCGGCCGCTCTCCCTGCCTCACCTCTCCAGAGAGGGGCATTGAGAGCAGAACAGCAGGATGTTAAATGAGGGAGATCAGAGTTCTCCCCACCTACCCTGGGGAGCTGGTTCCTGTGAAACCTCAGAGGACCGTCCGTCTCTCTAAGGCTTGGGCATCTGGGTGGATGCCAGGGCTCCAGCTCATTTAATTGAGCACCTACTCAGTGTACCTTTTTGAAGAACTCCCATTAGGCAGCAAGTACTGAGGAAGACTTGTACTATCTCAGGAGACAAATATGGCCAGCAGTGGGCCCTTCTTAAGGGTTAGGATGTTGAGGTTCTGCAAGTTTCTCTACCTTTCTCTAATAGGATCATTGAGCCAATAAAGGATCAGACACAAACATCAAGGTTACTGTCTGTGAAGCCTGAGGGCTCTGGGCAAGGGGCAGGTGCAACAGTGGAACACAGGTGGCTCCCACGGCCTCCTCCACAGCAGAACCGAAGGACCACGGTGAACGTGACTGACAGCCCACTTCACAGCAAGCACAGGGGGCAGGGGAAGCCACTGACACCCTGACCTGCCTGCTCTGCGCCTGCACATGTGTAGTTGTCTGGCTGAGTCCTGGAAACTCCCCAGCCACACCTGGCCGGGCAGCTGCTCCTGCTCCTCCTCCTGGGGTGCAGGAAGCAGGAAAAGGCGGTAGGAGGAGGCAGGGGGCAGTGAGGGAAGGCTGGCCAGTGGCGCCCCTAGCCAGCATGGGCTCTCTCTGGGTCCCTGTTTTGCTGCTTCTCTTCTGCTTCCGGATTGGGGTGGCTAACAGCACCGCAGGTAAGGAAGTGGAGCTCTGCGGGCTGGGGGCGGGGAGGGGCGGGGGCGGTGGAAGGTGGGTCCTGGAGTGGTGCTCCCTAGTGGTATGAGCAGGCCATCCTAGGGTCTTGGTGAGGCTCTCCACAGGTTGTTGTTGTAAAGGGCCCAAGGGAATGACACCGGGGGCAGAGAGTAAATAGCAGAGCAAGCAGACCAACCACAGCACTGCTATCTCGGCTGGATGAGAGCCAGGCCAGGGGAGTGGTATAGGGGGAAGAGTCCTGATGCATTCCCAGACTGGGTGGGGGGTTGAGAGAGCCTCCAGTTGGGAGAAGGTGGCACCCCCAGCCCCAGTGCGTTTCTTTTTAGCTTAAGTCTAGATATGTTGTAAAGACTGCACTAAAAAGACTCATATTGAAAAATTCCTCACTGTTTATTTGAAATTCAAAAATTTAACTGATGTCATTTGTTATTATTTATGAAATCTGGCCACCCTTCACTTGATCCATGGGAAAAGAGAGTTCCCCACCCCAGTGTGGACAGAGGAGACCAGCCTGCTGATGTAGCCTGTTCCGGGTGTGGTGGAGAGCACGGAGTTCCCTCTGGCCTTCGGCTGCTGCGGCTCCAGGGCTTATCTCAGCGCAGTGTCCTGCTCGCTGGAGAGCTGCAAGCAGCCTCTCCACAAGGCCAGGCTCCTCACTGCATGTGGACAAGGCCTAGGCATCCTCTCCTCAGCACCCCGGTCCCTCCTCATAGTTTTCGAGCCCACGCTGGAGGCTGGGCTGGGCCACTCTCCTTCCCTTGCTTGAGCCCCATAAGGACTCTCCACATGCTCCCTGGCTTTCCCAGCAGTATCCCCGAGGCTCACTCTGAAGGCTCCTCTCACCCCCTGTGTACCTCATTACCTCTCAAGAAAACTACAGGCCTTCTTTGTGGTTTTAAGAAAAGCATTTTTGGGGGAGACACTTGCTGGATGAGAAAAGTCTGTAGGGGATGGAGGGAGGATGGTGCTATGGCTAATCCTCCATCTGCAAGCATGTGAGAGCTGGTTCATGTTCCAACTGCTCCACTTCTGATCCAGCTCTCTGCTGATGGCTTGTACTTATGTGGGAGACCCAGAAGACACTACTGGCTCCTGGTTGAATCAACCCAGCTTCAGTAGTTGGGTTCATTTAGGGAGTGAACCAGTGGATGGAAGATTTCTCTGTCTCTCCTTCTCTCTGTAAATCTGACTTTCAAATAAAAATGAATAAAACTTAAATAAAAAACAAAAAAGAAAACTCTATAGGAAAGTGACACTGATTCATTCAGGAAGTTCCAAGGATATTGGTTCTTGGCTTACTTGGGACTTGAACCTGCTTTGCTCAGTCTTGGAGGTTACCCGCTCCCTGAGCTGGCTACAGACCAGCCATCAGCAAGGACCCTGGGACTTGCGGGCTTCATATGTTGGGGCCTCCGAGGACATTTGTCAAGGCCACCCCAGCTCTGTGGCTGCTGCATGTGACAGGGCTTCCTCATACTGCCTCTGTCTTCCTTGGGCATATAGGGGGTCTTCGTGGCTTAAACGAAAAAATTATTTGTGTATTTGAAAGGTAGAGTGACAGAAAGAGGGAGACAGAGATGACTTCTTCCATCAGCTGGCTCACTCCCCAGATGGCTTCTACAGCCAAGCCTAGGCCAAACTGAAGCCAGGAGCTGAGAATCCATGTGGAGGCCATTGTTGGCTGCTTCTCACATGCATTAGCAGGGAGCTGGAGAGCAAGCAGAACAGCCAAGATCTGCATTAGCATTCCAATATAGGATGTAGGCATCCCCAATGACTATACCACAGTGCCCACTCCTCCATGAATTTTTTTGAAGTGTCCTCTTATGGGTGACAAGTGGGGGGAGGGGTGGTTCAGTACAATGTTGCTGCTAAGACACCTGCAGCCTGGGTCGGAGTGCCTGGCTTCATGGCCCACCTTCACTGCCATGTCCAGTTTCCTGCTGATGTGTACCTTGTGAAGCAGCAGGTGATGGTTCGGGTGGTTGTGTCCTTGCTACCCACATGAGTCACACCTGTTGAGTTCCCATCTCCTTCCCGGCATTGACCTGATTCAGCCCGGGCTACTGTGAGCATCTGGAAAATGAACCAGAAGATGGGACACTTGCCTGTCTCTCTCTCTCTGGGTCTCTGGCTTCCAATAAATAAATAAATAAATGAACAAATAAATACATTACAACTTTCCAAAAAACAAGCTAACACTCCTCCTGCCAACAGTGTCCAGGGCTGGGTGAGGACAGTGCATCGAGACTCATGGCTCACAGTCAGTCTTACTCTACACAGGCCTCAACACTGGTGCAACAGCCCCTTTGGCGACAACAGAAACCACACAAGCACCTGCCGGGACTCCAGAGTTCAGGACCAGGCCAGAGGGAGCCTTGCAGACCAGAGGCCCTGCCGAGATCTCAGCAGCGGCCTACATGGCCTTGGAAACTCACACCCTGAGTGCAGAGACCTCTGCCAACACCCCTGTCCCAGGCAGGTCAGTGTCAGAAGCAGAGATGAGGGAAACAAAGACCACTTTGCCTGTGTCACAGGCCAGAACCTTCTCCGAGGCAGTGCCTTCCACGTTCACAGCTGGGATCACCACTCCTACCCCTCTGGAGACATCAGTAATAACTGGCATAAACCCTGTGCTGCCCACCACCAGGGCCCACCCAGGCAGTGCTCCGACAGATGCCACCCTAGTCACCATTTGCACTGAGCACAGCCCAGAAGAGGCCAGGAGGATTACAACCGACATGTGGACCTTGGCTCACACCTCCCCGGAGACCGAGGGCCTCTCCCCAGGCAGCAGCTCCTCTTCTTTTGACACAGGCTCAGTCCTCGCCACCTCCCAAGCCCCTCCACCTGACCTCACAAGTCCCATGAAGGCCTTAGTTCCCCACGCCACTGCCCATGCTGAGGTTACCAACTACAGCCTGATGCAGGTAGAAACAGCTACCGCCACCTCTAGGGCCTCAGATGCAGACCTCCGCAGCCCAGGAGGGGAGGTCTTGTCCACCTTTGGAACCACCACTTTGTCTGCCTCCACTACAGCTGTGTCACACACTGCTGACGCCTCAACCTCTGCTGGGACCCCAGTCTCCGTGATTTCTTCTTCTGCTGGGTCTTCAACTGTAGCCCAGAGCTTCTCGGAAGCAATCATCATCAGCAGCACTATACCTTCTCAGACCTTTACCTCCAACAGTACAAGCATCGGGCTCTCTCCCACCCACAGCCACCCGCCCATCTCTCCCCAGCTGATCACGACCTGCAGCGGCCCAGAGACACCCACCCCCTCAACCAAGACCACACCCCCACCCAGGACCTCTAGGCGGCCCGCGGCTATGCCCTTCACTCAGACAAGCAAGACTACAAAAGCAATGCCCTTCACTCAGACAAGCAGGACTACAAAAGATGACCCAGGTAAATGATCCATCCTCACCTGCCCTCCCCACCTCCCACCACTGCATGTGAGATTATTGGGGCTTGGGGATTTGGAGCCTGCAGGATGTCACCATGGGAAGAAAGGAAGATTCAGGGACCTTCTCGTGATGCTGTCCCGAGACAGTAGTATGGGACGGTGGGTGGGCTGCAGGGAATGAGAACAGAAGTAGTTTGGAGAGTTGATTTGAGGTCTTGGCTCTGGGAGACCCTCGCTGGGTCTCAGAGGGGTGGTATCAGGTGAACACTGAAGGTCCTGCCAGCTCTGACCTGCTGCCAAGGGAGGTGGTCAGTAACCAATGCTTTGTATCAGGCAGGGCGCCCAGTTTTATTCAAAAGGCAGGGCCTGGGCCCGGTGGCGTGGCCTAGCGGCTAAAATCCTCGCCTCAAACGCCCAGGATCCCATATGGGCACTGGTTCTAATCCTGGCAGCTCCACTTCCCATCCAGCTCCCTGCTTCTGGCCTGGGAAAGCAGTCGAGGACAGCCCAAAGCCTTGGGACCCTGTACCCGTGTTGGATACCTGGAAGAAGTTCCTGGATCCTGGCTTTGGATTGGCATAGCATCGGTCATTGCGCTCACTTGGGGAGTGAATCATTGGACAGAAGATCTTCCTCTCTGTCTCTCCTCCTCTCTGTATATCTGACTTTCCAATAAATAAATAAATCTTAAAAAAAAAAAAGGCAGGGCCACATGCTAGGGAGTCCCAATTCTAGTCATAGCCACACCAGTCCCTGGCCTAGGCTGAGTGGCTGAGTCTCCAGGAAGGTGAAGCTCATGAGATGCACCTGCTGGGGTGTATACCATTGAGAATGACCTTCAATTAATCAGTCTAGTGGGGGTATTAAAGTTCAAAGCTATATCTCTGAGATAACAGGTAGTTTTTGGTAAGTCTCATGTCAGAGATCACTGGGTCTGTCCAGCTGCCGGTCCTCCTGGTAAATTGCACCTCCACTTCCTGTCACACTCACCTTGAACCCATCCTCATTCCTGGACACCCTCAGTCTTCCCCACCTTTCCGGGAGGTGAAACAGAAAATGTTAGTTACAGATGCTCTGCTGAATATCTTTTATATTCTTGGCAAGGGGATTACAGAATATTTCACAATCCATAAGCCTTGGCACCAACTGATACCAGGCAGGGTCCTTTGAGCTTTGTATGTTATCTCTTCTAATACAATTGCCAGGACTGGGAAAACTGAAGCCAAGAGCCAGGAGTGTCTTCCAGGTCTCCCATGTGGGTGGCAGGGTCCCAGGCACTTGGGCTGTCTTCTGCTGGATCAGAAGTGGAGCAACAGCGACTTGAACTAGCCCTCATATGGGATGCTGGCATTACTAGCAGCAGTTTAACCCACTACATCACGATGCTAATGCACTGTTTTTTTGTGTGTGTGTGTTTAATTCTAAGCTGCCTATCTTTATAAATTGTTCACTAGATAATGCATTTACATGATGTAAAGTACAAAGGGGAGACAAGCATTTATCTAATGCTTAAGATGCCTGCTTCCCACATCAGAGTTCCTTGGGTTCAGTTCCTGGCTCTGGCTCTTGAGTCTCTTGTCACTGCCGACCCTGGGGGTAGAAGATGATACCTCAAATAACTGGATTTCTGCCACCCTTGGGAGAGACTCAGATTGAGGTCTTGGCTGCTAGCTGCCACCCTGGCCAGACGTTTGGAAAGTAAGCCAGAGTGCGCTCTCCTTCCATCTCTGAAAGTCTAATACAAAGCAAAACAAACAAATAATACATTCAAAAGGGACAGAGCAGTCCACCCCAAGATGCCTTTCACTAATGACCATTCCCTGGCTATCCCATTCTCACTCACACAGTTCTTGGGATTGCCTCCCATGAGTCATCTTCTGTATAAGAAGTGTGCAGCGCTTGCTCCATCTCCCTCTTTCATCCTTTTAAATGCATTTATTTTTTCATTGGAAAGGCAGATTTACAGAGAGACGGAGAAGCAAAGATCTTCCATCCACTGGTAACTCCCCAAGTAGCCACACAGCCAGAGCTGAATCCATCTGAAGCCAGGAGCTTCTTCCAGGTCTCCCACATAGGTGCAGGATCCCAAGACTTTGGACCACCCTCAACTGCTTTCCCAGGTCGCAAGGAGGGACCTGGATGGGAAGTGGAGCATCCGGGATATGAATTGGTGCCAATATGGGATCCTGACGCTTGAAGGGGGAGGATTAGCCACTGAACTAGGCCCCATCCTCCTTTTCTATGCAAGGGAAATGGATGGTAAATTCATATCCCTGAGATAAAGTTATCTCAAGGGGGAGGAGGGATAGGAAAGATTTTTAATCACCTTGCTATTATTTTAAAAGATGTGTTTATGGGCCTGGTGGGCTAGCCTAGTGGCTAATGGCCTCACCTTGCACATGCCAGGATTGCCTATGGGTACTGGTTTGTATCCCAGCTTGGCTTTACAAATCGTTATGGTAAGAGTGTTCCCTTGATACAGACCTGCACACACTCTAGACAGGCAGTACACTGGACAGCAGGTGGCTCAAGCGAATGCGTCATCTTGGTGGCTGGCAATCCCCCCCACCCTTCCCCTAAGGAACTGACTCTTTTAGTGGTTGCCCAGCATCCTCTTTGGTTTTCCCATTACCAATGTAACCAGTACTCTGAGAAAGAGACACTTAGGTTGTGTCCACTATTTTGTCATAATCAGAGACCATGTAGGAAATAGCATGTTTCTGCCACACATGTTGCTTTCTGTGAGATAATCAGCTCTAACAGGTGCTGGGATGAGAGAAAGGACTCCAAGGGGGGCAGGTGAGGCCGGGAGTTGAGGATTCAGTAAGAGAGAGTTTCCTGCCAAGCCACTGGGTTGGAAGACTTGGTCACCCTCCAGCAACTTAGAGCTGTAAGAACTGGCTGCCTGGGCCCCCTCTCTGAGAGCTGGCCTTTCTCTGGCACTGTCTCCGGTTGGGCCTGTACCCACTTAGGATCTGAGAGCATTTAGATCTGCTTCCATGTCTCTTTTTTCACTCTCCACTTTTTGACTCCTTTAAATGTCGCTGGTGCCTCCAAGCCACGATTATTTTTTTCCGATCATGTCAGGAGGTCACCACGGTGGATGAAGCATCCTACTTAGGATGTCCTTTTCTTTCTGTGTGCTGTGGTAAGAAGTTTTGTGAGCACGGCCATGTGTACACACGGATTGGCCACAGCCCCCGGCAGGAAGCACCTCTTAGAGCTTCCAATGGAATCCCCTGTGTCCTCACCTCCCTTCTGTTCTCCACCAGCAGGTGGTGGCTTCCTCCTCCTGCGACTGACCGTGACCTCCTCCGATGACCTCACGGACCCCAGGCTGGTGGAGAGGCTGATTCAGCAGGTGAGTGGGCACTTGCTGGGGAACCAGGGACGGTAGAGGAAAGGGAGACATTCGCAGGGATGAATCGCAGGACAGAGAGAGAGAGTGCCCCCGTGGGAGGGCTCTGCATCCGAAGATCCAGCCTTGCCTGTCTGACTTTCTCATTCTTTCTTTTATTTTCCCCCCCTGAAACATAAACTCATTCTTCCCCCAACCTGGCCTTAATTTCTTCATGTCCTGGGCCTCCCAGGAGGTCCATGATGCTAAGTAAGGCATGAGTGGGCAGGATGATGGGTGGCAAGTGGCAGAAGCTCAGGTCATCGTTGTTCACATGGAAAACACAAGGGTGGGGAAACCCAGACGTTGCTCTGCCAGCTTCGGTCACGGCTGAATTCAGCAGCTCAGAAGTAATCATGGAGGTTCCCCTTTGTCCCCCTCTTCTACCGCTGCATCCTTACACCTGCAGTTTTTCTCCCTGTATCTGGAAAGGTGGTGATGACCACCTTAGTTTCACATGGCGCCTGTCCCTCCCTACATGTATCCATCACCCAGGGAAGGACTGGTTTTGTCGACCGACAGCAGTCACTGTCACAGACAGCCCCAGTAGACCCAGAGGACATGGGGCTTTGAGACAGAGCAAACTCATAGCAATATAGACTAGATAAGGTACAAACTTAGGCAGTATTCATATAGTTGAATTCTCATCAAATTCGTGTCGTTGGACAAGGTCTCCAGTGGTGGAATTCGAGGTCGGGGCTTTTGGGGATAGCGTGACTCCTGCACAGTTAGACTGAGAAGGTTCAGCACCTGTCTCACCAGTCCAGGTTCTCTGAGGTGTGGCTGTCCTGCTCTACAGAACAGGTGAAACATCATGTAGTGAGAGTGGCTAAGTTGTGTACATACATGTGCCCTGGCAGAAACAGGCTGGCTGCAGTTTGTCCCTGCCCGAGCATCCGACTTGTTGCTAGCACCAGACATCATCAGTGAAGGTCACACATCAGGGACTCAGGCTTGATGCCTCCATGTGTGTAAGGACACATCTGGCAGAGGTGCCGGCTGGAGGTCTTCGGCCAGTAGGAGGATCCCAAAGCTGGACTGCACAGAGATGGGCAGGAGCCTTGGCAGGTGGATGCGTAGGGTGTCTATTGTATCCACAAAAGAAAATCTCTGCATGTCCTAAGTGATGGTAGCTTGGATGGCCAGCTCCACGGGCACAGGATCAAAGGGCTGTCAGAGGAACTGGGTTCAAAGCCAGACAGGAGTGCCTGGGCTGTGGAGCATCTTGGGACTGGGCAGTGGGACTGTCCTGCCTAGGACTTTGTCACTCCTGCTGCGGCTGCTAGCAACCAGCATGTTGATACCCAACAGGCCATGCGTTGCTCTTGAACACATATCTCAGTGCTGGGGAACAGGCAGAGGGGATGATGGGATGGGCAGAAAAGATAGTTGGGTCCTGGAGTCCTCGTGGGCTCATCATCTCTTAAACCTGGCTTGAGAGTTGGTTGTTGGGCTGCCCAGGAAGGAACAAAGCCCCATGCATGTGATGGTCATAGCAGCCAACAGGAATCCTGTTTGAGGAGGGAAGCAGGGGCTGAGTGTCAGATCTGAGTTCCCAGACTGGAAATTACTTAGCAGGAGTTGGAGGCAGGCAGATAGAAGCAGGCTAGGGAGCCGAGTGGGGCAGGAGCCAGGCCATGTGGGTGTTGGGTATCAGTGCTTCTTGGGGAGCAATGGACATCTGTGTGACTTCTATGTGACCTTGAACAGGATATTCTAGGTAAATGTTACCTCTTCTAGAAGGAGCAAAGCACTGCTGGCTCTGTAAGTTACCTTATTCTGTTGAGGACATGAAGAGCCTGGCCTGTGTCCAGCCCCCAAGGGGCTGGGGGCTCAGGAGGTGTTACCATCCATTTTGAGTATCCCCTCCCATTCTCTCTTCCTGTCCTCCACCCATGATCAACCCATGGGCTGGATGTGCTGGAAGCACCCCTTGGCTCTCTTTCACCCTCTAGCTCTGCAGTGAACTGCCCAGCCACACACCTGCCATTCGGGTCTCCTTGCTGCGCATCACGAGGACCTAAGGAATATGTAGCCAGGAGGGTCCTGGATCCCTCACAGAAGGACACACACTTATGGAACTGAAAGGTGCCTGGAAGTTTCTAGAGAAGTTTGCCGGCTGGTGCTCTACACCCCATGCGTAGGTTCTGCGTGTCTGGGGTAGGGGCTCCCCCTGTCCCCAGAAGTGTTCTTGAAATTTGCTTGGTGCATGTGTTGTGTTTCAGTAAAAAGAGACCTGGTAACCCATCTGTGCTTCTCTCCTGGACTGCAATGATGCTCGGTATGGCTTGAGGGTTGTGTCTGGCCTGCGTACATTTTCCTTACATGGAGATTGGATGTATCCACACTGCTCCTGGCATCCCTAGACAGTGCTCTTTGGGGCCTTGATTACAACACTTACTGAGTTGGCCTGGGGCGTGGTTGGCAAGTAAGTGCCTTCCAGAGAAGGGTCCCCATCGTCCCTCTCTGCCTCCCCTAGCCCTCACAACTAGATCACAGAGCATGCCGGTTGGATTGACTTGGCGTCAGCTTGGCAAGAAAGTCTGCCCCAGGGAGCTGTAGCCCTGTGCTGGCTAACGATGTTTGGACCATGCCAGAGCACACACACTGTCCCGTTTGTCATCTGATGATGTCACAGCAGCCTTGGCATGTGGGAGAGCATTCTGTGAGGGCTACACAACCAGGAAACATGCTAACGGGGTTTCTGGGAAGGTTTCTCTGTCATTAAGTGGCAGGTGATTGTATACCTCTCATAGCTCACAACCTGTGTGATTCTGTCTACAAAAATTCAACCCAGTGAACTGTTTTGTTTAAGTCTGTGATACCACCAAAATGGCTCCTAATTAGCAAATTTAAAGAGTTCCGAAAGACTAAGCAAATATGAAATGAAAAAGGGGAAAATAAAGAAATATGAAATGAAAAAGGGGAAAATAAAGAAAAATGGTGGTAGCATCCTTCTCTCCTCTGCAGCTGAGGTCTCTGTCTGAGCTCAGTGGCTCCCCCAGCCCCACCCCTGGGGAAAGGACTCCTTACAGACAATGCTTCCCAAACTGAGGTCCTGGTCCTCCCCTTTACCCCCGAACCTGCTCTGCCCGCACAAGCTCCATCTCAGTTCATCTCAGTTACATCCCGCAGAGCCCCACGCCTCACACATGTGGGCCATTCCCTCTTTTTCTCTTTCCCTGACTCCAGTTACTAGCCAACCCTATTGGCTTCCAGGCTGGCAAACTATGGCTTAGTCTAAATCCTTCTCAGCATCTCTGCTGCCATCACCAAGGTGGTCCAAGATGCCACTGCCCTACACCTTTATCTCCGCAATCCCTGGAGGACCACAGGTATTCCTGATTTCACTGTCATGTATTCCCCAACCTGGTTCCTGCATGCCAGCCAGAGACCTGCTATTACAACTTATATGACAGTGCCCACTCTGCCCCTCCTGTCTCTCTCTTTTTTTTTAAGATTTATTTTATTTTTATTACAAAGTCAGATATACAGAGAGGAGGAGAGATAGAGAGGAAGTGGAGCTGCCGGGATTAGAACCGGCGACCATATGGGATCCTGGTGCATTCAAGGCGAGGACCTTAGCCACTAGGCCACACCACCGGGCCCACCTCCTGTCTCTTTTAAGGAGCAATGGTCTGCCAAGCTATGCATGATTGGCCATTGGCATCCCCCTCTCCTCTCCTTTTTAACTTGCTCACTGCTCGGGGATCACATTCACTGGGATGCATTTCCCTGAATGTCTCAGGCCCGTTTCTGCCCCAGGAGCTTTACATGTCTTGCTCAGCCTCGCTTTAGAAGGCTTCCCCTGTTATCCATGGAGCTGACTCCTCCACCTCCGTGTTCTTTTCCAGAGAGGTTTACTCTGGCCAGCCCCTCCTACCTCTGCTTGGATTTTCTTCATAGCACCAACAATACGCTCATTTCACTTGTACTTGATTGATTTTTCTTGTTTATACCCTGTGTCCTCCCCCCCACACACGAGAGAGAGTGTGATTGATACTGGGTGCAAGGGGAGCGTGTGTGCCCTGCCATCCCGTTTTCATTCCAAAGTCTCCTGAAGCAGGTCGATCAACGATCGTCCCCCCATTTATCCTGGCCTGGTTGTTGCACAAACATGGAAGAAAGAATATCTTCGTCCATTTTTTTCTTTAAGGAATTTTTATTAATTTGCAAATTTGGTGCTTTCCATGCAATTCCAAGAACACAAACATACTTCCCTCATTTCCCTGCTGTTCATGCCTCACTCGCTCCCTTCTCACCATCAGACATAATTTTAACCCGCTCTATTTTCATAGGCTTAATTCGCCACTCATCAGAATATTCAACAAGTAAAAGGTAAAAAGACCACAGTTCCAGTTCCATTAGAGTGTAACCATGGACTAAACCAATCACATCTCAAAGTGACAATTTCATTCCTACGCATTTTGAGGAATATTCTATATTAGTTGCTGCATATGAGAAAAAAATATATGATATTTGTGTTAGATTCATTGACCACCAAGGAAAGAATATATCAGCCAAATAAGAATTTAAATGGCTTTGTTTCTGGGAACTGCGGTCACGGGATTCACTTCCCCTTGCAGCAGGATAAGCTGCCCAGGAAGGAGAAAGCCAGGAGGAGACGTGCAGGGGTTTTTAAACTCCCCTTGACACAGAAGCCAAATGGGGGTCACTTCGATCCTTATTTGGTGGGGGATATAGGTTTGTGCCCCTTATTGGTGCAACAGTGCTTCACAGCCTTAGGAGTACGCCAGAATTCCCCTGTCCTTTCTGGGTAGCTGCTGGGTAGTAAACTGAGAGAAAGACAAAGAGAGAGTGAGAGAATGTCTTTATCCACTAGTGCATTCCCCAAATGGCCACAATGGAATCTGAAGCCAGGAGCAGCAGGTTCAGGGTCCCAAGGCTTTGGGCCATCCTCCCCTGCTTTTCCAGGCCACAAGCAGGGAGCTGGTTCAGAAGTGAAATGGCCGGGACTCCAACCTGTACCCATATGGGATGCTGGCACTGCAGGTATAGGCTTAATCAACTATGCCACATCATCATCTGCCCCCTCCTCTTTTTTATAAACACCAGTGGCTTCCCATGATTTCATCTAAGATCAGCCACCCCCGCAGGGTCTGACCTCTGAATCCATTCACACAGGAATCTGGGGATTGAGATTCCAACACATGAATTTTGGGAGGACATGCTCGATTCACCAGACAGACAATGTGCACATTCGGTGTAGCCAGTGACTAAAGGGTTAAAGTTAACGAGCAACATTTGATAGCTACAGAAGTTAACAAGCAGTGCTCATTTGTGCCAGAGATAGCCAAAACAGAGCATCCCACCCTATCGAGAGCTCTTAGAAACCATTATAACATCACTGAGTACTAGCAGGAAAATGAACAAATGGCAAGGACAGGAGAGGGAATGAAAATGTCCCCTTCATGGAAAAGAAAAGTTAGAACTACACAGTAAACAATACTTTATACAGTGAGATATTATTTACTGTGTATCAAAAAGGCAAACATATATAAAAAATTTTATATCTGGGAGTTGACGCAAGAGTTCAATTGGCTAATCCTCCACCTCCAAGTGCTCATGTCCTGTATCAGCAGCAGTTATTGTCCTGGATGCTCTACTTCCCTTCCAGCTCCCAGCTTGTGGTCTGAGAAAGCAGCAGAGGATGGCTAAAGTCCTTGGGAGTCCTATTCCTGGCTCCTGGCATTGGATCAGCTCAGCTCTGGCCACTGCAGCCATTTGAGGAATGAACCAACAGATGGAAGATCTTTTTGTCTCTCCTCTGTGTGTTTCTAGTGGGGAAAAAAAAGAACTTTTTTGAAGATTTATTTTTATTGGAAAGCCAGATTTGCAGTTTTCCTTTTAAAAATCAAAGGTAGTACTGCTTCTACCTATAGGGAAAAAAGCCCTGATGAGCTGATATCCAGGGGTCTTCAGGACATCGGCTTGGCCAACTTGCTCAGCTCTGGACTCCATGGGCCATCTGCTGTGTCCCTTCCACAAGAGAGTCTTATTCCCTCATGACACTGTTTGCTCTGAGCGACAGCATAGCACGGTCCCCTCTATTAACGTTTCTGTCTCCCCTTCCTCCCTGTCATTCTTGCTTCTGCTTTGCTAGAAGGCCAGAAGGTCCCTCTTTGTGCCTGTGGCACTCCTGGGGTGGGGCTGTATTCTTCAGTCATCTGACTTCCGTTTCTGTTCCAGCAGTTCATGTGCTGGATTTGACTCTGTTTATAAGTGGGTTGCGTGTGTGTGCGTTGGCACAAGCACTTGGGAGACAGAACCTAGCACAGCACGCACACATGAGGGTATACAGGCTCTTACTGAGTGACTGTGGTAGGAGGGGCACCCTGGGAAATTGGCATCCAGTATCCAGTGGATGAAATGCAGCTTTGACAATTTTGTTGTTGACATGGCGAAGCTGCCTGTGATTAGGCGTGATGAAGGCAGAGCAGTGTGTGGGAGGACAATGACACCTCTGTGTTTGCATGTCTCCAAACAGTGGTTCATGCAATCATAGTTACAAATGTTTAAGAACAGACACACATGATGATAATTAACTGTCTTACTGCCTACACACATGCAACACACACTCAACACACTCAACACACCCTCCCCTACCATCATCCTGCACCATGGTACTACATATGTCACAATGCAGCATGGACATAAACTATCTCCATCCAAAGTCCAGTTTTCATTAGAGTTCCCGCTTGCTGTTAGCATTCGATATTTAACAAAAGTTTAATGTCATGCACCCACTCCTGGAGTCTTTTTTCAAAAATATTTATTTGTTTGTATTTACTTATTTATCTTAAAGATTTATTTATTTATTGGAAAGTCAGATGTACAGAGAGGAGGAGAGACAGAAAGAAAGATCTTCCTTCCAATGATTCACTCCCCAAGTGAGCGCAACGGCCGATGCTATGCCAATCCAAAGCCAGGATCCAGGAACTTCTTCCGGGTATCCCACAGGGGTGCAGGGTCCCAAGGCTTTGGGCCGTCCTCGACTGCTTTCCCAGGCCACAAGCAGGGAGCTGGATGGGAAGTGGAGCTGCCAGGATTAGAACTGGCATCCATATGGGATCCCGGGGCGTTCAAGGCGAGGACTTTAGCCGCTAGGCCACGCCGCCGGGCCCTGTTTGTATGTATTTATTTATGTAAAACTCAGAGTTACACAAAGAGAGAGGAAGAGGTAGAGAGAGAATGTGAATTCTTCCATATGCTGGTTCATTCCCCAGATGGCTGCAAGAGCTAGGGCTGAGCCAAGCTAAATCCTGGAGCCAGGAGCCTTATCCGGTTCTCCCGCTTGGGCGACAAGGGGACCAAGGACTTGGACCATCTGCTGCTGATTTCTCAGGCCATTAGCAGAGAGCTGGATTGGAGGCAGAGCAGCTGGGACTCAAACTGGAGCCAATATGTGATGCCAGCACTTAAAGTTGGAGGAGTAGCTTGTTGAGCGGTGGTGCCAGTGACATCAGAGTTTAGGTAGCTGCAGGATAGGCCTGTGTGGAGGTGCAGAAGGGTGGGCTGCTGCTTAGGAGGCTGTGACACCAAGTCGGAGGGAGGGTTTGAATGTCTCAGCTGCTCTGCTTCTGATCCAGTGCTCTGCTGATGCCCTGGGGAGGGAGCAGAGGACGGCCCAAGTGTGTGGGCCTCTGCACTCTCAAGGGAGACCTAGAAAAAACTCCAGGTTTCAGCCATATAGGGAGGGAACCAATGGATCTTTCTTTCTCTCTCTTCCCTTTCTATATCTCTACCTTTCAGATGAATAAATCTTCAATTAAATATTTAAAAAAGCAAAACTGTAGCCACAGCATTTATCAAGAGTTAAGAACACAATCCTGATGAATTTCATCAAATAGGTAAGGGAGAAATACTAATTCTCCACAGTTTTTTTTTTTCCTCCAGACAGTAAAAGCAGAAGGAACCTTGCTAATTTGTTCATTGGCATCACCCAACTGCTAAAAACAAAGGCATTAGAGGGAGAGAAAAGCAGGGACCCACATGGGAAGCTAAGAGCAGCAGGGACTGGAATACACACCCATGTGGGATGCCGGCACCAAAGGCAGCCGCTTCACCCACTATTCCATAACACCGGCCCCTGACTATGCCTTTAAGTGCAGTCTTGGGACCTACCAAGGTGAGGTCCTAGGCTTGTCCATTAGGCAGTGTCTGGGGCTGGCTGGGAGACATTGTTCTCTATGTAAAGTGGATAGTAGAGTCTCTGTTCTGATTAAAGATGCTTGTCTGTGTATTTCTGTTGCCATTACTTACCCATCACAGTGAGCCTGAGCGTGTGGTTTGTATCACGCAACCTCCATTCCAGCCTTAGGATCACATGTGTGTGCATGTATGTATGTGTGTGCGTATGAAAGGAGAGAGAGAGAGAAATTGAAGCTTGGTGTGGTAGCCAGGGCCTGGGAAACCCTGGCTATCCCCAGAGTGATGGTGGTATGGATGGGACTGGTTAAGATAAATCTATCTGCTGGTCACTCCCCAAAATGGTCCAGTGTAAGGGTCCAGTGTAGACCAGGTTGCAAGGGTTGCAAGGGTCCAGTGTAGGCCAGGTTGAAGCCAGGAGCCTGATGGGGGGCAGGTACCCAAGTAACTGAGCTATCTATCATCTATGGCTTTTCCAGGCACATTAGTAGGAAGCTGGATGAGAAGTAGTGCAGCTGGGGTTTCAACCAGGGTTCATATGGGGTCCCTACATCATGGGCAATGGCTTAACATGCTGTGCCACAATTCTGGCATATCTCTCAATAAATTCTGCTCTCATTCCTACATGGCTTTTACTTCCTGTCTCATGCAGGAGCAAGCCCTCGGCAAACAAACCAGGACATGTAACAGAAGCCCGGGCTCGGGGCAGGTCGCAGTCGCTGGACTTCTCAACAGTAACTCAGCTATAGGACGGGATCTCCGTGCTCCACATCTACCCCAGCATTTACCAGAAAATCAGGAATGGAGTCCATGTTGCTCACACACACACACACACACACACACACACACACGCCAGAGACTTTTTCTAAACAGACTTTAATCAAAGGTAAACAAGGGTGTTTTGTGTGCAAAAGCGTGTTGGTTCACTTAGAGCTGCCAGCCCTGCGCGGGCCATGGTGCTGTGCTCGGAGGATGTCTGCGGGAGCTGGCATCAGCTCGCATCCACCTCTTCCTAGCGCTGCGGACTCTGGGCAAGGTCCATTCTCCTCAGAGGATCCTGAATCAGCATCTGTCATTTCTCCGTCTCCGGATGTCCCCGGAGCCAGGGCTCCGAAAGTGCGAGGCGAGGGCCGGAGTGGGTCTGAGGTATCCATAGGAGGCAGGAGACTTCAACTTAGTATGCCCAGAGGGTAGGAGGACTTAACCCTCGGGCAGGCACAGAAGCGCACGACCACAAACGTCCCGGCTGCCAGCAGCAGGACCGCGCCCAGGGCCCCAAACAGGATCCCGAAGAAAGCGCCTAGTCGGATGCTCAGGTGCTCACAGCGCTCACCCCAGGGCGAGTAGATGGAGAAGGGCACACAGCTGGGAACACAGGAGGGCGAGAGAAAAAGCGTAGGGTCAGGAGCAATGAGACAGGGACACGGTCTCCCTGGTCCTCCTCCAGATCGCACTGCAGGTGCAGGCTTTTCAAACGCCCGTGCGCCTGTGCACTTGGCGTCAATTCCCTCCGGGAACCACAGCGATGCAGTCTGGACAGGCTTCGGGTGGGCAGGCGCTGCCTGGGCCCTGACTTTGTCCCAACCCTCCCTAGGCTGGGCTCTGCTCAGGCTCCTCCCATTTCCCCTCCGTCCGGGCCCTGCAAGTGCAGTTGTGGGCGCAGGGCGCACACAAAGGGTGGCGGGAAGCTGAGGTGGTGTTGAGACTCCCTACCAGAGCCCCTGGGATGGTTCACGGACTCCAGGGGGCTTCCTCTACTGAGTTCTCTCATGGCGGAGCAGCCAGCAATGGCTCTGCATTGGGGATTGCCTTCCTCCATGTACATTTTTGCAGAAGCCAAGCCGGGTGCTATAGTGATTTGGAAATCAGAGCCTGCTGGTAACTTACTGGCATCTGCAAAAGCGGCAGGGTCCTCAAGTTCTGAGTGGTCCTAACAGCTCCTTAAGGCTCTTGGGTTTCTGGGTTAATCCAGCAGACACTCACCTTTCTCTTCCATGGTCCCTCCTTCTCTGAGCCCAGTTCCCTCCACTTAGTCAGGAGTCCCATATCCAGGAGTCCTCCTCGCATTCCCATATCCTTCCCTTCCCGTCTTGCTTGGCTTGGATTTCCCCAGCCCCATCTTCTATTCCCCTCCCCGCTCTCGGGGCAGCCAGAGGCTACCTGCAGCGGGGCCCATCCGGCAGGTGCTGGCATCGGCCTCCATGATCACAGTAGCCCTCAGTGCACGGGGACACACAGGTGAAGCCGCTCTGGGGTGTGTAGGCAAGGCGATAGCCCTGGTAGCCGCTGCATCGGAGGTAGGTCTCCAGTGTGCTCACGTTCACTGTCAAGGGTAGAGCACAGGTTGACGTGGAGAGTCATTGATTAACGCTAACTCAATACCTTTTCCATCAAGAGCTCCACTCCAGGTGTTAACTTGAGACATAAGGTACAATGGGAGTTAGGCAAGTTACTGGGACACTCTTACCCAAGCTAGACCAGTTCTGATGGGATAGAAAATGTACAGGTGAATATCATGTATTGAAGCTGGCCAGAGTGGTATTGAAATTCAAACTACTACTTCTAATGAGTGTGGTCTAGGAGAAATGTCTGCCCCCTCCCAGCCTTAGCTTATTTGTTTATTTATTTTATCGGAAAGGTAGATTTACAGAGAAAAGCAGAGATAGAGGAGCCTTCCATTTGCTGGTTCACACCCCAAATGACTGCACAGGCAAGAGCTGAGTTGAATCCAGGAGCCAGGAGCCTCCTCCAAGTCTTCTACATGGGCACAGGGTCCCAAGACTCTCCCAGGCCACAAGCAAGAAGCTGGGTGGGAATTAGAGCAGCCAGGACACTAATGCCCATATAAGGTACTGCTACTTACCGGAGGAGAATTAGCCAATTGAACCATAGTCCTGGCTCAAGTTTACTTATTTTAAAAGAAAGGAAAGGAGTGATAATGCTGACCTCACTGTGAGATCTGCAACCGGATTCAGATGCCTCTTCCTCTGCTCCAATGTCCCCCACTACAGTAAACTACAGTTGAGGGGGACTCACATGCTGTGATATCTTGCACGTCTCCCCTTGAAATGGGGTAGAAGACCACGTTATTCCTGGGCCCCGTGTTCCGCTTCCACCGCCCCCTCTGGAGCTGGGGGAGGAAGGCCTGCACCACAGCATCCTGCAGCTGGTGGTTGAGGAAGTCGATGACCGGTCCCCGTACGTGGTACTGGAACTGTGAGATGACCTTCCAGTGCTGAACCCGGCTGCCTGAGCCAACTCCTGGGCCAGAGCTGTGGGTGAGAGGATAGCCAGGGGGCTGAGGGCGTGTGGGGGAGAAGGGCCCTGGCAGTGGGACAGGTGGGGGGCAGTCTAGCTTACACTGGTTCCACAAGGCTGTTCCAGAGGAAGGCCCGTACCTCCAGCATCCCTAGTCTGTACGCCACCTGCAGGGGACCATGAGGGATGATGGGAGGGTGGAAGGGTAGTGAGCTCCCACCCACAAGAGGAGCCTCTCCCACTTCAATTCATGTGTCCATTCCTGTCTGTCTTTGCCTTTGAGTTTTGGGCTCCAGATTCCTCCAGAACATTGCTCACATGCCCTCTACACCCTGGCACCCCAATGTAGCTCACTGACAGGTTCTGGTCCTTGGTTAATATCTGTGAGTAAGTGAAGACTGTAGTATCCCCCACTCCTCTGCCTCGTGTTACAGCCCCTGCCTGGCCTCTGATCCCTCCCTAAGAGGAAGGTTCATGTTGATGGACCAAGAGGACGGACAAGTGTTGAGAACAGTGTTGGGAATGGTGTGCTTGCCAGCAGTTAGTCAGGACAGGACTGTACTGGCAGAGCTCAGAGTCTTGTTCTGTAGACAGATGCCAGCAGATTCTACTATGGGGCATGCAGAGTGCTGGAGTGACAGCAGTGATCACGTGAGAACAGCTTTGGGGCACAGGCTGTATTTCAGGTGCGTGCTTAGGGCTTTTATGGATGTTATCATTTAAACCTTCACAGGGATAATAACAATACCTGTGTCTATTTTTTTTTTAAACCAATGAGCTGCTAAGTACTTTGTCAAATATACCTGTTCTCATAGGTGGTAAGGCAGGAATTTGGATACTGCTGTGTACAGCATTATAGAGCCTCAACTGCTCAGAAACTGTATCTGACTGCGGGATGGACAAGTTACATGGGGGTAAGATGAGGGAGCCCATTTCTTCTGGGAAGGTTGTTTCTTCCATTTCACACTCCAGAGGTTGAGGTCTAGGGTTGAAGATGCTCAGAGGGAGAGGATGGGGGCCTTGGCCTTCCTGGCTTCCTAACTTTCCAGGCACCTCTGGCCATGTGGGACATACGAGTGATGGCCCAGCCCTCATTGGAACCTGCCCAGATCTGTCTCCATCCAGAGCCCAGCGAGTGCTGCACTGACCGAGGCGTTGACCTCTGAGATGGAGGCATTTTCGTCTTCCATGAGTGAAAGCTGGATGACTCTTAAGGGAAGCTCTGTGGACAGGAGAAGTAAAACCATCATCCTTCATGGCTCACCTAGCCTTACCTGCCAGCCCATGCACCTGCTCCCTTCCACAGTGAGACTGGCCACTGGAGGGCTTGCAGGGTCTTACCCTGGTGCTCATCCCATAATGGTTAGGGCTTCTGTGATTCTATTTGCACTGAGCCATGAGGCCCCTACTTCAGTTATACCTCAGCCAACTGCTCAGGCCTGTGGTTCATGCTGTGACAATTGCCCTGCCCCATCCCTCCAGCCTGTGAATTACCCCCACCTGGATGAAGTGTGGGGTTCTGCCCACATGGGTTTGGAGCAGCTTTAGTCCTGGATCCCGGAGTCTCCCCCAAAGGTGAGAGCAGCATGGAGGCGGGGATGGCTATGTCATACCTTGAAGGGTACTTGGAGTAAAACTGTTCCCAGCCAGGAAGCAGCGGGAGTCGGTGAAGGCTGGGGGACAGGTGCAGGCTGGCTGGCAACTCAGGGTGATATGGCAGTGGCCCTGGTTGTGGCAGTAGTTTACAGGGCAGGAGTGGTTCTGGCAGAGGTCAGAGTTCTCCAGGGCTGCAGAGGGGGCAGTGTGGTTAGCAGCACCATACCCACACTGTAGCCAGCGGGGCAAGCTGCTCCTGAGATGGGCTTGGGACCCTTCTCTTAGTGCCTCCTCAGTCTCTATTCTGCTGGTGGGCCACTCTGAATCCTAAACTACCCTCTCACCTATTCCAGGCATTTCCCTGCCAGGCAACCCTTTCCCTCTTCGGGGGGAGGGAAGCTGCCCATTCCCATCTGCAGAGGGAGTGGAAAAGTGTCCACACTGATTTGCTCCCCTCTTTCGATCCTCCAGTCCCTCCTCCTTCCCCTCTCCTTTCTGTCTCTGCCAGGCGGTACCTTGACCCGCTGTGGCCCTGCTCAAAAGGCAAAAGCATTCTCCTGATTTTATATGTGACAGCTGCCCTGTCTCTGGGACTGTAGTGGGTCATAGTGGAGAGGCTAAAGGGCCAGGGGAGAGCTAGAAGGGGAAAAGGAGGTGTCTCTGCTGCCAGGGCTTCTTGGAGCTCTAAGGCCATACCTGGCAGGAGCAGAGGGACCCTGGCCCTTTTGTCTTGGAAGGCCCCCAGGAGCTCAAGGGCCCCAGCTTGTCACTTGGTCCCCTGGCCACTTCCAACACTCATCAACCTCTTGCCCTGAGGTTTTTCCCATTAATGCCTTGGGGCTGCACTGTCCTGTCCCCTCCCCCATGCTGGGCAGCCTCTCCCCATCTCCCCACTTTTTGGAAAAGGGGGAGAACAGGTTTGCCTTTGGCTGTCCACGGTGCCAGCACCTGCTCCCGCTGGGAACCCTGTTTCCAGCTCACCTGCGCAGTGCCGCCCGTCCCCAGTCATGTTCACAGGACAGGCCTCGCAGCCCTTTCCAGAAATGCAGCTCACACCGGGGAAACATGGCTCCATGCAGGGATCCCCAGTGCGTTCACAGGAGGTGCCAAAGGTGTCTCCATCACACCTGCAGTCAGCCACCTGGGACGATGAGGTGCCAATCACTGGGCAGCCCAGAGGTGAACCATTAGGGGCTCCCGGGTGTTTCTGTATCAATGTCTCTGGTTGGAGAACCCATGGACCCTGAGTCTCTGTCTTAGTTCTGCCAGCATCTGTTTGGCATCACCTTGTCAGACCTGGAAGCTGGCAGGTCATTTTCTATTCTTCCCTGGCATGTGCTCTATCCTGACCCCTGCCTGTCCCTGCACTGGGGTTCAGCTTCTTCCCTCTTTTGTGGTATCTGCTTGCCCAAAGTCCTTCCTAGAGTAAGACAGGAAGAGAAGGTAAGAAGGGGAAAGGGAGAAACTGTAGGAGGCAGAGAGGGAGAGAAAAGTGCAGAGGAGGCAAGAGGTAGACCAAGTATTTTGGTCAGAAACCTGAATGCTGAAGGCATTTTTCTGAACTGGAGACAGAGAAAGCAAGGAGGAACGCAAAGGAGTCCTAGGACCGCAGGACAGAGGGACCCATGCCTCTTTCCAACACTGTGATGATGAAGCCCAAAGAGAAAAGGTTACACACGCTCTGGCTGTCAGCAGCACAAGCCACTGCTGGGGCTGAGCTGAGACCAGGAGCAGCCTGGAGTCTCCCAGGGCTGATGGTGGTTGGAGCTGTGATGGGAACTTGAGCAGACTCACGCCCAGGAACCGCACAGACACCTTCCCACCCCCCAGCTCATGCTCTTCACTGAGTTCACTCCATGTGTGGCAACTGGGGAAGTCCTGGAGAGCTGTGAGAAGGGCTGGAACAGTTAGCTACTGCCAGCCTGGCAGAATGGGAGGTGGGATGTAAAAGTTCAATTGAATGAAACAAAGAAGAATGTTCTGTTTCCTGCCACGTGATTTCACAGCCTGAGAATGCTACTTGCTCCCTCACCTCCCAGCAGGTGGCTCACTGGGGTGAACTACAGCATGCCTCGGATGTCTACACCCCACCCCCCATGCGCTCAGTCTTACCTGCAGGGAGGAATTGCCCACCCAAGTGGTCTGGTTGTACAGACACTGGCTCTCTGCACTGCACACGCAAACCACGGTCTTAGGCTGGAGGGAAGATGACAGGCCTGTGGAGGAGCTTCGTGCTAGGATCTCCAGAGTGAAAGGTTCCAGCGTCTTGGGTGTCCACTGCAGTGTCCCATTCTCTGCCCAGGGGTGGGGTGGGATGGGATGGAAGGAGATGAGCGAAACGCCTCTGCTGGGGTGGGGGAGGGAGCAGAGCTATCCTGGCATCCCACACCCCCACCTTGCTTAGCTCATCAGGTGCATTCCCTCATCCACTGGGGGACGCCTCTATGAAAGACAGAAGGTCATTGCTAGAAATGAGGATCCTGGGTAGGCAAGCGAACAAGTGCCAGGAAGTTGTGCAGGGTGTAGAGAAACAAAATCACCTAAAACTTGACTCTGGCCTCAATCTCTACCAATACTCACCCACTCACCCTACCCCGCCCCCAGCTGCCATAGGTTCTGACCAAAGAGCTGGAAGTCGGTGCAGTTGCTTCTGAGAGAGAAGGTGACATTCTCTGAGTCACTGGTGTACTGAATCCACGTGGTCTTTCCCTTGTAGGCTTCAATCGTGTGATTACTCTTGATGGAGGGTGGGAACTGATCTGAAAGGCAAAGAGGGCTGGCCACACTGCTGCCTTTTCAACCTCCTCTCTCTCCGTCAACCACAACTTGTGTTCCCCACCCCCCGCCCCGCCTTTGGAAGCAGGAAGTACCCCGTGCACCTGCTCTCAGACCTGCAGAGTGGGACTGTGCTGTTCCCCCAGCCAAAATCTGAGCCTCTCTCTACCTCCTGTTCTTACAGGGCTCCTTCCTAGTTCTCTTCCGAACAGGCGTGCTAGGTGGATGTGGCATGAACTGACACAGAGAACAGAAACTGGCAGACCATCACAAAGCTCTACCTTTGGGGAAAGGGCTACTATCCAAATGGACCTTGCTTCTACCTGAAAAGAGTGAGCAGGTAGAACCAATCAAGGGCCTCTGATTAAGGGAGCTCCTGCTATTTGCATCTCATTATTCCTTCATCCATTCAGCCGGTCAGTGATTTCAAAAGGATTTACTGAGCCCTGAATAAGTGCCTGGCACCATTGTAAGACACAGCAAAGAATAGGCAATAAAAACTGTATGTGTGAAAATGACAAAATGTGACAGAGCCAGAACGGTAAACAGGAAGTGTGGGTGGATGTGAAGTTTTACACAGGGTGGTCCTCTGGGAGGGCAGTAAAGACCCCACATATGAAGCCTGCGTCCCATATCACAGAGCCTGCATTCAAGGTGCTACTGATTGAGCATTCCCCGAATGTGCGCCCTGAGACATAGCGGGTGCTGGTCCAAGCACCTGGAACCCCTGCCACCCACACGAAGACACAAATCGAGTTCCTCCTGACTCCAGCTTCAGCCTGGCCTAGCCCCGATTGTTGTAAGCATTTGTGGAGTAAGCAGCACACGGAAGACCTCTTGCTCTATATCTCTCTGTCTCTGTGGCTCCTTCTCTGTTGCCTCTCAATCTTTCAATTAAGTGAAACTTGGAGTTAGTTTAAAGGTAAAAGAGGACTCACTGAGAGGTAGCATTGGAGAAAAGCAGGTGAAGGAGCTGTGGCTGATTGGGGGAGAGGGTATTCCAGGTGAGGGAACGGAATGTGCAAAATGTGGGAGCTGGGAGTAAGGCCACCCACCACATGTATGAAAATTACACGGAGAAGCCAGAGAGGTCGCAGGAGGAAGCAGGTGGGAATGAGCCAAGGAGTCACTGGGGGACAGGGAACATGGGCTCATGTGCACACCCTGCCCCTGGGAAGGCCTCCTCGGCCTTAGCACTCACTTTGGGTGGCATTCATCTCCTGGTATGTTCTAAAGAGCGTCCTGGTATGGAGTCCGGCGCTGGCATCTTGCATGGCCAAGGCATCATACATGCATTGTCTGTCTCCATTGCACCCAGAGATCAAAGCCCCATCACCAGAGCTGTTCGCCAGCAGTTGTGAGAAGAAGATGGGGGTGAAGGAGGGGGGCAACTGGTCGTCCCTCTCACCAAGGAGGTCTGTCCCGTTTAGTTTCCCTGTAACAGCCGGGGAGTGCAAAAGCAGGAGTTGAACTTCCAGCTGATTTCTGCTGTGTCTCCACCTACCCCCACCCACCTCACCCTCATTTTTCTGTGGTTCGGGGCTAGGGAGGGCAATGTGGCAGGACAGAAGGTCTGAACATCTCGGACCTTGGTGTGAGGGCCACCTGCTGCCCGGTCCACTTCCAGGTGGGAGGGCATAGAGTGGACAAATGGAAGGGGGGCGTTTGCATCCCATGTCTCTTTCTGGCCTTCAGCCTGGCCTGGACAAAGGAGGGAGCACTGCACCTGGCTCCCATGCCCCACAGCCTGGACTCACAGGTCATCCCGAAATGGAATAGCTCCTCCTCGGTGCTCCCGCTCGCCAGGAAGGAGCCATTGGGCATCCTGAAGTCATCATTGGGGTTGTTGTTCCAGAGTCCTGCAGGACACAGATGAGGCTGACAGCCCATGGAGTGGCGTGCACAGCAGGTGCCTCTCTTTAGGGTTCAGGCCTCTGGGATAGGGGAGGGGACCACACTGTACACTCCAGCTCTGGCAAGGGAGGAGAAGGAAAGGAAGAAGGGAATGCAGGAAGACAGGAGGGATGGAAGAAAGGGAGGGGAAAGGAGGGTGAGGTAGCTGGCCCAGAGCTCGTCCTTAGCACGGCAGGGGAAGGACAGGAAGTGAACCTCAGAGGTGACTGAAGAAGCCCCCTACTCCCCCACCCTAACTCCATGCAGCCCCTATTGCTTACCTAGGAGGCCCTCTGTGAGGCCCTGGTACTCCTCAGGGAGGCTGGAGGAGGCATGTAGGATTTGGGAGAGGGCCATTACTGTGATGGCCACTGTGCCATCGAAGCTGGCTGAGACCTGGGTGCCATTGCGGGTCAGCAGCAGCCCACTGCTGTTGTAAGTCTCCCGGCCTGTGGAAGGGCAGGCAGGTGAGGAAGCAGCCGGGTCAGCACCCTGTGGCCACCAGGCCCTACTGCTGCCATCCTCAGGAGGCACAGAGGAGACACCAAGGGTAGCCCTGGAATGTCCTGAGAGGCCCTCCCGTCTACCAATCCCACAAACCACTTTCTTCTCCCTGGGGATGGAGCTGGAAGTTAAAAAAAACAGAGGGCCCTTGCACTGGATGAAGGAAGGAAGCGGTGTTCCTGTGGCAGGCCCAGCCTTTTGAACCCAAAGGGGTGGTGATCTGCTTTGCTGCATGGCGTTGCCTCCGTGTCCCCACACTGCTCCTGGAGCACAGGGCACCCCGCGAGCTCTGACCGGGGAAAGGAGGAGAGACCGGCTGGTGGCTCTCTCCAGCCTACCTTCTGCATCTTGGGTCTCAAAAGTCACAGTCTGGTTATTGTGTAGAACTCGGATTGTGTCATTGGGCCCCAGGAACCACTGAACCTGGAAGGAAACAGGAGGAGTCCCATGCTGACCAACAGAGGGAAGCAGAGAGCAAGGAAGGAGGCTCCAGAGAGCTTCTTTGGACTGACACCTCAGCCGTGGAGGCAGAGGAAGGTTGGCAGTGAGGTTGTGCCTGCTGACATCTGCCGAGGGCTCTGTGAAGTGCCCTGGATGCTGGGCACATCTCCTGGATGATCTCATGGCAGCCATGGGGGAGAGGTGTGGTGGAGCTACTCTCCCTACTTCACCAAGCAGTGCCTTAGGAGTCCATATAGGGTGAATGGAGCAGCCAGGCCCTGAGATTGACTCTGGGACCACTCTCCTGCCTGGCTGTGTCCTCCTGTTCTCCTGTCCTCCTGCCTTCCTTTCTGAGCTCTCCCTCATGGGTGTCTGTTTGCAGCTGGAGGTCCCTGAATGAAGGGCATGCTGGGAGATGGGGGTAGAACACAGGGGTACCTGGGCACCCTTCCCTCACCGTGATGGGGGCCAGGCTACTGGAGTTGTACTGAGCTGCAAAGGCGATGAAGTTGGTGGCCGGGACTGAGCCAGTCTGGGCAGTGCGGCCCTGCAGCTCAAAGGAGGAATTCCCGTCCCAGGCGCGCAGCAGCAGGAAGTCCCCCAGCCCGTTGAAGGTGTAATTGGCACCATCCAAGGTGGTGATGTGGGGGTCCCCAAACATCCAACCTGAGAAAAAAGTGGCATCCCATGAGCAAGCTGGGAATAGGGCCTGAGCTTGCCCAGGTTCCCAGGCAGGGCATCTGCCCAGGAAGATTTGAGTCTGGGGAAGGACTGGGAGCAGAGAATTCCTTGCCCTTGGGGATTCCCATCTTCCCCCTATCTCCCAATGCCATGTGCAAAGCCGCACAGCCCCACACAGAATCATCCCCGAGGTCTCTCGTGGCTTGTAGGAAACTGGGTCCTCCTGGCCCAGGCTTAGTGACCATGAGGACAGAGGCAAATCCTGCCCTGGGAAGCTCCACCTTAGCCCTGAGCCTCACCAGGCCGTGGGGGCCTGTATCCGGCACAGCTGACTGGGGGCCGCCTTTGCTGGTACATAGAGCAGAAGAAGGGCTTGTCATTCCAGTGGCAGCACCAGTTCTGCGGCTCCAGCTCTTGCTCTGTGGAGAAGTGCAACATGTTGAGGGATGCAAGTCTCTAGGAGGAGGTGTTGGGAGGGGGAACAGGAGCAGGGGAGCATGGCTGTGGCACCTGCCCAAAGTTGTCACAATCCCACCCTGCTCAATGAGCTTCCACGACAGCTGGTCTGGGGACTCTGCTGCTTGCAGGCATGTTGGGGGTCATTGTGAGTTAGGGCACACTGTGGGAGGGCCTGGCTGATGGCCAAGGATCATGGAGAATGGCAAAGACATGACAGCAAGTGTGGGAGAACCCAGACCTTTGCCCCTAACCCTCTAATCCCTGGGTTCTTTAGCTCATTCCCATGGAGGGTTTCTGTGGGTGGCTGCCTTACAACATTGCCCCACACAGCCTGTCAATATGGAACCAGAGGGCTGGACCAGACTAGGTTCTCTCCTTACCCAGAAGGAGAGAATCCAGACTGGGGCTATAGGATCAAGAAGAGAGGAGGCAAGAGCCCCTTAGCATCAAACCCTAGAGGCCAGCAGGTTGGAATGCTGGGAGTTTCCTAATTTTAAAATCAGGGATGGGAGCCACGGAGCAATGAAGAAATGAGGCTTTGCTGGGGCCCCATGGTGAGGTGGGCTGGGCTGGGCTGGGCAGAGCCTTGAGTTCATGAGCAGGGGGTTATGGTACCTCTTTATGGACACACATACCCAAGTGCGAAGGGCTGTGCACTCTCCAGCCTTCACGAAGCTCTCCCCACGACCCATAGCTGCAGCAAACACCTCCTTGCCAGGAAGAGAAGCGGCACAATTTCCTGCTGCCACCAAGGTCCCACCAGTCTGCAACAAAGCCAGACCCTGAATCATGTCCAGGCTGTGGAATGCCTGGGGTGGGACAGAGGGGGTGTTTCTGGGAGAGAGGCTGGGGTTGCCTCAGAAAGGACAGGTGAAACATGGGCAGAAGGGTTGGTAGGTAGGCTTGAAGGGGACAGGAAAGTGTCACCTGAGCTCACAGGCCGGAATCGTAAGTCCCATCGTCCCTGCTGCCAGGTACAAGGGCAGGCGATCTGGTTCCAGTTCCAACTTGGCCACTGAGGCTGGCTCTCCAGCCACTGCTGGCACTTGAGACGGTTGTTGGGTATCGGCTCCCTATGGAGCCTGTAAATCTGCAGTCCCCTGAGGCCTGCGGGGAGCAAAAGAAGGGATTGTCCCAGAGCCTGGGGCCTCAGGTCTGCTTTAGCTTTAGAGCTAACCACAAATTCTAGATGTATCTGCCACATGCCACGCCTCACCTCTCTGGACAGCTCCAAGGTGGAACTGGCAATGATTCCTCCTCCAAGCCCCTGTGATGTGAGCCCCTGAGCCTTCAAACCTGAGATTTTAGGGCAAAACCGATGGACAAGAACTGGGCAGTGAGGACTCACCCCTAAGAACCAACTCTGATTCTGGCCCACCAGACACCTTCCAGTTCCCCCAATCATCTCCTTATGCATCTCGAGTCTCAGTTAGGGACACCAGCTCCCGTCCAGTCACATGGTCAGATACTGGGCCCTGCTCTCCCTTCCCCTAGTGCAGAGAAGTTGGTGCAGCGGCCTATTCTAATGCCACAAAGCCAAGGAACCCACTCTGTGCCCAGCCTCTGGAGAAGCAGAGTAACTGGGAGGAGAAAGCCTGATGAGTGTTGACTGTGAGACTAACTCCTGGTGAGTGCCACACTGCCCATCCCAGCTGCATGGGTGTGAGTGGGGCTTAAGAGCCTGAGAAGACATGAGACATACAGAACATTTTGACTCTAACCTCATATAAATGAAGACCTGAGCACTATAGCCACAACTTCAGATTTAAGATTTCCAGAATAATCATTGTTTATGATCATCTGCTTATGGCCTGGTGTCAGAAGATCAGATATACATCAGATATTCTTCCTCAACACATGCATATGCACACGCTTAGGTAAACACATGCAGGCACCCACAAAACGCATGCCCACACACTCTCGTGGTGCACCTCCCTAGTCACAAGGAGATGCATCTGGGGAGAAGGACTCTGGTCTGACAGGAGGCTGTCCTCTGTAAGCTGGCACCATGCTCTGACTTAGCTCATGCTTCTGTTACCAAGAACTTCTGTCGCAAAGCAAACAGAACCTCATTTGTGCAACACAATTCAATGGCTGATGTCCAAGCCCACATGCCCTTTCTTCTTTCACACTTTGAAAATTATAATTCTTTCCCCGTTAGGGTCTCCAGACATTATGCTGTGTCATGGATAAGCTACCACAATTTGCCTTTTTCCAAGACCAAAAGCTTTTTGAGAGCACGTGCAGTTGACTTTCTTCTATTTCTCATTGTTTCTCGCTGCGAGCACAGTGTTCAGCATACAACAGGGGCTCAGTTGGTGATGACTGGATGAGTATTAGACCTCTGGAATACCTCTTAGGGGTTATTCCTTTGAGGACTCTGGGTCCTCTTTCCAGCTGTAGGACAGGACACCAGAGTGTTGTCCCAACAGCCTGTTCCTAACCCCACCTCCCACAATACCCTGCTCTCACTTATGGGATCAGAGTCTCCACTGAGTGCTCCAGGACTTGGCTCATCCAAAGAAGGGCACAGAGCCTCCTGGAGACCCTCCTGTGTCTAATGCATGGAAGGTCCCATCTGCTCCCCACAAGTATAAATGTAGGAGGCCAGAGCCTACGAGGCGCAGGGGGCGTGGAGAGTGGGTAGCAAGCTGCCCTCAGGACTGCCGTGGTGTGCAGAGTAGAGGGAAGGGAGCCCCAGGGAGAAGTACCATCAGGGAATGCCCTTACCTAATCTGGAATTCAGCAACTGGTCCGGACGATACCTCTCCCACACTGGCCGGAATGTCAGTGGACTGTTGGCAAAATACCCGTCTCCACTGCAGGCAAAGGAGGGGCTCTCAGAAGTCGGCATACACAGGCCCGAGAGCAAACTCTCAGTGAGAAGTTCATTTGTTCACTTAGCTGGTTAATCAGCCCATCAACCCTCACATGCCTGGCTGGTCAGCCGCTGGCCAGTCAACAGGTCAGTCGTTCAACCTGAACCACCCAATGTGTTCTCTGAGCAGGACTGCAGGGAACTGGCAGGCCCACTTGGCCATGAGAGGGGCATGAAAACAGGGTTCCTTCTTGTTTGTTTCCATCAACCCAGGAAATGGAGTGAGATACAGCAGAGTGGATGGTACACTATGAGGGTGGGGAGCATCTCTGCTCTGAGCCAGCAACGCTTGCACCTGTGGATTCCAGCTGTTGTAAATTTGGTGACCACAGGCAAGTTGCTTATGCTCTCTGGCTCTTTGTGTTTGCACAAGTGT
Organism: Ochotona curzoniae; assembly: GCF_017591425.1. NCBI lineage: Eukaryota > Metazoa > Chordata > Mammalia > Lagomorpha > Ochotonidae > Ochotona > Ochotona curzoniae. The sequence continues at coordinate 1,272,165 of NW_024466924.1, forward strand.
CAGAGGGATTACAATTAGGGCAGGTGTTTGCACAATGGCTAAGGCACCATGTGGGACACTTGCATCCCAAATCAGAGTGCCTGGATTAGAGTTCCCACCCTGCTTGTGAGCCACCTTCCTGCTAATGAGCACCATAGGAGGCAGTGGATGACAGCACATGGGTTCCTGCCACTCATGTGGGAGACCTGGGTGGAGTTGCTGGGCTCCTGGCTTTGACCTGTTCCAACCCTGACTGCTCTGGGTTCTTGGGGAGTGAACCAATGGATGGATTCTCTCTCTCTCTTTCTCCCTCTCTCCTTGTCTCATTTGTCTTTCAAATATCTAAAATTTTTTCCCCTAAAAGGAATTGCATTAGCATCCATCTCACAACACTGAAAGAATTCAGTTGCAGTAACATTTGCAAATCTGTCAGCATGGAGTGAAGACTGGAAACAAGGGCACAGACACCTCCACCTGCACAGCCACCACCACCATCCTCAGTGTTGGCTGCAGGAGGACAGCAGGGAGTGATCGCCTCTAGCTTGGGTCCACAGAGCAGAGGTTCCTGGTCTCCTGTCTGACACAGGCTAGATGGCACCCAACATGCATTATGCCTCCCTTGGGCATGCTCATGTTGGTGTAAAATTTCCAGCTGATTGGGTAATTCCACTCCTTTCTTTTTCATCTGGCACATCCAGAAACAAGTAAAAGCACTATAATTGGAATGATAACCTGCATGTCTGCCAGGACAAGCAGAAACAATGTGTACCAATTACCAACAGCAAATGACATGTGACCATCACAACTGTCAGACACTAAGATGCCTCATGTGCAAGAATCCCCATTCAACCATCCACAGTTCCTGCCTCCTGTCACGTGCTCTGACTAGGTGAAGAATTCCCAGGTCAGAAAGGCAGACTCCAGCCTCCTATGTCTCAGTCCAAATCCTTGCTTTGCCACTTCCTCTATGACCTTAGGCAAGTGACTGATCATTTGTAGTCCAACTCGCTTATCTGTAGAGTAGGGTAGTAAATGGTGTCTACTGTTACTATCGTTTGTTACTATTCCAATACTTGAGAAATCAAGACAGGCTAGCCAATGTCAGTGGAAATCAGGAAAATCAAATCTCTGGGAAGACAGTGAAAGGACAGGTGGAAATTTTTGAATTGGAAAAAGTCGGGTATGAGGCTCCACCAGAATTGGAGTCAGCATGTGTCCGAAGCATCAGCAAGGAGGAGCCTTGCCCTGTCCTAGACATGAGAATGTTGGTAGAGCAAACCCCGCTCTGCACCCTCTGGGTCACCAGCTCAGCACAGCCAATCACTCCCATCTTACCTGGAGAAGCCCATGAGGACCGAGTTGCCTGGGCGCTGGGCCACATCCCATTGCATCCCACCACTCTGGTAAAGAAACAGGGCATAGGACCTGCTCCCATCGGTGGAGAGAACGGCCTGGTAGGTGCTCGTCTGTTGTTGGTGGGAGGCAAACAGAAGGAATTCCATGTGAGAGATGAGGTCTCCTCCCTAATTCCCCCATCCTTGCCCTGACACACACACATCAGGGCAATGACATGGGCTCAAAATGTTGGCAAATGCAGGATTGGTTAGGGCAGCTTTTTGATGAGAATCAAGCACTTAACCTTGAAAGATTGGCCTGCTGAGACTTGCTAGCTGGGAGGGGAGATAAAGGAGTATGGGTTAGAGTATAGTTAGAAGATGGTTTATGAGCAAAGCTACATAATCCTGGGATATTAAACCGGATATCAGAGCACTGGGGGAGACTTAATTAACTTCCAAAGGAATATTTAAGGACACTGAGTACTTATTTTCTGCGCCTGAACAATGTGGAGAGCTGCAACCAGGCAGGGGTTTGGGGGAGGGTTGGTTTTCTAAAGACACAGGCCTTTGTAAAGTAGCTACTGACTTCACTGAGTGAATGAATCAGTGGGTTAACTGAAGACCTCACTTCATGGCTAGGTGACCTTAAACAAGTTGCTTCTTTCTCTAACAATTGTCTTCCTCATCCTGAATGTAAATAAGCACATGGGGTTGAGCCACGTGTAACTGCCAACAGTCTGACACACAAAATGCCATTCCCAGTTCCAATCTCACAATATCTGGTTTTTGGGGGGTAGTTTTGAGATCATGCAAGTTCAGGGAACTTAAAAAAATGTAGACAAATGGAATTAAAAGGTATATTTACTTTGGTGTCAAGGATTTTTTAAATCCATGCATGCTTTTTTTAATAATACACACTTTTTTCATAGGCATGGATTTCAACTTTTTTTTTCTTTTGCAACAAAATCAACATACCTTTTAATTCTACTTCCCTGTGTAAAGGCCCAGGGCAGGCCCAGCTCACAATGAGTGCCCAGCTATGGAGGGCGTGGCTGGGGCTGCTAGAGTCGGGGCTGCTTCCCTGAGTCAGAGAGAAGCTCCTGCCTAGGATTCCAGGATGACTGGAAGGAGATGGCTCACAGGGAGCTGCCCTGGGTCCACAAACCCCAGAGGTCCACTCACCCCAGAGGTCCACTGGGCAGGATAGGCAGGGGCATCGACCCAGGTGATCTTTAAGGTCCACTTGGCTTTGTAGCTCCAGGAGTTTGTGAACCTTCTAATCCAAGACTCCACCTGCCTGACTAGTGGGTTATATTGGTCATAGAATGTCTCATATTCCTGCAAAAGGAGGGGAGATAGGAATAAAAAAAAAATCAGCAGACATGACGTTTCTTGAGAGACTCCCCTGCCACCTCCCACCCCCCACACACTTTCTCTGCTTGGGGATCCTACTCACCTGAGACCTCCTACTTCCTGATCCTTCTCTATCCCAGCCCTGGATTTTTGCAATGAGCTTTTCTGACCCTGAGATCAATGGCAATGTGGACTGCACAGAAGCCTGGGTGTGTGGGATGGAAGGTCCTGGCCCAGAAATCCAAGTCTCCTATAACTGAACTCACAACCCTTAGCTCCAACCAGCTCAGAGAGTATAGCTACTCGTCCCCAATTTTACTTCCCCATGTTTAGTGGCTTTGGGGGGACCAACACATATCTCCTCCTCTTTGGAGCCTCTGCAGCAATCTCTGCATGGCAGGGCTACTGGACTCATTTGCTGCAGTAGCTTTCATCCTATGCTCGCACCTGTTGGAATTCTTAACACACACCAGGAGCTCAGGAGGACTCCCGCTTGATGAAGACAAGCTCCCCACACCCCTCCCCGCAGCCCTATTCTAAACTCACACTGAATTCCAGCCCTCACCTCTGGCACTTGCAGGTCTCCTCGCAGTTGGCAGGAAACATTCTTGAACCTGAGTGCTCCAGATGAGCTTACTTCCCCACTCCCTTATCTAAGCCACCCCATCACTTGCCCCTGTCAGTCCAAGGGTGGGTAGAAGGAGCCCTAGCAATACCCTCTCTGTGGCCATTTGTCTCCCGGGCTGGGTCCCACCTGATAAAATATGGTTCCCCGGTGGCTGGAGAAGTCAGCATCATCCCAGAAGGGAGCCACCACAGCCATGGTATCCCAGGCTGTGAAGCCTCGGCTAGGCGGATTGGGATAGGAGAAGATCTGGTTGTCTGAGTCCGGGAAAATGATCTGGCCATTGTCTGTGAACTGAGCACACAGTTGCAGGGTTACCATCAGGGAGGGTTGTGTGCAGGCAGGGGACAGTGCCTGCCTCAGGTCAGCTCCTCAGAAATAGGATGTCCAAGGACAGTTTAGGGCAGATGGTTCGAGCTGTCAACAGCCCCCGGGAGGGCGCCTCATCCCTCCCTTGCTGTCTGTGGAAGCCCTGCACACAGTGATTTCACACAAGTACCCTCTCCCAACAACTGGTCTCCTATCCTAAGGCAACAGGGTTTGTGTTTATCTTGCCTCAGTGGGAGACGCCCTGTCGGTACCCCTCAGCCTTGTCCTGAGGCTGGGGGCACATGAGACTCCTCCTTCAACGCTGTGCTACCCTCTCATAGTGTCTCTCATAATGTCTCATGGTCCCTGCCATTCCAGCTCCACACAGGGGGACATGCGGCAGAGAACCAGGAAGTCATTACAGAAAATGGCAACTGCAGGAACCAGCCAGATTCTGCAGGGTCGCCTTCGATTGGGAGCCAGGTCTTCTGAAAGCCACAGGGAACTGCCTGAGCTCAGGGTTGTCTCCCGGGCTAAGGCCATGCCTCACTCCCCGTCCACTTCAGCGGGAGCCCTGACTGGGAATTTGCGTGCATGTGCCTTCTTACGTAGGCACGCACGCACGCATGCACGCACTGACGTACACGGCTGCCTTTCGCCCTGCCCCCTGTTCATGATCCCCTGCTGTGCATCACGGACCCAGGATCTTGGGCGCAGCAGGGGAACTCACGTAAAGGAAATCTCTCAGAGAGGAGCCCAGAGGGAAGCCAATGTGAAGCTTGAAGAGGTGCGAGGTGAAGTCCACAGTTCTCCTGACGAACTGAGTGTCTCCAACGATTGGGCCGTAAGTAAGGAGAGGGATGCCTGGAGCAGGGAGGGAAGGGTAGGAGAGTTCTCGTGTGCCTTGACCTCAAGCCAGGCTCAGAGGGATACTTGCCTCATCCCTGCTCGCTCTTTTTGCAGGCGGGGAGAGTGGACTGCGAACCTTCAAGCACTCTACCCCTCACTCTCCTTCGTGTTTACCACACCGCACCTAGTCCCAGCCTGACCCACTGAGAGAGGAAATTGATTCCTGTCAACAGCCTGCACCACCTCTGTCATGGCAGCCATGACTCCTTTAACGTCCAAAGGCCAGACTCCTGTGCAGTGAGCATTAGTCATGCAAAGGCTGTCTTTTCACCAACGACAGAGCTGCTTCTTGAGTTGGGATTTCTCCAGATAAGCCTTCTTAGGTTGAGGAGCCTGGTCCTAAATATTTCCCAGAAGGGTCTCCTCCCTTCTGTAGGGGTGCCAGCCATTGCTTGGTGCCCTCGGTTGCCCTTGCTGGGAATCCTGCAGTGGTCTCTTTGTTGTTCTCCTTGCCTCTCTCTCTCTCTCTCTCTCTCTCTCTCTCTCACACACACACACACACACACACACCCAACTCACCTCTTATCACTCCTTTCCTTGCTTTCAGCAATCCCCAGTGCTTTGGAAATCTATGCAACCCTGGGAAGGTGCTCACCCCCGTATCTTGGTTACAGCTGCTCAAACCTCTCCTATCCATTCAGGATGCTCCTCTTCCTGTTGCTCCCACTCTCGCCAGGAAGCCTCTCATCCCCCTGGAAGCCATGCCCATGTGCCATAGGAACTGTTGATGGAGGGTACTTGATACTCTGGGCTAATTCCTTTAACAGCACTTACCAGGGCAGATCTGTCTCCTGCTAAATGGCATCTTGGTCATTTCTCTGTCATTAGCTCCCATCCTAGTGCCATGCACAAAGCTAGCACTTCACTCTTGTGCTGCCTTACTGTTCTCTGTAAGGCCCTTTTGACTTGACAAAGCAGAAACTGTGAGCAAACCAGATTTTGGTTGTATCACCTCTCTGTAGGAATACATGGAGCAGATGCACTTGCCATGATCCAGATGAGGCTGTGGAGATACCTGGACGACTGGGTCTTCAATGGTAGCTGCCATTCAACTACTACAACTATAACATCTACATCTGGGTTGGTGGCAGGGTGGAGAGGACCCACCTCCACAACATCACTCACTTTTCCCCTGCTGAACAGTGGATGTAGTGGGTGTGGAGGTTGTACGAGTCAGGGAGGTTGCTGGGGACGGTGACAGTGTTCTGCTTCTCCCATCATTTGTCCACAGTAAGGTTGTGACGATTCCTGGATATGGAGGAAGAGAAGACAGGAATGAGTGTTATAGTCAGAGCATAGCAGAGTCGAAGGGATTCACAGAGAACTGGAGCTGAAAAAGACAGCTAGAAGCCTTCTTGGCCTGCCTTCTGTCATACCCAAACCACTGCTCACATGAGAAGTTTTCCACTGTGGCCAAAGTTATGGTGACCCACCACACCTGCTGCTCACTCCTTCTGCTGGTTGGTTTGATCTTGGCCCTACCCTAAAATGCTGGTTTATCCACATTATCTAGTACTTCCTCTAGGGTGAATTGAGCCAATGGACCATTAGAAGACATTGGAGTCCCCACCAACTTGGTGCTTTGGAATTCGTTGTGGAGCCTGAAGAAGCTGTGGATGAGGAGGAAGTGCTGTCAGCTGGCAAGGATATGGTATGACCTGGGAATAGAGAGGAGGGGTTTACAGTAACAGGAAGAACAGGAACTGTTTGGGACAATTAAAAATTACTAGGAGAAGACTGAAAACAAGGTATGGTCTGAGTTGTAACAGAGCTACTAAAGGGAGTAGACATTGAGGAACGGCACTCTGAAAGACTGGAGAGCAGGTGAGTGAGATACTGTGGATGAATCAGGCATGGTCTTGACTGAAGGTGGAAATGATAATGTCAGTGTAGAATATAAAATGCTGTAGGACTCAATTGCTTGGGATTTGTTGCCTGGGGGTGGTAGTAGATGCTGTTGTTGGAACAGCCGCAGGATGATCACTGGGGGGTGTACCAGGGATGCCCACTGAGGAGGTGGGGACTTGTGTGGCTTGTGTGAAGGAGACGTGGGCATGCACAGATGGAGTGCCCACCGCGGTTGTGTTCTCATGGAACACTGACCTAGGAACTGTTGTCTGAGCTTCTTTGCTTGTGGTCAAAATGGAGGGAGGAGAACTAGAGGCTGCATCACTCAGGATGGCGGGATCTACCACAGATGGTCCTGTTGTTGTCCCTGAAGACCAAGTTGGCATTGATGTTGGGGTCTCATGGCTATAGTTGACTGATGTTGAGATAGAGATTGTGCTGCTGCCTGAAGGTGCTGCAGTGTGAGCCTCAGTGTGTAAAGATGTGTGCCTGCTGGCTGAGGGTGTGGGAGGTGTTGTTGTGACTGTTGAGAAGGCATCAGTGACGTGGGATACCAAGATGCTAACTTCTGATCCTCCAGTGGTTCCTGTTCTTTGAGTGTGAGCCATCTGGGAACCAGTTGGATTTTCTTGAGGAGAGGTGTTGGAAGAGGTTGTCCAGTCGGTTGAGCCATGAGAGATGGTGGGAAGAGAAGTGCTGGATCCTGCAACAGAGCTCATTCCTGTGATCCCAGAGGCCATGCCATGACTGGCTGCAGTCAACAGCAGCTGAGTAGTTGATGGAGTGGTGTTGTTGTCACTGGAGGGAGTTGTTGAGAAGCTGGTGATCTTACCTGAAGTGGATGCTTCCACAACAGCATTTCCTGGTGCTGTGCTTCCTGCCATTGGGGAGGATGTGGCAGCTGTGCCTGCTGAGGTGATGTCTGAGACCAAGGAAGTGAGAGTGTTGGTGTCTACTTTTCTGCTGGTTTCAGTGCTTTGGGTCTGGTGGGTTTGGGAAATGGCTGGGGCTGAGTTGGGTGAGGTATATGTAGAGGGCAGTGTCACCTGTTCTTTAAGGCTCCCTGTTGTGGAGATTACAGACATGGTGTGGAGACTGGTGCTTGTTCTAAAAGGTAACCTACCTCGTGAGGTCCTCAAGGTGATGTCAGGGCTGATTGATGATACCCTTGCTTCTGTGTTTGTGTGACTGTCCTCAGAGGATACTGGGTTGTCACTGTCCTTGGGAGGTTCCTCTTCAGAATCACTTTCTTCGGGTGAATATTTACTTGATGTTGATGAGGAAGCTGTAGTTGTTACTACGTTTACTGAACCAGCCACATAGGGGCCTGAATTCATGCTTTGGTATTTTTGTGTGGTTTCTGTGGCGTGAGTGTGAACTGTCTGGGAATTCAAAAACAGTTTCTCAGCAGCATGAGTGGTAGAACGTGATGATGACTGTCCCGCTAGGCCTGCTGGTGTAGAAACATCAAAGGCCGTGTTCCTTGTAGCCATGGCTGAAACATCTCCTGGGGTCACCTGGCTGGTGACAGGGCTAGACCACAGTTCAGCATCAATGGGTAGAGACACTGTAGAGGTAGGCATGTGAATGGAGGCATTGATTACTGGGTGGGAGGTAGACTTGTCTGCTTCAGTAACTATGGAGCTGCCAGGATTCCTAGGGCTGTGTGTAGAGTTCATGGAGTGTGATATTTTCCTGGGAGTGGTAGTAGATGCTGTTGTTGTAATAGCCGCAGGATGATCACTGGGGGGTGTACCAGGGATGCCCACTGAGGAGGTAGGGACTTGTGTGGCTTGTGTGAAGGAGACGTGGGCATGCACAGATGGAGTGCCCACCGCGGTTGTGTTCTCATGGAACACTGACCTAGGAACTGTTGTCTGAGCTTCTTTGCTTGTGGTCAAAATGGAGGGAGGAGAACTAGAGGCTGCATCACTCAGGATGGCGGGATCTACCACAGATGGTCCTGCTGTTGTCCCTGAAGACCAAGTTGGCATTGATGTTGGGGTCTCATGGCTATAGTTGACTGATGTTGAGATAGAGATTGTGCTGCTGCCTGAAGGTGCTGCAGTGTGAGCCTCAGTGTGTAAAGATGTGTGCCTGCTGGCTGAGGGTGTGGGAGGTGTTGTTGTGACTGTTGAGAAGGCATCAGTGACGTGGGATACCAAGATGCTAACTTCTGATCCTCCAGTGGTTCCTGTTCTTTGAGTGTGAGCCATCTGGAAACCAGTTGGATTTTCTTGAGGAGAGGTCTGGTGGGTTTGGGAAATGGCTGGGGCTGAGTCGGGTGAAGTATATGAAGAGGGCAGTGTCACCTGTTCTTTAAGGCTCCCTGTTGTGGAGATTACAGACATGGTGTGGAGACTGGTGCTTGTTCTAAAAGGTAACCTACCTCGTGAGGTCCTCAAGGTGATGTCAGGGCTGATTGATGATACCCTTGCTTCTGTGTTTGTGTGACTGTCCTCAGAGGATCCTGGGTTGTCACTGTCCTTGGGAGGTTCCTCTTCAGAATCACTTTCTTCGGGTGAATATTTACTTGATGTTGATGAGGAAGCTGTAGTTGTTACTACGTTTACTGAACCAGCCACATAGGGGCCTGAATTCATGCTTTGGTATTTTTGTGTGGTCTCTGTGGCGTGAGTGTGAACTGTCTGGGAATTCAAAAACAGTTTCTCAGCAGCATGAGTGGTAGAACGTGATGATGACTGTCCCGCTAGGCCTGCTGGTGTAGAAACATCAAAGGCCGTGTTCCTTGTAGCCATGGCTGAGACATCTCCTGGGGTCACCTGGCTGGTGACAGGGCTAGACCACAGTTCAGCATCAATGGGTAGAGACACTGTAGAGGTAGGCATGTGAATGGAGGCATTGATTACTGGGTGGGAGGTAGACTTGTCTGCTTCAGTAACTATGGAGCTGCCAGGATTCCTAGGGCTGTGTGTAGAGTTCATGGAGTGTGATATTTTCCTGGGAGTGGTAGTAGATGCTGTTGTTGTAATAGCCGCAGGATGATCACTGGGGGGTGTACCAGGGATGCCCACTGAGGAGGTAGGGACTTGTGTGGCTTGTGTGAAGGAGACGTGGGCATGCACAGATGGAGTGCCCACCGCGGTTGTGTTCTCATGGAACACTGACCTAGGAACTGTTGTCTGAGCTTCTTTGCTTGTGGTCAAAATGGAGGGAGGAGAACTAGAGGCTGCATCACTCAGGATGGCGGGATCTACCACAGATGGTCCTGCTGTTGTCCCTGAAGACCAAGTTGGCATTGATGTTGGGGTCTCATGGCTATAGTTGACTGATGTTGAGATAGAGATTGTGCTGCTGCCTGAAGGTGCTGCAGTGTGAGCCTCAGTGTGTGAAGATGTGTGCCTGCTGGCTGAGGGTGTGGGAGGTGTTGTTGTGACTGTTGAGAAGGCATCAGTGACGTGGGATACCAAGATGCTAACTTCTGATCCTCCAGTGGTTCCTGTTCTTTGAGTGTGAGCCATCTGGGAACCAGTTGGATTTTCTTGAGGAGAGGTGTTGGAAGAGGTTGTCCAGTCGGTTGAGCCATGAGAGATGGTGGGAAGAGAAGTGCTGGATCCTGCAACAGAGCTCATTCCTGTGATCCCAGAGGCCATGCCATGACTGGCTGCAGTCAACAGCAGCTGAGTAGTTGATGGAGTGGTGTTGTTGTCACTGGAGGGAGTTGTTGAGAAGCTGGTGATCTTACCTGAAGTGGATGCTTCCACAACAGCATTTCCTGGTGCTGTGCTTCCTGCCATTGGGGAGGATGTGGCAGCTGTGCCTGCTGAGGTGAAGTCTGAGACCAAGGAAGTGAGAGTGTTGGTGTCTACTTTTCTGCTGGTTTCAGTGCTTTGGGTCTGGTGGGTTTGGGAAATGGCTGGGGCTGAGTCAGGTGAGGTATATGTAGAGGGCAGTGTCACCTGTTCTTTAAGGCTCCCTGTTGTGGAGATTACAGACATGGTGTGGGGACTGGTGCTTGTTCTAAATGATGCTTGTTCTGAGGTCCTCAAGGTGGTGTCAGGGCTGATTGATGATACCCTTGCTTCTGTGTTTGTGTGACTGTCCTTGGAAGATACTGGGTCATAGGTTACAACTTCACCTGTGGTGTATGCTTCTGGAGACATGCTTTCTGCAGGTGAATGTCTGTTTGGCAGGGATGAAGAAGGTGTAGTTGTTACTACATGGACTTTTTCTGTCATGGGAAATACTGAAGTCATCATTTGGAATTCTCTTGTGGATTGTTTGGCTTGATCTGTCTGGGAGCTAGGTAGATATTCCTGTGCAGATGCACTGGTAAACCATGATAACTCAGTTTTTGACCATGCTGTAGGTGTTTCTTGGGATGTATGTCTGTCTGTTGCAAATGAAGGAGATGGGGATGTCACCATTTCCATGTCCCAAGTCATATCAGAGCTTGGAGTCCTGACTTCATTCTCACCAGCAGTCCCTGAAATTTGTGGCCATTGTGTCTGGGAAAGTGCTACTATGGTTTTTTGAGTAGAGGTGCTCACATCTGGCTGTGTGTTTGACTCTTTTAGTTCCCCTGTTGTTGAGACTTCAGGTGTCACCCAAACTATAGCACCAGCTGTTGAAGGAGTTGCACTTACTGTGCCAAGGATACGTGTAACTCCTGTTGGCAAGGACAACAGTTCTTTTGGAAATGGAGTTGTGTTGCTATCAGTAGAGACTGGGGAAGTTAACATTGTCATTTTCTCTGGAATGAATGCTTTCTGAGACATACTTGTAGAGACCAGGCTGCTGTCATGAGACTGTCCTGGGGTTTCTGAGGTTTGACTCTTGTTGGTGGTAGCACTTGTTGATATTTTGAAAGTTGAAGAAGTAATTGAAAGGGGTGGTGGTGACACTTTAGAAGTGAATGCAGGCATGCTTGCAGTCATAGGTGGTGCTGTGTTCCCTATATTTGCTACAGTGGAATCAGTGGATGTTGGCACTTTGAGCATCTTTGTTGTTGTTGGGGATGTGTTTCTGACAGTAGAAGGAGGTACAGTGGTTCTTTCAGTTGAAAGAGCTGTTTTCTGAGAAATGATCGGTGTCAAAGTGTGCCCACTCGGAAATGCCGCAGGAGTTGATGTGGTCACCTCAGTGGAGGCATTGGTGTGCAATGCTTTGGTAACCTCCACATTCAAAGACTGGGGATTCTGAGAAAACTCTGATGTCTCCTGCACAAGAGTCCTAGAAGTTGCTGTTGTTGGTCCTGCTGATGTAGTTGGCAATGATAGTACTATTGTCCCAGGAATACGGCTTGTAGATACATTGAGTAAGGCATCTGCTGTGTTTTGTGGAGTATGATCTGTAAAGGTTGGCCTGGTGACCATTCCTAATATCGCTTGGTGGATGCTCCTGACGCTGGAAGGGAAAGAGACAGTTGACTCACCTGGCACAGAGAGTGTCAAGGAAGAGCTCCATGAGGTATCCTGACTAGATGATGGGGTAGAGTACACTATTGAGTTTTCTTTCCTATCAGTGGTAGTGGAGAATGCTAATGACTCTACTGGAACATTCCCAGAAGTAGATGATGACATGTCTCTTGTGGTTGCCAGAGTCGAATGTGAGGAGGTGTTCCTTAAGAACACATCATATGTTATATTGCTAAATGCGGAAAGAGATGTGGCAGTATCTCTGATACCGGATGTTGTGTGAGAGACTGTTTCTGTATAAGTGTGTCCACTTGGAGAAGGTGTAGGGAATGATGTGGTAGTATTAACGGGGAGATTGGTGGGAGACTGACTGCTAGTCTCCATAATCTGAGTCTGAGGGTTTTCTGAAGTTGCTGACGTTTCCTGAGTGGAAGTGCCTATAGAACTTGTCATTGAGCTTTCTTTCATTGTCCTTGCACTTGTTGGAAGAAGACTCCCAGTTGTCACTGATGTTGTGTCTCCTGTGGTTGCCAGAGTTGAGGCTGATGAAGTTGACATAGTGACCAATTCTGATGCTGTTGGGAGGATCTTGTTGAATGTAGATGATGGAGATGTTCCAGCTGGAGTGGATGTTGCCTCAAAGTGTATCTCTGTTTGGGAGTATCCACTTGATGAAGATGGAGGAATTGATGTGCCTATGTCCATGTGGGTACTTGTTGGAGACTGTTTTCTGGTCTCCGTACTCTGAGTCTGAGCATTTTCTAAAGTTGCAGTTGCTTCCTGGGTGGAGGTCCCTATAGAAGTTACCGTTGAGCTTTCTTTCATTGTTATAGCACTGGTTAGAAAAAGACTCCCAGATGCCAGAGATGTTGAGCCTCTTGTGGTTGCCTGGGTTGAAGATGAAGAAGTTGACATTATGACTAAATCAGATGTTATTTCGTTTGCACTATGGAATGTGGTAGATGATGTTGCCTCAAAGTGTGTCTCTGACCAGTTGTGTCCACTTGCTGAAGATGAAGGGCCTGATGTGGTCACCTCCATGTGGGTACTTGTTGGGGATTGTCTGCTGGTCTCTATACTCTGAGTCAGAGCGTTTTCTGAAGTTGCTGTTGTTTCCTGAGTGGAAGACATTGTAGAAGTGGATACTAAATTTTGTTTGCTTTCAGTGTTTTGAGGAAGACTCCCAGTTGTCAGTGATATTGTGTTTCTTGTGGTTGCCAGAGTTGAGGCTGATGAAGTTGACATAGTGACCAACTCTGGTGCTATTTCATTTGCCTTACTGAATGTCAAAGATGATGGAGATGTTCCAGCTGGAGTGGATGTTGCCTCAGAGTGTGTCTTTGTCCCAGTGTGTCCACTTGATGAAGATTGAGGGCTTGATGTGGTCACGTCCATATGGGTACTTGGAGTGTGTCTGCTGGTCTTTGTACTCTGAATCTGAGGGTTTTCTGAAGTTGCTGATGTTTCCTGAGTGGAGGTCCCTACAGAAGTTGCTGTTGAGCTTTCTTTCATTGTTCTTGCTCTTGTTGGAAGAAGACTCCCAGTTGTCACTGATGTTGTGTCTCCTGTGGTTGCCAGAGTTGAGGCTGCAGAAGATGACAGAGTGATCAACTTTGATGCTGTTGGGAGGATCTTGTTGAATGTAGATGATGGAGATGTTCCAGCTGGAGAGGATGTTGCCTCAGAGTGTGTCTCTGTTTGGGAGTATCCACTTGATGAAGATGGAGGGCTTGATGTGCCTATGTCCATGTGGGTACTTGTTGGAGACTGTTTGCTGGTCTCTGTACTCTGAGTCTGAGCATTTTCCAAAGTTGCAGTTGTTTCCTGAGTGGAAGACATTGTAGAAGTGGATACTAAATTTTGTTTGCTTTCAGTGTTTTGAGGAAGACTCCCAGTTGTCAGTGATATTGTGTTTCTTGTGGTTGCCAGAGTTGAGGCTGATGAAGTTGACATAGTGACCAACTCTGGTGCTATTTCGTTTGCCTTACTGAATGTCAAAGATGATGGAGATGTTCCAGCTGGAGAGGATGTTGCCTCAGAGTGTGTCTTTGTCCTGGTGTGTCCACTTGAGGAAGATGGAGGGCCTGATGTGCTCACATCCATGTGGGTACCTGTTGGGGATTGTGTGCTGGTCTCTGTACTCTGAATCTGAGGGTTTTCTGAAGTTGCTGATGTTTCCTGAATGGAGGTCCCTACAGAAGTTGCCGTTGAGCTTTCTTTCATTGTCTTTGCTCTTGTTGGAAGAAGACTCCCAGTTGTCACTGATGTTGTGTCTCCTGTGGTTGCCAGAGTTGAGGCTGATGAAGTTGACATAGTGATCAACTTTGATGCTGTTGGGAGGATCTTGTTGAATGTAGATGGTGGAGATGTTCCAGCTGGAGTGGATGTTGCCTCAAAGTGTGTCTCTGTTTGGGAGTATCCACTTGCTGAAGATGAAGGGCCTGATGTGGTCACCTCCATGTGGGTACTTGTTGGGGATTGTCTGCTGGTCTCTATACTCTGAGTCAGAGCGTTTTCTGAAGTTGCTGTTGTTTCCTGAGTGGAAGACATTGTAGAAGTGGATACTAAATTTTGTTTGCTTTCAGTGTTTTGAGGAAGACTCCCAGTTGTCAGTGATATTGTGTTTCTTGTGGTTGCCAGAGTTGAGGCTGATGAAGTTGACATAGTGACCAACTCTGGTGCTATTTCATTTGCCTTACTGAATGTCAAAGATGATGGAGATGTTCCAGCTGGAGTGGATGTTGCCTCAGAGTGTGTCTCTGTCCCGGTGTGTCCACTTGATGAAGATTGAGGACTTGATGTGGTCTCGTCCATGTGGGTACTTGGAGAGTGTCTGCTGGTCTTTGTACTCTGAATCTGAGGGTTTTCTGAAGTTGCTGATGTTTCCTGAGTGGAGGTCCCTACAGAAGTTGCCGTTGAGCTTTCTTTCATTGTCCTTGCTCTTGTTGGAAGAAGACTCCTAGTTGTCACTGATGTTGTGTCTCCTGTGGTTGCCAGAGTTGAGGCTGAAGAAGTTGACATTGTGATCAACTTTGATGTTGTTGGGAAGATCTTGTGGAGTGTAGATGATGGAGATGTTCCAGAAGGAGAGGATGTTGCCTCAAAGTGTGTCTCTGTTCGGGAGTATCCACTTGAGGAAGATGGAGGAATTGATGTGCCTATGTCCATGTGGGTACTTGTTGGAGACTGTTTGCTGGTCTCTGTACTCTGAGTCTGAGCATTTTCCAAAGTTGCAGTTGTTTCCTGAGTGGAAGACATTGTAGAAGTGGATACTAAATTTTGTTTGCTTTCAGTGTTTTGAGGAAGACTCCCAGTTGTCAGTGATATTGTGTTTCTTGTGGTTGCCAGAGTTGAGGCTGATGAAGTTGACATAGTGACCAACTCTGGTGCTATTTCGTTTGCCTTACTGAATGTCAAAGATGATGGAGATGTTCCAGCTGGAGAGGATGTTGCCTCAGAGTGTGTCTTTGTCCTGGTGTGTCCACTTGAGGAAGATTGAGGGCCTGATGTGCTCACTTCCTTGTGGGTACCTGTTGGGGATTGTCTGCTGGTCTCTGTACTCTGAATCTGAGGGTTTTCTGAAGTTGCTGATGTTTCCTGAGTGGAGGTCCCTACAGAAGTTGCCGTTGAGCTTTCTTTCATTGTCCTTGCTCTTGTTGGAAGAAGACTCCCAGTTGTCACTGATGTTGTGTCTCCTGTGGTTGCCAGAGTTGAGGCTGATGAAGTTGACATAGTGATCAACTTTGATGCTGTTGGGAGGATCTTGTTGAATGTAGATGGTGGAGATGTTCCAGCTGGAGTGGATGTTGCCTCAAAATGTGTCTCTGTTTGGGAGTATCCACTTGAGGAAGATGGAGGAATTGATGTGCCTATGTCCATGTGGGTACTTGTTGGAGACTGTTTGCTGGTCTCTGTACTCTGAGTCTGAGCATTTTCCAAAGTTGCAGTTGTTTCCTGGGTGGTGGCCATTGTAGAAGTGGATACTAAATTTTGTTTGCTTTCAGTGTTTTGAGGAAGACTCCCAGTTGTCAATGATGTTGTGTCTCCTGTGGTTGCCAGAGTTGAGGCTGATGAAGTTGACATAGTGACCAACTCTGGTGCTATTTCGTTTGCCTTACTGAATGTCAAAGATGATGGAGATATTCCAGCTGGAGAGGATGTTGCCTCAGAGTGTGTCTCTGTCCCGGTGTGTCCACTTGAGGAAGATGGAGGGCCTGATGTGCTCACTTCCTTGTGGGTACCTGTTGGGGATTGTCTGCTGGTCTCTGTACTCTGAATCTGAGGGTTTTCTGAAGTTGCTGATGTTTCCTGAATGGAGGTCCCTACAGAAGTTGCCGTTGAGCTTTCTTTCATTGTCTTTGCTCTTGTTGGAAGAAGACTCCCAGTTGTCACTGATGTTGTGTCTCCTGTGGTTGCCAGAGTTGAGGCTGATGAAGTTGACATAGTGATCAACTTTGATGCTGTTGGGAGGATCTTGTTGAATGTAGATGGTGGAGATGTTCCAGCTGGAGTGGATGTTGCCTCAAAGTGTGTCTCTGTTTGGGAGTATCCACTTGATGAAGATGGAGGGCTTGATGTGCCTATGTCCATGTGGGTACTTGTTGGGGATTGTCTGCTGGTCTCTGTACTCTGAGTCTGAGCATTTTCCAAAGTTGCAGTTGTTTCCTGGGTGGTGGCCATTGTAGAAGTGGATACTAAATTTTGTTTGCTTTCAGTGTTTTGAGGAAGACTCCCAGTTGTCAGTGATATTGTGTTTCTTGTGGTTGCCAGAGTTGAGGCTGATGAAGTTGACATAGTGACCAACTCTGGTGCTATTTCGTTTGCCTTACTGAATGTCAAAGATGATGGAGATGTTCCAGCTGGAGAGGATGTTGCCTCAGAGTGTGTCTCTGTCCCAGTGTGTCCACTTGATGAAGATTGAGGACTTGATGTGGTCACGTCCATGTGGGTACTTGGAGAGTGTCTGCTGGTCTTTGTACTCTGAATCTGAGGGTTTTCTGAAGTTGCTGACGTTTCCTGAGTGGAGGTCCCTACAGAAGTTGCTGTTGAGCTTTCTTTCATTGTCCTTGCTCTTGTTGGAAGAAGACTCCCAGTTGTCACTGATGTTGTGTCTCCTGTGGTTGCCAGAGTTGAGGCTGAAGAAGTTGACATTGTGATCAACTTTGATGTTGTTGGGAGGATCTTGTTGAATGTAGATGGTGGAGATGTTCCAGCTGGAGTGGATGTTGCCTCAGAGTGTGTCTCTGTTTGGGAGTATCCACTTGAGGAAGATGGAGGGCCTGATGTGGTCACCTCCGTGTGGGTGCTTGGTAGCTGTTTGCTACTCTCTGTACTCTGAGTCTGTGTATTTTCAGTAACTGCTGTTTTTTCCCCATTTGAGTTTCCTTTAGTTGTTTCTGTTGAGTTCTTTGTCGCGTTGGTGGTAGAGTGAGTCTCAGGTTTATATGATGATATGTCTCCTGTGTTTTTCAGAGTAGATAATTGAGAAAGTGTTGAGGCTGTTGTAATGTTTCCTTAGAAATAAGAAAGAAGAGTTATAGGATTTAAGCATATTTTTTGAAGCTTATGTTTTATGACTCATTGTTTTGTACATGTAGCATTATATGCCCGCATCAACAAGATCACTGCTGCATGAGTTTATTCATTTAGTGAATGATAATAAGTCTGAACTATAGACAGGTTACTGATTATATTAAAATATGGTAGGTAACATATGTCGCCATGCGGCTTAATATAGATGTTGTTGATGGAATCGGAATAATTGCTATAGTACCTAGTATTTTCTCTAGGCAAGTGAAAATTCAAAATCCATCTTCCTTAGTCTCAAAGCATTGTTCAATTAACACACACCCATGTTTCGTAATGTGGAAAAAATTTTAATTACCCAAATCTTTCACAGACAGTTTTCAAGCAGCACCAATAAACCATTAGCCCCCTTTCATTCTTCTTCCCCGACTGCTGACTCCTGTGTGTTTTTTTCCCTCAACTCATCTCCTGGCGCTAAGAAAATCTCTCACTACAGCGATGAGCTTAATATCCTGTCTTCACCCTGAATATTCTCTGGCAGTTAGCTGGAAGCCCAGGCCTCCTTTGGAGCACTGAGACATTATAAATGTTGTGTACTTGTGCAGTCCTGTGCTGTGTAATACAATTTTGGTCAACAGTGGGTCTCCGGTGGTCTCTGGAGACTGTCTGCCTGCCTTTGTGTAAGTCACCATGCTGTTTGCACAATGACAAGGTCACCTGACAATGAATTGCTCAAAATGTCCCCACAAGTAAGCAGCACATGACTGTGGATTTGAGTACCTTCCTTACATGAATACCTTAACAATGGTGTAAATAGCTGTGTTTATCCAGCATAAAGCAATCAGGAGGCATTCAGCAAAATGGGAATAGTTAAAATGGAATCACCAAATAGTTTATTTTGGTGCAAAAAGCTTTAAAAATATATACATACTTCTTTCATAATATTTAATGCCTGGATTTGAGATTTTTTGAACTGAATAAGCTCTTTCTTTTAAAACATTTATTTATTTGAAAAGCAGAATGACAGATAGACAGACATAGAGCCCTTCCATCCACTGGTCCATTTCCCAAATACACATAAAATCCGCAGCTCATCCAGGCTGAAGCCAGGAACTACATCCAAGTCTGTGCCAGGAGTTAATGCCTGCCACTCTCTGGGTGCATTAGCAGGAAGCTGAATGGGAAGTAGAGGAGTCAGGACTCAATCCAGAAATCGGATTTGGAGTATAGGTATCCTAAGCAGTGACGTAACCAGCTGTCCTAAAACTCAGTGATAATGATTTAATTGCATTTCATGTTTTATATTATATTGGGCAGCTTGTATTGGTTATTTTCCCCAAAACAAAAACTTTTTAGTGTCCAACAAGTAAAATTAGTATTTTTAAAAATAAGTTCTTCTTTTGATTTAGTCTTTATGTTGATGCTTTTCCTCATATGGTCAATGAGTTGTCACCATAAGCCCAATTAAAAATAAATCTGATGTATTTGATTCTTTATTGAAAATATTTCTCCACTTATTACAAGGGATTGTCTTCTTAAGATTTAAGAATAGGAAGACCAAGACATTTGCTCCTTCGACTGGAGCTGTTTTCTCCTAGGTGACACCATAGGCTAGATTTAAAATCCTGCTTCCATCAAAGCACAGAGCATCAGCATGGCTGCTACTCAGTGGCTGGGGAATGGAGGGATCTGAAGCATCTGGGACCTCCAAATTAGTCAACTACAGAAATGAGCTCTTTCAAAAACCTTGCACTGTGAATGTCCTTTTCAAATGAAAAAATGTCATTCATTATTTCCCCCAAGGAATTCAGAAATAAAATCAAATGTCAACATATCTGATGTGATTTGAAATGACCAATCTTTTTTGGCTAACATTACCAAATATTCCTTGCCTTAGACAGGCCTGAGGGAAACACAAAGCTTGAGGCAGCTCCCTCATTGCGGTAAAAGAGTACCTGGGGAAGGATTAAAGAACCATTCTATGGTGAAGAATAAGAGGCCGAGGGACAGGATTCCCCCAGAGGACAGAGCCTGGTCAGGTCTGCTTCAAATTGTTTAAAATAAGAGACCTCAGGATCACAGAAATCAACTCAAACATCGTGCTGGGGCATAAAAAGCCAAGGGCAGACTAGAAAGGTGAAGGGAAACCTTAAACTCCATCATGAGCAGGGTCAATGTTCTTACCCAAAGCTGTGTTAAGTCTTCCAGCCTAAATTACCCGCAGTGGACTGCTGGGAGTTTTCCTATACATACATGTTTATGATCAAGTTTAACATGTAAATTAGCCCCAGTAAGATACTGACAGCAGTTAACTAACAGAAAATGACAATTATAATAGTATACTTGAACATAAATTATGTAAACCTCTAAATGCTTCCTTTCAAGAATTTTGCATTTAGTATTTGCAGAGTCTACTTGACCAAAGCATTACTTATTTTGGAAGTAAGTTAGAGTTCTAGTTTCTTTTTCATTTTCAGTATTTGGCCCAATGTACCAGAAACCCAAGAATTAAAGCACATGCTCTGGCCCTGTAACATCCTAATAGGATGTTATGATTGGTTTTCTTTCTTCTATTCAGTTCTCAGGCACAGTGTTTAAATGGCAACTCATTTGTTCAAAATATTTGACTGCACCTATTCTAGCTGCATACTTTCCTATTGAGAGACCTGTTGAACTTGGTCTCAGAGGTCTCCAGATCTTTAAAATCAAGAACAAATCAAGTTGGGGGAATCCCAGTGCCTATGAAACTGTGTCACATAATACAATCTAATTAATAATAATAATAATAAAAAAGAACAAACCAAGAAAACTTGAGAGTCTTTCTTAGAAACTTTTTTCACCCCTTTGGGTTTTCACTAGATTTCTAGCTGTTCTCAAATATCTGTGTGTGTGTGTGTGTGTGCTGTCTGTCTCTCTTTTTAACCTCAGGGGAAAAACATTTACAGTGAGACAAACTCCTAGGGAAGCACTTAGATTGGTGTTCCTGGAGTTGATTCATTTCACCACTTCCTGTTCTTCAGAGAGCAGTTTAGACTTTCAGGTGACTGACGGGTGATTCTAAGTGAGCTGTAATTTATTAAAAGAGAAGTGGCTCCCAGTTGCAGCCTTCCACACTTTAATAAGAGCAACTTCCTGATGACACACCTCTACACTGATGAGAACAAAGGCATGGCTTAAACCCCAGAGCTGTGTCCTAGAAGGTCCTGTCCAAAATGCCTGTGTTTCCACCTTAAAAGGCAAATTCCTTTATTCATAATTATTAAATTTACTTTTACAATTCCCAACCCCTCATCTGCTCTCCCCTCAATAAAGCTGTAAGATCTGGTTTAGTTTAAAAAGTATCTTCTGGGTGATTCTTATTAACTTTATTCGTTTTCCTAAGACCATCACCAAAAGCATTGCTCACTCGTTATTTTGAATCACTAGACAAAGCTACGTACATACCAACTTTCTGAACTTGTAGTTGCTCTGCAGTTAACATCTTTTGAGATGCCTTCGTCATTTCTGCTAAACTCAGTATTGGTGGGAAAGCTTTCTTGATAGCACAGACCAATTTTTTTAAGTAACGTCAATGATACAGAAGGAGAGAAAAATCATTTGCAAATGCCAGATAATTAATGTGTTATAAATATTTACCATGCAGAGCAGAGATGTAGTGAAAGAGAGGAAAGCACTGAGTGAAAAAGCTAAAAACTAGTAAGTCAGGGAATCTGCTGATTTCTGAGACTGTGTTATGGGTTTAAGTTTTGAAAGACAAAGAAAGCATCGAGATCAAGATACTGTGAACTGAGTTGCCTTTGCATAAAGCTGAAATTCTTGGTAGTAAAAGTTCATTTAAAAAGAAACAAACAAGAAAGAGAATGAAAGTGGCTAGGGGGCCCAGCACAGTAACCTAGTGGCTACTGTATCCCATTTTGTATCCCATTTCCCTTCCAGCTCCCTGTTTGTGGCCCGGGAAAGCAGTCAAGGACAGCCCAAGGCTTTGGGACCCTGCGCCCACATGGAAGACTAGTAAGAACCAACGGACAGAAGATCTCTCTGTAACTCTTTTAAGTAAATATTTTTTAAAAAACCAATATAGGATAGAATAGCAATGGGACAAAACATGCAAATAGAAACAATTATAAATAGAATGCACAAAGCCAAAAGTTGATTGTTGGAAGGTAAAATAGGCAAATGCCTGGAAGTATTAAGAAAGAGAAATAGAGAAGGAGGAAGTGAAGAAGGAAGGAAGAAGAAAGGAAGAAAAAGAAAAGCTTAGTAGAAATGAAAAAGAACATAAAGAAAAATTTAAGAGATAACACTCTAATACTTTTTTGTCAAAATGTAAAAATTTAAATGAGTTGGGCAATTCCTTAAAATATAAGCTATTCAGATTAAGTGAGGGGAAACAAAAATAAAAAGCCTGAATTTGAACTTTTAAATTAAGTCAGCAGTTTAAATAAAAAACTATCCTCTCACCGTAAAAGGTAGACAAAGATGATTTTCTAGGAAATTTTATCAGATATTCAAATAAGTAATTTTAATTTTATACAAACTCTTCTAGAGTTTAGAAGAACAATTGGGCCTGATGCAATGGCTTAGTAATTAAATCCTTGCCTTGCACGTGCTAGGATCCCATATGAGTGCCAGTTCATGTCCCAGCTGCTCCACTTCCCATCCAGCTCCCTGCTTGTGACCTGGGAAAGCAGTTGAGGATGGCCCAAAGCCTTGGGACCCTGCACCATTATGGAAGACCTAGAAGAAGCCCCTGGCTCCTGGCTTTAGACTGGCTCCGCTCTGACTGTTTTGGCCACTTGGGGAGTGAATCAGTGAGTGGAAGATCTTTGTATGTCTCTCTTTTTCTCTGTAGATCTGCCTATCAAATAAAAATAAATAAATCTTAAAGAAAAAGGATTGCTCTACAGCTTATAGGGTTGCTATCTATAATTTCAATGCCAAGCCCAAAGACAGTCTAAAGAAAGGAAAAAGATACATTAATACATTTCATAAGTAATATAAATGGATACACTACCAAAAAAAAGTGTCAGCAATTCAAATCCAGTTTTGGATTAAGATTAAGGCAGAAATGTAAAACTTTATTAATATAAATCATCCTAAAAATAGCAGGGAAAACATGATCATCTCATCTACAGGAGTTTTTGATAAAAGTCAACTCTCACTCCTAGCAAGGGAAAAGTAATTCGCTCCCTTACATTTATAAGCAGTATCGACTAAAAACCTATAGCAAGCATAATCCCTAGAGCAAATAGTTCCTTTAAAATTGGGAATAAAACTATGATGTTGGCAACCACTGCTTCTATTCAGTGTTAGGTTGGAGTCCTTCACCAGTGCAATGAAACAAGAAAAATAAGTAAAAGCCATGAGGGAAGAGAAATTTTGTTTAATATGGAAAACATGAGAGAAAAATCAGTGATTATTTGTAAGTAATACAGTTATTTCCACAGAAATCCTCCCTCGTGTATCCGTTATCAGCAAAGTTCCACTTTATGATCATAAGTTTAAAAATTACTACATCCTATGTATCAGTGAAAAAAATTTTTTTAAAGATTTTATTTTTCTATTCGAAAGGTGGATATACAGAGAGCAGGAGAAACAGAGAAGAAGATCTTCTGTCTGGTGGTTCATTCCCCAAGTGACCACAATGGCTGGAGCTGAGCCAATCCAAAGTCAGGAGCTAGGAGCTCTTCCGGATCTCCCATGCGGGTACAGGGTCCCAAGGCCTTGGACCATCCTTGATTGCTTTCCCAGGCCACAGGGAGCTGGATGGGAAGCAGGCCGGCCAGGATTAGAACCGGCTACCATATGGGATCCCGGCAAGTGCAAGGCGAGGACTTTAACCACTATGCTGTTGCGCTGGGCCCGAAAAAATATTTTAAAATTATATTTATGATAGTGACAGAAATAGAAAGTACTTAAGAATAAATTTAAC
Source organism: Ochotona curzoniae (assembly GCF_017591425.1). Lineage (NCBI taxonomy): Eukaryota > Metazoa > Chordata > Mammalia > Lagomorpha > Ochotonidae > Ochotona > Ochotona curzoniae. The sequence goes on from NW_024466924.1 coordinate 1,295,361, forward strand.
AGAAGTACTTCATCCTGGTGGATAAAGAAATACAACATCATTGAAATTTAAAAAGACATCTCATTATTCACATTTTGGGAAATAATTATTTATAGCTGAAAAGCCAAAAATCTATAATCTCATTACTCAGATAGACACATTATTGAACTTCCTTTCAGGACTTTCCCCCATGCTTTAAAAACTGTGTGGGGCAGGTATTATGGCATAGTGAGTCAAGCTGCCACCCACAGTGCTGGCGCCCATATGGATGCCAGTTTGAGTCCCAGCTGCTCCATTTCCCATCTGTCTCCCTGCTAGTGTGCCTGGGAAAGCAGCAGATTACCCACATCTGTGGCTCCCTGCACCCATATGGGAGACCCAAAGAAGCACCTGGCTCCTGGCTTCAGCCTGACCCAGCCCTGGCTGTTGTGGCCATTTGAGGGGTGAACCAGCAGGTGGAAGATGGCTCTCTGTCTTTTCCTTTCTCTGTAATGCTACCTTTCAAAAATAATAATAAAGAAAAGAGAGAGACAAGAACGAAAAAATTAAAAGAAAAAAACGTTAAGAGCATTTGCCTAGGGTATGCTGTTTTGCTAACTTAACCCGACGTAGTGCAAGCGTTTCTTCCCATTACCGTGCTTGTACAAGTGCGCTCATGGAGAAAGCCGCTGTGTCTTACGGGGCAGTTCTTTCCCTGTCCCTTTCCGAGTCCAGGAAGTGCTGGCTGAGGAGGACTGGGCAGTTTAGGTCAACACCAGCATCTTGTATGTTGCATGAGAATCCCCTCTTTCCCCGAGCCCTGGAGGCCTCCCTTTCCTAACCACCTCCCAGCTGGAGGCCTGCCTACCCACAGGAGCAGCAGCACAGGGAGAGAGCACCCCCACTTCACCCCTGGGCACATCCTGTGCTGTGTCCAGTTGCACCCCACGCCCTGGTCATGAGTGCTCTGCTGCTTCTCTGCTTGAACAGGCCTGGCTTTATGTGACCCCCATACACTGCTGTTAGGTGTGTGTGTGACACTCAACATGAGTGTGTCCGTCCATGCCCCAGTAGACTCTGGGAACCACCTGACATTTCAACAGTAAATAATGTCACCTCCTAGGAAGAGCCCGCCGTCCCTTCACTGGTCAACATCCATGCTGTCTCTACGAGATGGCTATCACGAAAGTTCTTATGCCTGCCTTTGTGCCTAATGGCGCTGTTTTACTTTCATTTATTTGAGCACATTTCCTTACACAGATGTCTGTTAGTGGAATTACTGGTAAATGCAGTTAGAAAAATGTCCATAGTGTTCCCACGTCCTGCCGCATTTCTTTGCCAACTCGCACTTCCACTGGCAGCGTACAGGACAGCCACCTGTTTTCTAATTTCCACTCCCTTAGAAAAAGACCTTGCTCTACAATACTTGAGCTCTTGCCAAAGAGGGACGCACCCCAGCAGCCTTCCTTTGAAATACTGGTTGAAAGAACCTTGCTAATCGTGGTTGATTGATTAGAGCTTCCTGCTGCTGCTGTGCAGAGGAAAGCAGGGGAGCCTCTTGTTGGTGATGCTGTAGTTTCCTTGTCTTGGTGGGCAGTCACAAAGCCTCCAGGTTTGCTGGGCTTGTGGCCAGAAGGAAGAGATTAGCCTTAATTACAGCAGTGACAAGGAGACTGTGTTTGTCTTTATCCACCAATGCCGCCACCTTGAAACAATAAATTTTAGGCCTCTCCCCTCAAGATTGTTCAGCTGTTTAGGAAAAGACTTGCTGTTTCAATGGCAGCAGAAGGTATCCTTCTGGGGGAAAAGATCCCAGAAAAGTCCTTTATCATGGGAAATGGTCCTCAAATAACGCACCTCTGAGTCCCAAGGGTGGGGGTACCTTTCACCATTGTATTCCTGGGCCCTTGGCTAGAGTCTGCGTCCCTGCTTGCAGTATTAGGGGGCTCTGGGGGACTGTGACACAGGTGGTCTATGGGCCACATTTTAAGAAGCACTGTCCTTACAGATAACAGCTGCTCTTATAAATGTGTGCATATAGAGGTAAGCTAATCCCTTCCTGAAGCTGCAAGGCACAGAAACATGGAGTCCCAACCATGCTTTGTTCCTCATAACAGCCCAACCTGGTGCTTGCTGTTCTGGCATTGCCAAAACAAACCAGCCTTGACCTTTACCAGAGTTCAAGTCGGTCCCATGCGCTCCATCAGACACCCAGTGTTTGCAGAGCCAAGAGCTGGCCCCGGGGCGTGAGGAACTGAGGTGGGAGAGAAGCAAGCTGCCCTCTCCCCTGGAGTTCTCCAGCCTCGGTGTCACTGTCAAGACCAGCACCAATGAACGTTTATGTTTCATGGTCTTCAGGAGAGAACTCTGTCCTCCGCAAGTCTGCCTTGAGTGACTGGGCACCTCCCCAGCTCCCTCTACCCCAACACCCTGCAGCCCTTGTCTCTATTTCATATCTGTCCCAGGGCCTCTTTGTGCACAGCCACTCCTTGGCTGCCAGCACGCAGGGTGTATCTCTATTTTAGAATAAAATCCTTCCACCTATTCGTGGCCTCCTTGTCCCTGTCTTTTGTTCCATCCTGGAGCATGTTGGAAGAGGCTCAATCTCAGAATCTCCTTCCTAGGCCTTTAATGAGTTTCTTCCCAGATCTTGTTCTCTGTAAAATTTCCCACCTGCCACTTTATTTGTTTAATACATATTCATCATGTATCAGCCTTCACCATTGCTCCTTGGCTAGCATCCCAGAGCGGTTCTTGATCTCATGCCTCCCCTAGTTCCCAGGTCCTCTATCCCCTGCATGGCTTCTCTTGTTCCCCTCGAGCCCCCAACTAGAACTGCTTCTCTGGGTGCCATCTCCAGCCCTTTCCCCCTCTGCCACACACACTTTCTATGCATCTATAGAACCATATCTTAGGCCATACTTTATAGATCTGTAATTGTTCCTGGCTTCTCACCTATCCAGCACCCTCTGCCCAGCTTGACCAGTGTCACCTGTCCAAAGTGAACTTTCCTGGAACCATTTCTTCCACCTTCCTGTATTCCACTAATTGTAACAATGCCCACCCACCCTGATGCTAGGGCCACAACCCAGAATCCTCTTCAGCCCCTTCCTCTTCCTTATCCTCCCGGTCATAGTTTGGCACCAACTCTTATTCCTGGAGCTTGCTTCTCCCAGCATGCCCTCCAGGGTCCCTTGGGTTTCCTCACTGCTTTGCTAACAGTCCATTGTGATTCCAGGCCTCCCACTCTACTCCAAACCTCCACTGCACCACTAGCAACCAAGAAGAAAAGTTTCCCCATCAACTCCTCAGCAACGATCCCCTTGGAAAATGATCCTAAGAGGCAGCTGTTTGGGTCTTGAGGGCATGGATCATGTTGTGCTATAGGAGTCATGGAGACTGTTGACTGAATTGGTACTGTCATTCTCATTCCCCCTCCTTCCTCTGTGACAAGGATCGATGACAGTGATTGTCCTCTGACTGTGGCCAAGCACAGTTTCCAAGAGCCCTTCTAGGGTCTATCTGCACTGCAAGGTGACTCCTGTCAGCAGGCGCCATTGCCAAAACATTGCTACACTCTACGTGGTTTCTGCAAGAGACAACGTCTTCACTTTGAGTTCTCACGTGGCTTCTCTAACTGGCACATACATCCTGTGTACTTCTCTCAGTAGACACACTTTGCTCTACAATCGATAAATTAATAAATATGTTAATTCTTTGTGTTTGTATGATGTTTTATAGCTTATCCTGTTTGTATTGGCCCTGGTTCAATAAGGAGGAAACTGGGAATTGAGAAAGTTGAGTGACCTATCTCGTACCTCGTAAGTAGTAGGACAGGAGGCTCAACAGGCAAGAGCTAAGGTTCTTTGGGAAAGGGGAGCTCTCCCCAGCTCCAAAAGTGTCACCAGGTGGATAAGGAGCTGAAGTAGGATGGGAGAAATGGTCCCTGGCTGCCCCAGTTCTTGGCCTGCCACATACAGAAGGGTCTGAGCCTGGGGGCAGGCCTGGCACATTGTCAGGGACAAATGATATGCCACAGGGATATTTCTGTCAGTTTTCCTAGTGGCCTGCTGTCCATAAAGCTATCAGAATGGCTTATGATGGCTCTTGATCTGATGTGGTGATTAAACCCCTTTCCAAAGATACAAATGTGGTTTTGTCTAACATAAATGGTCATGTTGTAGAAGTTCTCTCCAAAGAGCAGGCCTCATGCAGACCCAGAAGTGAATCCCATCTTCCCCATTCATCAACCGTCCACTACTGTGCCAGCCAGAGAGTGCCCAGCAACGTGCTCGCTTGTCTCTGCTGGACCCTTCTCAGGTGGCCAGTGTCCAGGACTTGCCTTTCATCTTTCAGGGGGTGTGAGATCCCAGGTGGGCAGGGTGCTGCTGACTTGGGAGAAAGAGTTGGTGACAGCAGATGGTAATGATGATGATATTGCAGCAGTGTGAGGTCATGTTCCACAGGGAGAACAGAGCCTGCGCCTGTGTGCCTTAGGGCTGGGGACTTACTCTTTTTTTCTTTTAAAAAATTTTTTTTATTTATTGCAAAGTCAAATATACAGAGAGGAAGATCTTCCGCCCAATGATTCACTCCCCAAGTGACCACAAGTGCTGCGCTAATCTGAAGCCAGGAGCCAGGAGCTTTTTCCAGGTCTCCCATGTGGGTGCAGGGTCCCAAGGCTTTGGTCCGTCCTCGATTGCTTTCCCAGGCTACAAGCAAGGAGTTGGATGGGAAGTGGAGCTGCTGGGATTAGAAGCAGCACCCAAATAGGATCTCAGCGCATTCAAGACGAAAACTTTAGCCACTAGGCCATGACGCTGGGCCCAAGGGGAGGGGGGACTTACTCTTAACATCTGCTCTGTTTGTCTTGAGTTTTTCCTGGAACTGGAGGTAAGGAAGCCTGTCACCTCCAGGGTTCATTTTTATGCTGTTATTTCTCTTTGCCAGGTTGGCCAAGGGCAGTGTGGAGCCCAGGTCTGTGAGAATAGTCTAAAGGAGAAAAATAACTTTCACTTGGCCAGCAGCTGTGTTGATACCGGGAGAAGTTGCAGGGTGGAGGAGCAGGGGCGGGTACTGACTTGCAGTCTTGCCACTGTATGTAGAGAGCCAGTAGGTCCTGCCCGTACACTGGGTGCCATCTTAAGTGGGGTGTCCCCCTGGGCATTTTTCTTCTCATTCTCAGAATTCAGAATGAGGAGAGACACTCAGTCCACATGCCCTAGGAACAACTGATCATGTGACAGCTGCAGCACCTGGCATGCACTTGGCACATCACTGCATAATCATCTGTTGTGCGAATGAACTCACATGTCTTTCATTTCTTGATCTCTGGTGCCTTCAACTGGGGTTGGGGGTTGAGCTGGCACTGGTTTCCCCTTTAACTGAGTGGGTCCCCAGACCAGGAGGTGAGAGACCAGCATGCCATCTACAGCCTGACCAGCAGCTGAGCTCCCACAAGGCAGCATCTGGAGGGTCTGCCTACTTCAAGTGGGAGCAAGGAGAGACGGGCTCCAAAACTGAATTGGTGGAGGTTGGGGATCAGATGTCCTCTGAGGAGGGGAAGTTGTCAGGGAACACAAACATTGGAGCTTGGCTGGTGCACTGTGGCCAAGGCTGGGTTTGGCATCTCTTGGCTTGGTTCTGGAAGCTTCTGGGGCCATCACCTGGATAATCCAGGTCCTGTCGCATTAGACACTAGAGGAAATGGGGTCAGGTGACCCGTGGCAAGGCCCAGGGTGAAGAAATGCCTGACTGAGAGGCTTTGCTTGGTGCAATTTGAGACATAAAGAACACATAAACTTGTGTCTCAGAGCCAGCCATTATGGGCAGACTCGAAATGATTCCCCCTGGTGTCACAGATCTAGGCTTTTTTGAGATCAGCCCAATTACTGAGCTGACATCCGTGGCTTGAGGAAGAAGAAAAGGAAGTAGGAAAGTGATTTTGTGGGCATTACAGTGACTTGGTTTGTTTTTGCTGCCACTCCTGCCAGACAGACATAGTGCTGTTGACACGCCCTAACTAGGTTCTTTGTGAACCTGACATGGGAAAGAAGCAAGAGGCTATGGTGGGGCCCTGGCGTGGGTAAGAGCATGGGCTGCAGACTGAACACCATGTGCTGTGTGACCCCAATTCATTTCCTCTCTGAGGCTGTAAATTAGGATAATGACACATAACATTTCCAATACCCTCATGGAAGAGCAGCACTCGGCTCAGAATCCTAACCCGACAGATGTCACTCTGCCCGCCCCGTTCCCTTAGCCTTCATCTACAGTCCTGAGACACAGGCCAAGGCAACGAGGCAGCTGTGCCTGGGTCCGAGTTCCTCCTCAGAGCTGACCCACAGCTTGCAGTTTTCTACCTTCCCACATCACTGCCACTGCCCCCAGACCCAGCCACAAGCACCTGCCGCCTGCATGCCTGCCACTGGCTCTTCACTCACCTGCCCACACACAGCCTGCTCCCCTACCGATCCATTTTCCTTACAGCCTCCAGGACAATCCTGCCCAAGACCTGGTATGATCACATCACTCCTGCAGTTAAACCCTCCTCGCTGTGGGCCTACTTCAGTTATTTCACATCCGTAGCCCACGTACAGTGCGCAAGGCCTTGCCTGACCAAGCACCTCTGCCTATCAGGCATCTTCTTAAGGCCACGCTCTTCCGTCCCATACCTGCTCTTACTTCGCCTTTTCCTAACTGGAATGTCCTGTCCCTGGCTCCTCTTCAGCCTGCGGGCCTTGGGGCATGTGGGCAGCACTTCCCTTCTGAGTTCACAAACCTAAAGGAAGCCCCCGCCTCACACCCCAGTTCATAACATCCTGCACTCACTGCCTTGGGGAGTAGGAACACCTCTGCAGTTATAATAGTAATTTGTTAGCTGATGGGCACATCGTGGCTCTGGAAGACCAGGCCACCTCTGGTTCTCCTACACGTACACGTAGTGTGAACCTAAAGAATACCAGATGTAGTATGGGGTTTAACTAGCAAGTGAATGAGTGAAAGGCTGCCGCAGCAGAAGCCACACTGATTTGCAAGTTTGCTGGTAGAAGGCTGTGTGCTGCCCTGGAAACTCAGCAAATAAGTGCCTCCTCTCAGATCACTGACCGATCAGAAGAGGAATCCACTGTCATCCATCTGATGACGAGAAATGGTGCCTGACACCAGAGCCCAGCAACTTCTTTGTGAAGTCTGCCATACCAACACCCTCTTCCTTGTAGCCCCCTAACAAGACTCCGTACCCTCTCATCCAGCAAACCGATAGTCTTTGTGCCCCATAAGTTTACTTCGCTCTCTGATAAAATGTTCTCTTACCCTCCCCCTAAGACCTCATCCCCATTATTTTGCTTGGCGGCAGGGACAGAGACTGAGTCATCAGTGACCACACTAGGGAACAAGTAGCAAAAGAGATGGCTGTAGAGTCCCGGTCCTGGCCCTGAGAGAAATGGTTTCAGGAGCTGCATGAAACATCTGTGTGAGTCACTCCAAGGAGCCATGAAACCAGAGACTGCGGCCAGAAAGCCACAGCATCAATGCACAAAAGGCCATCGGCGTCTTGACTGGCGACCAAAACACAAATCATTTGCACGCCAAACACTAACAGATCACGCACAGTGCCTTGGAGCAAAGCCCAGACTGCCTGGCCAGGAACCACCGTGATACAGAGCTGTCAGCTGCAGCGTCCCTTGCTGCCCCACGATGGACACTGGCTACATGGTGGAGGAGGGCAGTTCCTGTCATCAGCCATGCTCTGTGTAAACCAAGTGGGGCATGCATTCACCTGTGGGAAGGATGTGAGCGGCTTCTTAAAGCATGCCAATCCTTGACTGAATACACCTACCCTTATGCCAACAGAAGATCCCATCTCAGTCTGGTCCCTTCACCATGCAACACACCTCTCCCCAGCCTCCCTGGCAGTCCCCCCTCAAGCAAGGGTCATGTGTCAAGTGATCTCCCCCATGACAAGCCTGTGCAGAAACCCCATTTCCATTTGGCCCACTTTGCCAGGTAAGACCCCATGACTTCACAGTTGATGGGCCTTCACCCTTGTCCCCTGGGCTGGCAGGTGGCAACCCGGACCCAGGCCTTTAGATCTGATGCTCTGGCTCTGCACCCAACTGCCCATGGAGCCACTGCCTTCATGAAGGCAGCCGATTATGTTGGCAGGTGCCCTTGTCCTGGGAGCCTCTGCTTCTGCATGTTCCTGATGAGCAAAGTGGGCCTGGGGATGGGGCTTGCTGGGAGTGGGGTGAAGTGGAGGAGGCCCCTCCTAGTCCAGCAGACTAGGGTCCCCTGGGGCTGGGGGACTCCTCCTCCACTCCCTACTCCCATTCTGCACTTATCGTAACTTCCTGGTCACTGCCAGAGTCGGGGGTGGGATGGGGAGGGGGGGAGACCTGGGTTAGTGAGCCATGAATGCTATAGGACACAAAGACTTATTCCGACCCGGTTTCTCCACCATGGGCATGGAAGTAGGTTTGCCAGGTTTTACACTCTGAGTCACACTTCTGGGAACCACCAGGACCAGCAAGCTTCTATTGGCTCCTTGGTCCAGTCTGCCCCTACTGCACCACTACCCCTGCTCTATCCCATTCATTCTTTTACAGTAGGAAGTCTTTGCCACTGCAATTGCTGTGGGGGCCAGGCCCCAGGGATTGTTCCCTCTGGCTTAGGGCCGAGGAGGCTATGATGCCAGTGACCCAGGCCTGGGCAAGAGTCCTGCCAGCCAAGTGTGAAACAAATACGGGCATGGCACCAGAGAGAGCCGTGTTGTGGGGCACAGAGTAGCCTGCAGGCCTCTGAGGCCGCCCTGGGTGGGTGGGACTGCCTGTCCATCCTGGAGATATTTTTCCCCTCCAAGATGGCCCAGGTTTCTCAGCTCCCGTGCCCTGCCTATCTCCCCTCACCCACACTCGCACTCCGTCAGGTTCTCCCTGGGCCTCGGTCCTCCTCTGCCTCTCAAGACCACACCCTCTGGTGCCACAGCTGCCCCCTTCCTAGCTCCTCTTGAGTGCCATGGCCCTGGCACAGAGGCTCGAGACCTCTAATACTTTGGGGCTTGACTTTAATGCACAAAAGGATGAAACCTAAGAAGTCAGAATTCGGAGTCATTCGCTGCCTGGCTTTGAACACAGGGGAGTCCAGCCTGCAAAAGGACGAATAGGATGAGGTGTACCAGGGCCAATCCTGGCTGACTCCTGAATCCCAGCTGCCTGCTCATGGCAGCCCAGGAGTCCTAACTGCCACAGAGGTTTCTTCCTCCACCTTCTCGGGACAGACTGGCCAGCCCAGGTCTGCCTGCCTTTGCTCCCTCAGGGTGTGGCAGGAAGGGTTGGCTGCAGGGGGCATTCACCGTTGGTTGCTCTGAGTTTAGTGCTTAGCACCTGGAGGGGCCTGTGTTCCAGCTGACCATCCCTGGGCTGTGACACCACCTGGCCACCCTATGCACGGAGGTGAGGAGGGGAAGCCACTATTCTTACTTTGCTTTGGGCTCCTGGGTGCTCTATGCTCCCCAGGTCCTCCAGACCCTCCCAGAGGACGCAGACGCCGCCCTCCAGGGATATGCAAAACCTGCCCTGAGCCAGAAGGAAAGCTGGGAGGCAGCAGGAAGAGGCCTGGCCTGTGTCTCCCAGCCTGACTCTGGCTCTGAGCATACTGCTGGCCGAGGCTAACACCTGAGCCACGAGGCCTGCCTCATGGCATTTGTCTGAGAGGACACTGCAGCCCAAAGCCAGGGACAGGAAGTCCACCCCGCAGGGCACTGAAGCTGCTGTCCACTGTCCACTTGTCCCCACGGCTCTCCAAGCCAGCCTGCCTCGCGCCTGCGTGGGCCCCTGCTTTCCCACTGCTTGTTTCTGCCATCCACCCCGGTGGCCCGTTCATTTGGCTTGGATTCAGTGGCGTCGCACCTGCCTTGTCCTTCTACCTCCATGTTTCTACAGGTTTTCTTCCATTCCTGTCACCTTTCTTATCTTTCCCTCCTAGTCTCCATCCTCTGCTCTCTCACCATCCAGCAGCTCTACCTACCCGTCTCTCCTCTCTTTTCATACAATAAGCCCCGTCTTTGGCAGCCCCCATTCTGGGGACCCCCGTTCTGGGGGCTCGTTTAAATCAGGGCACCTCTGCCTGCTCTCTTCTTTCTAGAGTTCTCCCTCATTCTCCCCCCATACACACTTGTCCTGATTCTGCCCATTCCCTCCTCTCTCTCTCTCAGGCCCCAGCTTTCCAGAGGGCCTCTGGAAGCCAGTGTCCTGTTGCCCCCACCATGCTGCCCAGGGCCATCACTTACCCAGGACTGTTGTGCAAAGGAGGCAGGTGCACAAGCAGCTCAGGAGCACCGCAGGGGCCCCGGGCCAGCGGGCCTCGGTCATGGCTCCCCAGCGCAGAGCACAGACACGGCCGGCCGAGCGAGTGGCAGAGGTGAGTCCTGCCCCACTGCTGCCTCCGGCTGCTGGCCAGCAACAGGTGTGCTTCCCTACAGGGGCCAGGGTGAGTACCTGCTGGGGGAGGAGGACAAAAGAAGGCGGGGCCCAGTGCCAATCATTCTGCTCCAGTGTTCCTCAGTTCCCACCCCTCCTCTCCCCACCAGGAAAGAGAATGCTGATACACCTATTGCCCTGCTCCTCCTTACCTGAACCCAGGGGGAAGGTAGTTGAGGGAGGGGAAGGGGCAGAAGGTGAGCAGAGGCGTCGGGAGTGGAGAGACAGCCCAGAAACGAGTGGGCCTGTGTGGTTTCCCAGCCCTGCTGCCCCTGCCCCACCAGACCCCTTGAATGGTTTCCGAAGGAGCCACTTGGTCATTTCAGAGGAAGGAGAGGTCAAGAAGGAGCGAGTTGGAGGCCACGTGAATGGGGAGTAGAAGGGAGTACTGTGTGGGGTGAAGGTGAGAACTAGAAGATACTGTAGGCCTCTCTTGGGAAGGGGTGGTGGGCTTTGATGGCAGCTCAGTAGCCCCTCGCTGCCCCACAGCAGATTCCTTCTGGGACAGAGCCTGCTCCGGAGTCAGTGATGGGGAGCCCGAAGCCATTGAGAAAGCATCTGTTGAAATGTGGCATGAGAGGTGGGGTTGCAGGGCACCAGGGCAGTTCATGGGGGAGAAGTGAGTCACTGAGGTGCAGGTGCTAAGATACTCAGATGCTTGTTAGAATGCCTAGGCTCCTTGCCTGCTTCTGCTCTGGGCTCCAGCTTACTGCCAGTGCACAGCCTGGGAGGCAGTACTGATGGCTCAAGTGGCTGGATGTTGCCTAGCACCCTGTCCCAGACTTGGATTGAATCCCTGGCCCCTGCCCACCCTTCTTCCCTAGTCCCTAGCTCAGGGCATACCATTTGACCTCCTGGAATATACAGACACAAGCCAGAAGAGACAGGGGCTTTTCACAGGGTGTGCCCCGCAGGAAAGTGGGAGGCGGGTGGCTGGAGTGGCTGCACAGAGGAAAGCAATGGCAACTTCCATGATCTTTTGTGCCCCCAGAGCGGACCACTGCATCTGATGCTGCAACACTCCATTCCCTGAGCGTGAGCTGAGCTCAGGTTACCAGGCTCCATGGCCCATCCAGGATGAGAACTCAGCATTTCCAGGTGCCCATCCAGAGCCAGCCTTGTCCCAGAAGGAGCAGGGGACATTGGTCGGAGCACTAGAGGTCCTGCCACCCTGGTGACCAGTTGCCTTCCAAAGTGAAAAGTCCAATTACAGCCCAAGCCTGTAGGTAGGCCCTCACTGCTAGAATGCACATGTGCTAGGGTGTGATGTGACACCCCTCTGTGTGGGTGAGGGGGTCCGTGGAGGCACTGGGAATCTGGACAGAGCAGCAAAAGACTCTTTTCACAAAGGACAGCATGCATGGACATCATGGTCCAACTTGGCCTTCTGGGTCGTTTTTCATGTCAGTTCTTACTCATCACATCTCCCTACAGGTAATGTGTGTGTGTATGTGTGTGTTTAATGACTTTCCTCTGAATCAGTTTCCCACCAAAGCATCCCAGGTTATGCCAAAGCAAGAGCTGGCCATCTTGTCAACCTAGCATAGCTAAGCTTCCACTTCCCAGGGCAAACAAGGCCAGAGACACAGCATGTTCTCAAAGGGCTGACCTGGAGCCAGGAATCCAAGGGGACTTTATGGGATTTGAGTTTGAGGCCAGCTCTGCCACACAAGACACATCACAGCCTCACCCAGGCTAGTTATAGATGGAAACCCTCACGCCAACCCCAAGGTGGTGAGGCTGCAACAAGAGAGAAGACATTAAAGTGGTGCACAAAAGTGAAGACACCAGCAGAGGACACCTGTCCCCTAACTGCATCCTGACATTGGCAAGGGGGGAAATATTAAAATGGAAACCCAGTGGAGGGGGCAGAGCCCGGAGATAATTGTCCAACCCAGTCTTCCCTGTGTTACCTTTGGGTTTTCAACATAGGTTATTTGATTCTTGTTTTCTTCCTTTCTTCCTTCCTTTTTTCTTTTCTTCTTTCTTTCTTTCTTTCTTTCTTTCTTTCTTTCTTTCTTTCTTTCTTTCTTTCTTTCTTTCTTTCTTTCTTTCTTTCTTTCTTTCTTTCTTTCTTTCTTTCTTTCTTTCTTTCTTTCTTTCTTTCTTTCTTTCCTTCTTTCTTTCCTTCTTTCTTTCTATTTATTTTGAAAAGAAAACAGACTCATAGGCAGAAAGGAACATTCCCACCCACTGGCTCACTCTCCAAATTGCCCGCCACAGTGGGACCCAGGCGAAGATGAAGAACCAGGAACTTATCCAGTCTCCCACTTGAGTGGCAGGGACCCAGAGACATGAGCCATCACCTATTACCTCCAGGAAGCTGGAATTGAGGATGGAGCTGGGGCTCAGACCTAGGTGCTCTGAGACAGGATGCTGGCATCCAGACAATGAGCTAACCACTGTGCCTAGTGTCCACTCAGATCTTTACCACATTTGGATGAAGCACCTGACAGCGTGGATCAGGAAACAGGTGCAATTTGGATTCGTCTTCTCTCCACCCACTCCAAGGCCCCTCTGAACCCAGCTCCTTCTCCACTTTTATGTTTTGAATGCTTACAGGACTATGTGATAAATGCTTGAAAAAGGGTTCTCGGACACATGTTGTCCTTCCTTCTTCCTTCCCAAGGCATCTGATGGGGGATAGATGGGTGAGCAAGAAGCGGAGGAAATGAGTGGACTCTATGTTCTGTCTGCTGGAGACCTCCTGGGCCTGTGGATGGCTAGGCTTTGCCCAAGGCCAGGAATCTGAAGTAAAGTTCAAGTTAATGTTCCAGGAATGGCAAAAGGCTTATGTTTCATCTTAGGGGACAAATGAGTTGGAATGAGCTTTTCATATAGGAGGGAAATAGACTCAATTGGAACATAGAACTGGTGCTAGGCAGCAAACTCCAGAATCTACAAAATAATAATAATAATAATAATAATAATAATAAACAACTCTAAGCTACTTCAAAGGGAGCCTCTGATTTGGGGGGGGCCCTAAAATTGGTTACAATGATATGGTTTAGGCTTTCGTAGAACCTCATTCCAGAGTAACTTCTGGTCAAACTGAAGATACCTATATTGAGAAAGGGCAGAGGGGCCAGCCTGGTGATGAGGTGGGTAAAAGCCAGCATCTCTTATGGGTACCACTTTCAGTCCTGGCTGCTTCACTTCTGATCCAGCTCTCTGCTAATGTGCCTGGGAAAGCTGTAGAGGCTGGTTCAAGTGCTGATGCCCCTCCACTCATGTAGAAGTTCAGACTCCTGGCTTTAGGTTGGCCTAGCTCTGGCCATTGTGGTCATTTGGAGTATGAATCGATGGATGTAAAATCTCTCTCTCTTTCTTCTCTCCCTTCTTTCTTTCTTTCTGTAAATGCTGCTTTTCACAAAATAAATGTTTTTTTTAAAAAAAAATAAAAATAAATAATAAATAAATATAGGGCAGGAAATTGGATATGAACTACAGTGTATTTATTAAATCTTGTTAAAGCAGAGTACCAGGCCCTGCATGTGTCCCCAAGGCCCTGTGAGGTATGAACCACTTTGCCTACCTCACATGTGACAAAAGCCAAACTTCTGGGAAATGAATTTGTACTCCCATTATCACTGAGTCATGAGCCAAGTTAGCGATCAAACAAAACTACAGAAAGCTGCTTCCTGATTCCACTTGTGCCAGCTCATGTGTTAGGCTGGAATTTGAGCCCAGACCCAAAGCCACAGAAGGGGATTAACTAGAGCCGGGTGCTTGTCCTGTGCTCAACTAAGTGGTATGTGTGCATGGCTGACTCCAAGGCTGCCTTTGTGAAGGGCCTCCCCATCGCAAGAGTCCCTACTCCGCCTGATGGTCCTGCCGGCCTAGGCTTCGGCCTTGTGGCTGGCATCAGGCTCTTCTGTGCACCTGCCTCTGGCCAGTGACTGAGAAGGTAGTAATACAAGGACAGGGCCATTCCACCTGCGAAGACTCTCCAGTCTGTGTGCCAGAGTACTCCATAGTGCAGGGACTGGGTGGTGTCATCTATGCCACGTCCCCCTGCACCATGGTACCTCCTTCCCAGACTCTGGATAGCCCCATGAGGATCTTTACGGGAGAGTTCCAAGTTATGCCCTAAGCGGTTGCCTTTGGCTCTTGGGGTATCCCTTAAAATTGCTAGGGTTGATGCTGCTGTAAAGGAGGGAGATGCCAAGACAAAGGGCCTTAACCCCGTGCTATGCGAAGGAGGGGCGCTGGCATCTGGGCCTTACAAGGCCCACCGTCATCCTCCCTCATACAGCCGGGCTTCTTTCTCCAAAAGCACAGAGCATTTTCATACCAAGGAGCTCATTTTCCTCCTCATTTTACCTTTGAGTGGGGGGATTGGGTAGGGGTTAATGACTTATGCCGCAGTGTCCCCACAAAGCAGGGGTCATCATGCATGCCCAGGTGGGTGTGCATGGGCAATGCTGGCTGGGAGCCCAGGAGTCTAAATGTACTCCATCCATTCAAGTTTAAAGGGGAGAGAACTTAGACCAGGAAGTGAGCGACAGCTCTAAGACGGGAGCTCAGCAGCAGGATTTGCCACCTGTGTCCTACAGTTGAACTTCCCCCTTCCCTCTTTTTGCTTAAACATTTATGTTATTTATTTAAAAGGTGAAGTCTCACACAGAGAGAGGGAAGGAGAGAGAGAATCTTCCATCGCTGCTTCACTCCCCAAATGGCCACAACAGCCAGGACTGAGCCAAGCCAAAGCCAAGAGCCAGGAGCTTCTTCTGGGTCTCCCATGTGGGTGAGTCATCTGGTGTATCTGGTGCACCTGAGTCATCTGGTGTTTTCCCAAGCACATTAGTAGAGAGCTGGTTAGGAAGTAAAGAGGTCAAGATTCAAACTGGTGCCCATAGAGGATGCTGGCAATGCAGGCAGAGGCTTAGCCTACACCACGACACTGGCTCCTGAACTTTCCTTTTTGAAGTCTGCAGAAACAAAAGAACAGAAAAGACCCTGGACACCGTGTAGCCCAAACCCCTCATTCTGCCAGGGACAAGGGGCAGGTACTGAGAGAAGGCTGTGTGCAAGTTCACCCACCTGGGAAAGGGACATCCTAGCTTTGACCCAGAGCCCCAGTGTTCTTCCTGCTCCACATGCATCCTCCCAGTGCCGAGTCAGAGCCCTGGCTCCTCGCCTACACCCCTGCCACATGAGCACTCTGTGAACACGGCCCTGACGAGAACCAAGTGAGGATTGTCTGCTGCTGTGATGAGCAAGGTGCTGCAGGAAGCTGATGCGCTTTTGTTCTAATTCCCTTATATTTCAGCATGGGTTTTGGAGGGGGATGTTTGAACCAGAGCAACAAAGGAGTCTGCTCTTGGGCACGGTGGGCACACAGAGCTCTCCAGCGCTGGCTTTGACAGACTGCCCAACCCAGGCCCAGAACTGTCTTTGAAAATAAAGTTCAGGCCTGGCATTGCAGCACAGCCAGTGATACCACCTGCAGTGCCAGCGCCCCTTGTCCAAGCACCAATTCTGGCTGCTCTGCTTTCAGGCCCGCTCCCTCCTAGTGCACGTGGGAAGGCAGCAGGTCCCAGGGTTTGGGTCCTGCCACTCATGGGGGAGGACTGGATGGAGTTCCCAGCTCTTGACGTGGACCTGACTCAGCCCCAGCTGTGGTGGGCATCTCAGAAGCAAACCAGCAGAGGGAAGATCTCTCTCTCTCTCTCTCTCTTTCCACCTTTCATTTCTTTGTGTCACTCTGCCTTTTGCATAAATAAGTAAATAAAGCTTTTCAAACATTTTGAAATCCAATGCCTAGTTTACTTTTAAGCTTACTTTTGTTCCTTCCATTGGAATGGTTATACATGCTCACTATGAAATATTGAAAAATGCTTAAAAGTAGGGAGAAGAAAGACACCTTCAGTGTCTCATCATCCATGAACAATTATAATCTGATATATTTGGGGCCTCCTCCCTGTGAGTAGCTCATAAATCGAGTTTTAATCTATGGTATCACAGTTACAATTTATATTTCTATTTTACTAAAAAAAAACTTTTAAATTGATTAATTAATTAATTAATTTGAAAGATAGACAGAGACAGAAGTGGGGCCAATAGATAGGGTTGAGAGATCTTTCATCCACTGGTTCACTCCCCAAACACTTGCAACAGCCAAGACTGACTGGGCCAGGCTAAAGTCAGGAGCCCAGAACTCAACCCAGGTCTCTCTCTCTCTCTCTCTTTTAAGATTTATTTATTTTTTATTGCAAAGTCAGACACAGAGAGAGGAGGAGAAACAGATAGGAAGATCTTCTGTCCACTAACCCCCTCCCCAAGTGGCAGCAACGGCCAGAGCTGAGCGCATCAAAAACTAGGAGCCAGGAGTTTCCTCTGGGTCTCCCATGTGAGTGCAGGGTCCCAAGGCTTTGGGCTGTCCTCGACTGCTTTCCCAGGCCACAAGCAGGCGGCTGGATGGGAAGTGGGGCTGCTGGGATCAAAACCAGAACCCATAAGGGATCCCAAAGCATGCAAGGCAAGGATTTTAGCTACTAGGCTACCACATCGGGCCCAACCTGGGTCTCTTAAGCCTATACACTAACCCTGACATCATATAAACTTGTTCACGTCTTTTTAAAGACCACCTAATATTTCTCACTGCTTATCAGCATAACTTTCACCAAGCTGGACACTTGAGTTGTTCTCAGTCATCCCTGTTCCAAGTCACACAGAGATGACAATCTTGCTGTTTAATCAGAATCAAGCCTGGTTGGCTCAGCAGCTCTGCCCTTCCCTGTCCCTGCAGCAGGAAGTCGCAAGCAGAAACCAGCCAAGTCCAGGTGCGACTATTCTTAGACACCGGAGGTCCGGTCAGTGTGTTCCTCCACAGTCTAATGATGGGAGCAAACCCAAGATCGGAGTTCGAGGTAGGTTAAGGGCTCTGCAGGTGGGCTGGTAAACAGGAAAAGGCCCCTGGAGCTCCTAGCTGGGTGAGCTCACCAGGAACTTGGACCAGCTGCCAGGCATCTCATTTGAATATCTGGGCTTTGATCCTGAACCCAGGTGGATATTCTAGAGAAAGTGATCCAGGAGAGATTAGAAAGAGAAAAAGTGCAGAGGGGCTTAGCAGGAGAAAGGGGAACTGGAGCACAGCCTAGCTGCCCATCGAGGCTTCCCGTTTCCCCACTGCCCCTTGCTAAAGCTGGAAAGGAAAGGGGACAGCCCAGCATCCTTGCACGCCTACCCCTCCTCCTGCTAATGAGCGGTGGAGGAGGCAGAGAACCCAGACCCGGGAAGACACAGCCCCCGCCCTCACAGGACCACACCTAGCAGCACCAGGACATTCTGATGCACTCGCGTTCTCAGATTCTGGGTGATGTATGTTTTGGAGAGACCCTCACCACACCCAATACTACTTCCTTGGCAAAGGATGGAAGGAAGAAGACATGTGCAGGTTGCCCCAAGTATCGATGCTTGGATTGGGAGTCGGGGGTATGAGAAGCCCAGCAGGTGAGCCCATACCACCCTAGGCTGGCCCCTGGGGATCCCGCAGACCCCTCCTGTCACATCATGACTGAGTCAGAGCCAGCCTGCGTGATCCAGGAAACAGATGTATGCATTCTTTGATCAAAATTCCCCGCCACCACCGCCAGGGTGTGAAACTGGCCAGACAGACTCGGGAGCTGCACCCCCTCTCCCTGCTACTGGCTGAACCCTCATGGGATCCATGCTGGGACCACCTCCTCCACTGAGACTCCTGCAGGGAACAGCTGGCCACAGACAGGTAGGGACTGGGTCGCACTGGCCATGCCGTCCCCAGCCCTGGTGACGTCAGCCCTTCTTTCTTAAAAATGAATTTGCTCCAGTTGAGTGAAAATTATCACACTTCCTTGTCAGCCTGGGGCCCCAGAGAGTGAGCAAGTGTGGGAGAGGGGAGAAGGGAAAGGCCAAGGACAGTTTATTTAAAAATCTATCTACCCCGCCCAGTCCTCAAGCATTCCACAGCTGGGAGCAGCTAACCCCCTCCGCACCCCTTCCCCTCCCGTGCAAAACACCCCCCCACACACACACACCAGCTGCACACACACACACACACACACACACACCCCAGCTGCACACACACACACACACACACACCAGCTACACACACACCCCAGCTGCACACACACACACACACACCAGCTGCACACACACACACACACACACACACACACACACACCCAGCTGCACACACACACACACACACACACACACACACACCAGCTACACACACACACACCCCAGCTGCTCTGTGGGAGAGGAGCTGAACCCATTTTCTGTGGAGCCTGGACAATGGCTGCCTCTCCCTTTAGGGGAAAAAGTGACTTCTAGCTGGGTCCCGCCCCTTTCAAACTGCTTCATCAGGCATACTAGGAATGGTCTTGCTTCTCAGCCCCTGGTGCTCCCCCTCCACACACACACACACACGCACACACACGCACACACTCCCTGGAGCGCGACAAGGAGGCCAGAGGGCTCTGATGGATAAATGGATGCTCTACTTGCAACATGAAGTTTGCATTGAAAACAGCTCCCGAAGCAAACTGGAACTCTAGGCCCAAGGCACAGCGTGAGCTGTCCAGGACCTGAGAAAGTCCAGGAGGTGACTAGCCTGGACAGGAGGGGGAGTCTGAGGAGCTGCAATTGAGCCCTAAAAGGCAGGCTGCGGGAGGGGGGTTAAGCAAAAACTTGGGAGTTTGGGCCCAGCACAGTAGCCTAGTGGCTAAATCTTCACCTTGCAATAGCTAGGATCTCATACGAGTGCCAGTTCATTCCCAACTGCTCCACTTCCCATCCAGCTCCCTGCCTGTGGCCTGGGAAAGCAGTAGAGGATGACCCAAAGCCTTGGGACCCTGCACCTGCGTGGGAGACCTGGAAGAAGCTCCTGGCTTTGGCTTTGGATTGGCTCAGCTCCGGCTGTTGCAGTCACTTATATATATATATGTTTTTTTTTGCTGAACTTTGTGAATGCTTCTGTATGCATGGGCCTCAAAATGCTTACATTTGGGTGGTAAGGACCTAAGCAGTTGGAACATCCTTTGCTGCTTTCCCATGTGTATTACCAAGGAACTGGGTCAGAAGTGGAATAGCTGGGATTCGAACTGATGCCAATAGGAGTTGTCAACCCTGCAGTCCACATGGGAGACATGGATGGAGCTCCTGGCTCCTAGTTTCAGCCTGGCCCAACCCCAACCGCTGTGGCCATTTGAGGGGTAAACCAGTAAGATATCTCTCTCTTTCTCTCTAAGGTCTAGTCTTGAATGCACTGGGATCCCATATAGGCGCTGATTCTAACCCCAGCAGCCCTGCTTCCCATCCAGCTCCCTGCTTGTGGCCTGGGAAAGCAGTTGAGGACAGCCCAAAGTCTTGGGACCCTGTACCTGCGTGGGAGACCTGGAAGAAGCTCCTGGCTTTGGCTTTGGATTGGCTCAGCTCCAGCTGTTGCGGTCACTTAGGAAGTAAATCATCGGACGGAAGATCTTCTTCTCTGTCTTTCCTCCTTTCTGTATATCTGACTTTGTAATAAAAATAAAATAAATCTTTTTTTTTTAATCTCCCTTTCTCTCTCTTTCTCAGTAACTCTGCCTTTCCAATAAATAAATATATCTTTCTTTCAAAAATCAAAATTCTTTAAAAGATCTCATGAGCTTGTATTTCCTAGGGAGTCCCTAAATGTCAGGTCCACCTTCATGGACATAGGCAGCCAAGCCTCAAGCCCCCTGGTCATCCTGAGACCACCAGACCTGCCCCTCTGCCAAGCAGCAAGCCCACGCCCAGCTCACTCTACCGTAGGGCTGCCTGCGGGTTGTGCTGCACAGGAACAAGATGTTGGCCTTCTTCCCATGAGGCCTTGGCTTCCTGGGAACCATGGTCAATAGCAGGACACCCACTTCCAGCTTCTGTAATGGCTGGAGCTGAGCTGAGCTGAAGCCAGGAGCCAGGAAGTCAAGAGCATTAGATTTGGCCTTGAGGATCAGCAATATGAAACCCAAAGGCATAATCTTGGGTTAGAGCCTCCACTTCCTTCCCTACCAGCCCTTGACAGGACTGAGAGAGAGGCAAGGTTAAAATGCACCCAGATGAGCTGTGAAAGGAGTGCTTTTTAAAAAATAAATGTATTTATTTATTTGAAAGGTCAAGTGACAGAGAGCAAGAGACACAGATAAATTGCCCATCCATTAATTCACTTCCCAAATGAGTCACAATGGCTAGGCTTGAACCAGGGTGCAGCCAGGAACCAAAAACTCCATCCAGGTCTCCCACATGAGTGACAGAGGCCCAAGCACTTGGGTCATCTTCTGCTGTCTTTCGAGGCACATCAACAGAGAGCTGGATCGGAAACAGAGCAGCCAGGACTCAAGCCGGTGCCCCTCTGTGCATCAGAAGCAGCAGCTTTACTGGCTGTGCTACAACGTAGGCGCCATGGAAGAGAGCTTGACAAGAACAAGGAAGGCAATGAGAGCTCTCAGCAGGTGTCTGCCCACTTAGGGAGTGCCGCCTGTCGATGCGCCACTGTATCCTGGTCCCCGACTCTGCCAGTGCTCTCAAATGTGGGTGAGCTCCTCTGTGCCTGGCTGGGGCAGGGGCCTCCCCCTAGGTGCTGTTGTAGTCCCATCAGAAAGGAAGGAGGTGGCAGCAGGGAGGCCCAGAATGAGGGTGAGGTGCAGGGTTTTTGTGCAGGAGACACTTGTGTCTGGGGATTTCTTGGGCATCTCTGTTTTCTGCCTGGGACGAAGGACCTCATGTTCCTGGTGGGCAGGTGGACCCAAAAGATGGCAGTCGTTGTCTGTAGAGAGAAGCCGTGTGCCAGGAGCCTCCTTGGCATGGAACCCCAGCTTCCTTCTGATGCCAGCAGGTTCTTTCAGGTGCCAGGTCCTTCTTCGCTGGCCACTGCCCCTTCTATCCTCTTCCCTTCCCACCAGCAGGAAGCTCTCTGGCTGTCCAGTCCAGAGGCCTACTCCCGAGGAGCAGGCCAGCTTCATGTTCCCCCGCTGGGATTTCCTCCCCACAGGGGAGAGACTTGCAGCTTCCCATTCTGATCACCTCTGCCCCCTGGCTAGGCCGCACAGTTCCTCATGGTCGGCAGGAACCTGCTGAGGTTCTCTTCACCCTCAGCAAGTCCTAGCTCCTCAAGCTGCTCTCCTGCCTGGGTATCTGTCTGCAAGTGCCCAGTCCCAGCCTCTCCTGATGGATCCTTCTGGCCTCGCCTGAGCACAGCCCACTCACTGAGCCAGAACACCAGTGTTACCAGCTGTAGAGAGCCTGGGATCTGCCTTCCATGCTAGCCTCCCAGTCAGCCTGCCAATGTCGGGGATTCTGGCAGCACACCCTGGGCCTCAGACAAAGCACAGCCTTCCTGTAGGCGTGGTGGGTTGGGGGCGGAAAGAGGTATGACCTTGACATTCACATTGGCCTCCTACATCCTCCAGGCCCCCCAGGATGACAGAGAAGCAGGCCCAAGGCTGGGGGTGCTGTGTGACACAGTAAATTTGTGTCACTCGCAGGAACCCCAAGCTTAGGAAGTGTCAATCTCCTCCCCAAAAAGGGAGACCCTGTCCCTGTCATCCAAGGCTCTCCCAGTAGAAGCATCCTTAAAAGGACACTTCAGAACCAAAGGAAGCCAGTGTCTGTGAGATGTGCAGAAAAGGGGAAAGAGAGAGAGACCTGTGAGAAATTGTCCCCCAACTCCCAAGGCCCAGCACAAACCCAGGCCTGGTCAGTGGAAGCACTAAGCTTCTAGCACCTGTTCCGAAGACACCCTGCCTGTAGCCATCTGTGCTGTTAAAATGTGCCATCCATGCCCACATGCCAACCCTAGGACCAAAGCAGTCTTGCTCAGGGCTTGTGCTCCTGAGCGGACTTGTTGCATGGTCACCAGGGTGTTGGCAGGAGTCAGGAGCGGTGGCTGTTCATGTCCCATGACCACAAAGAATGAGAAGTGTGGACAGAGACGGGCAAGCAGAGGAACCAAGGGAATGCTCCCTCACAGGAAGGGTTCCCAAGCAGGGGGGCTGCCAAGGGATAGCTGGCTATGAGGAAATGTGCACAGGGTTTGTAAGCACGCTAGTTAGTCACCAATGATCATTGAATTGCAAGGGAGTCTCTGCCAGGAGTGGGTGGGCCCGGCGTGACTGCAGCCTGTTTTGATTCCCATTTCTTTGATCCTGTTTTTGAGTAACAGAGACGTTCTGCCCTGGGCATATTCCTCTGCACATCAGGCTTGAGTCTCTCGGGCCCTGACTATCTGCCTCAGGTTACATCTTCTATGTCTGTTGTCTTTGAAACACCTGCCAGAGGCCCAGCACCATGTTGGGAGCAGGGGAGGCATCTAAAATAAGAAAGCCCAGTCCCCTGCCTTGGGCAGTCCCCAGTTGCATGGGTTGAGGCGAGCTGGCCCAGGCCATCTGTGCTGTGATGAAGCCATGGTGCCCATGAGGACTGGCTGAGGCCACTGGACTGACTGACACCCAGGCTGAAGCAAAGAGAAGACAGCTGCTGTCCCACTGCCCTCCAGATCCCCTGGGCAAGCTCTAAATAACCTGAGTCCTCCCCACCCAGCAGGCAGTCCAGGGCCACACAGACTCTGCCCCTCCTCTGGACCCTCACTCAGGGGCTGCTGCAGCTTCCAGCAGACCAGTAACCTCTTCTGCTTCCTGCACAGGTGATGGAATGAAAGGGGGCCTCCCACTTGGGATGAGTCTGAGATGCCCTAATAGATTGTAATACACTCTCTGCCAGGTCCTGGCATGCTCGACACTTCGTTGAGCTCACTTTTTTGTTTGTTTGTTTTTCTTTTAATGTTTAAAAGTTATTTAGAAGATAGAGAGACAAAAAATCTCTCATTTTCTAGTTTGTTTCCCAAAAGCCTATAACAGCCAAGACTGTACCAGGCTGAAACCAGAAGTCTGGAACATAATCAAGACTTTCCATATGGGTGGCAGAGACCCAAGTGCTTAGACCACCACCTGCCGCTTCCCATGGTGCGTATTAGCAGGAGCCTGAATCCAGCTATTCCAACATAGGATGCAGGCATCCCAGCCAACTTCCTCACCCATCCTGTTGGTTTTCCCACTTCTTAAACATAAGTCACCATTGTTTGAACATCCACTGTATGTGTATTTTAATATACTATGTCTCTCAAAATCTACTATAAGCTATTTAGTAATCAAAACAACATGATATTGGCATAAAATAGACACATGAATCGATGGAACAGAATCCAGAAATGAATCTATGCCTTTATAGTCAGCTGATTTTTCAAAGGAGGTGCCAGGACCATACAATGTAGAGGGGAGAATCTTTATTAAAAGCTGCTGGGAAACATGACACCCTCATGCAAAAGAATGAACTAGACCCTTTTTCTCACTGCGTGAGAAAAATCAACTGCAGGTGGTAGAGTCACCACCTTTACTGTCAGTACCCTATATGAGCACTGTTTGTGTCCTGATGGCTCCACTTCTGATCCAACTGCCTGTTAATGAACCCAGGAACACATTAGAGGGTAGCCCAAGTCCTGGGCCCCTGCATCCACACAGGAGACCCAAATGAAGCTCCTGGCTCCCTGGCTTCAAGCCTGGCCCAGTCCTAGCTGCTTTGGGGAATAAAGCAGAAGATGGAAGAACTCTCTCTCTCTCTCTGTCTCTCCTGCTCTCTCTGTATAATTCTTATTTTCAAATAAATACTAACTGAATCTTTAAGAAAATCAACTTGAATGGACTAGAGGCTTAAATGTCCATCCTGAGACTGTAAGACCACAAGAAGCAAAGGGCAGGAGAGCAGCACAGCGTGGGTGTGGGCAATGAGTTTAGCTATGACGGCAAAAGCACAGGCACCTGCTTATCTCACCTGTTTCTGCTCAGAGGCAACAATCAACAGTGCAGAGGCAATTTGAGAGATGGAAGGAAATATTTTCAAGCCACACATCTGATAAGGGTTAATATCCAAGCTTTATAAGGAACTCAACTCAATAGCTCTAAAACAGCCTGATTATACATGGGCTAAGGGGTCTATCTCTGTGATATAATGGTTTAAGCTGCTGCCTTTAGCATCAGCATCTCATGTGGGTGCTGGTTTATGTCCCGGCTGCTCCAATTCCTATTTAGTTCCCCTGATAATGTGCCGATAAAATTTCTAGAGGCTCCAAGGCTTTAGGCCATCCTTGAGCATTTTTTGGAACCCTGCTAATGTGCCTCGGAAGGCAATGGAGGATGGACCAAGTGCTTGAGCCCCTGCACATATGTGGGATACCCAGATGAAGTTCCTGGCTCTTGGCTTCAACTTGGCCCAGCTCTGGCCATTGCAGCCATCCAGGGAGTGAACCAGCAGATGGAAGACTTCACACTGTCTCTCCCTCTCTCTTTCTCTAACTCTGTCTTTCAAATAAATAAATCTTTTAAAAATAGGCAAATAACCTGAAAAAACATTTCTCAGAAGATGACAAAAAGCCACATATATGTGAAAAAGTCCTATGTTATTAATCATTACATAGCAATTACATTTATTTAAATTTAATAACAAAGTCTCAATAAGGTGCCACCTCAGATCTGTCAAAATAAGTATTATCAAAAAACAAAGGCACAGGCATTGTGGCACAGCTGGTTGAGCTGATCTTGGAATGCCCAGATCTCATCCCCAAACACCCTTTTGAATCCTAGTTACTGTTTCCAATCCCAGGTCCTTGCTCATGCACCTGCCGAGCAGTAAATGATGCTGACTCCAGTGTTGGGTTTCTGTCACCTGTGTAGAAACCCAGAGGGTATTCCTGTTTCCTGGATTTAGCCTGCCTCAGCTCCGGCTGTTGCAGCAATTTGGGAAGAGACAGCAGATGGTAATGTTTCAGTGTTTCCCCAACTATCAAATTAATCCATTAATCTTTTAAAAAAAAAAAAGGACAAAGGAGTTGCTGAGCATGTACAGTAAAGAAAATTCTTGTACTCTACAGATGGAAAAGTCAATTAGTGCAGCCACCACAGAAAAGAGCCTGGAAGCTTCTCTTAAAACATTAAAAACAGCACCACCATACGTCTGGCAACCTGCTGCTGATACAACTGAAAGGATATGAAATGTGCTGATGGGTGAGATCTCAACAGCCAATGAAGAAGTCAGCCTGAGTGACTGTGAGTGCATGGCTGGGTGAGGTGTGCTTTACCACACCCCACGGGAAGGTTCTGCAGCCTTGAAACAGAGAGCCTGCCACTTTCAGCAACACAGATGGCCTGGAGGACACAACGCTGAGTGCAACCAGCTAGGCCAGGAAGACAATGACCACTACAGGACCTTATTTGTGCACCTTTTTATTGATTATTTAAAGATTCATTCTATTTATTTGAAAGGCAGAGTTACAGACAGCAGAGAGAGACAGAAAGAGAGAGATCTTCCATCCACTGGTTCACTCCCTAAATGGCCACACTGGACAGGATGACCAGGTGAAAGCTAACAGCCAACAGGGTCTTCCAGGTCTCCCACCATGGGTCAAGGTACCTGAGAACTCGGCCCATTTTCTGTTGCTTTTTAAGGCACATCTAGCAGGGAGCTGGATGGGAAGTGGATCACCTAGGATTCCGACTAGCACTGATGCCAGAACCAGGGTGGAAGCTTTACCTGCTATGCCACAGCACCCAGCCCCTTATATGCACTTCTAAAAAAGTTGAACTTATGGACACAGAGGAGAACAGGAATCATTACAAGATGCTGGGTAAGTCTGGCACCATGGCATGGGGGTAAAACTGCCACCCACAGTACCAGCATCCCATTTGAGTGCTGGTTCTTGTCCCGGCAATTCCACTTCCCATCCAGCTCCTTAGTAACACACCTGGGAAAGCAGTGGAGGATGGCCCAACTCCCTGGGCCCCCACCACTCACATGAGATACCTAGAAGAAGTTACTGGTTTCAAGCTTCAAACTGGCCCAGCTCCAGTCATTTTGGCCATTTGGAGAGTGAACCAGCAAATGGAAGAATCCTCTCTGTCTCACTCTCCCACTGTCACTTTGCCTTTCAAATAAATAAATTTTTTAGAATTAAAAAATAATTAAGTTTTCAATAATTTAAAAATATCTTTTGAAATGTATATTATATATATGCATATACTTATATATACACACATATATAAATAAATCATTGCATTTTTAAAGTGGATGATATCACCCTAACTTACAGATGAGCTAATTAAGCAGCAAAGTTGGTTGTTGTTGTTGTTTCTGCTCTTGCTCAAACAATGTCTATGAAGCACCTGTCTGTGCCAGGTAGGATGCCAAAAGCAGTAGGCAGCCAATGGGAAGTTGGTTGGAATGCTGGTCTGGAAGCAGACATTCAATAGAAAATCAAGCAACAAGAGAAATGACCTGAGGCAAGGCAGCCACTTTGATGGGGTAGGAAGGAGAGGGGTTAGCAGGCAGAGGGCGTCTGTGAGATGGGCAAGAGGTGGAGGCTGAGGGAGAAGAAGCTGGATGGTGGGGAGGGACAGGTGCTACCAGGTTCCAGACCCTGCAGGAGTTGTGGTGCTGCCCCGCTCCCCTGCACAGAGACAAGCTGCTGTCTGTTCTGTGCCAGTGAGAGAGGAGGCTATTGCGAGGGAGACAGGCGCAGGTCTGAGCGGCTATATGGAGGGTGTGGGACTTTTCTTAGAGATTCAGAAGCCACTGAGATCAAAGCCAGACAGCAGGTTGGTGAGAATTTGTAGGATTTGAATGCAGCTCTGTCTGATTGCAAACTAGATGACCCTGTTTTCTCCTCAAAGGAGGATGGCACAGTAGGCGCTCTCTCCAACAGGATTCCAACAGGATTCTCAGCAACAGCACCAGTGAGGCCAGGATCTGCATGTGCTCCCAGGGACATGGGGCGAGGCAGCCACAGAGTCCCTGCTGTGGCAAAGGCCCCTGTCTCCCTGTCAGTGGACGCTACAGCTTTGCTCTCCCCACTACCGACAGCAACCGCCCCCTGGGCTCATTTCTGCCTCACAACGCCTCTGTGAGCAAAGAGAGACCTTGGGGCATTTCACTTTTCCTGCTAGACACATTGAGGCTCAACACAGAACAGCAGTGTGAAGGAGAAACATGTTGGTGGCGCTGAGGCCTTCAGAGGACGGCCAAGGAGGTTGTACATGTTGGCCCCTGGAGTTGGGTCACAGCATGAGGCTCGGGCAGGTGCTGCATGGGGCTCTCCTTTGGGAGAGCAACTTGCCCACCAGAATCTACCGTCCCTTCCATCCAGGACACTTTCAAATTCTGTGGTGGCCAGGCTGGGCTCTGCATCAGGAGGACACTGGTAGCAGGTACACCTGGGGCTGCGCCGAGATGACCCTGGTACCAGGAGGAACAAGGAAGTGGGGAGGTGTTTCACAAACAATCTCAATCTGGGCTGCTCTGAACTCTGGGAGGGGACATCACCTTAATGGTGTGTAAGGAGTGGAGGGGGTGGGGCTTGGGTGGAGGGGATGGTGCCTGAAGGTGTTGTCTCAGCCTCTGTCTTCTGGGAAGAGAGCTGTGATGTGCCAGGTCACCAGGAGGAAGTGGACACAGCTGCCAGGTTCTCCTGATAGAGGGAAGCACGTGAGGGGGCATCCCCAGGACTTGACCAGGCAGAGGGTATCTGTGAGATAGGCAAGGGGTGGGGTCCCTGCAGGATGGGGTGGATGGGGTTAGATCCAGTTTGTCCTCTGATCCCAGCGGTGTTGTGTGAGCTTCGGTCATCCTAGGCTAACGCTCCG
Source organism: Ochotona curzoniae (assembly GCF_017591425.1). Classification (NCBI taxonomy): domain Eukaryota; kingdom Metazoa; phylum Chordata; class Mammalia; order Lagomorpha; family Ochotonidae; genus Ochotona; species Ochotona curzoniae. The sequence goes on from NW_024466924.1 coordinate 1,323,487, forward strand.
AATGCTAGTGGCACCTCCCTCTCCTGCTTGTTCCCTCCACAAAAGGGACCCCAGTGAGTTAGGTCCTTCCTGACAGACATGAAGAAAGCAAGGGCTACAGGAGGAAAATGGCTGCACCATAAGTTACACAAGAATCTTCTGCAGTGGCCACAACCACAACCCTGTTGAGACTACAGCTGGGTTCGTCAGTCCCATAGGATGCCCCCAAGCCATAGTCATCCACATTTTTGGCTGCAAGGTACCTGCTTAGTGGCCTCATGGGCCCAGGTCCTGGCTGGCAGCAGTCCAAAGGAGGCATGGCCTCTGGGCAAAGGTGGTGGTGGGCATGGCAGAGCAGCAGCTGGAGGTCACTCAATTGTGCACCTGTATCAAGCACGATGGATGGTGCATCCCATGGCGGTCCCTATACCAAGTGGCTCCCCACTCCTCTGGAACAAAAACTCTTCAAGGCAGCTGTCTTTTAATAGATAGCATTTGTAAGGAACAGGGGGACAGGGCCTAGGCCTGGGAGTGAGAGGACAGGCCAAGTGACTCACAAACAGGTGATTTTATTGTAGTCACAAGTATGTGCTAAGCTTCCTTTGCCTCGGCTGGGGAGATATATGTCTGATGTCCTGGCATGCCCAGTCCATGCCAGCATGGAAGGAAGCTTCAGCTCTTTTCTTTTTCTTTAAAGATTTATTTATTTTTATTAAAAAGGCAGAAATACAGAGAGAAGGAGAGACACAGAATGAGAGAGATTTTCCATCAGATGGAATGGCCACAACAGCAGGAGCCAGGAGTCAGGAGCTTCTTCTAGATCCCCACGTGGGTACAGGAACCCAGATATGTGGGCCATCCTCTGCTGCCTTCCCAGGCCACATGCAAAGAGCTGGATCAGAAGTGGAGCAGCTGGGACGTGAACTGGCATGCGTGGAAGATTGTGGACACTGAGGTGAGGTAAGTCATGCCAGCCTGGACCCAGGGGGGGAGGCGGGTACGTGAGTTCCAGGGATGGGGGATCTGACAGTCAGGTAGCTTGTGTGGTGGGGGCCAGGTTCCTGAGCCTCAGGGATGGGGGAACTTTTGGGGCTTGGGTTGCCTGGCCCAGATCCTGGGTCCTGCTTTCTAGGTGGGTGTCAGGTTCTTGAGCCCTGGGTGTGGGGGGGATCTGGCGGGACCCTGGTCACCTAGCCTGGGTCCTGGGGCCTGCCGGTGAGGTAGGTGTTGGGTTCATGAGTCCCAGGGGTGGGAGGTCTGGCAGGATTTGGGTCACCTGGCTAGGGTCCTTGGACTCGCCTGCAAGAACATGTCCTACTTAATGAAAAAGGCAGAGCAGTGGACACAGGCCCTGTTGTAAAAGGAGAATATGGCAGCACATTTGGTGCTGTAGCAGAAGAACAGAACAAACTGGACAACTACCCCAAACAAACGATGACAACAAAAAAATCTCAGTGAATGGAGCCAATGGACATTGGGAGGGTGACATCATCCTCGGATTGGTGAAATCGGCAGCATTTCAGAACTATCCAAACCACTTGGGCAGAACCCTCGGAATATGTACACATTGAGACTCTGGGTTGATATGAGGTGGTGGTTCCTCATCCCTGGGTACTGGGACGTGTGGAAAGTCATGAGTGGTTTCCCCCTTTGTCTCTCCCCTTATCCCAGGAACAACAACAAGAAATAGCAAATTTGGAAGCAATGACTTCACCCAATTTTCCCTAATTCTTGATCCTTCCCACCCTGATCAACCATGTAATCATTATAAAAAATATAATTAAAAAAGAAATATCATACTGTAACCCATGAATTGATACTGAAGATGCTAAATGTACTAAATAAAATGGAAAGCCACAGACTATCTACAAGGCAGCTTCCGTTATGTCCAAATATGCAGGAGGATGAGCAGCTGGTGCAACACTGAGACACTGCTGAGTGCCCACCACCTGTAACCGAATCCATGGTTGGAGTGTGGGGTCCGCTTCCAATCCAGCTTCCTGCTGATGGGCATGCAGGGGCCAGCAGGTGATGGCTCAGGTACATGGGTCTCTGCCACCCACAGGAGAAACCCAGAAAGGGTTCTGGGTTCCTTGCTTTGGCCTGGCCCAGCCCTGGCTGCTGTGGGCGTTTGGAGAGTGAACCAGCAGATGGAAGATTCTGTCTCTCCTTTCTCTGTTGCAACTCTACCTTTCAAAGAAATAAATCTTAAAGAGGGAAAATAACTTAACCACCAAACTTATATGTTGATGGGCCTCTGGAAGGTGATGCAGATCACAACAGGTCCTGGGATCTCATCTCAGCACAGTGGAAGTGCTTCTTTCCACTTTCTGCCTGGCCTGGGCCTGGGTGGCCAACTATGAGGACACAACCCTCAAGTGCAAGGAAGAGGCTAGCCTGACCAACGCTCATGGCTGCTGCAAGGGAAGTGAGGCTTGTCAAGGAGGAAAAAATCTTCACGTCATTAAACTTAACGGAGCTTACCTAATATAAACAAAACAAATCCAAAAACAGTGCATGAGCCGGGCAGCCCTGCAAGCCCGAGCAGGTTCCGAGAAGCCCGTCCAGCAGTGGGGCCTGGGAGCATTTAGGGCAAGGGGGAGAGAGCTGCTTATCTGTTCCAGCTTCATTGCTCCACGGGCTACAGGTCAGGAAGCAGCGCTGGAGCTCAGCCATTGATCTGCCGGTCACAGGTCACAGTGATGGACACACATTCCTTCCACAGAAAGCAGAGCTCTTTGAAAAGAAGTGACCATCACCCATCAGAGAGCATGAGAGAGTCCAGCCATGACTGGGAAGGGACACTGGAGGAGCCCTGGGCAGCCCTGAGAGAAGCCACTAGGCCCAGAGAGGCAGGACAGAGAAGAGAGGTCTCTGCTGCCCAGGGCTGAGGCACCTGCCTGCCTAGAAGTTACTCTGTCCTCTGTATTGTTGCACTGGGGGCTCCTCCAGGAGCCCCTGGCTTGGCCCCTGCTCATAAGACATCTGCAGGAAGGGGCATCCTGGCCTTGGTTCCAGGGGTCTGAGCTGGCGCTTGCCAGAACGGAGGCCTCAGCTCCAAGCTGGTATACTGTGAACTCCATATAGGAACTGAGAGAGTGTTTGGGAGCTTCTGTCACTGTCTGTTGGAGCTGTTGTATGTCTCCTGCATCTGACAGTGAACATTGGGTGTGAAAGAAACATCAAAAGATCAGGGGGGGAAGTCATAATGAAGAGTGTCTAAGCTTTTAATAATAGATTTGTTTATTTTATTTGAAAAAAGTTACAGAGAGAGAGAGAGATCTTCCATCTGCTGATTTTCTTCCCAGGTGGCCGCAGTAGCCAAGGGTGGACCAGGCAGAAATTAGGAGCCAGGAAATTCATTTGGAGCTCCCACATATGTACAGGGAACCAAGTACTCAGGCCAGATTCTACTGCTTTCCCAGGCAACTGGGTTGGATGTAGAACAGCTAGCCAGGACTCAAACCGGTGCCTACATGGGATGCCAGCACTATAGGTGATAGCTCAACTTGCTATGCCATAGCACTGACCCCTTAATAACAGACTTAGAAAAAAACTTAGGGCCCAGTATGGTAGCCTAGTGACTAAAGTCCTCGCTTTGCATGTTGCAGGATTCCATATCCTGGTTCATATCCCAGCTGCTCCACTTCCTGTCTAACTCCCTGTTTGTGGCTTGGGAAGGCAGTTAAGGATGGTTCAAAACCTTGGGACCCTATATCCACATGGGAGACTCGGAAGAAGCTCCTGGCTTCAGATCAGCTCAGCTCTAGCTGTTGCAGCCACTTGGGGAGTGAACCAGTGGACAGAAAATCTTTTTGTCTCTCCTCTCTGTAAATCTGACTTTCCAATAAAAATAAATAAATCTTACAAATTAAAAAAAAAAAAGCCTAAAGTGAGTGGAAAGGCAGGTCATGTTTCCAGATGACAAGTTATGATGGGATAAAGATAAAGTTAATCCTCCCTCTGCTAAGCTCTGTGATCAGAATAAGAAGGTCAGGGTTATTTTTGAAACTTCAAAACTGGATTATCAAGTTTGTGTGGAAAAATAACCATTAATGCTAAGACAAGTGATAAAGATTAATTCAATAAATACAACGAAAGCATTTGTATAAAACATCAAAATGGAAAACGAATGCTTTGAAGTGTAGTTCTAGCCCAAGAACTGGCAAATAGGCTAATACAACAGAATAACAACAAAGTTCATTAGAATGTTGAAAATTGCAAAACTCTAGCACTACATGAAACCCTACGTGAACCCCCAAGAAATAATACCTTTTATGTATTTAGTCAGTGTGTCTGTGGCGGGGGGCTGGGTTGTTTCACTTCATGGTATGATTCAAAATGCTTTTTTTTTTTGTCTTAAGGACTCATTAAAAAATATCCACTATAAACAAGAAAAAAATTTTTTTTTCAATCCGCAATGGAAAAAACAATTCAAGTAGGCTCCTTCAGAAACAGCTCTTTGAAAACCAAGATACTAAACCGGGAAAAACTGAGACATTTCACCAAGTTCTGGCCTAAGTGATCTTATTAACGAACACTTGAGAAGCCCGTGGGTCAAATTTGACTGCTTCCTAATTTGCTTTAAGATATACATACTTATAAAAGAAAAAAATATATGAATGTACTTATTTGAAAGGCAGAGTGGTAGGGAGAGAGAGAGATCTTCCATCTGCTGTTTCACTCCCAGAATTCCCACAACAGCCAGGCCAAAGCCAGGAGCCAGGCACTTTTTCTGGGTCTCCTGTGTGAGTAGCAAGAACCTAAGGACTTGAGCTATGTGCCAGGGTGCATTAGCAGGAAGCTGGATTCGGAGCAGTGTAGCTGGGATACAAATCAGACACTTGGCTATGGATGTTGCTATCTCAAGACGGATGGGAACTTAACCTGCCTCACCACAACACCAAGCTTGCTGCTTTATTTTATACACAGAGTTCTGCTGGAACACTGCCTGCTGCTGGGTGTCTCATTTGTGGTTGCTTTGCAGCTACAAAGGCAGAGCTAAGTACTTGTGACAGGGACCCATGGTGCTGCACAGAAAGCACTTGCCAAACTCTGCTCTTTGTAATTTCAATCACATAAATTAAAAGCTAGATGGAGGGCCCCACGTGGTAGCCTAGTGGCTAAAATCCTTGCCTTGCATGTGCCAAGATCCCATATGGGCACCGGTTCTAATCCTGGACGTCTCACTTCCCACCCAGCTCCCTGCTTGTGGCCTGGGAAAGCAGTTGAGCAATGGGAAAAGCCTTGGGACCCTGTACCCGCATGGGAGACCTGGGAGAGGCTCCTGGTTCCTGATCAGCTCGGCTCCAGCTGTTGTAGCTGCTTGGGGAGTGAATCAACGGACGGAAGATCTTCCTCTCTGTCTCTCCTCCTCTCTGTATATCTGCCTTTGCAATAAAAATAAATAAATCTTTTTTTAAAAAAAGTGAGAGGATATCTGCTTACACTATAATTTATGTTTGTGTAAATAAATATTCTAACCATTAAGTATGTATGACTACAAACACAAAATAGCTGCAATTACACCCTATAATTTGACAAATAAAAGACTAAGTAATCACTGTCATTTGCTGGCATTACAGCACAGCAGGTAAAGCCGTTGCCTGGGATGCCAGAATCCCATAGGAGTGCCAGTTGCAGTGTTATCTGCTCCACTCCTGATGCAACTCCCTGCTAATGACCTTGGAGGGCAGTGGATGACCAAGTCCTTGGGCCCCTAAACCCCCGTGGGAGATTCAGAGGAAACTTCCTGGCTCTAGCTCCAGATCAGCTCAGCTCTGGCCATTGAAGCCATTTGGGGAGTTACCAGTGGATAGAATCTCTATCTCTCTCCTTCTATTTGTGTAACTCTGCCTTTCAAATAAGGATAGATAAATCTTTAGGTAATTTTGGAGTTAGTAATTTAAATGTCTTCAGCCTTATGTTCTTAGTAATTGGTTTCTTTTTAAAGATTTATTTATTGGAAAGTCAGATATACAGAGAGGAGGAGAAATGGAGAGGAAGATCTTCCATCCAATGATTCACTCCCCAAGTGACCACAACGGCTGGTGCTGTGCTGATCCAAAACCAGGAGCCAGGAACTTCTTCCAGGTATCCCACACAGGTGCAGGGTCCCAAGGCTTTGGGCCGTCCTCCACTGCTTTCCCAGGCCACAAGCAGGGAGCTGGATGGGAAGTGGAGCTGCCAGGATTAGAACCGGCGCCCATATGGGGTCAAGGCGAGGACTTTAGCCACTAGGCCACGCCTGCTGCCGGGACCAGTAATTGGTTTTTAAATCATTGTAAGAACCTCTTTAGCTTTGCTAAGAAGCTACCTGAGGGTCTGCAGGTGTCCATGTAGCCACGTCCTCTTCATCGTTAGGGAACCAGTATCGATGTATGACTACTAACTCAACCTGGTGTTTTCTTTGTTCACTTCAGTTTTGCTTCCTTCAGGTGTCCTTCGTTGATGTCCCTTTTTCTGCTCTGAGACCTCAGCACTGACCTGTCCTGTTCCCCAGCCTCCTCTTGGCTGTGACAGTTTCTCAGACCTCCCTTGTTTCTGGTGACCTTGACAGACTGGGGGACACTGGCTGGGAATGCTGCCCGGGTTTGCTCACTCCACTGGGGACCTGGCATTTGCTTCGGCTGACAGCAGTTGTGGGTTGTGGCCAAGCTTGGTGGCAGGCCGTCTACATGACCTGGCTGGCTCCCTGCTGCACGCATGCTCTGTTTTCCTCCTGGGTCTGTGTACTCCTCTGTGCAGGTCACACTGAGGGGCGGGGGACTATGCATCCCTTGCCAGGAGGCAAGTGTCATACAAAAACTGATTGGGAGGGCCAGGCACGGTCCTGCTTGTGGCCTGGGAAGCAGTCAAATACGGCCCAAAGCCTTGGGACCCTATACCCGAGTGGGAGACCCGGAAGAAGCTCCTGGTCCTGGCTTTGGATTGGCTCAGCTCCAGCTGTTGAGGCCTCTTAGGGAATGAATCATCGGATGGAAGAGTCTCCTGTCTGTATATCTGACTTTGCAACTAAAAAAATAAACAAGTTTTTCTTTAAAAAACAAAACAAACAAAAACAAAACAAAACTGGGTTTTGGCTTGCTGGATTTGCCTTCCCTCCTTCATGTTTTGTATTTATGTAATCAGTTATGTAAATCAGGATAAATCCTGCATTTTATCATACATTTTAGATTGTAATACACTAATATCTTTTCAAAAAATTTTATTTATTTTTATTGGAAATTCAAATTTGCACAGAGAAAGAGAGACAGAGAGAAGGATCTTCCATCTGCTGGTTCATTCCCAAAGTGGCTGCAACAGCTGGAGCTGAGCTGATCTGAAGCCAGGAGCCAGGAGATTCTTCCAGGTCTCCCTTGTGGGTGCAGGGTCCCAAGACTTTGGGCCATCCTTGACTGCTTTCCTAAGCCACTAGCAGGGAGCTGGATGGGAAGTAGAGCATCTGGGACATGATCCGATGTCCATATGGGATCCTGGTGCATACAAGGTGAGGACTTTAGCTATTAGGCTACTGCACGTGGCCCATACTACTATGTTGTTGCAAAACTGTCCCATCTTCGGATAGTGGGAATTCTTTCAGTTCCTTTGACAGAAATCGGGGGGTGGGGGGACATTTTCTTGTTCTCTGCATTGCTACAAGATACTCCAACCCGTCCCAGCCTTATAACTAGCCATTTCTCCAAACAGCCTTAATCCCAGCGGCCTCACTTCCGATCCAGCTCTCTACCTGTGGCCTGGGAAAGCAGTGGAGGACGGCCCAAAGCCTTGGGACCCTGCACCTGTGTGGGAGACCTGGATGAAGCTCTAGGCTCCTGGCTTTGGATCAGAACAACTCCAGTCACTGCGGCCTCTTGGGGAGTGAATCATTGGACAGAAGATCTTCCTCTCTGTCTCTCTTCTTCTCTGTATATCTGACTTTGCAGTAAAAATAAGTAAGTCTTTGAAAAATAAAAAAAGATTATGCAGGGACAAGTCCTAGGCTCCATGGTGAAGACACCCAGTTCTGGCCCCATTGCTGATCCAGCTTCCTGCTAATGCACAACCTGGGAGGCTGCAAGAGATGACTCAGTGGTTGGCTGGCTACCATTCATGCGGGAGATTGGACTGAGGCCCCAGTTTCTGGCTTCAGTCTATGATAACTCCATCTGTTGCAGGCATTCGGAAACCTACTAATAAATGGAAAATCTCTATGTGTCTCTCGATCTTTCATCTCTTTGTCTTGCAACTGAAAATAAGTGCTTTTAAAAAAAATAATTATATTTCCAAGAGCTTTTGGAAGTGTTGTCCTACATGTGGATTAACTCATACATATGCTCATGAATCTATAAATTATTTGCATGGAGTCATCACTTCACACATTAAGCTAAACAAGAGTTCATACTGCTCATATCTATAAAGCTACTGCTTTGCCACATGGTTCAGCCCAGCCTACTCTGCTTGCTTGCCTGTAGCCTTCCATTCCAACAGTGGCTGACCCACTCTCCAGGGACTTAGCTGTCAACTGTTAAAACCTTGTACCGGTTAGCAGAGCTGTTAGCCTCATCCCCAATGGGAAATGACCTTAACAGCAGCAGTACAACAGCAAGTACAATTTCTTTGCCTCCATTTTTTCAATAAAGATCCTATTTTACTTGAAAGGCAAAGTTACAGAGTGGGAAAGAGAGACAGACTCTTTTGTGTGTGCCTGCAGGCAGTGAGCAATGCTGTTTAGCTCAGGCCAGGTCCCCAACAGGGCAGGTGCCTTGGCCCGACACAGATATGTCTTCTAGTTTCCCTCTTCTTCTTCTTTTTTAAGACTTTATTTTATTTTTATTGCAAAGTCAGACATACAGAGAGGAGGAGAGACAGAGAGGAAGACCTTCCGTCTGATGATTCACTCTCTCTAAGTGATCGCAATGGCTGGAGCTGAGCCGATCCGAAGCCAGGAACCTAGAGCTCTTCCGAGTCTCCCATGCGAGTGCAGGGTCCCAAGACTTTGGGCTGTCCTTGACTGCTTTCCCAGGCCACAAGCAGGGAGCCGGATGGGAACCGGGGCTGCCAGGGTACAAACTGGAGCCCATATGGGATCCCGGCACTTTCAAAGCGAGAACTTTAACTACTGCGCTGTCACACCAGCTCCCCAATATATATTTTTTAAAAATTTAAAAAACAGAATAGACAACTATGCTGGCACACTGGTATAGTTAACACAAATTTGACATTAACCAGGTGCAGAATACCTGCCAATATTGGCTGCTTTTTTCCCAGCAGTGTAACACTTGCCTAGCTACAATGCAATCTAGATAGTTGCCTACAGCTGGGAAGATTATGTTAACAGAACACCTTTGGGCGCCATCCAAAAATATCAACTCAGAAATGGAAGCCTGCTATGGATATGCTGAGTTTCAAGTTATGCCCACAGTTGCCTTGGCATAGCCAGGCCAAGTGACTTCCCTGGGCCCAGCGCAATGGCTGGATTGGACAATCCTCTGCTTTGCATGCACGAGGATCCCATATATGTGCCTGTTCAAGTCCTGGTTGCTCCAATTCCCAGCCAGCTCCCTGCTTGTGGCCTGGGAGAGCAGTGGAAGACAGCCCAAAGCCTTGGGATCCTGTATCCACTTGGGAGACCCAGAAGAGGCTCCTGGCTTCTGGCTGCAGATCGCTCGGCTCAGTTGCTCAGCTCTGGCCGTCGCAGCCACTTGTGGAGTGAGCCAGCAAAGATTTTTGTCTCTGTCTTTCCTTCTCTTTGAAACTCTGCCTTTCCCACAAAAATTTTTTTGTTTGGTTTTGTTTTTCCCATAAATTTTTTTTAATTGTTTAAATATGAAAATAAGAAAAATAAAAATCCCAAACTTCCCAGGCCTTACTGCCCTCAGGCCGGAAGCTGTGCAGTCTGGACCAGGTCTCCTTTGTTAGCTTTTTGTGTTGCTATAAACCGGTCAGTGAGGGGCGCTTCCATCTCGGCTTCTCCCTCACTCATCCCATGAAAATAGTCAATCTGCTGTGCAAGAATGACCACCGGGCTTGCCTTGGCTCTCCCCAGCTCTCTTCCTGGGGAGCCAGGCGGGGTGGGGAAGGGGGTGCCAGGGCACAGATCTTATGCTGCCAGCAGGACTCCTGAATGGAGTGGACAGCGGGGAGCAGGGGCCACTCTGTTGGCTCTGTGGGTAAGCAGCTCATTTTGGGGTAGTGGTTAGAGTGACCTGCCCCCCCATCACTCTATCCACCTTAGAACTCTGAGTTCTGCCTGTCTCCTGGGGGACAGAGTTTTCCATTCTCATCTGGGCTTATCAGTCCCCACAGGACACATATCGTCTGGGATCCCAGCCCTCATCTTACATTCCACACTGCAGCCCCCTGGACACACCAGCCTCTGACCCTTCTCATTGACAAACCAGCTCACATCCCAGTACGCACCACCAGGTCTGTTTTCCCTCTGAAGTTCTTGGTCTCTTCCAGAGAACTGAACTCTGTCCAGACTGGCCTGGAGCCCCCAGGAATGCCCTGCTCCTTAAAACACGTAGTGGCATGCTCTCTTGGGGGGTGGGAATGACATGGTTACCCTTTGCTCCTTGTCCAAGTCTGCACACACAAACATCATAATGTCACCTGCACAGAGAGGCTGCCCTTGATGCCAAATCACTTCCTGCCCTCGCCACTGCACCACATTTCATTTTTGGCATCTGTAGCTCACCAAAATCTTACAGGCATATTTGTGTGCTTCATATCCATTTCCTTTCTCTAAAATACAGCTCCCCAAGAGTGGCATCTGGGACCCCACTGTTGACCTCTACACTCCAGCCCTAGGACTGGGCTGGCACATAGAAGGGACTCAGTAGCTGTGTGGCAAGTGACTCACATACATCTAGTGTAAAACAAAACACAGTATTTTCCAATTACTTAACAACTTTGAAAAAGAGCAGTCTTTTGCATAAATATTTATTTATTTGAAAAGCAGAGTTAGAAAGAGAAGAAAGATCTTTCATTTGCCAGTCCACCCCGCACCCAAATGGCCACAATGGCGTAGCTGAGCCTGTCCGGGAGCCTCTTCCAGATTCCCCATGTTGAGACAGGGCCCAAGCACAAGCGCCATCCTCTGCTCTAGTCCCAGGTGCAACAGCTGGGACTAGATGGTGTCCAGATGGGATACCAGTGCAGTGCTTAACTTGCAATGCCACAGCACCAACCCTGATTTTTTTTTTTTTTAATTCACAAATCTGAAGAGCCTCTGCTGACGTCACAGGCCTCCATCCCATGGATGCCCGCCTGGCCTTGACTTCCTCCTCCATCAGTAAACCTCATCTTTTGACCTCCAGCCCTGCGTTCTCCTGATTCTTCGATCACTTCTGACCAGCCCTTTGTCGATTTCCTGTTTCCTCCTCCCCCTCCCAACTGTGGAACGTTCCCTTGCTTGTTCCCTCTGCATTTAACATGTACTCCTGCCAACAGCTGCCTGGCCTGTGCCACAGCTCACCCAGCCACACCTTGGCCCCTAGGTCCCCGAGGACCTGCAGCCTGGAAGGACCTGCTTACATTGCTTCTGGTCCCTTAGAGTCCCAGCCAGAAGTCTTCCTGCTCCCAACACTGGATTCTGGAATGACAGCAAGTGCACTGGGTTGGAACCTCAGCATCTTTGTGCAATTGTATCCCATGTAGCCACTGAAGAGAGTGAGACAGTGCCACACATACTGACGGGGAACATGGCCACTTTAAGTTTAAAAAAATAGCAAGTGCATAACTGCACAGGGCAGGGCTGTTCTTTCTAGCAGAAATAAAGTATAAACCATGCGTGTAACTTTAAATGCCCTATCAACCACGGTAAAACTAAAATCTAAAAGATACAGGTGGAATTAAATTGGTTTTGCTAAGTTTATTTAACCCAATACATTTAACACATTTCATTTTTGACATATCAGTCCAAAAAACTGAGTAAGATATTTCACATCTTTTCTCGTCCAAAGCTTTAAACTGCAGGAGTGTTTTGTACTTACTGTACATATATCTTAAGATTTATTTAGTTGAAAGGTAGAGTTAGAGAGGGAGGTGGAGAGAAACAATGAGAAATTTTCCATCTGCGAGTTCACACCCCAGAAGATCGCCAGGGCCAGGCCAAGATGAAGCCTGGAGCCTGGGATTCCATCAGGGTCTCCAACAAGGATGGCAGAGATCCCAGCACCTGGCTCATCTTCTGTTGCTTTCTCAGGAGCATTAGCAGGGACTTGGATCAGAAATGGAGCAAACAGGACTCTTACCAGTGCCACACGGGTTGCTGGTGGCACAGGTGGTGATGTGACTGCACCACAATGCCGGTCTTCTTACTGCACAAATTTCAAGTGTCAACAGCCACTCGTGGCTCCCAGCCATCACACTGCAGGGGCCCCTGGGATGGCTGCAAATAGGAGGCCCGTGGCCAGAAAGGACTGCGGAGTACGCAACCAGGAACACTTGTTCCATAGGCTCTGCTGCCTTTCCCCACTGGATGCTCCCTGGGGAGAGGGGGGACATTGGTGGCGCACCCCAAGCCCAGGAACCCTCCTGAAGAACACACCCTGCCCTTCACCCTGTTCTGACTTCTCAAAGGACCACCCGCCTGTTTTTCCAAATGATTGCTTGATTGATAATCATTATTTTGAAAGGGTAGGTTCTGTGCCTAACCTTGTAGTAGAAACTGACAACATGCAAGCCAGATACTATTTGGGGCAGTGGTGGCAGGGTGTGTGTGTGCACGCGCATGTGAGCAGAAACTGGGCCAAACTCTAAAACGGAAACCGAGACCCAAGGGGGTATAGTTGAGAACCTGAGCAGCCATCCGTCAGTCCTACAGTGCAGGTGGCCAGAGACGCAGATGTGAAGTCCTGGAAGGGGGAGGAGCAAGGGTCAGGAGGGGAGTGGGCTGAGCGAGAGGGTGCAGGGGGGCTGGGGACGCGCTTGTCATTGACCGGAAGCTTCGTGGGGGTGGAAGCAAGGTTATGTGATGCCCGTGGGACCAGGGAACAGGCTCAGAGCAAGCCCTCATAGAACCATTGTGACAGGCAGACACTTGGATGTAGAACTCAAGGACAGGTGCCACACATAGCATAATGAAAATGGGGTTGCTTCCCAGGGGACAAGACACAGCCTCTAGGCCAGAGTGGCAGATATAGGGGAGGAGGTAGAGGGTGGCCATTCGGTGCAGGAGTTGGGACACTAGGATGCCCAGAGTGGCTTGGGTTTGAGCCAGTTCCACTCCTGCCAGCATGCATCCTGGGAGGCAGGTAGCAGGAGACAATACAAACAAGCTAGAGACAGCACTCACTAACCCAGCCTTCCAGAGCCGCCTGTGTATGCACAAGGAGCATCCACTCCTCGCCTTCGGCCTCCTAAAGCTGCCTGCAGCCTACACCTTGCCAGATTGGTCACTCCCAGATATTTCTGCTACTGATCCCCCACCAACGGGGACTCACTCCACCAAATTCTCCACTGTAGGTAAACAGAGGAGCAGGAGGAAATGCAGACATGCTTAGCATAATGCGGTATTCCCCCCACCCCTTAGGCAGTGTGGCTGTCAGGGACACCAGAAAGGAAGGCAGCTGCATGTGTGGTGGCTCCTTTCAGAGCCTGCCCCTCTTCCCACTGCCCCAGGAGTCTCCCCAGCTCTCGGAATGGGGCAACTGGGACACAGCCAAGTCCCATGGGTTAGGGTGAGAGAAGTGGGAGAGCCTGAAGCCCCCACAGGGAGAAGGGAGGGCAGGGAGTGGAGCGTTTGAGCAGAGGGACCCTCTTTCCCTGGCCCCCAACCGTGAGGTAGCGTGGGCCTCTGCAGTGGACCCTTGGGTGTCCACAACTATGTCATCTATCCACTGTTCCACACAAGACAGCTGTAGCTAGGAACGCCTCTGCACTTTTCAGCACCCCAGTGCCTCGAGGTCGACACTGTCCCTGCAGCAGGGAACCCACACGGGGGAAACCCCAGGCCTCATAAGCACTGGGCTGGCAGCCCTGAGAACATGCAGTGGATGTGGTTCAAGGCCCACCAGCAGGGACTCGAGGCCCCTAGCCATGAGCATCTAAGGCCTCCCGGGTGTGCCCAGGCAGGCCCAGCATTCTGGTGCTGCCTTCCCTCAGGCTTTGCAAGGGGAAGCCTCTCCCCTAAAAAAAGCATTGAGGCATTGGCCCGCCCCCTGGGAGCCCGGGACTGCGTGGCTCTGCTCCCCTCATATCCACTACTACCACCCCACAGGAGTTGGCCCCACGGAGCCCACCTCTGCCAGGTTTGGTTTGCAGAGACCTTCACCTGCCTCCCACCTCGGCTCTTATCTCCCCGACTCTTGACTCCTCTTCCCACACCTGCCACACAGAGCTATCCTTCAAAGCCTTGCTCAATGTCAAGTTAACACAAAGTCAAGTGCATTGTGCCCAAGCCTGGCTGCTCATTAAAACAGCGTGGAAGGGTGTGGGTGTTTTTGTTTCACTGATAAACTTTACAAAACATTTACTGTTGAAAAAAATAGAGAATATTGAAGAGGAAGGAATATTTTCTGACTCATTTCATTGAGACCACGAATGCCAAAACCAAAGGAATCAGAAGAAAACCACAGACCAATGTGCATTACAAATATAAATATCCTTAAACGTGTAGCAAAGGGAATGAAATTCTGAAATTCTGTGAAAAGGACAACACAGCGTGACCAATCCGGCATATCTTGGAAATGCAAGGCTGGATTGCTAGTGAAATATTATTTTTGAAAATCGACTTCAAAAGTCATTTCAACAAATTAAACAGGAAAAATGTTAGCTACCTTTTAGACATGATAATTGTCTATGTATAATATTATAAAAATCTCATCACACTGCTAGACCTAATAAGCCAATGAACGTTACAGAAAACTTGGTCAAAATGAGCTGCTTCTATACAGGATGAGTGAGTAGTCATACACTGACTTCTTTTTTTTTTTTTTACGATTTATTTTATTTTTATTGGAAAGGCGGATATACAGAGAGGAGAGACAGAGAGAAAGATCTTCCGTCTGATGATTCACCCCCTAGGCGGCCGCAACGGCTGGAGCTGAGCCCATCCGAAGCCAGGAGCCTCTTCCGGGTCTCCCACGCGGGTGCAGGGTCCCAAAGCTTTGGGCCATCCTTGACTGCCTTCCCGGGCCACAGGCAGGGAGCTGGAAGGGAAGCAGGGCTGCCGGGATCAGAACCGGTGCCCATATGGGATCCCGGGCGTGCAAGGCGAGGACCTTTAACCACTGCGCCACCGCGCCGGGCCCCCCACACACTGAATTCTAAAAAGCAAGACTATTTACAATAACAGCATGTGAATTAAGGCTACACATGATAAAATGAATGCAAAGCTGTACACTTAGCACTATAAAACTTACTGAAAGAACTAAAAGATTAAAAGTGAAGACAAAATAGTTTCATGGCTTGGAAAAGAAAATGGGTCAAGTGTCCTCAAAACTAATCTATAAGCTCAGTGCAGTTACAATGAAAAAAAAACCTGTGAGGCGTTTGGCTGTGTGTGTGTGTGTGTGTGTGTGTGTGTGTGTGTGCGTGGACACTGATAAACTGACTCAAATCTATATGGAAATGCAAAGGACCTAGCACAGCAAAAACAGATTTGATAATAAAGAATAACTTCGGAGAATTACAAAAATACTGGAGAGAATCATAAATAAGAAGTAGTGATGATAGATGCAAATATAGATATATTCCTGTATTATAGAAACAAAGTTGTTGTAAGACTAGGTATGGGGCCTGATGCAGAGGCCTAGCGGCTAAAGTCCTTGCATGCACTGGGATCACATATGGGTGCTGGTTCTAATCCCGGCAGCTCCACTTCCCATCCAACTCCCTGCTTGTGGCCTGGGAAAGCAGTCGAGGACGGCCCAAAGCCTTGGGACCCTGCACCCACGTGGGAGACCCGGAAGAAGTTCCTGGCTTCAGATTAGCTCAGCTGCAGCTGTTGTGGCCACTTGGGGAGTGAACCAGCAGCTGTAAGATCCTTTTCTGTGTCTCTCCTCCTCTCTGTCTCTCCTTCTCTCTGTAAATCTGCAAATTTGTAGATCTCCTCTCTGTAAATCTGACTTTCCAATAAAAAAATAAATATTGAAAAAAGAATAGGTATGGTGTGTGCGGTGTCTAAAAGGGAAGGAGACCAATGGATATATATGAATTTATGTGACTGTATATAGTAAGTAGAAAATTTTCCCTAAATATATCTTTAAATTTGTAATTATCTTTTAGCAGAATCAATATAATCCATAGATACAGTCTTTTTTTTAAGTTTATTTTATTTATTTGAAAGATAGAATTATAGGGGCAGGCAGAGAGTGAGAAAGAGAGCGATCTTCCTCCCACTGGTTCACTCCCCAAATGGCCACACGGTCAGAGCTGGGCCAGACCAAAGGACCTTCTCCAGCATTCCCACCCATGTGCAAGAACCCAGGACCCTGAACTCTCTTTTGTGGCTTTTCCAGGTGCATTATCAGGAAGGTGGATTGGAAGTGGAGGAATCAGGATTCGAACCGGAACCAACAAGGGCACTGCAACCTGCAGTTGAACCTGTTAGGCCACAATACTGACACTAGTAGTTACAATTCTACGAATATAATAATAACACTCTCTTCCTCCCTCCATCCTTCGCTCTACACGGAGAGGGGTTTTTTGTTTGTTTTAATAAAATGTTTGCCCCAGACTAATTAAATCAGAACCTGGGAGGTCCAGGTGTGAGAGCTGTTTGAACCTCCAAAGGTGGTTCCAGGCAGCAGGCGCCAGGGTTGGGAACTACTGGGACCAGGGAAAGCAGCCCAGGTCCACTCAGCTGAGCCCGATCTCGACTGCTAAGCCTGCCTTAGGAAGTCACCATCAATTCTCCCAACCTCAGCTTCCCATCTTTCAAATGGGCCTATTGCAGTGCCTCTTCAGCATCGTTCAAAGATGCAGCAATGACCTCAGCCTGCGGTGGGTGGTGCGAGCTGACTGAGGTCCATTGCAGAGCAGATCTCGGCTCACGGTCCTGGGGTCACTGGGCATCACACCTGGGGGTGGCACTGAAGGTGTGGGTATGGATGGGTGCTGAGGCATTAGACCCATCCTCTGTGCCCTAGGGGCTCACACAGCAAAGGGACTCTGTGTCTCGGGATTTAATAGTATTTATGTGTATATGTATTTGAAAGACAACAAGGCAGAATTTTCTATGAACTTCTCATATGTCCACAACAGCTAGGGCTTGGCCAGATGCCAGGAGCTCAATTCCAGCCTCGTGCGTGGGACATGTCCCCTCCCACGTCTCCAGGCCTGGGTCTGCTGGCCTCACTGTGGGTCTCTGGGGGGGGGGGGTGGACAGTCACTTGGGGGTGCCTCTTGAGAAAGGGTGGCCTGGGGCTCTGGTTCTGTCTGCTAACCCAGGCTCTGAGGGCACAGGACAGTTAAGTCAGGGGCTTCCAAGGGAGGCCCCGAGTTGCCATAGTTGCCCTGAGTTCAACAGGGTGTTGTGTTCTAGACAGTTTAGCCTTTCCTGTTAGTAACAAAACCGGCTATCGGTTCTTGACCAGGAGCTTCCAAGAGACCACAGACACCTGTCAGCAGCACACCAGGGCAAACGTGGGTTGCAACGACAGGAAGGAGGTGCCACTTGGGCCCAAAGCTTGCTGTGTAACCTTGGACAGGTTGCTTCACATCTCCTAATCTGATTTTCTGAGATAAAGAGGCCCTGAGAGCACTCACTTTTGAAGTCTGCCATTTGCTCCTCTTAGCAAGGGCGGTGCTGACCTCTAGCGGACAAGGTAGGAACTTCTGGGATCTTGGCGGGAGGCAGCTGACCCAAGGACCTCCTGCAAACCCACTGAGCGGTAAGGCCCAAGAGCCAGCCTCCTGCACAATTTCAAGATGCCTGGAATTTTCCAGCAATTCAGCTAGTGTGTACATCATGGGCATTTCGGCCTGCCTTGTTGGGCTCTTCCCCAAAGGCTTGCTCACAGATTTGGAAAATGTCATTACGGACAGCATTGCTGAGCTCCGGCGGCCAGGGGACTGTCAGCCCCTGGGGTGGAGCATCTGCCACCTGGGACAGCTCCTTGCCCTTTGGTTTGTACTTGGGTCCCCAGAGACCTTGTCAAGTGTGGCTTCTCACCCAGGAGGTGTGAGGTTCAGGCACAGTGGCCCCCTACCCAGTGGCCTGGAGAGCAGGCGACGCTCAGGACAGGACATGGTGCTGGATGGAGCGCCCCAGAAGGGGTGGACGAGAGAGAGGCCTGCTCTTAGACACACCGTGAGCTGATGATGTGAGCGTGGGCAGAGGCAGGTGAAGCGCTGTGACAGTCTTCTGTTTAAGGGTTCACCCTCCAGATGGCCTCCATGGCTGGGGCTGTGCCAGGCCAAAGCCCAGAGTCTGGAGCTTCTTCCAGGTGTCCCACATGGGTGCAGCAGTCCAGGGACTTGAGCCGTCCTCCACTGCTTGACAGGCACAATAGCAGGGAGTTGCATTGAAACTAAAGCAGCCAAGAATCCAACAGGTGCCTATATGGGAATGCCAACATCACAGGCTGTTGCTTTGCTTACTATGCCACAGCACCCGCTGTTCTGAGATGTCTCCGATTGAAGCAGTGAGGCATGCCAGTGACAAGTCACTGGATAAGCATGGCAGTGCCACTAGGCATACAGGTTCAGTTCTGGCCTCAGCTGTGAGCTGTGCAGCTGGAGAAGGAGTGTTCAGTGCTGGCTGGAAGGATTTGTTACACACCAATATCCACTCCAGGCAGTACTCTGGTTTTGACAATTGGGGTGGGAGTGTTGTGGCACAGCACGCTAAGCCATAGCCTGCAATGCGGGAATCCCATATCAGAGTTACCTATGTCCCAGTTGCTCCACTTCTGATCCGGTTTCCTGCTATTCCAGTTGGAAAGGTACTAAATGTTGGCACCCAGGTGGGAGACCTGCGTGCAGTTCTCAGGCCCTAGTTTTGGCTCGACATGGCCCTATCCTGGCTATTACGGTATTATGACCATTTGGGGAGTGAATGAGCAGCTGGAAGGTCTCTCTTTCTCTCCTTCCCTGTCACTCTTTTAAATAAACAAAACTTTTTAAAAAGTGGGCAAGGCATGGTAGCCTAGTGGCTAAAGTCCTCACCTTGCATGCGCCAGGATGCCATATAGGTGCCAGTTTTTTAAATTATAATTTTACTTCTTTTTAAATTATTATCATCATTCTATGATACAGTTCCATAGGCTCTGGGATTTCCCTTACCTCCTCCTCAAATCCCCTCCACCCACCGAATTCGCCTATTTATTACTCATAGATCTTCATAAGCAGTCACATGTTCACGCTGCGGGCATGGACAATGGCAGTGTCCAGTATCCTATCGTCAAGATACAGCTAACAGTTTTATTAGTAGCACATCATTTTTAAAAAGATTTACTTATTTTTATTGGAAAGGCAGATATAGAGAGAGGAGGAGAGACAGAGAGGAAGATCCTCGTCTGATGATTCACTCCCCAAGCAGCCGCAACGGCTGGAGCTGAGCCGATCCAAAGCCAGCAGCCTCTCCAGGTCTCCCACGCGGGTGCAGGGTCCCAAGGCTTTGGGCCGTCCTCCACTGCTGTCCCGGGCCACAGGCAGGGAGCTGGAAGGGAAGCAGGGCCGCCAGATTTAGAACCAGCACCCATATGGGATCCTGGTGAGTTCAAGGCAAGGACTTTAACCACTACGCTATCGGGCCGGGCCCAAAAATAACAACAACAAAAAAACATTTTAAGGTGTGTGCAGATTGTTATATAATTTCAGTCTAGGAGAATTATTTCAAAATGTTTTGGCACAGGAAGAGAGCACTGAGTTTGATAGACTGAGAACTCTGAACATTTTACAAAGTGGAGACTTGTTCACCAAACTCCTCAAATGCCACACCTTGCACCAGGCACTGTCCGAGGCACCTGGCAGATACATCGATGACTAAATCCACTCCCCCACCCGCGGTGGAGGTAACGTCCCAGCAGGCGGCAGGGTCCCAGAGTGTGACCACAGCTGTCTGCTCAGACTTGCCCCCTGTCCCCTCCACACGGCTTGCATGCACCCCAGGCCAACGGGGATCTCACAGCAAATACTGCCCCCCAGCGGAGGACAGGAGGGACCTCCTTCCTGCTGAGGGAACTGGGGCTCCTGCTGTACAAAGGTGGTCCTTTTTCTCTATGCATTTCTCTTCGTTTGGCTCCAGAGCCAGTAGCAGCCAAGGGGAAAGATGTGTTCCACAAAACAGGGAAGGGCAGGTGGAGCAGGGGCACCGGTGGGTCAAAGAGATTGAAGAGGAGAGGGTGGCCCGTGACCTCAATCTTACGAAGTGTTGCATAAACTCCTATACTCATCCGTGACCTGCACATGCGCGAATCCCACCCTCACCCGCACACCAAAGGTTGTGATAACCCACCCAGGGAAAGACTACTACTGCCTGGCTCTCAAGCTGGCCACCAGGCGGCACACGCATGGGAGAGACCCAAATAGACCTATACTCCAAAAAGGTCTGTAGAGTTTCAGTGCTTGTTCCCTTGTTCGCACCTTCTTCACCCGAGTCCCGCAGCCAGGCGGGCTTGGAGCCGTGTTTGCAACCAGTGTGACAATGATGTCAGTGTCCGGAGCCCTCAGGGCAAGACTCATCAAACTGAATATGCAATGGAAGCTGTTAAACAAGGTTCAGCCACAGTTGGTCCGAAATCAAACAGCCATGCAGTGTTGGTTGCACTGAAGAGGGCACAGAGCTTGCAGCTCATCACAAAAGAATTCTGCGTGTTGACAACCACGTTGGTATCTCAACTGGGGGACTTACTGCTGATGCTCGACTGTTACGTAATTTTATGCGCCAGGAATGTCTGGATTCCAGATTTGTTATTTGGAGACCCTAAGGCACAGGGCTGCGTATTGCTGGATATGATGATACGGGACCGCATGTTTTCCAGACCTGTCCATCTGCTAACTACTTTGACTGCAGAGTTATGTCCACCGGAGCCCATTCTCAGTCAGCTCGCACTTACTTGGAAAGACATAAGTCTGAGTTTATGGAATGCAATTTAAATGAACTGGTTATATATGGCCTGCACACATTGAGAGAGACACTCCCTGCAGAGCAGGACCTAACTACAAAGAAAGTTTCCATCGGAAATGTTGGCAAAGACTTGGAGTTCACAATTGATGATGATGATGTGTCTCCATTCCCGGAAGGTCTTGAAGAAAGACCACAGAGAAAGGCACAGCCTGCTCAGCCTGATGAACCTGCAGAAAAGGCTGATGAGCCAATGGGACACTGGGTGAAAAGGCAGTTTGTGTTGTCAGATCTCTAAGGAAACGTGAACGGGAGCTGACGACAGCAATCTATACTCTGAACAGAAAGATGAAAGTGGTAGGATGCTACGTTTTAGAATCAACCCACGTGTGAGTTTTTTCCAAACAACCTCAAGGAAGCCATAACGGGTGCATTTTTGTTTAAGAGGGTCTATATAATCATTTTGTAGACAGGGTAGATTCCTATACTAATGTGCATTTACAGTCCCAAAGACAACTGTGAAATAAAACTATTTCACCTCCCCCTTAAAAGCATCTGTAAAGACGTAAACAAAGGATTATTTTGATGCTGATTTCTTAAGTACATGCACAAATTTTTCAAAGATTTATTTATTTTTATTGGAAAGGCAGATTTGCAGACAGAAAGAGACAGATTTTCCATCAACCTGGGCCATCTTCCAAATGACCATAATGACCAGCGCAATTCAAAGCCAGGAGCCTGGAGCTTCTTCTGGGTCTCCCATGTGGGTGCAGGTCCCAAGGCTTTGGGCAGTCCTTGACTGCTTTTCCAGATTACAGGCAGGGAGCTGGATGGGAAGTGGAGCAGCTAGGACATGAACCAGCACCCATATGGGATCCCAGTGAATGCAAGGCAAGGACTTTAACCACTAAGCTACTGCACTGGGCCCCCCAATCATTTTTGTTAACATAATATACATTTCCCACCTACTTTCTGAAGATTCATTTTAGCAATGCCAAGGTGGAAACTAAACTGACTTTGAAACCACCGCCTGAACCTGAGACACTGACCTGCTAAGACAAACCTAAACATTTCCATGAAACTTTCTGTACCTAAGACCAGAGCCTGGATCGGGAGCAAGACAGCCATGCACTGCGAGCAAAGAACAAACTCTGTCCAAGTGAATAAGGCCATCTCCGCAGAGGAACCAAATATGAAAAACAAACTAATGGAGATAGTAGAACTGGGAAAAAAAATAAGCAAAATAAAAAACCTCCCCAGATGGGCACAGGATCAGAATAGGCTACAAAGAGCCCTGCAAGCTCCTGCAAGGGCACAAACTCCAGAATGAGACCTGGGTCTCAGAAGCCCTGATGCTGTGATGCCGGGCCCACACATGCCCACTCTGCCCAGGTCTGGCTAACTCAGCCCTGCTGCCACCTCTGTGCATTTTCTAACGGCTCTGCTAGGGAGCGCCTCGATCCAGGTGTAAGCCGCAGGAAGGGGAGACAGTCTTTCTCCTTTTCTCTTCCTAGGACTCTGCACACTGCAAAAGGCACAGCCTCACCTCTACCTGGGCTAGTAGGGATGAAGCCAGGACGAAGAGGGCATGAGATCTTGACCTGCACCAACGCAAGCACGCTGTCACCCTCGTAATACTGAAGTTGAGGAAACTGACTCTCCGACGAGATGTCAACACTTGGCTGGAGACCACACAGAGTTGGGATGCAAGCCAAATGCTGTGCCTAGAGCCCAAGGCCACCAGACAGGAGAGAGGAGAGAGACGTGCAGAGCTCAACATCACCATCTCCATCAGACTTTGCTCTTCCATGGGGCGCAAAATAACAAGGTTGGTAGGGCTGGACCAAACTCACCCTTGTCCCCAGTCGGTAAAACCCCAGGCCCCAGGAAGGGATTTGTTTAAGGTCAAACAACCAGCGGCAGAAATGCATGTTTTCCTAATCTTTCCATATTTAAGCCATTTTTAAAAGATTTATTTATTTTTATTGCAAAGTCAGAAATACAGAGAGGAGGAGAGATAAGAGAGGAAGATCTACCATTCACTGGTTCATTCCCCAAGTGGCCGCAACAGCTGGAGTTGTGCCAACCTGAAGTCAGGATCCAGGAACTTCTTCCAGGTCTCCAACATGGGTGTAAGGTCCCAAGGCTTTGGGCCATCCCCCATTGCTTTCTATTGTAAGTCCTTCAACAGTTACAAGCCCTTCATTCTGCTATTTAAGTGTACCCTGACATTGTAGTTACAGGCAATGGCAGGGTCCCACTGTTCCACTTCCCTTCTAGCTCGCTCCTTCCTTGTGGCCTGAGAGGACAGCCCAAAACCTTGGGACCCTGCACCCACATGGGAGACCCAGAAAAAGAAGCTCTTGGCTCTTAGCTTCAGATCGGCTCAGCACTGGCCATTGCAGCCATTTAAGAAGTGAACCAACAGAGGAAAGATCCCTCTCTCTGCCTCTGCTTCTCTGTAAAATCTGCCTTTCAAATAAAAATATATTTTTCCAAGAAAAGACAAATGGGAGTTTAGTCACAGGGGATGACCAAGCATGCTGTGGCATCTGCACCCAATGCCTCTGCACCTGTAACAAGGCGGAGAGGAGGGGCACGAGGGGCAGGTGTGTCTGAATGCCAGCACCCTGTGTTGGAATGCCTGGGTTCAAGCCCTGGCTCTGTTTCCCGTCTCAGTTTTGACTCATGCACCCCCTAGGAGGCAGCAGGTGCTGGCCCAAGGACTCGGATCTCTGCCAATCCACGAGAGAGACCCAGATGGAGCCCTAGGTTCCTGGTTTCTGCTGGTCAGGATGCAGCTGTTCCAGGCATCTGGAGTGTGAACCAGTAGATCTAAGATCTCTGCCTGCTTTTCAGATAAAAGCACAAAAGGATAGGACTGCCGCGATGTTCAACAGTGGCTGCATTCAAGAGCTGGAAGTATGAGTGACGTGCAGGTGAAGCAGTGCAGTGGCTGTTGCATCACACCGGCATCCGACATGGGAAGCAGTCCCAGATGAGGCTTTCCCACCTCCAATCCAGCTCCCAGGCCCCTGCCCGTGGGAGAACCTGAAGTTTCAGGCTCCTGGCTTCAGCCTGGTGCAGTCCTCATCATTGTGATAATTTAGGAAGCAGGGCAGGGGGTGGAGAAATCTCTAACTATCCTGTTACGCTGCCTTCCGAATAAACAAATATTCCTAACAACTACGAATAAACTAAAGATTCTATTTTTCTGTATGCGAGAGTTGCTATAATAATATTCTTTTCTAAAAGAAATATCCCTGAGGACAGGGGCTAGAATTATGGGATAGTGACTTCATCTGCCATCTGTGACACCTGTATTATCCCAAAGGGTTATGGGTTCGAGTTTCGGCTGCTCCATTTCCAATCCAGCTCCCTGTTAATGGTCTGGGAAGGCAGTGAAAGAGGGCCTAGGTTTTGGACGCCAGGATGAAGCCCCTGCCTTAGGCCTGGCCCTCCTCTGGCTGCTGTGGCCATTTGGGCTGTGAACCAGTGCACAGAGGACCTCCCTCTCTACTCCCTCCTCCCTCTGTAACTCTTTCAAACAGACATCTTTAAAGAAGAGAATCCAGTCTTTCATTCTGGCAGGGAGACACTAAATGGACTGGTCTTGCCAGCAGGGAGGACTATGGGCAGGTCAGCCCTCAGATGTTTTTGGATAGCCCAGCGGCTTCCGGCTCTCCTCAGGCCCAGAGGACAGGTGAAGATGCTCTCTGCCCTGCACACCTCCAGGGATGGAGTCTGTTTCAGCACACACAGCCTGAGCCAGCAGCTCTGGGATTTTTCACTGATTAAGGACTCAGGGAATCAAACCTCGTGCTGCAATGCTGCACTTTGTCAGTAGGTGGTGCTACCAACGAGTCCAGCAGCAGCCCTGGTGGTCTGTGAGCAGTTCTCCCTGCCAAGGGCTGCAGGATCAGCCAGGGGTTCCAACGCCCTCCCCACAACCCCCAAAGTGTCGTGGGAGCCACCTCCAGCCCACTCCTTAAACCGCAAAGGACTGGGCTCCTTGAACCACAACCCGCTGCACCATGGGGCACCAGCCCAGCAGACGCCCCCCACCTGCCACTCACCACTCACCTTCCCCCTCCCAGCAGTGGGCTGTTCTTCCCAGATCAGTGCAGCCATGCTTCCCCTGCTTTCAGGGCGCCTGGGCCATTACCTGGAGAGCTCTTGCTTTCTTCTTGTGACTTCACAGCCCATCTATCCCCCAAAGCCCGCCTTGCCCTCACCCCAGGGGATACCCGTGGGCTGTCTTTTCAGCTTGAGTCCCCTCATCAGGAGACACAATAGACAGAATGGAGAGGAGTCGGGAGCTCTGGCTGGGCGCAGGCCCATCAGCGTCTCCACCATTCTACCTTCAGGTCTAGTCAAGAAACCAGGACAAAACGCTGGCAGGCTGTTCAGAAGCAAACAGCAGGGCCCAGCGCCATGGCATAGCATGTGGGACACCAGTTCCAGTCCCAGAGGCCCCATTTCCCATCCACAAAAGAGTGAGGATGACCCAAAGCCTTAGGACCCTGCAAGCACGTGGGAGACCCGGAGGAAGCTCCTGGCTTTAGATGACCCCAGCTCCAGCTGTTGTAGCCATTTAGGGAGTAAACCAACAGATGGAAGCTCTCTTTGTCTCTTCTTCTCTCCGTAAATCTGTAAAACAAACCTTTAAAAAATGCAGGAAACTCTAGGGTCAGAGGACTTAGTGTCCTGATTTCAGGAAATTGCTAACCGCCTCAGTGTCTCCTCATCACAAGGCCTGGCAAAACATCTTACTGAACTCGCCTGAACTGGGTGGCAGATTCTTACATGCTGCTGGTAAGGCACACAAGACTGCGATGTTTATGCAAAAATGACGTGTTTTTTCAAACCAAGTCCAAAATGCCGACCATCTATAAATAGATGCCTGTGTGCAGCCAGAGAACAAACTGAATCAGAAAAGGCATTAAGGGGAAAAGGGAACCCGGTTTCATGCCCGAAGCGTGTCTGAGGTGTGATGGAAGCTCCCGGCTGCTGGGCAGGGGCAGGAAGCCACAGCGCTGGCTCTCGCTGGGTAGCCCTCAGCCCTTCAGCCCGGTCTCAGTGCTCAAGGGCCTCCCCGAGGGAAGGAGCTGCTCCTTCCCAAACCCATCCCTCAGCGGACTTGCAAGGCCAAGAAGCTTCTCCAAGACACAAGGGGCTAGGAAGGGACTCTAGGCTTAACAGTGATGTTTACTGTTACTAAATGTGAACTTAAGAAAAAAAATGCAGCAAAAAGGAGCCACGATGGTTGCAAAACATCTTCTGTCCTGTAGCTCTGGCACCCCATGGAAGTGCTGGATCCTGTCCCAGCTGCTCCACTTCTGAGCTCCCTGCTTGTGACCTGGGAAAAGCAGCAGAGAATGGCTCAAGTTCTTGGGATCCTGCACACATGTGGAGACACAGATTAGGCTCTTGGCTCCTAGCTTCTGATGGGCTCAGCTCTGGTCATTGTGGCTGTTTGGGGGGTGAACCAGTGGAAGACCTCTCTGTGTGTAAAATCAATTTATAAAATTGTAGCTAAAAATACTTTAACTGAGGCTCCAGCAAACAGTGTGTGTGCGCAGGGCAGGGTAGGATCTGTAGCTTCAAACCTCACAGGCCCAGCATACGGACACGGAGCAGCTCGTGTTAACAAACCTGGCTCTCATCAGCTCCTATTCCAAGTACCAAAAGCCCAAAGTCCTGACCCATTTTCTCTTCATCTGAAAGGCAGATTTACGGAGAGAAGGAGAGACAAAGAGAGCTTCCATCTGTTGGTTTACTCCCTAAATGGCTACAACAGCTGGAGCTGGGGTCATCTAAAGCCAGGAGCTTCCTCCGGGTCTCCCAGTGCTTGCAGGGTCCTAAGGCTTTGGGTCATCCTCACCCTTTTGTGGATGGGAAATGGGGCCTCTGGGACTGGAACTGGTGTCCCACATGCTATGCCATGGCGCTGGGCCCTGCTGTTTGCTTCTGAACAGCCTGCCAGCGTTTTGTCCTGGTTTCTTGACAGACCTGAAGGTAGAATGGTGGAGACGCTGATGGGCCTGCGCCCAGCCAGAGCTCCCGACTCCTCTCTATTGTGTCTCCTGATGAGGGGACACAAGCTGAAAAGACAGCCCACGGGTATCCCCTGGGGTGAGGGCAAGGCGGGCTTTGGGGGATGGATGGGCTGTGAAGTCACAAGAAGAAAGCAAGAGCTCTCCAGGTAATGGCCCAGGCGCCCTGAAAGCAGGGGAGGCATGGCTGCACTGATCTGGGAAGAACAGCCCACTGCTGGGAGGGGGAAGGTGAGTGGTGAGTGGCAGGTGGGGGGCGTCTGCTGGGCTGGTGCCCCATGGTGCAGCGGGTTGTGGTTCAAGGAGCCCAGTCCTTTGCGGTTTAAGGAGTGGGCTGGAGGTGGCTCCCATGACACTTTGGGGGTTGTGGGGAGGGCGTTGGAACCCCTGGCTGATCCTGCAGCCCTTGGCAGGGAGAACTGTGCTCACAGACCACCAGGGCTGCTGCTGGACTCGTTGGTAGCACCACCTACTGACAAAGTGCAGCATTGCAGCACGAGGTTTGATTCCCTGAGTCCTTAATCAGTGAAAAATCCCAGAGCTGCTGGCTCAGGCTGTGTGTGCTGAAACAGACTCCATCCCTGGAGGTGTGCAGGGCAGAGAGCATCTTCACCTGTCCTCTGGGCCTGAGGAGAGCCGGAAGCCGCTGGGCTATCCAAAAACATCTGAGGGCTGACCTGCTGCTGGCACCGGTCCTTGGCCCTAGTAATCCCAGTAAGAAAGCAATTAAAGATTGTTTCATTGGCCAAACAGATTCACAGGCAATGCAGAGAAAAGAAAATACAAATGGCTTTAATTTTTTAAGTAAATCAAGTAGCCAGTGTTATGGCCAAGCAGGATAAGCCACTGCCAGCTCCCTGCTACTGCACCTGGGAGAGCAGCAGAGGATGGCCCAAGTGTTTGGGTCCCTGCTACCCACATAGGGAACCTGGATGGAATTCCATGCTTCTGGCTTTGGCCTGGCCTAGCCTTGGCCATCAGGACCCTTTTGTGGAGCTCAATGGATGGAAGACATCTCTGCCTTTCAAATAGTAATAAAGTAAATCTTAACAGAGAATATCCATTCATCAGAGAAATAGTTGCTGATTAAAACTGCAGAAGCGGCCTTTCCCACCACAGCCTGATGACAGTGAGAAAGCCTCCGACACGCGGCTGCTGTGACAGTAGGGGCCACTTCCTGGGCGAAGTGGCCTACACACTGACCCTGAAGTGCTGCTGTCGAGCTAAAATTTGACATTCGTGATTTATCTCAGCAACTGCAAAGACTTAGAAACCATCAGAATATCCCTTCCCCAGAGGGAGCCTGGCTAGACACACCACGGTTAACTCACTGGTTACTGAGGACCAGTGAGAGGACCCCGCCAAACAAAACGAACGGGGAATGTGCAAGAGACACTGATAACTACGACGGGACGGGGCGGCTGACAGCACGCCTGGCCGCGCACCCTGCAGCACCTTCTGCATTCTGGACCACATGACCATATCACCCAGGTGCCCTCCTTGTCCCTGAAGTTCCTGACTCAGCTCCCTCCTGCCCGTTTCTCCCTTATAGCAATCCAGGCAGCAACCCCAGGGCAGTCCAGGACACCATTTTCTAGACAAAGGAGCACCAAGTCCTCTGGCCCCACGGCCTGCACTCCCTCCCTCTGCCCACAGGGAGCGCTGCATGGCCGGCTGACCTCACAGAACCTGGGCGCTCAAGCTGCTGACCAACAGGCAAAGAAACAGGCGGGCACAGGGCGGTAGCGTAAAATAGAAACTAACTTTATTTCTCTGGAAGAAGCAGGAACTGGTAGCTGGGATGGCAGCCATGGGAAAACAACAGAACGGTGCAGGGGGAAGAGCTGGGGGTCTCAGAGAAAGCACCGGCTCCTCCAGGGTAGCTGCCCCCCACATCTCTCCATGGTCTCCTCCAACTCCTGGAGGGCCTCGGGGCCCTGGTTCCACACCAGAGAAACAACTGGCACCTCTACTCTGCTCCTGAGCCACCTCAGGCTATTTCCAGGCACAAGACCCCAGGGCCAGCCAAGTCCCGTAGTATGTCCATGGTGAGGCTGCAAAGTCACCTTCTGTCCGATAGCCCAGCCATCTGCCAGTGACTGCCAGGGCAAGGGCCCAGCCCTTGGGATGGGGTGGTGTGGTGGGGAGGGCTGACAGGGGCCAGCCCAATTTTCTGTGCAGTTGCCCCACCCTCCCTGGCCGGGTCAAGCCTGGCCTTCTCCATCTGGTCCCCACAAGACCAGCTAAGGACCGGTCCCAGCAGCAGATCAGGCCACAGGACCTTGGTGAAGCAGCCCCTTCTACTGAGGGGCCCTGCAGGGCTTCCTCCCCATCTCTCTCAGCTGGGGCACGCAGGGCCAAGCCAACGTGTGCAGAGACAGCGAGGGGCAGGGGAGTGGGGAGTGAGGCACGGCCCATGGCCTCCTTCCCCACCATGGGTCCTCACTCCAGCTGCTGGGAGCAGACAAGGCCTCCAGATCTTGGGGTCAGGCCACAGCCCCGCCCCACCCCATCAGATGGACAGGTTCCAGTGATTCTTTCAGGTCAGACTCTGGCTCTGCAGACGAATCTCACCGCCTAAAAGACAAGAAGCAGCCTGACAGTTCATCTGCCCACAGGGCCCGGTGACAGGGGCTGTGGGA